>NC_071985.2:88677500-89927500 GCF_028885655.2 Pongo abelii | reverse complement strand
AGATGTTACTTGAAGAAGTAAACTTTAGCTATCTTAAAAAATGCATTAATGTAAATCATTTTGTTCCTTAAGGATGCTGGATACATGCAGACTTGCTATCTAATTTTTACATTTGAGTTTTAGAAAGCCATCTGCAACCACTTTCCTAAATTATCAGAGTTGTCTGAATATTAACCGGAAGCTTAAATTATACCTCTGGCTACACTTTTCCATTTACTGTTCTGTTTTCATCTCATTCTCAACTTATTTATAACCAAACTTGTAAAGTCACCCAAACTAACCTCCTATCCACACTACCAAGTTTCCATTTTTGCACCACAATCACCAAGCCTGAAGCTTTGGATTCATCTTTGAACAACCTTCTTATTTCCTGTGTGCAATCAGTTTCAACGTTTTGTCAATGCTTCTTCGGTTGCTCTTTTCCTCCATTTTTATTCTCCTGATTAACTTCATATTACCTTACACCCAAGTTATTCCATAGCTCTCTAATTGTAATGGTCTCCAGCTTCCTGGGCTCTTTCTCCAGACTATCTTATTAGCACACATCCATTACATTGGCTTTGGAAATCCAATTCTTTCTATGGTGTGCTGACTGAAAGAGTGAAATTTGCTTTTAGACCTGGATTTTGTTCCAGTGCTACTTCTTTCTCTTGTGGAGACTTGGGCAAGTCATTTAGCTTCTAAGCCTCCATTTCTTCAGCTGTAAAATGGAAATAATAATAGTCCCTAAACCACAGAGCTGTTGCAAGGATAAAATGAGGTGATTTTTTTTGTATATGATATGATTTATTTTCTTCTTATATTCTTCTATATTTCCCAAATTCCTTTTCATGATGATTAATTACTTTAAAAATATAAATGAAAATATTTATGGGGTACATTGTGATGCATAATGATGAGATCATGATAATTAGAATATCCATCATCTTAAATATTTGTAATTTCTTTGTTTTGGGAACATTCAATATTCTTCTTCTAGCTATTTGAAACTATATAATATATAGTTGTTAATTGTAATCATCCTACAGTGGTATAGAACCCTAGAATTTAGTCTAGCTGTAATTGTGTATTCTTTAACAAATCTCTCCTTATTCTCCCCTTGCCTTACCCTTTCTAGTCTCTGATATCCTCTGTTCTACTTTTTACTTCTTTGAGATCAATGTTTTTTAGCTTCCTCATTTGAATGAGAACATGTAATGTTTAACTTTCTGTTCCTGGCTTATTTCTCTTAAAATAATGATCTCCAGTTCTATCTATGTTGCCGTGAATGACAGGATTTTATTCTTTTTTTATGACTGAATATTATTCCATTGTGTGTATATACCACATTTTCTCTATCCACTTATCTTTTATTGAATACCTAGTTTGATTCTATATCTTGGCTATTGTGAATAGTTTGATTCCATATCTTGGCTATTGTGAATAGTACTGCAATAAATGTGGGACACAGATGTCTCTTTGATCTACTGATTTCCTTTCTTTTAGATAAATGCCTCGTAGTAGGATTGCAGGGTCATAAGGCAGTTCTATTTGTAGCTTTTATTTGTCTTTTTTTATTTTTTAGGGATGATGTCTCACTCTGTCACCCAAGCTGGAGTGCAGTGGTGTGATCATAGCTCACTACAGCCTCGAACTCCTGGGCTCAAGCAATCCTTCCATTTCAGCTTCCCAAGTAGCTAGGGCTACAGTGCACCACCATACCCAGCTAATTTTTGAAAGCTTTTTGTAGAGAGGCGGTCTTGCTATGTTGCCCAGGCTGGTCTTAAACTCCTGTCCTCAAGCAATCCTCCTGTCTTGGCCTTCCAAAGTGCTAGGATTTCAGGCATGAGTCATTGTGCCTGGGCTTATTCTATCTGTATTTTCTTTAGGAACCCCCCTGCTGTTCTCCACAGTGGTTGTACTAATTTACATTCCCACCAACAGTATATGAGAGTTCCTTTTTCTCTGCATCCTCTCCAACATTTATTTTTTGTCTTTTTGATAATAGCCATGCTAAGTGGAGTGAGATGATACCTCACTGTGGTTTTGATTTGCATTTCCCTGATGGTTAGTGATGGTGAGCATTTAAACACGTATTTTGGCCGGACACAGTGGCTCATGCCTGTAATCCCAGCACTTTGGGAGGCCGAGGCTGGCAGATAACGAAGTCGGGAGATGGAGACCATCCTGGCCAACAGGGTGAAACCCCGTACCTACTAAAAATACAAAAATTAGCCTGGTATGGTGGTGCGCCCTTGTAGTCCCAGCTACCCGGGAGGCGAAGGTTGCAGTTAGCTGAGATCGCGCCACTGCACTCCAGCCTGGTGACAGGGTGAGACTCCGTCTCAAAACAAAAAAAACAAAAACAAAAACAAAAACAAAACACACATATTTGTTGGTCATTTGTATGTCTTCTTTGGATAACGACTGTTTGAATCATTTGCCCATTTTAATCAAATTGTTCATTTTTGAGATTTTTTGCTGTTGAGATGTTTGAGTGCCTTGTATATTCTGGATATTAATCTCCTGTCAGATGAATACTTTACAAATATTTTCTCCCATCCTATATATTGTCTTTTCACTTTGTTGATTGTTTCCTTTGCTGTGAAGAAGCTTTTCAGTTTGATATAATCCCATTTCAAAATTTTTGCTTCTGTTGCCTGTGGTTTTGAGGTCTTATTCATACAATCTTTTCTCAAACTGATGTCCAGAAGTATTTCCTCTATGTTTTTTTTCTAGTAGTTTTATGGTTTCAGGTCTTGCATTTAGGTCTTTGATTCATTTTGAGTTAATTTTTTGTACAGGGTGAGAGGTGGGGGTCTAATTTCATTCTTTTGCATAAGTATATTCAGTCTTTCTAACACCATTTATTGAAGAGACTGTAGTTTCCCCAGTGAATATTCTTGGAGGCTTTGTCAAAAATCAGTTAGCTATAGATATGCAGATTAATTTCTGGGTTCTTTATCCTGTTCCATTAGCCCATGTGTCTTTTTTTTTTTTAAATGACAGCACCATGCTAGTTTGGTTTCTATAGCTTTGTAGTATATTTTGAAGTCTGGTAGTGTGATGACTACAGCTTTGCATTTTCCCCCCTTCCTCAGGATTGCTTTGGCTATTCAGGATTTTTGTGCTTCCATATAAATTTTAAGATTTCTTTTTTTAATTTCTGTGAAGAACGTCATTGGTATTTTGTTAGGAATTACATTGAATCTGTAGATTGCTTTGGGTTGTATAGTCATTTTAACAACATTAATTCTTCTGATTAATGAGCATGGGATGTCTTTCCATTTGTTTGTATCCTCTTCAATTTTTTTCATCAGTGTTTTTTTTTTTTTTTTTCCTAAGACAGGGTCTTGGTCTGTTGCCCAGGTTGGAGTGCAGTGGTGCAATTTCAGCTCACTGCAGCCTCGACATCCTAGGCTCAATCGATCCTCCCACCTCAACTTCCTGAGTAGCTGGGACTAAAAGCATGCACCACTACCCTCAGCTAATTTTTGTATTTTTTTGGTAGAGATGGGGTTTTGCCATGTTGCCCAGGCTGGTCTCGAACACCTGAGTTCAATTGATCCTCCCATCCCTGACCCCCAAAGTGCTGTAACTATAGGTGTGAGCCACGGCCCCTGCCAGTCATCAGTGTTTTGCAGTTTTCCTTGTAGAGGTCTTTTACCTCCTTGGTTAAATTTATTCCTAGGTTTTTTTGTTTGTTTGTTTGTTTGTTTTTGGTAGTTATTGTAAATAAAATCATGTTATCTGCAAAGAGGAATAATTTGACTTCTTTCCAGTTTGGATGCCCTTTATTTTCTTCTTAAATGCTCTGGCCAGGACTTCTGACATGAGGTGATGTATATGCGGTGATGTATATGCAATCTTGGCACACAGTGGTTTCCCGCATCTTACTCACCACTCCTGGTCAGACTCCTTTTTCATATCCTATTTGGGGGCAGCAGTCTGCCTTAGCTCTTCCCCTTTCAGTCTATGCTCACATGTAAATAATCTCATTTAGTCTTGTGCCTTTAAATATCACCTATATGTTGGTGATTGTAAGATGTAAGTTGTCTATTCCCACTGGCATTTTTGGGTTGCTGGCTTCTTCAGCTCCAAGTTTGGGGTATACAAAGCAAGAAGAAAACTCAGGAAACTTACCATCTAGTCATTCCTTGGGTCCTCAGGTCCCTAGCCTGTCTGTCTTCTTCTGCCCACCTTTCTTCTTTTGTATATATATAAATTATATATAATTATACATACTATATATAGTGATATATAATGTCTAGAGGTTTTTGTGGTTTTACTTAGTGGGAAGAATAGAAAAAATATATCAACTCTATCTTGGTGGCAGTGCCTATGAGGTTTTTTTAAAATTAAAAAAAATTTAATTTTGTTAAAAAACACATGATATAAAGTTACCCTCTTGGCCATGAAGTGTACAATTCAGTAGTGTTAACTATATTCATATTATTGTGTAACAGATCGCTACAACTTTTTCATCTTGCAAAAACTGAAACTCTAAACCTATCAAACAACTTCCCATTTCTCCCTTTCCCAGTTCCTAGCAACTACCATTCTACTTTCTGTTTCTGTGATTTTAACTACTCTAGATATTTGATTTAAGTGGAATCATACAGTATTTGTGCTTTTGTGACTGGCTTATTTCACTCAGTATGATGTTCTCAAGGTTCATCCATTTTGTAGTATGTGACAGAATTTCCATTAGGGCAAAATATTTAGTGAGTTTCTAATTTTAGTGATTATATGCTTAATCTACAAAAATTCAATTTTCTAAAATCTTGCTTTTTGTTTTCTTTATGTTTTTAGTAATTTTAAATATAAATATTTTATATTCTAGTTCATATTGTCAACCTACTTATTTAAGTGCTTGAGAGCTTTAGTTTTCCTTTTTAAATTTGCTTTTCCTGATAACGAATTGTTTTCTTGTGTGCTTCGGATTTTTTAATGTGTGCTCATGTTTTGCAGGTTTTTGTTTTTTCTTTTCCTGTGAGAATCCCTGATGGTCTAGGTTTTGGATCTATCCCGTCTGAGTAAGCTCTAGAGGGATATCACAAATTGAGATGAAGTTTGGTGTTAATTCTTAATTTGAGGATTCCAAGGCTGTGTGAGGAGCATAAATTTAAACCCTAAACTCAATAGAAGATGGAGAGCCGTGGTTTTGAATTCTCAGGTTCTTAGAGGAGACTTTTGTTTCTTCCACTCAGAGCTCAGGCAGACAGACAAGCTTCTTTGTCAACTCCCAATTCAGATGGATGACTTTTTCCCCTAATCTATTGGATAGTGCAGCTATTATATTGTCCCAACTTTATCTGGGGTTTTCTGTTTCACATCACCACCTCAAAAGGTCTCAAGGCCTCATTTCTTGTTCCTGTTGAGATTCAAGGCCCTGGGTTAACTTTAGCATTGTCTTTATTTTGAATTCTATATGGTTGAATTACTGAGTAGTTAGCTTCCAAGATGGCCTCCCTTTTTGCTGGTATTCACAGCTTTGTGTAATCCCCTTCTACATGGTACTACGGTTGCTCTATATGACCAACAGAAGATGACAGAAGGGATGGTGTGTCACTTTCAACGTTTAGTTTAAAAGCATCAGGGGCTTGATTACTCTCTTTATGACTATTCACTTTGTGGGAAGCTAGCTACCATGTCATGGGAACACTCAGGGAGCTTATACGTCACCAGAAAATGATGTCTCTGGTCAATAGTGTATGGCGGATGCATCTGACAGCAATAACTTAAGCATACCCTGAGGATGACCTTATGGTGTAAGAAGAATGTTGATTCAAGGTTCCCAGCTAAGGAATCCAGTAGTGGCCAACCCAGATGTTTACCCTTTATTAGGTTGGTGCAAATGTTATTGTGGGTTTTGCCATTACTTTTAAATGGCAAAACCCACAATTATTTTTGCACCAACCTATACAAAGGACATCTGAGCCCTTGGCCCCTTCCTTGGAATGCAGGTTATGCAAGGAACTGAGCTGAGATTCTTTGTCTTGAGCTCGGTGGAGGTTGCTAGGTGAAGGATGCTAAGTGAAAATTCCTATACAAACTGAATGCATTTTATAAACAGTAGCAATTTTTTCTGTCCAGGCCGTCGCTCCTGGGCCATTCTGTGTGCAAGTCCTCAATACACTGTATGTCTGGTTTGCTGGTTCTGGGTTTCTTCTTTGGCTTCTTGGACATGGTGCTATCCCTGTTGGAATCAATAGGGTTCAAGGATGACAAGTAGCCAATGAGGCCCTGATGCTTGCTAACAGTCATGTGAGTAAACTTGGAAGTAGATCCTTCAGCCTTCAGATGGCTGCAGTCCTGGTCAGCATCTTGACTGAAACCTCATGAGAAATCCTGAACCAGAACCACCCAGCTAAGCCATTCCTGAATTTCTGAAGCTTGGCAACTGTGAAAGCTAATAATGTCTCTTTTTTCAAGCTGTTTAATTTTGGGGTCACTTGTTATGTAGTGATAGGTAACTAATACAGGTACCATAATTGTTTGACTAGCTTAAGACCTTAAAGATATAAATCTAGCATTGATAATTTTGATCTAGTACCTTTATCTTTTTGGCTGATCTTTTTAAAACCATCCTTTTCTATACATCCATAAACTAGACCTTGCCAGTTATCATCTAAAACTGCTCCACTCTTCTGAAATATTAGATTCTATATCCTACCTTTGACTACAGCTTCATATCCTTCTATCTCTTGTGTCATTTCTCCACACAAATGATAAGGCTTATCAATGACCCACTCATTTATTCCCAATTTATTTGTCTCCTTTCTGGCCTTGCTTAATTCTTCTACTATGGTTGATCTATTGCTTTTCTGTATGTTAAATACCTATGTCTTTTGGGAGCTGCTTTTCTCCCACTCCGTTTTGTGTTGGTGAAGCTGTTACTCATATGACCTAACCATTCTCACCACAGCTGTGGGCTCCTGACCCAGGTTGACCAAGCAATCCCTATTGGGGATTGATAGGCACACTGTGAAAAAAAGGGTTGGAGTCTGCCTATGGCATTATGTTTTCTAAGGAATACATAAGACTAGAACTGCTGGAGGTTGTCCTGTTGTGCTTGGATATATTTCAAAGAGAATGAAGTCAAGCAAAGGCAAGCAGAGCTGAGAGATGAAGAGGGACAACATTCTTATGACGTTATTTGAACCATGGATCCTGTTGGACTTGAGGCCAGTTCTATTCCTTAGACATTCCAGCTATATAAATCAATAAATCCTTTCTTAGCTTTTTTTCCTATACTATTTTGTAACATTTTTGTTTTTTAACAACCAAAAGCATTGTGACTAACACTCTTAGCCTGGACCTCTATTTCAGTTATGAATGCATTTGGTTGCAAATCACCAGAAAACACAAAAACCATGTCTTACATAAATAAGAGTTTATTTGCTCCACATGGTAAAGTCTAAGGTAGTGCAGTCCAGAGCTAATGCAGTAGCTCAGCAGTACCATCAAGAATCCAGGTTCTTTCTGTATTTCTGCTTTGCCATCCTTACTATGTGGATTTTGTCCTACTTGTTGCCAAGTGGCTGCCGCTTCTCTAGGCACCACAACTGTGCTCTAGGCAGAAGGAAAGAGGACACGGAGAGGCTGTATTTGCAGACTTCTGTTTATGTCTCATTGGCCAGAAGTGTGTCCCATGACTTACCCAACTGCAGGGGAGCTAGACAATTAAGTGTTTAGCCTTTATCGTCTCTGTATTAGAAGTAGGCAAAGGAAAGAAGAGTTGGAAATGGACAAACCCAAGTTGAAAACTTGGATTTTCTCTGGATTCCAGAACTATATCTTACATTTTCACCTGCCCTACAAACAACCAGCTACCTTGTAGCTTTACAAATCATTCTGTGTTTGAATTCTGTGTGTTATTGGATAGAACCTACAAAATTGTAAATAATGGAACTTTTACAAATTAACGGCATTAAGGCACCCAGAACTGTTTGTTAGTTCTTTTTATTTTGTTTTCATTAGCCGCTTCTCCTATTCCCTTTGTTATTACAAATCTTTAACACACACTACTTTTATTAAGCCCTCTTCTCATATCCTTTTTACTCTCAAAAGATTGCAGTCCTTTGCTTTGCTAAGAAAATTGAGGCTATGACATACAAAGTCTCTCAGTTTCCTGTAACCAACCTTTCCTCTTTTCTTTGTTTCCTTTCAGTTTTTAAACTAGAACCTACAGTTGTGGTCTTAACCTCACTCACAATCATTGTGCTACAAATTACCTGACGTTTATTTCAGTCATTATTGTATACCAACACTTGTCATCATGTGGTAGTGGGCACACCATAAATATTTGTTGAATACTTATTGAAGCTGCCTTACAGAACTTTGCTACATCAATTATTCCTTTTCTCTCCTGAATCTTTTGCTTTTCCCTCTTGTACCTCCTGTCAGATGTAAATATATTCAAACTGTTTTTTTAACCCTGAAAGTAAAAAAGAATCCCAAAAGAACAAACATCTTCCGTCTAATGTGCTTATATTCACCTCCTAGCTAACAGCTAATTTTTCTCTTTCTGTACTGAACCAAACTCTCAAAATAATAATTTCCATTTTCAGTCTCTACTTCCATTTCTTCTAGTCATTTCTCAACTCATTGTTTACTGGCTTCAACTCTACCACGTGAATGGAAGGTCCCTGATGACTTCCTACTCACAAAACTCATGTTACTTAAGTTTTATGTAGAATTTAGTTACACATTTTCTATTTCTTGTAACTGTCTTCTTCCTTAAATTTTGTGACACTAGGAATTTTTTGTTCCCCTCTCTATCAATTTTTTTCCTTCTGTTGGGATTCCCATCATCAGTAATGTTACCCAGGGCTCTGTATGTGATCATCTTTTCTTTTCATTAAACACATACTCCTTACGAGATCTTACCAATACCATGGCTTCATCTGCCACCCAAATAAAAATTGTTCCCAAATCTGTATCTCTAGTTCCAACCATATTCTTTTGTTAAGATCTTAAAGAGGTAAAAGAATGAATCACATGAATATTTGGAAGAACAACATTTCAGGGAATGGAAATAGCAAGTGCAAAGGCCCGGAGGTAGGAGTGTCTTCATCATGTTCAAAGAAAAGCAATGAAGCCAGTGTGGCTGGAGCTGAGAAAATGCAGGAAAGATTAGTAGAAAATAAAGTCAGAGAAGCAGTGGGAGAGTGAAGGTCAAATCACATAAGGTCTTATATGCCATGTTAATGATCCTAACTTCTACTGGGAGTGTGATGAAAAGCCACTGCAGGGTTTGAGCAAATAACAGATATACTCTGACTGAAGTTTTTAAAGGATAACTTTGTGTTGAATATAGATTGAAAAGAGCAAAATAGGAATCAGAGCAACCAGATTAGGAGTCTATTGCAATAATTTAGATGAGAGATGATGGTGGTGATCTGGAGCAGAGTAGTGGCAGTCAAGCAGCTGGTCATGAATACATGTTATTGGAGAGCCAACAGCATATGATGACAGATTGGATGTTGGGTTCTGAGAAAAAGGAGAACTCAAAGATTTTTGGCCTGAGTAACTGGAATGATGGAGTTGCAATTTATTCAGCTGAGAAATACTGTGGGAAAAACAGATTTGGGGGAAGATTAGGAGGTCAGGTTTGGACCAATTAAATATGAGCTATTGATTAGACAATCAAATGTGAAAGTCTTGAGGTGGCTAGATAAAGAATGGAGTTTAGTGGTTAAGTGGGACTAGATGTATAAATTTGAAATTCATCGTCCTGTAGATGGTATTTAAACTCATGAGGCTAGATGAATTTATCACTGGAATGAAAATAAAAAGAAAAGAGAAATGCTTTAAGAACTGAGTCCTTGAGCAATCTGGTGTTAAAAGGCAGGGGTGATGAGAATGAACCAGCAAAAGAAATTAAGGAATGGCCACTGTGTGGGATGAAAATTAGAAGAGTGTGATGTCTGGGAAGATAAGTGAAGACATGTTTCTAAAAGGAAGGAATTGACTATGGCAAAGGTTGCTGATAGGTTAGTTAATTTGAGGATTGAGTGTTTCAGTGGGTCAAAGTAGTGGGAGGAAAGAAATAGGAATTTTTCTGTAAAGGATGGAGAAAAATGGGGCAGTAGCTAGAGAGAGAAGTGGGCCCAAGAGAATTTTGTTTATTAGATGAGAGAAACAAAAACATGTTTGTAACTTGATGGGAAAGATCCAGTAAAGAGGAAATTTTGTTAAAGTGGGGAAAGGGTAGAATTGCTGGAGTGATGTCCTTAAGTAGGTGAGAAGAGATGGGTTCTAGTAGAGGAATTGTCCTTTACTAGAAGCACAGTTAATTCATCCATAGTAACAGAAGAGAAGACAGGGTAGTGTATAGATGTAGGCAGGTGGTAAATGTTATGGTGGAAGTGCACAGAAATATTCTTCAGATGGCTTCTATTTTATCAATAAGGAAACTGGGAGCGAGGATGGGGGTAGAAGTATTGGAAGGTTCATGCTCTCATTACCTCTCTGCCCTCATCTCCTAGTTGTCTTGGGGAGTGAGAGAATGAACTAAGGAAATAAAGTATAATTACCTGTCAGCATTGAGATTATGGATCATAACTTTCAGTAAGACTAGTCAACATGGTTGTATGCTTTTCTCTAACTACCTTTAGTTGTGCAAATTCAGGCATGATTGAGCCAGTTGGATTTAAGTAGTATTAACTTTATTATTATTATTATTATTATTATTATTATTATTATTATTTGGCCTGGCAGTTACAACATAAAGTTGAGGGACAACGGAGTCAAATGCTTTGTATGAAAGAAAGTGGTGAGAATGACTTTTATTTAAGCTGAATAAGGAGGAAACTGATGGCACAAGGGGTGTGAGGGATAGTGAAAAGTGGTTGGATCAATGGATTGTAGGCCAGAGTATGGAAGTTAAAGGATTGTTGGAGTTGGGGTACAAGAGGAAATGAAAAAAAAGATATAAGGTAGTGATTAGAGACAGTGGGGTGCTTGAAATTAAGATTTTAGAAGGGTTATAGCTTTTGGTACTAGGGTATGACTATGGAAGTGAAAGGCTGAAAGGCTAAAGGACCAAAAAAGGTAGAGGACAGCATGATTGGAGGAGAGGAGGTCAAGGATCAGAAAAGCTGGGCTAATGGAAAGATCATCTACATGGAAAGAATTATGGAGTGGTGTTGAAGAATGTAAGAGTCAACCAGAAGCTAAACTCTTCAAGGAATAGGAAGTGGTGCCCTGAGGATAACAGATGACTGCAACAGGAAGAGTAGTGGTGGTACAATCTTGTAACATGAGATTCAAGGTTAAAATTGCTCATCTTATGGTCATGCATGACCTTCTAGTTACCAAAAATGGATCTGAAGTTTTATACAGAATTTGTCATCACTTCCACTTTCATGAAATTTTTTTTTTTTGAGATGTTATGACCCTGGGATCTGTTGGTTTTCCTACCTCTCTATCAGTTCCTGCCCCCAACTCACCCCCTCTTTTTTGTCATCTCTTGGATTCTGCTTCTCAGTGGCAATTGCCTGGAGGTCCCTATATGTTCTCTCTTTTCACAGTTCACACACTTCCTGGGTGATCTCACCAATCTCACGGCTTCAGCTTCCACCCAAATGCATGTGGCTTCCAAATCTGTGTCTCCAACCCCAACTATGCTCCATTGCTTCAGTCCTGTATTTCTGACTGCCTACCAAGTTGCCCTTGGATGACTTTCAGGCAGCTTAAATTCATTCAAGACTGAATTAGTTATCTTCCTCTCCAAACTTCCTTCTTCATTTTTGAATTTCAGTCTACCACTAAGACACTTTTAACTCATCAGAGTCCCTCTTCCTCATCTCCTGTATGCGGTCAAGTCACCAATGCCTGTAGATTGTATTTCTGAAAGATGAATTCTATTTCTGAAGTGCTAACACTGATTAAATCCAACTCTGCCTCCTTCAAAGCTGTGTCTGCACAACAAAGAGCCGAGGAAGAAAAACAGAGGCATTGTCCTAGCTTTATAAGTCTAGGAAATATTGTTTACTAAATGTTCTATTTCTATAACACAAGAAGGTCATCTAAGAAAGATAGAATGGATGTTGAGTATCAATTCACTTTATTGATGTCTCCTCACACTCAGTTACATGAGTCCCTAAAAGAGCACGTTATAGGTTGAGAATCACTCTATTCTTGTGTACCCACACCTGGTAAGAAGTTATTGTTACAGTTTATTATTATTTGTAAATTTAAAAAGATGAAAGCAAAACAAAAAGTCACTACCTAAGAGTAGCCTTCCTGGTCACCCTATTTAGATAGGCTTCTCCTTGCCATTCTCTAATTGTTTCTTCATTCATTTGTCAAATATTTAGAGTATTTTGTATTAGGCATTATTCTGAGTGATAGAAATACAGCAGTGATGAAAAGGGACACAATCCATGCTTTCATTGAACTTAGACTCCAGAGGGGGAGCTGTGCAAAAAAAAAAAAAAAAAAACCTGTATAGAAATAATGTATTTTCCAATTGTGATCAGTGCTTTGAGAAAATAAAGGGCAACAGAACAGAACGAATGCTGGTGAGGAGACAGGGAACAATTTTAAGTAGGAAAATTAGGGAAAGCCTCTTTGAAGAGATAAGATTATAGTATAGATATGAATGGTGAGAGGAAGCTAGCTAGACTAAGACTTGGAAGAAGAGAACTCCACGGAGAGAACAGCAAGCATTAAGGCCCTGAGGTGGTACAAGCTTGGCATCTTCAAAGACATGACCAATATCTCCAAAGCCCTCCTTCATAGCACTTATCACAAGATGTAATCATATATTTATTTGTGTGTACCTACTTGGATCTATTATATATTTGCTTACTGTCTGTTATCCTCATGATCTGTTATCCCTTTCAGGATGGAGGCCATTTTTTTTATTATACTTTTTTTTTTTTTACAAGTTTTTGTATAGACATAAGTTTTAATTTCTCTTTGGTAAATAGAAGGATACAATGGCTGGATCATATGGCAGGTGTCTATTTAATATTTTAACAGACTACCAAACTGTATCTGAAGTGGTTGTACTATTTTCCACTCCTGTTGGCAGTGTATGAAAGTTCTAGTTACTCCACATTTTTGTTGACACTTGGTATGGTCAGTCTTTAAAATTTTAGACATTCTAATAGGTATCTAGTGGTATCTCATTGTGGTTTTAGTTTGGAGTTCTCTAGTGACTAATAATAATTACCATCTTTTTATGTGCTTATTTGCAGTAAGTGTATCTTCTCTGGTGGATGTCTGTTCAAATCTTTTGCCCATTTAAAAATTACATTGTTTTCCATTTTTAAGAGTTTTTTTTTTTCTTTTTAGCTCTATAGCATCTTTTTTTAATACTTTAAGTTTTAGGGTACATATGCACAATGTGCAGGTTAGTTACATACGTATACATGTGCAATGAACTTAAACAAATTTGCAAGAAAAAGACAAACAACTCCATCAAAAAGTGGGCAAAGGATACGAACAGACACTTCTCAAAATAAGACATTTATGCAGCCAAAAGACAGATGAAAAAATGCTCATCATCACTGGCCATCAGAGAAATGCAAATCAAAACCACAATGAGATACCATCTCACACCAGTTAGAATGGCAATCATTAAAAAGTCAGGAAACAACAGGTGCTGGAGAGGATGTGGAGAAATAGGAACACTTTGACACTGTTGGTGGGACTGTAAACTAGTTGAACCATTGTGGAAGTCAGTGTGGCGATTCCTCAGGGATCTAGAACTAGAAATACCATTTGACCCAGCCATCCCATTACTGGGTATATACCCAAAGGACTATAAATCATTCTGCTATAAAGACACATGCACACGTATGTTTATTGCAGCACTATTCACAATAGCAAAGACTTTTTTATTGTACTTTAAGTTCTGGGGTGCATGTGCAGAATGTGAAGGTTTGTTACATAGGTATACACATGCCATGGTGGTTTGCTGCACCCATCAACCAGTAATCTACATTAGGTATTTCTCCTAATGCTATCCCTCCCCTAAACCCCCACCCCCTCACAGGCCCCAGTGTGTGATGTTCCCATCTAGGTGTCCATGTGTTCTCATTGTTCTACTCCCCCTTATGAGTGAGAACATGTGGTGTTTGGTTTTCTTTTCTTGTGTTAGTTTGCTGAGAATGATGGTTTCCAGCTTTCTCCATGTCCCTGCAAAGGACATGAACTCATCCTTTTTTATGGCTGCATAGTGTTCCATGGTGTATATGTGACACATTTACTTTATCCAGTGTATCATTGATGGGCATTTGGGTTGGTTCCAAGTCTTTGCTACTGTGAATAGTGCCACAATAAACATACATGTGCATGTGTCTTTATAGAAGAATGACTTTAATCCTTTGGGTATATACCCAGTAATGGGATTGCTGGGTCAAATGGTATTTCTAGTTCTAGATCCTTGAGGAATCACCACACTGTCTTCCACAATGGTTGAACTAGTTTACATTCCCCCCAGCAGTCTAAAAGTATTCCTATTTCTCCACATTTTCTCCAGCATCTATTGTTTCCTGACATTTTAATGACCACCTTTCTAACTGGTGTGAGATGGTATCTCATTGCAGTTTTGATTTGCATTTCTCATTTATTGATTTGTGTATGTTGAACTAGCCTTGCATACCAGGGATGAAGGCAACTTGATTGTGGTGGATAAGCTTTTTGATGTGCTGCTGGATTCGGTTTGCCAGTATTTTATTGAGGATTTTTGCTTTTATGTTCTTCAGGGATATTGGCCTAAAATTTTCTCTTTTTGTGTGTGTCTCTGCCAGATTTTGGTAACAGGATGATGCTGGTATCATAAAATGAGTTAGGGTCTCATAAAATGAGTTTTTCTATTGTTTGGAATAGTTTCAGAAGGAATGGCACCAGCTCCTGTTTGTACCTTTGGTAGAATTCGGGTGTGAATCCATCTGGTCTTGGACTTTTTTTTGGTTGGAAGGCTATTAATTACTGCCTCAATTTCAGAACTTGTTATTGGTCTATTCAGAGATTCGAATTCTTCCTGGTTTAGTCTTGGGAGGGTGTATGTGTCCAGAAATTTATCCATTTCTTCTAGATTTTCTAGTTTATTTGCATAGAGGTGTTTATAGTATTCTCTGATGGTAGTTTGTATTTCTGTGGGATCAGTGGTGATATCTTCTTTATTATTTTTTATTGCATCTATTTGATTCTTCTCTCTTTTCTTCTTTATTAGTCTGGCTAGCAGTCTACCTATTTTGTTGATCTTTTCAGAAAAACAGC
The DNA here is from genome assembly GCF_028885655.2 of Pongo abelii. Taxonomy (NCBI): domain Eukaryota; kingdom Metazoa; phylum Chordata; class Mammalia; order Primates; family Hominidae; genus Pongo; species Pongo abelii. The sequence continues at coordinate 89,912,281 of NC_071985.2, read as the reverse complement.
TCCTGGATTCATTGATTTTTTGAAGGGTTTTGTTGTGTCTCTGTCTCCTTCAGTTCTGCAATGATCTTAGTTATTTCTTGTCTTCTGCTGGTTTTTGAATTTGTTTTCTCTTGCTTCTCTAGTTCTTTTAATTGTGATGTTAGGGTGTCAATTTTAGATCTTTCCTGCTTTCTCTTGTGGGCATTTAGTGCTATAAATTTCCCTCTACACACTGCTTTACATGTGTCCCAGAGATTCTGGTACGTTGTGTCTTTGTTCTCATTGGTTTCAAAGAACATCTTTATTTCTGTCTTCATTTTGGTATTTACCCAGTAGTCATTCAGGAGCAGGTTGTTCAGTTTCCATGTCATTGTGCGGTTTTGAGTGAGTTTCTTAATCCTGAGTTCTAATTTGATTGCACTGTGGTCTGAGAGACAGGTTGTTGTGATTTCTGTTCTTTTACATTTGCTGAGGAGTGTTTTACTTCCAATTATGTGGTCAATTTTAGAATAAATGTGATGTGGTGCTGAGAATATTCTTTTGATTTGGGGTGGAGAGTTCTTTTTTTTTTAAATTTACATTTGGGATGGAGAGTTCTGTAGCTATTAGGTCCACCTGGTCCAGAGCTGAGTTCAAGTCCTGGATATCCTTGTTAATTTTCTGTCTTGTTGATCTGTCTACCATTAACAGTGGGATGTTAAAGTCTGCCACTATTATTGTGTGGGAGTCTAAGTCTCTTTGTAGGTCTCTAAGAACTTGCTTTATGAATCTGGGTGCTCCTGTATTGGGTGCATATATATTTAGGATAGTTAGCTCTTCTTGTTGAATTGATCCCTTTACCATTATGTAATGCCCTTCTTTGTCTCTTTTGATCTTTGTTGGTTTAAAGTCTGTTTTATCAGAGATTAGGATTGCAACCCCTGCTTTTTTTTTTTTTTTTGCTTTCCGTTTGCTTAGTAAATCTTCCTCCATCCCTTTATTTTGAGCCTATGTATGTCTTTGCCTGTGAGATGGGTCTCCTGAATACAGCACACCAATGGGTCTTTACTCTTTATCCAGTTTGCCAGTCTGTGTCTTTTAACTGGGGGCATTTAGCCCATTTACATTTAAAGTTAACATTGTTATGTGTGAATTTGATCCTGTCATTATAATGTTAGCTGGTTATTTTGCCCATTAGTTGATGCAGTTCCTTCACAGCATCGATGGTCTTTACAATTTGGCATGTTTTTGCAGTGGGTGGTACCGCTTGTTCCTTTCCATGTTTAGTACTTCCTTCAGGAGCTCTTGTAAGGCAGGCCTGGTGGTGACAAAATCTCTCAGCAGTTGCTTGTCTGTAAAGGATTTTATTTCTCCTTCATTTATGAAGCTTAGTTTGGCTGCATATGAAATTCTGGGTTATAAATTCTTTTCTTTAAGAATGTTGAATATTGGCCCCCACTCTCTTCTGGCTTGTAGGGTTTCTGCCAAGAGATCTGCTGTTAGTCTGATGGGCTTCCCTTTGTGGGTAACCTGACCTTTCTCTCTGGCTGCCCTTACCATTTTTTCCTTCATCTCGACCTTGGTGAATCTGACTATTATGTGTCTTGGGGTTGCTCTTTTCGAGGAAAATCTTTGTGGTATTCTCTGTATTTCCTGAATTTGAACGTTGGCCTGCCTTGCTAGGATGGGGAAGTTCTCCTGGATAATATCCTGAAGAGTGTTTTCCAACTTGGTTCCATTCTCCCTGTCACTTTCAGGTATACCAATCAAACTTAGATTTGGTCTTTTCACATAGTCCCATATTTCTTGGAGGATTTGTTCATTTATTTTCACTCTTTTTTCTCTAATCTTGTCTTCTCACTTTATTTCATTAAATTGATGTTCAGTCACTGATATCCTTTCTTCTACTTGATCGATTCGGCTATTGAAACTTATGTATGCTTCATGAAGTTCTCGTGCCATGGTTTTCAGCTCCATCAGGTCGTTTATGTTCTTCTCTGCACTGGTTATTTTTTTTTTTTTGAGACGGAATCTCACTCTGTCACCCAGGCTGGAGTGCAGTGGCATGAACTTGGCTCACTGCAAGCTCTGCCTCCTGGGTTCACGCCATTCTCCTGCCTCAGTCTCCCAAGTAACAGGGACTACAGGCGCCCGCCACCACGCCTGGCTAATTTTTTGTATTTTTAGTAGAGACGGGGTTTCACTGTGTTAGCCAGGATGGTCTTGATCTCCTGACCTCGTCTGCACTGGTTATTCTAGTTAGCGATTCGTCTAACCTTTTTTCAAGGTACTTAGCTTCCTTGCTTTGGGTTAGAACATGCTCCTTTAGCTCAGAGGAGTTTGTTATTACCCACCTACTGAAGCCTACTTTTGTCAACTCGTCAAACTCTCCCTGTCTAGTTTTGTTCCCTTGCTGGCAAAGAGTTGTGATCCTTTGGAGGGGAAGAGGTGTTCTGGTTTTTGGAATTTTCAGCCTTTCTGTGCTGGTTTCTCCCCATGTTTGTGGTATTACCTACCTTTGGTCTTTGATGTTGGTGACTTATGGATGGAGTTTTGGTGTGGATGTCCTTTTTGTTGATGTTGATGCTATTCCTTTCTGTTTGTTATTTTCCTTCTAACACTCAGGCCCCTCAGCTGCAGGTCTGTTGGAGTTTGCTGGAGGTGGACTCCAGAGCCTGTTTGCCTGGGTATCACCAGCAGAGGCTGCAACAGCAACTATTGTTGCCTGACCCTTCCTCTTGAAGCTTCGTCCCAGAGGGGCACCCACAAGATGCCAGCCAGAGCTCTCCTGTATGAGGTGTCTGTCGGCCCTTACTTGGGGTGTCTCCCAGTCAGGCTACAATGGGGTCAGGGACCCACTTGAGGAGGCAGTCTATCCATTATCAGAGCTTGAACGCTGTGTGGGAGAACCACTGCTCTCTTCAGAGCTGTCAGGAAAGGACATTTAATTCTGCTGAAGCTGCGCCCACAGCTGTCCCTTCCCCCAGGTGCTCTGTCCCAGGGAGATGGGGGTTTTATCTATAAGTCCCTGACTGGGGCTGCTGCCTTTTGTTCAGAGATGCCCTGCCCACAGAGGTGGAATCTAGAGAGGCAGTTGGCTTTGCTGAGCTGTGGTGGGCTCTGCCCAGTTTGAACTTCCCCGTGGCTTTGTTTACACTGTGAGCATAAAACCTCCTACTCAAGCCTCAGCAATGGCAGATGCCCCTCCCCCACCAAGCTCCAGTGTCCCAGGTAAGTCCCAGACTGCTTCACTAGCAGCGAGGATTTCAAGCCAATGGATCTTAGCTTTCTGGGCTCCGTGGGCATGGGACCTGCCAAGCCAGGCACTGGATGGAATCTCCTAGTCTGCTGATTGTTAAGACCATGGGAAAAGAGCAGTATCTGGGCAGGAGTGTACCATTCCTCCTGGTACAGCCTCTCATAGCTTTCCTTGGCTAGGAAAGGGAAATCCCCCAACCCCTTGCGCTTCTTGGGTGAGGTGACGCCCTGCCCTGCTTTGGCTTGCCCTCCGTGGGTTGCACCCACTGTCCAGCCAGTCCCAATGAGACAAACCAGGTACCTCAGTTGGAAATGCAGAAATCACCTGCTTTCTGCATGGATCTCACTGCGAGCTGCAGACTGGAGCTCTTCCTATTTGGCCATCTTGCCGGACCCTCCCTGATTTTCATTTCTCTAATGACCAGTGATGATGAGCTTTTTTTCATGTTTGTTGGCTGCATAAATGTCTTCTTTTGAGAAGTATCTGTTCATATCCTTCACCCAGTTTTTGATGGGGTTGTTTGTTTTTTTCTTGTAAATTTGTTTAAGTTCTTTGTAGATTCTTGATATTAGCCGCTTGTCAGATGGATAGATTGCAAAAATTTTCTCCCATTCTGTAGGTTGCCTGTTCACTCTGATGATAGTTTCTTTTGCTGTGCACAAGCTCTTTAGTTTAATTAGATCCCATTTGTCAGTTCTGGCTTTTGTTGCCATTGCTTTTGGTGTTTTAGTCATGAAGTCTTTGCCCATGCCTATGTCCTGAATGGCATTGCCTAGGTTTTCTTCTAGGGTTTTTAATGGTTTTAGCTCTTACATTTAAGTCTTTAATACATCTTGAGTTAATTTTTGTATAAGGTGTAAGGAAGGGGTCCAGTTTCAGTTTTCTACATATAGCTAGCCAGTTTTCCCAGCACCATTTATTAAATAGGGAATCCTTTCCCCATTGCTTGTTTTTGTCAGATTTTTCAAAGATCAGATTGTTGTAGATGTGTGGTGTTATTTCTGAGGCCTCTGTTCTGTTCCATTGGTCTATATATCTGTTTTGGTACCAGTGCCATGCTGTTTTGGTTACTGTAGCCGTGTAGTATAGTTAGAAGTCAGGTAGTGTGATGCCAGATGGAGACCATTTTTATCTTGTTCAAGGTCACATACCCAGTGTTTAGTTTAGTACCTGGCACACAGTTGGCAGTTAAGTGATTACTAAGTGAATGACTAAATAATAACTATTAAACAAAATGATGTGTAGGATTCATTGTTTAATAGGTACTTTTTGTTTTCTAAATATAAGATTATAATATTGACTATGCCCTTTTAAATGGCACATTCTGTCCTCTATCACAGGCAGGCTCCTTTCGTGCACCCTTTTTCCTTTGAAAATCTCTGTGCTAAGAAGTTAGATATTGGAATTACTTCTCCCTGTGTCTTTTTTTTTTTTTTTTTTACACATGCACACGTATTTTCATTGCAGCACTATTCACAATAGCAAAGACCTGGAACCAACCCAAATGTCCATCAACGATAGACTGGATTAAGAAAATGTGGCACATATACAATGATAGACTGGATTAAGAAAATGTGGCACATATACACCAAAGAATACTATGCAGCCATAAAAAAGGATGAGTTCATGTCCTTTGCAGGGGCATGGATTAAGCTGGAAACCATCATTCTAAGCAAACAATCACAAGGACAGAAAACCAAACACTGCATGTTCTCACTCATAGGTGGGAGTTGAACAATGAGAACACATGGACACAGGGCAGTGGGGGGCTGGGGGAGGGATAGCATCAGGAGAAATACCCAATGTAAATGACGAGTTGATGGGTGCAGCAAACCAACATGGCACATATATACCTATGCAACAAACCTGCACGTTCTGCACATGTACCCCAGAATTTAAAGTATAATTAAAAAAAAAAAAAAAGAAGAAGGGCTAGGTGAATGTTATGGTAGTTCCAAGGAGAGAAGGTTGGATGTGACCAGGAATGGAGGAAATGAAAATTGGCCTGGACCTTGAAAGCTGAGTTCATCTTAGGAATGCAGAGAATAGAAAGATAAAATTTTAGGTGGCAGAAATAGTGCTGCTCAAGTATCCCCATGGTGCTATGCAGTGCCCCCCTCACTCATGGAACATTTCCCTCCTAGATCTCACTTGTAACTAGAGCCAGAGTGCTGAACAAGCTGGGTTCATGGGGTGTGAGCCGAAAGCAACATCACTGTGCTCCCATTATCCCTTTAAAATGTATTCAATGGGGAAAGTCATCCTCTGGCCTCAAATGAAAACTTGTACAATCCAAGGAATTTTCTAATCACTGTTAATTAATAAAAGTCAATGTTTCTTTATATAATGAAGTATCCTGCATTCAGATATTGGAATGCCTCTTCATACAATAATCTGCAATCCAAACTTGATTCCAAGGTCAATCTTCTCCCGTTCCCTGGGTAAGGCCCATGCTAGCTGAGAAGCCTGGAGCTCGGACTTCTCCTTCATTGAGTTACTAAGTGGTTTCTGCCCCTCTGGAGTTGGAGAAGGGTAGAAATTAAGGCAAGGGGGCACATGAAAGTTTTTGCTTGCCTGGTATTCTTGTAAGCTGGCTCTATATTCTTTGAGCACAGCAGATATTCAAAGATGCCTCTTTTTCTTAAGAAACATTTTTGTGGGTTCTTTGGGGGTCCTGCCAAAATTGCTCTGACCTGCAGCTCCCTTGATGCAGAGGGTGCACAATTCTGTTCCGGCTGATGGTTTATTCCTTCCACATCTCCCAGGAATGTGGCCATAGCTCCAGCTGAGATCTGGGCTCCACTCTAGGCAACCCTATGGAACGGACAGACTACAATCCCACACTGATTCTCTTGCATATAGAACATGGAAAGAGTGTTGTATTTTTATCCCTGAAAAGCTCTCAGAGGACAAGCTGCACAGTGTAGCCATCTCTCCTTTGGATCTTCCATCAGCATCTGGCCAGGACACCTCTTATCCCTCACACGTCTCCGGTGGGAGTCAGGCTTAAGTCCACTGCAACCTGCAACTTCGAGAGATACACACTCTGCTCTCTGAGTGGTCTTGCTGAAACCGTTCTAGGTAGACTCCAATGAGGGACATGTTCCCTGCCCCTACCCACTGAGCTCAGTGGAGAAGCAGCCTCTACCAGGAAGTCCTCTTTCTTCTAAATCATCTTGCCTCCTGACACTCTCCTATCCTGGTGTAGGTGAAGCACTTAAGAGGGAGCTAACTACTTTTTTTTTTTTTTTTTTTTGAATTTGTAGTCCTTTATTACCACCATCCCAATGCCTTGCACACAGAAAGTTTTCACTGAAAGGTTTTCATACATAAGAAATCAAGGTGAACAATACCGATAATGGACAAGTTACTTTACCAAAGTCCTCAAATTAAAATTTCCACAATGATAAACCACAGCTCCTTCAAAATCCAGGTCATGGCTCACTTTCTCCAGAAAACATTCTCTTTTATCCCTTGTTTCCTTAATTCTTATTTCTTGATTTTTATTAGGGATATGACAGTGCATACCTTGACTAAAGAAGCTGTTTTTAATGTTAATGTTATACATGTTTCTTTTTCTTTTTCTTTCTTTTTTTTTTTTTTTTTTTTTTTTTTTTTGTTGGTTGCACAATCTGCATTTAATGCCACTGATCTGGATACTTAAAAATGGTGAGGATGGTAAATTTTATGTTATGCGTATTTTTTTTTTTTTTTTTTTAAATTTATGAAGTATTTATTGATGATTCTTGGGTGTTTCTCGGAGAGGGGGATATGGGAGGGTCATAGGATAATAGTGGAGAGAAGGTCAGGAGATAAACACATGAACAAAGGTCTCTGGTTTTCCTAGGCAGAGGACCCTGCGGCCTTCTGCAGTGTTTGTGCCCCTGGGTACTGGAGATTAGGGAGTGGTGATGACTCTTAAAGAGCATGCTGCCTTCAAGCATCTGTTTAACAAAGTACATCTTGCACCGCCCATAATCCATTTAACCCTGAGTTGACACAGCATATGTTTCAGAGAGCATGGGGCTGGGGGAAAGGCCATAGATCAACAGCATCCCAAGGCAGAAGAATTTCTCCTAGTCAGAACAAAATGGAATCTCCTATGCCCACCCCTTTCTACACAGACACAGCAACAATCTGATCTCTCCTTCCTTTCCCCACACTTCCCCCCCCCTTCCTTTCAACAAAACCGCCATCGTCCTCATGGCCGGCTCCCGATGTTCGCTGTCTCTTCGGAGCTGTTGGGTACACCTCCCAGACAGGGCTGCCGGGCAGAGGCGGGGAGCTAACTACTTTTGACAACCGACTTTTCACAAGTTCTTCTGGGTGGTCAATCTCACAACAGATTTTGGTGTGTGATAATCTGTTGTCATAGGATCTCAGCCAAAACATCCATGTTAACTTCCTTTCATATAATTCTTTACTACTCTGCAACTTTCCCAAGAGTGTAATCCCTGTTTTTTTTTTTCCACTTTTATAGCCCAGCCTCAGACACAGTATTCAAGAGTCATTGCTTGAACGAATGAATAAATTAATAGATACCGTAGGATTATATAAAGCAGGGTCCTCAAAAATTAAAGATATCAGCTTGACTGAAGAAGAGAGTTTGGGGAAGGATCAGGATCTAAATAGGAAGGAAGGGCTTAGATAATTGAGGCAGAAAAAACTTTATGGACCATGAAGCAGAGTGGAAAAAAATATAGGTTTCAGGGTCAGATGGATCCAGGTGAACACTTAGCTCTGCCATTAAAGTTGACTCTAGACCAGGAGCAAGGTTCTTAACCTCTCTGGCACTCAGCATTCTCACTGTAAAATAAATGTCATCAATTCTATCTCATAACATTGATATAAAGTTTAATTGAGACAGTGTATGTAAAGAACCTGGAATAGGGCTTATCACACAGTGGGTGGCTGACAGAGGGTAATAATAACTTTAAATCATATTTGAGCACATCTTGTGGGTCAGGGACTGTGTTAAATTCTTTATTTAATTATTTTATTTGTTTTTTACTGGTTTTTTAGATATTTTATTATTCAATACTAAATTCATATTTCTTTTTTTAAATTTTATTATTATTATGCTTTAAGTTTTAGGGTACATGTGCACAATGTGCAGGTTTGTTAAATATGTATACATGTGCCATATTGGTGTGCTGCACCCATCAACTCGTCATTTAGCATTAGTTATATCTCCTGATACTATCCCTCCCCCCTCCCCACACCCCACAACAGTCCCTGGTGTGTGATGTTCCTCTTCCTGTGTCCATGTGTTCTCATTGTTCAATTCCCACCTATGAGTGAGAACATGCGGTGTTTGGCTTTTTGCCCTTGTGATAGTTTGTTAAGAATGATGGTCTCCAGCTTCATCCATGTCCCTACAAAGGACATGAACTCATCATTTTTTATGGCTGCATAGTATTCCATGGTGTATATGTGCCACATTTTCTTAATCCAGTCTATCATTGATGGACATTTGGGTTGGTTCCAAGTCTTTGCTATTGTAAACAGTGCCACAATAAACATACATGTGCATGTGTCTTTATAGCAGAATGATTTATAGTCCTTTGGGTATATACCCAGTAATGGGATGGCTGGGTCAAATGGTATTTCTAGCTCTAGATCCCTGAGGAATCGCCACACTGACTTCCACAATGGTTGAACTAGTTTACAGTCCCACCAACAGTGTCAAAGTGTTCCTATTTCTCCACATCCTCTCCAGCACCTCTTGTTTCCTGACTTTTTAACGATCGCCATTCTAACTTGGTGAGAGATGGTATCTCATTGTGGTTTTGATTTGCATTTCTCTGATGGCCAGTGATGGTGAGCATTTTTTCATGTTTTTTGGCTGCATAAATGTCTTCTTTTGAGAAGTGTCCATTCATATCCTTTGCCCACTTTTTGATGGGGTTGTTTGTTTTTTTCTTGTAAATTTGTTTGAGTTCATTGTAGATTGTGGATATTAGCCCTTTGTCAGATGAGTAGGTTGCAAAAAATTTTCTCCCATTCTGTAGGTTGCCTGTTCACTCCAATGGTAGTTTCTTTTGCTGTGCACAAGCTCTTTAGTTTAATTGGATCCCATTTGTCAATTTTAGCTTTTGTTGTCATTGCTTTCGGTGTTTTAGACATGAAGTCCTTGCCCATGCCTATGTCCTGAATGGTATTGCCTAGGTTTTCTCCTAGGGTTTTTATGGTTTTAGATCTAACATGTAAGTCTTTAATCCATCTTGAATTAATTTTTGTGTAAGGTGTAAGGAAGGGATCCAGTTTCCACTTTCTACATATGGCCAGCCAGTTTTCCCAGCACCATTTATTAAATAGGGAATCCTTTCCCCATTTCTTGTTTTTGTCAGGTTTGTCAAAGATCAGATAGTTGTAGACATGCGGCATTATTTCTGAGGCCTCTGTTCTGTTCCATTGGTCTATATCTCTGTTTTGGTACCAGTACCATGCTTTTTTGGTTACGGTAGCCTTGTAGTATAGTTTGAAGTCAGGTAGCGTGATGCCTCCAGCTTTGTTCTTTTGGCTTAGGATTGATTTGGCAATGCGGGCTCTTTTTTGGTTCCATATGAACTTTAAAGTAGTTTTTTCCAATTCTGTGAAGAAAGTCATTGGTAGCTTGAGGGGGATGGCATTGAATCTATAAATTACCTTGGGCAGTATGGCAATTTTCACAATATTGATTCTTCCTATCCATGAGCATGGAATGTTCTTCCATTTGTTTGTATCCTCTTTTATTTCATTGAGCAGTAGTTTGTAGTTCTCCTTGAAGAGGTCCTTCACATCCCTTATAAGTTGGATTCCTAGGTATTTTCTTCTCTTTGAAGCAGTTGTGAATGGGAGTTCACTCATGATTTGGCCTCTGTTTGTCTGTTATTGGTGTATAAGAATGCTTGTGATTTTTGTACATTGATTTTGTATCCTGAGACTTTGCTGAAGTTGCTTATCAGCTTAAGGAGATTTTGGGCTGAGGACGATGGGGTTTTCTAGATATACAATCATGTCATCTGCAAACAGGAAGAATCTGACTTTCTCTTTTCCTAATTGAATGCCCTTTGTTTCCTTCTCCTACCTGATTGCCCTGGCCAGAACTTCCAACACTATGTTGAATAGGAGTGGTGAGAGACGGCATCCCTGTCTTGTGCCAGTTTTCAAAGGGAATGCTTCCAGTTTTTGTCCATTCAGTATGATATTGGCTATGGGTTTGTCATAGATAGCTCTTATTATTTTGAGTTATGTCCCATCAATATCTAATTTATTGAGAGCTTTTAGCATGAAGCATTGTTGAATTTTGTCAGAGGCCTTTTCTGCATCTATTGAGATAATCATGTGGTTTTTGTCTTTGGTTCTATTTATATGCTGGATTATGTTTATTGATTTTCGTATGTTGAACCAGCCTTGCATCCCAGGGATGAAGCCCACTTGATCATGGTGGATAAGCTTTTTGATGTGCTGCTGGATTCAGTTTGCCAGTATTTTATTGAGGATTTTTGCATCAATGTTCATCAAGGATATTGGTCTAAAATTCTCTTTTTTGGTTGTGTCTCTTCCAGGCTTTGGTATCAGGATGATGCTGGCCTCATAAAATGAGTTAGGGAGGATTCCCTCTTTTTCTATTGATTGGAATAGTTTCAGAAGGAATGGTACCAGCTCCTCCTTGTACCTCTGGTAGAATTCAGCTGTGAATCCATCTGGTCCTGGACTCTTTTTGGTTGGTAAGCTATTAATTATTGCCTCAATTTCAGAGCCTGTTATTGGTCTATTCAGAGATTCAACTCCTTCCTTGTTTAGTCTTGGTAGGGTGTATGTGTCTAGGAATTTATCCGTTTCTTCTAGATTTTCTAGTTTATTTGCGTAGAGGTGTTTATACTATTCTCTGATGGTAGCTTGTATTTCTGTGGGATCGGTGGTGATATCCCCTTTATCATTTTTTATTGCATCTATTTGATTCTTCTCTCTTTTCTTCTTTACTAGTCTTGCTAGCAGTCTATCAATTTTGTTGATCTTTTCAAAAAACCAGCTCCTGGATTCATTGATTTTTTGAAGGGTTTTTTTGTGTTTCTATTTCCTTCAGTTCTGCTCTGATCTCAGTTATTTCTTGCCTTCTGCTAGCTTTTGAATTTGTTTGCTCTTGCTTCTCTAGTTCTTTTAATTGTGATGTTAGGGTGTCAATTTTAGATCTTTCCTGCTTTCTCTTGTGGACATTTAGTGCTATAAATTTCCCTCAACACACTGCTTTGAATGTGTCCCAGAGATTCTGGTATGTTGTGTCTTTGTTCTCATTGGTTTCAAAGAACATCTTTATTTCTGCCTTCATTTCGTTATGTACCCAGTAGTCATTCAGGAGCAGGTTGTTCAGTTTCCATGTAGTTGAGCAGTTCTGAGTGAGATTCTTAATCCTGAGTTCTAGTTTGATTGCATTGTGGTCTGAGAAACAGTTTGTTATAATTTCTGTTCTTTTACATTTGCTGAGGAGTGCTTTACTTCCAACTATGTGGTCAATTTTGGAATAGGTGTGATGTGGTGCTGAAAAGAATGTATATTCTGTTGATTTTGGTTGGAGAGTTCTGTAGATGTCTATTAGGTCTGCTTGGTGCAGAGCTGAGTTCAATCCTGGATATCCTTGTTAACTTTCTGTCTCGTTGACCTGTCTAATGTTGACAGTGGGGTGTTAAAGTCTCCCAATATTATTGTGTGGGAGTCTAAGTCTCTTTGTAGGTCACTAAGGACTTGCTTTATGAATCTGGGTGTTCCTGTATTGGGTGCATATATATTTAGGATAGTTAGCTCTTCTTGTTGAATTGATCCCTTTACCATTATGTAATGGTCTTTTTTGTCTCTTTTGATCTTTGTTGGTTTAAAGTCTGTTTTATCTGAGACTAGGATTGTGACCCCTGCCTTTGTTTTCCATTTGCTTGGTAGATCTTCCTCCATCCCTTTTTTTGAGCCTATGTGTGTCTCTGCAGGTGAGATGGGTTTCTGAATACAGCACACTGATGGGTCTTGACTCTTTATCCAATTTGCCAGTCTATGTCTTTTAATTGGAGCATTTAGCCCATTTACATTTAAGGTTAATATTGTTATGTGTGAATTTGATCCTGTCATTATGATATTAGCTGGTTATTTTGCTTGTTAGTTGATGCAGTTTCTTCCTAGCCTTGATGGTCTTCACAATTTGGCATTTTTTTGCAGTGGCTGGTACCGATGGTTCCTTTCCATGTTTAGTGCTTCCTTCAGGGGCTCTTTTAGGGCAGGCTTGGTGGTGACAAAATCTCTCAGCATTTGCTTGTCTGTAAAGTATTTTATTTCTCCTTCACTTATGAAGCTTAGTGTGGCTGGATATGAAATTCTGGGTTGAAAATTCTTTTCTTTAAGAATGTTGAATATTGGTCTCCACTCTCTTCTGGCTTGTAGAGTTTCTGCCGAGATATCAGCTGTTAGTCTGATGGGCTTCCTGTTGTGGGTAACCTGACCTTTCTCTCTGGCTGCCCTTAACATTTTTTCCTTCATTTCAACTTTGGTGAATCTGACAATTATGTGTCTTGGAGTTGCTCTTCTCGAGGAGTATCTTTGTGGTGTTCTCTGTATTTCCTGAATTTGAATGTTGGCATGCCTTGCTAGGTTGGGGAAGTTCTCCCAGATAATACCCTGTAGAGTGTTTTCCAACTTGGTTCCATTCTCCCCATCACTTTCAGGTACACCAATCAGACGTAAATGTGGTCTTCTCATATAGTCCCATATTTCTTGGAAGCTTTGTTCTTTTTATTCTTTTTTCTCTAAACTTCTCTTCTCGCTTCATTTCATTCATTTCGTCTTCCATCACTGATACCCTTTCTTCCAGTTGATCGCATTGGTTACTAAGGCTTGTGCATTTGTCACATAGTTCTTGTGCCGTGGTTTTCAGCTCCATCAGGTCCTTTAAGGACTTCTCTGCATTGGTTATTCTAGTTAGCCATTCGTCTAATTTTTTTTCAAGGTTTTTAACTTCTTTGCCATTGGTTCGAACTTCCTCCTTTAGCTCAGAGTAGTTTGATCTTCTGAAGCCTTTTTCTCTCCACTCGTCAAAGTCATTCTCCGTCATCTTTGTTCTGTTGCTGGTGAGGAGCTGCGTTCCTTTGGAGGAGGACAGGTGCTCTGATTTTTAGAGTTTCCAGTTTTTCTGCTCTGTTTTTTCCCCATCTTTGTGGTTTTATCTACCTTTGGTCTTTGATGATGGTGATGTACAGAGGGGTTTTTCATGTGGATGTCCTTTCTGTTTGTTAGTTTTCCTTCTAACAGTCAGGACCCTCAGCTGCAGGTCTGTTGGAGTTTGCTGGAGGTCCACTGCAGACCCTGTTTTCCTGGGTATCAGCAGTGGTGGCTGCAGAACAGCAGATATTGGTGAACCACAATTGCTGCCACCTGATTGTTCCTCTGAAAGTTTTGTCTCAGAGGAGTACCCGGCCGTGTGAGGTGTCAGTTTGCCCCTACTGGGAGGGTGCCTCCCAATTAGGCTACTCAGAGGTCAGGAACCCACTTGAGGAGGCAGTCTGCCCGTTTTCAGATCTCACACTGCGTGCTGGGAGAACCACTGTTCTCTTCAAAGCTGTCAGACAGGGACATTTAAGTCTGCAGAGGTTTCTGCTGCCTTTTGTTTGTCTGTGTCCTGACCCCAGAGGTGGAGCCTACAGAGGCAGGCAGGCCTCCTTGAGCTGTGGTGTGCTCCACCCAGGTCGAGTTTCCTGGCCACTTTGTTTACCTACTCAAGCCTCGGCAATGGCGGGCACGCCTCCCCCAGCCTTACTGCAGCCTTGCAGTTTGATCTCAGACTGCTGTGCTAGCAATGAGTGAGGCTCCATGGGTGTAGGACCCTCTGAGTCAGGTGCGGGATATAATCTCCTGGTGTGCCGTTTGTTAAACCCATTGGAAAAGTGCAGTATTAGGGTGGGAGTGACCCGATTTTCCAGGTGCCATCTGTCACCGCTTTCTTTGACTAGGAAAGGGAATTCCCTGACCCCTTGTGCTTCCTGAGTGAGGCCATGCTTCGCCCTGCTTCGGCTCACGCATGGTGCACTGCACCCACTGTCCTGCACCCACTCTCCGGCACTCCCCAGTGAGATGAACCTGGTACCTCAGTTGGAAATGCAGAAATCACCTGTCTTTTGTGTTGCTCATGCTGTGATCTGTAGACTGGAGCTGTTCCTATTTGGCCATCTTGGCTCCCCCTCTATTTCCCTCTGTGTCTTAAATTGCCATGAATTCACCTTGTGTTTTAAATTGCCATGAACTCACCTTGTGTTTTGGATTGTTGTTGGATACTGAGAGGGATGTTCTACTTTCCTTGGGTCGTTAGAAGTCAAAGGGAGAATGAAAAACAGAATTTAAGGTGATTATGAGGCATCCAGGAAAATATCCAGTCAGCAGAACCTAGGGAAACAAATCTAATTATGGGATATAAATAATAAGAGGAACCGAGCTAGGGAGAGGCAAGGAGGAGCCAGAAGGACAAAAGTAGGATGATGTGACTTAATGGGCATTAAAAGGAGGGAAACCTCAAGGGCAATGGGGGGATTGTGTAATGTCAAATGCTGCAGAGAGCACCAGAATGCAGAGAAAAGATCCCTGCCTCTAGAGATTGGTATCCTTCAAGAATGCAGCTTCAGAAGAGTGGGCTAGGGGTGAGGAAGCAAAAGCTTTGGATATGGCCATTCTAGAGGTCTGGTAGTAAAAGGTCAGTGATGATGTCCCCTTCCTTTCTTCCCACAGGGAGTGCTTTTAGATGGCCTCTGGGAAGGGGAAAGTCAGGGGGTCAGACTTGCTCCCTCCCCATTTGAGAAGTCACTTCTTAGCCCATTCTTTTCATCACCTTGAAACTCAGGGTGAAATGTCTATCCAGTGACCTTGGACAGGGTAGCCTTCTCTCTGTTCTGCATCTAGCTGTGGCCCTGCTTCCTCATATCAACGTATACACTGCACCCTGAGGGAGGCTAAATGATAAAAGCTTCAGGTAAGTGTCCTAAAGCTACACGGGGTTCAGGTGTTGGCTTGAGGGTGGGATGGGGTGTGGACAAGTGAGATCAGACATTGTTATTTTGGGACTAGTTAATGTGCTCTTTTGACCAACGTGATGTGGGGCAAAGCTTCATGGTGTAGGTAAGAGGTTGGAAACTTAACTATTTTCAGTACTAGGTAGGTATCTTAAGTGAGTAAAGTAGGCAGGGCAGGCCAGGAGTGAAATGTGAAGTGCAAGCCCCATTTAGGATAGAACAGAGGCTAGTCAGAACCAGCTAATTGTTGCCTCATAGGGATGTGGTCCCAGTATCCATAAGGCACAGAAGCAGGAAGGAGAGTCTGGATTATTCTAGGAGCTGAATAAAGAACAGTGTGGCTGGAATGCTGTGAAAGAAGGAGTAGAGATGTGAGTAGGGGTCTTGTAGGCCTTGTCAACACTTTGTGACCCCCTAGTGGGAATGACTGGGGGCTGGCAGAGTGGGAAGAGTGTTTTTATTCCCTTTTATTACCTTTTCAGGATAGCCAATCACAGCCATCTTACCTTATTCAAAGTAGTTTAATGGGGCTACCATTTTCTCAATTCTACAGTAAAAATATTAAAGAACAAGCTTACCTCCTGGGCAAAGAAATTTTGTTTTTTGGTAGGAATTTTATAAGCATTGCATGTTTTCTTCCCTGCTTGCAAAATGCATGATTTATCTTTTGGGAATGGGGCATCTGGGTCTTAATGTATTTAACTTTAGAACAATAGATTAGGCTATTGTTGATTAAATCCATTTGTTTCCCACAAGAAAACAAAAATGATTAGTTATATGGTGAGTACTGGGTAGTTTTCAGTTTTGTAAAGGAGATCTGTTCAAGAGTGTCCCATAACAATGATACCATTTACTGATATGAAAAAGCATAGTAGAAGAAAAGACTTTATAAGAGAAATCAAGAGTTTTGATTTTTTTGACAGAGTCTCACTCTGTTGCCCAGGCTGGAGTGCAGTGGCATGATCTTGGCTCACTGCAACCTCTGCCTCATGGTTTCAAGCAATTCTCCTGCCTCAGCCTTCTGAGTACCTGGGATTACAGGCACCCACCATCACACCCGGCTAATTTTTGTATTTTTAGTAGAGACAGGGTTTCACCACTTTGGCCAGGCTGATCTTGAACTCCTGACCTCAAGTGATCCATCTGCCTCGGCCTCCCAAAGTGCTGGGATCACAGGCATGAGCCACCGCATCTGCTCAAGAGTTTTAATTTTTTAAAAAACTTTGATATATCCACCAGATATACAAATGGAGATGCCAAGTAGGCAGTTAATGAGGTAAGCCAGGGGGTCAGGACTAAAGATGTGTTTGGGAACCATTAGCTTATAAAGGCTGTTAAGGCAATAGGAATAGCTGACATCAGATAAGAAGAGTACTTAGATGGAGAAGTGAATGGGACCCACATGTGAGCCTTAGCTTCAGTCTTTACTGGTCCTGTGGAGGAGGCAGTGGATCTGCAAAGAGCCTGAGAAGCAGCTAGGAAGGAAGGAGTAAAACTCGGGGAATGTAGTGTCACAGAAGCCAAGAGAAGAGAGTGTGGTATTTATGATAAAAAGGGAGAAGATTGAAGAGATTGAAAGAAATATAACAATCAGGAATTCTATGTTTTAGTAGCTGGTCTATAATGACATGTGAGCTTAGCTTTCTTATGAGTTCTTTTCTTACTCACCTCTTAGATATCCATAGATATGCCCTTAGTTTTTGTATTGTTTGTGATCCTCCCCAGTGCAGTCCAGATTCAGGGTAGATTCTGGTAGATTTCCTGCTCTAGATGGATTAGTTGTGCCTTCCATGTCATATCCCTTAATTTTCTTGCTGATTTTGGGCACCCTAGATGTTGCAAATATTTTTCTATCTGCACTGACTTTACAGATTATTCCTTTTCCCTCTCTGAAGAACCTTGGAATTCATCAAAGTTTCCACACACACAAAAAAGCTTAATATATGTATATATTTTTGGGTCCCCTTGAAAAGAAAGCACTCTCTTACCTGCCCAGTGAGATTTCCTGAGCTTCAGGTCATGTTGCATGAACATGGCAGTAACCCTCTTTTTACTCTTTTCTTTGAAGTCTCCATGAACCTAGAACCTATTCCTTGGAAACTCTTCCTTCTTCTTGATTAAGCTTCCCTGTCTTGTCCTACTCCACTGACTAATACTGTAGTTGATGGCTGGTATTTGAGATTAATTAACTTTGATGAGCTTTGTTTTTTTTCTATTCTTTTCAGCCATTATTTCAGATTTTCCCCATTCCAACTCTCCAGCCCCTTCCCTTTGAATCTTGTGGTCTTGAGAGCTGATCTCTGTCACATGTCTTGTTGTGCTGAAGGTTTGTGAGATGATTCTGTGTAATTCAGTAATAATAATTAATTTTACTATTATTAATTTATACTAATTATATCAGTAATTATACCTACAATGCTGACTGACATTTATTGAGCTCCTTTATGTGGCTGAGAGCTATGCTAAGGACTCCAGGTGTATTGTCTTATTTCATTTTCACAAAACCCCATTACATATTCATTTATTTATTAAAAAAATTTTTTGAACACTTGCTATATGCTTGATACTGTGTTAGGTGCTAGGGTTACAGTGATAAACAAAACAGTTATTGTCTCTGTTCCTGAAGAGCTTAAGGTGCAGTGGGAGAAACAGATGTTAAAAAGTAAAAATAAATATTTAATGATATGATAAATGACATAGAAGGTGTAACAGAATAATAAGATCGATTTCATTTTATTTTATTTATTTATTTTTTGAGACAGAGTCTCACTCTGTCACCCAGACTGAAATACATTGGCATGATTTCAGCTCACTGGAACCTCTGCTTCCTGGGTTCAAGCGATTCTCCTGCCTCAGTCTCTCAAGTAGCTGGGATTTTAGGGGTGCACCACCATGCCTGGCTAATTTTTTTGTATTTTTAGTAAAGACGGGGTTTCACCAAGTTGGCCAGGCTGGTCTTGAACTCCTGACCTCAAGTGATCTCCCCCCTTGTCCTCCCAAAGTACTGGGATTACAGGTGTGAGCCACCATGCCCAGCCTAGAAGATTCATTTTAGATAGAGTGGTCTGGGAAGGTTTCTCTTAGGAGGTGACGTATTTAAATTTAAACCTAAAGAATAGGAGGACCCCAGCAGGCAGAGGAAGGGCCTGCAGAAAGATGTAAATAATTAACATAAAGAACTTTTCCTTTAATAGAGGAGCTGCAAGAAGATCAGGGAGGCTACATAGAGAGTGTCAGAAGGGTAATGCTAGCTGACGCTGGAGGTGGGCCAGACCATCCAGGGCCATGGAAACTGGATTTCTTTCTGAGTGCATTGGGAAACCTGCAGGGTTTTAAGCAGGAAACTGAAGGATCCAATTTATATTAAAAACATTACTCTGGCCATCCTGTGGCGAGTGGGTTGGAGAGGGACAAGAACAAAAGTGAGGAGAACTGTTCTGAGCTTAAGGTAGGATTCAGGTTAGAGGTGGTGACGGTTGGATATGGGATGGTGGTCAAGGAGTTGGAGGAGAAGTGGAAGGTCCAAGAAATATTTCTGAGGTAGAGTCCAAAGGGCCTGGTGACAAAGACACTGGAGTCAGGGTTGACTTAGATTCTTGGCTCAAACAATGGAGCTGATGTAATACCATCCTCTTCCTTTTTCAGTCTGGGAGACTAAGGCTCCAAAAGGTTAGGCAGTATGTCCCAGGAGATGTGTCTAATAAACATTGTACAAGTTGAGCATCCCAAATCCAAAAATCCAATATCCAAAATGCTCCAAAATCTGAGATTTTGAGCACTGCATCGACATGAATGAAACTCAAGGGAAATGCTCATTGGAGCATTTTGAATTTTGGATTTTTGGATTTGGACACTCAACCACTAAATATAATGCAAATATTCCAAAATCTGAAAAAAAATTGAAATCTGAAACATTTCTAGTCCCAAGCATTTCAGACAAGGGATGCTCAACTTGTATCAGGATATGAGCATGGGCCCATCCAACTCCAGAGACTACACATGTAACCAACACACTGTATTATTTCTCAATAAGTCAATCCTGCTGCTTTCTAAAAGGAGAGAAGTGGTTGTCTTCTGGATTATAAACTCTCTGTCAACCATAATTCCATTTGCTTAGTTATCAAAGAGAGAGTCAATGTGCTGGTGTGTTATCTTTAGCATGTTTTGGCCTGAAGTGGATTGGAAAATATTATTTGAACCACATGCTAGAAATGATGTTGTCCTTAGGTGTTTGACTCAGGTAGGCAGGTTTGAATCCGAAGGACTGGAGGTGATCATCCTATCCTAGATATTCAAATTCTGTTGCCAGGAACAACAGGAACCAAGCTTCCTGTTCTTTGTTCTCTCTCATGGGATCAGAAGATGTGTCATTCCTGAATTCCTTAGAGGCCTTTCAGCAACTTACACGACATTGTCAAGGGCAGTTGCCCTGGAAAAAGTGGGTTTACTCTGCGGGAAGAAGAGGAAGATGAAGTAGGTTAATTGGAACTGGAACCTCAGCCCACCCCTCATAACTACAGAGAGAGGACTGGAGACTACAGACAGGCAGATAATAGAGATATTGATAGCATAGGGCAGGATTAAATTTAAAAACATGTAATTTGAAAACTCAGTTATGCATGGTGTTCCTAATACAAAATAACTTCTTGAATATGTGTTGGTGATGTCCTGAGACTTTCCGTATGCTGCTGGTGTTTGTGCATCTGTAAAATGACCCTTTTATTTTTACTTTATTTGCAAAATCATAGGTCTGTGGAGAGAGGTAAGAATATAAAAACATGGAGCAATCGTGGGCTTACCTCTTTGGAATGATTAATTGTGGAGTAAATTGTGATGGTATCATTTTCTATAGGTGTCCAGATTTCTGTTTCCTGTAAAAAGAATCATACCAATTTGGCTTACACAGAGACAAAGAGGTTAATGCATAGATATATTCTTAGGAAATACTGTGTGACAAAAAAGAGAATATGTCAAAGTTCTTCCAGAGGAAGGCCGGGGAATGCTCAGTGGAAGACTAAGCTATGAAACTTGTGAGGGTTTAGTGGCATTTCCTGAGCCCCAAACAGAACAGCAACACTGCGGCAAACCAGTGGGCTCAAGAGCCAGAGAAAGACAGCCTTGCTTTATGAAGGGAAGGAATTATTCTTGTCCTTTGTCCAGCTCTACTTTCCTTCCTCCATTTTTAAGAAAAAACTTATATACCAGGTAGTTATATGTTTTGTCTCAAATTTTTGCTAGCTATGACTGAAACTCCCATTTTGCCTGCTCCATCTTTTGCTATAATTCTAACTGCCTTGTCATCATGTCATTGGGGTCTCCTCAAGCATGGGGAATTGGTAGAATAACACTTGGCCTTAGAACGGCTCTGCCTGGAATGCACATTACAGAAATAATAGCAGAAGTCCCTACGGACCTCAAAGAACCTACTCAAAGATTTTGACACTTTAAATTAATGAAGAAGTATTTAGAGAATTATCAAGATCTCGAATGGGCACAGTGGCTCATGCCTGTAATCCCAACACTTTGGGAGGACGAGGCAGGCGGATCACTTGGGCGCAGAAGTTTGAGACCAGCCTGGGCAACATGGTGAAACCCTGCCTCTACAAAAAGTAGAAAAATTATCCTGATGTGATTGTGCTCGCCTGTAGTTGCAGCTACTTGGGAGGCCAAGGTAAAAGGATCACCTGAGCCTGAGGAGGTTGAGGCTGCAGTGAGCTGTGATCATGCTACTGCACTCCACCCTTGGTGACAGAGTGACACTCTGTCTCAAAAAAAACAAAAAACAAAAAACAAACAAACAACAACAAAAAAAAACCCTCAAACTCTCCAAAGCACATTTTTTTTCTTTTTGCTGAAGAGAAAGCTAACAGATTTGTGGGAAATTAGTTTTTTGATTTGTCAGAGTGTGAGTTGACTTGTCTTCAGGAGGAATTTGCAAAGGCAATAGAAATGTCTAAGCAAGTGAGAGTACCCCTTCTTGTTTCCTGTCATCAAGGAGCATACTTTGCAAATATAGGTGAAGGGAATCCAAGATTTCTAGCTAGATCATTGCTTACATCATTTGGAAAATGCTAAGCTTTCCTGGCTTATTTTTCAGAAAACTGGCCTCTCAAAATGTATAGTATTATTTAGAGATGTGCCACCTGCAGGTCCTTTATTTAGGGGTGGTGGGGAGTTGCTGATGCATGACAGATGAGTTGCTGATGCTTGACCAAGGCCATCCTGTTATGTTGCTAGATGAGAGGGGAGGAGTGAACCATTGCTCATGGTTTAGTGGCCTCTACTGTGCCCCCTTCCCCTCTTGAGAGACTACTTCTGAGCTCCCCTAAGACCCCTACATGCAGAGTGAGAAGTCAGCCGCCTACTATGGAACTATGTCCATAGGAAACTTTCAAGCTTAGTGGAACTCTGACCCATTCAGCAAGTATTTACTGATCATTATGCTAGGATATAGGGCAAGAGAGAGGAAGACATAATTTGTACTTTCAGTCAGCTTGTAATTAAGCTGAAGGGACAAGACTTACTGATGCATCAAGCAGTTGGAGAATTGTGTAAGGCAGGGTATGAATAAACATTTCCTTAAGGGCGAGAAAGGCAGACACCAGAGTGGTCTAGCACATAACTTTGCAGCCCCTGTCACTGTGGCTCTCTTCTCCTCCCCTCAGTGGTCATTTGTTCAGTTAGATGGTTATGGTGACAAGTTTGTGAACGATGGCTGTAAAACTGACAACAATGGTGTATAAAGCTGAAAGGACTCACCCTGTTTGAATGAGTGACTGAAGCATACACAGTGTTGTTCGTTGGAGAGACTGAAACATACTCTATGTTCCCTGCGGACTCTGCTGTTAACATAGGAAGGCACAGTCAATGGCACAAGGACTCTGGGACTTCTCTCCCAGGACTTCGCCCTCCCCAGAGCACACTGTGTCCCCAGATAGGCAGGTGTTTGAAGCATCTGCTTTCCTGAGGGATCATTCATTCTTGACAGTCTTTGGAGCTCTGGGTGAACCTTCTCAGTCATGTGGTCTATTTCTGACCACATCTCTTGGGGTAGGAGGTGGTGTTGAGGTCCCCTAAAGCTTCAGAGTCTCCCTCAGGCTTCACATGTGGGTCAGGAAGCTCCTGGGACCAAATAACCCTGCCTATGGAAGGGCTAAAGACACCACATTGGCAAACATAATGGAGCCAGTTATTTCACATACAGGATATTATTAAGCTTTTCAGAGGTCCCTATAGTGGATTTGATTATTTTGGAGATGAGGAACTGGAGGCTCAGAAAACTTAACTGACTTGTGCAAAGCCATACAGACAGTGATGAAACAGGAACTCAAATGCATGTCTTCTGACTTCAAACCTTATGCCTTTTCCTCTGCAAGTGATGTCATGCATCACTCATGCATGAAAGGAGACCCAAAGCCAATCTGAGTCCAGAGCCTGTGTTTGTGTTTCTATATCATGTTTTCTCTTTCCACTGTGTCTATCCATTGCCCAGACCCTGGCTGAACAGTAATGATGCAGTCAGACAGTTTGGTTTTGTGCCTTGGATGCTCTAATCCTGCCTGTGCCCTGGACTTGCTGGGTGACAAGGGATGATCCCTTTCACTGGGACTTAGTTTCTCCATCAGCAGGGTGGTGAATGAACCTGATATCACCAAGAGAAACTGTGTGAGTGACTGGTTCACATGCCTATGCCTGTGAACCATGTAGGACCCATGATTACAGATCATCTCCCTTCACACCATGTGGTCTGAGTAATGACATTCTGACTCCTTCCTCTGTCATTATCCAGCCCTCTGCCATCCCCCTCTCTCTTCCATTTGGCTCTTCCCATCTGCTTTATGATGGAGAGTTAAGAGTCTGAATGCTCACCAGGGCCCTGTGTTCGCTGAGTAGACAAATGTAGGGAATCTGAAAAATAAAACCAGAAAATTGAAATGTGTGACAGCAGTGGGAAAGGCATTTCACCCCCAACCCCATGAGTGGTGGGATGTGGTGGGAGGGGACCCAAAAGGAAGGGCAAGCAGCCCTGAGGCAGGGTCCCACTTTTCCCAGTAGGACATTTCTCTCAGGATATTAGCAGGTGCAAGATCACATCCAGGGATTATCTCAGTGGACTAGCTGAGCCAGGGTTTGCAGCCTCCCTCCCTCCTCCTGTGCTCCACAAGAGATCCTTGGGAATCAGAGGCCCCAAACTCTCAATCCCTGGAATCTTGGAGAAGAGACAAGTAGGAAGAAAGGAAACCTGCCTCTTCTTTTCCTCAAAACAAGTAACAGCAGTATGATGAAAATGGTGACTATGCATATCCCAGAAACCACAATCAGAATCATTTTGGTATCTGTATATTGAATTTTAACGTCTGAAAAGAGAAAAAAGAAATGACATTTGAGACACATCAAGTGAGGCCCACTGTTCTTGGAGCCTCCGTGGAGCCTCTTCTAGGCAATCTTTGGGGACTAGGTAGGTTTGTCTGTACCTGGAGGCTCTGGGGTGGGAGTCCTATGTGGCAGGCAGGGGAGGGTGGGGCCCAGTGGAGTTAGGGGGAGAAAGCAATCCTACATTCCCAGGCCTTTGATTTTGGGTTCTGAGTGGGTTGGAGGAGGGGTTGGGGAATGGAGAGGAAGGAAGGAGGGTCCTCTGGGAGTACTGAGAGATGCAGAGCTCCAGAGGGCATCTGTCCCCTCCCAGCAGCATTTTCTGCTTCCCACTGGGCCACTGTTTTGGAAATTATGTAGGATGTGAGGACGCGTTAAACCGCATAGCTGCTCAAGGCTCTCAGACCTGAGGCAGGCTGTTACCTCTGCAAAGCTTCTGGGCAGAGACAGAGAAGGATAAATTACTGACAGCATTCTCTGCTATGCAGGTGTAGTCCTGTTCACTGGAAATCCTGAGGTCCCAGGAGATAGTGAGGTTTGGCTGACTTGAAAGTGTGTTTCCCAAGGCCTCCCATCTGAATGAGACATTGTCATCTGCATCCTCCACAGAGCAAGTCAGCTGGAGCTCACAGGTCCTATTCTGAAATAGCTGACTGTGATTGGTAACTTGTATGTTCCTCAGTTGTCCTGTTTGCAGAAAAAAAAAAGATCCAGATTAAGGACAAATGTCTTGGCTCAGCCCCCTGTGAAAAATATCCTTCACCTCAATGTTTTGTATTTCACCTTTGCTGTGTGTTATGGTCTGTAGACTCTGTAAATGACTCTGCTTATATTGCCTAATTGATGGTAGCAAGGTCTGGGATGACCAAGTGATGCAGGACATCAGTATGGGGCAGGATAGTCAGCAGAAGAAGTGGGAAGGGAGAGACTGAGGTTTCCATCAACTAGTTGGGTAGTTTTGGGGTGGTCATTTTATATTTCTGGTCTCCAGTTTGTCCCTGGGGTCCCTTCTAGTCGTTGCACTCTGCCCCTGTGTAAAGACAATTTGGAGACCAAGCCAAGAACTCTGAGGGCACCTCAGTGAGGTCAGAAGCCAAGAGACCAGGTGGAAGGGTCCTGTTTCCTCTGCTATCAGAATTACCTAACTGGGGTGGAAGATGGAAGCATCACTTCCTTGGGGAATTTGAATCTATGGGGATCCTGGTTCCTACTGTATCTAAAGCTGGCTCCAATAGTGAGAAAGAGACTCAGATGTAGAAGGTCAGCAAGAAGAAAGGAAAATGCTGAGAACCAAAGAAGTGGGGAAGGAAGAAGTGAAGAAGCTGAGAGAGCAAGCAAGCAATTCTGGGGAGCAAAGAAGTGCAGTGTATCTAGGCATGTGAGATGACATGTCATGCAGATATTTCTGAGAGCAAAGACCAGGAAATATTGCCTAGTAAGACGTAACTGTGAACCAATGGGAACATGGGAGCAAGACAGAAAAGGCCACTGACTTAGCCTTGGCCTGAGGTTTGAAGTAAAGATGACCCAACCAGGAAGAGAATGACTCCAATTCTCTGATTAGAAGAGACCGAGTAATGCTTTAAGCTTAGTTGAGTAGGGGTTGTGGAGTATCTGTACTGAAATCTTGCCAGAACAGAGTATTCATGTATGGGAAAAGTGTTGGATTTGGAGTCAAGACCTGAATTTTGTAATTTACTGGCTACATGACCACGGACAAATTATGCTATATCTAAGCCTCAGTTTCCTTATCTGTAAGACCAGGTAATAGTACCCACTTCTCAGGTAATTTTGAGGAATAAATGAGACAGTGCCTAGTACAGGGATGGCAAATATTTGGCATGAAAGTCACATCTCCCTCATCCAGTGTTGATGGCTGAACTGAAAAAAAAGAATCCATCTTGTTACCTTTTTCCACTTAATGAATATGTAAGGACATTTCCACATGTATGTAAGTGTGTAAGTATATCTCAAGCTTGGTATAGTCTAAAGGACTCCTGTTTTTCTCTCCCAAACCTTCTCAACCTGCAGTTTTCCCCATCTGACTTGTTGACAACTGCATCCTTCCTATCACTGAGGCCAAAACCCCTGGAGTTATCGCTGACTCATATCTTCATCTCATACTCCCACATCAGGAAATCCTGGTGGCTTTACCCTCAAAATATGTCCAAAATGCAACCACTTCTCACCATCTCCACTGCTACCACCCTGATCCAAGCCAGCATCAACTCTTGTTTGGACTATTGCAACGGTCTCCTAATTGGCCCATTGGCTTCTACCCTTTCCCCTTGAACTCTATTCTCAACAGAGCAGCCAAAGGAATCCTTTAGACAAGTAAGTCAAATCATATTACTTGTTTGCAAAACCTTCTGATGGCTTTCAGTGTCACTGAGAGTAGAAGCCAAAGTCTTTGCGATGGTTCTCAGTCCTTTTGTGATGTGGCCCCTGTTTCCTTTCTGGCCTCATTTTCTATTACCTCCTCCTTACTCTGCTCCTGGATGTTTGGCCTCTTTGGTGTTTCTTGAGTAGGCTGGGCATAGGGGATCTTGCTATCTATGCTGGATGGCATGTCTTCCAGTTATCTGCGTGGCACACTTCCTCACTTCCAACAGGTCTTGGCTCAAATGTCATCTTTTCAGTGAAGCCTGTTCTGATCACTCCTTTTAAAATTGTCCCCTGCTCCCTGGCACTCTTGATGCTTCTTATACTGTTCTAATCTCTCCTTTGTTCATACCATTCAGGGCTGTCTTACATGCTATATCACTTGTTTATATGTTATGTGAATTGTTTGTTACCTGCCTCTACTTCCCTTCCAGAATGTCCGCTCCATGAGGACAGCGTTCTTTGTCTGTTTTGCTCACTGATGTATTCCAGGTGCCTGTAACAGTGCCTTGGATGTTATCCATGTCTAACAAATATGTTGACTCAATTAATAAACTTATCATGGCTTCAACATTTTCTTAACACTGAACTCTAGGCAGTTGTATTAGTTTGTTTTCACACTACTATAAAGATACTACTCGAGACTGGGTACTTTATAAACAAAAGAGATTTAATTGACTCACAGTTCTACATGGCTGGGGAGGCCTCAGGAAACTTAAAATCATGACGGAAGGGCAAGGGGAAGCAAGTCACGTATTGCATGGCAGCAGGAGAGAGAGAGAAAGGGCAAGGAAGTGCCACGCTTAATACTATCAGCTTTCATGAGACCTCACTATCATGAGAACAGCATGGGGGAAACCTCCCACACGATCAAATCACCACCCACCAGGTCCCTCCCTTGACATGTAGGGATTACAATTCGAGATGAGATTTGGGTGGGGACACAGAGCCAAACCATGTTAGCAGTCACTCCCAATTAATTGGTATTGGCCCATAAAATCAAATCTTTGCCATTCATATCCTGGCACATACCAAGAGATTGATCAATGTTAAAAATCAAACCTGTATAACTTATACCTTGAAATTCCTTTGCATTATTGTAAAACTACCTGGTGTAGCTTACACAGTTCTCTGTGTATGTGACTTTGAAGGAGATGGCACTCTAAAAAGCCCTGAAAGAGATCAGCATTGAGCCTCAAGAGGGTGATTGTCACAAGATAAGTTATACCTGGTCTTCTCAACAATGTTAGAGGAACATTATCTCAGCAAATGTGATGAAGCCTGGTACCCATTTCAGGCTTTCCATTGGATGAGTCTCTCTTCTCTCCAGTGTCCTACTCTGCCTTTATAATTACTGGTCACCCAGGGTGATTCTGCCTGTAGTGGTTTGAATAATGACCTCAGAAAAGATCTGTCTGTGTTCTAATTCCTAGAATCTGAATATTACCTTATTGGAAAAAAGGGTCTTTGCAGATGGAATTAAGTTATATGAGATTATCCAGTATAATCTGGATAGTCTCCAAACCTGATGACAAATGTTCCCATAAGAGAAAAGCAAAGGGATGTTTGAGACAGACAGAAGAGAAGGAGGCAACCTGACTATGGAGGTAGAGATTGGTGTGACGCAGCCACAAGCCAAAGAAAACCAATGAGTGTTGACAGCAACTAGAAGCTGGGAGAGGCAAAGAGCAGATTGCCCGCTACGGCCTCCAGAGGGAGCACAGCCCTGCCCACACTGTGATTTTGGACTTCTGGCCTCCAGAACTGTGAGAGAATATGAATTTCTGTTACGCCACCTACTTTATGGTATTTCTATTTCAGCAGCCTCAGAAAAGTAATACATTGCCCCAGGGTGATTTTTCCTTTTTAGTTAGAATCACTTGTATAGAAGTTTTCCAGACATCACCTCTTTCCCATTACATTTACCTGTTTGGTGTTCTGTTCTTCAAGGACATGACTTTGACTAATCTAACACTATAAACCTGCCAGATATTCGGGGGATACTAAAAGTTAACATGTAATCTGTCTGTGGAGACATTTTATTTTAACAGTGCTTTTTTGAGTACCATGTCTTAACCCAAAGGACTCTGAGTGAATTTTAGACACTACAGGCCCTCAAGTGGATAAAAATTACAGAATTTCAGTGGCCTTTTATGTTTTCTGGTCTGATTGCCAATTTAATGCTTGAATCTCCTGCTAAGTGATTATTCTAAAGCCATTAATGGCATCTCTGAATATCACTGATTGCTAGAGAGGTATTTTTCTGATATTGACTCATAAGAAATCTCATTACAGTTTCCATAATTTTATGTTGATAACATTTTCATTCTTTTTAATCTTGGGAAGGCAGATTGTTGACTGGTGATTAATATGAGCCATCGGGGGAAAATAGTATTAAAAATTAAATAACATTGACAGAAAGGATGTTTCTCATTATCAGCCTATCTTTGCAGATAACTTTCTAGGTAGACCACTATTCTGTACACAGACCACTCTACTGGGTCAGACTAGCCTTTGTGAAAAGAGAGGTGTCGTGGCAGGTAGTTATGTGGGAAGTGCTACCATTGCTATCTCTGTGACTTGTAGGCAAATCACTGTGACTGAGGCTGTGCCTCAAGGGTATAAGGTCTGTACCTACCTCATGGAGCCTTTGTGAGAATTACATGGCAAATACATGTAGTGCACAAGGCAACACTATCATAAGTATTTGATTTGCATTACTTCTGCTACATTTCTGGTTGAAGAAGACCATTTTATCGGAGTGAAGTAATTCTGGGCTGGGACACAAGACTTAGGCTCTGTCCTCAGCTCTGTCATTAACTGGCTTTGCAATGTCATTGTGTTGACACTGACTCAATGACTCCAAATGTCATATTCTTTACCACTAGGCGACTGCACATTTGAAGTCACATAGGATTGAAATACACGTGTATTTTTCAGTCCATATGGAATTAAACCCCATATTCTGACTTACTTAATATCCTGAGAGTGTAACTGGACAGCTTTGCAGAGGTGTCTGTGGCTATCTGGGCACTGTAAAAGCCTGTGTCTTCCATCTCCAGGTTGCTGAGTTGCAGGGAGTAGGACTGGGTGAAGTGCAGTCGCTTTCCCTGTTTCGGATTAGTCATGTGGATTTCTGGACTTTTGGTTTCATGAGGTACTATGAAGGCAAGAGATGTTCCATTGCAAAGCCAAGTGATGGAGTTGACCTTCTCTCCTGCAGGAAACTCCAGGGGAAGAGTTACTGACTCCCCCAGAATCCCGTTCACCATCAATGGGGTTGAGCTGCTTTGTGAAACTACATTCCCTGTAAACACAGAAGGAAAGGTTTTAAAAATGTTCCTGACCATCTCCCTGCCAAGTCCTGCACCCTTTCACCTAACTCTGCCAGTCTGTTAGAGCTCTCTGATACCAAAACTCAGAGATATGACAGAGTAGGAAAGGGTAAGGAGATGTTTCTAAATGAATAATCACAGTCCCAGAGCTTCGCCTCCAGCAAAATGTCAGCCACTCTTGGTTAGTAGGCAGCTAGTCTAGATGAAACCGGCCCAGTCCAAATGGGTCCTACACTGGCTGGTCACTCCTAGGTCATAAATATACTTTGTGATCCTAGCCTCTGAATTCCTTGGACATTATGTTGAGGGGGACAGGAAACTATAGACTCCAAAAACTGCAAGTCTTTGCTAATAAAGCATAATTAAAGCCTGATATTTACTGATTACCTACTGTGTGTCCAACATAGTAGGCTTGTGCAACTTAGAAGGCTGGTAACAGGGACTAATATCAGGGATTTATAGGATAGTCAGTTCTTCTTATACATTGTTTCATTGACGCTGACTACAGTCTGTGAGGCAGGCAGGATGGATATTATTACTTCCATTTATAGATAAAGGAACTGAGCCACAGAAAAGTTAACTAATTTTCCCAGAGTTGCACAGCTAAAGAATAGCAGAGTCAGGATTCAAACCCAGGTCTTCTGACTCCAGTGACTTTGTGCTCCCTTCATGATACCAGAAGATTTTTTTTTTATTCTCTCAGAAAGATTGTAGTGTAGTTATTGAGGAGACAAAATGGATACATATAGAAATAATAAATATAACTTCAAAGTAACACATGATGGTCACATTCTTGTAAGCTTATTCAGAACTATCAATGTTTAAGCAAAAACGGTGAAATGGTCACAATGATTCTTAAAGAAGATACTTCCTTAGCATCCTTTCCCAAATTCTTAGCAATTATCACACTATTTTGTAGTCTTGTTCACCTGTTTGTCTAACTGACCATGTCTTAATTAGCCTTGCATGTCAGTACTCAGCACCATGTCTGACACATAGTAGAGTCTGTGGAAATGTTCTAGTGGGTCAATGAATAAATAACTATAACCATTACCTCAACCTTCTCAGGATCTCTTGCTTCTTTTTCTTAAAAATTTCAACTTTTATTTTAGATATGGGGTACATGTGCAGGTTTGTTACATGGTTATATTGCACCCAGATAGTGGGCATAATAACTAATAGACAGTTATTCAGCCCATTACCTGTTCCCTTCCTTCCCCCTCTAGTAGTCCACAGCATCTATTAATCCCACATTTATGTCCATGTGTGCTCAGTGTTTAGCTCCCACTTATAAGCAAGAGCATGTAGTATTTGGTTTTCTGTTCCTGTGATAGTTTGCTAGGATTATGGCCTCCAGCTCCACCCATGTTACTGCAAAAGACATGATTTAATTCTTTTTTATGGCTGGTTAGTATTCCATGGTATATATGTACCAAATTTTCTTTATCCAATCCATCATTGATTGGAACCTAGGTTGATTCTGTGTCTTTGCTATTATGAATAGCATAGTATGAACATACGAGTGCATGTGTCTTTTTGGTAAAATGATCTATTTTCCTTTGGCTATATACCCAGTAATGGGATTGCTGGGTTGAATGGTAGCTCTGTTTTAAGTTCTTTGAAAAATCTCCAAACTGCTTTCCACAGTGAAAATTTACATTTCCCAGTAACAGTGTATAACAGTTTCCTTTTCTCAGCAACCTCACCAAGTGGGACCTAGCACCTATTTTTTCTTATTTTTTGACTTTTAATAATAGCCATTCTGACAGAATGAAGGGTCCAGTTTCAATCTTCTGCATATGGCTATACAAAAATACAAAAGAGTGTATTAGTGTATTCTGAATTTTCTGTTCTCTTCCAACTGTCATTCTGACAGAATAGCTATTATTAAAAAGTCAAAAAAGTGTATTTGTTCATTTTCACACTGCTAATAAAGACATACTCAAGACTAGTAATTTATAAAGGAAAGATGTTTAATTGACTCACAGTTCCACATGGCTGAGGAGGCCATGGTGCTCACAATCATGGCGGAAGGTGAAGGAGGAGCAAAGGCATGTCTTACATGGTGGCAGGCAAAGAGAACGTGTGCAGGGGAACTCTCCTTTGTAAAACCATCAGATCTCATGAGACTTATTCACTATCGTGAGAATAGCACAGGAAAGACCTACCCCCATGATTCAATTACCTCCTACTGGGGTCCCTCCCATGGCATGTGGGAATTATGGGAGCTCTACAGTTCAAGATGAGATTTGGGTGGGGACACAATCAAACCATATCAAAAACCAAACCAGCATCTACTGTGTTCTTTTTTTTGACTTTTTAATAATAGCCATTCTGACTGGTGTGAGATGGTATTTCATTGTGGTTTTGATTTGGATTTCTCTGATGATTACTGATGCTGAGCATTTTTTCATGTTTGCTGACTGCTTGTATATCTTCGTTTAAGAAGTGCCTGTTCATGTCCTTTGCCCATTTTTTAATGGGGTTATTCATCTTTTTGCATATTGGTTTAAGCTCCTTATAGATTCTGGATATTAGACCTTTTGTTGGATACATAGTTTGCAAATATTTTCTCTCATTCTGTAAGATGTCTGTTTACTGTAATGACAGTTTCTTTTGCTGTGCAGAAGCTCTATAGTTTACTTAGGTTCCAGTTGTCAATTTTTGTTTTCATTGCAATTGCTTTTGGGGACCTAGCCAAAAATTCTTTGCCAAGGCCAATGTCAAGAAGAGTATTTCCTATTTTTTTCTAGGATTTTTATAGCTTGAGGTTTTACATTTAAATATTTGATCCATCTTGAGTTAATTTTTGTATATGGTTAAAGGTAAGGGTCCAGTTTCAATCTTCTGCATATGGCTAGCCAGTTATCCAGCACCATTTATTGAACAGGGAGTCCTTTCCCCATTGCTTGTTTTTGTTGGCCTTGTCAAAAATCAGATGGTTGTAAGGGTGTGGCTTTATTTCTGAGTTTTTTGTTCTCTTTCAGTTGTCTATGTGTCTGTGTACTGGTACCATGCTGTTTTGGTTACTATAGTCTTATGGTATGGTTCAAAGTCAGATAGTGTGATGTCTCTGGATTTTTTGTTTTTGCTTAGAATTGCTTTGACTATTTGGGCTCTTTTTTTGGTTCCATATGAATTTTAGAATGGTTTTTCTAATTCTGTGAAGAATGACATTGGTAGTTTGATAGGAATAGCATTGAATCTAGAAATTGCTTTGTGTGGTATGGCCATTTTAACGATGTTGATTCTTCCAATCCATGAGCATGGAATGTTGTCATTTCTGAGGGTTTCTTATTTCTTATGGGAGGAGCTGAATAGGGAAGGAAATGTCTCTTGGTGTCCTAGTGCTCAGCTCCTGGGTGAGCTTGCACTTCCTCTCTCTTTCATGAATTGTCATATGGGTTCCAGGCACATGAGCATTGCTGTCATCAACATCTTTCCCATCAGCATTTTAACACACTGTTATTTGTCATCTTTACTTCTCTTTCCTCTGAATCACATGGGTGAATACCATGAGCAACATTTTGAGCAGAATGTCCAGATACCAGAGAATACAATTATACGATTCTATTTGTTTAAAGTTGATAAACAGACAAATCTATGCTGTCAGAAGTCAAGAGAGTGGTTTACCTTTGAGGAGGAGGGAAAGGTGGTGAATAGGAGGGAGTATAAAGGAAGGATCCTGGAATGCTGATAATGTCCTATCTCTAGATCTGTATTTGGCTACACAGATTTGTTCATTTTATGATAATTCATTGAGCTGACATTTAAGATTCGTATAGTTTTTCTCTTTGTATTTCAGTTTAAAAAGTTAAAACAGTAACAAAAGCAGAACAAAACAAAATCATGTCTATGGTCTATAAGAACCAAAATGATCTGGCCATTTCTCTTTCTCTGACCTAATTCCTATATTCTCCCCCTTGTTCACTCTGCTCCAGCCCCCTTGGCTATTCCTTGAACAGGCCAGGGCTTTTGCATTTGCAATCCTTTCTGTCTGGAATGTACTTTCTCCAAGTATCCAAGCAGTTCCCTCTTTTGCCTCTGTAAAGTCATTAATGCAAACATTCCTGCTCAGAGAGTTTAAAGAAGTGTGACCACTCTTTTCGCACAATCCGCCCCATCCACCCCTGCACATCCAGCTGCCTTTGGATTTACCAACTAGTACTTACAATCTAGTATACTTTATAATTTACATATTTGTTTTTGTTTATTTTCTCACCTCTCCACTAGAATGTAATCTCTATGGAGACAAAGATTTTTGTCTGTTTTGTCTACTATTGTGAACATTCTTGAACAGTGCCTGGCACATAGTAAGTATCCCATGAATATTTATTGAGTGAATGGACATATCTCCATTCCATCTCTTGGAGGTTTTGGGTCTAGAATGTTAAAGCTCAGTTCCTTTTGGTAGGGAGTCTGGGCTTACTCGGTGGCCTAAGGACTCACCAGGAGCTGTTCTTCCCTTGCCTAGAACACTTGTTTAAGTTCCATTGATTTTATAGATTGAAATAATTAGTTTATGTAACACGATTTTATCTAT
The DNA here is from genome assembly GCF_028885655.2 of Pongo abelii. Lineage (NCBI taxonomy): Eukaryota > Metazoa > Chordata > Mammalia > Primates > Hominidae > Pongo > Pongo abelii. The sequence goes on along the minus strand of NC_071985.2, from coordinate 89,878,408 downwards.
GGCTGATATTTATGCTGGGTATAAGAAGAAAGTCAAGGCTAAGGCAGAGTAGTAGCCTGTCTAGGCATTAAAGGAGTGCCCCAAAACAGAGCCAATCTGCAAAGACAAGCACAGAAATTTATTTATTTGTTTGTTTGTTTATTCATTCTGGTGTTCAAATATTCTAATATTTGCTAACTTCTATGCTAATTCAATTAGTAAAACCTTAGGAACCATGGCATATTTATTGGGTCTGTTTTATGTACCAGTTTCTGGACTGGAAACTGGGAATATAAGATACTGTCAGTCCTCTGGGTCCATCATCTGATAGAGGAGCCTGACAGGTAAATGAGTAGTTAGTTCTGATGTGGTGGGTTAGGCATTGAGCTAGCATAAGGCTTGCCTCTGCATTGCCTCATATCACTATTGCACTTACACATGCAATTGCAAGCAGTTCTTTCTCTTTCTTATAATTACAAGATTATTTTCCTTTGTTTTCCATAATCTTGAGGTCAGGGATTCTGATTATTATTTCTATATTCCTAGAACTTAGCACACAATTTCTAGCTCAATAAATGTTGAATTGTTAGAGATATGTGCTCCATGGGAGCAAAAATTTAGAGAATCATAAACTGGGAAGAGTTGGGAGTTGTCAGGGAACAGTTCACAGAAGATGACGCTGCAGCAAAGTCTTGAATAAAAGCTACTAGTTCTCCATTACTTAATTATTTGTAATTCTTCCAAGAATGCCTTGCCTTTTTTTTTTGCACTGCTTTTCCCTCTGCTTAAAATGCCTTTCTTCATCTTTCCTACATGGTAAGCTCCTATTTATCCTTCAAGGATGAGCTAAAATATCTGTTTGCCTCTTATATTTATGGGGGTTTTGCATTGGTACATGGGGAAGGGGAGAAAGGAGTTTGTGGTGAAGGAAAGGGAGAAGGAGCACAGGATGGATGAGATCGTAGGAATAGTTCCCCACAGACCCAAAATCAAACCAAAGCAAAACTGGATTTGAGACAATATGCTTAGGGACAGTGAAGGTCAGATGCTACTGAAAATGCTTAAAACACCCTACGTGAGACTTTGGACAGGAGCAGAGCTGCTTCAGGGCCAAGGTGTTGTGGTGTGGCCCAGAGGGCACACGGAGGTCCTTTTCTCTGCTCTGCCAGGAATCAACACTGATGCTTTGGGAGTATCTGGGACCAGCACCCTTGGCATGGATATTGATGTTCTTGGAATAGGCAGGGCATCTAAATGGCTCTGCTGGCATCCTGTGTGGAGGACTAGAACCAGAAAAGGAGATTAAGAATGGGAAAGATGCCTCATGTTGGCTACAACTCATAGGCTGCTTTGGGGACTCATGGGAAGCTTTCCTTTGAGACTCTCATAAGTCACTGGGGAACCCCTTGCAACATGAAGGTGGTGCTGAGGTCTTGCCCATCCACTGGTGAGGATGTCAAGACAGCAGACATTTGGGGTACATTTGTTTACAAATTTCATCTACTGTATGATGTGTTTTGGGGAACTCAAATAATATCTTAGTCAGCATTGTATTTCCCCATAACCTGGTCCAGGGAACTCAGTGAATGTTAAGTAGATTGGGATTAGAATAGAGAAGTTTTTAAGGGTTACCTGATTAGTGGAGGGTTACTTTGGAAGGTATTAAAAAACATGAAGTATTTTTGAAAATTGGCAAAGTATAAAGAGAGCAGTGTCTTAAGAAAGAGAGGAGAGAGGTAGAACTAAGCAGATTCTGAAAAAGAGAGAAAAGTCAAGAAACTTTGGGGTTTCTAACCTGAGGGACTAGCTTAGGCCCGTCTATAGCTAACAGGGATATAGCAAGCTGTGTTAGCTCCACAGAAGGCAAGTGCAGTATGAAAGAGAGTAGGGGCTGATTTCTCAAGAGAATTAAAAGAGAAGGGAGGAGAAACATAGTCAGGATATTGAGAAGAAGGTAGGACAAATGGAAGTTACTCTTCAGGGTAACAGAGTCCTGAGCAAATTTAGAGCAAAGGGAAGCAGCTGGGAGAAAAAGAAAAAACTTAAGATATGGTGAAAGGGAATATTCAAAACAGTGTCATTCCTGAGGAGGAAGCCAGGGTGGGCTTAGGAGCATAAGTGAAGAGGTTAGTCTTGGGTAGAGGTGGTTCTTTTCTTTTGAGACTGAAAAGAATAAGGTTAAAGATCTCAAAAGATTTAGAGGGTAAAGGGGAAGAAGTTGGAATATTTTGCTTATGTTGTTCTCAAAGTTGTTCTAAGAAAAGTAGATCTCATAGAATCTAGAGGAAGATGGATGAGACATGTAAAAGCTGCTATGAGGAATTTGTTAGGAAACTGATGAGTCATCAATAAATGAGTGTGGAAGCAGTGAGGAGGAATTGGCCAAGGTTGGTTGACAGGCACCATTCATGGAGTCCATCCAGTTTTGCATTGGCTGGTGCCAAAGTGATTGTGGATTTTGCCATTACCTTCAATGGGAAAACCCGCAATCACTTTTGCACCACACTAATAACTTTCTCCAATGATTATAGCACATGTAGCCCAGGAACAGGGAAAGAAGGTGCTGGGGATCACCTAATACTAGCAATAGGCATAGTATAGGTAGGTGTGGCATCAAAGGTGAGAGGGATTTCTGGGGAATGGTGACTACTTTGTTGAAATTGCTGGCCTAAAGTCTGAGGGTCAGTGACATTAGTGAAAATGGCACAATAAATAACTGCAAGGGTCCATCCCTCCACAAAAAACATGCACACTCATGCAAACACACACAGAGTGAGCAAACATTGTCAGAATCAACTTTGTCTGAACTGTAGAAACTAGTCAAAGGATTATAGCAACCAAGCAAATGATGAGTCAAAAAAAGAAGCAACTTAAAAATGCTAGGAGTTCTAGTCTGACCAACATGGCGAAACGCTGTCTCTACTGAAAACACAAAAAATCAGCCAGGCAGAGTGGAACATGCCTGTAGTCCCAGCTCGGGTGGTTGAGGTGGGAGAATTGTTCAAACCTGGGAGGTGGAGGTTGCAGTGAGCTGAGATCACGCCATTGCACTCCAGCCTGGGTGACAGAGTGAGACTCTATCTCAAAAAAAAAAAAAAGAAAAAAGAAAAAGAAAAGAAAAGGAGTTAAAAAAAGTCAAATACATAGAAATGAAGTATAAAGCAGTGGGTATCAGAGGTGGAGAGAGGGAACAGGGAGGAAATGGGGAGATGTAAGTCACAGGGTACAAAGTTGCAGATATGTAGGGTAAATAAGTCTAGGAATCTAATATACAACATGAAGGCTATACTTATATGATTGTATTGTATACAGAACACTTGCTCAGAGTAGATTTTAGATACTCTTACCATACTTGCATGAAAAGGGTAACAGTGCAAGATAATGAATATGTTAATTTGCTTGACTAGAGTAACCATTTCACTGCATATATCAAAATGTCATGTTGTACAGCTTAGATATATACAATTTAAAAAATGATTGGGGAGCTTTGCAGAATGTTTGATTGCCCTTTCCCTGATCTCTTTTCTCCAACTTGATAGCAGTCTTGAACACGGCCGTCTACATTTTCAATAGGAGACCGTGGTCACTGGTTCCAGCAGGCATACAGCAGACCTGGTTCTGAAAGAATTGTATTTGTATGTTTTCAACTATCTGGATGCTCCCTAAAGAATTGAGGAAAAGCACTTGTCTTTGTTTCAACTACCTCTCTTTCAGGTAGAAAATTAGCCATGCAGAGGACATTTCTCATAAACACTGAAAGGCAATGAATAACCCATCAATACCTGGGGCAAAACATTATAGTGGAGGCAAAAATAGATATGTTGAATGCCTGGGAGGAAAAGCTGGGGAGAAAGATTCTTAGAAGAATTCAGGCATTAAAAAATGTCTGCTTATACCAGGGAATTTGGAAAGCCACATACATGCCTAGGGCAGGGTGCATACTTAGAAAAGTTCTGAGAAGACTCTATGATTTTATCTATGACTAACATTTATGCTGGGTACAAGAAGAAAGTCAAGGCTAAGGCAGAGTAGTAGCCTGTCTAGGCATTAAAGGAATGCCCCAAAACAGAGCCAGTCTGCAAAGACAAGCACAGAAATTTATTTATTTGTTTGTTTGTTTATTCCTTCTGGTGTTCAAATAAATATCTGTCAAAACACTAGTTGACCACAAGCTAAAGAAAAAGACATTTTAGAGACTACATGTGACAAATAATACAATGTTTACAAAAATAGTTCAGAATTGTCACTAAACAAACAAGAATTACAACCCAGAGCAAGCAACAAAATCAAATACTGAGGAAGGGGAAGAATCTGATTTCCAGAGTTATCATATTATAGTATTCAAAACATCTAGTTTCAACAAAAAATTATAAAGCATGTGAAGAACAAGAAAGTGTGACCCATTCACAGGAGAAATGAACAGAAATTGTCCCCAAGGAAGGACAGATACTGGATTTGCTAGACAAAGGCTTTAAGTCAACTTCTTTTTTTGAGACAGGTTCTCACTCTGTTGCCCAGATTGGAGTGCAGTGGTGTGATCTCAGCTTGCTGCAACCTCTGCTTCCTGGGCTGAAGTCATCCTCCCACCTCAGCCTCCTGAGTAGCTGGTTCTACAGGCACATGCCACCATCCCTGGCTAATTTTTAAAATATTTTGTAGACATGCAGTTTCACTATGTTGCCCAGGCTGGTCTTGAACTCCTGGGCTCAAGTGATTTACCTGCCTCGGCCCCCCAAAGTGCTGAGATTATGGGCATGAGCCACCATGCCTGGCCTCAACTGTCTTAAATATGCTAAAGGAAACAATGGACAAAGAACTAAAGGAAATCAAGAAAAGGATATATAAAAAAAAGAGAATATTTTTAAAAGATAGAAATAACAACAAGGAGCCACGTAGAAATTCTGGAGCTGAAAAAATACAATAATTGAAATAAAAAATTCACTAGAGGCTTTCAACAGAAGCTCTGTGTAGGCAGAAGTAAGAAATAGCTAATTTGAAGCTGGGTCAATTGAAATTATCCAGTTTGAGGATCAGAAAAGAAAAGAGTGAAGAAAAATGTACAGTGCCTAAGAGACTTGTGGGACACCATCAAAAATACCAAAAAATAAGCATAATAGGAGTCCAAGGAGGAGAGGAGAGAGAGAAAAGGGCATAAATAATATTTGAAAAAAATAATGGCCCCAAACTTCCCAAACTTTATAGAAGACATGAATTTATGCATCCAAGAAAGTCAATGAACTCCAAGAAGAATGATCACAAAGAGATCCATAACAAGACATATTATAATCAAACCAGAAAAATGAAAACAAGGAGAGAATCTCAAATGCAACAAGACAAAACAACTAGTCATGTACAAGTCATCCTCAATAAAATCAACAGCCAATTTCTCAGAAGAATCCATGATCCATGAAGAATCCAGGAGGCAGTGGGATGACATATTTAAGGTGCTGAAAGAAAAAAAACACCCATCAACCAAGAATTCTACATCTGAAAAAATTATCCTTCAAAAATGAAGGAGAAGTTAAGACATTTGCAGATAAACAAAAGCAGATAGAGTTTATTGCTAGTAGACTTGTACTGTAAGAAATACTAAAGGGAATCTTTCAGGCTGAAATAAAATCACACTAGAAAGTAACTCAAATCCCTACCAAGAAACAAAGAACAAAGATAAATCTGACTGCATAGATTAATACAAAAGCCAGTATTCTTGCATTTTTGCTTTGCAACTTCTCCTTTTTCCCACATGATTTAAAAGACAAATGAGTAAAACAATAATTATAAATCTGTTAATGAGCACACATGTACAAAGATGTAGTTTGTTACAACAACATAAAGGCAGCAGAATGAAACAACATAGGAGCACAGTGTTTGTATATTATTGAAGCTAAGGTGGTGTGAATTCAAAATAGCTTGTTATAAGTTGAGGAGGTTAAATGTAACACTGAGGATAACAATACAATAACTAAAAATACAGGAAGGGAAATGAGAAAGGAATCTAAACTAAAAAATATAAACTATACACAAAAGAATAGAATAGTGGAGGGACTGAGGGGAAAAGGTTTAAGACATATAGAAAAGAAATGGCAAAATGCAAGAAGTAGGTCCTTAAATATCAGTCATTACTTTAAATGTAAATGAACTCTTCAATTAAAATGCAGAGATAGGCAGAATGAATTGAAAAAACAGGATTCAACTATTTTGTACATACAGAGTTTCATTTTAGATTCAAAGGCACAAATACTTTTAGAGGAAGAATATGAAAAATGATATTCCATGCAAGTAGTAACCAAAGAGAGTTACAGTGGCTATACTAATATTGGCAAATAAACTTTAAGTCAAAAATTATTAGTAGAGGTAAAAAAGGACATTATACATTAATAAAAGGGTCAACCCTGCAAAAAGTTATAACAATTATAAACACATATGCACCAAACAACAGCCCCAAAATATATAAAGCAAACATTAACAAAATTCAAGGGAGAAATAGATAGTTCTACAGTAATAGTTGGAGACATCAATACCTCACTTGCAATAATGGTCAAGACAACTAGAAAGAAGATCAATAAGGAAATAGAGGACTTGGAAAACATTATAAACCAACAATACTTAACATATATATGAAAAACACTACATCCAAACACAACAAAATATACATTTTCCTCAAATGCACGTAAGTCGTTCTCATAGGACAGACCGTATATTAGGCCACAAAAACAAGTCTCAATAAAATATAAAAGACTTAAATATATGATGTCTTCTATGACCATAATGGAATAAAACTGGAAATCAAGAACAGAAGGAGAATTGGAAAATTCACAAATATGTCATAATTAAACAACATAGTGTAAAATAATCAATGGATCAAAGAAGAAATAACAAGATGAATTAGGATATACCTTGACACCAAGTGAAAACAAAAACAAAGCTTGCCAAAACTTATGGGATGGAGCAAAAGTAGTGCTCAGAGGGATATTTTTATCCCTCTGAAAGAAAGAAGGAAGACTAGGAATCCAACTTAAAAGGGATGTGAAGGACCTCTTCAAGGAGAACTACAAACCACTGCTCAACAAAATAAAATAGGACACAAACAAATGGAAGAATATTCCATGCTCATGGGTAGGAAGAATCAATATCATGAAAATGGCCATACTGCCCAAGGTAATTTATAGATTCAATACCATCCCCATCAAGCTACCAATGACTTTCTTCACAGAATTGGAAAAATCTACTTTAAAGTTCATATGGAACCAAAAAAGAGCCCGCATTGCCAAGACAATCCTAAGCAAAAAGAACAAAGCTGGAGGCATCATGCTACCTGACTTCAAAATATACTACAAGGCTACTGTAACCAAAACATCATGGTACTGGTACCAAAACAGATATATAGATCAATGGTACAGAACAGAGGCCTCAGAAATAACACCACACATCTACAACCATCTGATCTTTGACAAACCTGATAAAAACAAGAAATGGGGAAAGGATTCTCTATTTAATAAATGGTGCTGGGAAAACTGGCTAGCCATATGTAGAAAGCTGAAACTGGATCCCTTCCTTACACCTTATACAGAAATTAATTCAAGATGGATTAAAGACTTAAATGTTAGACCTAAAACCATAAAAACCCTAGAAGAAAACCTAGGCAGTACCATTCGGGATATAGGTATGGGCAAGGACTTCAATACTAAAACACCAATAGCAATGGCAACAAAAGCCAAAATAGACAAATGGGATCTAATTAAACTAAAGAGCTTCTGCACAGCAAAAGAAACTACCATCAGAGTGAACAGACAACTTACATAATGGGAGAAAATTTTTGCAATCTACCCATCTGACAAAGTGCTAATATCTAGAATCTACAAAGAATTTAAACAAATTTACAAGAAAAAAAACCCCATCAAAAAGTGGGAAAAGGATATGAACAGACACTTTTCAAAAGAAGACATTCACGCAGCCAACAGACATATGAAAAAATGCTCATCATCACTGGTCATCAGAGAAATGCAAACCAAAACCACAATGAAGTACCATCTCACACCAGTTAGAATGGCAATCATTAAAAAGTCAGGAAACAACAGATCCTGGAGAGGATATGGAGAAACAGGAACACTTTTACACTGTTGGTGGGAGTGTAAATTAGTTCAACCATTGTGGAAGACAGTGTGGCAATTCCTAAAGGATCTAGAACTAGAAATACCATTTGACCCAGCCATCCCATTACTGGGTATATACCCCAAGGATTATAAATCATGCTACTGTAAAGACACATGCACACGTATGTTTATTGTGGCACTATTCACAATAGCAAAGATTTGGAACCAAACCAAATGTCCAACAATGATAGACTGGATTAAGAAAATGTGGCACATATATACCATAGAATACTATGCAGCCATAAAAAAGGATGAGCTCATGTCCTTTGTAGGGACATGGATGAAGCTGGAAACCATCATTCTCAGCAAACTATCACAAGGACAGAAAACCAAACACCACATGTTCTCACTCATAGGTGGGAATTGAACAATGAGAACACTTGGACACAGGGTGGGGAACATCACACACTGAGGCCTGTCAGGGGGTGGGGAGCTGGGGGAGGGATAGTATTAAGAGAAATACATAATGTAAATGATGAGTTGATGGGTGCAGCAAACCAACATGGCACATGTATACCTATGTAGCAAACTTGCACAATGTGCACATGTACCCTAGAACTTAAAGTATATTAAAAAAAAAAGGAGGAAATTTACACCTTAAAAAACTAGATAAAGAAGAGCAAACTAAACCCAAAGCTATTAGAATAAAGCAAATCATAAAAATTAGAGTAGAGATAAATAACATAGAGAATAGAAAAACAAGAGAAATAATCAATGAAATCAAAAGTTGGTTCGTTGCAACCCCATCAAAAAGTGGGCGAAGGACATGAACAGACACTTCTTGAAAGAAGACATTTATGCAGCCAAAAAACACATGAAAAAATGCTCACCATCACTGGCCATCAGAGAAATGCAAATCAAAACCACAATGAGATACCATCTCACACCAATTAGAATGGCAATCATTAAAAAGTCAGGAAACAACAGGTGCTGGAAAGGATGTGGAGAAATAGCAACACTTTGACACTGTTGGTGGGACTGTAAACTAGTTCAACCCTTGTGGAAGTCAGTGTGGCGATTCCTCAGGGATCTAGAACTAGAAATTCCATTTGACCCAGCCATCCCATTACTGGGTATATACCCAAAGGACTGTAAATCATGCTGCTATAAAGACACATGCACACATATGTTTATTGTGGCATTATTCACAATAGCAAAGACTTGGAACCAACCCAAATGTCCAGCAATGATAGACTGGATTAAGAAAATGTGGCACATATACACCATGGAATACTATGCAGCCATAAAAAATGATGAGTTCATGTCCTTTGTAGGGACATGGATGAAATTGGAAATCATCATTCTCAGTAAACTATCGCAAGAACAAAAAACCAAAAACTGCATATTCTCACTCATAGGTGGGAATTGAACGATGAGAACACATGGACACAGGAAGGGGAACATCACACTCTGGGGACTGTTGTGGGGTGGGGGGAGCGGGGAGGGATAGCATTGGGAGATATACCTAATGCTAGATGATGTTAGTGGGTGCAGCACACCAGCATGGCACACGTATACATATGGAACTAACTTGCATGTTGCGCACATGTACCCTAAAACCTAAAGTATAATAATAATAAATAAATAAATAATAAATAAATAAAAATTAAAAAAATAAAGTATATAAGCAATTGATGTCTAATACAATCAATCAATAAAATGTGAAGGTAAAAAAAAAAGTTGGTTCTTTGAAAAGATAAATAAAATTGACAAACCGTTAGCTAGACTGACAAAGAACAAAATAGAAAAGATTCAAATTACTAAAATTAGAAATAGAAGTGGTGACATTACTACAGATATTATGGAAATAATAATTAAAAGGATTAAGAGAACACTATAAATAACTATATGCCAACAAATTGAATAACCTAGATGAAATAGATTTCTGGAAACACATAAAATACCAAGACTGATTTAAGAAGAAATAAAAAATTAAAGAGGACCTATAACAAGAAAAGAGATTGAATCAGTACTCAAAAACCTCCTGACAAAGAAAAGCCAGATGGCTTCACTGGTGAATTCTACCAATTATTCAAAGAATAATTAGCATCAATTATTCTCAAGCTCTTCCCAAAAATAGAAGAGGAGAAAAACACTTCCTAAGTCATTTTATTAGGTCAGCAGTACCCTGATACCAAAGCCAAAAATATCAGAAAAAAAGAAAACTACAGACCGATATCCCTTATGAATATTGATGCAAAAACCTTCAACAGAATACTAACAAACTGAATCCAGCTCATATTAAAGGGATTATACACCATGACCAAGTAGAATTTATCTCAGAAATGCAAAAGTGGTTCAATACATGAAAATCAATCAATGCAGTATATGATGTTAACAGAATGAAGAAAAATAGACTAATTGCCGTCTTAGTTGATGGAGAAAAAACATTTGAAAAAAACCAGCACTTTTTAAATAAAAACACTTGAGAACCTAGAAATAGAAGGGAACTTCCTCAATCTGATAAGAGGCATTTATGAAAACCCACAGCTAACATTTTACTCAAGGATAAAGGACTAAAAGCCTTTCAACTAACATCATGAAAAGGCAACAGTGCCCAGTCTCACCACTTCTATTTAGTATTGAACTGGAAGTTCTAGCCAGAGCAATTAGGCAAGAAAAATAAATAAAATGCATCTCAATTGAAAAAGAATGAGTAAAACTATTCCTATTCACAGATAACATGACCTTGGAAATAGAAAATCCTAAAGAATCCACAAAAATGATCAGAGCTAATAAATAAATTCAGCAAAGTTGCAAGATACAAAATCAATATATAAAAATCAGTTCTGTTCCTACACACTAGCAACGAACAGTCTGAAAAAGAAGTTAAGAAAAGCAGTTCCATGTACAGTAGCATTCAAAAGAACAAAATACCTGGCAATAATTTAACCAGAGAGGTTCAAGATAATACACTGAAAACTAAATAACATTTCTGAAAGAAAGAAAATCTAAATAAATGGAAATACATCCTATGTTCATTAATTGGAAGATAATATTAATATGCCAATCCCATCCAAAGCAATTTATAGAGTCAATGCAATCCTTATCAAAATTTTGATTTTTTTTCATAAATGGAAAAGCTAATTCTCAAATTTATATGTGATTTCAAGATGCCCCAAGTAGCCAAAACAATATTGTAAAAGAAAAGCAAAATTGGTGGACTCACACTTTCCAATTTCAAAATGATACAGATATGGTAATCAAAACAGTGTGGTACTGGCATAAAGAAAAACGTATAGATATCTATATGAAATTAAATTAAGAGTCCATAAATAAACCCAAACATTTATGGCCAGGTGATTTTTGACAAAAGTGCTAAGATCATTCAATAGGGAGAGAATGCTCTCTTTAACAAATGGTGCTGGGACAACTGGATATCCACATACAACAGAATGAAGTTGGACCCCTTCCTCTCATTATATGCAAAAATTAACTCAAAATGTATCGATCACCTAAATATAAGAGCTAAAACTCTTAGAAGAAAACATAATGACGAATATTCATGATTTTCGATTTGGAAATGGATTCTGATATATGATACCAAAAGCATGAGTAAGAAAAGATAAAATGTGGGAGGGGCCAAGATGACTAACTAGAAACAGCTGTCGTTGGAGGAGCCCACTGAGAAGAATGAAAACAGTGACGGAATCCTGCACCAGCAACTAAGGTATCCAGGCTCATTCATTGGGACTGACTAGGTGGTTGGCATGACCCACAGGGAGTGAGGAAAAGCAGGGTGGAACGACAGCCCACCTGGAAGCTGATGGGGCAAGGGGTGCTCCCGCCCCCAGCCAAGGGAGGTGGTGAGTGATTGTGCTACCCCACCCAGGAAACCATGCTTTTTCCATGGATCTGTGCAACCCATGGACCAGGAGATCCCCTTGTGAGCCAACACCACAAGGGCCTTGGATCCCAAGCACAGAGCTGTTCAGATTCTCAGCCACCACTTGGCTGGAGACCGTCTAAGACTACTGAGTTCCTGTGGGAAGGGGAAGCAGCCATCACTGCAGCTTCTGTCTGCTGTTTTCCCCTGCCAGTGCTAGAGGGACTGGGTGGTTTGGAACCAGGAGGAATTCCCCACGGTGCAGCACAGCAGCTGTGGCAGACTGTGGCCAGGCTACATCTTTAGGCTGGACCCAGACTAATCCCTCCTCACTGAATGGGGCCTCCCTGTGGGAATTTCAGCAACTCCAGCCAAGGGTTTATGGACAGAAATCTGATCTCCCTGGGATTGAGTCCCTGTGGGTAGTGGGGCTGCGGGCTCTGTGGATCATCAGACTTAGTCTTTTCCCCTGCTGGCTCTGAGGAATCTGGGCAGTCTGGATAAGTAGGATCCCCCCCACCACAGCACATCCTTTCTGCCAAGGGACAGACAGAATGCTTCATTAAGTGGGTCCCTTATCCTGTGACTCCTGACTGGGCGAGACTCCCCAACAGGGGTTACCAGACACTTTATACAGGAGCACTCCCACTGTCATCAGTTTGGTGCCCCTCTTGGACGGAGCTCCCAGAGGAAGAAACAGGCAGCCATCTTTGCTGTTCTGCAGCCTCCACTGGTGACACCACCAGGGTGGGGAGGGACCCAGGTGAATAGTGTCTGGAGTGGGCCCCCAGCAAACTGCAGCAGCCTTGCAAAAGAGGGTCCTGTCTGCTAAAAGAGAAACAAACAGAAAGCAACAACAACAGCATCAACAAAAAATTCCCCAAAAAAACCCCATCCAAAGGTCAGCAGACTCAAAGATCAAAGCTAGATAAACTCAGGAAGATGAGAAAGAATCAATAAAAAATGCAGAAAACTCAAAAAGCCAGAGTGCCTCTTCTCCTCCAAATGACTGTAACACCTCTCCAGCAGGGCACAGAACTGGGCTCAGGCTGAGTTGGATGAACTGACAGAAGTAGGCTTCAGAAGGTGGGTAATAATGAACTTTGCTGAGCTAAAGGAGTATGTTCTAACTCAATGCAAAGAACCTAAGAATCATGATAAAACATTACAGGAGCTATTAATCAGAATAACCTGTTTAAAGAGGAACATAAATGACTTGATGGAACTGAAAAACACAACATGAAAACATCACAATGCAATCATAAGTATCAATAGTTGAATAGACCAAGTGGAGGAAAGAATTTAAGAGATTGAAGACTATCTTGCTGAAATAAAATAGGCAGACAAGATTAGAGAAAAAGGAATGAAAAGGAACAGACAAAACCTCTGAGAATTATGGGATTATATAAAGAGACCGAACCTACAACTGATTATGGTACCTGAAAGAGACAGGGTGAATGAAACAAAGTTGGAAAACATACTTCAGGATATCATCCAGGAGACTTCCCCAACCTAGCAAGACAGGCCAACATTCAAACTCAAGAAATATAAAGAACCCCAGTAAGATACTCCATGAGAGGATCAAACACAAGACACATAATTATTAGATTCTTCAAGGTCAAAATGAAGGAAAAAATGTTAAGGGCAGCCAGAGAGAAAGGCCAAGTCACCTACAAAGTGAAGCCCATCAGAATAACATCAGGCCTCTCAGCAGAAACTCTACAGGCCAGAAGAGATTGGGGGTCAATATTCAACTTTCTTAAAGAGAAGAATTTTCAACCCAGAATCTCATATCTGGCCAAATGAAGCTTCATAAGCAAAAGAGAAATAAAATATTTTTCAGACAATCAAATGCTGAGGGAATTCATCCACCACCAGGCTTGACTTGCAAGAGCTCCTGAAGGAAGCACTAAATATGGAAAGGAAAAGCCATTATCAGCCACTACAAAACATACTGAAGTACACACTGAAGACCAATGAAACTGTGAAGCAACTACATCAATAAGTCTGCAAAATAACTAGCTAGTACCATGATGACAGGATCAAATTCACACATAACAATACTAACTTTAAATGTAAATGTGCTAAGTGCCGCAATTAAAAGACACAAAATGGCAAGCTGGGTAAATTGTGAAGACCCATTGGTGTGCTGTATTCAAGAGATTCATCTCATATGCAAAGACACACATAGGTTCAAAATAAAGGGATAGAGGAAAATCTACCAGGCAAATGGAAACCAGAAAAAAGCAGGGATTGCAATCCTAGTTTCTGACAAAATAGACTTTAAAGCAATAAAGACCAAAAAAGACAAAGAAAGCCATGGTAAAGGGTTCAATTCAACAAGAACTAACTATCCTAAATATGTATGCACCCAATACAAGAGCAGATTCCTAAAATAAGCTCTTAGAGATGTACAAAGAGACGTAGACTCCCACACAATAATAGCAGGAGACTTTAACATCCCACTATCAATATTAGACAGATCATTCAGACAGAAAATTAACAAAGATATTCAGGACTTGAACTCAGCTCTAGATCAAGTGGACCTGATAGACCTCTACAAAACTCTCCACCCTATAACAGAATATTCATTCTATGCATTGCCACATGGAACTTACTCTAAAGTTGATCACATAATTGGAAGTAAAACACTCCTCACCAAATGCAAAAGAACTAAAATCACAACAAACAGTCTCTCAGATCACAGCATAATTAAATTAGAACTCAAGACAAAGAAACTCACTCAAAACCACACAGTTACATAGAAATTGAACAACCTGCTCCTGCATGACTCCTGGTTAAATAATGAAATTAAGACAGACAAGCAAGAAGTTCTTTGAAACCAATGAGAACAAAGAGACAATGTATCAGAATCTCTGGATGCAGCTAAAGCAGATGTTAAGAGGGAAATTTAGAGCACTAAATGCCCACATCAAAAACCTAGAAAGATCTCAAATTGAAGTGCTAACATTAAAACTAAAAGAACTGGAGAACCAAGAGCAAACAAACTCCAAAGCTGGCAGAAGACAAGAAATAACCAAGATCAGAGCAGAACTGAAGGAGATAGATAAAAGAAGAATGCTTCAAAAAATCAAGGAGTCCAGAATCTTGTTTTTTGAAAAACTAATAATATAGATAGACTGCTAGTTAGCTAGACTAATAAAGAAGAAAGAGAGAAGAATCAAATAGACACAATAAAAAATGTTAAAGAGGATATCACTACTGACCCCACAAAAATAAAAACAATCATCAGGCAATACTATAAATACCTCTATGCACATAACCTAGAAAATCTAGAAGAAATGGATAAATTCCTGGACACATACACCCTCCCAAGACTGAACCAGGAGGAAGCTGAATCCCTAAATAGACCAATAACAAATTCTGAAATTGAGGCAGTAATAAATAGTCTAAAAAGAAAAAGCCCAGGACCAGAAGGATTTACAGCTGAATTCTACCAGAGGTACAAAGAGGACCTGGCACCATTTCTTCTGAAACTATTCCAAACAATTGAAAAGGAGGGACTCCTCCCTAATTCATTTTATGAGGCCAGTATCATCCTGATACCAAAACCTGGCAGAGATACAACAAAAAAGAAAGCTTCAGGCCAATATCCCTGATGAACATTGATGCAAAAATTCTCAATAAAATACTGGCAAACCAAATACAGCAGCACATCAAAAAGCTTATCCACCCTGATCGAGTTGGCTTTATTCCTGGGATGCAAGTCTGGTTCAACATACGCAAATCAATAAATGTAATTCATCACATAAACAGATCTAAAGACAAAAACCATGGATTATCTTAATAGACACAGAAAAGGCCTTCTATAAAATTCAACATCCCTTCATGTTAAACACTCTCAATAAACTAAGTATTGATGGAACATATCTTAAAACAATAAGAAACATTTATGACAAACCGACATCCAATATTATACTGAATGGGCAAAAGCTGGAAGCATTTCTTGTGAAAACCAGCACAAGACAAGGATGCTCTCTCTCACCACTTCTATTCAGCATAGTATTAGAAGTTCTGACCAGGGCAATCAGGCAAGAGAAAGAAATAAAGCATATTCAAATAGGAAGAGAGGAAGTCAAATTATCTTTGTTTGCAGATGACATGATCCTATATCTAGAAAACCCCATCATCTCAGCCCAAAAGCTTCTTAAGCTCACGTGCAACTTCAGCAAGATCTCAGGAAACAAAATCAATGCAGAAGTCACAACATTCTTATACACCACACACAGGCAAGCAGAGAACCAAATCATGAATGAACTCCCATTCACAATTGTTACAAAGAGAATAAAATACTTAGGAATACAGCTAACAAAGGCAGTGAAGGACTTCTTCAAAAAGAACTACAAACCACTGCTCAAGGAAACCAGAGAGGACACAAACAAATGGAAAAATATTCTGTGCTCATGGATAGGAAAAATCAACATCATGAAAATGACCATACTGCCCAAAGTAATTAATAGATTCACTACTATTCCCATTAAACTATCATTGACATTTTTCACAAAATTAGAAAAAACTATTTTAAAATTCATATGGAACCAAAAAAGGGCTCATATAGCCAAGACAATCCTAAGCAAAAGGAACAAAACTGGAGGCATCATGCTACTGGACTTCAAACTATAATATAAGGCTGCAATAACCAAAACAGCATGGTACTGGTATAAAAACAGACACATAGACCAATGGAACAGAATAGAGAACCCATAAATAAGACTGCACATCTACCACTATCTGATCTTCAAGAAACATGACAAAAACAAGCAATGGGGAAAGGATTCCCTATTTAATAACTGGTGCTGGGAGAACTGGCTATCCACATGCAGAAAATTGAAACTGGACCCTTTCCTCACACCTTATACAAAAATTAACTCGATAGATTAAAGACTTAAATGTAAAACTCAAAACTATAAAAACCCTAGAATACAATCTAGGCAATACCATTCAGGACATAGGCATGGGCAAAGATTTCATTATGAAATCACTGAAAGCAATTGCAACAAAAGAAAAATTGACAAATGGGATCTAGTTAAACTGAAGAGCTTCTGCATAGCAAAAGAAACAATTATCAGAGCCAACAGGCAACCTACAGAGTGGGAGAAAATTTTTGCAGTCTATTCATCTGATAAAGGTCCAATACCCAGATTCTACAAAGAACTCAAACAAATTTACAAGAAAAAAATCAAACAACCTCATTAAAAAGTGAGCAAAGGACATTAACAGACACTTCTCAAAAGAAGACATTCATGCAGCCAACAAACGTGGAAAAAAAGCTCAACATCACTGATCATTAGAGAAATGCAATTGAAAACCACAATGAGAAACCATCTCATGACAGAATAGTGATTATGAAAAAGTCAAGAAACAACAGATGCGGGTGAGGTTCTGGAGAAATAGGAACACTTTTACACTGTTGGTGGAAATGTAAATTAGTTCAACCATTGTGGAAGACAGTGTGGCAAATCCTCAAAGATCTAGAACAAGAAATACCATCTGACCCAGCAATCCCATTTCTGGGTATATACCCAAAGGAATATAAATCACTCTGTTACAAAGATATATGCATGCATATGTTCATTGCAGCACTATTCACAATAGCAAAGACCTGGAATCAACCCAAATGCCCATCAATGACAGACCAGATAAAGAAAATGTGGAACATATACACCATGGAATACTATGCAGACATCAAAAGGAATGAGATCATGTCTTTTGCAGGAATGTGGATGAAGCTGGAAGCCATTATCCTCAGCAAACTCATACAAGAACAGAAAACCAAACACTGCACGTTCTTACTTGTAAGTGGGAGCTGAACAATGAGAACACATGGACACAGGGAGGGAAACAACATGCACTGGGGCCTCTTGGGGAGTGGGGTTGGGGGAGGGAGAGCATTAAGAAAAATAGATAATGCATGCTGGGCTTAATACCTAGGTGATGGGTTGGTAGGTGCAGTAAACCACCAGGGCACAGGTTTACCTATGTAACAAACCTGCACATCCTGCACATGTACCCCAGAACTAAAAAATTAAAAGAAAAAAATGTATTAATTAGTTCCCCCAACAAATATTTTCTGAATATCTGTAACTATGAATTCCATTAAACTTACTCTTCAGGTGTTAAAAAAAAAAAGAAGACATTTATGTGGCCAAGAAACATGAGAAAAAGCTCAACATCACTGGTCATTAGAGAAATGCACATCAAAACCACAATGGGATACCATCTCACACAGGTCAGAATGGCAATTATTAAAAAGTCAAGAAAAAACAGATGCTGGCAAGGCTGTGGAGAAATAGAAACTCTTTTACACTGTTGGTGGGAATGTAAATTAGTTCAACTATTCTGGAAGACAATGTGGGGACTCCTCAAAGACCTAGAGGCAGAAAGACAATTTGACCCAGCAATCCCATTACTGGGTATATACCCAAAAGAATATAAATCGTTGTTATAAAGATATGTGTATGTGCAAGTTCATTGCACGTGTATCTTCATTGCAGCACTATTCATAATAGCAAAGACATGAAATCAACCCAAATGCCCATCAATGATAGATCGGATAAAGAAAATGTGGTATGTATACACCACGGAATACTATGCAGCCATAAAAAGGAATGAAATCATGTCCTTTGTAGGGACATGGATGAAGCCAGAAGCCATTATTCTCAGCAAACTAATGCAGGAACAGAAAGCCAAACACTGCATGTTCTTTAAGTGGGAGCTGAACAATGAGAACACATGGACACAAGGAGGGGAATGACACACACTGGGGCCTGCCGGGGGTGGGGCAGCAGAGAGAGAGAGCATCAGGAAAAATAGCTAATGTATGCAGGGCTTAATACCTAGGTGAGGTTGATAGGTGCAGCAAACCACCAGGGCACATGTTTACCTATGTAACAAACTTGCACATCCTGCTCGTGTATCCTAGAACTTAAAATAAAATAAAATAATAAAAAAGAAAAAAAGATAAAAATAGGTAAATTGTGCTTCATCATAATTAAAGACTTTTGTGCATCAAAGAACATTATTAAGAATGTGAAAAGACAACGTACAGAATGGGAGAAAATATTTTCAGATCATATATAAAGGTCTGGTTTCAAGAATATATAAACAACTCTTATAACTCAATAGCAAAAAGACAAATAATTCAACTAAAATGGGCAAAGGACTTGAATAGACATTTCTCCAAAGAGGATATACAAATGGCCAATAAACACTTAAAAAGATACTCAAAATCATTTGTCATTGGGAAAATGCAAATCAAAACCACAATAATATACCACTTCACACCTATTAGGATAGTGATAATAATTTTTTTAAAAAGGAAAAAAACAAGTGTTGATGAAGATGTGGAGAAATTATAACTCTTGTACACAGCTAGTGGAAATGTAAAATGGTACAGCCATTGTGGAAAACAGTTTGGCAATTTCCCAAAAAGTTAAGCATAGAATTATATGATCCAACAAATCCATTCCTAGGTATATACCCAGATAAAAACAGGTAGTCAAATACTTGTACACATAGTAGCACTATTCCCAAGAGCCAAAAGGCAGAAACAACCCAGATGTCCACTGATAGATGAATGGATAAATAAAATGTAGTATATACAGAATATAAAATACTACTCAGCCAAAAAGGAATGAAGTACTGATACATAGTTCAACATGGATGAACCTGGAAAACATGATGCTAAGTGAAAGAAGTCAGACATGAAAGGTCACATATTGTATGATTTCATTTATATGAAATTATCCAGAATAGGTAAACCCACAGAGACAGAAAGCAGATGGGTATTTGCCAGGGGCTGTGGGGAGGGGAGAATGGGAAATGACTGCTTAGTGGATACAGGGTTTCATTTTGGGGTGATGAAAATGTTTTAGAATAATAGAAGTGGTGGTTTTACAACATTGTGAATCTACAAAATGTCACTTTAAAATTATTACATTGTGTTACAAGAATTTCACCTTAATAAAAAATGTCTGAGTGTGAACAGAGAAACAATCAAAGCTGAATCTGGGTGAAGGGACTAAAAACAGAGGCATGAACACCTGGAGGTCACATTGGAGATTGCAGATTCTGAGAGGTGGAAAAACACGTGTCTTTGAGGATAATGAAAAAATATAAAACAGCTCTCTGCCTGTTGAGTACAATAAACATTTGAAAGATGTGGACACTTGGTAAAAAGTAGATAACACTGCTCGGGGGCCATCGGGTCACAATCTCTTCACAGAAGAGCATTGCACATTTTGGCTCCACCTCAGAATCAGCCCTCATGTGTTTGCTTTACTTACATTTCCAACCACTGCTCTCTCCTGGACCTCAGAATACCTACATCTGCTTCCTGCAAACACACTCAAAGTTAGTTCCTATTTCTTCCTCCCTACAATCCCAGTATGACTGAAGTCTATTGGAATTTAGAACCTTGCTGCTCAGTGTTGTCCATGGACAGGCAGCATTAGTGTCACCTGGGAGCCTGTTAGAAATGCAGAATCTCAGTCCCTATTCCACAATCAGCATTTTAATAAGATTCCCCCAAGTAATTTATATGCACATTTAAGTTTGACAAGTTCCCAAGTTTCCATCTATAAAAATCGAAATGAAGAAACAAATGAGATTTATTTTCTCTAGGAAGTCATGATGCTTGATTTTAGTTACAATTATTGTTTTGTTCTGTTAGTTTTGCCACTCAGGGCTTGAGTTAAAGGAAATGGGATTATTTTTCAACATGGTTTGTCTTTTCCGCTAAATTTTCTAAAAGGAGTCAGGATAGTGCCCAACCCACTATCCTGTAAGATAGTAGGTAGAATGTAGGCTGGCATGAGTCATTGTTTTTCATGGTTGTTTCAAAGATTGATTTCATTTGCCCCACACTTTTGCAACAGTGGTCTTCTTTCCCTTCCTAAATCACTCCAGGCTCTTTCCTGCATCACGGCTTTTCACACATTATTCCCTCTGCCCTAAAATCTTCTTCATTTGACTTTTCCTGTTTAACTTTTCACACCCTTTAAATATCAGATGAGATGTTACTTTTCCAGAAAGTCCTTTCTTCATCACTCAGTCCAAAGCAGGTCCCCATGTTTTTCTCTATCAAGGTGCCCTGCTTATTTTTTTTGCTAGCCTCACATTTTCTAATTATGTACGCATTTTTGTGAATATATGACTGTGTGTAAGCTAAGTAGCATAGTGAAGTGGCTATGAGCACAGACTCTGGAGCCAAGCTTCCTGATTTCCAATTCTAGAAGCCACTTCTCACCTCCTGGGTCTCAGAACACCTGCATCTGCCTCCTGTAAACTCATTCAAATGTGTTTCTCTTTCTATACCCATTTCCCCCATAAGTGTGGGGCAGTGAGCAAGTTACTTTAGTGTTCTGTGCCTTCTTTCTCCATCTGTGAAGTGGAGATTGGAGCACTGTATATTTCATAGGGTCATTATAAGAAGTATTCATGGAAATAGGGAGAAGAAGAGGAGTTTTAACACAAGGACATTCACAATATTTTATTCTAGAGGTGGAAATAATTTTGCAGGGTGGTAAAAATGAAGCAAAAACTCAAGATTCTGCTCCCAGATCAGAAAGCGGCTCTTGAATGAAGGAAAGAATTCTCTCTCTTTCTGCATTTTATATATATTTCCCAAAGTTCTGTTCTCATTCCAGTTTTCTCCTCAGCTTAACATATTTCTATGCCATTGATTTTTAAGTCTCTAGCCTCAGCTCTACCCCTAGTCCTAAGTTCCCAGGAACTTTCACGTAACATCCTCATGTATAGCACACTGACATCCTAAAATCAGTAGGTCCAAAATTGAACTCACCTTCCTCCTGTGGCTGCTCTCCACCTTCCAATTTTGTCACTTTCTTTGGCCATCCTGTCTGAAATTTCACTGCCCTCTTTACCATATTTCATCTCTCCCTTTCCTTCTTGATTTATTTCTACGTTATCACTGCCCAATACACTATTTTACTTGTTTATCTTTTTTTACGGTTTGTCTTCTTCTAAAATGTTAACTCCATGAGAGCAGGAATTTTTGCTTGCTTTGTTCATGATGTATTCATGCAAACTACAACAGTGCCAAGCATTCAGTAGGTGCTCAATTAATATTTATTCCTTTCTCATTCCAATTACCAATTAATCTACTTAACTCCATCTTGATGGGATCTCTTGCTTCGGTCCCTTCTTTCTCTTATGCTGCTGCCACACTTGTTGAACTGTTATTGTTTCTCATAACTATTACAAGAGCTTGTCGCATGCTGGCTAATGAAATTTGGGCTAATTATTTAAATTAACTTCATCTCAGTTCTTCATTTTAAAATGGAGATAATAATAGTATAAATTCATAGAATTCTCATGAGACTCATAATGTGTGTACAGCACCTGGCACAATAGTTGAAATACAATAAGCGCTCAGTGAATGCTTCCTACTTTTATCTGCTACCCTGGGCTAGCTCTGGACTAGATTTCCGTTGGTCTCCTGGCCTATCTCTGCCTGAATGCTTTGTCTTCCATGGACCACTTGTAGTTCCCCAAATATGATATGAATCTTCATCTTTTCTATATAATGGACAGCAGGAAACAAGAAGCCAGCTGGATCAGTTCATTCTTTTCTCACTGCCATATATAATGCATTGCTGGACTAGCTAGCCCTAATTTGCACTAAAGGAGGGAAGAGATGGAAACCTTTTTTTTTTTGCAATGAGCAAAAGGTGAGAGGGTTATTTTTAGTGTATTTGGTTGGGCCCAGAAAATTTGGCTCAACTGAATAATAGGTTTTTAATATTTTAGATGAGGATAGTGAGGTTCAGGAAGGACAAGTAACCACCCTGAGGTTCACAGTACGATAGTAGATAAATTGGTACGAGGGCCCATTTTCTTGATCTTGGTACTCTTTATAACACAAGATGCTGGTCATAAATCACAAACAGTCTTGTCTTCAAAAGCGTATTTCCTCTGCCCCAGCAAATAACTTTCTTACATGCAGACACAATTGAAATTGTCCACCAACAACCATCTCAGGCTTATCACATCCAAAGTTGAGAGGAGGTAGTAGTATATCAGGTAACACTGCCAGCGTCCCCTTTCCCGCCCCAATCCCTTGGCAGACAGCCAGACAGACAACTGTATACAGATGATTTAGGCTGAGCAAGCTGCACAAAACCAGGGAGTCACTCAGTGACTACACCGGTCTGGATTGACATTTACCTGGGCCAAAGCAGAAGACAAACAGGAGCAACTGGAACAGCCACAACATGCTTTCTGCGGTGAAGACTGGTGCTTGAGACCTTGAGGCAGTCAACGTTTTTGCCCTTCTGTCATAAACTGAAAATACTTCTGAGACTTCCCCTTCCTCTCAGAGGCGTGGTGACAACTTCTTCCCCTGCACTAAAAATCCTAATTTGTAACTGTGTTAATTTTTTTTTACTTTTTTCTGAGCTAAGTGCACAAATCTTTTTTTTTTTTTTTTTTTTGGAAAAGAAGATAAAGTCCTTTATTGCATCTTTCATAAACTTATATGTAAAAGTCTGTAAGGAATTTCCTAAAATCTACTAGAACACATAAATGAGTTCAGCAAAGTGAAAAGATACAAAACCAAAATATACAATTCAAATGCAATTGTATATACTAGCTATGAGTAATCCGAAAATAAAATTAGAAAAACAATTCCACCCTAATTATATCAGAAAAAAATATTTAAGTATAAAGCTAAGAAAAAGCCAAAAGAAAACTGATTTTTTTAAAATTATACTTTAAGTTCTAGGGTACATGTGCACAATGTGCAGGTTTGTTACATATGTATACATATGCCATGTTGGTGTGCTGCACCCATTAACTTGTCATCTACATTAGATATTTCTCCTAATGCTATCCCTCCCCTTGCCCCCCACCCTGTGACATACCCCAGTGTGTGATGTTCCCCTTCCTGTGTCCATGTGTTCTCATTGTTCAGTTCCCACCTATGAGTGAGAACATGCGTTGTTTGGCTTTCTGTTCTTGTGTTAGTTTGCTGAGAATGATGGTTTCCAGCTTCATCCATGTCCCTGCAAAGGACATGAACTCATCCTTTTTTATGGCTGCATGGTATTCCATGGTATATATGTGCTACATTTTCTTTATCCAGTGTATCATTGATGGGCATTTGGGTTGGTTCCAAGTCTTTGCTATTGTGAACAGTGCTGCAATAAACATACGTGTGCAGGTGTCTTTATAGCAGCATGATTTATAATCCTTTGGGTATATACCCAGTAATGGGATTGCTGGGTCAAATGGTATTTCTAGTTCTAGATCCTTGAGGAGTCGTCACACTGTCTTCCACAATGGTTGAACTAGTTTACACTCCCACCAACAGTGTGAAAACGTTGCCATTTCTCTACATCCTCTCCAGCATCTGTTGTTTCTTGATTTTTTAATGATCACCATTCTAACTGGCATGAGACGATATCTCATTGTAGTTTTGATTTGCATTTCTCTAATGACCAGTGATGATGAGCTTTTTTCATGTTTCTTGGCCGCATAAATGTCTTCTTTTGAGAAGTGTCTTCATATCCTTTGCCCACTTTTTGTTGGGTTTTTTTTTCTCTTGTAAATTTGTTTGAGTTCTTTGTAGATTCTGGATATTAGCCCTTTGTCAAATGGATAGACTGCGAAAATTTTCTCCCATTCTGTAGGTTCCCTGTTCACTCTGATGATAGTTTCTTTTGCTGTGCAGAAGCTCTTTTGTTTAATTAGGTCCCATCTGTCAATTTTGGCTTTTGTTGCCATTGATTTTGGTGTTTTAGTATTGAAGTCTTTGCCCATGCCTTTGTCCTGAATGGTATTGCCTAAGTTTTCTTCTGGGGTTTTTGTGGTTTTAGGTCTAACATTTAAGTCTTTAATCCATCTTGAGTTAATTTTTGTATAAGGTATAAGGAAGGGGTCCAGTTTCAGTTTTCTGCATAATTGCTAGCCAATTTTCCCAACACCATTTATTAAATAGGTAATCCTTTCCCCATTGCTTGTTTTTGTTAGGTTTGTCAAAGATCAGATGGTTGTAGATGTGTGGTGTTACTTCTGAGGCCTCTGTTCTGCTCCATTGGTCTATATATCTGTTTTGGTACCAGTATCATGCTGTTTTGGTACCAGTATCATGCTTTTTTGGTTACTGTAGCCTTGTAGTATAGTTTGAAGTCAGGTAGCATGCTGCCTCCAGCTTTGTTCTTTTGGTTTACAATTTTCTTGGCTATATGGGCTCGTTTTTGGTTCTATATGAAATTTAAAGTAGTTTTTTCTAATTCTGTGAAGAAAGTCAATAGTAGTTTGATGGAAATAGCAATGAACCTGTAAATTACTTTGGGCAATATGGCCGTTTTCATGATATTGATTCTTCCTATCTATGAGCATAGAATGGTTTTCTATTTGTTTGTGTACTTTCTTATTTCCTTGAGTAGTGGTTTGTAGTTCTCCTTGAAGAAGTCCTTCACATCCCTTGTAAGTTGTATTCCTAGGTATTATATTCTCTTTGTAGCAATTGTGAATGAGAGTTCACTCACGATTTGGCTCTCTGTTTGTCTATTTTTGGTGTATAGGAACGCTTGTGATTTTTGCACATGATTTTGTATCCTGAGACTGCTGAAGTTGCTTATCAGCTTAAGGAGATTTTGGGCTAAGACAATGGAGTTTTCTAAATATACAATCATGTCATCTGCAAACAGAGACAATTTGATTTCCTCTCTTCTTATCTGAATACCCTTTATTTCTTTCTCTTGCCTGATTGCCCTGGTCAGAACTTCCAATACTATGTTGAATAGGAGTGGTGAGAGAGGGCATCCTTGTGCCGGTTTTCAAAGGGAATGCTTCCAGCTTTTGCCCATTCAGTATGATAATGGCTGTGGGTTTGTCATAAATAGCTCTTATTATTTTGAGATACGTTCCATCAGTACCTAGTTTATTAAGAGTTTTTAACATGAACAGATGTTGAATTTTATCAGAGGCCTTTTCTACATCTATTGAGATAATCATGTGGTTTTTGTCATTGGTTCTGTTTATGTGATGGATTACATTTATTGATTTGCATATGTTGAACCAGCCTTGCATACCAGGGCTGAAGCCAACTTGATTGTGGTGGATAAGCTTTTTTTTTTTTTTTGTGATGGAGTCTTGCTCTGTCACCCAGGCCGAAGTGCAGTGGCACAATCTTGGCTCACTGCAAGTTCTGCCTCCTAGGTTCATGCCATTCTCCTGGCTCAGCCTCCTGAGTAGCTGGGACTACAGGCACCTGCCACCACGCCTGGCTAATTTTTCTGTATTTTTTGTAGAGACAGGGTTTCACTGTGTTAGCCAGGATGGTCTCAATCTCCTGACCTCATTATCCACCCACCTCAGCCTCCCAAAGTGCTGGGATTACAAGCATGAGCCACTGCGCCCAGCTGGTGGATAAGCTTTTTGATATGCTGCTGGATTCAGTTTGCTAGTATTTTATTGAGGATTTTCACATTGATGTTCATCAGGGATATTGGCCTGAAATTTTCTTTTTTTGTTGTGTCTTTGCCAGGTTTTGGTATCAGGATGATGCTGGCCTCATAAAATGAGTTAGGGAGGAGTCCCTCTTGTTTATTGTTTGGAATAGTTTCAGAAGGAATGGCACCAGCTTCTCTTTGTACCTCCGGTAGAATTCGGCTGTGAATCCACCTAGTCCTGGGCTTTTTTTGTTGGTAGGCTATTAATTACTGCCTCAAATTCAGAACTTTTTATTGGTCTATTCAGGGATTTGACTTCTTTCTGGTTTAATCTTGGGAGGGTGTATGTGTCCAGGAATTTATCCATTTCTTCTAGATTTTCTAGTATTTGTGTAGAGGTGTTTGTAGTATTCTCTGATGGTAGTTTGTATTTCTGTGGGATCAGTGGTGATGTCCCCTTTATCATTTTTTATTGTGTCTATTTGATTCTTCTCTTTTCTTCATTAGTCTGGCTAGCTATCTATTTTGTTGATCTTTGAAAAAACTGCTCTTGGATTCATTGATTTTTGAAGGGTATTTAGTGTCTCTATCTCCTTCAGTTCTGCTCTGATTTTAGTTATTTCTTGTCTTCTGCTAGCTTTTGAATTTGTTTGCTCTTGCTTCTCTAGTTCTTTTAAGTGTGATGTCAGGTGTTGATTTTAGATTTCTCTTGCTTTCTCTTGTGAGCATTTAGTGCTATAAGTTCCCCTCTACATACTGCTTTGGCTGTGTCCCAGAGATTCTGGTACATTGTGTCTTTGTTCTCATTGGCCTCAAAGAACTTATTTATATCTGCCTTAATTTTTTTATTTACCCAGTAGTCATTCAGGAGCAGGTTGTTCAGTTTCCATGTAGTTGTGTGGTTTTGAGTGAGTTTCTTAATCCTGAGTTCTAATTTGATTGCACTGCGGTCTGAGAGACAGTTTGTTATGATTTCCATTCTTTTGCATTTGCTGAGGAGTGTTTTACTTCTAATTATGTGGTCAGTTAGAATAAATGAGATGTGGTGCTGAGAAGAATGTGTATTCTGTCAATTTGGGGTGGAGAGTTCTATAGATGTCTATTAGGTTCACTTGTTCCAGAGCTGAGTTCAAGTCCTGGATATCCTTGTTAATTTTCTGTCTCATTGATCTGTCTAATATTGACAGTGGGGTGTTAAAGTCTCCCATTATTATTGTGTGGGAGTCTAAGTCTCTCTGTAAGTCTCTAAGAACTTGCTTTATAAATCTGGGTCCTTCTGTATTGGGCACATATCTATTTAGGATAGTTAGCTCTTCCTGTTGCATTGATCCCTTTACCATTATGTAATGCTCTTCTTTGTCCTTTTTTATCTTTGTTGTTTTAAAGTCTGTTTTATCAGAGACTAGGATTGAAACCCCTGCTTTTTTTTTCTTTTCATTTGCTTGATAAATATTCCTCCATCCCTTTATTCTGAGCCTATGTGTGTCTTTGCCCATGAGATGGGTCTCTTGGATACAGCACACTGATGGGTCTTGACTCTTTATCCAATTTGCTAGCCTGTGTCTTCTGATTGGGGCATTTAGCCCATTTACATTTAAGGTTAGTATTGTTGTGTGTGAATTTGATCCTGTCATTATGATGCTAGCTGGTTATT
Source organism: Pongo abelii (assembly GCF_028885655.2). Classification (NCBI taxonomy): domain Eukaryota; kingdom Metazoa; phylum Chordata; class Mammalia; order Primates; family Hominidae; genus Pongo; species Pongo abelii. The sequence continues at coordinate 89,850,358 of NC_071985.2, read as the reverse complement.
TTGCCCGTTAGTTGATGCAGCTTCTTCATAGTGTCGATGGTCTTTACCATTTGGTATGTTTTTGCAGTGGGTGGTACCGGTTGTTCCTTTCCATGTTTAGTGGTTCCTACAGGAACTCTTGTAAGACAGGCCTGGGGGTGACAAAATCTCTTGGTGTTTGCTTATCTGTAAAGGATTTTATTTCTCCTTCACTTATGAAGCTTAGTTTGGCTGGATATGAAATTCTGGGTTGTAAATTCTTTTCTTTAAGAATGTTGAATATTGGCCCCCACTCTCTTCTGGCTTGTAGGGTTTCTGCCATGAGATCTGCTGTTAGTCTTATGGGCTTCCCTTTGTGGGTAACCTGACCTTTCTGTCTGGCTACTCTTAGCATTTTTTCCTTCATTTCAACCATGGTGAATCTGAAGATTATGTGTCTTGGGGTTGCTCTTCTCGAGGAGTATCTTTGTGGAGTTCTCTGTATTTCCTGAATTTGAATGTTGGCCCATATTGCTAGGTTGGGGAAGTTCTCTTGGATAATATCCTAAAGTGTGTTTTCCAACTTGGTTTCATTCTCCCCATCACTTTCAGGTACACCAATAAACGTAGGTTTGGTCTTTTCAGATAGTCCCATATTTCTTGGGGGCTCTGTTCATTTCTTTTCATTCTTTTTTCTCTAATCTTGTCTTCATGCTTTATTTCATTAAGTTGATCTTCAATCACTGATATCCTTTCTTCTGCTTGATGGATTCAGCTATTGATACTTGTGTATGCTTCACGAAGTTCTTGTGCTGTGTTTTTCAGCTCCATCAGGTCATTTATGCTCTTCTCTAAACTGGTTATTCTAGTTAGCAATTCCTCTAACCTTTTTTCAAGCTTCTTAGCTTCCTTGCATTGGGTTAGAATATGATCCTTTAGCTTGGAGGAGTTTGTTATTACCCACCTTCTGAAGCCTATTTCTGTCAATTCATCACACTCATTCTCCTTCCAGTTTTGTGCCCTGGCTGATGAGGAGCTGTGTTCCTTTGGAGGTGAAGAGGCATTCTGGTTTTTGGAATTTTCAGCCTTTTTGCACTGTTTTTTCCCCATCTTCATGGATTTATCTACCTTGGTCTTTGATGTTGGTGAGCTTCAGATGGAGTTTCTGTGTTGACGTCCTTTTGGTTAATTAGTTTTCCTTTGAACAGTCAGGCCCCTCTGCTGCAGGCCTGCTGGAGTTTGTTGGAGGTCCATTCCAGACCCTGTTTGCCTGTATCATTATGGAGGCTGCAGAACAGCAAAGATTACTACCTGTTCCTTCCTCTGGAAGCTTCATCCCAGAGGGGCACCTGCCAAATGCCAGCTGGAGCTCTGCTGTATGAGGTGTCTGTCAACCCCTGCTAGGAGGTGTCTCCCAGTCAGGAGGCATGGGGGTCAGGAACCCACCTGAGGAAGCAGTCTGTCCCTTAGCAGTGCTGGAGCGCTGTGCTGGGAGAACTGCTGCTCCCTTCAGAGCTGGCAGGCAGGAATGCTTAAGTCTGATGAAGCTAAGCCCACAGCCGCCCCTTCCCCCGGGTGCTCTGTCCCAGGGAGATGGGAGTTTGATCTCTAAACCTCTGACTGAGGCTGCTGCCTTTCCTTTAGAGATGCCCTGCCCAAAGAGGAGGAATCTAGAGAGGCAGGCTGGCTACAGCGGCTTTGCTGAGCTGCCCTGGGGTCTGCCCAGTTCAAACTTCCTGGCAGCTTTGTTTACACTGTGAGGGGAAAACCGCCTACTCAAGCCTCAGTAATGGTGGATGCCCCTGTCCCCACCAAGCTCGAGCTTTCCAGGTCAGCTTCAGACTGCTGTGCTGGCAGCAAGAATTTCAAGGTAGTGGATCTTAGCTTGCTGGGCTCCGTGGGGGTGAGATCCGCTGAGCTACACCACTTGGCTTCCTGGCTTCAGCCCCCTTTTCAGGGGAATAAATGGTTCTGTCTCACTGGTGTTCCAGGTGCCACTTGGGTATGGGAAACAAAACAAAACAAAACAAAAACCTCCTGCAGCTAGCTTGGTGTCTGCCCAAATGGCCACCCAGTTTTGTGCTTGGAACCCAGGGCCCTGGTGGTGTAGGCACCTGAGGGAATCTCCTGGTCTGCGGATTGTGAAGACCATGGGAAAAGCGTAGTATCTGGGCTGAAGTGCACCATTCTTCGTGGGACAGTCTCTCCTGGCTTCCCTTGGCTAGGGGAGAGATCCTCAACCCCTTGCACTTCCGAGGTGAGCTGGGTACCTCAGCTGGAAATGCAAAAATCACCCAACTTCTGAGTTGATCTCACTGGGAGCTGCAGACTGGAGCTGTTCCTATCTGGTCATTTTGCCCAGAAGTCAAGTGCACAAATCTTAATTGTGCAATGTGAATTGGAAATTTCACTTTCCATCTATATACTTTTTCCATTTGGAGGTAATTATTTTATTGTGGTAAAATAACCTAAATTATATATTGTGGTTATGTAACCTAAAATTTATCATTTTAACCATTTTAAGTGTACAATTTAGTGGCATTAATGCACAGTGTTGTGCAGTCATCAACACTATTTCCAAAGCCTTTTCATTACCCCAAACAGAAACAGTGACCATTAAGCAATGGCTCCCCGTTCCCTTTCCTTCAGTCCCTAGTAACCTATAATCTACTTATTGTTTCTATTAATTTGCAGTACCTTATATAAGTGGAATCATACAACATTTGTCCTTTTGTGTCTGGCTTATTTCACTTAGCATAATGTATTCAAGGTTTATCCATGTTGTAGCATGTATCAGAATTGTATCCTTTTTATGACTAAATAATATTCCATTGTATGTATGTACTACATTTGCTTATCTATTCATCTGTTGGTGGATACTTGGGTTGTTTGTATCTTTTGTCTATTGTGAATAATGCTGCTATGAACATTGGTGTACAGGTATCTGTTTGAATTCCTGCTCTCCATTTCTTTGGATTCACCTAGGAGTGAAATTGTTGGATCATATGGTAATTCTATGTTTACCTTTTGAGTAACTGCCAAACTGTTTTTCATGATGGCTTCATCATTTTACATTCTCACCTGCAATTGGAAAAACGGTTCTAATTTTTCCATATCTTTGCCAATATTTATTATTTTTCATTTTTTGATAATGATTATCCTAATGAATGTGAAGTGGTATCTCATTATGGTTTTGACTTGTATTTCCTTAATTACTAATAATGTTGAGTATCTTTTCATGTGCTTATTGGCCTTATTAGCCATTTGTATATCTTCTTTGGAATAATGTCTATTTAAGTACTTTGCCCAATTTTAAATTGGATTTTTTTTTGGGTGGGGGTGTTGTAGAGTTCTTTATGTATTCTAGATATTAATTCCTCATCAGATATTTGATTTGTTAATATTGTCTCCAATTCTATGTGTTGTCTTTTCACTCTCTTCACAGTGTCTTTTGATACAGTATAATTTTTTACTTTGGTGAAGTCTAATTTTTTTTTTTTTTTTGAGATGGAGTTTTGCTCTTGTTGCCCAGGCTGGAGTGCAATGGTGTGATCTTGGCTTATGGCAACCTCTGCCTCCCAGGTTCAAGCATTTCTCCTGCCTCAGCCTCCCAAGTAGCTCAGATTACAGGCATGGGCCACCATGCCCGGCTAATTTTGTATTTTTAGTAGAGATGAGGTTTCTCAATGTTGGTCGGGTTGGTACTGAACTCTTGACCTCAGGTGATCTGCCTGTCTTGGCCTCCCAAAGTGCTGGCATTACAGGTGTGAGCTATATATATTACAGATATAGAAAGAAATATCTAGATTTCTTTTGGTGCCTGTGCCTTTAGTGTCATATTTAAGAAATCATTGCCAAATGCAATGTCATTAAGATTTTCTATATGTTTTCTTCTAAGATTTTTATAGTTTTGGCTCTTACAGATAAGTCTTTGTTATGTTTTCAGTTAATTTTTATATATAGTATGTGGTAGGGGTCCAACTTCATTCTTTTGCATGTAGATGTCCAGTTGTCCCAGAACAAATTGTTGAAATGACTGGCCTTTCCCTCATTGAGTGCTTTTAGAGCTCTTGCCAAAGATCATTTGACTACATATTAAAGGGTTTACTTCTGGGCTCTTGACTCTATTTCATTGGTCTGTATTTGATTACTGTACCTTTGTAGTAAGTTTTGAAATCAGGAAGTATGAGGCCTCTAACTTTCTTCTTTTTTGAGACTATTTTGGCTATTTGGTGTCCCTTCAGATTCAATATGAATTTTAGTATGAGTTTTCCTATTTGTGCAAAAAAATCTTTGGGATGTGATAGGGATTGCATTGAATCTGTAGGTTGTATTGCCATCTTAATAATATTAAATCCATGAACACAGGATGTCTTTCCATTTATGTATGTCTTCTATAATTTCTTTCAGCAATGCCTTAGAGCTTTCAGTGTACAAGTATTCCCCTACTTGGTTAAGTTTATTCCTAAGTATTTTATTCTTTTTGAAGTTATTGTAAATTAAATTGTTTTTCTTATTTTTTGGATTGTTTATTATGAGTTTATAGAAATGGAACTGATTTTTACAGTTGATTTTGTATCCTGCAACTTTGCTGAATTTTTAATTAGCCCTAAGAGTTTGTGTGTGTGTGCTTGTGTGGATTTTATACATATGAGATTATATTATCTTTAGGATTTTATACATATGAGATTATATTATCCATGAACAGAGATCATTTTGCTTCTTCCTTTCTAATTAAGATGTCTTTTATTTCCTGTTCTTGTCTAATTTTTCTAGCTAGAGCTTCTAATGCTACATTGAACACAAGTGGTAAAAGTGGGCATCTTGTCTTGTTCCTAATCTTAGGAGAAAAACTTACAGTCTTTCACCATTGTATGTGATGTTAACTGTGGATTTTTAATATATGGCCTTTATTGTGTTAAAAAGTTCCCTTGTATTTCTAGTTTGTTGGATAGTTTTTATCATGAAAGGATATTGAACTTTGCCAAATGCCTTTTCTGTGTCAATTAAAATGATCAGTTTTTTTCTTTCATTCTGTTAATGCAGTATATTACATTGAATGATTTTTGTATGTTGAACTATCCTTGCATTCCAGGAATACATTTCACTGTCATGTTGTATAATCCTTTTAATATGCTGCTGAATTGTGTTTGCTACTTATTTTGTAAGAATTTTAATATAAATATTTACAAGGAATATTAGTTTGTAGTTTTGTTTTCTTTTAGTGTCTGTGTTTGGCTTTCATATCAGGGTAGTGCTGGTGTCACAGAGTGAATTAGGAAGTGGTCTCTTCTTGTTAAGGACTGAGTGTTTATGCCTCTACAAAATGTATATATTGAAGCTCTAACCCCCAATGTGATGATATTTGGAGATGGGGGACTTTGAGAGATAATTAGGTTTGGATGAGGTCATGTGAGTGGGACCCTCATGATGAGATAAGCATACTTATAAGAAAGGAGAGACTAAAGTTCTTGCTGTCTCTCTACCACATGAGGGCATATTGAGAAGTTGGCCACCTACAAGCCAGGGAGAGTTTCACCAGCAATTGAATCAGCCGGCACCTTGATCTTGGACATCGAAGCCTTCAGAACTGTGAGAAATAAATTTCAATTGTTTAAGCTACCAAGTCTGTGGTATTTTGTCTTGGAAGACAGAGTGAATTAATATATTTATCTTCAATGTTTGGAAGAGTTTAAGAAGGATTAGTGTAAAATCTTTTAAAACTCTTTGGTGACCAGTGAAGCCTTCTGATCCAGGACTTCTCCTTGTTGGGAAATTGTTTTAAAATTATTTACTTAATATTCTTAGTAGTTATAGGTCTAATCAGATTTTCTATTTCTTCATGATTCAGTCTTTGTAAAAATTGTGTCTACTTCATCTATGTTATCCAATTTGTTTGTGTACAATTGTCTGTAGTAGTCTCTTCTATTCATTTCTGTAAAATTGGTTGTAGTGTCCTCATTTTCATTTCCAATTTTAGTAATTTGAGCACTCTGTCTTTTTTTCCATAACCACTCTAGCTAAATTTGTCAATTTTGTTGATCCTTTTAAGTAACCAACTTTTGGGTTCATCAATTTTCTCTATTTTATCTCTGGTCTAATCTTTATTATTTTCTTTATTTTGATAGCTTTGGGTTCACAGTAGTGGCACGTTCCCACTTGAGATCTGAATTAGGTGAAATAGAGACCAGTTCTTCATGGACTCCCAAGACAGATTAGAATATTGCAAATAAGATCTGTTATGTTCCCTCTCATTCAAGAGAGGGAACTGAGAAGTGAACTCCTGCCTCCTCTAAACAAGCTTTCTGGTGGGATGAGGAGGAGGTGGGGCAAGGGCAGGAAAAATGCATGGAACTTTTCCTACCATTTCAAAATTGGCTTTTTCTTCATTGGGCATTTGATTGGTTGTTATAAAACTCTGGCTGTTTTCCAGAGTCCCTATAAAGTTAATTCAACCATTTGGGTTTTTTTTGTTTGGCTGTTTTTTTATTACTCTAAGTTGGGGGAAAGAGAGAGTTTGGAATTTCCTAGTCCACCACTTTGCTGACATCACTCTCTCTATCTCTATACTTTTACATTGATTTTTTAAAAAATGGTAGAAATGTGTTCCCATATTTCTTAAGTAACTAAAAATTAGTGACATTATCCAAGATCTTGGTGGATAAATAATATTCTCTCTAAAGAACCAATGCCCCTTAGAAAAATGACTGATTCTAGATGTAAGATAGCCTCTTATATGTTTTTCTTGACTCACTTTACTAACAAGGATCTTCAATACAATACAGTTGAAGAGTAGCAGTGATCTTGTATTCACTGAATACAAGAATGGTTACTTGTATTCATTTCTTTATTAAGAATGCCTCTAATGTTTCCAATAAATGTTTGCTACATATGCTGTCTCAAGTTGTAAAAGTTTAACCCGAGCCAGTCATTTGCTTATTTGCTCTCAGCTCTATTCCCGCCATTCTGTGCTCTTTGTTTTTCAAAAGGTTAGAAGTCTGCAAACTACATTTATCATTTCCATTGTCAGATGGCTTCTGATTAGATTTTGTCACTGGGCGGTATTGGTTAAAGTTGGATGGAAGGAATAAATTATATTTTTTCCATAATCTTGGTTTCTGGTAATGTCTTCAGTAATGGCAGTGATAGCAGAAGATGAGTACCGCTTCAGGGTTCCTGGTGTAGCAGTGCAGTTCCAGCAAGCATGTCAGAAGTCTTGCTAGTGTGGTACTGGCAGGATCAGGCTTTGATGGTGGTGTCTGCGGTGGTGAGTGATTTTTGTCTCCCAGAGTCTCATAGTTTTGATGAGACTGTGAACTCTTAGAATCTTGAAAGCTGGCAGCATTGATTCCCAAGACAAATTTCCATAGGGACAAAGTTCCATAGCAACTTCCTGGAATTATTAATTGCTTGGTAACCTCAGCTTCCCTGTTTTACTCCTCCATCACTTTTGGAATCAATTTCCTATATTCAGCTTGCTGAGTTTTCAGTATTTAACATGGTCTCAGTTTTTAAAAATTGGATATTGACTAAAACACAGATTCTATTTTTAGCTTTCTTGAAAACTTTTTAAATCAGTCATGGGCATTCAGTTTTATCAAACATATATTGTAGACTATGTCAAGATGATTATTTTTTCCCTCTCCTTTAATCTGTTTGAACAGCAAATTACAATAGATGGTTTCTTAAAGATAAATCGGCCGGGCAGGTGGCTCACGCCTGTAATCCCAGCACTTTGGGAGGCCAAGGCGGGCGGATCACGAGGTCAGGAGATTGAGACCATCCTGGCTAACGCGGTGAAACCCCGTCTCTACTAAAAATACAAAAAAATTAGCTGGGCCTGATGGCGGGCGCCTGTAGTCCCAGCTACGCGGGAGGCTGAAGCAGGAGAATGGCATGAACCTGGGAGGCAGAGCTTGCAGTGAGCGGAGATCTCGCCACTGCACTCCCGCCTGGGCGACAGAGCGAGACTCTGTCTCAAAAAAAAAAAAAAAAGATAAATCATCCTGGCACTCTAAGGATAAAATCCTACTTGGTTGCATTTTTTTTCTTTTAATGCATTGCCTTAAAATTGACTGAAGTTTAAGTTAAGATTTTTAACATTTATATTTATAAGTGAGATTGGACTATATCAGGATGTGGCAGACTTTTTCTGTAAAGGTCCCAATAGTGAATATTGGACTTTGTGGGCCATACATCTCCTTTGCAACTACTCAACTCTGCTGCTGTAGTGTGGAAGCAGCCATAACAAACACATAAAAGAATGCGTGTTGGCTGTGTTTCAATAAAACTTTATTTATGGATGCTGAAATTTGAATTTCACATAATTTTAACATGTCCCAAAATATTATTAATTCTTTTCAACCATTTTAAAAATGTAAACTATTCTTAGTTCGTGGGTCAAATAAAAACAGATGGCAGACTGGATGTGGCCACACGCCATAGTTTGCTAACTCCTGGACTGTGTATCTCTTTTTGGGGGATCACCCTTATCTGGCTTTGGAATCAGTGTTATATTATAGTATTTAATGAATTTGGAAGCTTCTCACTGTTTTCTATGCCTTGGGACAGTTAAGATGACTGGGAATTATCCTTTCATTGTAAGTGATAGGACTAGTCCATAAGACAGTCTAGGCTGGTACACTTTCGGCAATTAGACCACTGAATGTCTTTCCATTTTTTCTCAGGTTAAAGAAGTTCTTCTAATTATAAACTAACTTTCTTCCTTCCTTCCTTCCTTCCTTCCTTTCTTTCTTTCTTTTCCTTCCTTCCTTCCTTCCTTCTTTCTTTTTCTTTCTTTCTTTCTTCCTTTCCTTTTCTTTTCTTTTTCTTTCTTTTCTTTCTTTTGAGAAAGAGTCTTGCTCTGTTACCCAGGCTGGAGTGCAGTGGCACCATCTCAGTTCACTGCAACCTCCGCCTCCCAGGTTCAAGCAATTCTCATGCCTCAGCCTTCCGAGTAGCTGGGACTACAGGTGTGTGCCACCACACCCGGCTAATTTTTTTTTGTATTTTTAGTAGAGATGGGGTTTCACCATATTGACCAGGCTGGTCTTGAACTCCTGGCCTCAAGAAATCTGCCTGCCTCAGCCTCCCAATACAGGTGTGAGCCACTGCGCCAGGGCTTAATTATAAGTGGAAATTATAATTTTCAACTTATAAATTATTACATATACAAAGCCTTATACCACAGCAATCCATTGGTCCTTTCTGCCACCAGATGACATTAGCATGGACAATATAACCATTATTTGTGTTTTGGAAAGATCACTCTGGTTGTGGTGTAGAGAATGGATTGGACTGGGAGCAGGCACAACTGCAAGAGGTCAAGTGCTATTGTCTGGGTAAGAGATGATGGCAACCTGGACTACTGTAGTTAGTGGTGAAAGAGAGGTAGATAGATTGTAGTGACATTCAGGAGTTGTGTTGGGGTTTTCAAGACCACCCCCAGATTCAGTCATTCACTAGGAGGACTCACAAGACTCAGCGTATAGCCATAGTCATGGCCGATTTATTACAGTAAATAAACACAAAGAAAATTAGCAAAGGCAAAAAGGCAAAGTACAGAGGAAACCAGGTGCAAGCTACTAGAGTCCTCTCATAGTGGAGTCAAACAGGATGTATGTAATTCCTTCAACAACATGTTGTGTCATGTTTGAAATGTAATCTACCAAGGAAGCTCGATGGAGCCTAGGCATTTAGGGTTTTTCACTGCAGTCAGTAACATAGGCACTGTCTACCTAGCATGCACCAAAATTCCAGAATCCAAGAAGGAAAGCAGATATTCAGCAAAAAACAAATTGTGCCAACAGTTTAGGTACAGTGTAAGTCATTCTTATCAGGGAATGGTAGGAACCGTCCCAAAGTCCAAGTTCCCAGACACTAGCCAAGGGCCAACCTTATAAGCATGCCCTTCAAAGGACAGCAGTCTTAGGCCTGCTGTGTTAACTCTTCTGTGTTTCCTGCATAGCAGGTAAAATCAATATTTTCTAGCGCATTTCCAATCAAGGGTTTTATAGAATCTATGAAGGTAATATACTTTAGAAATAAACAGAATATCTGGCTTTTTCATTGATACATATGCCAAAAGATTGTAACATCCCAGCTAACACAGTTAAAGGCTGATAAACTATTGCATCTTCAATAATTAAAGTATTACAAATTGAGGACTACTTGCACTGGGTCAGGCACTGTGGATACAAATGGTGACAAAAGCACGCATGATCTGTGTCCTGATGGAACTCACAGTCCAGTGACGGAAGAGAGGAATTAATAAAATAATCACAGGGAGAAATATTTAAAGCCAAAATTGAAAACTGCTGTAAAGGCAAGAGGTGTTGTACTATGAGCGCAAAACATGGGCATCAGATATGGCCTGGAGGAACAGGGAAAACTTCCCCCAGGAAGGGACACTTGAGCTTATCCCAGAAGAATGAATGGGCATTGTGTGAATGAGTGAAGCTGTGTATTGGAGGTAGTGAGGGTCAGGAGGTGGAGGTAATTTCAAGCTGAAAGTCCTATGGCTGATGTGTAGATGAAATGAAATGAAATGTGCCAAAGCTCAGAAAGCACTGGAGAAACACTAGCGAAATTTATCTTCTCAAATGGTTGCTGTATCTGCCTACAGAGTTTCTACACAGGGACTCTGAAATTCTTCATGGGTAGCAGTCAATTTCAACCCCACAAGAGGATGTAGCTAGGGAGCTGGAAGACCAGGCTTATCTGCCAAGTCTGGCTCAGAACAGAGCAGCTGTGGCCTCTTTGTTAAGCAGGGAATAGAGGAAGTGGTTTTGTCTCAGGCCTAAAAACCATTTGCTATCTCACACAGCGCCTGTTAGTAAGTCACCTCCCCTTCAGTGTTTACCAAACGTTCTGAGGCCCTGCACCTACAGTTCTGTGGAAACCACAACCTCATTCTCCTCAGTTAAAAGCCCAGTCTTTTTATCCCTTTCCTCCAAGTGGCACTATGGGCGACACAGAGAATTTCTACTCTCCAATTTGGGACTCAGACTCTGAATGTGGTTTCCAGGACTCTCTTTCCTCTTCTGATATGCGGGTGCCAATCCAAATTCAGTTCAACAAATACTTACTAAGCTCTGCTAGGCATTGGCTCCTGTGATAGGGCACCGTGAGTGAAAAATAAATAAGACAAAGCTCCTTCCCTGGAGGGAGATGACCCCCAAAACGTGATTTAAGTCCTCAATTTCCTCTCTCTAGGTTGATCAAGGCAGAACTCTCTTCTCCACCTTAACCAAGCACCTCTGCTGCCCTCTGGGTTTTTTCTGTTTCTGGTATTTGTCCTTCCTGTCTCTAGCTTCTCAGTCTCCTCTCAAGGTCCCAATCATCTCTCTACATCAGCCTTTCTTTTTTTCATTGTCTGTCTTATACCCTCAATCCTTTGGTCTCTTGTGTCCACTCAGGGCCTGGGTTTTCAGATGGCACAGGGCTTTTATCATGTGGACTGTCTCCTTTGCTGTTTCATCTGTTTACTTCATTTTTGTTGCTCTCAAAAACCAAAACAAAGCAAAACACAAAATAGATGCATTATAAAATAATATTTATTGTGTCCTGCTGAAATGGACCTTGTAGTCTCATGTCTTAGGCACTTACAAGGTAAAATTTATGAACCATACTTTATTAATGAACATTTACAAATGCCTGAAATAAAAGGTGACTTGTAGAGGGGATAAGATATCTTATTGCAAACATGACACCTAGCTTCTGGAATATGGTTAGTGGCATTTGCCACTAGTGAGCATAATTTTCATGTTCAAATGAATAATGAACTAATCAAAAAACTTTTTTTTTTGAGGAACTGAGGCACTCAGACACAAAACACAAAATTAAGCACTCAGACAAAAAACAACTTATTAGCCAGTTGGAGAGAGAGCTAAGAAATACCATATCTATATAATTATCAGAGAATGTGATAAAAAGCTACTACTCTGTACTTGTGTGCCAAATGCTGTAAAAGTATAAATAGAGGGCTATATATTTAGCTTTGGACGGGAGGTTTTAGAAGGCCACACAAAAGGGATATTCAGTCTGATGCTTGATGTATGAAAAAGCCAGAGACAGAAAGGAGAGAAGGGCATCCCAGACAGAGGACACAACATGGGCAAAGGCATGGGAGGATTTAGTGGGTGTGTGGGCCCATGATAATTCTGTGTGGCTGGAGCCTAGGGAGCAGGCAGGAGACAGCCTGGAAGGTCTGATGGGTCAGATTGCTAAGGAGTGTGGTTCCCCAGGAAAAACATTTTAGTATGGAAGTGAAGTGATAAGATCCTCATTTTAGAAAGATTGCTCTTTATGTAATAGCAACCCAGGTAACAAGTGATAAAGCAATGATCTGAGGGAGTGAGCATGTAGAGGGAAGGTGTGTTAGAGAATTAGGCCGATTAAGGGCACATGTCTGAGAAGAGCCATATAGATAAGTTGGAATTGACAGGACCTATTCTCTGACTAGGCGTGGCGGGGATCTGGGGTGACAGGGAGAATGAAGGAGCCAAGGATGAAAAAGTTTTCTGCCTTGAGTAGCTGCTGATTGGTGAAGCAGTGAAGAATAGCAGTTCTGCACCCAGCCCCTAGAGTTGAATCCTGGCTTTTCTATTTACCAGGATGAGCTACTGTGATTCAGCCTTAAAGACTTCACCTTTCTGTGACTCAGTTTCCTACTTTGTAAAAGAGAGAATGTTTGTGTCTTCTTCAGAAGGCAGATGAGATTTAATGTTTCTTATGGGCTTTAAATGAGTAAATGTAAAACAGGACAGGGAATAGTACATAGTAGGCACTGGATAAATGTTAATTATTTTGATTATGGTGGATCATTAGCATAGGAAAAACAGAAGGAAAGCAAGTTGGGAGGTCAGAAACAGACCTGTGAGTTCGATTTTGGACACACTAAACTTGAGGTGACTTCTGACATCTATGCAGAGATGACCCATAAACTATTGGAAATACAAGTTGTAAATGAAAGAGTTGAGATTATGAGCATTTAAAAATTCTCTGATGAATAATCTATGTAATTATTTGCCTACAATAAGACCTTATAAGAAAAATATTTCTCATTTGCAAAGATTTGGCCATTTTCCAGTCTCAGAATCGATCCATCCCAAACCCAGAGACTTGTACAGGGCTGTTGAGAACTGTCTGGGCAATCAGCCAGCAACAGTTAATAATTATCATCCATTGCTTTATGAATCCCCAAAGTCTGCAAGTCTCTAGAGAATGTATTAGTCATTACTTTCCTCCCTCAAGTCAGAATTCAGGACTTTTTCTAATAGTCCTTTGTCAAAATGTATTAACACTTTCATATGTTTTGAAAAATTACTGGACTCTTCATACTTGGATGGGGGCTTATTTAAGTCTAAACATGCACAGTTGTTTTTTTTTAACCACTAAATTGTTCAGCACAACTCCCCAAATTCTTATCTCTTCTTTTGTTTCTGTTATTTTTGTGATTTTTAGTAGTGGAAATTTACAGTTTCTCTCATTTGATATTAACTCATCAGAATGTTTATGACCTGAAACCCCTGCCTGTCCAAAATGCATGTAGAGAGCTCTATCCAACCTTCTTTAATTAAACGGGCATTTTCAATGAGTGGTTATCCAGATAGCAATGGAATTAATATATTAATATATTTACTTTGAGCTGCTTTTAGTACCTTAAAATATTAGTATATGCAAATATTCATTCAGTAGATATTTGTGGTCCACCTATTATATGTCAAGCAAAGTGCCAGGTATGTGTACACCCAAGGCCAAGAGCCAGGTAGGAGGAATCCACAGGAGGTAAAAAGGGGCCACATGGCAGAGTACAAGTGCATGGCCCTTGGTGACAAGAAATCTTGAGTTCAAATACTGTCTTCCCAGCTTTCCAGCTTTGCCAAGGTATTCATATGTCAGTCCTAGTGTTAACTGGAAGAATTAATTTCTACTTTACAGGGCTGTCATGAGTATTGACAACAATGTATGAAGCATCTAGTTTAGCAGTTGGTATACAAAATAAGCCCTCAATGATTCTTACAGGCTCCCTACCTTCAAGGAGCTCTCCATTATTATTATTTATTATTATTATTATTATTTAGGTATATCTCCTGTTCTCTCAGTCTAACTGGGGAGGCAGATATAGCATCAGGTAAGTAGACTGTGGTATAATAATGGGGGGAACAAACATTGCTTATAACAAAATATATCTGAATAAGGAGGGATGAGAGTTAAAAGTTTGATATACAACATTAATTTTGCATAATACTAGCAGCATTTCTGTTGTAAGAAGCTTATTTCATGAATTTGGATTAGCATCTTCTGAAGATTTCAGGCCTAGAAGAACAGCTTATAAAAAATTTCCCAAACTGTGCCATGCACAGGCACATTCCTGTATGAGCAACACCTCATTTAATCCCCACATCAACCTTACAACGTAGGCACTATTATTATGCCCATTTTACAGATGGACAACCTGAGGTACAGCGAGGTTAAAGTAACTTGCCTAAGGTCACGTGACTAAGAAACCAGGATTCAGACCCAGGCACTCTACTGTCAGAGCCCACATTTATGACCACTCATTATACTTCCTCTTATTGTCTTTGTTCTTCAAACTCGTTTTTTTTTTTGAGACGGAGTCTCACTATCTCAGCCAGGCTGGAGTGCAGTGGCGTGATCTCAGCTCACTGCAACCTCCACCTCCCAGGTTCAAGTGATTCTCTTGCCTCAGCTTCCTGAGTAGCTGGGACTACAGGCACGTGCCACCATGCCCGGCTAATTTTTTTGTATTTTTAGTAGAGACGCGGTTTCACAATGTTGGCCAGGCTGGTCTCGAGCTCCTTGTGATCCACCCACCTTGGCCTCCCAAAATTCTAGGATTACAGGCATGAGCCACTGTGCCTGGCCTTCAAGCTTCATTTTACAATCAGTAGAGACTGTCACTAATTATTGAGAAAATTTATACAAATCAAGGGAAATTCAGAGAAAAGTCAAACAGAAGAAAAATAATGAGTCTGGAAGAAAATATAGCCCAGCCATTCCTTCTCTCCAGGCAGGACCTAAGAAGTGCTCTCTGTGGACACGGCCCAAACTAGACAGGCTCCTTCCTGCCTGTACCCAGTTTCCAAGCTGGCTCAACCAGGCTATTCTCTCATAGCCTGTGTAGTTTAGAGTGTTCTATAGATTTTTTAAATCATATTTTAAACGAGCTTCACTTTCTTCTTCTAAGAATCATGAGCTGCAACATTCCTCATTTTCTCAGTTGAGTCCCTCAGTAAAGCCCGAGGTGTCTGCAGGCAGAAGGACTGTCCTGACCTACTAGAACTTTCCACCAGAGGGCTCTGTCTCTGAGATTTCCATTTTGATGCACATTTTTAAAAACTGGCACACTTTGGTTTGATACAAGATCCTGTTCCATGATGCTTTGATTTTATAGACCTCTTGGTCACAGTCTAGTTCATCTGGAAAGTTGTGGAGGGGAAAATAAGATCACATGCATTTTACAGAAGGAAAATCTAAGAACTAAGCCCTAGAGAGAAGAGTGAACAGATAACGTGTTCATGAATCAGGAGATTCATAGGAGAGAAGCAGTGAGAGGAGAGACAAGAGCAGGGTGTCCTGAGTCCAAAGGCCACCTTCAGAATTCCTGGGCTCTGGCTTCTTCCCAGGTTTGCTCTTCTGGAAGACCTAACAGATCCAACCTGCTTCTGATTTTTATTTCTGACAATACGCACAGGGGCATTAGGACACTAGGAATTTTACTTGAGTGAGCATATTAGGAAGAGGAAGAGGGCAAGTCAGAGAATAAAGATGTTTGGGAATGAGTCTTCAACGCATCCACAGAGTGAGGAGTGGTTTTATTTTAGGATAAACGCAGCCTGTTCAGTGTCACTTTGGAACTCCTCCATCCTTTACGACCAAGCCTCTTTCCTCCTTCCTGCACGTCTCTTCCTGGGGTGCTGCCTTTCACCTCCTTACAACTGGTTTGGTGCTTCAGCTGACCTCTTAGTTAGTCTGCCTTACTCTAAGAGTCTTCTCCCTCCAAAGTGCCTTTACACCAGGAACAGCCTCTGATGTATGCATCCTGATATTATTTTATTTTATTTTTATTTTTTGAGACATGGTCTCACTCTGTTGCCCAGGCTGGAGTGTGGTGGCAGGATCTCAGCTCACTGCAACCTCCACCTCCCAGGTTCAAGCAATTCTCCCACCTCAGCCTCCCAAGTAGCTGGGATTACAGGTGTGCACCACCACGCCCAGCTAATTTTTTTGTATTTTAAGTACAGATGGGGTTTCACCATGCTGGCCAGGCTCCTCTCGAATTCCTGACCTCAAGTGATCTGCCCACCTTGGCCTCCCGAAGTGCTGGGATTACAGGCGTGAGCCACTGTGCCCAGCTGCATCTTGATATTTAATGCTTGCCAGAATTTGATTGCACCATGCTTATTGGCTTCTATCTTTTTTTTTTTTTTTTTTTCCGATATGGAGTCTCACACTGTCTCTCCCAGGCTGGAGTGCAGTGGTGTGATCTCAGCTCACTGCAACCTCCACTTCCTGGGTTCAAGCGATTCTCCTGTCTCAGCCTCCAGAGTAGCTGGGACTACAGTTGTGTGCCACCACACCTGGCTAATTTTGTATTTTTAGTAGAGATGGGGTTTCACCATGTTGGCCAGACTAATCTCAAACTCCTGACTTCAGGTGATCCGCCTGCCTTGGCTTCCCAAAGTGTTGGGATTACAGGCGTGAGCCACCACCCCCAGCCAGCTTCTGTTTATCTGTAATTCCCACATGTACAATGTAGTGAGGAAAACAAATAATTAGTTATTCTGTAAGGCTGAATGAGATGAGTTTTAGTGATAGAAGGACCAAAGAGGAAAAAACAGCAGTGTGAAAAGATCCCTGACTAATTTTGACTCCTGATACCAGGGAAAGCTTTACAGAAGAGGTACCTTTTGAGGTGAGCATTGAAGGACATGTAAATGGACATAGGGTGAGGGCACACATCTGGCTGGGGCACTCTGCCACACATAGGCAAGGGACTGTGAGCATGCGTGGTGCATCTGGAGAGGTGCTCTGAATATTCCCCACTGATCCAGGCCCCTGCTCATTTTTCATGTTTCTCTCACTTGGAGGCCCTCTGTCTTCCTCATTCTCTATCCAAATTTCAGCCATCCTTAAAGGCCCAGCTTCATCCCTGCCCCCTCATAAGGTGTTTTTTGACTGTTCATGCCATTACTTGCAGCTGCAGTTCAGCATTAACGGTAGTGTCTGTGCTGGAATTGTCTCCTGAGCTACACAAGGGCAGACATTACGCACATCTTCTACTTTGGGGCCTTGCAGTTCCTAACATAGTGCTAATGGTAGTTGGTGCTAGATAAGTCTATGGATTCATTTACTGGGACTGATGTCTTTATCTGCCTAAATGCAGCCCATTGCTGTCCAGCCTAGGACTATTCGTTGGGATTTAGGAGTTAGCCGATTATATTTGCTAACACATAAGGGAAACACTTCCTCAAATGATCATGTGAATGTCCTGCTCAGTTGTGAATGATTCTTCCTCACTGCAGAGAGTTAATGCCTGTGTAAGCTGGCTGGTGGTCTGTTTGTGGGGCATGCCAGGGTGGGGGCACTCTACCTCAGCTTAAACTCTGTAGTTCTCTGAGCCTTTGGAACTGGGATGAACCCAGTTTCATCATCTGCACCATCATCTCCCAAGTTCCTTCTGGAGAATGACTCTGCTTCTTGCAGGGTCTTCTATTTTGATGGTTGGATTATACCCAGTTCCCCAGAAGTGTGAGAAATATAAGCTGGTCAATTCCTTTTGGAGAGCGGGAATACTGGGCATGGCTGCTTCTTCTGCTGAGGCTGCTTGGAGTGATACAGAAGGAAATCTTGGCCAGAAAGAAAATCCTATGAGGCTTCTGAAGTAGCACTCCAAGAAAAGTGTCCCAGCAGTCTCTAGACCCTGCAGAAAGAACATTTTCCAACACTCCTTTTGGAGAGTGTGTCTACATGGCTGAGAGCCACAACTCTGACAGAGACCCACACAGCACTGTCATCTGTGTTTGGACTTATTAAGCCTGTTGTGCCCTGCACAAAGATTCCCAGACAAAGGGATGAGTGTGCTTATATGCAGCCCACATTCTGCTCTCCAAGCCATGCACTTGGGGGGAGGGCTGCATCTGCCTCAATTGAAGGGCACCTTTTCTTAATTTACTCAAGACGCATGGTGGAGGCCATGCACCAGGGATCTTCACACATACTGACGGTGAGCAGAGCATCTCGGCTGGTGTGCCATGGCCTATTACAGGTGTGCAAAATATTGATCCCCTTCTCCCACAGTTACTGGGCAGGGTTGTTACCTCCAGTCACAAGAGGCCTCTAGTCATATGCAGCTTCCAGAAGTGAGCAATCTTGATTGTTTATCCCAGTGTGCCATAAAAATATTATTTTCTACATGTGCTATGATGGGAAGAAGTTTGGGAAAACTACACTAGGTAACCTGCTTTGTCATTCATTCAGAAGGGAGTCATTTCAGGAAGGGTATGCATCCATTTGTCCATTTAGGCACAAGCTATGCCCAGCAGAAGGTTTCCTGCTTTGCTTACAGGCTGAGATGTGGCAGTTTGCAATCTCCCAGTAAGAGCTGGGCAGAGAAGATCTGGGTCCAGGGAACCTGCCAGTATTGGTGGTTGTAACTCAGTTTCCAGAGGGAGAATTCAGCCCAGCAGCCTAGATCACAATTTCATAGCTCGAAGTCCCAGGAGGTTTACTGTCCTGTGTGCTGGCTTTCCCCATCTGTGCAGGAGAGAAACGTGAGAAAATGTTAACTGAGAGGTGCTGCTGGGGAACTCCAGTCCTGCAAGTTCCCAGAGGAGTTAAGCAAATGGCACAGGGGGATGCCTTAGATTTGCCTCATGCTGGGGAAATCTGGGGTAGCAGGGACTTGTTCTTTGCTGAGTCCCTCATGTCTGCTCCAGCTACCCCCCATTTGGGAGGCCCTGAGCAATTAACTTCTTAGCCCAGAAAAGAGCAATGGGAGGGAATGGGGGAGGGGGCATATTTGGAATGGATTTTGATTATAGGCTTGAAGCCTGTAACATTCAGGTTCAAGCTACCTGCATTCCTTGTTCCTAGTTGAGCCCTAGTTTTTTTGTATCCCAATAACTCCTCTTTCACCTATACATAGTGGGGACTCACTGCTAGCATCTCCTGTGCTCTAG
The DNA here is from genome assembly GCF_028885655.2 of Pongo abelii. NCBI lineage: Eukaryota > Metazoa > Chordata > Mammalia > Primates > Hominidae > Pongo > Pongo abelii. The sequence continues at coordinate 89,831,195 of NC_071985.2, read as the reverse complement.
GTATTTAGAGGGCTGCAAACAATCTTCCCATTGGTTTGAGGAGTCTTAGGTTTTCAATTAAATACTGACCCAATAATTGTTATCTAACTTGTCTTTAAGGATTTATCTTTAGATGTCACAATCCAGGATTCCATGATTAATCCCTCAAATTTTATCTCCTTCTAAATTAAGTTACTCTTGTTCCTCCAACTCTCCTTGAGATCCCGGCACAAATATGCTGGGCACCCTGACCCTCACTTCTTTCCTGTCCTCCTTTTCTTCTCCTCTTCTTTCCTCATTCCTCCCCTTCTTTTTCTTTCCCTCCTTCCCTCTCCAGATCACTGAGAAAGTAAATGTCCCTCTATCTGGTTGTCCAGTCCATTTGGCTTATCTTTTCAAGCAAACTGCCCTGTGCTTCAAGTCCTCCTTAAAAGGAAGTAGCACTGCCCTGCTCGTCGAGCTCATAGATGTCCTCCCTATTGCCTTATAGGATCACTCTTAATTCGTACTCAGTTTAGCTTCCTGCTTGGTAGCTCAGCTATTAAACAGGAATACTTAGAAAACATGATTCTTTAAGCAACCCTAAAGCTGTCCTGACTGTAGCAGCAGTGAGGACTTTCAGATAGTGACAATCCCTCCTTAGATCCCCAAAAGTTAAAGTCCTGTCAGAAGGCTTTGCATATGGCAGAGAAGGACATAAGGCACAGGCATAAGGCACAAGGCACTTGACACTACAAATGGTTGTGCAGGCTGCGTGTGGTAAAAGAGCAGCTGAGGGAGCAAATGAACTGAAATTCAGCTTCTGCTCCATTGCACCCATCTGGGCATCTGGCATGGGCCTGTGTTTGCTCAGAGGGAAGCACCTGTTTTCTCATTTTCACACCGTGAGCCAGCAGTGACCCCAGGTATTATACGGGATGGAGTTCCCATACCATAGTCCAGAGGCATAGGGACTTCTGCATTTGAAGGGTGGGATCAGCATCCCAAGTAGGATAACTTGTGGGTGGCCATTGACCTGGGGAGTGGGGCTTTGTGCATGGGTGGAAATACATATAGACCGAAAACCTAGGCAGTGGGTCCTGAGAACTACGAGGAGTCCCAGGGGAACCAGCTAGCCCCTGGTTGGATGGACCGGGTACACCAGAATGGCTGGAAGAGATAGGAAAGCAAGGATAAAAAGCCAGAAAGGGGTTACCTTATCAGCAAACTGCACTTCGGAATAAACTGTGTTCACTGGCTCTTCCTTGGAGGGAAGCACCTGTAAAACACGCATCTTCCCCTCAGTGAGGGAGCCCAGGCCCAATCTTACAAGTTCCCTTTCCTAATTCTGCCTCTACCCACCATCCTTCCCTGGTCCCACATTTACTAGGTGGCCTCCCCTTTGGCCTCAGTTCTGGCTCCATCCAACTCTGGAGAGGCTTAGGATCAGGAAGGGATAAGGTGGGGGTGAATGGGTAGCAGTTGGGCAGGGTCTCGGGGGTGAAAAACCTCAGAGGCCAAGAGGAGGGATCCCATGGTTCAGGATGAGTCCTGCTCAGTCAGGATTTTAGCTTTCCATGGGCTCTATGGATCCAGCTGCCCTATCAGTCCAAGCACAGCGCTAGAGTGACCAGGCAGACCTCAGTCTCCCCCTTGATTCCTTGCAGACTTTAAGGAGGCAGGCTGGTGGGGACACAGGAGAAGGTGATCCAGGGTGGAGGGGAGGGAGGGGCAGGCAGGTAAATGGCAGATGGGAGGAGGGGTGTGGAACAGTGACTCTGAGTCTGAGGAAAGCAAGCCACTGCTGCTAGATCAGGAGGGGCATTCAAGGGAACTTGTCTGTCAGTTCTGTTGCCTCGGAGCCCCCTTAGCAACCTGTTCACCACGTTGGTAGTCACATAGCAGCCCTCACCTCACTCCAGGAGCTCCTCTGTTGTGCGGCCCCTCTAGGGGGCGCCTTGCTCCTAGTTATGGCTCATCTAACCGGAGCCAGGCCCACTGTGGGATGCTCAGGGCCTCAGCCCATGGAGGCTGCCATGGGGTGACAATGGGTCACGTTCCTGTCCTCATAGAAAGATCCGTGGCATCACTTCCCTGACATGTTATTTCCTGGTTGAAACCTCTGGACTCTTGGCCATGGCTGCTTTCTAGACAACAATAAGCAGAAGGCAATGGCTGCCCATGACTCCCTGTCATGGAGATGGTGGCACAGGGGTGTCCATGAATTGCATCAGCTCACCTTGGACTGCAGGATTTCATCATAGATCCTGGACTCTGCTGGCTGGGTGTTCCTTGAAGCCGTGATATATGTGTATATGGTTTTCTTTGAGGCAGCATCTGTCTCACAAATAAATATAGACCCACAGTCTGTGAAAGGTGGTTTTTTTAGAGATGATCTATTCCAATGTTCTCTTTTTAAGATGAAGAAAGGAAGCCGCCAGGGGTTAAATGGCTGCAATCCTTTGAAATGGATGCTTGGATCCTCAGAATGTCTCAGGAGTCACTTGGCTGAGGCCTCACCCACAGGTCAGCGGGAATTCTCTTCTACTCTAGAGTCCAGATTAGGCCAAAGACAATTTCCCCAACCCCTCCCTGTGTGGCCAGTCAAATGTAGCTCTCCAGTCAAATGTAGCTCTTCTACCCAGGATCTCCCTTCGTGTCTCTGACACTTAACACTGACTGTCTTGCATGGTTAGTTGACTTTCCACGTCACGGTCTTAGTTTTTTAACTTGATTGATTATTTCTAGTTATACACTGTTTTACATTCTTTTGGTGCAGACCTTGCTGTAACCATCTCAATGTTAAGCACATAGTAGATGCTTCACTAACATTTATTGCTTGTTTGATTGATTCACAGTCTGTTTTTGTTTGTTTTTGAGACAAGTTCTCACTCTGTCACCCATGTTGGAGTGCAGTGGTGCACCACCTCATGGCTCACTGCAACCTCTATCTTCCGGACTCAAGTGATCCTCCCACCTCAGCCTTCTGAGTAGCTGGGACCACAGGTATGTGCCACCACACCAAGCAAATTTTTTGTATTTTTGGTAGAGACAGGGTTTTACCATGTTGCCCAGGCTGGTCTCAAACTCCTGAGCTCAGCCGATCCACATGCCTTGATCTCCCAAAGTGCTGGGATTACAGGCATGAGCCACAGCACCCTGCCAGTTCACACAGTTAATAAACATTTATTAAGCTCCTTCTATGTGCCAGGTTCTGTGTGAGGCCCCAGAGAAGAAAAGACAGTAGATAAGTCTTTCCTTTTAAGAATGTATAGGCTAGAAGAGACATTCACGTCAGTGTACTCCTTTGATTGGTACTAACACAGAACATTTTAGGGTCAAGGTGAAAAAAGAAGGCCAGAATTTTGGGCCTTCATAATCCATGGCACCAACATACCTGCAAATAACAGGTCTGAGCTGAGCAGTATTACAGGGCTCCAACATTCAGAGTTTAGTCCTATCACTTATTTGGTGAGTATGAGACAAACTGAGTGCTCTCTCTTGTCTCATTTATAGATACAAAGAATAGCCCTTTTCTCTTCCCAAGAGTCAGTCAGGGATTGAAGACTATATCTCTTTGAGGGACCTTGCAGATCACCTGTGGTTCAAGCAGGCTGTGACTTCTCCCCATTGTGAGGCCATTTGAGTATGGCACATGTCACAAATCCCCTTCCCCCAGAATGCCTCCTCCGTACCATGCCCCAGGCCCATCAGTTATCAGTATACTAGCTAACATTTATCAAGTACTTACTATGTACTGGGAATTGGGCCAAGTATTTTGTATTTCTAATTCCATTTAATCTACTTAATAAGTATATGCAGCACACCTTATTACTGTGAATATTTTACAACTGAGAAAATGGAAGCTTACAATGATAAAATAACTGGTAGCTGATAAATGGTCAAGCTGGGACTTTCACCCCCAGACTGACTGCAAATCACGTGCTTAGTCTTAACCACTCTATTGGGAACTCCCCATCCCTCCCAATTATTATTCAAGGAACTTTGTGGCTGAGAACTTACGAGTGTTCTTAGTGAAGGTGTTCAAGCAGGAACCTGAGGAATTAGACCCAAAGGAGAGTCAGGAACATGGAAGAAGAAGTTCCATGTTTTTTATTGTGATTGGTGGGAAAAGGAAGTTCTTGGGCGGACATGGGATGTGGGTGAATAGGAGGGTATAATGACTCCTTGAGGGTCTAAGATCAGGTTTTTTGAATTGAGAATGGCGCAACTACAGAATGATCCAGAGGGATTCAGAGGGACCTAGTGACAACCATGGAGTACAGGATTAGTATATGTTTCTCAATGACTCTCCAATAGTCATTATCAAAATACAATGAAATTGGAAGTGACCCTGGAGATCCTCTAGTCCAAACATTTCACATGTGAGGGCCCTGAGCTGGAAAGGTGAACACACTCGTACAGTGAAGCACAGCTTGTTCATGTACGTACTAAGCTCAAACCCATGTTCTGGGCCCACCAGATGCTGGTGATCTCAGGAATGGATTCTGAAGACCATTCAGGGTAATGTCATACCATCCTCAGAGCCATCATTCTGGGAGGTGGTGGGGTGGAGATTGGAAGAAGGCAGATCCCCTGGAACAATGGACCTTTCAGCTAAACCTTGGATAAATGGCGTCATTCCCAGGAGGAGAGAAGGTGAGTTTCCACATTTTACCTTCTGGGAAAATCCTACCTTGTCTTCTCTTGAACAAACGGAACAAAAACACTGAAGACAGAATAAGAACAAGCAGAAAGAACATAGCCAGCACGCTCAGCAACCCGGTGTGGTGAGTACGGAAGCCCATTGCGATGTCTGAAAATAGAAGATGCAGTGAGTCTGGATTCTTAGGAAATAGGCCCAAGAGGCTGGGCAGGTTTGCCCACAGTCAAGGGCATTATGAAAATTGGGTGCCCTCCAAAGGAGTGCCAAAGCTCCTAGGGAAACTAAACTTTCTGCTATTAAAAGCCAGGATGAGAAATTGAATCAAAGAGTTGATCAGGGGCTGCCACAGAACACCCAGAAATGTCTAGCATCTCTCAGAAGGCTTTGGCCTCTTTCCCAGTAGGCTTCCTGGGAGGTGATGCCCTCAGTGACCAGGCCAAAGATAAAGGAAGCACATCTCCCTAGAGAATGTAGCCCACATTCAGACCTTGCAGCTCCTCAGAGTGATCTCCGAGACTCAGCAGGAGAGATGGGCAGAGTTGGTTACCTGCACAGAGCTGCCGGGCAGAAATGGAGTCAGAATTGTTGCTGACAGGGTTCTGGGCTGTACACGTGTAAGTCAGCTCTTGGTCCTCAGGAGTCTGGAAGATTTGAAGGACATTACCCTCTTCTCCCAGGGGACTCCAATTGTATGTCACATTCTTTTCTTCTTTCTCTACAGAGCATGTCAGTGTGACATTACAGGTGCTGTTCACAGATGCCATTAAACTCTGTGTAATTTTTGGTTTCCCAAGCCGACCTATGAGGGGCAAACACATGAGCCAATGGTGAGCTGGAGCTGGCTTGTACTAGTTTGCGGGAGCCAATTGTTAAATTCTCAGAAATTTGCAAGCCATCATTAAAAATTAAATTATAAAAACTTATAGCTAAATAAATTATGTTAAAAATAAAGGTAATAAATACTCAAAACTCATCATTTTCTAATCTTTTTTTTTGACATTTTCCTACTGTCTATGCTCTTGAGGTTATCTACATCTATTGTATCTGTCCTTTGTTAACAGAGTATCTGTCTTTCCAACTCTTCATGTCTTAAAATCAGCCATGGTAGGAGTATTTACCCCACAGAAATTTGCAATTGCTATAAGCTAGGGCTTGATTTACTGTTTTGATGATTGTTTCCCTAGACTTAAGATAGCAATGGAGGAATGCAGATTAAACTTAAAAGTGTATAATATCTGTAGCCATTTCATTGTGAATAGCACAAAAAATAGGAAGTATTCTTTTGGTATTTGGAAACCATTATCCAATTCAGCAAAGGAGTTGATAAACAAATGTCATTGATAAACAAATGAAGCTCCAATATATATGTCTTTGTTGAATCACTTTTTTCTAATTATTTAACTGAAATGAAAATATCAACAAATGTTCATGTTGGAACTATACTCATACATCAATTACAACTACAAGCTGATCAGGGTTATAAATGCTTAGCAAAAATCAATGAAAGCATTCTGTGAGAATAATTGGAATTTATCCTCTAGTGCCCTCTCAGCAAAATAAATTATATGTAGAATTTACAATAAAGACATATATTTTATTATCATTAATGAAACTGTGTGCTACACATCCTTCAAGTAAATAAAATTTGTACTAAACATAAATTATATATATATATACGAATACACACACCCAATTAAGAGCTAAATGAACATTTATCAGCACACAACTACATGAAATAATCTTTTTTTTTTTTTTTTTTTTTTTTTTTTGAGACGGAGTCTTGCTCTGTCACCCAGACTGGAGTGCAGTGGCATGATCTCGGCTCACTGCAAGCTCCACCTCCTGGGTTCACGCTATTCTCCTGCCTCAGCCTCCCAAGGAGTAGCTGGGACTACAGGTGCCCGCCACCACGCCTGGCTAATTTTGTTTTTGTATTTTTAGTAGAGATGGGGTTTCACTGTGTTAGCCAGGATGGTCTCGATCTCCTGACCTCGTGATCCACCCGCCTTGGCCTCCCAAAGTGCTGGGATGACAGGTGTCAGCCACTGCGCCCGGCCGAAATAATCTTTAAAATTTTTTTTCATTCTGTTTTCTGGTGTATGTATATTTTCTTTATTTTTTCCAAAACTATCCATGGTGGAAAGCTATAATTTCTTTAAAAGTTCATTAAAAATGTTTTTACTTAAGCAATCAAAAAGTAAACTATAAAAGTTGAAGGCTAGTAAAGGGTTACTAAAGAACAATAATATTTCAATTCAAGTGATAGCTAGGACTGCAGCTGGCATGGAGAAGCATTAAGGTCTTTTAAATGACCACATTTGGAGTTAATAAGTTCAGCGCCCTCTCAGCAAAGTTGCTGTGGGTGGTGGGGTTTGTTTCTTCCACTGTAGCTATGTGAGGAAGGGAACAGAGGAGTCAGAAAGAACTGGTGCACAACTTTCTAATTAATGTGGAGTCTAGAAAGGCAATAAGTTCAGAAGTGTAGACACAAGATATAAGAACCATTATCTTGTGTTTGTGAAGGAACACAACATGACAGTAAGAAGCTGTAAAAATGTTTGATTCCAAGCTAGCCAGAAATTCTGGTCCTAACAATCTTTTAGAGGGATCTATTCCATATTAGAATTAGTGATGACTTGGAATAAACCCAAAACAAGTTTGGGGTAAAGACCTGGATTAACTATAATAGTGATTGATACGATATCATTTAGTAGAAAGTGAACCAAATTTTGTGTGTGTGTATGTGTGTTTCTTTAGAAATTTGATTTACAAAAATGCCTAGGGAGTGCTTGGTGTTTACCAATTTTTAGAAAGATTTTTTTTGGGGTAGGTGTTGAGGTAGGGGACAGTGGTGAAGAAGAGGATCCCATCTCACTTTTCTCAGCAGGAACAGAGGTGTTACCTGCACAAAGATGCTGGGAAGAGAAAGTCAGAGTCATGGCTGACAGACCTTCATCCTCCCAAGCCAAGAGTGTGGAAGCCACTGGAGACCTGGTTCAGAATCCAGGCTCTACTGCTCTCTAGCTATGGAATAATGGAGAAGGTATACAGATTCATGGAGCTTCAGCTCCCTTATTTATAACATGAGGATAAAAATTTTTCCTTAAATACGATTGTTGTGAGGATTAAATGAGATTTTTAAGATAAAGATTATTCTAATTACCTATTTACTTATCTATCATCTGTCTGTCTATGCTGTTATGCACATTAATTATCTATGGAAGACACAGAATAAGCTGGCTGCAGCCACTGCCTCTGAGAAGAGAGGGTTACGTCTCATTGTATTATCTTTTGTTCTTTTTGTGCATACATTGCTTAAATATGTATAATCTATATATTTTTAAAATAGATAGTAGAATGCCAAACACATAAATGGTGTTCAATAAATGTTAGTTTCCTTCTCTTTATTTTCCCAGCTAACTACCTATAAGGTACACATTTTATTGTATATACAGTACAGTTTTCTCTAAGATATTACTGTACTGTGTCCTAATTGCAGGTGGTAGAAGACTTTCTGAAGATTGGGTAGGCAAAATTAAACATATAAAGGGATAAAATAAATATCTTAAAATTGAATACCATCTTTATTTTCTCAGCTAAAGTTCTTGAATGAGTTAAATATTTTCTAAAGGGTTGACATTTGGGTATGGCTCTTTGACTACATTATTCAAGCCTAGTTCAGAGCCTTCTTCATCTAGGAAGTCCTTCATAATGAGATTTTTTTTTAAGGGATAAGGATTAAAAAATTAATGATTACTAGTTATTGAGCATTTACTTTAAGGCAGGCAGTATACTAGGAGCTCAACTACCATTATCTCATTTAATACCATTGATTACAATCTACATTCTATAAGTGAGGAAACTTTGGGCCAGAAAGGTTAAACAACTTGCCCAAGATCACACAGCTGGCAAAGTATGCCTAATTCTAATGCCTAATGCCTAATGCCTAAAGTATGCCTCATGCCTAATGTTAGAACACTAACAACATTAGTGTTCTTTCTGCTATGCTGTCCATCTGTATAGAATCTGATTCAATCATCTTATATTAATCGAACATTCACAATTGCTAAGCACTATAAAACCGGGGAATAATACTATTCATTCATTCTTTTTCAACAAATACTTCTGGAGCATCCACTGTGTACCTGATGATGTTGGTGCTGGGAATGCAGTGATAAACAATATACAAATTCCCTGCCTTTATGGAACTTGCATTTTAGTGGGTGACCTATATACCTGAATTGCATCTGTCACAACATGGATTACCCATATTTCTGTGTTTTTCTGCAATGAGGCAGATGAACAGTGAAATCTTTGAGAAATGGCCAAGGTGTTCTCTATGCTAGAAGCTAGTGTTGCCCAAAAGAAATGTAATGTGAGTCACTTATGTAATTTTACATTTTCTAATAATCACATTTCAAAAGTGAAAACAAGCACGTAATATTAATTTAAATTATGCATTATATTTAACCCAATATGACAAAAATTTCATTTCCCTAATATGAAAATTACTGGGGAGGGGGCGTCTGCCATCTCTGTGGTTCAGTAGCTTCAGCCATTCCAGCTGACCAGCTTTGGAGAGTTCATATGATCTGGAGGAGGAAGGGTCCCCTACAACACAGTACAGCTACTTTGCCAGATCAGACTGCTGCTTTACTCTCACTGGATGGGACCTCCCTGCAGGGGCTTCAGCCACTCTAGCCAGGGTTATACAGACAGAGTTTTGAATTCTCCCTGGGACAGAGCTCCTGTGGGGAGGGGCGGCCACCATCTCTGCCATTCAGTCAACTCAGTTGTTCCAGCCTGCTGGCTTTGGAGAGTCCAGAGAGTCTGGACAAGGAAGGGGCCCTCCAATGCAGCACACCTGCTCTACCAAAAAGCAGCCAGACTGATTCTTTACATGGGTCCCTGATCCTGTTCCTCCTGACTGATTGAGACCTCCAAACAGAGGTCCCTAGCCACCTCCTACAGGTGTATGCAGGCTGACAACAGGTCAGTACACCCCTGGGATGGAGCTTCCAGAAAAAGGAGCAGGCTGCCATCTTTGCTGTTTTGCAGACTTCACTGGTGATACCTCCAGGTATAGGAAAAACTGAGGCGATTAGGGTCTGGAGTGGACCCTCAGCAAACTGCAACAGCCCCACAGAATAGACTGTTGAAAGAAAAACCAACAAACAGAAAACAACAGCATCAACAAAAAAGACCTCAGAAAAATCCCATTCGAAGGTCAGTGACCTCAAAGATAAAAAGTAGATAAGCTCACAAAGATAATAAAGAATTAATGCAAAAATGCTGAAAACTCAAAAAGCCAGGATGCCTCTTCTTCTCCAAATGACCACAATACCTCTCCAGCAAAAGCACAGAACTGGGCTGAGACCGAGATGGCTGAATTAACAGAAGTAGGCTTCAGAAGGTGGGTAATAACAAACTTTGCTGAGCTAAAGGAGCATGTTCTAACTCAATGCAAAGAAGCTAAGAATTATGATAAGACAATACAGGAGCTGATAGCCAGAATAGTCAGTTTAGAGAGGAACATAACCAACCTGATGGAGCTGAAAACCACAACACGAGATATTGATCACAAGTATCAACAGCAGACTAGGCCAACCAAGTGGAGGAAAGAATCATAGAACTTGAAGACTATCTTTCTGAAATAAGACAGGTAGACAAGAAAAAAAGAAAAAAGAATGAAAAGGAATGAACAAAACCTCCAAGACATATGGAGTTACGTAAAGAGACCAAACCTATGACCAATTGGGGTACCTGAAAGAGATGGGGAGAATGGAACTAAGTTGGGAAATATACTTCAAGATATCATCCAGGAGAACTTCCCCAGCCTAGCAAGACAGGCCAACCTTCAGATTCAGGAAATGCAGAGAACACAAGTGAGATACTCCATGAGAAAATCAACCCCAGGACACATCAGATTCTCCAAGGTTGAAATGAAAGAAAAAATGTTAAGAGCAATCAGAAAGAAAGGCCAGGTCACCTACAAAGGGAAGCACATCAGACTAAAAGTGGACCTCTCAGTAGAAACTCTACAAGCCAGAAGAGATTGGGGGCCAATAGTCAACATTATTGAAGAAAACCATTTTCAACCAGAATTTCATATCTGGCCAAACTAAGCTTCATAAGTGAAGAAGAAATAAAATCCTTTCCAGACAAGCAAATGCTGAAGGAATTTGCTACCACCAGGCCTGCCTTGCAAGAGCTCCTGAAGGAAGAACTAAATAAGGAAAGGGAAAATAGGTACCAGCCACTACAAAAACACACTGAAGTATGCAGACCAGTGACACTAGGAAGCAACTACATAAACAAGTCTGCAAAATAACCAGCTAGCATCATGATGACACAATCAAATTCATATATAACAATACTAACCTTAAGTGTAAATGGGCCAAATGCCCCCAATTTAAAAAATCACAGAATGGCAAACTGGTATGCTGAGACCCATCTGTATGCTGTCTTCAAGAGACCCATCTCACATGCAAAGACACACGTAGGCTCAAAATAAAGGGATAGGGAAAAATTTACCAAGCAAATGGAAAAAAGCAGGGGTTACAATCCTAGTTTCTAACAAAATAGACTTTAAAGCAACAAAGATAATAAAGACAAAGAAGGACGTTACATGATGGTAAAGGGTTCAATTAAACAAGAAGAGCTAACTATCCTAAATATATATGCACACAATACAGGAGCACTCAAATCCATAAAGCAAGTTCTTAGAGATCTACAAAAAGACTTAGACTCTCACACAATAATAGTGGGAGAGTTAAACACCCTACTGACCATATTAGACAGACCATTGAGACAGAAAATTTACAAAGATATTCAGAACCTAAACTCAGCTCTGGATCAAGTGGACCTGTAGACCGCTACAGAACTCTCCACCCAAATTCCACAGAATATATATTCTTCTCAACACCGTATTCACTTACTTTAAAATTGATCACATAATAGGAAGTAAAACACTCCTCAGCAAATGCGAAAGACCTGAAATCATTCAGGGAAACAGTCTCTCAGATCATAGCACAATCAAATTAGAGCTCAAAATTAAGAAATTCACTCATAACCACACAACTACATGGAAATTGAACAATCTGTTCCTGAATGACTCTTGGGTAAACAATGAAATTAAGGCAGAAATCAAGTTCTTTGAAACTAATGAGAACAAAGAGACAATGTGCCAGAATCTCTGCAAGGCAGGCTAAAGGAGTGTTAAGAGGGAAACTTACAGCACTAAATGCCCACATCAAAAAGCTAGAAAGATCTCAAGTTAACAACCTAACATCACAACTAAAAGAACTATAGAACCAAAAGCAAACAAACCTCAAAGCTAGCAGAAGATGAGAAATAACAAAGATCAGGGCTGAACTGAAGGAGACAGAGACACAAAAAACCCTTCAAAAAATCAACAAATCCAGAAGTTAGCTTTTTGAAAAAATAAAAAAAAAAATAGATAGACTGCTAGCTAGACTAATAAAGAAGAAAAGAGAGAAGAATCAAATAAACACAATAAAAAATGATAAAGGGGATATTACCACTGACCCCAAAGCAATAGAAACAACCATCAGAGAATACTATAAATATCTCTATGCACATAAACTAGAAAATATGGAAGAAATGGATAAATTCCTGGACACATACACACTCCCAAGACTGAGCCAGGAAGAAGTTGAATTTTTTAACAGACCAATAACAGGTTCTGAAATTGAGGCAGTAATAAATAGCCTACCAACCAAAAACAAAACAAAACCCAGGACCAAACAGATTCACAGCTGAGTTCTACCAGAGGTACAAAGAAGAGCTGGCATCATTTCTACTAAAAGTATTCCAAAAAATTGAAAAGGAGGGACTCCTCTTTAACTCATTCTGAGGCCATCATCATCCTGATACCAAAACCTGGTAGAGATAAAACCAAAAAAGGAAACTTCAGGCCAATATCCTTAATGAACATTGATGCAAAAATCCTCAGTAAAATGCTGGCAAACCAAAACCAGCAGCATATCATAAAGCTTATCCACAACGATCAAGCTGGCTTCATCCCCAGGATGCAAGGTTGGCTCAACATATCCAAATCAGTAAGTGTGATTCAACACATAAATGGTACTGAAGACAAAACCCACAGATTATCTCAACCAAGGCAGAAAGGGCCTTTGATAAAATTCAACATCCCTTCATGTTAAACACTCTCCATAACTTAGGTATTGAAGGAACATACCTCAAAATAATAAGAGCCACATATGACAAACTCACGTCAATATCATACTGAATGGGCAAAAGCAGGAAGCATTCCCTGTGAAAACCTGCACAAGACAAGAATTCCCTCTTTCATCACTCCTATTCAACATAGTATTGGAAGTTCTGGCAAGAGCAATCAGGCAAGATAAAGAAATAAATGGTATTTGAATAGGGAGAGAGGAAGTCAAACTGTCTCTGTTTGCAGATGACGTGATCCTATATCTAGAAAACCCCATCATCTCAGGCCAATAGCTTCTTAAGCTGATAAACAACTTCAGCAATCCTCAAGGATACAAAATCAATGGGCAAAAATCACTAACGTTCCCATACACCAACAACAGGCAGGCAGAGAGCCAAATCATGAATGAACTCCTATTCACAATTGCTACAAAAAGATTAATATGCCTAGGAATACAGCTAACAAGGAAAGAGTATGACCTCTTCAAGGGGAACTACAAACCACTGCTCAAAGAAATCAGAGAGGACACAAATAAGTGGAAAAACATTCCATGCTCATGGATAGGAAGAATCAATATCATGAAAATGGCCATACTGTCCAAAGTAATTTATAGATTCAATGCTGTTCCTATTAGACTACTATTGACATTCTTCATGAAACTAGAAAAAACTACTTTAAAATTCATATGGAATGAAAAAAGAGCCTGAATAGCCAAGACAGTCCTAAACAAAAAGAACAAAACTGGAGGCATCACACTACCCAACTTCAAACTATACTACAAGGCCAAGGTAACCAAAACAGCATGGTACTGGTACAAAAACAGACACATAGACCAATGGAACAGAATAAAGAACTCAAAAATAAGACCACACACCTGCAATTATCATCAGATTTTCGACAAACCTGACAAAAACAATGGGAAAAGGATTCCCTATTTAAAAATGCTGCAGGGAGAACTGGCTAGCCACATGCAGAAAATTGAAACTGGATCACTTCCTTATAACTTAAACAAAAATTAATTCGAGGTGAATTAAAGACTTAAATGTAAAGCCCCAAAGTATAAAAACCCTATAAGAAAATCTGGGCAATACCGTTCAGGACATAGACATGGGCAAAGATTTCATGATGAAAATGTCAAAAGCAATTGCAACAAAAGCAAAAATTGACAAATGGGATCCGATTAAACTAAAGAGCTTCTGCACAGCAAAAGAAACTATCATCAGAGTGAACAAACAACCTACAGAATGGGAGAAAATTTTTCCAATCTATCCATCTGACAAAGGTCTAATATCCAGAGTCCACAAGGAACTTAAACAAATGTTTAAGGAAAAAACAAACAGGAAAAAAAAAACACACAACCCCATTAAAAGTGGGCAAAAACCATGAACAGACACTTCTCAAAAAAAGACATTCATGCAGCCAACAAACATGTGAAAAAAGCTCAATGTCACTGATCATTAGAAAAATGCAAATCAAAACCACAATGAGATACCATCTCCTGCCCGTCAGGGTAGCAATTATTAATAAGTCAAGAAACAACAGATGCTGGCAAGATTGCAGAGAAAAAGAACTGCTTTTACAGTGTTGGTGGGAGTGTAAATTAGTTCAACCATTGTGGAAGACAGTGTGGCCATTCCTCAGAAACCTAGAGGCAGAAATACCATTTGTTCCAGCAAACGCATTATTGGGTATATACCCCAAAGAATATAAATCATTCTATTATAAAGATACTTGCACATATATGTTCACTGCAGCACTATTCACAATAGGTAAGACATGGAATCAACCCAAATGCCCATCAATGATACATTGGATAAAGAAAATGTGGTACATATACACCATGGAATACTATGCAGCCACAAAAAGGAACAAGATCATGTCCTTTTCGGGGACATGGATGGAGTTGGAAGCCACAACCCTCAGCAAACTAATGCAGGAACAGAAAACCAAACACCACATGTTCTCACTTATAAGTGAGAGAAGAATGATGAGAACACATGGACACATGGAGGGGAACAACATACAGTGGGGCCTGTTGGAGAGGGGTTGGGGGAGAGAGAGGATCAGGAAGGTTAGCTAATGGATGTTGGCCTTAATACATAGATGATGGGATGGCCTGTGCAGCAAACCACCATGGCACACATTTACCTATGTAACAAACTTTGATATCCTGCGCATGTACCCCTGAACTTAAAATAAAAATTGAAGAACAAAAAGAAAATTATTGAGATATTTTATATATTTTTTTGGTGCTAATATTTCAAGATCTGGTATGAACTTTACACTTACAGCACATCTCAATTTGGACTCACCACATTTCAGATGCTCAAGAGCTGTATGTGTCTAGAGGCTACCATACTGAACAGGGCAGCACTAGGTCTGTGCTTTCTCAAACTTTGGCACAGATGGGAATAATCCAGAGATAACATTAAACACAAATTCCTGGACTTCATTCATTCACAAAGGTCAGGGGCAGGACCTGAACATTCGCATTTCCAAAAAGCTCCCAGTTGATGCTGATACTGCCAGTCTACAGACCACACTTGGGGTAGCTTGCAAAACAAAGCACGCACATCTCCCAGTGAATTGTGGCAATTATAATGATGATAACAAATAGTTATAATATTTTACCTTTCAAAAGCACTTTGCATTAACTACTAGAAATTCAAATTAAAACTAAATTGAGTTATCACTGCACACCCATCAGAATGGCCAAAATGAAAAATAATAACACCAAATGCTAGTGAGGATGTAGAGAAACTGGATCACTCATACATTCCTGGTGAGAATGGAAAGTCGAAAATAGTTTGTCAGTTTCTTTTAAAGCTGTAAATGGACTTATCATAAAATTACATTCTTGAGCATTTATTCCAGAGGAATAAAAACTTATTTTATGCAGAAACGTGTACAAATCTATTCACAGCAGCTTTATTTGTGATAACCCCAAACTGGAAAGGACTAAAATGTTCCTCAAGAGGTGAATGGTTAAACAACCTAGTGCATCCATACCATGGAATACTATCTAGCAATAAAAAGGTATAAACTATTAGTACACACAAGAGTTTGGATGAATCTCAGTGACATTACACTAAGTGAAAAATACCCAACCTTAAAAGGATACATCCTTCATGATTCCATCTACATAATGTGTGAAATGACATAGTTGTAGATATGAACAAACTAGTTGTTTTTCAGGGACTGGGTAAGGGAAAGATGGAGATGTGGCTATAAAGGGAGAGTATGAGGGAATCTTGTGACAGTTAATCTTGATTATGGTAGTGGTTACACAAAACTACCCATGTGATTAAATTGTACAGAGCTACACACATACTCACACATAAATGAATGTATGCATATGTGATAAAACCTAAATAAGCTCTACAGATTGTGCTAATGTCAATTTCCTGTTTTTGATATTGTGCTATAGTTATGCAAGGTGTTAACATAGGGTGAAGTGTACACAGAACCTCCCTGTATATTTATTTGTACCTTCTTTGCATCTATCATGATCTCAAAATAAAAAGTTTTTTTTAAAGCACTTTGCATACACTATCTCATTTGATCCTCATGATAACCCTGGAAGTGAGTAGTATGATCATTGACATTACATAAAAAAGAAAACCAAGGCCCAGCGGACCAACTACTGATGGAAGATTACATAGCCAAAAACTGGCAAAGTCAGGACTGAAATAAGAGTACATCCTCTTATAAGTATTGATGTATTAATATATAAGTATTTATAGATATAAAAAGATTTAGGGGACCCAATTATCAGAAATGTAGATGTGTTTCAGATAGCAAATTTGCAAAGTAAAAATAAAACACAAGCCCTCCGGCTTCCCATGACTTACGATAGACTTGCAGGTTGTAGCGCTTAGTGGTGGTGTAGGGATCAGCCTGTGTATTTATGTCTGCTTTGTAGTCTCCTGCATCTTCCATCCTCAGATCGCTAATGACCAGATTGTAGTTCAGACCTAAGGCATGTATCCGTTCATAATAATTTCTGTGGGTCACAGTAACTATGGGTGCTGTTTCTGAGTCTCCCGGTGTTACATAAGCAACGGATGTTTTAGAAGTCCAAGCAATGATTTTAACTTGCCGTGGTTCTTGGATATTTACAGGGAAAGTGACTGACTCTCCCAGAATCCCATTCACTGTGAAGATTTCTGAGTCTTTTCCAGCTGCTTCCGGCCCTGAGAACATAAAAAGAAAACTGTAGCCATCTGACTGTTGCAGCTTTTTCAGTTCCTAATCTTTTTGGCCTTGGAGCTCCCTGAGGAGCTGCCACAAATGCAGTTCACCCAGTTTCTTGAGGATGCCTTTTTTTTTTTTTTTTTGGCATTCTACTCTAGGTGTATTTAATATGTTATGACAATTAAATTTTCTAAAGCATTCTCATTCAAAAACTAAGTTTCTCACTAGAGATCCATTTTGTTATAAATATTTTTACCTAGACTTATAGACTCTGAAAGCTAGAAGGCATTTGAAAGGTGAAGGCCATAAGCCTCCACGTAGTCTAAGATATTAGGTGCACTTCTTTCCCAAGATCATATTGCCAAGTGGTGGAAGAGCTGGAACAAGAACCTGGAATATCTTGGCTGATGGTCTCTTGGGTCATTGCTTTTTATTTTCCTATGATCTCTGCAAAAAGCAAGTAACAGTTTTGTCTCTTTTCTTGGAAGATATAAGCAGAGAGTGCTTTGGAGTCTCTGGAGAAAATATTCCCTAAGTTGGTGATTTTTAGGGATATTTTTCTGTTTACTTCCATATTCCTAGTCTCTAGAAGAGTGCCTAACACAGAGAAGGGGCTTAATAAATATTTGTGGAATTAATTTATAGAATTTACTCATGTGTTTCCTAGACTCTCGGAACAACTTCTGAAGTAAGCAAGTTTTGTTTATTCATTCATACATTTGTGAGTGGTTGCATGTATTTATTCAGGATCAGTTTTGTTCCAGATACTATGGTGGGTATTTATTAATTTAATGTATAATATAAGTGTTTGTTGGACATCTACTCTTTTAAACAAGATACAAGGAGCTGGGGATACAACGGTGAGAAGAAACAGATATAATTCTTGCTCTTTGAGACTTACAATCAGAGGAACATACCAATGTTGATCAGATGACCATAGAAACAAATGGATAGGCACAAAATATGTAAGCATTATAGTGATTTGAGAGAGACCAGCAAGGGGACTTGATCTGTTCTGGGAATCCAGGGAACATTTCCTAGTGAAAGCTTAAGGATGAATACTTTTAAAATATAACATGGGAAGATGAAAAGCTTATTTTCTCCTCCCTTTTCTCTCCTCTATCACTTTTGAAGATAAACTGATTTAATATATAGTTTGTAAAATGAGAGACAATGTAATTTCAAGACATTATTTTTCTGCTCTTTCTCCTCCTCTTCTTCATTATCCTATAATTCCCAATCAGGGCTCTTTAGTGAGAAACACTGTTTGGGGCAAGCACGGATGATATCCAAAGTATTTAATAACCAATATGACATGGGCTCTGACCAATCAGAAAGGGTGTTAGCAATAAACAAACTAGTTGAGCGGTTCTGGTGTGTACTGGTTGCATGTAGGCTCTGATGACCACGACATCAGTTTTCCACATAAGTGGATTCAGGCTGACCCTAAAGTTTATCCAAGGCTTGGTGTATGGAAGAATAAGGATCATAAAGTATACACGTCACTTTAAGGTGGCACAAAAAAAGGGATTTCTTAACCTGATGGTGTTGTCTCACTACGGCTACCCTTGCTCTTCAGCTCAGCAACCACTGAAAGAGCCCCAGGGACAGCTGATGTAAACCTCTTTCCTTTCTGACCAACAGAGATTTTCCCTTAGGAGCAGTATCCAGGACAAGGTCTGAGGATTTAGTTGGGGGGTGGCTAAGTACAGAAGATATAACAGGGTGGGGAGTATGTGGGGTGGGAGTAGGAAGGGGGAAATTGGGAACCCTTATCTGCAAACATTTATTAAGTGCTAATTATGTGTCAGATGCTGTGTTAGGGACACAGGGATAAACAGGACATCGTTGCAGCCCTGAGGAGCTCACAGCCCAGAAAATAAGACAGATGTGGACACAAGTGAAAGACAATACAACACGATGAGTGCTAAATGGTAAAAGCAATAAAAATAAGCCACTGGGATAGCGGGTCAGAAAGAGGCTAACGCTGCCTTTGGTGGTAAGAGTCATAGTTTGCCAAAATTCAAGAACATTAATTCTTCCCAGATAAACTGTTTTTCTGGGCTGATGAGTTCTAGGAGAGGGGTATTTGCAGTTTCCCAGCCTGAATCCCTGGATGGTCCAGGCATGGGCATGTGATCTATGCAGTTGCACAGAACCCTGAGCTCAAAAGGACCCTGAACTGGACTTAATGCTGCGTTGCCACCTTTAAATTCTACATGCTATTTAAACAAGGGGCCCTCCATTTTCATTTTGCACTGGGCCTCGCAAATTGTCTAGCGAGTCCTGGTCTCAGATCTCCCATGTCTCAAGTCTTTTTTGAAGTCAGGCCCTAGTGCTTAATTGCCACACCACTCTGTGGATTGAGATTAGGTTTGAGGAGAGAGACAGAACATAGATTCCACAGACTCGTAATTTTGCTGGGTTCTCTCACTAAACCCCAGGAAGTATGTAGGTAGATTGCTAAGGCTGAGACCTTCTTAATATCAGGGCCGTTGAGCAGCCACAGTGGTTGGTGTGTGGTACAGTTTTAAAAGTATGTCTCATCTCCTCTAGCAAGTCATTCAGGAAGTGCTGGTGGGGTATCAAAGAGCAATCAGGCAGTGGGGGTGGTGGGTAGGCAAAGCTGGGGGAAGCTGTTATTTGTGCTGCTGGTGTTGTTGGCAAGAATACTTTGCTTGCTGGAAAAGGCAAAGGGGTTGCACATGTTTAAGATGAAGATTCTGCCACCTTCAAACTCTCCAACTGTGCTCTGAGAAAAGCAGCTGCAAAACCATTGCATGCAGTGGAAAGATAGGGAGGCAGAAGGTGTAGGTGCAAGTACTTCTACTTATGAACTGGACAACCTTAACGAGGTCACAAAACCTTTCTTATTTATTTATTTATTTTTAGACAAAGTGTCACTCTCTCACTGTCACCCAGGCTGGAGTACAGTGGAGTGATCTTGGCTCACTGCAACCTCCACCTCCCGGGTTCAGGCAGTTCTCCTGCCTCAGCCACCCGAGTAGCTGGGATTACAGGTGCATGCCATCACGGCCAGCTAGTTTTTGTATTTTTAGTAGAGACAGGGTTTCACCATGTTGGCCAGGCTGATCTCGAACTCCTGACCTCAAATGCTCTGCCCGCCTCAGCCTCCCAAAATGCTAGGATTACAGGCACAAAACCTTTCTGAACCTCAGTTTCTTCATCCATAGAATGAAAATAATAATTATGCTATTTGTCCTATTTGGTGAGCAGCAAATGATGTAATATGAGTAGAAATGCTTTGCTGATCATCAAGGCAAAATAAATGTTAGTTATTTCTGGAGTTGATAATGATATATTAACATTCATCGTATGTTCTTTATCATCACTTTAACAATTGGTACATGCCCTTTGGGCCTGCCCTAGGCCATCCTTATGATGGTATTGGTGATGCCAAGGCCATACTGGAGCATACATCAAAAGCCATTTTTAAGGGCTAATTCAAGTAAAGCCTGGAGGGACAGTGTCAGGTACCCCGGACAGACTTTATTCTGCTCTTAAAAGACTTTAAGATTTAAAGGAAAGAATGTCCATATCAATCAATCCCAATATTTATTTTTCTAGGTGCTAAAGGGACTCTACCATTATGTTATCACTGGAAGTGACCTTAGTAAAATCTAATTTCAGAGATAACTTGTGGCACAAAAACATCTTGAGGACTTACCATGAAATGCACTATGCTAGTCTATGGCAAAGACAGATTCTCTGCCTTTTTGGGGGAATTTGATACCTGGTTAGGGAAATAAGACACACACACACACACGCACACATACACACACATTCTCCTTTGCAATATGAGATAGTGAATAATAAATTCAAGTGAATGGTAGAAACAGTGATTACCGTAGGAATTCTAAGACGGGAGGGATCGCTGAGCTGTAGTGGTTAGAAAAAACATCTCAAAGAAAGTAGAATTTGAGGAGGATTTTGAAGGCTGAATAGAATTCTACTTGATGGAAAGGGAAAGGAAGGGTGTCTCAAGTCCTCGGATCCTGAATAAAAGTTTAGAAGCAGAATCTGTGATGTTAATTGGATTAATATAGATTTGCATATAAGAGCAGGGAGAGGTACAGCTGGAGATACAAATTAGGTTTAGATTTGAGACAGCCTTGAGTTTGAGGTCTCCATCAGAGGCAGAGGGGAACTATTAAGGTTTTTGAGGGTGAAGATTAAAATAATGTTTTAGTCATTCTAATGTAGTAATGATGTGTGGGGAGGAAAACAGGAAGGAGAGGCTGCATCAGAGGGGAATACTGTAGTCTTCTGGGCATGAACCAGGGGACGATAATGGGAATGGAAAGGAAGGGCTGGATTTGGCGATAACACAAAGAAAGGCAAGAAATAAAGAGGCATCTGCTAGAATTCAATGGTTCATCAATATATTTTGAGTTTCTACTTTATGTCATTGAAAAACTCATAAAGTTTATGATGGAAAGAAGTCAAAGGGGAAAGAAAGTTTAGTCTTAGAAATATTAAACTTCAGATGATGGTGGACCATGTAAGTAAGCTGTTGGAAGGATGGAAGATAAGGAGAGAGAATGGACTTGAAGTATTATTTGGGGCACTATGGCAGAACCTGCTAGCTGTTATCCAATATTTGTTCCCTCCTTCATTCTTAGTAATAGAATCACTAATTTTTAGCAGGGCATAGAGCCACCCAGAGTAAAGACTATATTGTCCTGCTTTCTTCTAGCTAACATTGGTCATATGACTAAGTTCAGCCCAACAGAATAAAAATGGAAGTGTTGTATATGACTTCTATGTCTTTAAGAAGAGTGGGGAACCTGGAGCGGTGGCTCACATCTGTAATCTCAACACTTTGGGAGGCCGAGGCAGGTGGATCGCTTGAGCCCAGGAGTGCGAGACCAGCCTGGGTAACATGGCAAAACCCTGTCTCTACAAAAAAGTACAAAATATACCTGGGCATGATGGTGCACACCTGTAGTCCCAGCTGCCCAGGAGGCTGAGGTGAGAGGATCACCTGAGCCCGAGGGGGTCAAGGTTGCAGTAAGCCAAGACCACACCACTGCACTCCAGCCTGGGTGACACAGTGAGACCCTGTCTCAGAAAAAAACCAATAAATAAATAAATGCATAAAAAGAGGGAAATTTGCTGTTTTCATCTCTTCCTTGCTTTTGCAGGCCAGAAGGCCATGACAGCTGGATCTTAGACAGACATTCTGAGTCATGAGGAGGAAGCCGAGTTCTGAGGATGGTGGAGCAGGAAGATAGAAGTCGGAACCCCAATGACCTTGTGAACTATTCTACTGACTGTGAACTGCCAACTCCACGCTTTTTTACATGAGCAAGAAATAAACTTTTTTCTTATTTAAGCCATTCTTATTTTAGTGTCTCTGGTACTTACTGTAACACTGAAATCCAGCGGGTTTAGAGATCATCCACAGAAATGGCATGGGTGAAGGAGAGGAGGGTCATTCAGGAAGAGTAAGCCTGAAGTCCACGACTGAGCCTTGTGAGAGTGCTCACATTTATAGGAGAGACACCATCAAAAGAAACAGAATAGACCAAGCAGTAAGAGTGCAAGAGAGGCACCAATAGTGGACCATATCACAGAGAGGAGAAAGAGTCTCAAGGAGGAGATTGCCACTGATGTCTAATGATTCAGTGTTCAATGGGATAAAGTGTTCAATGGGATAAAGACTGAAAATGGGTTTGCCCATTACGAGGTTATTGATGGCCTTTGAGAATGTAGTACAAGTAAGACAACTCGATGGAAGGCCAGAGTCTAGGGGACTGACAGAGTAGGTGGTAAAGCGTGGAGGAAAAACTTGACAGTGAAAGAAGGGTGATGAGATAGGACAGTAGCTAGAGGGTCAGGTAAAACTAATTTATTTTTGTTTTAAAATAGAAGAGACTGGGGGTTGCGGGGGAGGTGCTAGGGAGGGTGAGCAGAGAGAGATGTCCCCAGTGGGCCTGCTCTAGGTTAGATGCTCCTGCTCATGGCCTCTCTGGAACTCCAGGTTTCCCTCTCATAGCACTTGCCACATTGTGTGGTGGTCATCAATCTGTGTGTCTGTGTTCTGGACACTGTGAATGACTGAGTCCAGGGGCCTTGCCTTAAACCTCTGGTATGCAGCACAGCACAAGATACACAGGCTACTAATGCTTGTCATGGAACAAAAGATGGAAAGGAAAGGGCAGGCAGTGGAAGCTGTAGGTTTAAGGAGGGTCACACCCTCACCTGAAGTGGAAAGGGGAAAGGAAAGGATGAGTGAAAGAGCAAAGGTATTTTGAGATGTTATTAAAGGTGGTGATAGGAAGAGGCTGCTTGGTGAAGTAGAGCGAGCATAGATTTGAGCCAGGTGGGCTTGTGCTCAGGTTCAATCCCTGACATTTGCTGAGGCCCTGATCTTACTTGACTACAAGATGGGCTATAATAATGCCTGCCTTATAGAATTGTTTTGAGGACACATAGAAGGTGCTTAATACACAGTGGACATTTTGGAATACATAGGATAAAATGGAAGACAATCATTCTTGGTGGCCTTCATCTCTTCAGTAATGTAGGAGGGGAGACTATCTGGCAACAGTAAGGAGGCAAGAGTGGGACCAGCTAGGAGGTATACAGACTAAAGGTGCAGATTTTGAATCTAGGAGTATTTGAACCTAGCTGTGTTATCTTGAGAAAATTATTGAAATTCACTGTTCCTTAGGTGCCTCATCTGTAAAGTGTGAATAATTATTAAATGCAATTGTGAAGATAAAGCACTTAGCACAATGCCTGGCACATATAAATGGTAGTTGCTGTTATTTTGGTGAATGTAAAAATTGGGGGGGAATGTTACTATAAGGAACACCATAGGGAGTCAACAAGAGATTGATGAAGGGGATCAAGTGTTTGCTAAGTACCTTGAGAGCCCAGTGAAGAAGTGGTAACCCACATTTACAACCTTTTCCAAAGAGTGTGATTTCGTGACCTTCTTATGCCAGAACACAAATGGGAAAGGTAGGAGAAAGGCCATACCTCCAGAGGAGAAGCAAAGGCAAGAAAAGGCTGAAACCCTGGGGTGGAGGCTTAGATGGAAAAACCTGTTCACTGTGACTTTTAGGTAGCTATGGCAAAGAGGGAGCCCAGGACTCAGGGGCCAGGATGACCAGTGTTGAAAGAGAGCACTGAGGACTGGTTGCTCACTGGAGGTTGCCTTCCCCTCCTTGATTGGGCTGGGGCACCCTTCCCAATGCAATACACTTTTCTGTGTCTAAGATGATAACCCTGTTTCCCTGGATGATCCTAGGGATATGGATGGATTTTACAAATGTACATTTCATGGTTAGGTAGCTCAAAGCCACTGACTAGAAGAAGACAATAGGGATCGTGAGAAAAAGAATATTTGAAAAAACAAAAACAAATAGAAAAGAATCAGAAACCCATATGAAGTATAAAGATTGTTGGGGTATGAGGCTTTTAACTGGTGAGAGGAAAATTCTTCAAGGCCGGGCAAGCAAAACTTACTGATGTTTTGGGTGGAATCCAAAGTCAAATATGGATGACAACGGAGAGGTCATATAGACCTAAAACCCCATAATTCTCCTTAGATTCTATTAAAAATGAACACAGTGTACCCTTGGAGTCTGGGGAGCTCTCTATTCTCCTTTCATAACCTTTACCATCACTACTAGGCTCTGCCTGATCTGCCCCTACTTCTCCCCTACTCCAACCACATCAGCTCCCTCTGTTCTGTAAACAGGCCAAGGGCACTTTGCCTCAGAGCTTTTGCACCTGTTGTTCTCCTCTTTTCCTACCACACTCTTTTCAGCAGCCCCCCACTTTGTTCAGGTTTCTCTCCCAACATCATCTCATTAGAAAGAGCTTTTCTGGTCACTGTGCCTAAAATAGCAATCCCCACCCCATCCTTCTCTCTTGCCTTGCCTTGCTATCCTTCTCTTCATTTCGGTTATCACCACTAAAGCATTTCCTGTGCTTATTTATTGATTGTCTCCCAACCCATCCCCTCAATACACTGCTCCTATAATGCAATTATCAAGAATGTGAGCCTTTGTCTGTTTCAATCACTACTGTTCCTCCAGTAACTAGTGGATGATTATTAAATGTTTGTTGAAAAAATGAACACCAGCCTGGGAAACACAATGAGATCCCAGCTCTATGAAAAAGACAATAAAAAAAAATTAGTCAGGCATGGTAATGCATGCCTGTCCTCTCAGCTACTTGGGAGGGTGAGACAGGAGGATCACTTGATCCTGGGAAGTCAAGGCTGCCATGAACCACGATTGTGCTACTGCCCTCCAGCCTGGGTGACAGGGCAAGACTCTGTCTCAAAACAAAAAACAAAAACAAAAACAAACAAAAAAAAAACAAATAATTTTTTTTTTGCAACTGACTCAGTTAATCTTTTCCAAAAACAGAAAAACAAGGCAGAAAATCTCAGCAAGAGAAAGAGTGAAGGCAAGAGAGGACTCTTTACTGATCTCTGGGTCTTGATGTGAAAGGTCAAGTATTTAAACTGATTATTAACAAGAATCAGATGGCTAACTGCAATTTCTTTCTATATTCTATACTGTTTGTGAAGAAAATTTTTTAGATCTGCAGAATGGGGACCCACAGCATAGTTAGTAAAAGTGTCCTGAATCAGGGATTAGGAAACACATTTGAGTCACGGGTCTGTTGTTGACTAGCTAAATGACCATGAATGTCACTTACTTGCTAAGTCAGAGGGTTCTAGTTGGTAAAAGAAATAAAACAGAGCTGTCCTGCCACTTTGAGGAATTATGAAGATTAAATGACACGAGGGTGCTCTCAAGTGTGTGTACTAATGGAGAAGAGTCTAGTGGTCCCAAGGAGAGCCTTGCCTTTTGGAGTCACCTGTGTGGCACCATGAATTAGTCACTGAGACCTAGCCTGCTTGGGCTAGAATCTTGGCTCTGTCAGGGACTGGCCATGAATCCCAGGGAAAGTCAGTAACCTCTCTGTGTCTGGGTTTCTTTCCTCAGCTTTAAAATGAAGGTAATATTAGCACATTAGTGAAGGTAATAGTAGCACAATATTTGACCTCATAAAAATATTATGAGGGTTAAATGAATTGATATTTGTAGACCTCTTAGAATAGGGCCTGGCATATACTAGGCACTATATGTGTTTGCTATGTAAAACAAATAAACATCTTCAAAGAGACTAAAATAACACCTCAGACAACTATGAAGGGAAAAATTAGAGTTAGGGTATTGGGGAGATGTTAAAGTCAGCAAGTAGCTATTAATAAGAGTGGAAATGGGGAAGACTGTACAGTTGCTTAACAGACACCTCCACCCCCTTATACTTTCTTAGGATCCTCCAGACAAACATTTCTAGTTCTTTTTTTGTGGCACTAGCTAAACTTCCCCTCCTCTTCTCCACCCACTGCCTCCTAGAGTCAAAAAGTGGGGGTGGAACATCGCTGAGTATTGTAGGTCTGGGAGAGTGACCAGAGGTAGCTTTAGCACATGGTACCCAAAAGAGAGTCCATTATAACTGCTCACACTGAGTGAAGGGACATAGAGGGAAAGAGGAAGCACAGGGCTGGGCAGCCAGAAATTTTGTGTCATTCTCCAAAGCGACAGAAAGTCCTTGATCATGAGGTTTTAAGAAAAAGGAACCTACTACCCCCATGCAATAGTACATTGTTTTCCCCTGGGAGTTTTACTTTATATCATCTTTATTGGGATTTAGGTTTACTTGAATCAGTTCCTTCAAAACACACACACACACACATACACACACACACACAATCTCAAAACAGACATGAGATCATGGCCATCCGTTTTAACATTGCTGCCCTCTATTAGCGTGTACTTGAACACTGAGTATAACAAAGGAAACAAGAGTACCTAGTCAGTTCCACGTATATCAACCCCCAGCTGATTGCTCATACCTCTTTCCAAGTTTCACATAGATGAGCCCAGTGATCTCCAAACTTACAGGTCCATCCCTCCCCTAAGGTCCAAGACAAGAAAGGTTTGATTTAGGAATACTCCAGTAGCCTGAATGGCTTGGCACTGACCATCAGGCTCCTGTTGTGAAGGTGCTCTGGCTGCCTTGTTGGCCTCCATATTGATCTCCAGGACTGCTTCAGCAGCTGGAGCTGACAAGGTAGGCCTCCGCTGCCTTACCACTGAAGGCCTGAGTTATCACAGGGGGAACAGCTTCTCACCCTCTGTTTGGAAGCTGGGTTTTTGATAACCGGTTTTACCCATATATAATATATTTCCATTTCTATAACTGGATTTCTGCTTTTGAGCCCTTTTCTGAATGTCTATGGTAGTCATCTGCTTAAATCTAATTCTAATACAGAGGCATTATCCTTATCTTGAAGACCCCTCGATGCAAGGACTTCAAATCAGTGGCAGGTTGTTTTGTCAGCATACTTCCACAGGTATGCTTCCTGTTTCTGAGCCCCAGGATGATGGTTGGGGTCCAGTTACCCACAGCGAGCCCACTCATTTCTTGGAATTTTAAGTCTCAACTGCTGAAATGCCCATGACCATGTTTAACATCCAACAAGACATCAACATCATGCTGATATTGGACTTTTATTTGTTTAAAGAAACTAATTCAAATCACATTTGAATAATATTAAAGTGAATGGTATTTGAAACATGTCTGGAGATGGTTATTTGCTTGGGTATTCTGCCTCACTGCCCTGCCTAAACTTCCGTTATTGGCAAGGACCTGCCAATAGCTCCTTCCTCCTCTGTGGGTGGGTATAGAGAAAGGCACAGCTTCTACCCGAATAATCCTGTCTTGACAGAAATAAATAAATAATCACTCTTTACTGACATATTCCCAAACATTAATAGTCAGGAGAGTAATTTACTCCACTTCAACATCAAAGTGGGTGGAGGCAGCATGACTCAGAGGTGAAGTCTAAGGACTCTGAAGCTTAAATTCTACTTCTTTCACTTTTTGGTTAAGTGACCTTTGACTCTCTGTGTATCAATGCTTTCATCTGTATACATGCACATAAACCATACCTATCTCATAGTGTGTTGTAAGGATTAAACAAAATAATAACTGTAGACTACTTAGAGTAATGCTGAATATGCAGTGATTGCTCCATAAATGATTATTTATTACTATTATCGATGGGAGACAAGACAGGGAGTTGAAGAAATAGAAATAAGAATGGGGCAGAGAAAAGGAAGAATTAAGAGTATGAGACAGAATATGTAGAGGGGATGGGCAAGGATTAAAACTGGTGGACTCCTTCATCTCCTACCCCCAGAGTGGGAGTGTCTCCTAGGGTACGTGGAGAGACAGTCAGAGTCATGGTGTTTCCAAAGTCATGATCAGAAAGTTGGCATCAGAGCATAAGACTGTGAATTTTGACTCAGAGAAAACTTTTCCAACATGGAACAGTCATAAGTTTGCATACTCAGACTTTCCTTATGTCGGTGATTTCTGAGGGGAAATGGGGATTTCTCCCTGCATCTCTCCACTGCTTCTCAGCCTCTTCAACTGCTCTGAATTCCAGGGAAATGCATAAAGTGTAGACTCCTAAGCCCAATACTGAATGTAAGGGACTACCTCTACCAGGAACAGCAGCAGGAGGAATTCACAGTATATTTTTGTGCTCAGAAAAGGTTTGCAGAATAATCCTTAAGAGGCAAACATAATTCAGTAAAGGTGGACAGTATGTAAAAAGTACTCCTGGCTTCACTTTTATAAAAACAAGCTCCCATTCCCCTTGCATGGATCCTTGATGAAATGAATATCTCACTCTTAGTTTCCTTTTCCAGAACCCCGACAACCAACACTTAAGCTCAAACTCTCACCACCTTTTCTCCTGTTTATGTTCCTTGGACAATTCCCTGACAGAGGAGTCCTGCCCAAGATCTCTGTGTGGTAAAGCCATGGCTCTTCCTAATAATGCATGATAAGCAAGTGTGAAAAATAGTAGCATTAGCTAATATCTGTTAAACACTTACTATATTCAGGTACTATGGCAAGTGTTGTACATGCATTATCATTATTTTGATTCCCAAAACAATTCCACTGTATTAATACCCTCCCCATTTTGAAGCTGAAACAAGAGTCAGAGGAGGAATGTAACTTAGTCTAGGTCACAAAACTCATAAACAATTCACTACTAGCTGATTTAACAACTTTATTTCAGTTTCAGTAGATGAAAGAAGTGTATCCTAGAGCTACCTTTTATCTTAGCAGGTATTAATCTTTTGAAGAACATCAAAAATTTGAAATGAATGAGCGAAGAGGTCAGGTGGAGCAGAAAGAAGAACCAATGGGATTGGGATTAACCTTGGAATTAGAAAAACCAATGCCTATTTGCAGCTCTACCAATTTAGGTAGTGAAATTTCAGGTGAATTTTTAAACCCCTAAATCTTAATTTATTATTTTTCTTGCATAATGGGATTAATAACATCTATCTTGCTCATCTCAATGGTTTTCATATGGATGACATAAGAATGTAGGCATAAACATTGTCGAATGTTTTACAAATTAAGTGGTATCAAATGCTACCTTGTCTGGTCTCTCTCTGGAAGATTAGGGACATCCCTAGTACCATTCCTCATCTACTTGCATTTTCTGTCTGCCATTCTAGAGCGACCAGCGGAGGCTCCAAAAATTTGGTCTGACTAGTGGTTACAATCTCCATGAAGTTCAAATTAAAGGAGCCATAGCTTGAAATGGCCAAGGGAACCAGAGAGATCACGGTGCATTGATTCTACCTTTACAGAAAATCCAAATGTACTAGGTTTCCAGGGTTCTAACTCATGCCAGAATTTTGCTAGTGCATTTTCAGAACTGGCAAGAGATACTAGAAGTAGATTTAGAAGTTCCAAACATAGTAAATTTCTGTTAGAGCAATTGTTTGTATTTAAGGAGATAATATGTACAATGACACAGCACTCCCAGATCTGTGTTAATGTTACAATTTTCTTTGTACCAATAACAATCAATATTCATGTTGTTCTTTTAGTTTACTGTTATGCCATAAGTAAGAAAAATAGGGTTTTTAATTCAAGCTCTCCAACTCTTTTTTGAGACTATTTGTAAAAAACGGGATAGTAATCTCTTCCTCATTTATTTTAGAGTTTCTTGAGGATGAAAGCAGAGTAATAGCTCTGTGTTTTGAAAATAAAGGGAGTTTATAGAGATGAGGCTCAACAATGATAACGATGAGTTATCCATCACTCTAACCTGGTAGAACAATCAACTATAATTAGGAAAGACATTTTTCTCTCTCAAACGCCATCACACTTGAATGCCAAGAAGAAATTGCTTGTAAGTCATTCAAGCTTTTAGAAGATCTTTCTTTTGCCAGGCTTTGTGGGTGGGTTTACCAAGTGCTGATTCCTCTGAGGATTTGCCTCAGACCTTTGGAAACTGAGATCTCCAGATCTCAGAAATATAACTCAGAAATATAAACTTTAAAGCTGAACCTAAACACTTAAGTTTGAATTTTAAGTCTCTCCCCAGCCAGTTGGATCCTGTTAAGTACAGTAGATACTGAGACCCAGGGTGTTCTGTTAAACACAGATCAAAAAGACAGTTCAATGTCTTCCTTAAGGGCGATTTTTAAAACTTTATGAAAAACTAGGAGGGGATCAGCAAGGGTCAGAACTCACAGGTTTGCAGGCAAAGGAGCAAGATCCATAGGTGGTGCTGAGCCATCTCTCTCAGGGTTTAACCTTCTGTGGAAAAGCACGGCACTGTTCTAGCAGAGTCAGTTTCACTTGAGTTTTCTTCCTCCTTTTTATAACTACATTTAAGGAAGGAAGTGCAAGTTAACTGATTTAGTTAACGTTGGTCTTTGTATCACTGTGCTAGTTTTTTCCAATTTAAAGTGCCTAGCATTAATTATTTATTCAACAAATATTTATTGTGTGCCTACTATGTGCCAGGCCCTCTTCTGGGTCCTGGCAATATACAGAGCAACAAAGCAATTGATCATCCTCCTTTCATGGCATTTATACTCTTTTTTGGAGTAATCGACAACTCTATAAGCAATTCCAGTATAACGTAATAAGCACTGCAATAGGAAAAATACAGGGAACTATGAGAGGAATAGGGGTGTCTAACTCAGGCTAAGAAAAGTTGGAGTAGGCTTCCTAAAGAAACTGACAACCAGCCTGAGACAGGCTCAAAGAATGAATTACCATTATTAGGTGAATGGCGGTGGGGGATATGAAAGAGGAAAAATGTTTTGATATATGGTAGGAGCTTAAAAAAAGTAGCAAGTAAAATTACATAATTATAGTTATGTAAAATGATCACAAGTACATGATTATGTATTATAATGTATAATCAACATGTGATATTATTTAACATAATCAATATTAAGTATTATATTAATAATTTATATTTATATTTATATATGATACAATAATATATAATTATATAATATATTAATATATAATATAGTATAACTACATACATATAATTATGTATAATTCCACAATATCATCATGAAACATTATGATTATGATCACACCTTATTAGGGACATGAAAATTGTTTGAAAAAAATGAAGTCAAAAGGGATTTTTAGACTATTGAATCTATTTTGCAGGTGGAGAAACTGGCTCAGAAGGAGAGGAAGTGACTTTTCCCTATATCACACAGTGAATTAGGGAACTGAGTTAAAAGCCAGCAGTGTCACTTGGCAAAGACTGTGACTCCTGGGCATGAGAGACAGCAGGTGCAGAGGCATGCTTAGGTGGAGTTGAGCTAGATGTAACAGGACTATTTCTTGTAGAGGGTCTTCATCTTGGTTAACAAGAATAAGAGTGATTGTATAATGTGTGTATGGGAGATGTTGTCTGGGAATGGGGATAGAAATGAATATTTAAGTTTGACTCAGCTGTTTTAGAGAGTAATAAGAAGGCTGGGGACACTACCCCTGAGACCTGGAGGATGTGTACAGCTTTTTTTTAACTGAGACGAGTCCTCATGCTAGCTAGCTCATTTCTAGGTAACCTGGCCTCTAGAGTCACTCATTTAACAATCCTGCTGATCATTTCCCATATATACTTACATAATACTGAATATAGTTGACCCTTGAACAATGCAGGGGTTTGGAGTGCTGTCCCCTCAACCAGTCGAAAATCCATGCATAAGTTTTGATACCCCTAAACTCAACTACTAATAGCCTACTGTTGACAGGAAGCCTTACCAACAACACAGTTGATTAACACATATTGTATGTGTCATATACATTATTTACCATATTCTTGCAGGAAAGTAAGCCAGAGAAAATAAAATGGTATTAAGAAAATCATAATGAAGACAAAATATATTTACTGTTCATTAAGTGGAATTAGATCATCATAAAGGTCTTTATCCTTATCATGTTAAGTAGGCTAAGGAGGAGGAGGATAAGGAGGAGTTGGTCTTGCTGTCTCAGGGGTCCCTGGGGAAGAAGAGATAGAGGAGGTCGAAGGGAAGGAGGAAGAGACAGGAAGAGTCGGTGTAACTTTTCAGAAATATAGTTTTTGTCTGACTTTTTTGCTTGTTCATTTCTCTAAAAATGTTTCTATATGGTACCCCTTCTTACTTCTACCATTTGTTTTAGTTTTAGTGCCTGTATCATACCATAGATGGGTCCATGTCATAAAAGAAGTCAAAAAGCAGTCCCAAATAGTCAGAAGCCTTCTGCCAGACTGTCTAATGTCAGCTTGTTTTCTGGCACTGCTGCTTCTATGTTTTCTTCCGCATTGTTTGATCCTGGCTTAGAAGCATTCTTCTCCATCAAGTCATCTTTCATTAATTCCTCTGGTGTGGTGTCTATTAGCTCTTGAATTTTGCCAAGATCTATTTCTTGAAACCTTTTACCCCACCTTTTTTTTTGCCATATCCACAATATCTTTCATGATTTCCTTGATTAGCTCTGTCATAAATCCTGTGAAGTCATGCACAATATTTGGACACAGTTTTCTCAAGCAGAGTTTATTGTCTCAGGCTTAATGGCTTTCACCACTTTTTCTGCAACAATGATGGCATCTTTAATGGTGTAATCTTTCTAGACTTTCATGATGGCCCTCTCCTGGGGTTCTCTTCCAAGGCATTGACAATTCTTTCCATAGAGTACGTGTATAATGAGCCTTAAAGGTCCTTATGACTCTCTGTTCTAGAGGCTGAATTAGAAACATGTCTGGGGACAAGTATACCATTTCAATGCCTTTGCTGTTGAACTCATGGGGCTCTGGGTGGCCAGGGGCACTGTCCAATATCAAAATAACTTTAAAACGCAGTCCCTTACTGGCAAAGTATTTCCTGACTTCAATAACAGGGTGTTGATGAAACCAATGCAGGAAAAATGTTCTTGTTGTTCAGGCCTTCTTGTGGTACAATTAAAACACTGGCTGCTGGTGTTTATCTTTTCCCTTCAAGGCTCAAGGGTTAGCAGATTTACAGATAAGGGCAGTTGTGATCATAAACTCAACTGCATTTGCACGAAACAGTAGAGTTATTGATTTCTCTCAGTTCCTGTATATTTTTGTTTATGGTGATATGTAATTTACTGAAGGGACCAACTTCTTATGTGGAAATGGTATTACAAGATTTTTTTTAATACTGTGTATTTTATTTTACGTTTATGTAACTTAATTTTTTTATTATTCTACTTTAAGTTCTGGATTACATGTGTAGAACGTGCAGTTTTGTTACACAGGTATACACGTGCCATGGTGGTTTGCTACACCCATCAACCTGTCACCTACATTAGGTATTTCTCCTAATGCTATCCTTCCTCTAGCCCCCCAATCCGCTACAGGCTCCAGTGTATGATGTTCTCCTCCCTGTGTCCATGTGTTATCATTGTTCAACTCCCACTTATCAGTGAGAACATAAGTTGTTTGGTTTTCTGATCTTGTGATAGTTTGCTGAGAATGATGGTTTCCAGCTCATCCATGTCCCTGCAAAGGACATGAACTCATCCTTTTTTATGTCTGCATAGTATTCCATGGTGTATATGTGCCACATTTTCTTAATCCAGTCTATCACTGATGGACATTTGGTTTGGTTCCAAGTCTTTGCTATTGTGAATAGTGCTGCAAATAAATAAATAAATATGTGTGCATGTGTCTTTATCGTAGATTGATTTATAATCCTTTGGATATATGCCCAGTAATGGGATTGTTGGGTCAAATGGTATTTCTAGTTCTAGATCCTTTAGGAATTGCCACACTGTCTTCCACAATGGTTGAACTAATTTACACTCCCACCAACAGTGTAAAAGTGTTCCTATTTTCCCACAACCTCTCCAGCATCTGTTGTTTCGTGACTTTTTAATGATCTCCATTCTAACTGGTGTGAGATGGTCTCATTGTGGTTTTCATTTGCATTTCTCTAATGACCAGTAATGATGAACATTTTTTCATACGTCTGTTGGCTACATAAATGTCTTCTTTTGAAAAGTATCTGTTCATATCCTTTGCCCATTTTTTGATGGGGTTGTTGCCTTTTTTCTTGTAAATTTGTTTAAGTTCTTTGTAGATTCTGGATGTTAGCCCTTTGTCAGATGGATGGATTGCAAAAATCTTCTCCCATTCTGTAGGTTGCCTGTTCACTCTGATGATGATGATAGCTTCTTTTGCTGTGCAGAAGCTCTTCAGTTTAATTAGATCCCATTTGTCAATTTTAACTTTTGTTGCCATTGTTTTTGGTGTTTTAGACATGAAGTCTTTTCCCATGCCTATGTCCTGAATGGTATTGTCTAGGTTTTCTTCTAGGATTTTTATGGTCCTAGATCTTATGTTTAAGTCTTTGGTCCATCTTGAGTTGATTTTTGTATAAAGTGTATACATTATACACTTTTGTATAATGTGTAGGTAAGTTTCAGTTTTCTGCATATGGCTAGCCAGCTTTCCCAACACCATTTATTAAATAGGGGATCCTTTCCCCATTGCTTGTGTGTGTCAGGTTTGTCAAAGATCAGATGGTAGTAAATGTGTGGTGTTATTTCTGAGGCCTCTGTTCTGTTCCATTGGTCTATATATCTGTTTTGATACCAGTGCCATGCTGTTTTGATTACTGGAGCCTTGTAGTATAGTTTGAAGTCAGGTAGCATGATGCCTCCAACTTTGTTCTTCTTGCCCAGGATTTTCTTGGCTATGTGGGCTTTTTTTTTGGTTCCATATGAAGTTTAAAGTAGTTTTTTCCAATTCTGTGAAGAAGTCAGTGGTGGCTTGATGGGGAGAGCATTGAATCTATAAATTACTTTGGGCAGTAAGGCCATTTTCATGATATTGATTCTTCCTATCCATGAGCATGCAATGTTTTTCCTTTTGTTTGTGTCCTCTCTTATTTCCTTGCGCAGTGGTTTTTGAAGAGGTCCTTCATATCCTTTGTAAGTTGGATTCCTAGGTATTTTATTCTCTTTGTAGCAATTGTGAATGGGAGTTCACTCATGATTTGGCTCTCTGTTTGTCTGTTATTGGTGTACAGGAATGCCTGTCATTTTTGCACATTGATTTTGTATCCTGAGACTTTGCTGAAGTTGCTTATCAGCTTAAGGAGATTTTGGGCTGAGACAATGGGGTTTTCTAAATATACAATCATGTCATCTGCAAACAGAGACAATTTGACTTCCTCTCTTCCTATTTGAATACCCTATATTTCTTTCTCTTGCCTGATTGCCCTGGCCAGAACTTCCAACACTATGTTTAATAGGAGTGGTGAGAGAGGGCATCCTTGCCTTATGCCGGTTTTCAAAGGGAATGCTTCCAGTTTTCTCCCCATTCAGTATGATATTGGCTGTGGGTTGGCATAAAGGGCTCTTATTATTTTGAGATATGTTCCATCAATAACTAGTTTATTGAGAGTTTTTAGCATGAAAGGCTGTTGAATTTTTTCGAAGGCCTTTTCTGCATCTATTGAGACAATCGTGTGGTTTTTGTCATTGGTTCTGTTTATGTGATGGATTACGTTTATTGATTTCCATATGTTGAACCAATTACACAATTCTGACTGAAAAATTAAAATTGGGCAAACTTACCACTCAATGAGTGCCAAAGTTGTTGCTCTCAGATCAGCTGAAGGCAAGAGCAAAGCTTTCAATGGAAATTTTAAAGAAGCAGGATGATCCCACTTTGAAAATGCTTTGTAGAAGCATTTCTTCAAAGAATTATAGCAGGAGATGTAACATGGCTTTATCAGTACAATCCTGAAGAAAATGCACAATCAAAGCAATGGCCACCAAGAGGCGGAAGCTGTCCAGTCAAACTGAAAGTGAACCAGTCGAGAGTAAAGGTCATTGGAACAGTTTTTTGGGATGCTCAAGGCATTTTGTTTGTTGACTTTCTAAAGGGCCAAAGAACAATAACATTTGCTTATAATGAAAGTATTTTGAGAAAGTTTGACAAAGCTTTAGCAGAAAAATGCCCAGAAAAGCTTCACTAGAGTCTTTCTCTACAACAAATCTCCTGCTCATTTTTCAATAGGAAATCTTTAGGATCCATTTTACTGTCCTGATTTGGCTCCTTCTGACTCCTTTTGTTTCCTAATCTTTAAAAAATCTTTAAAGGACACCCATTTTTGTTCAGTTAATAATGTAAAAATACTACATTAACATAGTTAAGTATCTAGGACACTGAGTTCTTCAGGGATGTTCTAAATGGTTGGTATTATCACTTTCAAAAGTGTTTTGAACTTGATGGAGCTTCTATTGAGAAATAAAGTTTACATTTTTAGTTTTTCTTTTTAAATTTCATTTTTCATAAATGTTTGAAGTCTGAGATTGAAGAGATTGGTATTTCTGGACAGAAATAAAAACCCAGAAAGGAACCAAATGGAAGTTCTAAATTGGTTCCAGTGTTTAGGTTTGCAACAAGAAAACATATACTAGTTTTATTCTCTTTCTTTATCTTTTCCATCTGGAAACACTTAAGATTTTCCCTTTATCACAGAAATTCAAGATTTTACCAGGATGTGTCCTGGTGTGTTTGCATGGCATATTTCTGGCTGGAATCGGTTGTATTTTCAGTCTGATGGTTCAAATCTTTCTTTATCAAAGGAAATTTTTCTTCTGTTTGTTTGATTATGCCTTCCTTTTTGGCCTTTCTACTTGCTCTTCCTAAAAGTCCTCCTCAATATTTAAAGCTATCCTTTATATTGCTGAATTAATATCTCCTAATTTTCTCTTTGTCTTCTTGCTTTACATTCTGGTAGACTTCCTTATAGACACCCTATGGAATGTCTTCCAAACATTGGTTCTCAGCTATGTTTACAGCTTTCAGCCATTTGCTTGAGTTTTAAACTTTGGTAATATGCTTTCATTTCCAAGTCTTATAGTCTTCAGTTGCACCTGATTCATAATTATCTTTAATTCCGTGCTGAAAAATTCTGTATACTAGAGAAAGGGTAAATTAAAAAACAAAACATAAGAATAAAACTCTGGAAAACAACTATAACTGAAAGAAAAGAGAAGAAAGAAAGAATTGTTAAAGCAATAGGAGGAAAACAGAAGAGGTGATGTCATGAAAGCAAAACAAGGAAGGGTTTGAATAAGAGAGAAATATGAAAACATTTTTAATTCTGCAAATAATTAAAAGGGAAATGAAAGAGTACATGCAATTTTTATAGTGTCAAGCAAAGTTTAGGCTCTGAGTTAGCAATACAAAAAAATCAAATAGCATAAAAAGACTCCAAAAACATTTGCCTCTGTGACCAAAGCTTTGAGCTTTACAATAAAACTATCAGGATGAATAAGCTAACCACTCTGATTTGATCACTATAAATTATATATATCAAGACATCACTATGTAACCCACGAATATGCACAATTATTATTTGTCAATTTAAAAAATTAATTAAATCTTTAAAAAAGAAGAGACTACACACTCTCAAGTGTTAGAGTCACAAAACTTGAGTTTCAAATTCAGTTTTGCTACTTACTGAGCGGAATACTTGTATTTATGTCAGGTGGTCAAGTTGAATACTTGTCTCAATATCAGGTGGTCAAGTTGAATAACCTCTGAATTCTTTTTTTTTTCTTTTTTTGACAGAGTTTTCGCTCTTGTTGCCCAGGCTGGAGTGCAATGGCACGATCTCGGCTTGCTGCAACCTCTGCCTCCCAGGTTCAAGTGATTCTCCTGCCTCATTCACTCGAGTAGCTGGGACTACAGGTGCCCACCACCATGTCCAGCTAATTTGTGTATTTTTAGTAGAGACGGGGTTTCACCATGTTAGCCAGGATGGTCTTGAACTCCTGACCTCAGGTGACCCACCTGCCTCAGCCTCCCAAAGTGCTGGGATTACAGGCATGAGCCACCGCGCCCGGCCTGATTTCTTATCTAAAGTTTATTTAGGATAACTGAATGGGAAAACAAATTTAAACTAACTAATACAGGAATCCTCAAAGTACAGCCTTCCTGCTGCCTGTTTATGAATGTAAAATTTTGTTTGTTTGTTTGTTTTTGAGACCGAGTCTCACTCTGTAGCTCAGGCTGGAGTGCAGTGGCGTGATCTCGACTCACTGCAACCTCTGCCTCCTGAGTTCAAGCAATTCTCCTGTTTCAGCCACCCGAGTAGCTGGAATTACAGGCATGCACCACCACACCCAGCTAATTTTTGTATTTTTAGTAGAGACAGGGTTTCACCATGTTGGCCAGGCTGGTCTGGAACTCCTGACCTCAGGTGATCCGCCCACCTCGGCATCCCAAAGTGCTGGAATCACAGGCGTGAGCCACCGTGCCCAGCCTATAAATGTAAAGTTTTATTGGAACATTAAAAAAAAACAAAAAACAAAACCGAAAAAACAAAAAAACTGTCATGAGAAAAGTTAAAGAAGGAAACCACAATTTAGATGAGAACCAAAATAAAGCTATAAGATGGCACTATGATGCAAGTAAATGAAGGCTTGGGAGAAAAGGGGAAGGATCACTGCCCCCACCCCTCAACTGTGCCACCCTGATCAGGTTTCTTAACTGTTCTAAGTCTTTTCCTCATCCATAAAATAAGAATTGCCATATTAGCGTCTTGTTTGTTTTGAGTATTAAATGAGAATGTCTGAAAACACTTAGCAAAGTGCTTGGCACATTATAAGCTTTTAATAAGTGTTCATTCTTAATAGTATTATCACTAATAGATTAATTATAATACACCATTTGGACATTAATGATCTGGAAAACTATCCACCAGAGGGCAACAGATTTTAAAAGACTGGGCACAGAACAATAAGACAGACAAAATTATCATTTATTGAGTACTAGTTTTGTTTCCAAGGGCTATGTTCAACACCTCCATATGACAAACAGTGAAAGAATTGGATTCATTGGCCCGGAAAAGAGAAAACCTAGTGAGCGGGCTGTGATTAAGGCATCATGTGGATCAGTGTGATAATTACAGCCAGGTATTTGAAATGCTGGTGTTTGGTGTCAAGGGGTCTCCATGGACAGAACTAGTAAACCACAAATGTTGCTCCAGGAAAGTAGAGCATTTCAACATACAGATTTTCCCCCTAACAATTGTAGTCATCCCAGAATCAACAGTTCAAGCCAAGACTGGATGGACCTTTGACATATATGTTATTGTGGGAATTTCTCATTGTGTGGTTGAATCTTGAATGTCCAAAAGCAAACACAGCCTCGCTCTGTTGTCCAGGCTGGAGTGCACTGGCATGATCTCGGCTCACTGGAATCTCTGCCTCCCGGTTCAGGTGATTCTCCTGCCTCAGCTTCCTGAGTAGCTGGGATTACAGGTGTGCACCACCATGTCCAGCTAATTTTTGCATTGTTAGTAGAGATGTGCTTTCACCATGTTGGCCAGGCTAGTCTTGAACTCCTGATCTCAGGTGATCTGCCTGCCTTGGCTTCCCAAAGTATTGGGATTACAGGCATGAGCCACTGCGCCCAGCCAAAATTTTTTTCATTCTTATGCAGTTTTCTCAACTACCTAGTGTATGGGGTCATGAACTTAGAGGTTGTTTATCTAATAGATTGTGCTTTTCTAGTTGACTCAAAAACACTATCAGCAGCAGCATGTGAGTAACCTAACATGATAAATATCAGGAAGGGAAGGGCTAAATTTTGTGACAATTTTGGTATTCTCAACATGCAAGCTGAATTGAAGGACCTAATCACTTTCTCTGTATCAGCATAAGGAAATCTATTTTGGGGTAATGTAAAACAAAGAAGCTTGGATTTAACTGTTGGTCAGAAAGACCATGAAATGTCAGCTAAGGCTTACTAGCATTTTCTCCAATTACTTAGGGAAAACAATGAAAAGAACAGCAAGTCCCCTACACACACACACACACACACACACAAACACATATGTGCACACACATTTCTTAGGTTATTTGCTGAGAGACAATTATTAGCATCTAATCGGTATCTTCAAAGCATAGAGAAAGGTTCTGCTTTTAAATAAAAACATTTTTCCCTTCCTTCTTCCTCCTCTCGCTTCCTCTTTTTCATTCCTATTTTTTCAAAACTGATTTGAAAAGAAGATAACCAAATTAATAAGACTCATGTTAGTTTTAAAAAACATTCTTAATAATTCCAGTAATCTTGTATAGAGAGATATAGCTGAAAAACTAATATAACTATGTACCAGAATTATTCTATTTTTGTTATTCTATTTATGTTACTATTTATGCTTACAAAAAAGACAAATAAAGATCAAATAATGTGGGAATTAAGCAGAATAAGGAAGAGAACAACTAATGTGTCTACCAGAAGAATACAACTGTGGCTTTGAATGAAAAGTCAATCTTCTGGTTATTTGGACTCTATCCCTTTACCTCCATCCTGCATCATCAATTGCTGCCTTATTACTGGGCAGCAACACAAACACACATAGATATATACTTTATAACCTAGTTGCAAAAATAGTGTCTCCTGACCTCGCTTCTTCCACTATACACTGTCTCATTTTCTTTGCTCTTATTAAAAGCAAAACATATTAAAAAGTAAATATATTGTCATCTCTCCACTTCCTTACTTCACTTTATTTTATTTTTAGCCTTCTCCGATACAGCTCTTGAGTCCACTAAGGCTCCTTCTGTCAAATTTATCAGTGATCTCTATAGAACTCTATTGGTCAGTTCTTTATTCTCCTCTTTCTAGAGTAAACATAATTTTTTTTTCTTTTTTTTGAGATGGAGTCATGCTCAGTCACCCAGGATGGAGTGCAATGGTGTGATCTTGGCTCACTGCAACCTCCACCTCCCATGTTCATGTGATTCTCCTGCCTCAGCCTCCTCAGTAGCTGGGACTAAAGGCACCCGCCACCACACCTAGCTAATTTTTGTATTTTTAGTAAAGACGGGGTTTCACCATGTTGGCCAGGCTGGTCTCAAACTCCTGACCTCAGGTATCCACCTGCCTTGGCCTCCCAAAGTGCTGGGATTACAGGAGTGAGCCACTGTGCCTGGCCTGGAGTAAACATATAATTTATTATCCAAACCAGGATATATTTGGGATACAGAAGCACTAAACTAATTGTTATTTGATTTTTTTGAAATATTAATATATTGGGTGAAAAATATATTTTTATTAAATTGGTAAACTGGTAAAATAGTTTTTTTAAAGACATTTTCATAAATAAAATTATTTCTAAAAAGAAACATAAAATATATTTATGTTTATTGAGGTAAAATGAAAATTTTATTTATTACTACTTATATATTAAACTATATTTATATTATTGGTCATCTGCACATCAACAACATAAATAGAATAATTATTCCTGGTACATAGGCACACAGTTGCAGTTTTTTAGCTGTATCTGTCTCTCATACAAAGTCACTGGATTATTTTTCTAAAAATGTACTTTTTAACTAATTTTGATCTTATTACTTTAATTATCTTATCAAATTACCTGTAAGCTTCTTCAAATTTGCATTTTGTGGTTATTTAATGGCAGCCACCATTCTGTGGTGAGCTAGATTTTTCCACTTGCCTTGCAGAGCCCTTCACCCTCCTGCAGACTAAGTAGCTGGTGCCTGGTGTGTGAGGAAGCATGGTAGCTGGACCCAAGGTCACAGTTGCAGAGGCAGTGGTGCAGCCTACAGCCAGGGCTTGGGGAGAGATAACTTTGCTGGACAAATGTATTGGTGCCTTAAATGGCTCTTCTTTATAGACTCAATATTTTAAATTGAGAAACTAATTTCTCTGTAAGTGCTGGGGTACTTGGTAAGCTCTGAGTAAATTCTGCTAAATGGAAGATATTCTGCATTTTAGTCTGTTTGGGCTGCTGTAACAAAATACTATAAACCGAGTGGCTTGTAAACAACAAACATTTACTTCTCACAGTTCTAGAGGTTGGGAAGTCCAAGATAGGGGTTGGCAGATTCAGTGCCTGGTGCGAGCCTGTTTTCTCATAGAAGACACCTTCTCTCTGTGTCCTCACATGGTAGAGGACAAGAGCTGGCTTTCTGGGGTCTCTTTCACCTATTTTTTAAAGTTTCATTTTGTTTTAAATTGACAGATAATAATTATATATATTATAAAGTACAATGTGGTGTTTTAATACATATATACAATATGGAGTTATGAATTTAGGCTAATTAGCATGTCCATCACCTCAAATATTTATCATTTCTTTGTGGTGAGAACATTTGAAATCCTGTCTTAGCTATTTTGAGATAAACAATATATTATTATTATTTTATTTTTTATTTTTTATTTTTTTGAGATGGAGTCTCTCTCTGTTGCCCAGGCTGGAGTACAGTGACATGATCTTGACTCACTGCAAGCTCTGCCTCCCGGGTTCACACCATTCTCCTGCCTCAGCCTCCTGAGTAGCTGGAACTACAGTCTCCCACCACCACGCCCGGCTAGTTTTTTGTATTTTTAGTAGAGACAGGGTTTCACCGTGTTAGCCAGGGACAATATATTATTATTATAGTCACTGCGCTGTGCAATAGAACACCAGAATTTATTACTGCTAACTAAAACTTTGTTCCCATTGACCAACATCTTCCTTTTCCCCATCAACGCCCACAATCTCCAGACTCTGATAACCACTATTCTATCTACTCTCTACTTCTATGAGTTCACCTTTTTTAGGTTCCACATATAAGCGAGATCATATGGTATTTATCCCTCTGCCCCTGGCTTATATCATTTAACATAATGTCCTCTAGGTTCA
Source organism: Pongo abelii (assembly GCF_028885655.2). NCBI lineage: Eukaryota > Metazoa > Chordata > Mammalia > Primates > Hominidae > Pongo > Pongo abelii. The sequence continues at coordinate 89,788,087 of NC_071985.2, read as the reverse complement.
TGACAGAATTTTCTGCTCTTTTGGTTTTGTTTTGTTTTGTTTGTTTTTTGGGGGGTGGAATAGTATTCCATTGTGTATATGTAGCACATTTAAAAAATCTATTTGTGCACTGATGGACATGTAAGTTGTTTCCATATCTTGGCTATTGTGATCAATGCTGCAATGGATATGGGAATGCAAACATCTCTTTGATATACTGATTTCAGTTCCTTTGAGTATGTGCTCAGTAGTGAGATTGCTGAATCATGTGTTAATTTTCTATTTAGTTTTTTTGAGGAAACTTCATACTGTCTTCTGAAATGGCTGGGGAACAAATTTACAATACCACCAACAGTGTATAAGTATTCCCTTTTTCTACATCCTTGCCAACACTTATCTTTCATCTCTTTGGTAATAGCCAATCTAACAGGTATGAGGTGATTGCTCATTGTGTTTTTAACTTGCATTTCTCTTATGATGACAGATGTTGTGTGGTTTTCCATGTATCTGTTGACCATTTGTATGTCTTTTTTAAAGAAAGGTCTACTCAAGTCATTTGCTCATTTTTAATAGGCTTATTTGTTTCTTGTTATTGAGTAGTTTGAGTTCCTTATATATTTGGATTTTTAACCCCTTATCCAATGTATGTTACCAATATATTCTCCCTATCTGTGGTTTGTCTCTTCATTCTGTTAATTGTTTCCTTTGCTGTGCAGAAGCTTTTTAGTTTGATGCAATCCCATTTATCCATTTTTGCTTGTGTTGCCTATTCTTTTGGTATCATTTCTAAGATATCACTGTCCAGGCCAATATTAAGGAGCATTTTCTGTATGTTTTCTTCTATTCGTTTTAGAGTTTCAGGTCTTACATTTAAGTCTTAATCTATTTTGAGTTGATTCTTACGTAAGGGGTGAGATAGGGTTCATTTTCATTCTTCCGTAAGTAGATATTCAGTTTCCCAACACCATTTCTTGAATAGACTATCCTTTTCTCATTGTGCATTATTGGCACATTTGTCAAAAATCAATTGACCATAGATGTGTGAGCCCAGTTTATTTCTGGGCTCTCTCTCCTATTCCATTGTTTTATGTGTCTGTTTTTATGCCACTATTAAGTTGTTTTCACTGCTATAACTTTGAAATATATTTTGAAATCCTGTAGTGTAATGCTTTCAGTTTGGTTGTTCTTGATTAAGATCTATTTGGCTATTCAGGGTCTTTTGTGTTTCCATATGAATTTAGGATTGTTTTTCTATTTTTGTGAAAAATGACATTGGAATTTTGATAGGGATAGCATTGCATCTGTAGATTTGGGTCGTATAGACATTGTAACAATATTAATTCTTCCAATCCATGAACATGGGATAGCTTTCAATTTTATTTGTGTCATCTTCAATTTTTTCATCAATGTTTTATAGTTTTCAGTATACACATCCTTCACTTCCTCATTTAAATTTACTCCTAGATATTTTTTAAAGGATATTGTAAACAAAATTGTGTCCTTGTTAATTGAGAGTTTTTAGCTTGAAGGGTATTGAAATTTATCAAAGGCCTTTTCTGCATCTATTGAGATAATCATGTGGTTTTTGTTATTGGTTCTGTTTATGTGATGGGTTACGTTTATTGATTTCCATATGTTGAACGAACCTTGCATCTCAGGGATGAAGCCAACTTGATCGTGGTGGATAAGTTTTTGATGTGTTGCTGGATTCAATTTGCCAGTATTTTATTGAGGATATTGACATCGATGTTCATCAGGGATATTGGCCTGAAATTTTCTTTTTTTGTTGTGTCTCTGCCAGGTTTTGGTATCAGGATGATGCTGGCTGCATAAAATGAGTTGGGGAGGAGTCCTCTTTTTCTATTGTTTGGAATAGTTTCAGAAAGAATGGTACCAGCTCCTCTTTGTACCTCTGGTAGAATTTGGCTGTGAATCCATCTGGTCCTGGGCTTTTTTTGGTTGGAAGGCTATTAATTAGTGCCTCAATTTCAGAACTTGTTATTGCCCTATTCAGGGATTCGACTTCTTCCAGGTTTAGTCTTGGGAGGGTGCATGTGTCCAGGAATTTATCCATTTCTTCTAGATTTTCTAGTTTATTTGTGTAGAGATGTTTAGAGTATTCTCTGATGGTAGTTTGTATTTCTGTGGGATCCGTGGTGATATCCCCTTTATCATTTTTTATTGTGTCTATTTGACTCTTCTCTCTTTTCTTTTTTATTAGTCTGGCTATTGGTCTATCTATTTTGTTAATCTTTTCAAAAAAAACCAGCTCCTGGACTCACTGATTTTTTGAAGGGTTTTTTATGTCTCTATCTCCTTCAGTTCTGCCCTGATCTTAGTTATTTCCTGTCATCTGCTAGCTTTTAAATTTGTTTGCTCTTGCTTCTCTAGTTCTTTTAATTGTGATGTTAGGGTGTCGATTTTAGATCTTTCCTGCTTTCTCCTGTGGGCATTTAGTGCTATGAATTTCCCTCTAAACTCTGCTTTAGTTGTGTCCCAGAGATTCTGGTACGTTGTGTCTTTGTTCTCATTGGTTTCAAAGAACTTCTTTATTTCTGCCTTAATTTTGTTATTTACCCAGTAGCCATTCAGGAGCAGGTTGTTCAGTTTCCATGTAGTTGTGAGGTTTTGAGTTTCTTAATCCTGAGTTCTAATTTGATTGAACTGTTGTCTGAAAAACTGTTTGTTATGATTTCCATTCTTTTGCATTTGCTGAGGAGTGTTTTACTTCCAATTATGTGGTCAATTTTAGAATAAGTGGAATGTGGTGCTCAGAAGAATGTATATTCTGTTGATTTGGGGTGGAGAGTTCTGTAGACATCTATTAGGTCCACTTGGTCCAGGGCTAAGTTCAAGTCCTGAATATCCTTATTAATTTTCTGTCTCATTGAAACTAGGTATTGATGGAACATATCTCAAAATAATAAGAGCTATTTACGACAAACCCAGATCCAATATCATACTGAATGGGCAAAAGCTGGAAGCATTCCCTTTGAAAACTGGCACAAGGAAAGGATGCCCTCTCTCTCCACTCCTAGTCAACATAGTATTGGAAGTTCAGGCCAGGGCAATCAGGCAAGTGAAAGAAATAAAGGTACTGAAATAGGAAAAGAGGAAGTCAAATTGTCTCTGTTTGCAGATGACATGATTGTATACTTAGAAAACCCCATTGTCTCAGCCCAAAATCTCTTTAAGCTGATAATCAACTTCAGCAAAGTCTCAGGATACAAAGTCAACATGCAAAAATCACAAGCATTCTTATACACCAATAATAGACAAACAGACAGCCAAATCATGAGTGAATTCCCATTCACAATTGCTACAAAGAGAATAAAATACCTAGGAATATAACTTACAAGGTATGTGAAGGATCTCTTCAAGGAGAACTACAAACCACTGCTCAAGGAAATAAGAGAGGACATAAACAAATGGAAAAACATTGCATGCTCATGGATAGGAAGAATCAATATCATGAAAATGGCCTTACTCCCCAAAGTAATTTATAGATTCAATGCTATCCCCATCAAGCTACCATTGACTTTCTTCACAGAATTAGAAAAAACTATTTTAAATTTCCTATGGAACCAAAAAAGAGCCTGTATAGTCAAGACAATCCTAAGCAAAAAGAACAAAGCTGGAGGCATCACACTACCTGACCTCAAACTACACTACAATGCTACAGTAACCAAAACAACATGGTACTGGTACCAAAACAGATATATAGACCAATGGAACACAACAGAAACCTCAGAAATAACACCACACATCTACAATCATCTGATCTTTGACAAACCTGACACACACAAGCAATGGGGAAAGGATTCCCTATTTAATAAATGATGTTGGGAGAACTGGCTGGCCATATGCAGAAAACTGAAACTGGACCCCTTCCTTACACATTATACAGAAATCAACTCAAGATGGATCAAAGACTTAAACATAAGACCTAGGACCATAAAAACCCTAGAAGAAAACCTAGGCAATACCATTCAGGACATAGGCATGAGCAAAGACTTCATCACTAAAACACCAAAAGCAATGGCAACAAAAGCCAAAATTTACAAATGGGATCTAGTTAAACTAAAGAGCTTCTGCATAGCAAAAGAAACTATCATCAGAGTGAACAGGCAACCTACAGAATGGGAGAAAAGTTTTGCAATCTATCCATCTGACAAAGGGCTAATATCCAGAATCTATAAAGAACTTAAACAAATTTACCAGAAAAAAATAAACAACCCCATCAAAAAGTGGGTGAAGGATATGAAGAGACATTTCTGTTCTTTTGCATTTGCTGAGGAGTGTTTTACTTCCAATTATGTGGTCAATTTTAGAATAAGTGGAATGTGGTGCTCAGAAGAATGTATATTCTGTTGATTTGGGGTAGAGAGTTCTGTAGACATCTATTAGGTCTTCAAAGAAGACATTTATGTGGCCAAGAAACATAGGAAAAAAAGTTCATCATCACTGGTCATCAGAGAAATGCAAGTCAAAACCACAAAGAGATACCATCTCACACCAGTTAGAATGGCGATCATTAAAAAGTTAGGAAACAACAGATGCTGGAGAGGATGTGGAGAAATAGGAGTGCTTTTACACTGTTGGTGGGAGTGTAAATTAGTTCAACCATTGTAAAAGACAGTGTGGCAATTCCTCAAGCATCTAGAACTAGAAGTACCATTTGACCTAGTAATCCCATTACTGGGCATATACCCAAAGGATTATAAATCATTCCACTATGAAGACACATACACATGTATGTTTATTGCAGCACTGTTCACAATAGCAAAAACTTAGAACCAACCCAAATGCCCATCAATGACAGACTGGATTAAGAAAATGTGGCACATATACACCATGGAATACTATGCAGACATAAAAAAGGATGAGTTCATGTCCTTTGCAGGGACATGGATTAAGCTGGAAACCATCGTTCTCAGTAAACTAACATGGGAACAGAAAACCAAACACCTCATGTTCTCACTGATAAGTGGGAGTTGAACAATGAGAACACATGGACACAGGGAAGAGAACATCACACACGGGGCCTGTCAGTGAGTGGGGGACTAGGGGAGGGATCGCATTAGGAAAAATACCTAATGTAGATGATGGGTTGAGGGGTGCAGCAAACAACCATGGCATGTCCATCCCTATGTAACAAACTTGCACGTTCTGCACATATGTCCCAAAACTTAAAGTATAATAATAATAATAATAATAAAGGCCAGAAGAATTACAAAGTCCTTATTTTTAAAGGCATCAAAGAGTCTTTAAAATGGAAGTAATGGAATATCATCAACCAAAATTCCAGAGAGGTAGAACCTTTCTCAGGTGACCTGACATCATCAACCATTTTTTACCTTGAGTGGAGAGTTGGGGGGAGATTTGCTGATTCTACACATGAGCTGAATATTGAGCTTAGTCTAGGCTAAGGAGGAAAGAACAATAAAAATTTTCTTGACTGTGTTAGTGTAGAGGAAAAATTTGGAAGCTGCTATAGTCTGAATGCGTCACCCAAAATTTGTATGTTGGAAACGTAATTCCCAATGCAACAGTATAGGGAGGTGGGGCCTAATGGGAAGTGTTTAGGTCATGAGGGCTCTACATTGAAGAATGGATAACTGACATTATAAAAAGGGCTTGTGGGAATAAGTTCATTCTCTTCTGCTCTTCTGCCATGTGAAAACACTTTATGGCCCTTCTGTCTTCTGCCATCTGGGGATGCAGCAAGTAGGCCCTCAAAAGATCCCAGCATCCTGAATTTTAATTTCCCAGGCTCCAGAACTGTGAGAAAATGAATTTCTATTCTTTGTAAATTATCCAGTCTCAGGTCTTCTGTTATAGTAGCACAAATGGACTAAGAAACCTGAGATGGTCCCCAACACATGGCTGATTTTCTCACAGGACATTTACTAGTTTCTAGGAGTGCATGGGAGTCTGGTGATCTAGACAGATGTCTTCTAAAAGTAGAGTGAAATCTTTCACAGTCCTGCATACCGTGAAAGAGACCTGTCCTCGTGGTTTCTCCCTTAGTTGATTTGCCAAATTTTGAAGCTATATAGTATGGGAGGCTGAGGAGCTGGGCCAAGAAACTCTGAAAAGAAGGGCTAGCTCTCCCATTGTCTTTCAGATTGGAGGAGATGGATGCCTGACAGTATCTTAATCAAAGGCCCAGGAGGCCACCTTATATAAATTGAAATCCAGGCCAATGAAGCTGGATCCCTGACTGCCATGAGGTGATCAGTCTCTTATATCTGCCTAACAGAAAGAAGGGAAAACACTAACTGGTGGAAGAAAGTATAACTTTAAGCATCTCTGGTTCTTTTATATATAATGCACAGCATTAAATTTAAAAAATACCAGGCAGACAAAAATATGATTGATAAACAAGGGGAAAAAAGACTTTAGAAACAGACCTATAGATATTAGATTAGGATGCAAGGATGTTTGAATAGCTATAATTAATGTTTTGAAGAGAATAGTGGAAAAGATATACACAATAGGTGAAAAGATATACACAATAGGTGAAAATTCTCTGTAGAGAATTTCAACAGAGATTTTGAATTTATTGAAAAATGAGGCCAGACACAGTGGCTCACTCCTGTAATTCCAGCACTTTGGGAAGCTAAGACAGGCAGATTGCTACAGCCCAGGAGCTCAAGACCAGCCTGGGAAACATGGCAAAACCCTGTCTCTACAAAAAATACAGAAATTAGCTGGGCATTGTTACATGTGTCTGTAGTTCCAGCTACCAGGGAGACTGAGGTGGGAAGATTGCTTGAGACTGCGAGGTCAGGGCTGCAGTGAGCCATGATCATGCCACTTCACTCCAGCCTGGGCAACAAAGAGAAACCCTGTCTTAAAAAAGAAAGAAAGAAAGAAAGAAAGAAAGAAAGAAAGAAAGAAAGAAAGGAAAAGAAAAAAATGGAAAGAAAAGTGAATTGGATATTATAAGAGACAGGAAAAAAAAAAAAACCATACCGACCCTTTTGTCACCTAATACCCAACCATCCTTCTTCTCTTTGAAGAGACACCAGCTTAGGCACATATTTGAGACTGTCTCTTCCGGGTTTGCAAACCAATATCACTACTAATGTTCTCCTTCCTACTATTTAGCCATGCTGATGATCTTTTGGACAACCTAGCTCTCAGAAAGAATGTTTCTGTCAGCCCCCATAAGGTGTCAGACTTTCAGTCTCTCTCCCAGGAGCCTATCCTTCCTAGATCTAGACAGGATGGGGCAGAGAAATCCTGGCTGTTTATTTCACCAATGCAGATTTTCTCTACAGAGGCAAATCTCCTCCACAAAAAGCAGCTTTGCAGGGCTATTCCCCTCTTCTGGTCATCTGAACAGCCATCTTGAAATATGTCAAAAAGTGTATTTGGGAGTGAAATTTTTTTTTGTTTCTTTTAGTGATCACAAGTTGCATAGAAATGACAGTTATTTTGAGATATTTGAAAAATTATTATGCAGAAGAGGAATTAGGTTATTCAGAGAAAACCACTAGGAGAAAGTAGGCAAGTTCCAAGAAGAAGTATTTTAATGTACAAAAACTTGACTCTCTAGCAATGGAACCTCTCTAACAATGAAACATGAGAAACCTCTCTAACAATGGAACACGTACCTTTGTTAGCTCTCTAACAATGGAACATGAGAAACTGTTGTGAGAGAGAAGTTCAAGGAAGACATGGAGGATGTTTGGCAAGGGAGTTTGGCCAGAGGAGGTGTTGGGGTTAGAGGGAGGGAGCAACAAATTATACTTCCTCTACTCCTGATTTGGAATCAATTTTAAGATAGACAGAAGATTCATACAGATGGAGAAAAAGTGTCAGCTCTGTTATTGATAAAGCTGGTTGGCAAATGTGGCTTTAGATAAGTTAATGCATGATTCACACTCAGGACCATACTTGGCACTTAGAAAGCACTTGATAAACGTTGACTATCACTATTATTATAATCAGGAGGAGGTGGGGGATGTAGGAGAAGAAGAAGAAGGAAGAGGCCACAAGTGGGCAAACCCTCCCAACATGAGTAGAGTCTGCCATTGTGAACAGGTAGGAATAGACAAGAATATCTGCCTCCTACAGAAAGGCTGGTTCCAAGAAAGACAGCTGAGAAGGGGTTGAGTGGAGGTTGCTCAGTTATCTTCCCAAACTCACAAAATAGTTTATGCACTTCTCTCTCCTGAGGTGGAGTGTTGCAGGAAGTCAGGGATCCCAAACAGAGGGACCGGCTGAAGATTTCATGGACATTTATTAGTTCCCCAAATTAATACTTTTATAATTTCTTATGCCTGTCTTTACTGCAATCTCTGAACATAAATTGTGAAGATTTCATGGACACTTATCACTTCCCCAATCAATACTCTTGTGATTTCCTATGCCTGTCTTTACTTTAATCTCTTAATCCCATCATCTTCATAAACTGAGGATGAATGTCGCCTCAGGACCCTGTGATGATTGCGTTAACTGCACAAATTGTTTAAACAATATGAAATCTGGGCACCTTGAAAAAAGAACAGGATAACAGCAATGTTCAGGGAACAAGGGAGATAACCTTAAAGTCTGGCTGCCTATGGGCCGGGCAGAACAGAGCCATATTTCTCTTCTTTCAAAAGAAAATAGGAGAAATATCACTGAATTCTTTTTCTCAGCAAGGAACAGCCCTGAGAAAGAGAATGCATTCCTAGGAGTAGGCCTCTGAAATGGCCACTCTGGGGACGTCTGTCTTTTACAGTTGAAGATAAGGGATGAAATAAGCCCCGGTGTCCCGTAGTGCTCCCAGGCTTATTAGGATGAGGAAATTCCCGACTAATAAATTTTGGTCAGACCGGTTGTCTGCTCTCAAACCCTGTCTCCTGATAAGATGTTATCAATGACAATGCATGCCTGAAACTTCATTAGCAATTTTAATTTCACCCTGGTCCTGTGATCTCGTCCTGCCTCCATTTGCCTTGTGATATTTTATTAACTTGTGAAGCATGTGATCTCTGTCACCCACATCCTATTTGTACACTCCCTCCCCTTTTGAAAATCACTAATAAAAACTTGCTAGTTTTGTGGCTTGGGGGGCATCATGGAACCTGCTGACATGCGATGTCTCCCCCGGACACCCAGCTTTAAAATTTCTCTCTTTTATACTCTTTCCCTTTATTTCTCAGACCAGCTGACCCTTAAGGAAAATAGAAAAGAACCTACGTGAAATATCGGGGTGAATTTCCCTGATAGTGGAGTGAATGAGTAGGGGAGAGGACAGGCCAGGAATGTCACTCAAGCTGAAGTGCCTCCACTTGAAAAGGATATCTACATTGAGGTAGGGGTTAAATTATCAAAAATTCTGATTCCTACCATTTATTTAAGTGTATGAGCCTATATTTTTCCCTTTCTTCCTTCCTTCCCTCCCTCCCTCTCTCTTTCTCTCTTCCTTCCTTCCTTCCTTTCTTTTTCTTTCTTTCTTTCTTTCTTTCTTCCTTTCTTTCTTTCTCTTCTTTCCTACATTGAGGTAGGGGTTAGATTATCAAAAATTCTGATTCCTACCATTTATTTAAGTGTATGAGCCTATATTTTTCCCTTCCTTCCTTCCTTCCCTCCCTCTCTCTCTCTCTTTCTCTCTTTTTCTTTCTTTTTTTCTCTTTCTTTCTTTCTTTCTTTCTTTCTCTTCTTTCCTCAGTGTCTTACTGTGTTGCCCAACCTAAAGTGCAATGGCTATTCACAGGTGTGATCATAGAGCACAACAGCACTGCAGCCTGGAACACCTGGGCTCAGACAATCCTTCCCCCTCAGCCTCCTGAGTCACTGGATCTACAGGCATGTACCACCACACCCAGTTTATAAGACTATATTTCTTAAAATACATTCTCAGTCTTAGTTCGCTGCTGTTTCTCCATCTCCCCTTTACCACTTGATGCAGACCTTCCTGATTACTCTTTTTTCCCAGTTGACTGAAATTCTGTTCAGGATAAGAGTACCGCTTTTTAAGACTAAATAATGCTTCCTTCCTGATTCCTCCTCTCCCAAGGTTGGCAGTAAAGTGTTGCTATACTACCATATTAACACATCTTAGGGATTCCAAAGAGCCCTCAAGGGAACATCAAAAGAATTCTCAGACAAGCCTTTAACAGAACCTATGGAGAGATGGAGGAGCATGCCAATGAAAACACTAGACCTTAAAAGTTCTACTAGACCCTTCCTTGTCCTTATTATGAAGCAGCTGCAGAATCCCCTTCACTGTCACTCACACACAAATATCTGGCAAAAAATGGTAAAGACAAGAGATAAATTTGTTTATTATAGAGAAAGTTGGATAATTAAGGAAGGTCAGGAGTAGGAATTAAGAGAAGAATCAATGACTCTAACCATTCAAGGAATTTTCAGAGAGAAGAAGGATTAGACTTCATTTTACTCAGCTCCTAAGAGAAGAAAGGGACTAGTGAAGGTGATGGGTGAATGGAGGGGGCCATGATAGGAAGATGGATATTTGCTTCACTTAAAGGACTTTTTTACAAGTGGGAATGTACTCTGCCTTATTGGGAGAGTGAGTGTCTCCTCATTAATGGAAGTGAAAGCTAGGTGTCAGGGGTGTGGAAGAGAAGATCCAGGAATTTGGCCAAGAAATGACTGCATTAAGTGCTTTTAAGATATCTTCCAACCCTGGCTATTCACAATCCTATCAGTAGGAATGTTTGACCTACAACCTCAAAGATGTTTTGGAGCAAGAAGTGGCAAAATAAATAAATAAATAAATAAATAAATAGCACCACCCTCCATTTGACATAAAAATCTTTATTTAATTTTACTTCTTTCATTTTACTTTTTAGCTTTCCAAATCATCTCACACTATCCTCCCATTTTACAATCCATCATCAAATCCAGTGGCTGTTTCTAAGCTCTCTGTCTCCTTTGACAGCTGATATGGGTCATTGTTTTGCCCTTCTTGGAATCTCTTCTCCTACCATCTGTGACAGCAAGTGATCTTATTTGCATCCTTGACTGTGTTTTAAATTCTTCTGCCTTTTAATGTGGTTATAACATTATCAATGGCCTACTTTTTTCTCTTTCTCTCCCTAGTCTCAGCTTCAAAGTGTGACTACAATGGAGGTAACTCTCATATCTTGGTTCTATTTTTTTTCTGAGATACACTGTCTCATCAATGGCCACTTCATGAGAATTTCCTACTTCATTTCCATTGTCACTTCAAACTTTTTAACCTAAAATAAACTTACCCCTCTTACTTAAGAAGAGAGTTGGGTGCATCTTCTATGTGCTTACTGAAGAACCCTCACTTCCTCTGTCATTAGGGTGACTACCCATCTTAGACATTGCCCCAGTGTAATTATTTTTTAATTTCTATTATTTCAATAGTTTTTGGGGTACAGGTGGTGGTTTGTTACATGCATAAGTTCTTTAGTGGTGACTTCTGAGATTTTGGTGCACTCATCACCCGAGCAGTACACATTGTACCCAATGTGTAGTCTTTTATCTCTCACCCCCCTCCCACCATTCCCACTGAGTCTTCAAAGTCCATTGTATCATTCTTATGCCTTTGTGTCCTCACAGCTTAGCAGCCACTTATAAGTGAGAACATACGATGTTTGATTTTTCATTCCTGAGCTACTTCACTTACAATAATGGTCTTCAACTCCATCTGGGTTACTGCAAATGCCATTATTTTGTTCCTTTTTATGCCTGAGTAGTATTCCATGGTATGTATATACCACATTTTCTTTATCCACTCATTGATTGATGGGCATTTGGGTGGGTTCCATATTTTTGCAATTGTGAATTGTGCTGCTATAAACATGCATGTACAAGTGTCTTTTAATGACTTCTTTTACTCTGGGTAGATACCTAGTAGTGGGATCGCTAAATCAAATGGTAGATCTATTTTTAGTTATTTAAGGAACATCCATGCTGTTTTACATAGTGGGTGTATTAGTTTACATTCCCACCAGCAGTGTCAAAGTGTTCCCTTTTCACCACATCCACACTAACATCTATTATTTTTTATTTTTGGCCATTCTTGAAGGTGTAAGCTGGCATTGCACTGTCATTTTGATTTGCATTTCCCTGATTATTAGTGATGTTGAGCATTTTTTTCATATTTGTTGGCTATTTGTATATCTTCTTTTGAGAATTGTCTATTCATGTCCTTAGGCCACTTTTGGATGGGGTTATCTTTTTTTTTTTTTTTTTTTTGCTGATTTATTTGAGTTCCTTATAGATTCCTTGGGATGTGACATTAGTCCTTTGTCAGATGCATAGTTTTTGAAGATTTTCTCCCACTCTGTGGGTTGCCTGTTTACTCTGCTAACTATTTATTTTGCTGTGCAGAAGATTTTTAGTTTAGTTAAGTCCTATCTATTTCTTTTTGTTGCACTTCATGGTCATGAAATCTTTGCTTAAGTCAATGTGTAGAAGGGTTTTTGTGATGTTATCTTCTAGACTTTTTATGGTTTCAGTTCTTAGATTTAAGTCTTTGGTCAATCTTGAGTTGATTTTTGTATAAGGTGAGAGATGAGGATCCAGTTTCATTCTTCTACATGTGGCTTGCCAATTATCCCAGCACCATTTGTTGAATAGGGTGTCCTTTCCCCAATTTATGTTTTTGTTTGCTTTGTCAAAGATTAGTTTGTTCTAAGTATTTGGCTTTATTTCTGGGTTCTCTATTCTACTTCATTGGTCTATGTGCCCATTTTTATACCAGTACCATGCTGTTTTGATGACTATAGCCTTGTAGTATAAAGTCAGGTAATGTGATGCCTCCAGATTTTTTCTTTTTGCTTAGTCTTGCTTTGGCTATGTAGGCTGTTTTTGGGTTCCATATTAATTTTAGGATTGTTTCTCTAGTTCCATGAAGAATGATGATGGTATTTTCATGGGAATTGCATTGAATTTGCAGATTGCTTTTGGCAGTATGGTCATTTTCACAATATTGAGTCTACCCATCCGTGAGCATGGGATATATTTCCATTTGTTTGTGTCATCTATAATTTCTTTCAGCAGTGTTTTGTAGTTTTCCTTACAGAGGTCTTTCACCTCCTTATTTAGGTACATTTCTAAGTATTTTAATTTTTTTGTAGCTATTGTAAAAGGGGTAGAATTCTTGATTTGATTCTCAGCTTGGTCACCGTTGGTGTATAGCAGTGTTATTGGTTTGTGTATATTGATTTTGTGTCCTGAAACTTTACTGAATTCATTTATCACATCTAGGAGTTTTTTGGATGAGTAGGGTTTGATACCTTGTACAATTATACCATTGGTGGACAGCAACAATTTGACTTCCTTTTTACCAATTTTGATGCCCTTTCTTTCTTTCTCCTGTCTGATTGCTTTGGCTAGGAGTTCTAGTACTATGTTGAATAAAAGTGGTGAAAGTGGGCATCCTTGCCTTCTTCCAGTTCTCAGGAAGGGGGAATGCTTCCAACTTTTCCCTGTTCAGTATAATGTTGACTGTGGGTTTTTCATAGATGGCTTTTATTACCTTAACTTATGTCCCATCTATGCCAATTTTGCTGAGAGTTTTAATCATGAAAGGATGCTGGATTTTGTCAAATGCTTTTTCTGTGTCTAATGAAATGTGCATATGATTTTTGTTTTTAACTCTGTTTATGTGGTGTGTCACATTTATTGACTTGTGTATATTAAATCATCCCTACATCCCTGATATGAAACCCACTTCATCATGGTGGACTATCTTTCTGATATGCTGTTGGATTCGGTTAGCTAGTATTTTGTTGAGGATTTTTGCAAATATGTTCATCAGGGATATTAGTCTGTAGTTTTCTTTTTTTGTTATGTCCTTTCCTGGTTTTGGTATTAGGGTGATTAGGTATTAGCTTCATAGAATGATTTAGGAAGGACTCCTTCTTTCTCTGTCTTTTGGAATAGTTTCAATAAGATTGGTACCAATTCTTCTTTCAATTCCTGATAGAATTCAGCTGTGAATCCATCTGGTCCTAAACTTTCTTTTTGTTGGCAATTTTTAAATTGCCATTATTTTTATCTTGCTGTTTGTTATTGGTCTGTTCAAAGTTTCTATTTCTTTCTTTCTTTCTTTTTTTTTTTTTTTTGAGACAGAGTCTCGCTCTTTTGCCCAGGCTGGAGTGCAGTGGCACTATCTCGGCTCACTGGAAGCTATGCCTCCCCAATTCACACCATTCTCCTGCCTCAGCCTCCCAAGTAGCTGGGACTACAGGCACCTGCCACCATGCCTGGCTAATTTTTTGTATTTTTAGTAGAGACAGGGTTTTACCATCTTAGCCAGGGTGGTCTCAATCTCCTGACTTAGTGATCCGCCCGCCTCGGCCTCCTGAAGTGCTGGGATTACAGGCGTGAGCCACCGCACCTGGCCCAAAGTTTCTATTTCTTCCTGGTTTAATCTAGGAGGGCTGTATGTTTTCAGAAATTTATCCATCTCCTCTCAGTTTTCTAGTTTGTGCACATAAAGGTGTTCATAATAGCCTTGAATGATCTTTTGTATTTCTGTTGCATTGGTTGTAATATCTCCCATTTTGTTTCTAACTGAGCTTATTTGGATTTTCTCTCTTCTTTTCTTGGTTAATTCCACTAATGGTCTATCCATTTTCTTTCCCATTTCAATGGACCAGGTTTTTGTTTCATTTATCTTGGTATTGTTTTTCGTTTGTTTTAATTTCGTTTAGTTTTGCTCTCATCTTGGTTGTTTCTTTTCTTTTGCTGGGTTTGGGTTTGGTTTTTTCATGCTTCTCTAGTTCCTTGAGATGTGACCTTAGGTTGTCTATTTGTACTCCTTCAGATTTTTTGATATAGGCATTTAATGCTATGAACTTTTCTCTTTGCACTGCTTTTGCTGTATCCCAGAAGTTTTGATAGGTTGTGGCACTATTATCGTTCATTTCAAATAACTTTTAAATTTCTATCTTGATTCCATTGCTGATGCAAAGATCATTCAGGAGCAGATTATTTAATTTCCATATATTTGCATAGTTTTGAAGGTTTCTTTTGGAGTTGATTTCCAATTTTATTCCACTGTGGTCTGACAGAGTACTTGATATAACTTTGATTTTCTTAAATTTATTGAGACTTGATTTTGGGCCTGTGTTCCATGTTCTGATGAGTAGAATACATATTTCACAGTTCTTGAGTAGAATGTGCTGTAAATATTTGTTAAGTCCATTTATTCTATTCTTTATTTTCTGTCTTGATGCTTTCTAGTTCTGTCAGTGGAGTATTGAAGCCCCCCACTATTATTGTGCTCCTGTCTATCTCATTTCTTACATCTAGTAGCGATTGTTTTATAAATTTGGGAACTCCAGTGTTAGTTGCATATATATTTAGGATTGTAATATTTTCCTGCTGGACTAGTCCTTTTATTGTTATGTAATATCCCTCTTTGTCTTTGAAAACTATTGTTGCTTTAAAGTCTGTTTTGTCTGATATAAGAATAGTTACTCCTGCTCAATTTCATGTCCATTTGTACACAATATATTTTTCCATCCCCTTACCTTAAGTTTATGTTAGTCCTTATGTGTTAGGCAAGTCGTTTAAAGACAGAAGATACTTGGTTAGTGAATTCTTATTCATTCTGACATTCTGGATTTTGTAAGTGGAGCATTTAGGCCATTTACATTTAATGTTAGTATTGAGATATGAGGTACTATTCTATTCATTGTGCTAGTTGTTGCCTGAATATCTTGGTTTTTTTCCATTGTGTTATTGTTTCATAGGTCCTGTGAGATTTATGTTTTAAGAAGGTTCTATTTTGGTGTATTTTGAGGTTTTGTTTCAAGATTTAGAATTCCTTTTAGCAGTTCTTATCGTGCTGACTTTGTAGTGGCAAATTCTCTTGGTAGTGATAAATTCAGCATTTGCCTGTCTGAAAAAGACTTTATCTTCCTTTCATATATGAAGCTTAGTTTTGCCAGATACAAAATTCTTGGCTGATAATTATTCTTTTAAGGAGGCTAAAGTAAGGGTAATTACTTCATTTAAGGAGATGAAAGATAGGACCCCAATCCCTTCTAGCTTGTAGGGTTTCTGCTGAGGAATCTGCTGTTAATCTTACAGGTTTTCCTTTATAGGGTACCTGATGCTTTTGCCTCACAGCTCTTAAGATTCATTCCTTTATATAACCTGATGACTGTGTGTTGAGGTAATTATCTTTTTGCAATGAATTTCCTGGGTGTTCTTTGAGTTTCTTGTATTTGGATGTCTAGATATCTAGCAAAGTCAGGGAAGTTTTCCTCAATTATTCCCTCAAATTAGTTTTCCAAACTTTAGATTTCTCTTCTTCCTCAGGAACACAAATTATTCTTAGGTTTGCTCATTTAACATAACCCCAAATTGGCTGGAGGTTTTGTTCATTAAAAAAAATTTTTTTTCTTTGTCTGTGTTGGATTGGGTTAATTCAATAACATTGTCTTTGAGATCTGAGGTTCTTTCTTCTACTTGTTCAATTCTATTGTTAAAACTTTTCAGTGTATTTTGCATTTCTCTAAGCATGTCTTTTATTTCCAGAAGTTCTTATTGTTTTTTATTTATAGTATCTATTTCTCTACAGTATTTTTGTCCATATCTTGTATTCTTTTAAAAATTTATTCAAGTTGGTTTTCACTTTTCTCTGGTACCTACTTGAGTAGCTTAATAATCAACCTTCTGAATTCTTTTTCTGGCAATTCAGAGATTTCTTCTTGGTTTGGATCCATTACTGGTGAGCTAGTGTGATCTTTTGGTGGTGTGATATAACTTTGTTTTATTATATTGCCAGAATTGTTTTTCTGGTTCTTTCTCATTTGGGTCGTTATGTCAGAGGAAAGGTCTGGGACTCAAGGGCTGCTGTACAGATTCTTTTGTCCCACAGGGTGATCCTTTGATGTGGTGCTCTCCCCTTTCCCCTACAGATGGGGCTTCCCGAGATCTGAACTGCAGTGATTGTTATTGCTCTTCTGGGTCTAGCCACCTAGTGGACCTACCAGGCTCCAGGCTGGTACTGGGGAGTGTCTGCAAAGAGTCCTGTGTTGTGATCTATTTTCAGGTCTCTCAATTATGGATACCAGCACCTACTCCAGTGAAGGTAGCAGGGGAGTGAAGTGGATTCTGTGACAGTCCTTGGTTATAGTTTTGTTTAGTGCATGGGTTTTCTCAAATGCTGGTTATGCTAACAGTGAAGTTGTCACATGGACAGACTCAGGACCTCTGGTTAGCCAGGATGTTACAAGTGGTGGAATTAGCTGTTGTTTTCTCCTTCCTTGGAGCAGGGCTGTTTTGTTATGAGTTGCTATAATGGCTTGACTTGATTGGCCTCCAGCCAGAAGGTGGCGATTTCAAGAAAGCATCAGCTGCAGCAGTATAGGGGGAATACAAGCTTGCCCTAAGGTCACCTGGATAAGTATTTGGGTTTCTCAGGTGATGGGAAGGGCCACAGGGCTCCCACAAGATTATGTCTTTTGTCTTCAACTACCAGGGTGGGCAGAGAAAGACCATCAGGCGGGGGCAGAGTTGAGCATGTCTGAGCTCAGACTATCCTTGGGCAGGGCTTGCTGTGGCAACTGTGGGGTATGGGGGTGTGGTTCTCAGGCCAATGGAGTTATGAACCCAGGGGGATTATGGCTGCCTCTGCTGCTTTGTACAGGTAGCCAGGGAAGTGGAGGAAAGCCAGTGGTGACAGGTCTCACCCCACTCCCACACAGCCAGCAAGGGCAGTCTCACTCCTGCCATGCTCCCCCAATAGCCAAAAGAGCCAAATTTATATCCAGGCCTCTGGTATGCAGGGCTGGGATGTTGCCCTGGGATACTAGCCTCTCTGCTGAGAAGGCAAGCAGAGCTTTCAGGCCTCACCCCTCCCTGCCTGCTGTGGCTTCTGTGCTTGTATCTGCACTTTCTATTCATCTCCACAGATCCTGGCCAGGACAATTCGTACTCAGTCAAAATTATTACAAAGTTCAGCTGGAAGTTTCCTTCTCCCTGTGGCCCTTCCCCAATTCCACTGGCAGCCCTCCCCAAGGAACCCTGTGAGATAAAGTCAGAAATGACTTCCCTGGACTTCCTGGGGGACCAGGAGTACCTGCAGGGCTCTTCCCACTGCTTCTTCTACTTTTATATTTTGCTTGGCTCTTTAAATTCATTTCAGATCTAGGTAAAGTTAAATCCTTCTCCTGTTATTTGGATTTTCAGGTTTCCTCAATGAAGATGTGTGTTCAGAGGTAGACTTTCCCCCTCTCACACTTTAGGCACTCACAGTTTTTCAGCTATTTCACAGAGTTTGCAGTGGCAAGCCACTTCTTTCAAAGGGCCGGTGAATTCTTTCAGTTTTCCTGGTATGTTCCTGCAGCGGTTCTTGGAGCAAAAGTTCATGATGTGAGTCTCCACACATGTTCGTCTGAGTGAGAGTTTCAAGTTAGTCCTGCCTCCTAGCTGCCATCCCCTGCCCCAGGGTAATTATTAATAGCATCTTCTTTTATTTTCCAATGAGTCTCAGTAGATCGCATAGTGATCTACCTGTTATAATACTTCAATTGCCTGTGTTCTTTGTATCTCCTGCTGGATGACAAGCCAAACATTTAGTAGGAACTTAATAACTTTGTTGAATGAGTGAAGCATTGAGTAGAACTAGAAGTCTTCTGTGAAATAAACTTAGTACAGTTAACCTTTTAGAGCCTGTCATCAATCCACGTTGGCCTCCTTATCTCCTTTCAGCCTGTAAGAGCTGAGAAACCAGACACAGTTTCATCCAGTCTGTGACTAAGTCCACATCCTTTAGATACAAGGAAGTGGTGGGGATACTAAGGTTGGGTGGATTGTGTTGCTATATCACCCTCTTGTGGCTGGTGTGTGAAACTCATCACGAAGTCCTTTCTGTGGTATAAGTAGTTCTATAAATCTCAACCCAGATCTCATTTTGGTTTCAGGTTAGATTTGGTCATCACTATTTTTTAAAAAGTTTCCTGGGTAATTCTAATATTTAGGTAACCTTGGGTGTTATTGGCAGGTTTGGGCCATGCTTAAGTGACCAGGTGGCCACCTTTGACAGATCTACTTCTTTGTATATAGAAGTGTATTTAGTTTTCTCAGAGCTCACCAGGGGGCCAGCATATCTCTAGATCAGTGGTTCTCAACTGGGGGAGATTTTGCCAAGCAGGGGACATTTGGTAGTGTTTGGAGACACTTGATTGTTACAATCAAGGACAGGGCATGTGCTATACACCCAGTGGGCAGAGGCCAGGGATGCTGTTAAACACCCTACAGTGCACAGGACAGCCCCATGACAAAAAAAAATTATCCAGTCCCAAATGTCAGTAGTGTAGCAGTTGAGAAACCCTGCTCTAGATTTTGTCCACAAGGGAAATTTGGTGGAGTTCAGGGAAGGGAATTACTCTGGCAGTGACAAAAATTAAACAATCCTTTCAACACAGTTCTCCATGTGGAGGGTGGTTCCTGACCTTTGGTGAAGGGGATGCCACGCTAACCCTTGTCCACCTCCAGGAAAGGGACAACCTCACATCCTATCTGATCAAATCTGCCTCCTTCAGCATTTCATAACTATGGCATGGAGACATAAGGCCAGGAAACACATCATGCCATACTACTGTGTTATAAATCCTTTAGGAAACACAAGACAAAAGTGCAATTTCTTGATGGACTGGCTGTAATTTATTTATTTCCAAAAAGTAGAAACATAAACTTCAGAAGAAGAATCAATTCACAGTGGCTTCTCAGCCAGCACACACCACCCCCTGTAACAATCACATCCCCACTGTGTGAATTGAGGAAGCGTCTTGAAGAGCCTGGGACTGTGCCCAGTTGTACTTCAGAACATCAGTCCCTTCAAACTGAGAATGGGTGTGTTCCTCCTGACTTCTCTAGAATTCAGACATGCTTGGTCAAAAGAAAACAGCATTAGAGGGGAAACACGGGGAAAACTTATTGTTTTAAGTCTGAGGAAAAGGCAAGTTCCCGCTCCCCATAGTGCCATTTGGGGGAAACTAGAGAGTGGTGAATGTATCACCAGAAGGGGTTGTTTTACCACTTGTAACCATGGTCTAGGGTGAGAGGCATAATGCCAGTGCTGTTTGGTGGGTGGCCCAAAAGAACCCCTCCCCAGTGAGGTCTTGAGCCCAGGGGTTCAGGATACTTGGAAGTGATAGCCCCTTCTTCACCCTTTGTTTCTGCCCTTCCATCAGGTAGAATTCAGCTACTGGAAAAACTCAAGTGCTGGGAACTGAGCTTCTAGAACAATCTGAATTATAGTAAAGGAATGGGTGCTCATAAGCCCAGGGTTTACAAATCTTCATTAGTAGCTCCACAGTTTTGAGAGTAGACAGTGAATGAGGGTAAGGTTATACAAGGGTGTCGTAGTGGATAATTGTGAGGCTTTTTTTGTCTGCCTACCACCTGAATCCCACTTCTATTATTTGTAGAATTCCTTAACTCATAAAAAGTGAAAGTGGAAAATGCCAGATATTCAATTCCCAGCCTCCCTTGGAGATAGGACATGGACATGTGACCTAGGATTGGCCACTCAATCCCAGACTTTGAATTATAAACTACAGATGAAAGGATGAAGAAGGGACCCTGGAGAATTCATTTTCATGGCAGACAGTGCAGCAGTAACAGTAATATCAAGTTTCCAAGTCCAGCAGAGACAGTGAGGCAGTGGTAGAGTCTGTGCCTAGTGCTGGGGACAGTGGCTGTGCATGAACAGGATCGTCATCCCTGGGCTGGTTTTGTAATTTTGGCTGTGCTCCCAGCCACAGCCTAGTCTCCTCTTTTCCTGCTCACTTTCAAAGCATGGTTTTGCAGAACTTTCTAGCAGTTATTGGAACCAATCAGTATCTTTTCAATAGGTTCCTTTTCTACACAAAAAAAGCCAAAGCCAGCTTCTGTTGATTGCAACTAAGAGCTCTATTAAAGAAGCTGGTACCAGGAAACGAGATGCACTAAGCAACAGGCTTACAATGTGAATTGACCTCATAGAGGAGGTAAGATACAAGGCAATAAGGACCTGAGTTTTGAGCTGGGAAGTTGGTGCCCCTTATTATGCAATGGTATGATAGTGGCTGTTTCTTACAATACTTGCCAAGTTTATATAAGAACCAATAAGAAAAAGAAGGGCTTAAATTGAAGACAGCCTGTCTGAAAGCAGAGAATAGGAAAAAACATAGGACTTTACTTAAAAAGTCTCTTTCTGCTTGCAACTCGCAAAATAAGTTATTGAGCATTCAATGATTTGAAGCTGTTAGACCAAAATAACTTAATTTTCTACTAGAAGATAAATTTAGTGTGAGGAGAGGTATGCAGGGAGTAGAAAGTGCCTAGGAAAGACCTTGACCTGCAATACCCCTTGAAGCCCTGGATACAAGATAGGTTCAGAATCTGGTCACAGAGAGTCTTAGCTGAGGTTCCAGGTTTGTTGTTCAAGGGAATCTACAGAGAACTGGGATTTAAACATCATTTTGAGAAGTGAAAAATCACCATGGGACAAGTTCCTCTGAGTATTCCAAGCTCCTTTGTAACAGCACCATCAAACATTTGCTACTTTTTTCTTTAAAACTGTATGCCATTTGCACAGAACTGTACTTTTAAGGCTCTTACTTGGTTTCCAGTCCACTGTTCAAAACTCAGAGATCTCAAAATCATTCTTTCTGTTTATTGACTTTTTAGCTTCTGGGTTTTGCAAATAAAATAATATTCTTAGCTTCCTTTATACAATAATATCAGAGTGTTTTATGTATAATAAGAAATTCACCCTTCAGCCTCTATTCACTCTTTATCCTGAGAGAGAAACTGAGGCACAGAGGCTTGATCAGGTCTGCAGGTTATCATGATCAGCTCCCAGAACAAAGTAAAGATGGCCAAAATGTAAACTTTTCCAGACTTTGTGACTGGTGGTCCAGTGTGTGAGATAGGTACTCAGATGTCCTGGCTTTCAGTCTGATTTTTATTATCCAGTTCCAGCCAAGAGCAAGATGCCCAAAGTCTGAACTCACATTACTGTCCATTTCATCTGCTACAACACAAAGATGGAACGCTGTTATCAAGTAACGCTCTGTTCTGCGCCTGCAGCCACTGCACAGCAAGCTAAATTCTTGGGAAGCCTCACTTCCTTGTTCATTTCACAGATGTATATGGAAGAAACATCAACTGGGAGTTGATCTGAGAAGGGTACAGACGTGTAGCATGTCTGTCAGAGGAAATTTGGGGCCTGGGGCCAAAGTTCAGTGTTCATTTTGCTTTTTCCATTTTCCTTCAGAAAGTCCCTTTGTTGGGTCTCTGGTGTCAGCTCTCTGGAAGTGTCACACTAGCATAGACTGTGATGGAATTTGTTTCCTGGGGACAAAGCAGAAGTCTGTGAGTAGAGGGACTGGATACTCACTTCACAGAATGCAAATGAAAACAGCGCTGCTGAGGAAAAGGAAAGGGTCTTAGAGATCGTGGCTTGTGCAGGGTCTGTCACAGACAGGGCCTTGCTGGGACAGCACTTGGGTTCCCACACTGCTTCTCCACCTGCAACAAGGGCTGCAGCTCCCTTCCAAGCATAAGCATGCCATTATGGGGAGCGTGATCTGAGGACCAGCACTCAGTGCCCTGTCTCCGTCTTTGCCCTCTCCCCTTCCATCCCCTTGTAAGGAAAACCATTTGTTTTGCTGTTACATATGGATCACAATCTGGGAAGCCAAGAGAGTTGTAAATTATTGAGTTTTTAAAAAGTCTAGTGGGACTCAAAGGGAGAAGAGAAAAGTGGTATTGTCAGGAGAGAGGAAGGGGAGAAGAGGGTTATGTGCAAAGATCTCTCATGTCAAAGAAACAAAGAAAAGAGAATTTAAGGGGTTTGGCCATAAAATGTTAACTATAGCATACTGTTTTTGTCCTTAAGTAAACTTCATTAAAAATCTATATATTTTTTGAAGCTTTGAAGTCAGGTTTATATTTTTACTTCCCTCTTAGATATGACAGTAAACTGAGAATGGACCTCAAGTTGAAGATTGATTTCATCTTGAAATAGGGCACCTGCCCAGGCATTTCTGGGTGAGTGTGTGTGCGGTAGGAGCTTTGAAAAATAAGGTGGATGCAGGCATTTGTGTGACATTTGTGCCTCTATAATCCTGGGTTCTCTTCTGAAAGAGCCCAAATGGAGCAAAGATTTCAGCCCAGAATTTATTTCTATTCATTCAGTAAAGGAAAGATTCCTGTCAAAAGTAAACTTAGTCCCTGCTGATGTTGCAATAGGGTAGAATACGCACGTCTCATTTTGAGCTGCACTCCGTATTCTCTTCTAGGCTTAACACCTATGCAGAGCTCCACCCCTAAATATTCTGATTAAATGGGGCTGCACAGAGTCTAGGCATGAGCATTTTTACAATGGTTCCCTGGTGATTCTGTTTTGTAGCTGGAGTTGAGAACTCCTGGACTCCAGCTGCTGTTCTTAGACTTGAGTGTGTATCAGAATTGCCTGGGGTGTGGGTTTTTTTAAATATGTAGGTCCATGGCTACTCTCCATAGACATTTTCATTTAACAGAATCCTAGGTGGAAGGCCCTAGGAATCTTTATTTTTAACAAGTACGCTGGCTGATTCTGATGTGGTCCTTGGACAACTCTCAGGGAAACACTGGCCAGCAGGGAGTGAGCAGCGGCCCCGTATGAGCAGGTATTGTGGACTTCATGGAAACTGGAAAACCAAAGCCACAGAGACTCCTTTTTGCCTGCATGCTGTGGCCTCCCTTCCCCAGTCCAGGACTCATCAATCTGTTTCATTTAATTTGTTTTTGTTTTAATTTTTTTTTTTTACTTTTATTTTAAGTTCAGGTGTACATGTGCCGGTTTGTTACATAGGTAAACTTGTGTCATGAGGATTTGTTATACACATTATTTTGTCACCAAGGTATGAAGCCTAGTGCCCAATAGCTATTTTCCCTGATCCTCTCCCTCCTCCCACCTTAAAAAAAAAACTTCCTCATTTTCCCCTCCTTCATGTATTCCCTCTCTACGGAGAGTAGGCAGAGAGATGCCTCACCTGGACAGACTCTGGGACAGGCTCTGTGGCAGCAACATATATGGTGGTGCAAGGGTCCTGAGCTGGGAAGGGGTCAAGTTTCTTCTGAAGAGGCTACAAGAGAAGCAAAGAAAGCAGATTAGCTGAACAGAGAGAGCTAGTTCTCACCCAACTCTCCAATAGAGAAGCACAGACTCAAGAAGCCTTGAGGCAGAAAGTTCCTTCGAGTCATTTGGTCCAACCTCCTTCTCAGGTGGGAATTCTCCCCCAAATTCTCTGGAACTCAATTCCCCAGGCTTTACTTGGACTCCCCAAGTGGAGTCTTGGGGTGCACAACCTCCCAAGGCAGCCTCATCCATTGTCAATGCTTCCCAGATGTTTTAAATGTCTTCCTCACAAGAAACTGAAATTGGTGTGGCTCTTACAGGGGCAGCTGGAGGGGACAGAATAGCAACAGAATTTAGTCCGTCTCACTCATATCACCGGCTACATGCAGAGTTCTTGCATCCCACACTGCCATTCCTACTCTTCCTCCTCCTCACATATGTCTTATTTGCCTCACAACCACTCTATGTGTTAAATACTGTTGTTACTCACACTTCACCAATGACAAAGCTACAGCTCAGAAAGATCAAATGTTTTCCTAATGTGTACATGCAAGAAGCGTCAAAGCCAGGAGTCCCCCGCCTTAAGCTCTTTTAACTTAAGGTGCATGTCCTTTCTGTCACTATTCTTTTTTGGTCACTCAACTTATAATGACCTATCCCTTACTTAAATTCCTCAGGTATTTAAAGTCTAATTTACACTTTATGGCACTCTATGCTATATTTAAAACATTCTGATATATTTATGTGTTGTTTCTCCAGTCTATACATTCCTTGAGAAATAAGCTATATATTTTTGTATTCCCCACAGAACAGTATTGGACACATAAAAATAAACCCTTCAGTTGATATTTGTTGATGTTACTTTGAACGAATTAAAATCCACAATACCTGGACAAAGACCTCAAAATAAATTGAGACCACATCCTTGTAAGATGCAGATGCCATCACTTACAATAGGGAAGTCATTAATTCAACACATTTCGGGGACACTGGTTATGGGATAATGCTGCTGTCCACTCTCCCTGGGTATAGAGCCAAACTTGAAGCCATACCACATGTGTTTTAATGCGAGAAAACTTGGAATTTTGTCATGTGATGGAAGGGTTAAGGAATTAGGAAAGTTTATTGGAGGAAAAAGGGATGGGACATAATTTTTGTCTTCATATATTTGATGAATTGCCATATAGAAAAGGAATTCAATTTGCCTGTAAAGTATCTCAGGTTTAAACCAAGATTAGGATTTGGGGAAAATATTTTGATTCAATATAATGAAGATCTTTCTAATAGTAAAAGATGCTCAAATGTGGGATGAATTGCCTTGGCAGGCAATGAGCTCCTATAGTTATAAGTGCTTGGGCATGGTCTAGACCAGTGCTGCTGACTTTTATTATGCATATGAATTACTTGGGGATCTTGTTAAAGGGTTGATTCTATTTCAGAAGATCTGGAGCAGAGCCTGATTGTGCATTTCTAATAAAGTCCCAGGTGATGCTGATGCTGCTTGTTCACAAACTATATTTCAGTAAAAAGGAGCTAGGCAACACTTTGGAAGTAATGTTGTAGCAGATAATTCAAGCAGTAATTGGGTGGTTCAGATAGATGACTTTCAAGATTCCATACAATTCTTAAATACATTTTGAAGAAATTTTGAGTTTAAGAAAGAATTTCTTGCAGTGATGAGACAGATTAAGAGGCTATCAAAACAGTTTATTAAGAGACCTTTGGCCGGGCGTGGTGGCTCACGCCTGTAATCCCAGTACTTTGAGAGGCTGAGGTGGGTGGATCACGAGGTCAGGAGATTGAGACCGTCCTGGCCAACATAGTGAAACCCCATATCTACTAAAAATACAAAAATTAGCCAGGAATGATGGTGCATGCCTGTAATCCCAGCTACTCGGGAGGCGGAGGCAGGAGAATCCGTTGAACCAGGGAGGTGGAGGTTGCAGTGAGCTGAGATCGCGCCACAGCACTCTAGCCTGGTGACAGAGTGAGACTCCGCCTCCAAAAAAATAAAAAAGAGACCTTTATCAACAGATGCAGCCTCTGCTGGTCTTCCTGTTTGGGAGAACTTTAGCATGACCTGACCTAGAGGCAGAAGGAGGCAAATAACTTACATTTTTAACATTAATTCAGAAGTTTTAGAAAGCAGAAAAATATGTAAAAGAAGTCACCCATAGTCCTATTAAGACTATGTGTGTGCTTAAATGTTCGCTTCAGGATTTTTGTCCAGGCATAGGGAATTATTTTAAACATAAATATAATAAGTCAGTATATTTTTGTATCTTGTCATCTTCTGTTAGGACCACTGATTTGTATATCTTTAGGGAGCATCATTTACAAGCAACTCCAGGGGCATTATTTTCACATAATTTTTGTGAATGGTGGCCGCTGGAATTAATTCTGCAAGATAGTAGCTCTGATAAGTCCTAGAAGAGTTCCTAGCATACAGCAAACATTTGTTAAGTGATTTCCATGTTATTATATTCTTTATAAGATTATTTTATAGCCATTACAAATAAGAATAAAGGCATTGTTAGTTTTTAAATAATTGTCTACATTGTTACAGTCTTTATAATGACATAATAAAGACATCGCAAATATGAACAAAGAAAATTGTGAAAATGTGGGTAAGTCTAAGTATATATTTTTATATATAAAACAATAATAATTATGTCTTGTGTGTTTAAAATATATATGAAATTCAAATAATGACAAAACGGTCACTTAAATCAAGAGGTGAAATTATTGTGGACTTAAAGTATTATGCAGGAGGGAAGTAAACCTTAGACTTTGGTAAGTCAAAGTTGTATTTTATAACTTCTAGGGTTGCCACTAAAAAGACAGAAAAAGTTGTTCACTAATATGTAGAGGAGAAAATTGAATAATAAAAATATAACTTACAAAAATTTCCACCAAAGAAACCCCAGTCTCAGATAGCTTTACTAGCAATTTCTACCAAATATTTAAGGGGAGAAATAAGACATCCTACCCAAATATCGCAGAGAATAACAAAAAGGAAATGCACCCTGTGGTGGGTTGAACTGTGATCCCAAAAGATATGTCCACGCAGAATCTCAAAATGGGACTTTATTTGAATAAAGGTCTTCACAGATGTCAAGATAAGGATTTCAAAATAAGGTCATCCTGGATTAGAATAAGTCCTAAGTCTGATGATGAGTGTCCTTACAAGAGATGGAAAAGAAGAAGACACAGAGAGGGAGGTCATGTGAAGATGAAGGCAAAAATTGTAGATTCACAACTACAAGCCAGCAAATGCCACAGAGAGCCTGGAGCCACCAGATGCTGGAAGAGGCAAAGAGGATTTTCTCCTAAAGCCTCCAGAGGGAGTGTGGCCCTGAGGATGTGGCTCCTTAATTTTGGACTTCTGACCTCCAGAACTGTTAGAGAATAAATTTCTGTTGTTTTAAGCCACCAAGATTCCAGTAATTTGTTAAGGCAGCCCTAGGAAACTAACACATACCCCAACTCCTTATGTGAATTAGCATAAATCTTTATATCAAAACCCCACTGGTTGGGCATGACTACCCAGGTCCCTTCCAGTTCTTAAAGTCTGAATTTTTAACAGCAGAGCGACCAACTTTACCGTGATGTGGTTAATAGGTAGAGTAGCTCTGTGTCATTTTGGGATCAATCTGAGGCTTGTGATTAAAGAAGAGTCCAGGAAGAACTCTGTTACTTGTTTTTTTAAGGACATTTGAAATATTTCTACCTCAACTTGTATCCCAGTTAGATATATTCACAAGAATGCTATATACCAGCCACTGCAGTGCCTTCTTAAAAAAAAAAAAAAAGGCATTACACAAGAGAATTACAGGCCAATTTCACTCAGAAACATAAGTAGAAAACAAAACTCTTAACAAAATATTAGCAAATAAAATCCAGTAATGCTTAAAAAGGACTAAACTAAATTGGTCTACAACAAAATTAAGACCTTCTCTTTATCAGTAGGTATCTCTGAGAAATTCCAAAGGCAAGCTACAGATGGGTGAAGGTATTTGCTAACATATCTGCCAAAGGGCACATATCCAAAATATATGAAAAGCATATAGTAGTCCATAAAAGAAAGACTAAACCTCAAAGGGAAACGGGCAAGAGATTAAATGGGCACTTTAAGAAAGAATTTTAATATGGCCAATAAACATATGAAAAGTTGTTCAACTTCCTTAATAATTACAGAGATGTGGAATAAAAGCATAATAAGACACATCCAACACTAGGACTAAAATTAGACTGTTAATACCAAGTCTTCATTAGAATGCATAACAATTGAGGCCAGGAGTGGTGGCTCATCCCTGTAATCCCAGCACTTTGGGATGCTGAGGCAGGCAGATCTCCTGAGATCAGGAGTTCGAGACCACCCTGGCCAACATGGTGAAACCCTGTCTCTACTAAAAATACAACAATAAGCCGGGCGTGGTGGCGCGCACCTGTAATCCCAGCTGCTTGGGAGGCCAAGACAGGAGAATGGCTTGAACCCAGGAGGCAGAGGTTGCAGTGAGACAAGGTCATGCCACTGCACCCCAGCCTAGGCAACAGAGTGAAACTCTGTCTCAAAAAAAAAGGCATAGCAATTGAGACTCTCATATGCAGCTGATAGAAAAGTAAATGGATACGCCCACTTTGAAAAACAGCTTGGCCTTATCTAGTCAATTTGGAGATATGCATACTCTATGATTCAGCAATTCTACTTCTAGGTATATCTAGGTATATACCCAACAAAAATATGTGCACATGTCCGCTTAACGGCATGCATATGAATGTTCACAGCTGCAACTTTCATAATAGCCTCAAACTGGAAATAACCCACATGTCCATCAATAGTCAACTGGATAAATAAACTCTAGTATATTCGTACGTTTATATTCTATGAAGCAATGAAAAAGAATGCATTATATCTAAATTCAAAGACGTGTATGAATCTCATAAAGATAATATTGAGCAAAATAAATCAGACATGAGAGAAAAAAGAATAAAGAATTCAATTTTTATAAAGTTCAAAAATAAAAAAGGAAAAAGCTAACCTATATTTCTAGAAGTCAGGATAGTGGTTATCTTTGGGGAGGAGAGAGGAAGTAATGATTGGGAAGTGGCACAGGAGGCCTTCAGGAAGTATGGGCAATGTTCTAGTCTTTGATCTGGGTGGTAGTTTTATGGTATTAGAAGACTCTATACTGAGGCCAGGCACAGTGGCTCACATCTGTAATCCCAGCACTTTGGGAGCTGAAGTGGGCAGATCACTTGAGGTCAGGAGTTTGAGACCAGCCTCACCAACATGGTGAAACCCCATCTCTACTAAAGATATAAAAATTAGCTAGGTGTGGTGGCAGGTTCCTGTAATCTCAGCTACTCGGGAGGCTGAGGCAGGAGAATCACTTGAACCCAGGAGGCGGAGGTTGTAGTGAGCCCAGATCACACCACTGCACTCCAGCCTGGGCGATAAAGCAAGACTCTGTCAAAAACAAAAAACAAAAAACACGCAATACTGAAAAATGTTTTCTTCTCATATAGATCTGTAGACTTGATACAATTCTAATAAATTTTTTTCTTTTTGTGGTACTTGATAAGTTGATTCTAAAATACATATGAAAGTACAAAGGAACAAAAATAGCCAAAAACTCTTGCAGAAAAACAAATTAGGAAGACTTGCTTTACCAAATGTCAAGATATGCACTTAAGGGTAATTCACTGAGCTGACATTAATGTGTTGTGTACTTTTTTGGTCAGAGATGATCCTGACTGAAGAGTGGGTATGCGTGAGTGTGTGTATGTGACTGTGTGTGTGTGTGTAAAATGGAGGAGAGGACTCAAAGTGTGATTAGAAGCAGTTGGAGGTAGGAGAGGAGGTGCAAGTTAGTCCCCTCGAGTGTTTGCAAAGTAAGACATGCCTGCCCAGCACTCTCCTAGGTGCTATAGTGGCTACAAATAGAGTAGAGAACAGACTCCAGTCCTCAAAGACTTTCAGTCTTGCAGGTGTGCTCAGACTCAAACGTTGAACTGGGAGGACAGTCCTGAACTGATGAATGCCACTGAATTTTAAATTTTATTTAATTCAATTTAATTTAAATTTAAAAAACTACATGCGGCTAGTGACTACCATATGTCATGCTTCACAGTAAAAAAGAGGAATGCTAGCAGCATAGGATAGAGTAGTGAGGGAAGACACTGTGGTAAAGACGAACCTGGTTACCTAAATATGCAGATGAGAGCATGGGGGGAAACGGTTACTCTTGGGATTCTCATCTATTTAAATGGAGTTTAGTTGGGGAGGATGGAGCTGGGTTGTGTAATAAGACCTCCAGGCCACTAGGGGAACAGTAGAAATAAGAACTTTGTTCAAAAGTCCATCTCCTGGTTCTCAGAAGTGCATCTGCTGTCTTTTGATGCAATTTTCTAAGGTACTATCAAAACCGTCTTTACCTTCACATCCTTTACTCAATAATTTGCCTTTTCCTACACCCCAAATGGCCAGATTCTGGCCTATACAATACCAAGAATTGCCTTCATGTTGAAAAACTACGGTGTCTCTGCATCTAACCACAATCCTTTTAGCATCTCTATCCCTTCCTTCAATCATATCTGCTTCTCAACTTCACCATGCATCCAGTTTTTCCATCCTTCACTTCTTAGTCGAGTGATCACTCTATCACAGTTTTGCTTTCTTCCATCTCATCTTTCATCTCTTTAACCACACTCTAGCTAGAATTTTGAAGATCCTCCCTTCCTTGTCACTTTTGCACTTAGTAAATCCTAAACTAGGATCAGTCCAACGTGTCACACAATATAGCTTTTCCAAACCTTCTCCTCTCTCCTCAAGCCTGCACTCTTTTCCCTAGAAAAGGAAATAATTGAGTAACATGGAACTGTAGACTCCTACAATGCCAGAGCTGGAAAGAGTCATACAGTATTTCCAGCTTCTTCATTTTTTCCTATGAAGAAACATGACCAGAAAACTATCCAGTGTTGCCCATTATTTCAAACACTGACGTTTAGTGACCTTTAGGAGAACTCTTGTTCTTGACTCCTGTTCCCTACTTTCCTCTGCTCTGGATGGAAAACTGTGAATGTCCAACAGGCAAGGTAGACTGGCCAGGAATCCTCTAGGAAACATGACAGGTTCATCTCAAACAAAATATAGAACTTACACCTGGTTTCTGGACTTGGGCATAGATCGTAAGGCTTTTTTTTCCCATTGTTGTCTGGTAACGGTCCGTTTTACCTGGTGAAAAGAAACCATAATGGTTATCTCCCTCTGGTCCCCAGCAGGAGCTCCTTATTCAGACCTGTCTGGTCTTTACTGTCCTTTGCATACCCACTTTCCCCAAGGGTACAATAGAAACAAAGCCCTGAGTCCCAACCCCCCTGCACATTTGTCATATTGTCTTAGGTTAGTTACTTGATCACTCTAGGCCTATCTGTGAAATGGGATTTGAAATACCTGCCTCACGGGGCTGTTGTGATAATTAAATGAGATACCACTTGTAAAGTGTTTAGAACATTGCCTGGTGCATAACAAATGCCCAATATGCATTAGGTGTTTTTCTCATTGGTGTACCATTCAATTACTTTAATCTCTGTTGCTCAATGTGCATATCTGGTCTCCTAATAAGATTCTAAGTTCTTTGAGGGCAGGGCTAGCTGTTTACACCTCTTTTGTATTTTCCAGCTGGTAGTATGTTGCTTCACTCGCAGCTTTCTCACCTCCCTATTTCTGGGGGAATTGATGTGTGGGAGGTAAGGGTGGGGAGACGTGTAAGAGGGATGTTCCACCTGGGACTATTTAGAAAATAAAGCAACAATGTCATTCTGTTGCCCACCATCTGGAAATTTTGCTCAGGGCCTAGGGTCTCTGGAAAGTAATAAGTTGCAGAACATTTTAATTTTTAGCCAATTTTAAAAAGCTTTCTTTTTAAATTATAGGAGTAATTTATTCTCATCATAAAATAAAAATTGTGAAGAAATATATAAAGTAAAAAGCATCAATCCCCTTTCCCCATTAACCAACCCAATTTCATTCCCAAAAGAAACCGTATTTTTCAATACCTGTGAAAAGAAGTGGGGAAAAAAAAGAAGATAACATTTTTCAAAGTTTGATGTATATCCCTATAGATCAGCTCTGTGCAACAGAACTTTCTGAGGTGATGGAAATGTTCCATATCTGCAGTGTCTAATACAGCTTACAGACACGGGGCTATGGAGCACCTGAACTGTGACTAATGTCACTGAATTTTAAATTTTATTTAATTCAAATTAATTTAAATTTAAAAAGCCACATGTGGCTAGTGACTACCATATTAGACAATGCAGTTCTGGATATTTGCTATACTTATATAGACTTTTTTTCACCCAAGAGGTGTCATTCTGCACACACTTCTCTGTAACTTGATCTTTTCACTTAAAATGTCTTGAGGACATTTTTCATGTTAGCACAGTAGACCTATCTCATTCTTTCTAAAGTTGCACAGTATCCTTTGTATACATCATACAGCAGTAAGGATGGTGGGAAAGTGGCAAACTGAAGGATGGAGGTTTATTATGGTTTGCAAAGTCTAGGCAGAGGCAATGGAGGGTAGACCCAGAAAATCACAGCCTTTAGGGTAGACTTATTTTAACACCAGTTAATTTATTCTCTTAAAAAACTGGGCTGGGCGCAGTGGCTCACGCCTGTAATCCCAGCACTATGGGAGGCCGAGGTGGGCAGATCACGAGGTCAGGAGTTCGAGACCAGCCTGGCCAACATGGGGAAACCCTGTCTCTACTAAAAATACAAAAATTAGCCAGGCGTGGTGGCACACGTCTATAATTCCAGCTACTCGGGAGGCTGAGACAGAAGAACTGCTTGAGCCCAGGAAACGGAGGTTGCAGTGAGCCGAGATCACACCATTGCACTCCAGCCTGAGTGACAGAGCAAGAATCTGTCTCAAAAAAAAAAAAAAAAAGGCATGTCTCTGAGGAAATAGCATTTTTAGGAGAGGCACATTTTTCTTTGGAAGGGAAAGGCCCAGTGTGTATGTGGTGAGCATGGTGGAATGCGCTGTGTGAGGGTGTGGTCTTGGGGAGGAAATGTGGGGCAGACACTGATGAAGTTCCAGGAATTCAAGGAAAGTCAACATGGGATTTTTTGTGTGTGGGTATGAGCACGGTGTGCCTAGTGGTTTCAACTTCGCTTTTTTGGTCAGAGTTGATCCTGACTGAGGAGTGTGTGTGAGTGTGTGTGTGTGTGTGTGTGTAAAATGGAGGGGAGGACTCAAGAAGCAGTTGGAGGTAGCAGAGGAGGTTCAAGTTAGTCCCCACAAGTG
This sequence comes from Pongo abelii, assembly GCF_028885655.2. NCBI lineage: Eukaryota > Metazoa > Chordata > Mammalia > Primates > Hominidae > Pongo > Pongo abelii. The sequence goes on along the minus strand of NC_071985.2, from coordinate 89,754,721 downwards.
TTTGCAAAGTAAGACATGCCTGCCCAGCACTCTCCTAGGTGCTGTAGTGGCTACAAATAGAGTAGAGAACAGACTACAGTCCTCAAAGACTTTCAGTCTTGCAGGTCAGCTCAGACTCAAATGTAGAACTGGAAGGACAGTCCTAAATGGTCAGACAGATGGAAGAGGTGAGGTTGATTGTTGCTGCTTAAAAGGACCATTGGACCAAGATGATTTAGTCTCAGGTTATTTTCCCCAGTGCAAGAACAGGTTTTTAGGAGTAAGCTCAACTCGGCTCCAAGTCAGCAAGGTCTTAGGCTCTAATGAAAAAGTCTTGGCCTTAAAATTAGGACATCTACATCGTAGCCATCATTAGCTGTGTGGCATTGGACAAATCACGTCATCTCAATGGGTCTTTTCTCTTACCATAACTGTAAAATGAGGGCATAGAGTATCTAATATCTTTTTCAGCTTTTACCTGAAGCATAAAGTCTTATGTTACCATGACTTAAGATATTTTAAATCTGTTCTAGGTATTGTTTCCAGATGCTTCCAGTGCAGCTTCTCCTGGCCATAGCACTTAAACATTGCCGTTTTAATTCACCTACACTAAGAGATTTGTCTATCTGTCTATGTATCTATCTGTCTATGTATCTATCTATCTATCACCCATCGATGGGAACCACTGTGTTCAGTGTTTTCTGTGTATTGATACCAATCTCCACCACAATACCATGAAGTACATAGTATTACCCCTGTTTTGCAGATGAGAAGTTAAGTCATTTGATCACACAGCTTTTCAGTAGCAAAATCTACATCTGAATGTAAGTTTGTCTAATGCCTATACCCACATTCTTTATCAGTGTATTCTCCTGGACATGAAATTGCCAAAGAGTCCATTGAAAAGCCTTCAGCGTCAGGCTGCATTCCGACGATTATATCATTAGAAGCTGCCAATATAATTTCTTTAGCAAGGTTTTGTGAAAGGTGCAGCAACTAAATATAAATTTTACCACAAGTTTGAGGCAGAGTTTTGTGTGTTGCTAACTTACAAGGGACAAATGGTGAATGGGGATGAGGTGAGGATGGGTATGTGTGTTGGGGAAGGTAGTGGGGAATTGTGGGATGGGGAGCACTATTCCCTTAGAGCACAACCATGTGATAAGCCAAGTGTAGTTGAGGAAAGAGTATGGCGTAGGATCCCAGCAATTTTGCTAGGTAGGTTAATGTGGATAAGTTAAGTTCAGTTTTCTCATCCTGGGTGTCTCACTATTTCCTTATAGTACAAGCTAAATGTGATTGCCCTACCCCCAGCCCCATAGGCTGTCAACCTAATTTCTATCTGAATCACCCATCCCTCCTCCCTGGCTAACTCTTAGATGGAGGAAATGAGACACAAGTCGGTCGCTGTGCTATGATCTAGATTTTTTTTATATAAGCAAAACCAACATCAGAGTGCTGAGGTAAGGGCTTTTCTAAGAAGGTTGCATGTAGATGACATTGATCTACTTGAGAATGAAATCAGTCATCAGCTCAGTGTTATGAGGATCAAGTTCTATCCTTACCATGGGAAGGCAGCCAGGGCATCTCTCCTGGTCTTGGGTCAGGACATTTTGACTCCAGTATTGGTTGGTAGTAGTCAGGGTGGCTGAGGGGAGCACAATGCTCTGAGATATTGAATCATAGGGAAATTTGGAAGAAAGGTTAGGGGATGGTACCTCTAGGCACTTAAACTGCAGGGGAATAATTGTGCCTTATTGGTTTCATTCTAACCCTGGTGACTTTTTGGATGAGATCCAACAATTTTCTGAATTCTGTTCCCAGTGAATACTCTTAAACCTCTTGTACACTTCTTCAGCATCCTGTGTTTACCCTGACGGCAGTGCTAGTCACACTAAACTGAAATTATCTGAATAATGTCTCTCACATTAGAAACCTGTGGCTCTTCTATTTCTTTCCATAGCCTAGTAGAGGGGATGAAGACATGTTGAATTAGACTGAATTAAGCAACATCCCAGGATATGTTTACCTACTATTTTTGCAAAGGTGGCCCCATGCAGAAAGCCAAAGTGGTGAGAGCAAGTCCGAGCCTGTGGAGAGAGGTCCCCTGCTTACCCCAGAGAGTGTGATAAGAATCTCTTTATTGCCAGACACCTACCTCTTCTTCTCAACTGTAGTATTAGCACCATGATGAGAATCATGATGACACCCCCTAACAGCCCAGCATACACTGCCCATGGTTTTGTTTCTGGAAAAAAAAAAGAAGTCAAAGAGCAATCTCAAAAGTATTCTGAGCTTAAAAACATCCTACATGAATAATGGAGCCTCATGTTCTATTTCTGCATTCTCTCCCAAGGGAAACGTTTGTTTTCATGGTTTTAGAGGTCAGCTTTAGATCACTGAAAATTTTTGTATCTGTTTTCTTATTCTAATTTATCTCACTATACTTTCACATTCTTAATTTCATAAAGATTTTTCTATCCAAATGCTTTATTTTTAACTCAACTACCACATGTCTAACATTAAATTATCTTCATCTCTCCTAAGTCAATCTCTCTGCCCAGTTTCTCCATCTTAAGATTGCTAATGTGTCCTGTATCCATTTTGGGTAAAGAGAATATAATGGTTCCATGTGCCGTCCCTGTGAATTCACACTATTCTCATGAGACACTGGGAGGAAGAAAGATCTACTTATCTTTTTTAAAAATAAACATAATAGTGCTATTGTTGTCCTTTCATGCAAATAACTGGGTTGAACCCAGCAGACCTGAACTGAAAGGAAAGTATTTAGTCTTTCCTCTAAACCATCTTCATGTTTAAAATTAGCCCGAGAACTAATCATCAAGGCTCAAAACAGAGAGAAAACTTTTATTGCTTTCTCTTCTTTACCCACTTTATCAAATCCTTTTGAACTGGGAGCAACACTTTGACAAACAGTGAATGAGAACTATCGCCCCCAGTAAACAAGACATGTAGCTCAATAAGATAACAATGAGCAATTATTGAGCACTTGCAATGGACCACATATTTTTAGTGCATCATGTGTACTAACATATTTAATCCTCACAATAATCTTACAAGGTAGGTACACTCATTATTCTCATTTTATCGAGACGGAAAACAGCCTGGAGAACCTCAAGAACTAGAGCTTGGTTTAGGAGTAGAAATATGACTGAATACTAAAGACAGACTTCTTGGAGAGTCAGAGAGACTTATGGGCTTGGAAAAAGTTACACCGGGGTAATGAACAGTGGGGACCAAGCTGAAGCCCTAGGGTTCTAAGTAGAATATTCACACTAAGGTTCTAAATAGAGTAACACCAGATGTTAACATTAACGTGTAAGGGAAACTTATAAGGATGATTGTGGAATAAGCCTGCTTGTTGTTGTACCTGTGAGGAATTTGTGGGGCAGAAATTGAAAGAAAAATAGTTGGGTTCCAAAGGAAAGAATCATGGTGGACACAATCAGATGTTTACAGAGTTGACCAAAGATACAGACAGTCTCAATGAATTCATAAAATGCAGCCCACAAGATCCAAAGGGGCCTCCAGCCTGATAGCTGACAAGAAGCCTTCTGGGTTTGAAAAAATTCTTTTTCTCCTTAGGCCTTTCACACATCAAGTTAGACCAAGGAATCTCACTGAACTGACTTTGCAAACACCTTGGTTATAGGTTCTATCCCCTAAATTAAATGTTTTAATTTTGCCAGATACCAACTTCAACAGTCTTATGCTCTGATTAAAAAAAAAAAAAAGTTAGGGGGCAGGCAGAGAGTTCTAAATTTGTATAAAGAATGACATTTTGAATCATTGCTGATGCTGGAGGAAGGAGCAGCTCCACTCTGAGTGACTTATGGTTACTGAGAACCCTCTGTGCAGGACTGTGTGTGTGTGTGTGTATGTGTGTATGTGTGTGTGAGAGAGATTGATTCATTCAAGGTTTATGATATCGACACTAGGAACCACTGGAGAAATCACTGTAATACTAGGATAAGAAGCAAAGCCAGTAGCCTGAAATTTGTGTTTCGTCAGCCTATGGAACTGATCCAGCAAACCATTATAGTAGCACTTACTATTTTGACTAGTTCCTCTTTCTTCTTCTATCATAGATATTTTGGGAGCTTCCAATACAACAGTTGATTTAAGAAGAAACACCCCCACCATTTATATCATTTTAAAAGATAATATTTCTCTCCAATTTCACTTAAGATAAAAAAATAAAACCAACAGACAAAGTAGTACCTCTGAACTGGAAAATAATATGACAAAACTGCATCAGTAATGCCTGGTGAGTCAGCCTCCTCTCCCTCGCGCCCAGTGCCGGTTGCTCTGCTGCCCTCCAACTCACAGAAACTAACGATGGCTGGGTGCAGCACCAAGGCTTCAGGACATGACAACACCAGCCCTCTCTATCTTTTCTAGGGTCTCTAGAGGATGAAAGCAATCTGCTACCTTTGTCCTATGACAAGCTTCTGCCAGTCCATCTAGATCTGAGAGACAAGTTGGCCATGGTCCTGAAAGATATTTCCCAAACTCTAATTTTTTTCCTAATCTTTGGATACAAATATGAACCATAGACCTTTTTAACCTTAAGGGAACTATAGTATAGTGCTTATTTCACCCAACCCACTAATTTTATTTTGAGGACACTGAGACTCAGACAGGAGTATCCAGAGTCATAGAAAAAGTCAGTGGCAGAGCTGGATAAGATGGGAACTACAGATTTTGTGGTTTGTGCTTTAGCCTCTGGAGATGCGGTCCCCATAAAGAAGGCAGTAGTGATGTCAAAGCCCTTTTGACTCAAACCTTTTGAGTCAAAAGCCCTCTGAGCAGCCAACCCATCCTTCATCATCCGCCATCCAATACATGCTCATTCCTGGCCCCAGGCTCCACCCCATACTCTCCTTCCTGCTGCACCCTAAGCTGTCCACCATGCCTGCCCAGCCTTGATGCCCAGGCCAATCTTCCTTTCTTTGTGTCACCTTTCCTGACCATCCCAGCTCTTGTTCTTCCCTCTCCCTTGGACTCTTGCAGCACCTGTGGTTTATGTCATGTATCTTAGAACCTGAGTTTTGGCAACATCATCTTTACCATGCAGACCATTTTCAGTGATGGTATTTGGAGCCAGAGAGATAGGTTCAAATTCTGGCTACCACTTGATAGCTCTGTGACTACAGATAAGCTACTCATACCCTCTGTGGCTTCAACTTCCTCATCTGTAAAATGAGCATAACAATAAGTTCACAGTGTTGTTCTGAGAAACCCATACAGTAATGTATGGAAAGTGCCCAGAGCAATATCTGGAATCCATCATGTGGTCAGTAAGTGTCAATTACTTCTGCTAGCCTCAATTCTCCAAATAGTTGCTAGGTTCTAGGAGGCCAGAGACCATCTCTTACACTACTTTAACAGCTCTCTTAGTACTCAGTACATAATAGAGTCTCAGTAAATTCTTGTTGATTGATTAGAAAGACAAGAAAATGAGTTTGATCTTAAGTCCAAAGGAGTCTCTTCACCAGTGTCCAGAGATGCTTCAGTCCCATCTGTTCTTTACTTATGGCTTAGTTTCCCTATCTGTATAGTAGGCCCAAGTATTTTTACACTTGGTGCTCATACATTTGTTGCTATTCTTTAATTATATTTACATGGAAATCAAATGTCAGAGACCCCATGCTCTTAGAAATTTGGACAAATATGAAAAAAGTGCTACTATTACAGTTTGTTCAGGTCAAGCTGCACATGATTTCTGTAATTTCTGGGAGTAATTTCCTCGTGGTTCTCTAAATCTTTGCTCCCATAACTCTGCTTGCTCTACTCTGTGCTTCCTTGGGTGCAAGGTTTAGTTCCTTCATCAGTGATATGGTTTGGCCACGCCCCCACCCAAATTTCACCTTGAATTGTAATAATCCCCATGCGTCAAGGGTGGAGCCAGGTGGAGATAATTGAATCATGGGGTGGTTTCCCCCATGTTGTTCTCATGGGAGTGAATAAGTCTCACAAGATCTGATGGTTTCATAAATGGGAGCTCCCCTGAACAAACTCTCTTGCCTGCTGCCATGTAAGACATGATTTTGCTCCTCGTTCGCCTTCAACCATGATTGTGAGGCCTCTCCAGCCATGTGGAACTATGAGCCAATTAAACCTCTTTCCTTTATAAATCACCCAGTCTCAGGTATGTCTTTATTGGCAGGGTGAGAACAGACTAATACAATCAGTTTCCACAAACAAACCAAAAAAACTTTTTTTTAAAAACCTACACCAATAATTTTGTGGATTTAAGTTCTCTACTGAAGATTGAAGGGTCCCAGGGAACAAATTCCACTGTGAACTATGCAGCTTTCACCACCTAGCAGGCTCAGACTCTCTCTCTCTTCCCGTTTCTGCACAAGTAACATCTTTCTCCATTCTCATACAAAACCATCCAACCCACACCCAGATTCCTCGGGGGTCTCCACCTGCCTTCTAGCACTTATTAAGGTACTATCATAAACAAATACAATTCCTTTTCAAAGAGGAATTCTAGTAGCAGTTCCTTGATTATAATATGTTTCTTTAAATATTATATTTTTCTACCTAGTAAGATGTAGAAGTCCCACTTTGATTGCAAATTCCATGAAGGTAGGCCCTGTACCTTATTCTTTATTCGTATCCTCCATTCCACCGGAAACAATATAGGGCAGGAGGGCACTCAATATGCACTCGATGAACTAAGTTAAATTAAATGAGAGTCCACAAAAATGGATCTAGAAAAAGACTGTCATGTAGCTTTCTGTTTAAAAATTACCAGAAGGAATGTAGGGTCACCTGCTGAATGGCCCAAGGCAGGAATCAAAGGGAAGGAGCAGTGACCCACTTGGCTTATACTTTACAATAACAAGATGGAGCCAGGAGGCAAGTGTGTGTCTGTGCCATCGGCGCTTCACCTGTGCTCCCATTTTCAAACCACCATTTCCTGTGGCAGAAGCTCCAGCTCTTCTTCTGTTTGCTCAGTCATGTAGTGAGGCCTCTCTGGATGGTGATGCTGAGAAATCAAAGTTGTCTTGGGGTCTACAAGCTCCTGACTCCTTCATTCACAAAGAAATGCTACCTGAACATTTCTGAACCAGAGGTTTGGAACTCCCCCTACTCCCGAGGCTCTTAGAGGCGGCTGAGCAGGCTGGTCAAGAACTCACATGCCATTTGTGAAGAGTGCTTTGCTTGAGTCTCCACCCTGGGCCCTCCCCACCTATTGGCTGTGGTTTAAACATGATAACTTGGCAGACAGTCACACATCCAAGGAAAAAGCCAGAGGGCTTTTTTTTTCTTGTCTCTGAAAGTGTTGTCACAGAAACACAAAAGAGTGTCTCTCTCTCTCTCTCTCCTCAAGTTCCCAAATCTTATTATTAATATTTTGTTTTAGGGAAGATGAAGAAGAAAACTAAAAAGAATCTGAGAAATAAATGCAGTTCACCCAGGAGATACTGCGATGTTAGCGTAACGGTGGGAGCGTGCCGGATCTCCTTCCTGCCTTTCATGTGGTTGTGTCAGCAAAGGCTGCCATCTTCAAGAGATACATTCTTGTTTGTGGCAGTTTCCATTCAGAACTGGGGGTGGGGAAGGATGCTCATGAACCATATACTAATTTAAGTTCTGGGACCATCCAAGTAAACATTTTTACGGAGTTCACAGCTTCCAGAAAAATCCCTTACAACCTGCCTATCCCACCCAGCATTGCAGAGGCTACTAGCTCCCGTGCGATTTCGCTCATGCTTTCGTGGTAATACGAGTCTTTTCTGGGCATGTAGCTGCTCAGCTAGGAGCTATGTGTCTCAGCTTCCCTTGTAGCTGGTGTGGCCCCGTGACCAGGCTCTGGGCTGTGCAAAGTTTCCAGGTTTTTTCTTTCCACCATTGTTGTTACGCTCACTAAATTGGGAAGACCCTAGAGAGAGACCTGTCTTTGTGCTTGGAACATCTAAGTGACTCTGAAACAATGGGAACTCCCTATTTGAAGAAATGACCTTGTTAGAAAGGGGAAGCCTCCGGAGCTCACTGGCAGGCGTCAGCCTTTTCTTTCACTGAGCTAACTCAGAGGTGCTGAGCCAGCGTTTTGCTGATCTGCTGAAAAAGATCCTCTCTTCAAGATGAGCTTCCAGGGGCATTCCTTTTTAGATTCCTTCATTCTAGCACAGCCATATCTATTTCAGAATACAGATATCGAGGATGGCAGCAAGTCACACACTGTCCAGAGCTGACCCACATCCACTGGCTTCACATGACCTAGCCAGAGTACTTCATAGCACCCTAGGAATTGGACTTTACAATAAAGATGCTTCATTATGATAGACATTAACACACTGAAATGGCAATTGGAACAAGGATGAATACATGACCTGAACAAATGTCACTTAAAGAAAAAGATTTCAAGGAACATATAAGTTTTTGCACAGTTTCGCTTAAGTGAGTCCTGTCAAGAGACAGTGCTCACATCACATTGCATTCCGTCTCATCACATCATTAACCGCTGTGAGGTTTTCATTAATGAAAATGAAAAATGTCTTAAAATCACTGTCCTGATGACAGATGGCAAAGCAACCTCTAATAAACCCTCGGACCCCACAGTTTCATCCCAAGGCTGGGGTTTCAAGTCTTTGTTAACTGACAGTTGCTGCTTTGGCTCGGGTCCCATCATTTTGATGGATGACTGCAATAATGGCCCCCAGGAACTAGTTTCTCTTTCTTCGCCCTCTTCGCTGCCCCAGTCTGTTCTCTATACTACTGGAGTTCCTCTTTGAAAAAGCAAGACTGATGGTGTGACTCCTCTATCTAAAACTCTTTATTAGTTCCTATCACCTACAAGATAATACAGAGCAAGACCCAGCTGTATCTTCTCCTCCCTCTGCCTGGAATGTCTTTCATCAGCTTGGGTAATTTCTACTTATTTTTAAAACCCAGTTTATGTCACATCCTCTGGGATGCTCTCTCTAATCCCCCGAGACAGTATTAATAATTCCCTCCTGTTTGTTGCCTTGCATATATTTCCATTTTACATCCGTCACACTGTCTAATCTAGGATCATTGTTTACTTATACAGCTGTCTTCTGCCTTAAGGCAAGGATCATGTCTTTTTTATCTCTGTGTACTGGCCCCTAGCACAATGCTGGAATATAGTAGAGCCTCGGTAAATGTTTTGTCAAACTAAGTGCAGTGTTTTAAGAACTGGTAGTATTCATTATTCATTTGCAAACACAAATCAAGGTACTAATACAATTCTGTTTTCAGTATTCAGGCAATCTGGTATACTGCGAAGGGCAGGCCACAAACCAGCTGTGTGATCTGCTTCTGAGGCAGGGAAGGTCTGGTCCCCTATCCCTGCAGGCTGGCAGGGCGGGGAGGCAGCATCTCTACTTTTATTACATGTTGAATTGTGTTTTCCCAAATTCATATGTTGATTTCCTTAAACTATGGCCTTATTTGGACATAGCGTCTTCACAGAGTTAATTGGGTAAAACTGAGGTCATTAGGGTGATGTTATGGGCTGAATTGTGTCTCCCCTCCCCCAGATTTCTGTGTTGAAGCTCTAACCCCAAGGACCCCAGAATATGACCGTATTTGGAGGCAAGGTCTTTAAAAGTTATTAAGTTAAAATGAGGTCATTAGGGTGGTCCCTAATCTAACCTGACTGGTGTGCTTATAAGAAGAGGAAATCTGGACACACAAAGAGACACCAGGGAAAAGAGAGAGAGAGAGAGAGAGAGACCAGGGTGTGAGCACACAAAGGAAAGACCAGGTGAGAACACAGTGAGAAGGTTGCCATATGCAAGCTAAGGAGAGAGGCCTCAGAAGACTCCAAACATGCCAACACCTTGACCTCGAACTTCCAGCCTCCAGAACTAGAAGAAAAATAAATTTCTGTTATTTAAACCACCCAATCTGTTGTACTTTATTATGGCAGCCCTAGCAAACTGAGAGAGGTGCGCCCTAATCCAATATGACTGTTGTCCTTATGAGAAGAGGAAATTTGGACACAGAAATACACATAGAGAGAAGATGATATGAAGAGACAAGGAGAAGACAGCCATTTACAAGCCAGGGAGAGGCGCCTGGGAGAGATCCTTCTCTCACAGCCCTCAGAGAAAAACAATCCTGCTGACACCTTGACTTTAGACTTGTAGCCTCCAGAACTGAGAGCCAATACATTTTGATTGTTTAAGCCACTCAGTGTGTGGTCCTTTGTTACAGCAGCCTTAGCAAACTCATACACAGTGGCAAGCCTGTATTTGCAGTTCTTATTGACACACACACACACTGAATCAAGGACTGTCTACTCTGGGAGGGACTTCATTTGTTCACCCTTTTCATTTTACTTGAAACAGAGACCCAAGAGAGGGAAACGGCTGGACAGTTCTCTTACAAACCAAGCCGAGATCCTGACAGGGCCCTTCCTGTGGTGCCAGGTTTCTACCGCTTCCTGTCCCTCCACTCCTCACAAGAACCTGCTTCCTACTCAGTAAATCTGGCTCCCACTGGTGCGTTCTTGGTCCTCAGAGTGGCTTAGACGGGTAAGTCCATCTTCACATGTTTTCTTAGAACGTCCTGAGCCGAGTGCCCTTAGTGTAAGCTTTATGGCCCACCAACACTTTGGTATGCCCTAATTAAATTCTTTTTAAACTACATTGAGGAGCATGAAGAAAGTTCTGCCCCTTTTTTGGGATAGGCCAGGGTAAAATATTCAGTGCCCTGTCTTTGTACTCTAATAGGGCAGCTATACCCAGGGAGGGCTGTGCTGAGGTAAGGGTTACTGCTTCCTCATTTACAATTAAAAAATACATTATATTTTTGTAGTTTTTATAATAAAAATTACATTTTTATTATGATTTATAAGGCATTTTAAGTGCATTATCTCTTTCACTAATACCTATTAGGCTTCCAGAATCAGAAAGCCTAGCTCCATCACTTGCTCTGTGTGTGACCTTACTTAACCATGTTATAGCTTTGTTTCCTCAGCTGTGAAGTGGGGATACTAATACTATCAATATTATTTTGTTGCTGTTAGGATTAACTGAGATGCCACATAACTGGCACATAGTAAACCATGATGACCTGCCAGTTGCTGTTATTTAGAGATGAAGAATCTAAATCTCAGAGGGATTGAGGGACTTGCCCTTGTAAGTAGAAAGGGCAGCATTGGCTCTAGGACTTCCGGGGCCACATTCTGTAAGCTACCAACTATGCTGCACTGCTTGCTTGTCCTGCCAGCACCTTCTAAATGACTGTGGGTGGGGAGAGCGCTCTGAACTGGGGGGTAGCCTCTGAATGTGGTTTGTATGCAAGGTGGGCAAGCAGCCAGACACAGCCAGTAAGTGAGCAGACAGGGGACTCTGGCTATGAAATGTCTGGGGAGGAAACATGTAGGGGGTTAGACTCATTCAAGAACTCCCAGGGGCACACTGGAGGCCAGGTGGGATTTTCCCAGCAGTCCATCTGGGAATACTCCAGGGGAGTCTCTGTGACAGGCAGTGCTATGTGGAAGGACATTACTTGGCTGAATTCCCCTGTCCCTCAACCATGACCACCTGGGAAAGCCCTCCACATGGACACCATGGCTGCTGTAGGCAGAAGACCCATTGGAATGATTCCTATGTCCCCCCAGTAGATGCAGAGAGGAGAATGTCAGGGTGTAAGCAATGCCTTGCAGAGCAAACACCCTGGTCCTACAGTCCCTGAACCTGCTTGAGGCAGGGACACAAGATCTGTTAGTGAAAAGGGCCTGTGTTCTGTCCTGTATCCAAGTGGTTAAATGGGCTTACTTAATAAGTTCTGTCTTCCTTTTGCTGACAGAATAATGATGCTTTTCTTTCTAGAGGAAGAACAGTCAGAAGATGTAGGTTTAGGGGTTAACTCCACTATTTACATGCCAAAGAAACTTGAGGAGGGTACTTAATTGCTATGAACGTCAATTTCCTCATCCGTAAAATGAAAGTATAATAACACCTATCTGGCAAGGTTATTGCGAGGATCAAAAGAGATTACACAGTGGAGAGTGCTTTGCTAATGATGAAGCACTATGCAATGTATCATTATTCCTCAAACTTCACAGTCCAGGTCTTAGTCTCTCTTTCTGACTCCCCTGGTCCTGCCATGGGATTCACAGTCCATTCCATAAAACGAGGCTCTTCACTATATCCTGTGTTTCATTATTAAGCAATGTTTTACGTCTTATCTTTACAATGAATTGTTACAGAGGAGAGATCACATATCATATTTATTCACAATTTCTTACCAGGTAGGTGATCAGTAAATACTAATTGATGGTGTAGAACTGCCCCAGCATTAGTGGAGCATAGACTTGGGAGCCAGGCCCTCCCACCTGCACTCCCTCACCCAGCCAACCTTGCAGGTTGGAGTCAAGGCAAGAGACAGAGAAGGCTACATGCCTTGGAGACTTAGGCTCTGGGTCTGGCTCTATCACCTCCTGTTGGTTTCGTCAACTGTGAACTGAGCATAATAATGCCACCCTGGTCAATATGAGAGTGAGCTCACTAAATGCACATGGTAAACTTTTGCAAACCATAAACAAAATGTAAAGTATTGTTACTAAGGTGGATGCCATGGCTGGGGAGCAATTGAGCCAGGTGAAGACTGAGCCCATGCTCATTAAGGTGGCACACGGGCTGCCACCAGTGTACTCACCTGAGGGGTCTGTCCTGCATCTGGGCCATGGGCTGAAGGTCTGGGAATTGTTGCTGATGGGGTTGCTCACGGTGCAGATGTAGATATTGCCAGCATGCTGGGGGCCGAGGGTGAGGGACAGGAGGTGGGAGCTGTTGGCTGGGTTCAGTGGGTGGGTGTCCGCCTTTTCACTCCAGCTGTAAGCCACATGGTCCCCCTTCTCTACCGTGCAGCCCAGTATCAAGGTGCAGGTCCCGTTCTCCTGGGTCTTGTTTAAAACTTTAATTTCTGGAGTGGAGACCTGCTCTGTCAGGAGTGGGAGGAAGGGAGCCATCACTGAAGTGAACCCCTGGGAACTCTCACTTGATCTTTTTGTTAGAACAAAGTACAGCCTAATGGCATTTTCCCTCCCCTTCAATGTGATTTATTTCTAGTGGGGAATCTATTGCTTCACACTGTCCATCATGCCCCACTACATCCTTTCTAAGACCACCTTGGGATAAAATAGAAAATAAGAATTTGCTTTTTAGGCCTCTTCTACCAATATTGTTAGGGCTCCACTCGCCCTTCCTGATGTCCTTGACCTAGGTTGCTATTCTCCTGTCTCCTATCAGTGGAGTTTGCTGTCAACTAATCCACCGTGGTTTTCAGTTGGCTTACGTTGTTACTTCCTAGACCTAAAAGAATGACTTTTTGGTGGTGGGATTTCATCTATAGTGATGTGTGTGGGAGGGTGGGTGTGTGTGTGTGTGTGCACGTGCACATGTACACGGGTGCATGGGTGAGTGAGTGGGTGGGTGTGTAGCAAGTGCTTTTGTGTGTCTGAGATAGTGATAGGCCCTCAATTATAACCATAGGCCTCATCAATCTATCCCACTCTAAGGCCATGAAATAGGCCACATAAAAGGTAAAGTCGTGCTTATTTAGCAACTATTATAGGACAAGCACAGTGCTGGTGTTTCACATTCATCTTTTTTTTTTTTTTTTTTTTTTTTGAGACAGAGTCTCGCTCTGTCACCTAAGCTGGAGTGCAGTGGCGCAATCTCAGCTCACTGCAAGCTCTGCCTCCTGGGTTCACGCCATTCTCCTGCCTCAGCCTCCCAAGTAGCTGGGACTACAGGCACCCGCCACCATGCTGAGCTAATTTTTTTTTTTTTTTTTTTGTATTTTTAGTAGAGACGGGGTTTCACCACAACAGCCAGGATGGTCTTGATCTCCTGACCTTGTGATCCGCCCACCTTGGCCTCCCAAAGTGCTGGGATTACAGGCGTGAGCCACCGTGCCCGGCCTCATCATCTTTTTTAATCTTCTCAACAATTATAACTCTAGTTGTAATTATTCCCCATTTTATAGATGAGAAAGCCAAGTCCCAGGGAGGTGGAATGTCTTACATCTCACAGCTTCTAAGTGGCCAAGTTAAGATCTGAACCTAGGTCTGTCTGACTTCAAAATCCAAACTCTTCCTTTGGCTTGAGAAGAATGCCATGGTTGCAGAGATCACATTTTCCAAAGTAAGAATTTGATCACAAGATGTGACAAAAACAGGAAACATAGGAACCAAAGAACGGAATGTCTGGCATCCACACCATTTTGGAAAATGCATCATGTGCAGCCTCCATGCTCATGGCAATCTTGCCCTGGAGCCACTGCTGGAAATGACTCTCAGGTATCTGGGGGAGGGCCATGGGAATTCCGCAGGCACTGTTTGAAGGAAAGGGAATGCTGGGGTGAGAGAGGATTGGTGAGAGTATTTCTGCCTTCCCTCTAGATATTTGAGAATTTCAAAGAAATACTGGTTAGGTGGGAATTCCTGTCCCATCCCCAGAGATAAGGAAGTCATTTTGAAGAAGCAGGGAAGCCCCATGTGGCTATCAGGATCCCTGGGAATTCAGATCAGCCTCTGGGCCTAAGAGACACAATCCCTGGATGCACTCAAGAAGGACTGGTAGTTAAAGAGGCTCAAAAAAGCACTGGTCTTGGATTCAGGTGGACTTGGTTCCTAGTTTAAGTACAGCAACTAAAAGACTTTATAACCAAAGCCTTTGTTTAAATGCCAAAAGGCACTTCTTCCGCCAGGTAGGTATGGTCTGGTGCCAGAATGCAGGGCTTAACAAGTGGTGTGTGGGCTGAATTTTAGCCGTCTTTATCCAGAACCCCCAGTGCAGTGAAACACTTACACAAATGTGTGTAAATATGCTAACCGCTTCTGGTTAGATTTCACTGTCCTCATGTAGGAGAGACTGGGTTTGATCTGTGGTATTCAACATTTTTAACTAGAAAAAAATCCTATTTTCAAATAAAATATTACTTGTAAACCAAGATCCTTGGGGCTATCGGCCCTCCAGCCCACAGGGAGCTGGGCCCCTTTCCTTTGGGAAATGGGAGTAAGAGTAACTAATGCTTAATCAGCTACCATCAATATGCAATTTGGAAAAAAAACATGTCAACCTTTAAAACGTCTTCCATGCAGCAGGTTTAAATACCCCCAAACTAGAAGATCATTCTAGTTACTTCCAATTCTGAATACCCTTTGCTTTTAAGAGAGACCTAAATTCTTGGTCAAAGGAGCACCTTGGCCCTTTAGTGTGGACTGGGGAAGCTGCCATTATTACCATAAAGCCTCAACTGCAGGCAAAAGCGCTGAACTGAAACATTTTTCTCCAGGGTCATAAAGTACCATCCCTCATCCTCCTTCCTGCTTTCCTGGATCCCCAGGGTGAGATTCTCCAGATAAAACTTGTAGCGATCTCCTAGGTAACGTGGAGGGCCTGCTTCAGATGGATCAAGAGACACTATTTTGTTCTCGACACTGTTCTCCAGTGATTTTGCCATTGTGACGACAATGTGGATGCTTTTGTTCATGCTCTTATTTATCCTTTCATATGTCAGGGGCAGCAGCACTTTGCTTCCCAACTGCCGGAGAATCTTCGGGCAGTTCATCATGCGCCCACCTGTGGTAGGGAGGAGACGAGAGTCCCTCATTATTAAGGCCTTTAGACAACATCGTGTCAGCGGATCAGGAAGGACAGACTGGAGGCTCTCCCTCTTCCTCTTTGGCTATCCCTGGGGTTGCCAAGTCCTTCGTGGTCTATAAGAACTTCCATGAGGATCCCCACTATATTCTCAATATTTCAAAACTGTCTATAGAAATCTTCAAATTACTTAGGATAGAGTTGTATAGACTAACTGGAGTACTGGGTCTTTATCAACTCAGATTTATGGTTCAGGCATCCAAAAAGCACAGAGAAGTTAAATGGCTTCCCTAACTAGTAAGTGGCAGAGTCAGGACTAGAATTCAGGTCTGTTAATTCCTCTACCAGGGTTTTTTCCACCATTGAATATACAGGATGAAGGATGGAGAGCAAATGAAAGTGATTCTGAGCTCATGAGCCCAGGAACCATTTCAGATCATGAGGAAAACAGAAAAATCTGAGGAATGTGGAGTCAGGAAGGGATAAGCCCAGTGTTCAAACTGTGGAATCCTCTCTCTCCAAAACACCCTGAGATAGTTAATAATGTCAACAGTGAGATATTACTTTATTTCTCTTTTCCAAAAAAGCTGAGCCAACAACAAAGTTAAAAAAAAAAATACCAAGAGCCTTTCAAACCACTATAAGGGTTCCTGCTGCTGATTATTTCACACCTCCTCTCTCCTCAAACCCACAACCTGCCTTTCCCCCTCCTCTCTCATGTGACGACTTTGCTTTTTGTTTCACTGAAATATAAAATAGAAGAAACGAAAAGAGAACTTCCATTTATTACCACCGCTAAATCAACCTACCTACCTGGATGGATGGTCTACATTCCCACTTAAGTCGAGCCTCTTCCTCCACGGAGCACTCACCTACTTCAAGGCTTTGTTTCGGCAATTGCCTCTGTCCCTCACATTATCAGGTTTTTTTTACTAGATTATTTCCATCAATACACAACATATAAACTTGTAGTTTCCTTATATTAAAACTATCTCCCCAGATCCCAGGTCCATCCCCAGCTACCTCTCCATTTCTCTGTTTTCCTTTACAGCAAAGTGCTTTAATGTGTGTTTATAGTTTCTTTTCCCATTTCCAGACCCATTTTTCCTTGGACCCACTATAAACAGGTGTTCTTCCCTACTGCTCGCTGGAACCACCTTTGTCAAGGTCACTGTCTACTCCACTAAGCCAAGTCAAAGTTCTTATCTTACTTGCTTTCTCAAGAGTACTTGACATAGTTCATCCATCCCTCCGTCAAACGCTGTCATCATTTGGCTCAGGGAACAACATACTCTCCCGGTTTTTCTCCTATCCTATAGGTTGCCTCTGCTCAGTTTTCTTGGCAGAAGCCTTCTGCTCTTCTGGACCTCTAAATACTGGAGCATCTCAGTACTCAGAGTTCTCATTCTCATCCACACTCGTCCAGTTTCTCACCCAATTGCACAGTCTGACATATTTCTGGGATGCTACAGGGTTATATCTCCCAACCAAACCCTTCACTGCACTCCCAACTGCCTACACAAGACAGGACTTGGAGGTCTAAAGGGCATTTCAAACTTAGCAAACAAACTCTTGGTTCCAGAACACCTTCTGCAAACATTATAATTCAGCCAATTTGTCAGGCCAAAACATTGGAAACATCCTTGATTCCTTTCTTTCTCGCATACTCCAAACTCGACTTTTTTTTTTTTTTCTGTGAGACGGAGTCTTGTGCTGTCGCCCAGGCTGGAGTACAATATTGCGATCTCGGCTCACTGCAACCTCTGCCTCCCGGGCTCAAGCAAGTCTCCTGCCTCAGCCTCCTGGGTAGCTGGGATTACAGGTGCCTGCCACCATGCCCAGCTAATTTTTTGTATTCTTAGTAAAGACGGGGTTTCACCATGTTGGCCAGGCTGGTTTCGAACTCATGACCTCAAGTGATCTGCCCGCCTCGGCCTCCCAAAGTGCTGGGATTACAGGCATGAGCCACTGTGCCCAGCCATACTCCACACTCATTTTAACAGCAAATCCTCCTGGCTCTGACTTCAAAATATGTCTGGTATCTGAACCCTTTGCACCTCCTGCATTTCCACCACCATCATCCCAGGCCTGGGTACTGCTGTGTTCTTCCAGCTGATCTCCCTGGATTCATACAATGGATAGAATCATCTTTAAAAACCATGTCCTATTTTGTCTCTCTCCTGCTTTTAAATTTCTATGGCTTTCTAGCACCGATAGAATAAAACCATAGTCCATTATTGATATGGCTTCAAAGGCCCTGCATACCCAGTCCTTGGCACTGTCCCAACTCCATTTCCTGCTCTCCTCTTTGCTCACTGTGCTACGGCCACACTGGCTCCTGGCTGTTTCTTAAACCCACCAAGAACATTCCTGTCTCAGAACGTTTGCTTTTGCTGTTCCTGTCTCTGAAGAATTTCTTCCCTTCCATACCTGGATAGCTCATTCTTTCACTTTATTTTAGGTATCTGCTCAAAACAGTTTCTCCTCCAAGAAGCCTCCTCTGACCATCTAATCTAAAATAGCTTTGTGTTTCTTTCTGCACTTATCACTGCATTATATTATACTGTGTATTTGTTTGTTTTATTTTTGTCTCTCCCACTAGAATGCAAAAGTCTCAAGAGGAAGAACTTCATTTTGTTCACTATTTTGACCCCAAGACCTACCAACAGGTGCTATGTGCTTAGCACATGGGAGGCATTTAATAAATATCTGTTCAATTTATGAATGCTGAAAACCATAATACCTGACCAAAGCCTCTTATTTAGGTTTGTCATATATATATACATATATATATCTGAACTTAACCATAAGCTAGTGTTCATAAAAGAAGGAGCCCATGACTCAAAGAGAGCATAGATTGTTCTAGCTGATAAGAAAGTCAGAGAGTAAAATAGAACCATCAGCTTAAGTAATGCAGCTACCTAGAAGAGACTGTTTCACAACTGACTTGTGGCTAAGATGAGCTATTGGAAAATTGGACACACTGGCCCAAATATTCTTGTTACCAAAATACCCCGAAATCCCCATGTTGTTCAGTAAAGGGCTCAGCTAATAGTAGACTAGAGATTCAGTGATTGGGGAAGAAGAAAAAGAAGTCTATCTAGGCTAAAATCTGGATTGGAGTGATTGAAATTCATAATTGTTGAGGAAAAGTGAGAAAGGCAATTAGGCATTTGTCTTTTAAAATATTGCTAATATATTAAGCTTAAAACAGAGTGTTCTCCGCTGCTGCTTGATGACATGAGGAACATTATAGTTATTTTGGTGGTGGTGGTTGTTTTTACATTAATATACTGGGAATATGTTGGATTTTCTTCCACCACACTTATGGATGCCTGACTGTCTGGATAATGTGACCCCTTTGGTGGCCACATACCTGAATTGTAGGCACAGTACCTAAGAGAGTAACTTCTTGAATCCTGAACCTAAACTTCTGTGTATAAAGAAATGAGAAAAAATTTAAAGCCATATGTACAAGTATGAACTTCCAGACTTTTGTATAAAAAGTTGTGTAGATGAGCATATGCATATTTTTCTGGGAGCACATCCATAAATACCATCTCTTAAAGGGATCTGAGATTCAAAACAAGGTTAAAAATTGCTAGCATAGTGTTGATTTTTAAAGACCAACTTTGATAGGGAGAAAAAAAGAATAAAAAATCCCATTTTCAGGCCATAACCCATCACCACCACTCCCCAAAATGGCTCCCATGCACCCCTTCCCCACCTAACCTTGCACACTCTGCGCCATGGTTGCTTTCAGAACTTGGAGTTGGTTGGGGAAGGAGAAAGAGGGATATAAGAGAGTTACAGAATAACCAAAAAAAAAAAAAAAATCAAAGAAAAAATAAAAGAAAGAAAATAGAAGGAGAAAGAGGAAGAGGAAAAGGGAGGGGTAGATGAGAGAGGCTGAGTGGTTTATGCACACTCAGTCATGAGGATTGGAACCAAAACTTCATCAGGAAGAGACCCTTAAACCCCACAACCCACATAAAGAATGATGACGCAACACCTGAGTGTGTGAGTGTTGGGGTCTGGAGGGGGTACTTGAGATCAACCTCACATAAGCATAAGGTGGAAAAATAAGTGGGGGCTTTAAAGTGGTTCATAAAACCCCTCGAGTGGCGTCCCTGCTCCTGAAACATCCTGCTGCCTGATGAGTGTTTTCCAGTGTGTCTGTGATTCAGCCAGCCCTTATTTACTAAAAGAGTCTGGGAGGAAATATTTGTAGCTGTTAACACCAACTCACTTTCCTTCATGGGTAATTCTACTTCAAAAAATGAGTGATTCACATGGGCCTATGGAGTTTGGTCAAAAATTATTAATAGGATTTGGCCAACCCGCTCACAAGATGGGCTTCTACCTAATGATAACTCTTTTTGTTTTATTGTATTATATTTTTTTGCCTAGCCCTGATACTTTCATATGTGCTTTTAACACCTTGCTACAGCATTCTTTCAGGTACAGAAGGAACAGAACTTATGGACCCCACAGTTCTTTTGGTAAATTTAGGCTCAGAAAGAAAAGACAATTTGTCTGTGTTTGCTTTTTAAACTGTATCCCCATCAGTCAAAATCCTATTTTTATTATTTGGCACTGCTGGGTCTTTCTATCTTAGACTATTAGTATGTACCTTCCCTAGCCTTAGAGGCTATAACCACTTTTTATTTGCCTAGCTAACAACTTCCATCTTTCTGGTCTCCATTTTGACATCTCTTTCATAGGGAAGACTTTCCTGACTCCTGACTTGGGTTGGGTTTTCCTGCCACAGGCTTCCAACGGACAATGAACGCACTCCTTTATATCATTCATCACGTGTTCAACTCTGGTTCAATGCCTGTAATCCATTACTCTTATAAGCTTCCAAGAGTAGAGACTGTGTCTGTTTTATTCACTACAGTATCCCTGACACCCACCTGGGACATAGTAGGAGCTCAGTAAATCCTTGTTGCCCAAGTGAATTAATAAAACGGAATGGGATGAATGAAAAATGAGCAAATGACAACACAGAGTCCAAGTTCTCCCCCCTCCAAAATCAGAATGTACTCTGACTTGCCTTTATAATATCCCTAAGAGGTATATTATGGAGGAAAGTGGTGGGGACCCTTTTCCCCACTTGCCAGCTGAGGACATGGAAGTGCCTTAAATATAAACCCTAGGTTTCAGGTACAACAGACAACTTGCCAAGAACACTTGAAACCCTTTACCTCTGCATTTGTGCCTCCTTCTAGAATACTCCTTCTCAAGTTCCATAAAAATCAAGCCCATCAGACCTATTTATTTGGGGCTAAGTTTTTAATATTCATTTTTATTAACTTTATCCCAAATGTGCACATGAGATATACTGGATTAGAGTTAAATTTCTTATTAAATGACTCACAGTAAATAGTAAATGCTTTGGCCCCCCCTTCCCCCTAGTATGATGTGATAAGAGCAAGGTCAATTATTCTATGTGAGTAAACAGACACTCCATAGGTAAGAAACAAGGACAAATTATTTTCCCTACCTATAAAAGGGGAAGGAGGCAGCTATCCCCCCTCCCCTTCTTAAAGGTCTGCTCCTTATTCCAACACTTTGATGGGTAAATAAATCTCTCCAGGAGCCAGATAGTCCCTTACATGTCTTGGCTTTTATGGCAAGTCCTGGGACTTGACTCCAAGTTCTGGGGCTCATGCCTTCTTGCATGTTGCATAATGATGGCACAAGCTTATGCTGGCCTGCTTAGGAAGATAGTGACTCCAGGCTTCATGGCACCCTGGGCGCTCTACCTAGGGACCTTGTTCAGGCTGTAACCATTTGCTCCTCTCGGGAAAAGTTTTATTATTCGTTTGGATCAGAGCAATTACCTATACAAATGACTACATATTTAATTCTCATGGTATAAAAAAGTGTCAGGAAGCTAGTGTTCTTCACCAGGACACTGAAAAGTCCAGAGAAGTTTTATTTCCCCACCCTCTTTATCTCTGATTTCTTCTCTGTCATGTTAAAAAATTGATACATAATAGATGTACTTATTTTCAGGGCACATGTGCTATCTGATACACTCACATGTTGTATAAAGATCAAATCAGGGTAATTGGGATATGTATCACCTTGAGTATTTCTCTTTTCTTTATGCTAAGAACATTTGAATTATTCTCTTCCAGTTATTTTGATAGGTACAATAGATTATTGTTAACTATAGTCACCCTACTGATCTATCAAACACGAAGACCTATACATTTGGAAAGACACACAAGAAACTGGTCACAGTGGCTGCCTCCAGCATGAGGTATGGAAGGGAGATTAGTCTTCACTAAATACTCTTGTGTACTGTTGAAGTTTCATAGACATGACATGTTTTATAGATGTGATAATCAATAAACAAACTAGTTAACAAAAAAAGTTAAATGAACATTTGCATGATGAAAAAAAGTTTTCGTTTTCCAAATTCCAGGTCAAATACTTCTTATATGCCCTCTACGTTCTTCTGTGATTTTTGTCAGTCTCTCGCCTTTTGAACATTTCTATACTTCAATGTATTCCAATTCAATTCAACTCATATTTTTCAATTACAGATAGCACATTCTAATTTTTACCATGGGACCTGGATACAAATTTTGGCATTCTCTCCACCCCTACTTCCCAAACGTAGGCTTGTCCAATTTCGCTCATTGAGGCCTCTGGAGTCAGGCGGCTATGTGAGCGCAGAGAAATTGCTAAACTACTCTGTGCCCCTTTCCTCAGTTATAAAGTTGTAATGGCACCAATAATACATACATATCTTATAGGGTTGGTGTGAAAATGAAATGACTGACAAACATAAAGCATTTAGAACAGTGCCTGGTATATAGCAAGTATGCAGTATGTACTCATATTATTCACTCAACAAACATTTGTGGACAGGCTCTCAGTACAGACACAGTGTCAGGTGCTGGGCAGTGGCTGTTGTTTATTTTGTTTTCCCCACACTTCGCACCCTTGCACAGTGGCTGCCACATCATGTGTCCTTAATAGTTGCTGAATGGGATCATTTAAAGTCAAATCTATGGATAAAACCAATTAGCCCTGATACTCTGATTTCCAGTCCAGTGAGGGAGACAGTGAAAGTGACAGCATCACATCACAGTATTAACATTTTTGAGAAATAGAAGTGCCTAGATTGACATCTTGGGATAGAATGGGCCACTGAACACGCAAGGTTAGGCCAAGTCTAGAACCCATGCACTTGTCCCTCACCTTCCCCCAAAGTGTGTGAAGGGGGCGCGGAGGACCTGCATGGAGGAATAAAAAAACTCATTGACGTAAGGTCATCAATTATAACAAATGTACCATCCTGGTGGGGGATACTGATAACAGGGGAGGCTATGTATGTATGGGGCAGAGGGCATATGGGAAATCTCTGTTCTTTCTGCCCAACTTTGCTGTGAACCTAAAACTGCTGTAAAAAATAAAGTCTATTAAAACAAATCCATTGGAGGAAATGAAAAATTCACTTTACTTGGGGAAGAAACATGTGGACTTTTTGATTTTTACAATTCTGACTGGGAATTAGAAGTTGAGCTGAGTAGAAATGAGAATGGGAGTGGATGCCGGTTTTACAAGAATCAAGCTTCTTGCTTGGGCAAATCTGTCATGACTAACCTGCCCCATTTGCAAAGCATTTCTGTCTGGGTTTTATTGGGGCTTCACAAAAGGATGTGTATTTAAAAATAAAAACACTGAAAAACTTTTGTGAAGATTCAAAGAAGAAAACATGCAATGAAGTGAGCAGCCCTCCCATTGGATAGACTTGCCTTGTGGGGCTGGGTTGCTTCTCCCTGACTGGCAACTTCCAAAGCCTCCATAAGACCAGCTATTGGTCAGCAGTGCCTAAGATGCTATGGGCCAGGCTGGCCAAGAGGCTAGCAAGCACAGAAATGGAAAAGTCCAGTTCACGGTTCAGCACCATCACTCCTTACAGTCACCAAGAGGTGCTCCAAAAATGTTGCAGTCACAAATTGGTTGCAACAACGGAGGCTTGGCTTTCCCTGTGACCATTTAAAGTGGCTCGATTTGGTTTTGTGAGCCCTGAGCTCAGTTCTTCCTCTCCTAGACCTTGGGAAGTACGAGCCATGGATCTGCAGATTCCAATAGAAAGTGGGCTGAGCAAGCCCTGTTCATCTGGCTGTCTGGTAAAAGACACATCCATTGTGCAGCACCCCCACATTCCTGGCATATCACAGTGCTTTTCCTGGAAAAGTCCATATTGGATTCGCGGTCTTGAAAATCCCAAGCTTAAAACACCCTGGGCCTCAGGATTTCCCCCCGTGTCCATAATGCCACCTCTTCTACTCCAGGCTACCTCCCACAGTCTAAACAAATAAGCAGAAGGAGATTCTCACCCCACTCACACAGGCAGTCCAAAGTCCACTTCTTGCTTGGCTTTTTCTTTCTCAAATACCTTTTCTGATAGCCCTGATATTTCTAAACAGAAAGCAATAGCCTGCCTTGGGAAGAAGATAGCCAGAAAGATAGGAACAGAGTCCAGATCCAAAGGTAGCTCTTGTCTGGCCTTCCTGCTGGAGCTACTCTCTGAGGGTTCCCAATTTGCATTTCCCACATACTGTAACCAGCCCTAGGCTTCAGAAATCCCAACTTCTTCCCTCTTGCTTTCTTGGACCTTCTCTTCCAAGAAAATACACACCAGTATGACCGCACTGTGGCCACTGCTGGTTCTCAGCCAAAAGCCTGGAGTTTTCACTTCTACTCTCTCTTCCCACTCTAGCCAATGCTTTCTGTCGACCCATGCTCCTGGTTTGTCAGCCTGCATGTGCACGGATTCCCTCCCAGGGCAGGGATGTAGGGCAAATCATCTCCCAGAGCTCAGTCCATCCAGCTCAGTCTAGGCTAGGTCTTTGCCAGAAGATGCCCATGTAAAACCAACCACTCAACCAGGACTTCTACCAGGGCCTGTCACCCTAAGACTGGTCAGAAGAGTGACTGGAGCCTTTGGCTTAGAGCTCCTCATTTCCTTGGAAACTGGGGTTGCTGGGGCTGAGTCTTGGAAACCCAAGGGCCCAGGAACTTATAATGTTCCTTCCTCTTTGAAAGAGGCAGTTGAAACTGACAGCCAGTCCCTAAGGAAGAGTGACCAAACACAATCCCCAGCCCTGCACCTTCTCTCCATCCACGAAGATACGCTGATTCCTGCCAGCTAACATGGGACTCAAACCATCAGGCAGATGAACACTCACCTGTTCCGTAGCTTGCACCAAAAGCCAGGGAGAGAAATAGCATGAAGGTCAAGGAAAGGAGCCCCTTGGGATCCATCAGCCAGTGAGGAGAAGGAAGGGATCCTGGCCAGAGCCTGGCAGCTGCTCACAGACACCAGGCAGAAGCGAGCTTCGTGTCATGCAGCAGAGGCTGTCTGATTTATGTATCAGGAACCAGCAGGTTCCTGAACCCGCTTCCTGTATCACTGGGACTTTTTCTGCTTGTGTCTTGAGGATTGCTCATCTCCCATGAGGCTTTAAATCACTTTTTTGTTCTTAAGAAGCAGACTTCTCAAGAAGCCAGGCACTTGGCCTATGGGAGCCAGGAAAGGGGGTGTGTAGTCACCTCAGCCAAAACCCGGCTTTGGGCAGAAACATGAGCCCCTGCTTCTTTCCTTAGCTGTCTCCAGGAACCGGATGTTGCAGATTCTCTGAGCAGTTCTCTCCGGTAAGTCTTCTTGGATTGCAAAGAAAAGATGTTTCATCGGATCACTCCTCAAATTTGGCAGTTCACAGCTGAACTTAGATAACTGCATTTTGATGAGCTAATAGACCTCTTACTTCTGTTTTATTTCATAATTTCAGATGACACCTCAACATGCAGCCTGGTGTAGGTGCCACTGTCACAGAGAGATGGGAAGGGCAAGTGCGGGTCACTTGGAAGAAACCCTGTGACCCGATGAGTGCAATGTGGTATAATTTAGTAGCCCATGCTCCTAGTTTGCCTTCTTGCGTGTGTGTGGATTCCCTCCCAGGCAGGGATGTAAGGCAAAACTATCCCTGTGTGTGTGTGTGTGTGTGTGTGTGCGTGTGTGTGTATATGTATGGGGTATGTATATGTATGTATGGGGTATGTATATGTATGTATGGGGTATATGAGATATGTTGATAGAGGCATACAATATGTAATAATCACACAGGGTAAATGGGATATCTGTCACCTCAAATATTTATCCTTTGTGTTACAAACAGTGCAATTATACTTTTATTTTTAAATGTGCAATTAAATTATTATTGACTATAGTCACACTGTTGTGTTATCAAATACTAGTTCTTATTCATTCTTTCTATTTTTTTGTACCCATTAACCATCCCCACTTCTTCCCCAACCCCCACTACCCTTCAGCCTCTGGTAACCATCCTTCTACTCTCTATGTCCACAAGTTCAATTGTTTTAATTTTTACCTCTCACAAGCAAGTGAGAATGTGCAAAGTTTGTCTGTCTGTGCCTGGCTTATTTCACTTAACATAATGGTCTTCAGTTCCATCCATGTCATTGTGAATGACAGGATCTAATTCTTTTTTAGCTGAATAGTACTCCATTGTGTATATGTACCACATTTTCTTTATCCACTCGTCGGTGATAGACACTTAGGTCGCTTCCAACCTTGGCAATTGTGAATAGTGCTGTAATAAACGTGGGAGTACAGATATCTCTTCAATATACTGATTTCTTTTCTTTTAGGTGTATACCTAGCAGTGAGATTGTGAATCATATGGTAGCTCTAATTTTAGTTTTTTGAGGAACCTTCAAACCATTCTCCACAGTGGTTGTACTAGCTTATATTCCCAACAACGGCATACAAGGGCACCTTTTCTCCACAGCCTTGTCAGCATTTGTTATTGCCTGTCTTTTGGATAAAAGCCATTTTAATTTATCTGGGGCTGTGTTGTATTCTGGGAGTTGCCTTTATTTTGGAATTTGCGTCTAACTTTTCGTTGAGGAGAAGGAACTAGTATTGGCAGAAGGATGATTCCGCCCTCTTTCATGAGTTAAACTATAAGAATGGGATACTGGAAGTGTAACCAATGCTCCCAGGGAGACTTCAAAAAGTAGGGAATTGTTTTTAGAGTCCATTGTAACAGGTCATAGGCACTCTCTGATGGGCCTCCCCATGGGGATCAGGTAATAAAAGCTGGTGAGATATGTGAACTTTATCCTCACTGTTTTCTTCCTTCCTTTCCCCAGCACTCAACTGTCCTCCTCACAACTCTTCCCAGTGGTGTGTGCTCGAGTCAGCATGTACCAACTCATAAAATTGTTAAATTTTCAGGAATCTGGATGGGCACAGTGGCACGCCTGTAACCCCACCACTTGGGGAGGCCTAGGTGGGAGAATTTTTGGGGCCAAGAGTTTGAAAATAGTCTGGGCAATAGAGCGAGAACTCATGTCTACAAACAATTTTTTTTAATAAAAATAAAAGATAGATTTTCAGGAATCTTGTGGGGTGCTTGATGAACATGACCATTATTAAACATATAAAATTAAATTAAGTTATATAAACTTACAGTTAAGCTGGGCATGGTGGTACATGCCTGTAGTCCCAGCTACTTGAGAGGCTGAAGCATGAGGATCCCTTGAGCCCAAGAGTTTGAGGCTGTAGTATCTTTATAGCAGTGCGAAAATGGACTATCATGATCATGCCTGTTGGTGTGGTTTGCCGCTGTGTCCCCACCCAAATTTTATCTCGAATTGTAATCCCCATAATCCCAAAGTGTTGAGAAAGGGACAAGGTGGGAGGTGATTGGATCATGGGGGCAGTTTCCCCTCCGTGCTGGTCTTAAGACAGTGAGTGAGTTCTCACAAGATCGGATGGTTTTATAAGGCATTATTTTCTGCTCTTGGCTGCCCTTCTCTCTCCTACTGTGATGTGAAGAAGGTCCTTGCTTCTCCTTTGCCTTCCGCCATGATTGTAAGTCTCCTGGGGCCTCCTTAGCCATGTGGAACTGCAAGTCAATTAAACCTTTTTCCTTTATAAATTACCCAGTCTTGGGTAGTATCTTTATAGCAGTGTGAGAATGGACTAATACACCTGTGAATAGCCACTGCACTCCAGCCTGGGCAACAGAGCAAAACTCTGCCTTTAAAAAAAACTTCACAACTAAATAAATTATATTAAACAGAGGGACTAAAATCTCAAAGCTCATTGTTTCTTAATTATTTTATGACATTACTGATATCTATGTTCTTGAGGTAATTGACATCTCTTATGTGTCTACAGTGGAAATTAAATACTGGATCATTGGTGCTTCTGGACCTCTCTTCCCCACTCTGCATTCAATGGCATAGTGTTGGGAGCTTGAAACTGGCCATGGTGAGAGTTTATGCCATGGAAATCAGCAAGCAATATAAATCAGAACTTTATTGTTTTGTTGATTGTCTAAATGTAAGTAAGTAATAGAGAAAACATAATGATGCAGAGTAAACTTAAACGTGTGCCATGACTATGGCCCTTACATTGGGATTAGCATAAAAATTGAGGAAACATTTTTCCAGTATTCAAAAACTATCATCTGATTCAGCAAAAAGTCACTAGTGTCACTGATGAGCAAGTGATGCTCCAACATATGTTTTTGTTGTTTCACATTTCTTTAACTTCAAAAAAGACATGAACCAACATTCATGTTGGAACTACAGTACTTTGTCACTTGTAACCATGGCTATATGGAATTTACAATAAAGGGGATTGTACATTTTATTAAAATACAATAAATTTTAGTTTATAAATTGCGTGTTATGCATTCTTCATATAAGCAAAATTTATAACAAACTCATTTACATATATGCATATATTATTTTTCAGAGATCTGGCTGTTAACCATTTACCAACACACCACTGTTCAATAACTGAGAATCCAAATGGTGGAGTGAATGGCATACTGTCTACGTATTCATAAAATATCAGTTGAAATAATTAAATGATGTGAGAATATTGGGATCCTGTAAAAATGGGAAACAAATGATCCAGGTCTGATTTCAAGACTGGTGTTCTCTCCTCAAGCTGCACGGCTCCTGGAATGCATGCTGTCTATTCATGTCAAACCTTTCTTTCTTAAAGACAGACACTTATTCTCTTGTTTACTTTGCCCTTCCTTTCATTTCCAGAATTAGACCTTCTCTAGCCTCGCCATGAGGCCTCTCCACTCTGATCTCCTGGATCCCCTCTGCACAGATAACTGAG
This sequence comes from Pongo abelii, assembly GCF_028885655.2. Taxonomy (NCBI): domain Eukaryota; kingdom Metazoa; phylum Chordata; class Mammalia; order Primates; family Hominidae; genus Pongo; species Pongo abelii. The sequence goes on along the minus strand of NC_071985.2, from coordinate 89,725,927 downwards.
CTAATGCTAGGCACTATCTGAAGAGTTTTCCTGTTTGGTGCAATCTAGAACTAAATAAAAACATACATTGAATGAGGGTCAGAAATGGTTTAGATGAAGGTTCTGAGGTTCTAGAGTGGATTCTATATAGAGTCCTCCCTGCCCCCAAATTCTTCTTCACGTGGAACATCAGAATGTGGCCTTATTTGGAATCAGGATCTTTCAGATGTAATTAAGGTAAGAATTGAGATGAGATTATATTGGGTGAATCAGAGTGATCTCCAAATCCAATGAGAGTAGTGCATCTTTATAAGAAATAGAAAAAGGACACACAGAGACACAAAGAAGGCCATGTGAAAAGACAGAGCAGAGACTAGAGCTATGCAGCCACAATTCAAGGAACACCAGAGACCACCAGATGCTGGAAGAGGCAGAGAAAAATTCTCCCCTGGAGCTTTCAGAAGGAGCAGGCCCTGCCAATATGTTAATTTTAGAACTTGGGCCTACAGAACAGTGGGAGAATGAATTTCTGTTGTTTTAAGTCATCAGGTTTGTGATAATTTTTTACAGCAGCCACAGGAAACTAATACAGGACCTGAGGGGCAATGTGACTAACCAGAGATTTGCAGTTAGTACATTTAGTATACTGAGCGGCTTCCCTCAGCTATTAAGAGCAGATGTCAACAGACCAACAACAGAAGATACACAGATGATAGTGCCTTGCAGTTACAAAGCCATTTTCAAAAGCCTTCGCATTCGCAGCCTTATTTAATCCTCCTAACAGCCCTGCAAAGGAGCTGGTGGGGTTTGTAAGGCAGGATCTGGACCAAACTTGGGAATCCTGACACTGATCAGAGGTCTTTCCTTTTTCCTGGTGAGTATTTATCACCATGAATACTCAAGAGAATAAGGAGGAAGGAAATCTTGCTAATTGAACTCCTTGGATGCCTGGGGTTTCCGCAGTGTTATTTCATTAATCTTGGTAGCAGTAAGAAGCAGGAATAATTATCCCCATTTTACAAATTGAAGTATAGTGCAGCTAAATAACTTGCTCAATGGCTTAGAGCCAAAAAAAATGCAAGAGTTGGATTCAAACCCTGGATTATCTGACTCCAGAGTCTGTGCTCTATCCATTCACCATACCACTTGCATTATACCAAGTGTGGGGACAAGAAAGGGAGATCACACTGTTACTGTGTCTATGTAGAAAGAAGTAGACATAAGAGACTCCATTTTGTTCTGTACTAAGAAAAATGCTTCTGCCTTGAGATGCTGTTAATCTGTAACCCTACCCCCAGCCTGTGCTCGCTGAAACATGTGCTGTGTCGACTCAAGGTTAAATGGATTAAGGGCTGTGCAGGATGTGCTTTGTTAAACAAATTCTTGAAGGTGGCATGCTTGTTGAAAGTCATCACCACTCCCTACTCCCAAGTACCCAGAAACACAATACACTGAGGAAGCCCGCAGGGACCTCTGCCTAGGAAAGCCAGGTATTGTCCAGGGTTTCTCCGCATGTGATAGTCTGAAATATGGCCTCACGGGAAGGGAAAGACCTGACCATCCCCCAGCCTGATGCCCTTGAAGGGTCTGTGCTAAGGAGGATTAGTAAAAGAGGAAGGCCTCTTAGCAGTTGAGATAAGAGGAAGGCAGCTGTCTCCTGCTCGTCCCTGGGCAATGGAATGTCTCGGTGTAAAACCTGATTGTATATTCCATCTACTGAGATAGGAGAAAACTGCCTTAGGGCTGGAGGTGAGACATGCTGGAGGCAATACTGCTCTTTAAGGCATTGAGATGTTTATGTATATACACCTCAAAAGCACAGCACTTTTTTCTCTACCTTGTTTATGATGCAGAGACATTTGTTCACATGTTTTCCTGCTGGCCCTGCCTCCACTATTACCCTATTGTCCTGCCACATCCCCCTCTCCGAGAAACACCTGATAATGATCAATAAATACTAAGGGAACTCAGAGACTGGTGCTGGTGTGAGTCCTCCATATGCTGAGCATCGGTCCCCTGGGCCCACTCTTCTTTCTCTATACTTTTTCTCTGTGTCCCTTTCCAACGAGAAATGCCCACAGGTGTGGAGGGGCAGGCCACCCCTTCACCAAGCAAGAATCTTAGCCAGTCTTCAGGCTCGTGTTGGCCAATGGCTCATCATCTGTGAAACATTCCTTCTGGCACAGGCCACAGCATGGGCAGTAGGAAAATCCTAGGTGAGCACTAGTTCCCATCCTGGCCTCCCGTGTCTGTGGCTCAGCACCATTCTTTCCCTTTGGTGATGCAAAGCCCCAGCCTGAGAATGAGGAGGACTATACTTCTGTAGAAAATAGCCTTCCCCAAAAAACTTCAAGTGGGTTATGCATCGAAGCCATCTCCTACCTCTTAAACTCTTAAATGTGTCCCTAAGACTTGCCACTCTCTCTCCTGACACTGTGGCTGGGGGTGCCAACGTCACCTGCCTGAGAGTGTCTGGTCTGGACTGCTCCTGAGTGTCTTGGCTTCCCAGCCAAAGGTCGTCATCATCACAGCCTCTGACCAGAGGTCCCCTATAGCATGAACTGACCCCACAGAGAAGGGCCACTAAGGCCAGATCACCTGGCCACATGGAGCTCATGATGAGCACATTTATCTGGATAAGGAAAAAAAAAAACCTGCAAAACCAAAATGAAAATACAGAATTCCCCCAAACTCCGAAACCTCTCCTAGTAGACCTGACTGAAGAGTCTAAAACTGGCCTGGGGAAAGCACTGGGAAAAAACACCCTGGGGTCTGCCCTGCTGGGTGAGATGAGGAAGCCCACAGGGCAGATGGCTGATATGGAGGCTGAGCAGACTAGTCAACCAGATAGCCCTGTTGTGGCACTGGGGCTGTCAGGGTTGAGGGGAGAGTGGAAAGAAAACTGGGCTTCGAAGTGGCTGTAGCCCAGATCCAGGCCCAGGCTCTACTCAGCTCCTTTATGCTGAATGTTCATGCCTGCCATCAGCTCCCTGGCCAGATGGTATGAGCTGAGTGATCAGGCCTGGGGAGGAGAGCTGAAAATCCCACTGGCAGTGCCTTCTTCCCCGTATCCTGTCTGTGGTGCTGGGATTGCCCACTGCAAGGCCCTCACCAGGTGTCTCACATCAGTACCTCCTCCAGCAGTTCAGACCTGCTTTAGGGAACTGGAGTCTGGAAGTGGAGAGACATCTGAGGGTCTTCACCATCTGAGGACTTCCTCTCCAAACTGCTGTCATTTCCACCGATGCTCCTCCATCCTTCCAGACCCCAGATGCAATATGTGGGGATCCCTCCCTTCCTGGGGCCTGCGCTGAACTGACTCTGAATTCTTCATGTCCCTTAAGGGGTGACTATGACTGAGAAAGAGTCACTGCTTCACAGACTCTCTCCACAGCATTTTTAGAAGCATTCATGGTAGGACTGGGGTGCTTCCTACTACCTTTCAAATGACCTCATGCGGCAGTCATGTAATTTGCTAGCCTGCTTTTTACTGGCATACATTGTTAAAGAAAGGGAAATGCCCATGCCACTCTACTCCTTCTAGGAAGGAATAGGGTTCAGGAACTGGTGACAGTGGCTATTGAGTCACCAGCCTCAGATCTTTTCTGTGCTCCAAAAACTGCCTCCCATAACCCTGGTCTGTGTTCTTAGAGTGGTAAATATGAGGATAATTTGCAAAGTACCCTGGAAACCCTGGATAACCACTATGAGAAGCAGAATTCATTTCTGTCTCTGAATAGTTCTGGTCCTTAACTAACCAGTGACCTCCCTGAGAAACAGAGACAGCTGGGGAAATGGGGGCCGTGTGCTCCATGAAGTCATTTAATGACCCTCTGAGATACTCATGGGCCATTTATGCAGTCCAGAGCAGCGATTCCTGCACCGTCACACCAAAGAGGTGGCCTGACCTGAAGTAAGTCCAGGAAAGAGGGGAGAGCTAGGACACTTAAGCTGCTTGGAAAAGCTAGCTATAGGGTAGAAATCTTCAGTGAAGAATTCTAACTGGGACCACTGGAGAGAGAGGTGAATTGTGGAGAGTAACTCCAGATGAAGCCGAGTGGTGGAAGCCCAATCCACCTGCTTCTCCATCCACTTGCCTCTTCTCCATCCACCCACCTCTTCTCCATCTACCTGCTTGCCCCAGCACTGACCATGAGAAAACCATTCCATTGGTTTAAAATATAGTGACTCTAAACATCCTTTAATGATATATAGATATACTTACAAGGAGTGACAAATCTAATTGTCTACCACTTAATCGCTTTATCAGATAACACTGCTAGTTAAGAGAAAAATATTTAGGAATTGTAGTCTTTTTTTGACATTAGGGTTCCATCCTCCAATTGTTAATTTTATGTGTCAACTAGATGGCATTATGAAGTGGCCAGATTAAACATTATTTCTGAATGTGTCTGTGAGGGGGTTCTGGGTGAGATTAGCATTTGAATCATGGACTCAGGAAAGTAGATTGCCCTCCTCAATGTGGTGGGCATCATCCAATTCATTGAGGGCCTGACTAGAACAAAAAGGCAGAAGGAGGAATTTGTCCCTTTTGCTTCCCGCCTGCCTGTTGAGCCCTCGTACTGGGATTTACACCGTCAGCTCCCCTGGTTCTCAGGCCTTCAAACTCGAACTGGAATTACACCACTGGCTTTCCTGGATCTCCCGCTTGCAGACAGCAGGTCATGAAACTTCTCAGTCTCCATAATCACATGAGCCAATTCCTCATAATAAATCTTTTTATGTATATATATCCTGTTGATTCTGTTTCTCTGGAGAACCCTAACTAATATTCATCTCCTCTTTTAAAAATCACAAATGTAATATAGCACTGAAGGAAATGTCTTTAAAAGAAAGAAAATAAAATGTGATCCAGGTATAGTGGCTTATGCCTGTAATCCTAACACTTTGGGAGGCCAAAGCAGGAGGATTATTTGAGGCCAAGAGTTTAAGATCAGCCTGGGCAACATAATGAGACCCCAGCTCTACAGAAAAAAAAATTTTTTTTAATTAGCCAAGCATGGTGGCACATGCCTGTAGTCCCAGCTACTTAGGAGGCTGAGATGGGAGGATTGCTTGAGCCCAGAAGTTCAAGATTACAGTGAGCTATGTTTGTACCACGCACTCCAGCCTGGGTGACATAGTGAGACCCTGTCAAAAAAAAAAAAAAGAAAAAAGAAAGAAAGGAAAATCTGCCATCATTTTTAAACTGTCACAACTGCTTTCAAGTTTGCAATTTTCCAAACCTTTCTTTATAAGGCAGCAGATGAGTTTAGAATTCTGGCTACATGGTCAGATAGTCCAGGGCCCACATCCCCATTCTGTTATTTATAAATCATCCCACCTTAGGCAAGTTATTTAATCTCTCTAAGCCACGCTTGCCTCATCAGTAACAGAGTTAAGATGGAAAAAAATCTCATAGGATTGTTAGGAGAAGTAAATGGCATAAATGCAAGTAAGATGTCCACTGCAGCACCTGACATGTGAAAGCCATTTTGCATTTGGTGTCTATCACTTTTTATGGTTTCCTGAGGTGGTCATGATTAATTAAATGACGAACCCCATAAAGCTGCAGCTGGGGATGCACAGGAAGTTCTGCTGTGTGGTCAAGATCAAGGACACTCCTCAGAGACATGGAGCAGAATGCTTCAGGCACCCTACAAATGAATGTCATTCCTGGGCATCTCTATTGGAGGCAACAATAACTTTGCAACATAAATTAGGGACAAAAACACACTATAGACTATTAAGACCTTTTAGCAATTGAAGACAGAGAGACGGATTTGATGTGATAAGTGTTTTAAAGCCCTGTTATAAAAGAATTGAAATTTCTCAGCATAGACTATCACATTTCATAAAGAAAATATCAGTGTATAATATGTAACAGGAAGAGTTATATATGTAGACTATGAATCAGAACAGAAAATGTGAAACAGAATGAAAATGTGAACTGAACCCTTGGCCACACCTGATGCAGTTTCACAGAATCCACGTGTGGAGGGATTGGAAGACAATACCAAAATCATACAGTACAGTAAATGCAGTTAGTGTTTATTTTCATTGTATAAAATACCTCTGAGGTTCTCATTCTGTATGGTGGGCTCGGTCACTTCAATTTATCTTTTTGCTTTATTATACAATTTCAAGTAAAAAATACCTCTAGGTATCATCGTAAGTAAACATCTGATAGTTAGGCTAATCTCAAATAATAATTACAGGTAAGATGCTGGTGCCTGGGATAGACACCAAGTGTCTTTTACTAAGCAACGGCTTAAGTGAAGTTTTTTCTTGCCTCAGTGGGCTATTCATTCCAGAAGAACATTTGTAACTACAGTCACTGCGTTGCACATAGTTTTGTATTTTTTTAAATTTAACATAATACGTTACAATGACTCACATGTTGTTGCCTAGTTTAATGAAGAACAATTTCTTAAAGAACATTGTGTTCATTATCTCTCCTTGAAAAAAGAACAAATGAAGATCATGAGATTGTTTAAAATGTCAAATTTTAAAAAGCGTTCTATGGAGTAAAAGAAGTAAAGATCATACTCAGAGATAGACACTTCCTTCTTTAGTTTTATTGTTTCTAAATTTTGCTTTGTTGAGCAAGACAATAGAGTTAAAACAACAAGGAGTATGTTTTATCTTAAGAAATTTTCATAGGGGTGAATAAGTCAGTTAAAGAGGCAGCCTCTTTTTCTGTTGTATTTGTCTTTAAGAAGGACGGCTCATGGTGCCCAGTTCTGATGACAGAACCTGGATAAAGACTATTAAAATGAACTCTGGTCTTGTCTGGGCCCCAAGTGGCTGGGATATTGTGCTGCATGCTCAGATGGCATTTTGAGACCCAGCTGTCCTTCTTGGATTACCCTCCAGCCAGAACCTCCAGCAAAAGTTTCTGTGGAGACATTTCCCCTGCAGCTTAGAACATCTACTATTTCTCCTGGAGGAGACTCCCACTCCATGAGAAAACCCTTCCCTGGAACAGAGGGCTGGGAGAAAGACAAGCAATTACCGTTGCTTCCTATATTGTTTACTGAACTCTTTAAAACACAAGAATCTATTTTAAGAACATGGGTCCTTAATTTGGCTTGCTCACGGAAGTATGGTATGTCATGGGACTACAAGAAGATGAGAATCCTACAGTAGTACAGCTGAACTTTTCCAAGAGCTCAGCACCAGGTCTAACTTTACTATTATCCACAGGTAATTCACAGATGAGGAAACTGAAGCTTAGAGAGTTAAATAACTTGCTTGAGGTCACACAGTAAATAAATAGCAGACGCAGCACTTGGATATAATCTCTACTGCCTCTTACCACACTGGCTCAGGATACATGCTATTTAGCAAAGCCATTATTGGAGTCCTTCATATCTAGGGGCAAGAAGGCCAGATAAGGAGAGACCAGGGAAAGAGAATAGCGTGGTCCTATGCGCTCTCTTTATGACATTCCTTCTAAGCTCTTGCCCCATATCCTAATCTACTTATCACTAAGAATTTTTGACTCTTGACTTCCTTTAGTCTTTCCCGTCTTCTTAGAAACTGCTCCAGCCTTGGCCTGGGGCTCTCTCTTTCTCCCCACTCCTTTCCGCCCTTTGACCTGTCTAGCTCCCAGGAGATTTCTTGCCACTGGCCCAGGTCAACAAACAGACTCATCAGGGGCCTGCCGTAAGCATGATTCTGCTCTTCTTATCCTGAGTTATACACTGAGGCTCCACAGGCCCTGATATTTCTGATGCAAGGCAGGTGAGATCCAAAATTGTGGCTTAGCCCAGGAGGGCTCTAGGCTTTGCCCAAGAAAGAATTCAAGGGTGAGCTGGTGGTGTTAACAACTTTTATGAAGTGACAGTGTGCAGCAGCAGGACATACACTGTTCCTTGCAGAGCAAGGCTACCCCATAGGCTGTGTGCCCAGAATAGCAGGTCAGAGGCAGTTATACACTCACATTTCTACTCACTTTTAATTATATGCAAATTAAGGGGCAATTTATGCAGAAATTTTTAGGAAAAGGGTGGTAACTTCCTGGTTGTCAGGTCATTGCCAGGGAAAGGGGCAGTAATTTCTGAGTGTTGCCATAGCAATGGTAAACTGACATGGTACACTGGTGGGTGTGTCTTATGGAAAACTGCTTCCACTCCAGCCCTGTTTCAGCTAGTCCTCAACTTGGTCCTGTGTCTGAGCCCTGCTTCTAGAGTCAAGTCCCACCTCCTATTTTACTTCCACTGTTTGACAAACTCATGGCTCTCTATTTGGGATCTTAGATATTTGGCTCCACTATTGCCCAGTTCTGCTCTTCCTTGAATGATTAATATTTGGACAATTTATACTGCCACCCAAAGAATCTGAGGGTTCAAGTTTGACCTTATGCTAATAAAATTTTTATGCCAAGTAAGATTCTTTTTTTTACATTTTAGATTCAAGGGGTGCAAGTGTAGATTTGTTACATGGGTGTATTGTGCAATGCTGGGGTTTGGACTTCTATTGAACTCATCACTCACATAGTGAATATAATACCCAATAGGTAGTTTCCAACCCTTACCCTACTCCCTTGCTCCCCACTCTTGGGGTCCCCAGTATCTGTCTATTGTTTCTGTCTTTATGTCTGTATGTACCCTTTATTTAGCTCCCACTTGCAAGTGAGGACATGTGATCATTAATTTTCTGTTTTTGTGTTAATTTGCTTAGGATAATGGCCTCCAGCTGCATCCATGTTGCTGCAGAAGACATGATTTCATTCTTTTTTACAGCTGCATAGTATTCCATTGTGTACACATACCACATTTTCTTTAACCACCCCACTGTTGATGGGCACCTAAGTTGATTCCATGACTTTGCTATTGTGAATAGTGCTGCAATAAACATATGAGTACTGGTGTCTTTTTGATAAAACTACTTCTTTTCCTTTCAGTAGATGCCCAGTAGTGGAATTGCTGAATCAAATGATAGTTCTAAAATAACTTTGAGAAATCTCCATACTGTTTTCCATAGGAGTTGAACTTATTTACATTCCCACCAACAGTGTATAAGTTTCCTTTTTTCTCCACATTCTTGCCAACATTTGTTATTTTTTCACTTTTTAAGGATAGCTATTCTAGCACGTGTGAGATGGTATTTCATTGTGGTTTTAATTTGCATTTCTCTGATTATTAGTGATACTGAACCTTTTTCATATGTTTGTTGGCCACTTGCTGTCTTCTTTTGAGAAATGTCTCTTCATGTCTTTTGCCCACTTCTTAATGGTTGATATAAATGGATGTTTTTCACCTCCAAATGTTGAAATGTAATTCCCAGTGTTGGAGGTGGAGCCTAGTGGGAGGTGTTTGGGTCGTACAGGCAGATAACTCATGAATGGCTTGGTGTCTGCCCCACAATAATAAGTTCATGAAACAGCTGGTTGTGTAAAAGAGCATGGCATCTCTCTCACTCCCTCTCTTGTCATGTGACATGCCTGCTCCCCATCACCTTCCACTATGATTGTAAGCTTCCTGAGGCCTCACCAGATGCTGGTGCCATGTTTGTACGGCCTGCAGAACTATAAGCCAAAAAAACCTCTTTTCTTTATAAATTACCCAGTCTCAGGCATTATTTCATAGCAATGCAAAATTGACTAACACAATGGGGTTATTTGTTTCTTTCCTGTTGATTTGCTTAAGTTCCTTATAGATTCTGGATATTAGTCCTTTGATGGATGCATAGTTTGCAAATATTTTCCCTCTTTCTGTAGGTTGTATTTACTCTGTTGATTTTTTTTTTCTTTTGCTGTGCAGGAGCTCTTTAGTTTAATTAACTCCCATTAGTCAATTTTTGTTTTTGCTGTATTTGTGTTTGAGATATTAGTCATAAATTCTTTGCCTAGATTAATGTCTAGAAGAGTTTTTCCCAGCTTTTCTTCTAGGATTATTACAGTTTGAAGTCTAACATTTAAGTCTTTAATTCATCTTGAGTTAATTTTTGTATATGGGGAGGGGTAGGGGTTCACTTTCATTCTTCTGCACATGACTAGACTGTTTTCCCAGCACCATTTATTGAATAGAGTGTCCTTGCCCCATTGTTCACTTTTGTCAACTTTGTCAAAGATCAGTTGGTTGTAGGTTTATGGCTCTATTTCTGGGTTTCATGTTCTGTTCTATTGATCTATGTGTTCATTTTTGTACCAGTACCATGCTGTTTGGGTTACTATGACCTTGTAGTATAGTTTGAAGTTGGGTAATGTGTTACCTCTGGCTTTATTCTTTTGCTTAGGATTGCTTTGGCTAGCCAGGCTCTTTTTGGTTCCATGTGAATTTTAGAATTTTTTTTTTCTAATTCTGTGAAAAATGATGGTAATTTGATAAGAATTCTGTTAATTCATAGATTGTTTTGGGAAGCATGGTCATTTAAATGATATTGACTCTTCCAATCCATAAGCATGGACTGTTTTTCCATTTGCTGTCTCATCTGTGATTTCTGTCATCCATGTATTGTAGCTCTCCTCATAGAGATTTTTCACCTCATTAGTCAAATGTATTCTTAGGTATTTTATATTTTGTGGCTATTGTAAATGGGATTGAATTATTGATTTGGTTCTCAGCTTGAATGTGATTGGTGTATAGAAATGCTACTGATTTTTGTATGTTGATTTTGTATCCTGAACCTTTACTGAGGTTCTTTATCAGATCTAGGAGCCTTTTAGAATCTTTAGGGCCTTCTAGGTACAGGATCATGTTGTCAGTGAACAGAGATAATTTGACTTTATTTTTTCCTATTTGAATGCCTTTTATTTCTTTTTCTTGCCTGATTGTTCTGACTAGGGTTTCCAGTACTATATTGAATACAAGTGGTGAGAGTGGACATCCTTGTCTTGTTCCAGTTCTTAAGGGGAATGCTTACAAATTTTGCCCATTCTATAGGATGTTAGCTGTGGTTTTTGTCATGGATTGTTATTATTTTGAGGTATGTTCCTTTAGTGCCAAGTTTGTTGAGGGTTTTTCTCATGAAGAGATGTTGAATTTTATTGAATGCTTTTTCTGCATTTATTGAGATGATTATATGGTTTTTCTGTTTAATTCTGTTTCTGCGGTGAATCACATTTATTGATTTGTGTGTGCTGAATTATATCTGCATCCCAGAAGTAAAGCCAACTTAATCCTGATGAATTGTCTTTTTGATGTGCTGCTGAATTCAGTTTGCTAGTATTTTGTTGAGGGTTTTTGCATCTATGTTCATTAGGAGTACTAACTTGTAGTTTTCTTTATTTGTCGTGCCCTTGCCAGACTTTGATATCAGGATGATACTGGCTTTATAGAATGAATTGAGGAAGAATCCCTCCTCCTCAATTTCTTGGAATAGTTTTAGTAAGATTGGTACCAGCTGTTCTTTGTACATCTGGTAGATTTCCACTGTGAGTCCGTCTAGTTCTGGGCATTTTTTGGTTGGTAGTTTTTCTTTATTGTTGATTCAGTTTTGCAACTCATTATTGGTCTGTTAATAATTTCAGTTTCTTCCTGGATCAATCTTAGGAGATTATGGATTTCCAGGAATTTATCCATTTCCTCTAGATTTTCTAGTGTGTGTGCATAGAGCTGTTCATAGCGGTCTCTGAGGATCTTTCGTATTTCTGCAATATTAATTGTAATGTCACCTTTGTCATTTCTGATTGTGCTTATTTGGGATCTTTTCTTTTTTTTTCTTGGTTATTCTAGCTAGCAATCTATCAATCTTATTCATCCTTTCAAACAACCAACTTTATTTTTTTGATCCTTTGTGTGAGGTTTTTTTGTTTGTTTGTTTTGGGTTCATTTATTTTTGCTCTGATTTTAGTTATTTCTCTTGTACTGCTAGCTTCATCAAAAAAGGTTATCATTGCATGGTTATATGTAGCTAAAGGAACATGAAGACAAATATGAATTAGAACCACAGGGATTTCACTCATTACTTTACAACCTTGGATAAGTCATGATGTTGGCAAAAATCAGTTTTCTTATCTATAAAATAATGCACTACAAGTTATCTCATATAGTGGATGCTATGATGTGCTGTTCAGATCTCCCCCTCAAGACCAAAGCAGTCATTCCCCATGCAGAAAGTATTGGTGGCTGACAGCTCTCAGCTGAGTTCCTCCCCAGGATCTGCCCTTAGCCAGTTCCTTCCCTGAGGAACCCACATCAAACAACTTGGCCAATTGGTTGATGAAAGGATATAAAAGTCCAGCCCCCTTTTGCCTCAATTTGCAACAGCTCTGAGGGTCATTCCAGCTCCAGGGCTCCTCACTGAGTCAGCTGAGGAGTTTGTTGCAACTGCATCCACAGCTCAACTTCTTCCTCTGCTCACTCTTACTTCCCTCACTCCCTCACAGGTATTGATTATTTCATGGGCACTCCTCCATAAACTTTTCACACACAAATCTCCATCTCAGAGTCTGATTTTTGAAAACCTGAGCAAAGATACCTAACATGCTTTTTGAATGTTAAAACAGCAGTATATATAAAGTACAGTATTTGCTATATTGTGAACACTCAATATTTGCTATTCTCTTCTCTTCCTCACTGTTTTGATCTGTTTTTCTTTCATTCCTGCAAGGATACACAACCCAGGACTTCCCATAGGAGGCAGTGTCTCCCCTTTCACCTGATCAAAACTCCTTTTCGTGCACAAATAATTAAACACATTCTTGGAAAGCCATTCATTCTTTGATGGAAGCCACCAAAAGTTTTAAGCAGCTGAGTGACCTGTTCATATTTTTGCTTTAGAAAGATTACCTTGCCTGGGCATGGTGGGATTACACATCTGTAATCCCAGCACTTTGGGAGGCTGAGGTGGGCAGATCACCTGAGGTCAGGAGTTTGAGACCAGCCTGACCAATATGATGAAGCCCTATCTCTACTAAAAATACAAAAATTAGCCAGGCCTGGTAGCATGTGCCTGTAATCCCACTACTTTGGAGCCTGAGATGGAAGAATCACTTGAACCTGGGAGGCAGAGGTTGCAGTGAGCCAAGATTACACCATTGCACTCCAGCCTGGGGCAACAAGAGCGAAAATCTGTCAAAAAAAAAAAAAAAAAGAAAGAAAGAAAGAAAAGAAAAGATTACTTTGGCCTTAGTGTGAGAGAGATTTAGGTAGACCTACAGTCTAGGAACAGATTCGAAGAAATGATGGGTCTTAACTGGAGAAGTGGCAATGAGGTGGGAGAGAAGGAGGGCCATTGGAGAGTTATCTCATAGGTGGATTTTTCAGGGTTTGGTGACTAATTGAATGTGGGCTGTGAAGGAGAGTGGCCTATATACTATGGCCTTTAAACTTCCAGTTCAGTTTCCCAGTAGATGGCAATGCCATTCTCTAAGAAAGGAAGTATAAGAGGTGGAGATAACTTTGGGGCAAAATTGAGAGCAAGGGGTATAAGATTATTTGTTGGCTTGGGATACGGTCAGTTTAAATGTTTATGGTTCATGCATATGGAGATTTCCAGGGGCTATTTGAAAACACAGAGCTGACCTTGAGAGGAGAAGTATAATCTGAAGTAAAGCAAACAAATTTAGAAGTCATATTTTCAACTCCTTCATTTCACCCCAAGAAAGCTAATACTTAGAGACTAAAACTTCTAAGGGACTTACCATGTGGCTAGTTTTTGAAAAGCCGTAACCAGAAACCAAATCTCTTGGGTTTAGGTCAATCCACCCATATCCTGATTGAGTTTCATTATGCTCTATTTACCTTCATGGTTCCCCAGTCTAACAATGCCTGGCATACAGCAAGTGCTAAAACTGTTTGTGGAATGAATATGCTGATTGTGGCCTTTTTTGGTGGGGGTAGAACTGGCCCCACATCTTCACATCGTCACTGGAATTATACCTCAGAAGCATCTTGGAAGTCAGCAGACCTAGGGAAGTCCTACTTAGCCATGAAATTTGCATTTCCCCAGGTACCTCCCAACCCCTCTCCACTTCCTCTGAGAGCAAAACCTCCGTTGTTCATGTCACACCCATGGGCAGCCTTTGTGCTCAGTGCACAGACCTGATTGAGAAGATTGATAAAAGCAAAATAGAAAGAAGCCGTGATCTGGATCATATGAGTTATACAATCATTTCCCTCTTATTTTACACTTGGGGAAACTTAGGCTAAGATATCTTGTCTTAATTCATTCAAATTAGAGTTGCCAGCCCAGAAGAGAGGAAAGAGAAGTTTGGGACAGAGGAAGGCAACTAATACTTATTGAGCACTTACTGTATGGCAGACTTTATGTGGAATGATTTGTTGAGGTTATCTCATTTAATCCTGATTTTAAAAATCATCCACATACAGAAACTGAGGTTTAGAAAGCTTACTTTTCCTGAGGTTTGGAAGCTGGTAAATGATGGTTCTGGAACTCAAACTCAAGGCTGTCTGGCTCCAAAGGTCATGCTCCTTACGCTACACCATGCAACCTCCCAGAAGTTTGAAATGTGGTTCTGGGTACTAGGTATAAGCTTGAAGACCAACCAAACATGTTCATTCTAGTGCTCTCTCTAGGAGCCAACAAGCCCTCCAACATTGCCCCCCAGAAGGTCCTGCAAAATTGAGTGGTCTAGGGTTTGACAGAGTCCAGAAGACACTGACGAACATAGGATGGGCAATGGGTCAAGCCCCAGGGAGCACCCAGTAGTATCAACAAAGAAAAGAGAATGTGTATTTGACTTCCAGCCTCAGCCCTGCTGGTAACTTGCCAGATGGCCTTGGGCTGGCCACTTCCTTCCTTTCCTCCACCAAGATTACAGAAAATTAGGAAATGCAAATGTTATGGGCTTCCCTGCTGACGATTTCCAAGTCTTCTTTGTAGTAATCATTCCTCTCACAAAGAGGGTGGGAAACAGTGATTATGGACCAGGGAGAGAGTCCTATTCCTAAGAAGTGGTTCTTGGACTTTGGAGAGGCAACAATTGGTTTGAGTCTTCACAAATGAGTGGGAGTTTGTTAGGCCAACGAGGAGTGGGAGGGGATTCCAGGAAGTGTAAAAGCTTGAGCAAAGGCATTAAGTAAATTCGGGGAATTGCTAGCAGTTCAGGAAGGTTGCAGCATTCAGTGCAAAGGAGGGGCCAAACTAGAAATTGGACAGGAGAAATTCACAGAAACCAAGCCACATAAGGATCAGTAGAACCCTGTAGGCTCTCCAATGAGCCTATCCTTGAAGGATTTAAGCATGAAAATGTTGTCATTATTAAACCTAGGCTTTAAAGAGGTCCTTCTGCTCTGTGTTCCTGTCTTCTGCCAGAGATAGCAAGACTGACAGAGGCTGTGCTCCTGTAGCCTGGGAGCCAGAATGGAGAGACACATTGGGCAGAGCCCAGCAGAGTCACAGGAACTTGTAGTCCCCATCTATTTGTTATTCATGGAAGCTTTCCCCTTTTCTTGATTGGATCAACAGAAAAATAAACTGTCGTCTTTGGCAGATGATTCAATGGGAATTCAAGGGATTCAATGGGAATTCAAGGTTGAAAATGATAATGTACTCTGAGAACTCACAGGTCTATAAAAGGAGAGGCCTATACAAGGAAAGAAGAGGATGTGGTAAATGCAGAACAGACCCTCAGCATCTTGAAGGACCATCAAGGGGAAATAAGTATTGCAGACCTTTCATTAATCTGTGTAGTTAACTTTTTATTTGAAAATAATGTCAAAAGAGTTGCAAGAAAAAATTATTATTAATAATAGTACAAAGAACACCCTTATAAATATCCTGCAGGGAGTGGGCTACAAGTTGGCTGTGACTGTGAATACCTCTCTGTAATGTTTTGCCCATTTTGCTTTAATATTAGCTAGCTCTCTCTCTCTCTTTCTGTCTCTATTTGAACTATTATAGGGTAGGTTGCATATGTCATGGCTCTTTATCTTAAATACATCAGTGTAAAGAATTAGGATAATTTCTGACACAACCACAATATAGTTATCACTTAAGTAAATTTTACATCGATAACAATATTCTTGTCTAACCTACTGTTTGCATTTCAATTTCGTCAGTTGACCATTTGTAACCATATTTTTCCCTCCAGGTCAGGATCCAGTCCAGTATCACGTATTGCATTTAGTTGTTGTATCTCTTTATTATCCTTCAACCGGAACATTTCCACAGCTATATCTTCTCCTTTATGACATGGATATATTTTGAAGAATGCAATCTTCCCACCCTTTCTTTTTTTTTTTTTCTTTTTTGAGACGGAGTCTCGCTCTGTCACCCAGGCTGGAGTGCAGTGGTGCAATCTCGGCTCACTGCAATCTCGCCTCACCGCAATCTCCACCTCCCGGGTTCAACCGATTCTCCTGCCTCAGCCTCCTGAGTAGCTGGCATGCACCACCACACCCGGCTAATTTTTTTGTATTTGTATTTTTAGTAGAGATGGGGTTTCACCATGTTAGTCAGGCTGGTCTCAAACTCCTGACCTCATGATCCACCTGCCTCAGCCTCCCAAAGTCCTGGGATTACAGCCTCTCTTTTTTAATAGCAAATTCCTCACTTGGGGTTTTTTGGTATTTCCTTATGATTAGATTCACATTACGCATTCCCAGACTAGGTACTACACAAGTGACGTTGTACCCTCAAGGTATCACATCTAGAGACCCTTGATGTCTTCTCATCAATAATGTTAATTTTAATTACCTGGCCAATATATTGCCAACACATTGTCAGATTTCTCTATTGTATAGTTACTTTTTCTTTTTTGGTTTTAACTAATAACTATATGTTGGCATACAGTGGAAGGCCATGCAGACATCTTATTCCTCATCAAAATTTCCTCTGAGATTTAGCATCCATTGATAATTTTTGCCTGAGCCTGTCTTAATTGTGATAGTTTCAAAATAATAACTTTCTTCACTTTAGCACCTCACTCCATATTTGGCATCTATTGCAAGCAAGAACCCTCCCTTTATCTATCTGATCTATCGCATCTGTCTTCTCTAGTCAGTTTTGGTAGTCTGTGTGATTCTTGAAATTTTTCCATTTCGTCTAATTTATTTCCATACAATTGTTCATACTATCCCCCTTGTAATCATTTTTATTCCTTTAAAGTCAATAGTAATATCCCCTTTTAATTCTTGATTTTGGTCCTTTGAGTCTTCTCCATTTTTCTTTTTATCAGTCTAACTAAACATTTGTAGTTTTGCTGATCTTTTCAAATAACCAACCTTTAAATTTGTTTTTCTCTTATTTTTGTATTCTCTCTTTCATTTCTTTCCACTTTTATCTTTATTATTTTCTCCCTCTTGCTTGCTTTGAGCTTAGTTTATTATTCTTTTTATAGTTTCTTAATGAACTTAGTTTGTTCTTCTTTTTCTAGTTTATTTTCTTTCTGTCTTTCTTTCTTTTTTTTTAAGACAGGGTCTCACTGTGTCACTCAGGCTGGAGTACAGTGGCACAATCACAGCTCACTGCAGCCTTGATCTCCTAGGTTCAAGCAATCCTCCTACCTCAGCCACCCAAGTAGCTGGGACTACAGGCATGAGCCACCACAACTGGCTAATTTTTTAAAATTTTTTTGTAGAAACAAGGTCTCACTATGTTGCTGGTCTTGAACTTCTGAGGTCAAGTGATCCTCCTGCCTCAGCCTCTCAAAGTGTTAGGGTTACAAGAATGAGCCACTAATCCCAGCCTATAGTTTCTTAAGGTAGAAGGTCAGATTATTGATTTGAGATCTTTCTGTTTTAATTTAGGCATTTACAGCTATAAAAGTTTCTCTAAGCATTGATTTCCTGCATCTCATAAGTTTTTGATATGTAATATTTTTAGTTTTATTCATCTCAAAGTATTTTGTAATTTCCCCTATGATTTATTCTTTGACCCATTAGTTTTAGAAGTATGTAGCTTGATTTAGAAGTATGTAGCTTGATGAATTTTCCAAATATCCTTCAGTGATTGATCTATAATTTCACTCCACTGTGGTTAAAAACATACTTTTGATATTTCTGTAATTTTAGTCATTTCTTATTTGTTGAGACTTGTTTTATAGCCCAACATATAGTCTATCCTGGAGAATGTTCCATGTGCATTTGAGAACAACAAACACATATTCTGCTGTTGTTGGGTAAAGTGTTCTATAGACTTTGCTTAAGTTTAGTTGGTTTATAATGTTGTTTAAGTCTTCTATTTCCTTGTTGATTTTATGTCTAGTTGTTCAATCCACTATTGAAAATGGGATATTGAACTCTCCAGTTATTATTGTTGAATTGTCTATTTATCCCTTCAATTCAGTAAGTTTTTGCTTCATGTAGTTTGGGGCTCTGTGCATATATATTAATAACTGTTATATCTTCTTGATGCATTAACTCTTATTATTATAAAATGTCCTTCTTTGTCTTTACAACAATTTTTGTCTTAAATCATATTTTGACTGATCTCAGTTTCTAAACCCAGCTCTCTTTTGGTTATTGCTTCCATAACATAATATACCTTTTTCCACCTTTTACTTTCAACCTGTAGATGTATTTGAATCTAAACTGTGTCCTTTGTACACAATATATAGTGAGCCCATTTTTTTAATCCACTCTAATAATCTCTGCCTTTTATTTGTAATGTTTAATCCATTTATATTTAATGTAATTTCTGATAAGGTAGGATTTATGTTTGCCATTTTCCTATTAGTTTTCTATAGGTTTTTTGTGTGTGTATTCTTCTCTTTCTTTATTAGTGCCCTCTTTTGTATTAAATGTATTTTTTTCTACTGTACACTTAAGTTCCCTTGTCATTTTTTTTACTGTATTTATTTTCTTCATAGTTGCTTTGGAGATTACAGTGATCTTAATTGCAATAATATAATACTTTGTTCTCACACAGCTTTTTCTCCTGCCCCCATTTTTTGCTGTTATTGTCATACAAATTACATCTTTATACACGTGTGTCATTAACACAGATTTATAATTATTGTTCTATAAAATTGTCTTTTAAATCAGATAAGAGAAAAAAACTACAAACAAAAACTACACTTATACTGTCTTTTATGTACATTTTATGTATCGTATGCCAGGGCAGCAGGCGCGAGCAAACGCTGGGAGAACAAGCGAACGGGGAGTGGAGGCGGCCTGACCGAGCGAGCACCAGCATGTGTGGAGTGAGGGGAAGCCACCTACCCCCGACCTGCTTCCCCATTCCTTCTCTCCCCTTTCCCGTTTCTCCCCCCCACCACACCCCTCCCCCCTGCCCCCCAACTCCGAGCAGCACCAAGTCTGTGCCAATGGCTAAAGTCGGTAGAAAGGAGCTCAACTCCAACCGCAACCGGGCAGACGAGACCTCAGAAAAAGAATAGCAAGGAGCAATTGAACACATTGGTGAAGTACAAAATGAAACAGACTTCATGAACAAGCCAGTGAGGAGAACTTGAAAGTAGAACAGAAATAGAACAAACCCTGCCAATCATTTTTTCAGAAGAGGTCAGAATTGATCATTGATTGCCCAAATCCCACATTTTTGGGTAACATCATTTGTCAACCACCCACAAGTGTCTGCACTGCTTGTGGAGGAGGATGAAGAGGCACTGCATTATTTGACCAGCGTTGAAGTGACATAATTTGAAGATACTAAATCAGGTTACAGAATAGATTTTTATTTTGATGAACATCCTTACTTTGAAAATAAACTTCTCTCCAAAGAATTTCATCTAAATAAGGGTGGTGATCCATCTTCAAAGTCCACTGAAATCAAATGGAAATCTTGAAAGGATGTAACGAATCGTTCAAGTCGAACGAAGAATAAAGCCAGTAGGAAGAGGCAGCCTGAGGCACCAGAGAGCTTCTTGACCTGCTTTACTGACCATTCTGATGCAGGTGCTGGTGAGTTAGGAGAGGTCATCACAGGTAGTACTTGGCCAAACCCGTAACAGTGCTGCTTGGTTCCCAATGTGGATGATGAAGAAGAAGGAGAAGAACAAGATGATGATCATGATGAAGATGGGGAAGGATTATAAGATATTGATGAAGAAGGGGATGAGGATGAAGGCAAAGAAGAGGAAGATGATAATGAAGTTGAGGAAGGAGAGGAGGATGAAGGAGAAGATGACTAACAGAACACTGATGTTCTGAACAATTTTTTTAAAAATTTTCTCCAATCCCCGGGAGCAAGTTGCAGTCTTTTTTCTCTTTTTCCCCTCTTGTGCTCAGTCGCTCTGTTCTTGAGGTCTCTTTTCTCTACACCATGGTTTTCAACTTATTTGGGGGGAAATGCCTTGAGCATAATACAATGGGAAAAGATTCTCTACCCCTTTCTCTTCAGAATTCATTCTTATCTCTTCCTGTCTGAACAAAAACTGTATGGAATCAACACCACCAAGCTCTGTGGGAGAAAAGAAAAACCTTCTCCCTTTGCTCTGCTGGAAGCTGGAGAGTGCCAGACCCCTGTGTAGCAGTGCATAGAATTCTAGCTTCTTTCCTCCTTTCTCTGTATATTGGGTTCAGAGAGTACAGTGTGTCTCTATGTGACTATGGACCATCATTTACCAACATGTATCTGTCTACTTTCTCTTGTTTAAAAAAAAAAAAAAAAACCTTTAAAAAATGAGGTTATAGAAAGTCATCAAAGGGTGGGTATGAGATGTTTGGGTGGGTTAAGTGGGCATTTTGACAACATGGCTTCTCCTTTGGCATGTTTATTTTTAAATTTTCTTTTTGTTTCACTGGAAAGGAAAGATGATGCTCAGTTTTAAACATTAAAAGTGTACAGATTTCTTTGTTACAATAAAACTAAATGTATACACACAATAATAATAATAATGAAGCGGCTATGTTGTGTACAGTATATCTGGCCTGAGGACCTGGCCAGTGCTACCAGTAACTATCTTTGACTTTCCCTGGAAATTTGCAAAAGAATAGAGCTAACTATTCTCCAGTCTTACCCCTCCAAAGCCCTTGCAAGAGACTGGGGAGGGATCACTGACTTTTTCAGTGTCTCTTGCCTTACTAGTTTTTCCTTAGAAAAAAATACACCCCACTTTACAATGAATATATATATAAGGTTCTTTACTGAATTGTTCAGTAGATCTCAAAAGAACAGGGAACTTGAGAAAGAACAAAGGTTATAAAAATTTGCATAATGAAGCATAGTATCAAAAGCCTGGAAAACAATTGGGGCTGATTCATCTTGACGAAGAATTCTAAAGTTTTGCACATTAAATCTTGCTATCTAGATGCTAATATTTAGCTTTTCTCTTGATTCTTCAAGTTACTACAAAACCTTTCCCATAAAATTCTTTCCCACCTGTATTTATTTGGGTATCTTGCATACAACCAGCTGATATAGGAGGCACAGTTTCTGTCCTTTTCATCCTTTCTCATCTTTTACAAATGCAAATGCCTCATCTTTGGCCAGATGCTAAGTGAAATTCTCCTTTGCTCACTCAAAGCTGATTTTAAACTGGGGAAAGGTAAACACGGATGTAAAGGATTAGGCAGAAGATGGGTCCACTGCATTCTAGCTGAATCTCCCTACCGGTGAGATTTTCTCACTAGGTTTCTAAATAAATAAGCAGGCCTCAGTTACGTTAGGAAAAGAGATTTCTCTCATTAATATGACTCTGATTTTGTGAAATCATAACCCCAGAATTATTATGACAAATAATATTTCATACTTTGAGAACTGGTTTACTTTTCCAGAGCCACTAGTCAAGATAGCTATTTACCATCTAGAAATTAGGCAACAGCTTTATTTAGATACCTTTTTATGCAAATCTTTCCAGCAGCCAGATTGTTTTGTCCTTCTCGGCTATCCTTGCACTCTCCTACTTCCTCCTCCTTTTGAAGGCTTTTGCACACATACTCCTCTGACCTATCTAACACCTCTCCTTTTTCAGTCCCGATTCCAAAAGGAATCTGACCCTCAAAAGAAGATTCAATCTTCCTGACTTATCTCAGTCTGAAATAGTTCTTCCATCTAGCAATTGTCATATTTGACACATGCAGCCATTGACATCATTGGGATTAAATTACTAATTTTCCTTATGACTATCTTCCAGACTAGAACAAAACATGTTGGAAGGAAAGAACTACACCTGCCGTTCTCAGTGTTAAATTTGGAAAGGTGTTTGAGTCATAGCAGCTGCTCAATGAATACATCTAACCAGTTTTTTGCACAGTCTGAACTTGGTGTGTTGGGAGCTAACATCAAAGAACTATTTTCCCCCATTCACATGAGGACTGTGTCAAATCTGCCTCCCATCACTTAAGGATGTTTTGGGAAAATCATTCACTTTCATTTCTATCACTTCCAGTAACTTAACAGTATGGCTCAGATGTAAAACTCCCCTTTTACTTGTTCCTGTCACTTCAGCCCAAGCTTGTCTCATGATCTAAAAATCTGTAATAGGGAAGAGGGTGTGGTCTGATCTTTCCCCTTCTATTTTACCTCATCTAGTTCCAGCTTCTCAAATCATATAGGGCCAAGAGGAGAGGACCAAATTATATCTTAGTTACCTGGCTGCTGGTGGTTGTCTCTGTTTTTTGTAGAGCACAGGTGTAACGGCTTTCAGGGTGGGGGTGGGGAACTCTCCACTGAGTAGTGTGCTGATGTGGGAGATCTCTGGCTTGGCCTCTTCCGGCCCTCCTCCCACTCAGCTCCCACCAATGATGTATCAATAAAACCTCTTGCTGCTGGGATCTGCTTACCTGGTGGCCAGGGTGGCAAGACAAGTGAAGCTTGACTATGCAGCGTCCACTGTGGAAACTACTACATCTTTGCCATGCCAAACAGTGAGTATGCAGGCTGCTCCCAATCTTGCTGCAATGTCATGTTTCTACCATGAAGAAAATCAGTGGATCCAGTACCCAACCGAGAATTGAGACCTTAGTCTCCCTTTCTTTTGCATACCTGAACCTCTCACGTGGCACTCTTAGAGGTCTCTTTCATGTGGCACTATGGGTGGAGAACCTTACCCATAGGAAGGGAAGGGGAAGGCTGCAGGACTCCCCAAACTCCAACACTTTTGATCCTGATGATCCTCTTTCTCTCTTCTCTCCCTAGTCTTCTGTTTATATAGAGTGGGGATGAATAGCACTGGGGTAGTAGAACCAGTTCAGTCACCCATTCCTAAGCCCTAGAGGTGGTGCTGCCCCAATTTATTTGCAGCTTTCTAGAATGTGAAGTCTTTTTGTCCTAGCTCTAAATATGAGGCATTAGGAAAAGTGCCTTTGGAAATCCTATTGCAAATATCTGTTGAGAGAACCAACCAATGTGTTTGCTGCGTTGTCGGCTCCTTTTGAGTCTCTGACCAAGTTAGTCACGGGGATAGGAGACACTTGTTGAGGGGACTGTGTTTCCTGTGTCAGTAAAGGAGGAAGGAAACAAACCAAGGGACTTCCTGTCAGGGGATGTGCAGACCCTCATGGGCAGCTGGAACATCAGAGGCAGAATTGGCATGGTGAGGTCTGGGTGAAAAGTGGGAGTTATGAAAAAAAAAATCAGCAGGATGGGGTGAGACAGAGGAACAGAAAAATGAGAGATGAGAAGATGATGGGAATAGAACATGATGGTGACAAAAATTTGTAGGAGGAGAAGATGGTGGAGGAGAGAGGAGGAAAGACAGGCAGGCTGGAGTTGGGGGGAGGGGACCAGGCAAAAGGAGTGGGCTGTCACTCACCCAACTGGGGCAAAGGGCTGGGCAGAGCAGCTGGTGAAAGAGAATAGAGCCTGTGGTTAGCATTTGCCAGCTGGTGCAGGTGGCTCTGGGCTAAATCCATCCTCTGCCCCACCATGCAGTCTTCTAAGGAGATTAGAGATGGGGGAGGAGGAGTAGAAAGAATTGTGGGGAAGAGAGAGCACACTCTCCAGGTGCAGGAGCTGCCACTTTAACAAACGCACTTGAAGATAGCCCAAGAACACTGTGGAGGAGCTTGATCTTTTTATTCCTGGACAAGAAGGGACAATGAGAGATGGAACCTTTCTAAGGCTGCTTTGATCATACCAACAGTTGTATAAAATTATCCTGGCCAAGGAAACCATCTAAAGTCCAAATCCTCAATGAAGACTTTCGGAAACACTTTCACTCTAAACAACCCACAGCCCTGTTCCTTAAAGAAAGCCATGGCCGGGCGCAGTGGCTCACGCCTGTAATCCCAGCACTTTGGGAGGCCAAGATGGGCAGATCACGAGGTCAGGAGATCGAGACCATCCTGGCTAACATGGTGAAACCCCGTCTCTACTAAAAAAATGCCAAAAAATTTAGCTGGGCGTGGTGGTGGGTGCCTGTAGTCCCAGCTACTTGGGAGGGTGAGGCACGAGAATGGCGTGAACCTGGGAGGCAGAGCTTTCAGTGAGCCGAGATCGCGCCACTGCACTCCAGCCTGGGTGACAGAGCAACACTCCGTCTCAAAAAAAAAAAAGAAAGCCATTCAGGTAATGAGCTCAGCACAGAGCCTGGGACATACGTGGTAGTCAGTGTTCGTTCTTAATAAGTGGCTTCCAGCATGGGACCCCTAGCATAGGTAAGCACTTGGTAAATATAGGTGGTAAATGAATGAACTCACTGATCTGAGGGGCCAGGTCTATTTATATGTACCCCTACCTGGTCCCAACACAAGGGCCCAATCCAAGCTGCTTATTTGTGCAAAGCCAGATATGAGGGTTACTTTCTCTTAGTCCACAGGAGCTCCTGGCCTTGCCAACCTTCCATGTGTAACCTCATGCTGGCTGTTTGAGACAAGCTGGTTCCCACCCCAGACCTACTGATTCAAAGTCTGCATTTTCACAAGATCCGCAGGTGATTTGCTGGCAAGTTAGAGTTTGAGAAGCACTGACCTAATCCAAGGCTTTAAGTTTTACTTAAACTTGCTGTGGTGGAGCCAGCAGAGGGCAGTGCAGGAGCTTGCCTGAGCTGCCTGAAGGCCAAGGGGAAGCAACTTAACCTGAGACCTCAGTTCACAAGAGTATACTCATGACTGGAAATTGAGGCAAATTCTGGAGTATCCTCTTTGCACAAAGACAAATGGGCTTGTGTATACTGATAAGGGAACCCACTAACCTTTTTTTTTTTTTTTTTTTTGGAAGATACAGGGTCTTGCTTTGTTTCCCAGGCAGGACTGGCAGTGGCTTTTCCCAGGTGCGATCGCAGCACACTGCAACCTCCAACTCCTGGCCTCAAGTGATCTTCCTACCTCAGCCCTGGGAGTAGCTGGGACTACAGTGTATGCCATTGCGCCCAGCTTCTACTAACTTTTGATGCATAGAAACATATGAGGGGCTGGGGAACATAAGAACCAGGCCTTGTGACTTCCAGAGAAGGCCGTTGTCTTGGTATAAGATATTAGTTGTCCTTGAGGTAAATTTGGCTTCACGGGCTTGTGACCTGTGCAGTGACACGGGGCCCCAGGTCAGAAGGTCCCTGAACCTGGGTTAGTGCTCTGCTGCTGCTGTCACTATCTGGAAATTCTTGATAATTTTCTCTTTCAGCTTCCGCTTTTTCAGTGAAGTCCATTGGGACAATGGAGCATGCAGGTGAGAAGGGAAGATACGTGTAATCTGCACGTCTGCCACCATTCCTTGTTACTCCTTTTTCGTATCCCATGAGCACAGCACTCCAGCGGACCTACCCAAAATATATAGGAGTTCAGTGAAACTCAAAGCAAGTGCAAAGTAGTCACGTTATGGGTGCCACTGGCTTTCACAGAGTGTTGGAAGAATGTGTATGCAACAAGAAGTAAAATAAAAAAGTTAAGTTGGGTTTTTGCAGCGTTTTCACACTTCCAATAAGAACAAAATATATATGCATGCATGAGCCACGAAATATAAATTGAGTAATTGCAATGATTCTAAATATGAATTAAATATTCTATTTTCATTTAAAACTAACATTTTAAAATATAGAAAGTAAAATTCACGATAATTAAAATTTTTAATTTGCCTTTACTTAGAACAGCATTAAATAGCAAGCAAATAAAAAAAAATACCATCTCAAGTAGAGAGACTGTGGAAGAAAAGAAAAGGCTTAATATTTCAGTACTTTTATTGGCACATTTTCCTTGCTTTTTGAGCAAGGGGAGCCAACGTTTTCATTTTGCACTGAACCCCACAAATTATGTATCTGGCACTGCCTTGAGGGATGGGAGGAGCAGGGAACCGTTGGTGTCTGTGACCTGAGCCGTCTAAGGTGAGATTTACCTCAGGTTTCCAAGTAACTGGAAATAATACAAATACAATGTCCACAGAGGTGCGCTGGTTCCTTAGCAGCTGAGGAATGTGCTTATTTGTGACAGAAGGTGGCATTTGTTTCCTTCTTACTGCTTGTTTATCCCATTCGCGCTCGCGTGTGTGTGTATGTGTGTGTGTGTGTGTGTGCGTGAAATTCCCCCCAAAACCCTCTTCTTCCACTGAGAAAAGTGAGGGGAAGGAAAAGGGTGCTGCTTACAGAAAGGGGATGGAAATGGTCCACCTGTAGGATGCAGGATACTCAGAGGTGAGTTTGGATTGGACTGCAGGCTGCTGAGAGGTGAGTTCATATGGGACTGCAGGCTGCTCAGAGGTGATTTTGGTTGGGGATGCAGGCTGCTCAGGGGTGAGTTTGTATGAGAAGGCAGTTTGCTTAGGGCTTAGTTCGGATAGGGATGCAGGCTGCTCAGAGGTGAGTTCAGATGAGGATGCAGGCTGCTCAGGGGTGTGTTCGGATGGGGATGCAGACTGCTCAGAAGTGAGTTTGGATGGGGATGCAAGCTGCTCGGGGTGATTTTGGATGGAACTACAGGCTGGGCTCAGGGTGGTGGGTTTCTTCGGGAGCCCAGGCTGTCTTGTGGAAAAGACAAAACCCTACCTTTCTTATCATGCTTGTGCAATGCAGGGCAGGCAGCTGCCTTCCAAACAATGGCTCCAATGCAGTTGCTTGCATCATATAGCCAGACTTTCTGAAGTCCTTCACTCCTGCCACATCCCTGCCACCCACTTTCTATTGGGCAGATTTCATACATGGCTCCAGCTAAACGCAAAAGTAGCTGGGAAAAGGAGTTTTTTCACTCACCCAGGGGAATATGAGAAGGTTTGGCAAACACACAGCACTGTCTCTGTCACCGAGGAGATGGGGTGAGGAGGGAAGGGCCACGAGGGAGGTGGGGGAGGCTGGTCTGGTTTGAAAGGCAAGCAGTCTGTGGTGGGCAGTTTTCTGAAGGGGAAGTGCATTCTGTAGTAACCCTCTCAGCTCCAGGCACATGAGGAGACTTATAGGAGGAGACATTAAGCAAAAATCCCAGGTGTTATGTCAGTGGTGGGCCTGGGGGCGCCTACCTGCATATAGTGGGCAACTCTGGTGAGACCACTGTGTCGATCTGATGGTTTTTTTTTGGATCCCATGAAACAACTAGGAGTTGAAGAGTTGCCCACACAGAGTCAATGGAAAAGAGGAGAGAGAACTCAGCTCCCTATGCGAGGCTTGTGGGGCAGGAAGGCTTCTTATGAGACAGAGCTGCATCCTTCCTTCTGCGAGAGCAAGACTGAACCTATGTTTGCAGCAGACTTAAGGAGAGTGGCCCTCAGAGGGGCCAGAGCAAGGCAAGCCATTGGGAAGGAGGCAAAAGCTTGGCAGGGGAGCTGGAGCTCCAGGAAGCTTAACATGGATGTTGGAATAAGGGTCAGATGTAGCACAAATTGGCTCCTCAGCAGTGTTGATACACAGGAGCCCGTGGCTCCAGGCTCTTCCTTCTGTGTCTCCAGATTCCAGTTTCTCCTAGCTGACGGAGCAGGCACTGTCTGACAGATTTGGGACAACTTCAGGAATTCAGTTAATTAACAATTATATCAAATGTTTATTTTAAAAAATAATGAAACATTCACATAGTGTTGTCACAATTTTTGGTGGGAAAAAAGCATGTGTATCTCTATATCTCTATATGTGTACTAGAAAACAACAAAGGGATATAAAATTAAATAATAACCAGTTTTTAAAAGTTAACTTGAAAATCCTCGTTGATAATTCAGCAGCACACTTCTGGTCAGCCTATACAGTTTCTGTCCTGGTGAGGAGCATGGTTACCAACAGGCAAGATCTTCTGGCCTTGAAGTTTCACTTGAGTTAAAAGAGCTCATCTCAGGTAAGTAACAGGCCAAGAATGGTGGGCACCGTGACCACTAGCCAACTTGCAATCCATACTACTCCAAAGGACCGGGCTGAAAGAGCAAGAAAACCCTATACACTTAGGTATCTTTATTTCGACTAATGTATTGAGAAGGGGCAAGGGTACTGGACACTGGTGTGGGAGCTCACAGAGCAGGGGAATGAATTTCTTCCCTGAATCCCATCCTATTTGCCTAGGACATTCTTTTCCTCAATCTCCCCAAACATAAAGTATAAAAAGTGCAGAAATTCCTTAAATATCACTGGCTTACCTGGGTCCCGTGCACAAAGGTTACCTCGACATATCTGTGGCCTGGGAAAGCATCGCTCCCCTACTCTGGACATCAACGAGGTAGGGTAGATCTTCAGGTACAGACAGATGACCACATGATACAATGCACAGCTGACTTTAGAGAGAAAAGGACCACTTCCTTTCCTTGTTTCTCCACCCCACTAAGTATCTGCACCAACTAGGAAGAAGAAGGGAAGAGAAAGGAAGACAGAAAAGGAAGGAAAAAGAAAAGGGATGGAAGGAAAGCTTAGATGCTGGGGTGGGGAAGGGCTGAGCTGGAGAAAATCAAAACAAAAAAGGAATGAGAGTTACCATAGGGAAGGGAGTTTGAGGGGGCTTTCTAGGATAATTTGGGTGACTAAAAAGTGACAGAAGGGTTTATCCTTCCAAAAATGGATTTATTATTGCTTTTATCCTCTCTTTGGATGAACAGTCACACCCATTTTACAGAGGACAGGGAATGTGCTTCTTCCTTTTTCTGGATCTCAGGATGTGATATTGATATGAGGGTGGTGTTGGAACCACCAGCCAAATTGTGTTCTCATGGTCAGATACCAAACTGTCACAGTGGGTCTGTGGTGGCAGAAGAGCAGGGCATATCAGGAGAGGCTGGTAGAGACAGGGCCAATTAGTTAGGAAGAATAAGGAAGAGCATACAGTCTCCGTAGTCCACATGTGGGAGTAGAGATAAAGAAATCAGTGCAGATAAGGAGGGTAGACAGAGCCCAGGAAGACCACAAAACAGCAATGTTCTCAGAGGCCAGGATCCCTGATGACTGGGCATGACAGGCGTCACAGGTGAATGTGAGCACCTCAGGTCTGAGTTATTCTAGAAGAATGTGTACGCTAGGGCTCAGGGATCTGACTTCAGGATTGTGGAGGGTAGGGGGCCCAGAGTGCTGGAGATATTGATCCAAGTTTATTAAGGGTCCCCAAAACTCTAAGAGACAGCATCTCATTTAGCTCCCACTTACTAAGGACTTGTCAGCCACTGTGATAGGCAGGTTACGTGTCTTGTCTCACTGAATCCTTAGCACGAGATAAGAACTGTTATTTTGTCCTTTATTTAGGAAGAACATGACTTGGGGAAGCTAAGTAACTTGTTTAGCTAGTAAGTGACAGTCCTAGAAGTGACCCCAGGTATGACTGACTCTAAAACTCACGGCCTTAGCTGTCCCATGCTAGCACCAGTGTAGGCCTGATCTAGAGCCAGGTGTGACACTCCAATGAGTGGATCCTCCCAGGAGACAGGGGAATTTGGCTTCCTAACTTCATCTAGGAACATCAGCCTGGGGAGGAGAAGCTTCGCCTGAGGCTCAGGCTCTCATGCCTGCTCGACAGCCTCTCTCAAGCCCGTCTCCTCAGTCCCTCTTTCCTTGGCTGACTTTGGCTGTCTAATGACCTCAGTCCCTCTTTCCTTGGCTGACTTCGGCTGTCTAATGAAGCCCCTCTAGACAGCTGCTCACCCACTTGCCCTTCCTTCTCCCTGCTCACCCTGATGTTTCAGACTACTCTATGATGACCTTGGCCTCAGATGTTAGGACTATGCTTTGTTAGAGCAGGAGAGGGAAGAGGAGTATCAGAGATCTCTGCCAAATGTCCTTTGCAGGTGAGAACACTGAGCCCCATGAAGTTGAGGTGAGCCGGCTGGGAGGTGGTGGTAGAGCTGGTGGCAGAACCCATGTCTCCCAGCTCTCCCAGACACCTTAGGGATTCACCACCACACTGTGCAAGGAGGCTGAGTAGGACACCCAGACTTTCTTTGTTCAAAAGAACTCCAGTTACCCTGTGCCCCCCTCAGCTCCCAGGGATCCTTCTTACCCAGGGTACAGGGTGGACTGGGGCAGACCGTGCCATTCTTGCTGCTCACGGAATTGCTGACTTGGCAAGTATAACACCTGGAGTAATTATGTGGCTTAAGGGTGGTTTCAAGCACACTGTTCTGGAACTCCTTTGGGAAGGGACTTTTATCCCCATACCAGGTGTAGTTTATAGACTCGCCAGGTATCACACATGACAGTTTCAGATAACAGTTGTCATCCACGTCTTCTATCTTCTCAATTTTGATGACAGGCTTGGGTACAGGGTCTGAAAGTGAGGAGGATGTTGTAAGATGAAACAGTGAGGCATTCATGCTGTGAAGGTTTAGCCAGCAAAGAACGGAGGGATCCAAGGAAGGGGCCTGAGTGCCCCAGGAGGCAGAGTCATGAAGAAGAAGTTCTACAGAGGGAGCCAGTGAGCAGTCTTGACCTCCTGAGGCCTCACAGACTGCAAGAGCAGCTCCTAGGCAGTGAAGCTAAGCTGGGTCCTGGAGGGGGCGCCACAGTCCATTATATGCTCTGGGAACAAAATGGGGTTATGATCATGTGTGAGCCTGAACAAACAGCCCAGAGACTTTCTGGGGTCAGACTTAGTATACCAACTGTCTGAGATGCTCAGGGACCCTTCTCTAGCAATGGTTCATGGCGGGCACCTTGGCTGGTCTGTCTCTCCAATTATCGGGCTTAGATTCAGCAAGAGTCCTAAGGTAAGAGGTACCTGCCTGCACGTGGCAAAGTCCTTTGCACAACCATCCAGTGCAGGTGCCAGCCTTCTAGACTCTGGCAGAGCTACAGAGAAGAATTTCGTGTAACTTCCAGCCACATCAATTGTGATAAACAGATTGGTCTGCTAACTTTGGTATCTCCATGTCTAGCACAATCCCTGCCACATGGCGGGTATTCTATAAGTATCTCATGAAAGGATGAATAAAGTACTTATGAGATAGAAAGGATAAAACACAGCCGGGTGCAGCGGCTCACACCTGTAATCCCAGCAATCTGGGAGGCTGAGGTAGGAGGATTGCTTGCAGCCAGGAGTTAAGAGAACAGCCTGGGCAACATAGAGAGACTCAGTTTCTAAGAAAAAAAAAAAAAGAAATAAAGAAAAGAAAAGTAGCCAGGTGAGGTGGTGTGCACTTTTAGTCCCTGCTACTCAGGAGGCTGAGATAGGAGGATTGCTGGAGCCCAGGAGTTCCAGGCTGCAATAAACTATGATTGTACCACTGCACTCCAGCCTGGGTAAGGAGAAGACCTTCAAAAAAAAAAAAGAAGAAGAAAGGAAGAAAGAGAGAGAAAAGAAGAGAAGAGAAGAGAAGAAAAAGAAAAAGAAAAAGAAGGGAGGGAGGGAGGCAAGTAGGCACAAAAACACTAGTTTTGGAGTGAGACCAGCCTGGGTCCTGGAATTGACTCTAGTGGAGTGACATTAGGCAAGGTAGTTAACCCCCTTGCTGTCATCTGTAAACTGACTCTACCTCATCGCACAATGTTAGTAAGATAAAATGTCACCTGTTATGGATAATTGCTTTTTGCAGAGTGTAAGTATTGCATATATTCTAGAGGTCATTTTACCATTATTACTGTTGTACTGCTGCCAGAGAGAATGAGAGATAGTCCCAGCATCTGGTCCTTCCTTGGCTAAGGCTGGTTTACCTGCAATCTTCTGAGATCTTTTCATTCTGGTCAAGGGCAAAACATCTGCAGAATCAATGCAACTCAAATCCCATAAGATTAAAAGATGGCAGAGAATTGACCAGATCAGAGCTTGCCTCTTGGTTGTATGTGTGGAGAGGCTCTAGAAGCTCTACCAATCTGGTCTGTAGAACTCTAGTTTTATCTCCTCTGTGAAGCTGATCTCAGATGGCTAAAAGATTGCTCAGACTACAGAGGTTATAGAAGTTTCCTGGACTTCCCCTATATGCTTTAATTGAGCAATTTTTATCCTGATTTTCACCATTTCCTGTGTTCTAGCCTCATATCTTACACTCCTTCTGCATTTCCCATGGTGATCAGCACAGCACTGGGCACTTTGCTGATGGAATTAATTGAGCCAGCTTGGGTTGTCCAGCTCCAAGATGCTCGCTTTGAGCTGTCAGAAATGCTTGGGCTGGACCAGAGGACCATTTTTTCTGCTAATCACTTCCTGGAAATCTTACCCTCAGGCAGGATGTACTGAAGCCCAAGCCAGTTTGTGGATTTTTAAGTACTCAGAAATTTTGCAAGCTTTTTGTGAAACCATTAGTTTATTGAAATCAACTGTGGTAGCAGTATTTAAACCACAGAAATTACAAATTTGGTAAATGAAACACTTTAGGGCTTTTTTGTTTTGTTTTGTTTTTAAATCTTGTAGAGCTTGTTAACCAGAACACCACTGTAAGAGACCTTGAATCTTTTTGTTCCCAGGACTTTCTGAATTTTCAGCCCATATGACATGGAAGAAGAGTTAGAAGGGGAATCTGACTGCTTGGATCAGGGACTGTCTGGCTGGTGGAACTTGAATGTATACAACACTCTTCATTTGCATGTTTTGACATTTTAAAAAATGTTTTCACTTTCCTTATCTACTTTGACTCTAATGACATCCTAAAAGGTAAGTAGAATTATTCTCATAATATGATGAAGAACCCAAGGCTCTCAAGGGAACACCACTCTTGGATTATTTAGCCCTGCTCTTCTACAAGAATTGCATACCCCAACCCCTGGAGCCCTCCCCATATCCATGTTTCTGCCTTATAATCTGATCCTTTCACCAAAAATGTTTAGATCAGGTACACATACCTGAACTAAATTGGGACTATCAGTTTCTCTCTCTTTAAATTGCCCTGAGAATTGAAACTCAGAGGAGCAAAAGTCTAAGTTTTGAGAGATAACATGTGTAAAATGTCAGGAATCCAAATCCATAGGCATAGTCCACAGATTCCTGAAGCTAGGGGGTCTGGCCTGAACCTGGTTTTCAATCTTCTCCCCTTCAGCGCTTACTAGCTCTTTTAAACTCTTTGAATTGCTTTAAATAGCCCTAGTTTCTTAAACTAAATTCTCCTTTTTTGGTAAAGGTACATTGAATTAGTTTCTGTTACTTGCTATCAAAAGAATCTTACCTAATATGGGCACAGAGATGTGAAGATCTTTTTTCAAGGCTGCACAGCTAGTGAGCAACTGACCAGAGTTTTGAACCCAAGTCTGTCTGGCTCCAGGTATAATACCTGAGTCCTTATTCCATATACACTGGTTAGACTGGAGCTATGAGTGGAAGTTTTTTTGTCCTGCCCATTATGAAAGTTGAAAAATTCTGATAACTCCTGCCCCATTCGTTATATTAATACACTCTCTTTCTTAAGTCCAATGAAGCCTAATTTCAGAGATATAACTAAGATGAGCTGAGCTGATTTAGGTTGATCACAGGACAATATGAAGGAAATAGGAAAAATCTCTAGTTTTCCTTCTCTTCAAAGCTTAGACTCACTAACTTCAGAAGAGGTGTTAAATGTCCTAAGATTGTTAATTTGGGGATCTGTTGACCTAGGCTCACTCCCAAATAGAACTGGATCAAGGAAAAATGAATCAAACCTGTCCTGAGGTTTTTCTCTCCTCCTCCCTGAGAGTGCCCCATGCCTCCCAGGAAGCCCTACAGTGGTCCATCCAGGGCCACTGGAGTGGGGATTTGCTCTTTGGCTCCCCTGACTCACCAAGCACTTGCAGTTTGATCTTCCATTCTTGCTCATTCCCAGTCTTTTTCAACACCCTCATGATATAGGTGCTGTTGTCCTCTTTCTGGACCTTAGAGATGTACAGTGCACCACTTTGAGGATCAAGTCTGACCCTGCCTTTAAATTTGGATTCGAAGTACTTAGATTTTCTGGAATCCCATTCTACAATCTTCTGGTCGAAAGTATAAAACCAGGTTAGTTGTTTGTAGTTCTCAGGCAGGCTCTCAGAGATGTTCAGAGTCACGTTGCTGCCGGAGACCACGGTCATATGTACCCAGTGACCTGCCAATGAGATTCAGAGTGAGACCTGCCCTAGAGAAGGCAGTGTTGCTGACAGGCCCAGGGTATAGCCTGGGCTGGTGGAACAGGTGAGAAGGAAGGGATTTCTGCTTAGGAGCAGTGAGTATGGTCTTCTCTGGAGGTCCGGGTCTCCTGCTCAAGAACTCAAGAAAAGTTGGAGCTTGAAAAGTGGGCATGGGGGAAGGGGATGTTGCTTATAATTAATCTAGTACTATCCCCAGAAAATGAAAGAATTGAGTACGGCCAACTGAGGTTTGGTCTGGCTCTCTCCCTTACTCTCATACCCATAGACTTTCAAATAAACTGATGACAAGTCATATCTGCTCTCTGGTCTTGTGTTCCCCATCTATTGTCAGTTCAGTAAGCATTTTGTTAGTCCCTAGAGGCATAGACATAAAAAGTACATGATTCTATTTAAAAATATTTAATATACCAATGTGGGAGGACAGACACACAAACAAATAATCCTAATATATTATCTTGATGACTATAATAAAGGTAATGTGGGAACCAAGGGAAAGCTTCCCCTTCACCTTCTGCAGGTTTGCCAAAAATCACTGACAAGAGGCAGATTAAGGAGGAAAGGCATACAGATGAACTTAACATGTAAGCAGAGCCTTCGGAATGAAGAGCCAAAGATACGGGGCAAATTGTCCATTTTTATGCTTAGGTTCAACAAAGTATGGACAGTCATGGAGAAATATGATCAGACAAAAAGGGTATGATCAAATGCCAATAGACTGACTGGGGGAACCCAGCAAGGCCTGTCTTTCTAGATTCTGCTTGGCCTTTCTGTGCCAGATTCTTTCCTTCCTCCCATGTGTGGGGAAGGCCCTCTCTAGAATGGGGGTCTTATGATTCACAATCAAACAAGATAGGTCAGATAATTTTTTTTTATGGCTATTTTTTTTTTCTTTTTTTTACATAGAAAGGCTCAAGGAAAGTTAGGGTGGTATACTTAAGTTTTATGACTGGCTTTGGGGAAAAGGGGTTTTGGCTTTTATGGCCCACCTTGAGAAAGAGGGATTACAGTGTCTATGGCTAGCCTAGGGGATAATGGGACTGATAGACAGGAGGGCAGGAGAAGGTCAGAGAAAAACTTTCACTTCTGAGGCTGCTTCTGAGGCCATCATTTTGGGGCATCATTTCCTGGGTCCTGACAATAAACACAGTGTGCTATGGGAATATATTCCTATCTGGAGGTTAGGGATAGAAAATGGAGAAAATACTAAGAAAAACCTCTTTGGAGGAGATGACCACTAGGGTAAGCCAAAGGATGATTAAAAGCTAATATTTGTTGAGAACTATCTGTCAGGCACTATTTGAGACACTTGGGATACATCAATGAACTAAGCAGCTATCGGGGAATCTGCCCTGATATTCACATAGGTTATTTTCTATTTTTCCTAAGCACTGGCTGGCTTGAGAAATAAAGGGACAGAGTACAAAAGAGAGAAATTTTAAAGCTGGGCATCTGGGAGGAGACATCACATGTCGGTAGGTTCTGTGATGCCCCACAAGCTACAAAAACCAGCAAGTTTTTATTAGAGATTTTCAAAAGGGGAGGGAGTGTGCGAATAGGTGTGGGTGACAAACATCAAGTACTTAACAGGGTAATAGAATATCATAAGGTGAGAGGAGGCAGGGCGAGACCACAGGACCACAGGACTGAGGCAAAATTAAAATTGCTAATGAAGTTTCGGGCACCATTGTCATTGATAACATCTTATCAGGAGACAGGGTTCTGAGATCAACTGGTCTGACCAAAATTTATTAGGCGGGAATTTCCTCTTCCTAATAAGCCTGGGAGCACTATGGGAGACTGAAGTCTATTTCACCTCTGCAGTTTCGACCATAAGAGACAGGCACACCTGGGGGTGCTATTTATAAGCCTATACCTCCAGGCACGTATTCTCTTTCTCAGGGATGTTCCATGCTGAAAAAAAGAATTCAGCGATATTTCTCACATTTGCTTTTGAAAGAAGAGAAATATGGCTCTGTTCTGCCTGGCTCACTGGTGGTCAGAGTTTAAGGTTATCTCTCTTGTTTCCTAAACATTGCTGTTATCTTGTTCTTTTTTCAAGGGGCCCAGATTTCACACTGTTTAAACACACATGCTCTACAATTTGTGCAGTTAATGCAATTATCACATGGTCCTGAGGTGACGTACATCCTCCTCAGCTGACAGGATTAAGAGATTTAAAGTAAAGACAGGCATAGGAAATCACAAGGGTATTGACTGGGGAAGTGATAAGTGTCCATGAAATCTTTGCAATTTATGTTTAGAGATTGCAGTAAAGACAGGCATAAGAAATTATAAAAGCATTAATTTGGGGAACTAATAAATGTCCATAAAATCTTCACAATCCATGTTCTTCTGCTATGGCTTCAGCCAGTCCCTCCATTTGGGGTCCCTGACTTCCCGCAACATTTCTCCCTTTCTTTTTATATAAATGTGCCATGGCAATGAAGGCTTGTTCATTCTCTCAATTTTGATGCAGGATTCTTTGAGTGGTCCGGCACACTAAAAACAAGCCGATTAAACAGAGAAATGTAATTCCAAAATTTACTACAGTGGAGCCCCCAGTAGACTTAATCCAAGTCGTGGGGTTTAATCCATAAAGATTTTCTGCCACCTGATCTAATGCCTCAGCTCCAGGCATGATGGATAAGTGAGCTTGAGAGGCTTCAAAAATTTGTTTCTTTAATTTAGTTATGTCCAATGATAAATTATCTTCTCTACCTAGAAGGTGTCCTTTGACCATGTCCTATGAATGATCAGTCTCATTATAGGAATATGGGGTGACGCAGAAATCCGAAGTATTCCAATCGCACTGCATTTGTGTGCGATGTTTGAGACTCACTACCTGATCTCCAAGCCAAGTAACAGACTGTCTTAAATCATTAATTTGACTTGCCAATTTTTGATCGATGCCTTGTTAAGAATTCCACATTTGGGTGGAATTGGCTTGCCAATCATTAACAAAATGAGCCTTTTGAATAGATTGATGTAATGCCATTCCGACAGTGGTGGCCATTGCAATGACTGTAATTAGGCCCATGATAACAGCGATTAAAGTGAAAACAAATCTCTTAGATCTTTTTAGAATTTGCTGTAGCACTTCATTAATTAAATGTATTGAGGGGGAGGATTCCCAAGTTCTAAGTAAAGTTACTGGAATCCAGATTCCTTCTCAAGCTCAAACCAACATTATACTTTTCCTGGAGTCAAAATGGGAGTTAATACAAGTGTATAGATGACAATTAATGCATTGGACAGTTTGATTATTTGTCCAAATTTTGATATTTCCTACTAACAGCATGTAAGGAAGCTTAACACAACTCTGTATGGGAATAGTCAGGTTGGAGGTAAGTAAAGCAGAATGTCTGGGTCTACGTTGATACTGAGAGAGTGAGTGAGTGGGACGGTAGTGGGAACAGCAGTCAAAATAGTTTTCCCTTCCCATGCTCGCAATCCAGACATGGCAGTAGCCAATTTCCAAAGTTCTGGGTGTTCTGGGCTCAGAATGGGGAGTATCATACGAGGCCTGGGGGCGGGGGGGTAATGCCTTTATCTTCCCATTTTAAGGGAAAGAATGAGCTGATCCTCCTATGCAAAGTAGAATGATGATTCTCATTCTCCTGATAAGAAATAAAATAAGTAGCCTCCAGGCATTCCCTTCCACTAAAGGAGCAATTGTTTTTTAAATAGCCCTTTGGTGCCCAGTCTATTACTAAACCATATGAGTCATTTTTTCATATTACTGCATGTGAGTTAACACAATCTTCCTAAATTAAAGTTTTAGATGGGCCCTCAAAATTTTTAGGGCATGGTTTTCCTGCAGGTTTATATTGAAAGTATGGGGTATCTCCCATTACTTCTCCTTTCATTTGTTTTAAAGGAGAAAGGGAGAGGCCAGAGACTAAATGTCCTGTTTTATCTGTAGCTGATGTTTTCGGAAGATAAGCAGCCTAGAATTCAGTATCTAGATGGATGCAACCAGATGCATGTCTGAGGCACAGAGGGGGGTATTTATAACCTATGGTAACATTAAATGCAGTGCCTTCTTTTCCTGGTTGAGCAGGGCAACGGTCATCTGTGGCTCTAGGCATCTACACACTATCATTAGTGTAGATTTCTGCAGGAGCATCTATCTAGGTGAGAGGTCGAATACGTGGAGGAAAAGGCACATAAACCTAATAAGAATAATTATGTGTAGCAGGTAAATCAGTGTGAGAGGAAACTGGTGAGACAGA
The DNA here is from genome assembly GCF_028885655.2 of Pongo abelii. Lineage (NCBI taxonomy): Eukaryota > Metazoa > Chordata > Mammalia > Primates > Hominidae > Pongo > Pongo abelii. The sequence goes on along the minus strand of NC_071985.2, from coordinate 89,687,554 downwards.
AAGTATAAGGAGGAGAATCATTAAATAAAACCTAGTGTAAGCGAGATTGAGTGCTGAAGGAGGAAGAGAAGAACAGAGGTCTGTTATTTTCAGGCTAATAGAAATGGTGAGATTTTTAGGTTTGTAAGGAGAAAAAGAAAAGTAATCAGGAGAAGTGGGATTAGTTAGATGGGTCTCCATTGCCATCAGGGAGGATTGATTTACACCTATTGTGATTTGGTATGCCTGTTTCTGAGGAGTCAGCACAGATCTCACCACGTCTGAAGGCAGTCTCTGACACAGACGTTTTTTGTCTGTGGTTTTAGTTGTCAGTATTCACCTGAAGCTTGAGTCTTCTGGTGGGTACCTAGACAGGGGATTGATGATCTCCTGGTGAAACACAAGCATATCCTCTTCCCTACATTATAATTGTGCCAGGTTCCTAAGTATTGGTTTGGGAGTTTTTCCATAACACTGACTTGCCTTCGTTTAAGGAAAATTTTTGGCCTGTGTCATGGCGTTCGGCTGCAGTTGGAGTATTATCTTTAGGAACATTTAAAAAATTTAAAGTAAACAATGCCAAATGTAATTGGGAGTGTGGAGTAGTTAAATCATGTTTTGGTTGTTCAGACTGTTTGGACAATTGGGTTTTTAAAGTGCAATTGGCCTGTTCCACCACAGCCGGTCCTTGAGGATTGTAAGAGATTCTAGTAATATGGGAAATTCCTTACTGTTGTATAAATGAATCAAAAGCCTTACCAACATATCCAGGGGCATTGTCTGTCTTTATTTGATATGGAAGCCCCATAACTGCAAAGCAAGAATACAGATGTTTTTAAACATGGGCCGTGCCTTCCCCTGTTTGTCAAGTAGCCTAGATAAAACCTGAGAAGGTATCTACTGAGACATGCACATATGACAGTCTGCCAAAGGAGCTAACATGAGTCACATCCATTTGCCATAAATCATTAGGAGTTAGGCCTCTAGGATTAACACCAGGTTCCTGATTTGGAAGTACGAAGACCTGGCACTGAGGGCAGCTGTGAACAATAAACTTAGCCTGTCTCTAGGTAAGAGCAAATTTATCTTTTAAGCCAGTGGCATTGACATAAGTGAGATTATGGAACTCCTGAGTTTCTTGGGTCATAAAAGAGACCAAACAGTCGACTTTATGGTTACCGGCAGACATGGGTCCCGGTAAAGTGGTATGAGACCTAATATGTGTAATATAGAAAGGGTGTCCACACTGGTGAACCACCTGTTGTAACCTTGAAAATAAAGAAGCCAATTCAGAATTATCAATATGTTTGATAGTAGCAGTTTCTACATTTTTAGTGGCATGTACAACATAAGCGGAATCTGAGACAATATTTAAAGGTTTGGGGAAATCCTGTAAGGCAGTAATCACAGCAATTAACTCTGCCTTTTGAGCAGAAGTATAAGAGGTAGAAATAACTTTGTCTGTAGGACTTCTATAGCCAGCATTGCCATTACTGGAGCCATCAGTGAACACTGTAATGGCCTCAGGAATGGATTGATTTTTGGTTAATCGAGGAACCACCTAAGACATCATTTTTATAAAATCAAATAATTTGTTTTTTGGATAATGATTGTCAATAACGCCAATAAAATCAGCCAAGTGAATTTGCCACAGTACAGAATGTTGAAAGGCGCTTGAACTTCGAGCCGATTTAAGGGAACCACAATTATATTTGGATCAAATCAAGAAATTTGAAGTATTCTGCACTGAGCCTGTCTAATTAATATGGCTATTTGGTCTAGATAAACAGACAAAGTTTTTGACACAGAATGAGGAAGAAAACACCACTCCATTAAATCATTATGTTGAACTATTAGTCCAGTAGGGGAGTGTAATGAAGCAAAAGCTAGAAGCTGAAAAGGCTGAAATGGCTGTACTCTAGATAACTGGGCAGTCTGGATTCTTTCTTCTACAAATTCCAGTTCTAGTAAGGCCTCAGGGGTCAAAATCCTGGCGCTGTGGTGATCGGAATCTCCCCACAGCATAGAGACCAAGTTAGACAGTGCATATGTTGGAATGCCTAAAGTAGGTCTTAAATAATTAATGTTACCTAAAAGTTTGTGGAAGTCATTTAAAGTTTTTAAAGAATCTCTCCTAATTTGAACTTTTTGAGGTTGAATAATACATTGTTTATCGACCACCATTGCTAAATATTGAACAGGAGTTGTCTGTTGAATTTTATCTTGAGCAATGTGTAATCCAGCCTCTGTAACACAGCAGCTCAAAATTTGGTAACAGTCAATTAATTCTTTATCAGTGGGGGCAGCAATTAAAATATCACCAATATAATGAAGAATATAGGCCTCAGGAAATTGGGCTCGAACTGGTGAAAGCACTTGTCCAATATAAAGCTGGCAGATTGTAGGGCTATTTAGCATTCCTTGAGGAAGTACTTTCCATTGATAATGAGCTGCAGTCTCCTGATTGTTGATAGATGGTACAGTAAAAGCAGATTTTTCACAATCTGATTTGTGTAAAGCAATATGAAAAAAACAATCTTTAAGATCTATAACTATGAGAGGCTAATTTTTAGGTATTAAAGCATGGGCAATCATGCCAGGTTGGATGGCCCCCATAGGTTTAATTACAGCGTTAATGGCCCTTAAATCGGTTACCATCCGCCATTTGCCTGACTTCTTTTTTACTAGGAACACAGGATGATTCTAATGGGAAAGAGAAGGTTCCACATTTCCAAGTTGCAACTGCTCAGAAACCAATTGATTTAAAGCCTCCAGTTTTTCTTTAGAAAGCGGCCACTGCTGAACCTAAATGGGAGTTTTAGATTTTCCATTGTAAGGGAATGAGATCAGGAGGCGTGGCAGCGGCCGCCACTAAAAAGGATAACCTAAACCAGCCCTGTTTTCTTTTATAGTAACTGGGAGGGGTTTAGTAATCCCTTCATGCTTTGGACCGAGACCGAGTCCAGGAACAAACCTTATATTTTCCATCATATACTGACTGCAAGCACTATAAGAGTTATGTGGAATATTAATTTCAGCCCCCTATTGTGCCAGTAAATCTCTATCCCAAAGATTAATGGGAATTGGCATGATATAGGGCTGAATTATACCTTTTTGACCATCAGGGCCAGTGCAAGGCAAGATAAATGTGCTCTGATAAACTTCCTCAGCCTTTCCAACACCTACTAGTCCTACGTTAGCAGGAGGTTTAAGCCAAGAGGAAGGCCATAAACTAGAGGAAATAACAGAAACATCAGCACCAGTATCTACTAGGCCCTCAAACCTTTTTCCTTGAATGTGTATGGTGCAGGTGGGCCATTGTTTAGAAATTACATTAATCCAATAAGTGGCCTTTTCACCGCAGGAGCCTATCCCAGGGCCACGTGTCTTATCTCCTTTGTTTAAAATGATATTAGGTAGTAAAAGCAATTGAGCAATTGACTCACTGGCCAGAATGGAAATAGGAACCTTGGCAGACACAATTAATTTAATCTCATCAACGGAATCAGAATTGATGAGACCAGTATAAATGGTGATTCCTTTAGCAGAGGTGGATGCCCTACCTAACACCAGGCCCACCGAACCTTGAGGTAAAGGGCCAGTGACCTCCATGGGGACAATCAAAGGCAAAGAATCAGGAAGTAAATTTAGAGGAATAGTACTACAGAGATCAACTGCCCCGCCTCCTACTGTGGAGGTGGACAAGCATTGTACTGAGACAGAAGCAGAGGCTGGGACCTATTTGGTTTGGCTGTAGGTAGATTTGTTTGTGCTGGGGGTTGCACTGGGACCGCCTGAAGTGGAAACGCAATGTTGGTCTTAGTTTGAAGTGTCCTATTTGACGTCGGGGCCATCCCAGGCGCCGCTCCCTGTTTCCGTGGTATTGTGGTAGGGGGTTTCCATCTATATCATGCTTAGAGTGGCAAACATTTGCCCAATGTTTACCTTTGCAACAATGTGGGCAAACAGTAGGAGCAGCATTTGGCCATGTTTGTTGAACCGACTTGGCTGCTTGTAAGTTTTTAACAGTGCAATTTTTTTGAATATGACCAAGTTGGCCACAATTATAGCAGGCTCCAAGAAAAAAATTAATGGGACCAGTTTAGTTGGCATCCTTCATGGCCAGTGCCCACAGAATAGCTTTGTGGGTGTCTGATCCAATGCCTTCACAAGCTTTAATATATGCAGGCAACACCTCATGATCAGGTAAATTTTGCCATTGGACAGAACGCATGGCCATTTTACATTCATGGTTTGTATTTTCAAAAGCTAACATACAAAGGAGAATGCCTTGAGTGTGCTCATCAGAGACAGATTTTTGAACAGCATCTTGTAATTTAGCCGAAAAAATCTGTGTATAATTCAGAGTGACTTTGTTTAACCATGGTAAAAGAACAGGAGCTTGGCCTGGAGCACCTAATTTATCCCAAGCTCTCATACACACCTTTGTTACTTGTTCTGTGGTAAGGGCATCAAAGTTTAACTGGGCATAAGCATCAGAGAAACTATCGGAGCCTGTGAGCTGAGCCTGAGTAATTAGAATGTCATTACTGCTATTTAGCTGAGCCTGCAAACAGGCCTCCTCTGACCACCAGGTATGGAATATGGAATTGTAAATGCTGAGATGGGGTTAGAACAGCTTTTGCCAAAAGGTCCCAATCTAAAGGAAGCAAAGTGACCTCAGTACAAAAAATTTGTAAAACCATCTTAACATAAGGAGAAGTAGGACCATACTGAGTACAAGCATCCTTAAATTCTTTTAAAAAGGTAAGATTGAACTGCGCATATCGACACAGACTGGTTGAGGAACCAAAATGACAGGAGGGTGAGGGGCTGTAGTGGATGGGGCAGGGCCTGGAGAATGATAGGTAAAGTGTAGTTTGGTCATGGAGCCATTAGCTGATGCTGGAGGTTTGAAGACAGAAGAATTAGCATATCTATGGTACATGCGGCAAAGATCCCTACCTTAACAGGGCTTGCATTAGAGTGGGGTGAAAAAATGTAAGCAATCAACATACTAACTGAATACACTATGTGGTATGTAAGGAGATGATAATTGCCATGACAGAGGAGAAAACCTAGAATAAGGTAAGGGGAGTCACGAGTACTGGTAGGGGTAAAAGGGTGAACTTCATTTATAAGGTGATAAGTAGGTCACATCTGAGCAAAGACTTGGAGGAGAGAGGTTGCCAAGAGGATATCTGGGGTAAGAGGGACCCAGACAGAGGAAAGAGCCAGAGCAAAGGCCCTGGGGCAGGGATTTGCCTGCCATACATAAACAACAGCAAGGAGGCGGTGAGTGGGTAGTGTGGAGTGAACAAGGGGATTGGGTATTGAGAGACACAGTCAGAGAGGGAGTGGGATTGGGGAGAGTAGATTAAGACATTTTAGCTTTATTAATAATGTCTTCTCCTGTAAAAAAAAAAAAATGCTTTCCTGTAAAAGTGGCTCATGTCTTGTGTGTGCATTTACAATGTATTTAGAAGCAAGTTATTAGAAGGTAACAAATTGGAGACTGTATAAACTATTATTTCACAAAGTTTGGATCAGAGGCAGATTTCCTGTGAAACTGATGAAGCTGAAGCTTCAGGGCTTCTTGGATGGCCCTGGAGGAGCACTAGAAGTATTCATGTAATCCATTTTACAAAGCGTATCTTAAACACTAATTAGACCATGGCCTCTGTCTACTCTAACATCCCCTTCATCACATTTGCATTTTTGTTGGGTGGCATCTCAGTTATGGGCATTTTGAGGTCTGGCCAAGGCGAAGTAGAAATGGGAAGTACTTAGTTGGGGTTAGTGGGACACACGTATGAAGGTCGCAAACTCTTGTGTGTGAAGTTCCTGCTACCCACTTCAGTGAAGAAATGGCATCCAGGAATATTCCTGCTGCCCTCTGCACTGACTCACCAGCAATGGCCACGGACATGTTGCAATCGGGCTGCAGGTGGGAAGCAGAGGAGAAAGCAGGTTGGAAGTGAACAACAGCCAGAGCTATTCAGTAGCAAAGTATTATGGAAGCACGAAGGCATTTCATTAACTAAAAATATGGTGCTATTTTTTCTGCTGTCATGTTCTTTGTAGTATTTGTATTTTTTAAACTTGAACTAATTCCCTGGGATTTCTTTTTTTTATTCTAATTGAATTTATTTTTGTTCCTATTTGTATTTACAGTTTTGTTCTTTTATTTTTCTTTTCATGAGAATACTCCAAACTGTATAAGCCTCGGGTTATTTTTAAAAACCTGGTTTGGTTAAGGTAAGGAGAAAGAAAAGATGATAAGGACAAAGTACAAGATGAAAGGAGGTCCATTGATCCTTTCTGTGGAGGGAGAACTTAGAATATGTATACAAATGCTAAAAAAAAGAGCTGTGGAATAAAAGCTAAAGGTACAAGAGGAAATATGTCCTATATCACTCTGGTGTCATAGGCTGCCACACAAAAACTCAGTTGTACTCTTCAACATGATATATACTAGCTGTTCACTTTCCACATATCCATCATTTCCAAAAACATTCTCAACCACTAAAAGATAAAAATGTCTATGACCCCAGGGCTTTCAAGTTCCTGTCCATTCAGCCTTCCAACCATTCATCTATCTATTCAACAAACATTTATTAAGCATTTACCCTGTCCTGGTTGGTACACAGAAATACCTAGGCATTCATTTCTACAGTGCTTCTGATTGGTCCGGGCCATGCCCTATAATCCCTCTGACAGAATCAGTTCAAGCCAGCAACAGTCATCGCACAACCACAATATGCCTGGCACTGTGCTAGACTCTGCTGTCAGCAAGGCAGATAGAGTCTCTTGCCTCTTGGAGCTTACAGCCTAGGAGGACACTCTTTCTAGGATTTTAAAATCACTAGACATATTCCAGATTTGTTCTTCTGTTACTTGTTTCCACATGAATTAATAGAAGCGGTCATAATAGTCAGTCTAGATCAATGTTTTTCAGTCTTGCCATTATTGACATTTTGGGCCACATAATTCTTTTTTGTAGGGGGCTGTTCTGTGCACAGTAAGATGTTTGCCAGCATCCCTGGTATCTGCCCACTAGGTGCCAGTAACACTTGTCCAGTTGTGACAGCCAAAAATGTATCCAGATATTGCCAAATGTCCCTTGAGGGACCAAATTCTCCCACGTTCACCCTGGTTGAGAAGTACTGAGCTAGGTCATCCTTGGCAGACTCCCCAGCATGTCTCAGACATACACTCAGGAAGATAGCGCAATCCACTCTCTGATGACAGAGGCAGGTAGTAACACCAGACAGATCATTTATATATATATATAATTTTTTTTATGGAGTTTCGCTTTTGTCACCCAGGCTGGAGTGCAGTGGTGCAATCTCAGCTCACTGCAACCCCTGCCACCCAGGTTCAAGCAATTCTCCTGCCTCAGCCTCCCAAGCAGCTAGGATTACAGGCATGCACCACCACGCCGGGCTAATTTTTTGTATTTAGTAGATACGGGGTTTCACCATGTTGGTCAGGCTGGTCTCAAACTCCTGACCTCAGGTGATCCACCTGCCTCGGCCTCCAAAAGTGCTGGGATTACAGGCGTGAGCCACCACGCCCAGCCCATTTCAGTATATTATGAGTGCTGATGACAGGTAAGCATACAGTATTGTATCTTTCTTCTCTCCCTCCTTAACCACCCATGTGTAACAATTCCAAAAAGGCTGTCCTGATGGTTGGCTGTAACTTCCTACTGAGAAATAAAGAAGTGATTAACTGCTGATAAAATCTTGATTTGCCTTCTTAACAATTCCATCTTTTAGGAAGTAGGTGAAGCAGCCTTTTAAAAACTACTGTTTTGATTTAATTCTAACAGGAAGTATTTGGTGATATGTCTGGATGGTTGGGATAAAGTAACAAAGTTGGATCTTATTCCTTTACTTTCTTAATAAACTCGCTTTCACTTTTTTTAAAAAAAGGAGAAGAAATAGATCCAGATCCTGCCTGTGCCCACCCATGTTTCTTGTCTGTAGAGAAACAGAATTGTAACGGGAAAAAATTCAGATCAAAGGAAGTCATAATCCCATACCAAAGAGTCTCCCCAGGAAAGAGAAAGGTTTTAAAGAGTAAGTTCTGGTTACTCCAATAAAACAAGACACATGGTTGGCTTCTTTGGTTTCCTTGTATATTGAGAAAAATAAAAATAATAAAAGCAAAACACATGGTTTCTAGTAAAATTCTTAAGGAAGAAAAGAAGATGAGTGTTAAGGATGTGGAGACAGAGTTACCTGGAGCTCTCTCATAAGAATAAATATTTAACAAGCCTGTACAACCCTTTTTAGGAAGTAATTTTGCAATAGCTACCAAGACCTCAGGTTTGTGTCTTGGTGAGAAGCTGAGCAGGCTACTATTTTTTGAGATGGGAACTATAATGAGTTCAGTGGGCAACACTGCAATGCAATCTGAAGGTGAGGAAGGAGAAACAACAATAAAAATAGACTTTTCTTTTCAGACATTGCAATTTGAATGGGCAGTATGTAAAGGGTCATGAAAAAGTAGAGAGTATTTTGTTTTTGTTATTCAAGTAGGGAAAGACCTAAGCTATGGTAGGCCAAGGAAAGGATTCAGTGGAGGGAAGACATGAAGAGAAGGGAGGTGATTGATGAGCCCGGGCTAGTGGGGCTCAGAGCAGAGCTGATGGCACAGGTCTTGGCTGGGAGGAGGGATACTTCATCCTCTGAGGGAAAGAGGAGGAGGAAAGACAGCTGATGGTGGAGAAAAGTTACCAGTTTGAAGATAGCGGGCAGGAAGTTGAAGGGCTTCCTGCCTAATGGTCTCTAGTTTTGATTTCTTTTGCAAAGAAGGAGGCACATGCTTTGCTGAGAGGGCAGAGGACTGAGGTAAGGGGCCTTGAGGATAGGGTGAAAGTTTGAAATAGCCACTGTGGGAAATGGGAGAAAGAATTTATCAGGGCCAGTAAGATCTACTCTGAGACCCCAGCTTGACTGAAAGAATGACTCAAAATTTATTCCTTCCCTCTTTCCTTTGCTCCCTTCCTCCCTCCATCCACCCATCCCTCCATGAGTACATGAACTTCCTCATGTATTCATTCATCGAATAACTATGCAGTAAGCAGTTACTATGTGCTTGGCTCTGTAAGGATGCAATAGATAGATGCAGCTCCTTCCCTTGAGCTTCATTCCAGTGAATCAATACAATTAATCAGATGCTTTTGCTATTGGTGATAAGTATTAGGAAAAGGAAAATACGGAATGCTTAGAGGGCATATAAAAGGGAGCACATCACTTGAATTTGGGGGTTGAGAATGGCTTCTGTACGAGGAATTAGCCTAAGTGGGACAAAACCAGGGAAGGATGATGACTGGGGGTAGTGCATATTCCAACAAGAGGGAAAAAGAATCAAACACCCAGAAACATGAAAATGAGATTCATTTGCAGAATAGGAAGTAGCTCACTGGCTAGAACATAGACTAAGGAGGGTAGGAAGTGAGCTTATTATGAAATGTGAACTTTACGCTCACAGCTTCTGCTTTCTCATTTCCCACAGTGGCTACTGAAGATTTTAAGCAGAAGAGTGATGCAAACAGAGAACCATTTTAGAAAATGTATACCGACAGCAGGGTAGAGAATAGGTTAGCTAGAGAGAATGCAGTAAATAGAGCAGTTAGGATAGTGGATCATTGTGGAAATTGGTGATAAGAGAAAATGGTGGCTTGATCTAAGAGAGGTAGCATGGGGCTGGATGGAATTGGACATATTTGAGAGATATTTTTGAAAGTAGAATTAACAGGACTTACTCATTGGGCATGAGAAGCAAGGGAGAGAAAAGAATCAAGGATGACTTCTAGAATTCTGGCCTGAGCAACTAGACAAGTGGAGATGTCATTTATAGAGGTGGGGAACAGTGGAGGAGCAGTAGGTTTGGGGGAAGAAGGATTGTAGTATTTTTTTTTTTAAGTCTGTAAATTTTTTGACGGTCCTCTCATCAAATGATGGACTCATGCCCCTTCACCTTGAAATTGAGTAGGCTTGGTGATGGCTTCAATGAATGGAATACACTGGAAGTGTGACCTGCAAAGCTAAGTTAGAAAAGACCATGCAGCATTTGCCTATTTCTCTTGAGACACCAACTCTGGGAGGCTTCCACTGAGTGGTACCAGCCACCCAGTTCTTTGAGCCTCCCTCAGTTCAGGCAGTAGCCCTGTGAGTGAAGAGCCTTGCATGACTCTAGGCCACACCATGATCTGATTGCAAACACATGAAAGTGAGACAGGACGAACAGTCTTCCCCCAAATCTGTGGGCAAAGTAAATCATTGCTATTATTTTAAGCCACGGTATTGTGGCAGTTTGTTAAATAGCAATACATAGCGGAAACAGAGATGATGACTTAAGTTTTAGACACGTGTCTGGAGAGTCTAGAGAAGATGTTTAAGAGACAGAAGTTCTGGTCTTGGGCTCAGGAGACTGCTTGGGGCTTAAGAATTTACTGATGCTCTTCCCAGGTTTTCATCTGTATCAGATTCTGTGTGTGTCACAATTGCAAAGCAATTGCACATTTTTTATTTTATTTGATCTTAATAGCAACCCCTTGAAGAAATGAGGAACAGATTATTATACCCATTATGGAGTTGAGGAAGCTGAGGCTCAGGAAGCTTTAATGACTTGTTGAAAATTCCACAGCATGGAACCCAGATAGAACTAAGTCATCTCATTTCTAGTACAATACTCTTTCTACTTCATCCTGCTAAGTGTTGTGGACAGATGGGGAATTGGCTAGTTGTGGAGCATGCCCTAAATCATTGCCTTGAAACCAAAGAACTGAGAAACCTGAGTCTGAGGAGAGAAGGAAGAAGAGAGCTAAGAGTGTTTCTCAAACTTTTCCACAGAAGCATCCCTTACTGCAGAGGAGAGAACTACTTGCACTTCTCAGGAAGATATGGATGTGTAGTCCAAAAGGAAGTTTTTTGAAGTTGTTCATTCATTTGTGTAACAATTATTTATTGAGCACATGCCACACACCAGGCCTGTGCTAAGTTCAGCAGCACAACACTGCACATGGTTTCCGTCCTCAAAAATTTCAAGGAAACAGATGATCAACCAAGCAATTCACAAACCATAATCTGGAGCCTGAGGTTCCCATCTAACCACGCCTTCAGAACACAGTCACAGGCAGACAGTCCAAGAAGAAGTCACATGAAAACAGAAGCCTAAAAGAGAGGCAGGGAGAGGGGAGAAGGGAGGGAAGTCTAGGTGGAAAGAAGGCATGTACATAAGCCCAGAGCTAAGAGAAAACACCTCTTTTAAGGCAAACAGTAAAATTAAGAGATTTAGACACATTGACCTTCATCAAGACTCTCTCGCCTTAGTCTAGGAAAGGCATAATCATAATACAATGGTTTGGAAATTAGACCTGTGTGCCCTTAGGAGAATTTCTTAATCTCTCTGCAAGACAGTATTCTCATCTGAAAAATGTAGATAGTAATAGCCACCTCATTATTTTCTAATGAAAGTTAAATGAAAAAGTTTGCAAAAGGCCTAGCACAATGTCTGACACACAGTAAGTGCTTAGTTTGTATTTTACTAACCCAGGTTATAGAAATAGATAACCCAACCTCATCAAAACCAATATTATCCATTCAAAGGATAACATAATCAGGTGTGGTCTGATTGTTTCAAAGAAGAATAAATGACCAACATGAAATCTAGAAAAGAAGTCAGAGAAAGACCAACTGTCAGGATGTTTTCAGTATGCCTAGAGAAAGTCCTAAAATATTCCAATTCTCATTGGCAACCCTGTTTTTCCCAATAGTTAGATGAATACTTCATGTCAGCCCCCACTCCCAAGGTCATACCAATGTCCTATGCATTGAGTCAGGCCCACAGAACCCATATAGCCGTAGACTCACACAGTCATGAACCAAAGGACTCTACCTGAGAGGTGAATATGTGAGAGACCAATCCTCCACACATTCTACCTCATCTCCCCAAAAGTTACAAACTATCATCATTTTATGCCACAGTGTAACTACCGCATGTTTGTTCATTTTTACTGTTTTACATAGAGTGGTGAGCATTAAAGCCCTTTAAATTAAAAAGACTTGAGTATTTACTTGGGGGAATAGCAAGAAAGTCAAAGGTTTCACTGCTGTTTCTCAGCTGGCATAAGAAGAGAGGTACTGGATAAAGAAAGAGGGTGAGGCAGCTCTAACAGGAGAAGGAAAGTTAGCTCAGCCCTTGGTCACATGCTGGGGACCGAACAGGCTGTGGCAGAGGAATGGACTTTAACTCTTAGCAATCAGATGTGTTAAGGTTCCTTTGATGCTGACGCACTTCCAGCCTCTTCTCAGACCCTCATTCAGAGACCCCAGACAGCAATCCTTTCCAAGCTTTTCTTCCTATAATTTTGATCTCTCTTTTCTTTGGGTCAATGACAATATCATTTACCTTGGCTCAGGACACAACACCTCACATATACAGAGGTCTCAAAGAATGCCTAAGGGAGTACAATGTGTCTGAGCATAAAATGCGGCAGCTGTCAGTGTAGAGCTTCTTCTTATTCAAAATGAAAAAACAAACACTTTTCCACAACTTCATGGACCACCAACCATGGGACAAAATATGAGGAGCCTACTTCTCTTGCTCCCCAGGTTCCTGTTTTGGTCACATCCCCTTGGGAAGGGAGATGAAGCTCAATTCATCAGTGCTAAGAAAGGCTCCTCAACCATGCCATGGCCATGCTATTGGAATGGAAATACCTGCTTTCCAGACACCAGATCTGGCTTCTACATCCCATCTCCCCTTTCCCAACTGACCATGCCTTCAGTGCACAATCACAGGCACACAGTTTGTGGAAAGTACCTTGAATGCTGGTCACCAGGAGTGACAGAGGCAGCAGTAGCAATTCCAGAGCCAGACACGAATCCCAACCTCTGGAACACATGCTTCCTTCCAGAACTTCCCAGCAATGCAGGAGACAGTTGAAAGCCTGGCTAGAAAGAGGCCGGAGCTAAAAACGGAACTTACCAAACAGGGTTAGAGAAAAAAAAAAAAACCACTGAGCTTTTTTCTCCACCCAGCACACTTGTGTGGGGCCCCAGAAACCAGAAACAGGAGGCCTTGTAAATTTTTTTGTCTAAGAGCATCACGGAAACTGAGAACAATTTTGTTTGAAGGTACATGAGTGCTTTTTTGTAGGGGGAAGATTCATAGCTTCTACTGTACTCTCAGGGGGGCCAGTACTCAGAAAAGATTAAGGGACCCTGATAGAGAATATCTGCTTTTTGTTCCCAGGCAGGAATCACTCTGATTAATTCAGGGGCTAAGACATAGGAGGTTCCCAGTCAAGCCTTGGTAGGTGTCATTCAGAGCAGGAAGTCTGGGAAATCAGACCCACACAGCCTTTGTGCTGCATCTCTTACCCCCAGCACCACCCTCTGCTCTTCTTCCTTTATGATAATTCACTATTTGAAGCTTGACATCAGCCTATCCATTGAACATCAGAAGAAAAGTAAGATTACTTGGCCCAAAAGAATGGATTTCCCACCCTTGTGGTCCGTATTAGTCTGTTCTCACACTGCTAATAAAGACATATCCCAGACTGGGTAATTTATGAAGGAAAGAGAGGGGTTTTGTTTTGTTTTGTTTTGTTTTGTTTTTTTGAGGTGCAGTCTCACTCGGTAGCCCAGACTGGAGTGCAGCAGTGCAATCTCGGCTCACTGCAACCTCCATCTGACAGGTTCAAGCAACTCTCCTGCCTCAGCCTCCTACATAGCTGTGATTACAGGCAAGCACCACCATGCCCAGCTAATTTTTGTGTTTTTAGTAGGGTTTCACCATGTTGGCCCGGCTGGTCTCAAACTCCTGACCTCAAGTGATCCACCTGCCTTGGCCTCCCAAAGTGCTGGGATTACAGGCATGGGCCTGTGCCTGGCCAGGAAAGTGGTTAAATTGACTTCTAGTTCAGCATGGCTTGGGAAGCCTCAGGAAACCTACAATCGTGGTGCAAGGGGAAGCCAATACGTCCTTCTTCACATGGTGGCAGGAAAGAGAAACACTGAGCAACAATGGGGAAAGCCCTCTCCTTATGAAAACATCAGATCTAGTGAGAACTCACTATCACGAGAACAGCATGATGGTAACTGCTCATATGATTAACTTACTTCCCAGTGGGTCACTCCCATGACATGTGGGGATTATAGGAACTACAATTCAAGATGAGATTTGGATGGGAACACAGCCAAATCATATCATGGTCTAGGAAATTTCAAGCTCATTCCTATTGAATGTAAATTAGTTATTTGCCCACCCAGGACCCATAGGCAAGCCACAATTCCTGATATAACATATTTGTAATCATTTTTCAACTGGGGACATTTCTGATTCTCAACATGGAGATGAATAATAAAATGTCTGCGCTTCTCAATCCTCAAACCTGAAGGACATTATGTTAACTGAAATAAATCATGCACAGAAAGATAAAAACCACATGTTCCCAATCATATATGGAAGCTTAAAAAATGAGCTCATAGAAGTAGAGAGTAAAATTGTGGTTATCAGAGGCTGGGAAGGGTAGAGGGAAGTGGAGGATGGGGAGAAGTTGGTTAATGGATACAAAGTTACAGCTAGAGAAGAGGAATAAGTTCCAGCATCCTGTAGCACTATGGGGTGAATACAGTTAAGAATAATTTAATGTATATGTTCAAAAAGCTAGAAGAGAGGATTTGGAATGTTCCCAACACAAAGAAATGATCAATGTTTGAGGTGATAAGTGATAGGTATCCTAATTACTTTGATTTGATCATCACACATTGTATACATGTATCAAAATATTACTCTGTATCCCATAAATATGTATAATTATTATATGGCAACTAAAAATAAAAGGGAAAAAACATAAAAGTGAAAAGAAAGAACGCTGCAAAGCAAAATTTGAAACAGCGCCAGAATCAAATTCCTCTTGGTCAAATTGTTACACTTTGGAACTGGATGTTATATTTTTCCTAGTAAATTGATTTAACCTTAGGATACAACCCTGCTCCTTCAGCAAGAAAAAGATAACATTGTGTTAAATTTTTAAAAGAGACCCTGTAAATTAATGTTACATTCTCTTTTTTGGGGGGAGGTGGGCACAGGCTCCCACTCTGTCACCCAGTCTGGAGTACAGTGACCACTACGCGTGGCTATTTTTTTTTTTAAATTATTTGTAGAGATGAGGTCTCACCATGTTGCCCAGGCTAGTCTTGAACTCCTGAGCCATGGGATCCACACTCAGTCAGTGGCAGGACCGGGCATGCTGTGACCTGCTTCCACCTTAGGCACCAGTGTCTAAATGAGGGGAACACAGTGGCACTAAGAAACTCGGAGATGCCAGCAACTGCAGAGCCCCAAAGGGTGTTACAGCTCTGCCTGGGGAATCCCAAGGTCTGAGACCCCAAGAAATGTCATAGCTCTCTCTCGTTCCTGCCACCTGCAGCTCAGCAAACGAGGGCACATCACAGCTCTTGTTCAGTCCCACTGCCTGCAGCTCAGCAAATGGGGGCATGTCACAGCTCTTATTTAGTCTTGCTGCCTGCAGTTCAGTGAATGGGGGTGTGTCACAGCTCTCACTTGGTCCCAGTGCCCACAGCTCAGCAAATAGGGGTATGTTACAGCTTGTTCCTGCCACCTGCAGCTCAGCAGGTCCCGGGTTCTTGTCCTGCAACCAAGAGGAATAAAGCATGCAGACAACGGAGAGTGAGTAGGGCAGAGAATAATTTTATTAAGTGACAGAAGGAAAGCTCTCAGCAAAGAGGGGACCTGACAGTGGGTAGACCACTGTGTGAGAGGGGCCCAAAAACAGGTAGCCCTCTGTGAGTCTGAGTCTGGGGTTTTCATGGGCTCAGATTTGTCCATAGGCAGGCCTGGAGAAAGCACCATTCGATTAGCTAAAAGGTATCAAGGAAGTTCTCACTCTAGTTGTGTACTCTACCCAGAATTGGCAGCCCAGTTTTCAGGCTTTCAACTGTCTTTGGCTTGAAAGTCTGGTTTCAACAGGGACCCTTTTCTGTCTGCCCAGGAATTTGTCTGTCTCCTGTCGCTATCACTTTGGGAGGCCGAGGAGGGCAGAATGCCTGAGCTCAGGAGTTTGAGAGCAGCCTGGGCGACATGGCAAAACCCCATCTCTACTAAAAGTAAAAATAAAAATAAATGTTAAAATACCTCCTTTAAAGATTGTTGTGAAAAGTTGAAGAAAGGAAAGAACTTTTATCTGAAGAATGTGAGCCCTTTCAAATTATCAGAGAGACATTTAAATGAGACAGAAATCACATTTTACTTCCCCCTACTCCACCTTTGGACTATGTATTCATCTCTTAAAACTACTTGCTATTGCTGTAAGTAACCATAAATTAATCTAATAATGCTGCACTGGACATATAACCCACACCTTACAGCTTAACAATATGTAACCAATCACTAATTAATATTATTTCTGTAAACCAATGAGAATTCCAAAAAAACAACTTTGTATCAGCCCACTCCCTGTCCCACTTTTTTTTGCCTTTAAAAACCTGCTTGTAACAAAGGCTGAGCAGAGCTCAAATCCAAGGTTACTTGGGTCTGAGTCTTCCAGGCAGCTGTCCTCCCTTTGGCTCAAGTAAAGTCTTCAAATCATATTTTGTGTTTCAGCCTCTTCCTTTTAGATTGACAAGTAAACAGCTAAATAATTCTCAACAGTCAGCTTAGATGTGAATTAATAGCCATGGGATATGGGCTGATGTTAAAACAAAGGATGAAATATAAACTTAAGCCAAGGAGTCTTCCTCCTTTTGCATGGTAACAGTGGGCACTGAAGTACTATGAGTGCCCATTCTGAGGTTCAGGACTAGCTGGTTAGGCTTCTGCATAGATTCAGAAACAAGTCTGAGAGGAGTGACCAATAAAAGCTCAGAAGCCCTCTCCCTGCCCTAGGTGAATCAGCTGTTCTTGCACCAAAGCCCTGGTTGCAGAAATCCCTGAAGTTTGGGCATACCCAGAGGTGGGGCTGCAAAGACCCTAGAAGATGAAGTACAGGTCAACAAACCTCATGATGTGAATTAAAATACACATTCCTCTCAGTATCTAATCTGGTGGGCACTCGACCTACTGCCTGACTTTGACAAAGTGATAGTAATGACAGAAGCTATTATTTTCTGTGTATCTACTAAGTCAAGTACTTGCCAGGACCTTTGCCTATATTATCTCATTTAATCCTCCAACATTTTACAGAAGGAGCAGTTTTCAAAAACAAAAACAACAACAAAACAACAAAATAATAATCCTCCAAAATTCCAATGAGGATATTTATAAACACTATTCTTATTTTACAGAAGAGATAACTGAGGTTCAGACAAGTCAAATGGCTTGCCCAAGGGCATTTTGCTAATTAGAGCCAGAATCAAAATTCAAATCTACATCTGTCTGATGCTCCAGCTGGCATGCCTAACTACTATGCACACAGACTCTGGGGTTATCAAGGTTCTGGGCATCAAGGGGTCTGCAATATGCCTACAAGAAATGGAGAACACATAAGAAACACTATGAGAGTCATGCCAATCTGAAATTAGGAACTCAGAGAATATAGGGCCTTGAGTAGCCCAAAAATGTTCAAGGAGGAGTATCATATTGAGCTGAGGATGGAAGACAGACCCCTGGTAGGTTAAGCAGGGCCTTGAATGCCGCAATGGGCACAGCTTTGCTAGTGCATGGAGAGTGAGAGAAAGCGAAGTCATTCCAATAAATTTTCCCCAAAAACAATGAGAGCAAAGACAGGAACAGGGTCGATCTCCCAGAAGATACAATTGATGAGAACAGGTGGCTAATGTTACAGTAGGTAGTCAGGCAGACATGAGCAGGGCAGGAGAGAGCCTCCCACACCACCAGCAATGACAGGCGACCATCAGGTGATGGTCAGGCAATTGTTAATGTGCCTCTCTAAAATAATAATTGGTCGCAGCCAGCACCGGGGCATGGCGGCTCATGCCTACAATCCCAACACTTTGGGAGGCCAAGGCAGACGGATCGCTTAAGACCAGGAGTTTGAGACCAGCCTGACCAATATGGTGAAACCCCGTCTCTACTAAAAATACAAACACTAGCCAGGCGTGATGGTGAGCACTTGTAATCCCAGCTACTCAAGAGGCTGAAGCATAAGAATCGCTTGAACCCAGGAGGCCGAGGTTGCAGTGAGCCAAGATCATGCCACTGCACTCCAGCCTGGGAGACAGAGTGAGACTCTGTCTCAAAGAAAAAAGAAAGAAGAGAAGAAGAACGCCTCAAGTGAGCGTGCATACAACTCCGGTGAACACACTGAATGTGTGGCCCCTCCCAAGTACTAGCAGGCCACTGCGCACACAGACAGCCCACTCCAAGGAAAGAATCAGGGAGAAGGGACACTAAAGTACTTTGGTTCCATGACTCAGATTTGTTCTCTGGTTGTAAGAGATCTCTACACCTCGCCTTCTTTGGCTGGAGTCATTCAACCCACATATGTGGTTTTCTTCTCCCTTTTGCTCTCCTGCTTACTAACCAACCCCTAAAACAATTCCTCTCAGCCGTCCTGGACAGGAGGCTTGCAAGAGTGATAGGGCTAAAGCCTGAGACTGTGCAATTTCTGGGGTTTCCTCCCCTTTTTCAACTAAAATTGGCTCTTTCCCCAAAACCCATGATGCCTATTCTCCTGTTTTCTCTGGATGTATTCTGAAACGGCCTTGCACACTCACTGAACCGTCCACCCCAGGGGCAAGTTTGCCTTTTCTCTGTTTTCATTTTGCATGCCATGTAACTTCTTAGGCACACACTCCCTGTTATTCTTGTGCCCGTGGCTCTTGCTGTGGCCCATGGCTCTTGCTGTGTTTGTGTAGCAGCAAAGACATGGGCTCCCTTCTGGATATGCCTCGAGATTTACATTTGTTCTTACCCTACCAGCTCAGATGACCTCCAACCCTTCCCCTGTCTGCTGGCACATTGCCAGGACAGATACTAATGGGAATCTCAGCTCTGCCATTTCCTTATGACTTACTATATGCTTTTTATCCCCATTATGCCCCAGGGCCAAATTTTCTGGTGCCTTCTGAAGCAGTTTGTCTACCCACGTAGGACCTCACTCTGTGGTCCTTTAAGAACCCTGCCTACTTGATTTTTTGAGTTAGCACCCCTTTGGGAGGAGGGAAAATTCTTCCTTTGCCATTTGTGCATTTTTACTCCAAGCCTCAAGTCCTCCAGAGGTTACTACTTTATGTTAAGAGGGCAAATAAATGTTGTCCTCTCAAATCCAAAGGCTGCTGTTTTTGTGAGAACATGAAGCCTTTCTGTGAGTATCTCGCTCACTTCCTCCCTCTTCCTCCAGTAGCCTCCATTTCTCTAACCACTTCCACGCCCTTCACAACATTCATCAAAGCTTTCAAGGTCCTATTCAAAGAAAGGGAAGTCCAGCTACTTGCCGACTAGCTAAAAAACAGGCTTCTGGGAGGCTGAGGCTTCTGGGAGGCTTGAACCCGGGAGGTGGAGGTTGCAGTGAGCCGAGATCATGCCAGGCACTCCAGCCTGGATGACAGAGCAAGACTGTGTCTCAAACAAACAAACAAAAAAAAACATAACAAAACAAAACAAACAATCAAAAAAAGTCTTCTTATCTACTTAAAAAATGTGGGAAATGGGAATCTGAGAAAAGAGAGAATCATTTTGTTGCTAGAATGCTCCAAGCAAGCATCACTATAAGGTCATGGAGACAAGGATATAGCCCGGCCCAAGGCCACAGGAGTAAGACAGTCATAGGACAGAGATGAAGGTTGGTCCCAGGCTAACAGATTACCATTAGAACAGAGATAAAGGCAAGGTTAGGGGCACATGGTAAGACCAGCTTATTCTGGAGCCCCAAGAATGAACAGGAGTCCCCCTCTTCACTCCAGTATCTCCTCTATTCTCAAGTGGGTAATTGTGATGAGACAGGACCAAGGTTAAGGGTAAATGGTAAGACTGGTTCATTCCAGAACCCTAAGGATGACTAGAGGAACACCTTATTCCGGATAAAAGGAAGTAAGAGGGGACATGTTCTTTTTCTTTTTTCCTTTTATTCTGTTCTGTTCTCTTTTCACAGACAGGTAATCACGTCTCCATACCACAGGACATGACCTTTGGATGCATCCCCCAAAACTGAGAAAAGTTTGATTTCCTCAACCCTTGAAACAAGAAACTAGTTTTCCTTTGTAATACTGTCTGGCCTAAAAATAAACAGAGAAAATTACAAAAGTCACCCTTAGAACCCAGTCCCCTTATACAGGAAATCCTCAAATTAGCCTCCTCAGTCTTTTATAACTGAGAGCAGAATAAGGAGGACAGAACCAAAGAGAAGGAGAAATGCAGGGACAAGAGGCAGTCTCAACTACTGGCTGCTTTACAAGCTCTCCAGCCCCCTCCAGGCAACTGCCATTTGTGCAAGAAGACAGGCCGCTGGAAGGTAAACTGCCCCAATGGGATAAATGGGAAAAATACCTGCACGGCTTGTCCCCTCTACCACAAGCTCAGCCACTGGAAAAAGGATTGTCTTTAAAAGGCTAAAGGGCCCCTGGGACAGAATCCCAATGCCTGACAGCCTTGAGCTCTCTCTACTCTGCCTGGCTTCCAAATTACACACCACCATCAATAGGACAAAGTCAAGGGAAACTCTGGAGGTGGCAAGTACAATTATAATTCCCTTTCAGGTTCAACAACTGCCTACTTTGTGCTAATCTTTTTCTCTGAGCAACTCTCCTTCAAATTCTGTCAGGTAAAGGGGACAAATGGCACCCCTCCCTCCAAAAGAAAAGATTCACACTCCTTTATATTACTTAAGGGGCTAATTGCCATTCTCCCACCAGTCCCTCGTAATGTCTAAATACCCCACACCTCTTTGGGGCAAAAATATGCTTTTCAAGATGTGTGCCTGTTAAATATTTACCCAATCTCTGAATTCATCTTTCTCTCTATCCCTATTTCTCTTGGGGAAGCTACCTAGATCTTTAACCAATAACTTCAATCTAGACAGTTCTACCTCAGGGGCTTACAAATAGCCCACACTTATTCAGACAAGTCCTAGAAAAATCTAAATGAACAATCTCTTGAGGGGGGATAACTTCTACAGTACACAGATAACTTCCTAATTTTCTTCCCCTTCACAGGACTTACTCAGCAACATGCAGTACAAACCTTAACTTTCTAACAGAAGGAAAATGACTTTTGTCTAATTCAAAGGTTATAAAGGTAAAGGGGTATTTTGGGTAAGGAACATTAAAAGAAAATATATTTTGTATGACAAGGGTCTTGTATGGTAAATTCTTGTCCTAAAGTAAAATAACTGGTTGTCTAAAAAGAAGGACATTTAGGACAAGTCCAAAAGTCAAAGCATAGATGGTCTGTGTAAGTTGTGAAAGGGAATGTATGAAAGAAATGTTATACAGTTTTAAAGGTTATTAGGCCTACTAAGCATTTCATACACTGCTAGTATGACTCTTAACAGTGCAACTGGCCTGCTTTAAAGCTAGTTAAGGCTTGGGGACATATAGAGTTAGCCATGCCCCCTAACTATGTGGGAATGAGTCAGACCTTATCTGCATTCCTCCCTGGTGTTCTAGGCTTGAGACTACTGGAAAAACAATTTTACATGCAAGGCATTTAAGGAAAGTAGAATGTGCTTTTGGTAAAAGATCATAAGAAGACATGGGAATATGGATTTTTTTTGCCTAGTTTAGAAGGTTAAAGGATAGTTTTAAGTTAGCTAAGATAAAGCTGAAGCTTTAAGCCAGTGGTAGAAGGCTTATGAAAGATTAATCTTGCAAAAGAATTTCTGTGTGTGAGCATATTAGCTAAAATTAAATTTTATCACTAGAGAAAGTTTTTTCCTTATGCCCCACAGAAGGCAGTGAAGTGGGGGGAGGAGCCCCTACCTGTTGTTCTGGTTCCTGTTTTTGTTTTCTCTTTAAAATTTCTGAATTCCCTTCAGGTGGAGAAAATGGGCAGTCCGACTTACTGTGATCTGGCACATAAAGGGGGTATAACGCAGAGCATATTAGACTCCAGGTGGTCAAAATGGTAACATTAGTAAAATGGCCCTGCTCAAATCCTCTTTTCAGATTAAAAATTAAAGGGATATTATTTAGATTTTCTGTAAATTGAACTTTGGAATAAAAGCACAACAGAGTTCTATTAAAGTATTAACCTGCTCTTTATAAATGTGTTATTGGTATATATTTCAAAATTATGTGAAACTCCTATAATTCTGATATAACTTAGTATATATTATTAGTAATAATTATAATCATTAAATTATTGGGTGCCACAGAGGTAATAAATTTCTTGGTCAATTGTGTCTTTGACTGTGGCTGCCCTAAGACTCCTTGTTATTTATATAGACAATTGTTGTCTTGTTTTTATCCCCTTAGAAGGTGGTTTTGTAATCATCTATAGAACTCTGACAGGTGATCTTGAATGCAGATTCTTAATAACTTTGGAGACTGTGACAGTAGAATAAAGGAAAAACTTTTAGGACTCTCATGGATACCTGAAATGTTTATGAATATCAGGCAGAACAGAAGTTAACTGCATGGACTGAAGTAATACAAGACTGAAATAATCCATCTATTTATAGCTCTTAACAAATGAGTAAAGTATACTCCTATAAACAAAGTTTAGAGCATATTTCTCTCTACTGGATTTCTCCAGGATTTGGAAACTATTTGTGAGTATTCTTAACTTATGGCAATACAGTTATTTGCATAAGTACAATAAGAATCTGTTTTCTCTTGCAACAAAACACAATTGGAGAAACTGGATATTTTACCAAGGCTTTGACTGGAATGGTGTGCTTTCCTTTAAAGAATCAAATTTGACTTATAAAGCCAATACAAGCTCTTTGGGAAAACTGGCCTCATACCTTGTCTACACAGTCCCTGTACAGGGTTCCAGTCCTGTAGTAAGTAAAGAATGTCACTTTCTGACAGGCCCAGGAGATCCAAGTTATCTTGGGACCTCAAAAGGAGAGAAATTTACCCACTTAATATAGATATTTGATGGCACAAACCCATGACTGGGCTCCAGGCTTTAAAAACATCTTATCTGAAATTCCTTATGAAACAAAGTTCCATCAAAGACAATTTTAATAGGAACCTATATGGCAAATAATTATTCTTGCTGTGCTTTATGCAAGTAATCAAGCCAAGTATAATAATACTAAAGCTTATTTGACAAACAAATCTGCCCTATTGTAATTTGTTTTTAATAAAGATTAGGGCTAGAGAGAGAAAAATTATGTTTCGAATATGATGGTACACCTGTTATTAGATTCTAGTCTCATCAGTTGTTTTTAAGTTAACTCTGCTTATTCCTTTGAACCAACCAGTAATCTCTGGCTGCAGGTCAGAAGAAACAAGAAGGTTGGGTCATGTAATAATCTGGATTCATATTTTAAATCTGGGTTTTGTGTTGTATGTGCCAAAGTTGCAATGCATATGCAAATTGAGCACTAAGACAGCAAGGTCCATTATCAGTTTTTATAGTTTGTGGAAGGTCTAAAGCCATAATGGATTCAAAAAGATGAGCAATTGCATCTTTAGTTTTTTTTTTTTCTGGTCTGGGGGATACCATGTATTAAGCCCGTATAAGTGTTTACAGTAACATGGAAAAATTTGAAGCATCTAAAGGGTGGATATTGAGTAACATTAGTTTGCCAAATAGCATTAGGTACTAGACCTTGTGGGTTGGCACCAAGTCCTAATGAAAAAGGGGAGAGAGAATGCCATTCGCAATCAGGGCAGGTTTTAATGATCATGCGAGCTTGAGTGAGCATCAAATGAAACTACCGTTTAAGACTGTGGGCATTCTGGTGAAAAAAGGAATGATTAGCTTGAGCTCACAAAAAGGCAGGAGAGTCTGCCAGCCACATTGGTGGTTGTACCAGAGCATCAGCTCAAGCGTTTCCTTCTGACAAGGGACCAGGTAGCCTACAATGAGAGTGATTGTGTGTGATGTAAAGAGGGTGATGACAGGCATAGAAGAACTCTTATGCTGCAAGAAATAAAGCTAGTAGGGGTTCATTAGTAATGCTCTTCACATATGAAAGATCTAAATGAGTAATACGATATACCGCATAAGCGGAATCACTAATTATATTTATGTCTTGGTGAGAAAAGTTAAGTTAGGGCACTTAACTCTGCCTGTTGCATGGTTTTGAAATGTTCTTGGATTTTGTGCTACAGTTTTGCATGGCATCTTGCCACACTGTAGGTGCCTTTATAGTTTTTCCTGAGCCATCTGTAAAGACAATAATGGCATGAAGCAAGGGGTTAGAGACAATAGATACAAATTTAACAGGCACATTTGTAAAACGTTCAGGAGCTTAGAGGCTGATAAATGGAAGCTGACATTACCAATACAATCGGCCATTGCTACTTGCTAATCAAGATCACAAGCTAGGAGAGTATGAAATCATTACTTGCTTAAAGGTAGGAAAAGAGTAGCAGGGTCATATTCTGACAATTGGATGCAACGTCAGCATTCCTTTACGAGAAGAAGCTATTAAATCTGTGGTCTTTTGTATGTGTTTAGAGGGGTTATGAGACAGGTAAGGGCAATGGCTTTTTTACTGGGGAGAAAAAAGCTCCGGTCCGTCCTCATCATCACTAGAAAAAGTTTTTTCTTTATGCCCCACAGAAGGGAGTGAAGTGGGGGGAGGAGCCCCTCCCTGTTGTTCTGGTTCCTGTTTTTCTTTTCTCTTTAAAATTTCTGAATTCCCTTCAGGTGGAGAAAATGGGCGGTCTGACTTACTGCGATCTGGCATATAAAGGGGGTATAATGCAGATCATACTCCAGGTGGTCAAAATGGTAACATTAGTAAAATGGCCCTGCTCAAATCCTCTTTTCAGGCAACGACCCACCTGCTCCCATGACTTTAAGTCTAATGTTCCTTGATTAGGGAACCAAGGGCATTCCTGCCAAACTAAAAGCGTAAGCTTATGCAAAGCTTCAGACTCTATGGTGCACTGGATATCCTTAAGCAGTTGTTGCACCATTTTAAAAAATACTTTCTGCTATTTGGTCAATTTCTGACCCATGGTAACCCAAGCCCTGGTATTATACACATCGGTCCTGTCCTGAAAATGGGTCAGGACTGGCCGGGAGCAGTGGCTCATGTCTGTAATCCTGGCACTTTGGGAGGCTGAGGTGGGTGGATCACCTGAGATGAGGAGTTCGAGACCAGCCTGACCAATATGGAGAAACCCCGTCTCTACTAAAAATACAAAAAAAATTAGTGTTTTTACTAACAGGCGTGGTGGCGCATGCCTGTTATCCCAGCTACTCAGGGGGCTGAGGCAGGAAAAATTGCTTGAACCTGGGAGGCAGAGGTTGCGGTGAGCTGAGATCACACCATTGCACTCCAGCCTGGGCAACAAGAGTGAAACTCCATCTCAAAAAAAAAAAAAAAAGAAAGAAAAAAGAAAAGAAAATGGGTCAGGACTGTCCCTTATCGGTATTCCCCGAAGATTGGTGTGTCATTCTACTCTACGAGAAATTTCACGGCGATCACATTGGGGTCACCACTTGCAGCTTGCTCTGCAGTGAATGCCAAGAAATAAGTATTGAGACAATTACAGCTGAACAGGGCAGGGATCAGCTCCTCCAGGGAGTGCTGCTCCAAGATCTGTCCACCAAGTGTCTATTGAGAGGCTTGTTAAACTACAATTCAGACAAACAAAAGACATCCACCAGGTGGCTTTTTGCAGTCATGTCATGAGGCACATATGGCCTTGTTTATTACATCTAAAAGCACTCAAACCACCTTCTTAGGAGGCTGTGTTCAGCGCCCCTTATCACACATTCTGCTCCTTGTCCTGTTTTCAGGGTCAAGGAGTTATAGTCTCATGCACAAAAAACACGCACACAGTGCACAGTGCCTCAGTATTTTTTCAACTTCAAATGCCTTGTACATAAGCTTGAATATGTTGTTGTGTGCCCCCTACACTGGGCACATGTTGGAATTGGCTAGCAACCCCATACATCCAAGTCTTAGCAGGCATGAATGTAGCCACCAGCTACATGGGTGTGTCAGCAGCCTCAGGATTTTTTGGAGCTGCCCTCACCTCCTTTTTTCATTTTGACATCTCTACTTGTCCTTTTTGGTCCACGTCTTCTATATCTAATAACCTGATTTGTCTCCTCTCATCTTCAGGGCATCAAGCTCCAGATGATCCTCAGTGAGGAATACATCCTCTCAACATTCAAGAGTTATCCTTCTACACTGGACCCTTACACTGCCCATTAGTGGGACATTACAGACATTAAATCCTGCCCCTTTCTCCGTTGGACTTGGCTGGAAACTGCTTTCATGAACCCACAGAGTCACCTGCCCTAACAGCTAGCAGGAGGCCAAGATTCACAGAACAGCAACCACCGGCCCTCTGTGAGCAGGGAGCAGTTTACAGAAGACTGGTCTTTGTCCATTTTCCCCCAAAATTTGGGGTACTGGACTCTTGAGGGGGGAAATGTTACAGTAGGTAGTCAGGCAGACATGAGCAGGGCAGGAGAGGATACCCCCTAGGAATGTCAGGTAACCATCAGGTGATGGTCAGACAGTTGTTAAGCTGTCTCTCTAAAATAATAGTCACAGCCAGCATGAGGGAAAGGCAGTCTCCCAATAGATAAAACAAAACCTAAAGCTGGTGATCAGCAGTTTCCCATTAAGATCTCAGGAGTTGGGCGAGTAGGCTCACACATGCATACTAAAAGGCAAAATGGCAGCATTTAACTGGTATATCACTTTCCTCTAGGAACACTCAAATGGTAAGGGAAGAACACTTCAAGTGAGCATGCATACAACTCCAGTGAACACACTGTGCTCGCAGCCCCTCCCAAGGGCTAGCAGGCCGCTGCGTGTACAGACAGCCTACCCCAAGGGAAGAATCAGGGGAGAAGGGATGCAAGACCCCGGAAGCATGCTAACATATAAAACACAAAGTCAAAGGTCAAACAGTGCACTTGGTCTCTCAAGCCACCCGCTTCCAAATGTATTTTGTTTTTAATTCCAGCTCCAAAGCTTTTTAATAAGCTTTCACTCCTACTCTAAAACTTGCCTTGCTCTCTCCCTCTGCCTTATGCCCCATGGTTGAATTTTTTCTTCCGAAGAGACAGTAATTGAGGCTGCTGCAAACGCATATGAATTCACCACCTCTAAAACTAAGATGCAAAAAAGACACCTGCCACCTCTGAGCTCCAGGTTCCACAGGGTAAAAGAAAATGGAGGTTGAAGAGCCCAGTCAGAGGACTATAGTCTTCCTGTCGTGAGTGTTCAGAAGGTCTACTGCCCAGTGTTTTTGCTGAGACATTTGAGGTTTTAGTCAGCAGAGAATAATAAAACCTATTTTCAACCCCACTGGGACTAGGGCCACTACTATTCCTGGCTGGCTTTTCACTGATTCCAGTGTAACCAAGTGCCCCCGTTATTCTAAGAGATAATTTAATTGTTGTTATGTGTTTTTTTTCCTTTTCCTTTTTCCTTTCCCCTTTCCCTCTACTCCCTACTTAGCCCTTTCTGAAATGCAAAATAACCTCTCACCAGACACTCCCTACAGGGCAAGTTCACCTATGTGCTCCAAGACAGATCTGTTG
Organism: Pongo abelii; assembly: GCF_028885655.2. Taxonomy (NCBI): domain Eukaryota; kingdom Metazoa; phylum Chordata; class Mammalia; order Primates; family Hominidae; genus Pongo; species Pongo abelii. The sequence goes on along the minus strand of NC_071985.2, from coordinate 89,659,945 downwards.
ATTTGCAGATCAAAGCATGTCCTTATGGAACTCCTCCCTTCGGGGGGTTGCCTCAGAAAGGTATGTGGAAAGCATGCCTATTTGGCCACTTTTACAACTTACTCCTGCCCGGGAAGGCACCAACTCAACTGTTCAGTATTTAACTGCCCAGTAGCAGGGAGACCCCCCTGCCCTTGCTCACTTCTTCCTTTACCTTATAAAAGTATTCACTTTTTGCTCCAAAGGCAAAGTGGCACATTTAAAGGAGGATACTTCCTGCCCTCCTCCCAAACCAGTTTTGGAAATACATTCACTTTTCTTGTGCCAGGCCTCCTTCTTGTTAACTGGACTCTACATGTGGCCAGCGACTAACCCGCTTTTCAGTTACACCAGGAGGGGGCAGTACAACACTGCCTGAGTAGGCTCCAGCTTGGAGGCCATTCCCCAGGGAGACTAAAAGAACCGGTGGACTCAGGACGATTTCCCAGGGTAAATTTAACATTTAAGAGACAATAGAAAAAAGGGATCCTGAAGAGGAAAATAAGGAGGATCAGTCAGATAGCAAGGAGAAGGTGGTCTCAAAATTTGAGAGCAAAAATTTCAAGACTATATCCAGATTAACAAAAAGTGCTTCCATTTCATTTAGCAATTGTGTAGTCAGTAGCCACCTTGGCCATGATGAGAGCCATTTTAGTGGAGGCAGAAGCCAGATTCTCCATTTCTCTCCTCCTTTTTTCTCATCCCCACTTCTCTTCCTTTCTCCCTGTTGGATATTTCTTGAGCTGCATCTGGAGATGTAGAAATGAAAGTCATAATATTGCTCTTAAGCAACTCACAGTCTCATGGAGAAAACAGAGAAGCAAAACATTGAGAAGTTGCAAAATGAGAAACTGTGGTGTCACATAGAAAGGGTGCCTAATGCAAACTGTGTATGATCAGAGGAGGTCTTTGTAATGAACACGTGTAAAATCTTTTTTTATACACCAAAAAAAATCAAATAACAATAGAGTTTTTTTGTTTGTTTGTTTGTTTTTCGAGACGGAGTCTCACTCCGTTGCCAGGCTGGAATGCAGTGGCATGATCTCGGCTCACTGCAGTCTCCACCTCCTGGGTTCAAGTGATTCTCCCACTTCGGCCTCCCAAAGTGCTGGGATTACATGTGTGAGCCACTGTGCCCCGCCAAAGGGTTTATTTTTATACCTTTGCTACCCAAAGAACTTGGCCAGTTCAGGAAAATGAGGATATTTCAGTGTGGCTGAAATAAAGATTGGATACAGAAAGCAGGTCCTGTTTCCAGACTGGTCCAGATCACTAATGTTTTAGTGTACATGTTGAAGGGTTTAGATTTTATCCTGAAGGCTCATGAAGGGAGGTAATTAAAGGGTTTTGAGCAGATTAGTGATATACTGTGGTTCACAAGTTAAAAAGAATATTCTGGTAAACAGGAGAATGAGACCACAAGCAAGGGGGGACATTTTAAGGCTATTGGGGGGATCCAGCCAAGGCCTTCTTTATTGCTCAACTTGGCTAAAGCAGAGGTGGTGGTGTGAAGGGCAGGGGTCAGAATGAGCAGAACTTGATACCTGGTTGCATATGGGGGTAAAGGAAGAGGGAAGAGGAAGAGTCTGGTTCCTGGCTTGTGTGGTCACATAAGTGGATAGGACAAGGGACAAGTTGGGACATGAGAGATGATAAGTTCAGTTTTGAATATATTAAGATTAAGATGTCTAAGAGGCAGATGAATATATGTATCTGGGGCTCAGGAGAGAGACCTGTGCTATGTGCCATCATACAAATAATTATGGCACACAAATTCTTACTCAGAAAGAATATGTAAAGTGAAAGGAGGTTGGGGATGGAATCCCCTGGCAATACCAACATTTAAGGGATGGCAAAGGATGAGGCATATGCAAATGAGACTGACAAAGATTTACTAGAAAAGAAGAAAGAAAATTAGAGCATTTTGGCCAGGCACAGTGGCTCACGCCTATAGTCCCAGCAGTTTGAGAGGCCAAGGTGGGCGGATCACGAGGTCAAGAGATCAAGACCATCCTGGCCAACATAGTGAAACCCAGTCTCTACTAAATATGCAAAAATTAGCTGGGGGTGCTGGCACGCACCTGTAGTCCCAGCTACTTGGGAGGCTGAGGCAGGAGAATCGCTTGAACCCGGGAGGCCAAGGTTGCAGTGAGCTGAGATCATGCCACAGCACTCCAGCCTGGAGACAGAGCAGGACTCCATCAGATAGATAGATAGATAGATAGATAGATAGATAGATAGATGATAGATAGATAGATAGATAGATAGATAAGGAGAGAAAGAAAGAAAATTAGAGCATTTTAAAGGAAATTAAAGAATCTGAGGAATTAAGATGTTAATGGTGTTGAGTGCCTGCAGCTTTCACAGGCTCAGGACATAAGTGGCCAGTGGCTCTACCAGTGTCAGGTATTCCTTTATAGCAATGCAAATTGAACTAATACAAAAAAATAGAACTGAGGAGTTGGGCATTGCTGTATAGCAATTGCTGAAATGTGGAAGTGGCTTTGGAACCTGGTAATGGGCTGGGGTGGGCAGAGTTTGGAGGGCTCAGAAGAAGACTAGAAGATGAGGGAAAGTTTGGAACTTCTTAGAGACTTGTTAAGTGATTATGACCAAAATGCTGACAGAACTATGAACAGTGAAGGCCAGGCTGATGAGGTAATAAGAATGAACATGGGAAATAGAATCAGTAGAGAAAGACAATAGGAGTGGTACCATGGAGAGCCAGATAACATAAAGTTCTGTGGAAGAAATGATAAATGGGTCAAATGCATCTGCTTCTGGTGAGAGCCTCAGGAATCTTCCGATCATGGTAGAAGGTGAAGGAGGAACAGGCACGCTACATGCAAGAGAAAGAGCAAGAGAGAGAGGGGAGGAGGTTCCAAGCTCTTTAAACAACTAGTTCTCGTGTGAACTAATTGCTGCAGGGAGGACACCAAACCATTCATGAGGGATCCAACCCCATGACCCAAACACCTCCCATTAGGTCCCATCTCCAACACTAGGGTCACATTTCATTTGAAGGGGACATACATTCAAACCGTATCATCCCTGAACTTGCAAATTAATGTTAGAAGTGAGAGATTTCTTGAGGAATACCCACTAATTTCACATTTGACTAGACTTTGAAGATTCTTTCTGGAGGTTGAGGGAGTACAGAAAGAGGTACCATCATCTCCTCCCCTTTTGGATCTTACAGAATTGCAGGCACACTCGATCATCAGAGGTGGGGATTCATAACAAGTAAGTCAAAACTACTTTTCTGTGGTGGTGGCAATGTATTGTAAGAGATTAAATTGCATTCAGTTATTACACTGTTCTCTTGGTTACCCTCCACTGTTTCCATTATTTGAGAACTTTTTATAACTCTGATTATGCTGTTATATTTTCAGGAGGCAAATTCCTTACGTGATCCAGTAAACATATCATCTCCCTTTTGTGCTTGTCTAACATCATGCCTTATATCTTAGTTCTTGCAGTGGTTGTATCCTACTTCAGACCATTTTGCATGAGTTTCTAAACACAGTGTTCTATGGTTTCAGTCCAAGGCCCTCCACCATACTTGGGATAGATCTTTAGGTGCTTGGGGTCAGCGTGTCGCACCAGCCACTGTCCTTGACACAGCAAGGAGTAACCTTCCTTCCTGGAGCTCCCTTCCCAAAGGTCATGCTGAGTGATTGGTGGAACCCAGACAGAGTGTGTGAGTGAAGGAGCTTGGAAACCAGAATGCCCAATAGAGATGTGAGATCTAAAATAGTTCTACCCCCTCTGCCCACTCAGAAGTGGCTTGTAGAAACTGGAGAAGTTTAAGAAAAGCACCGTAGACTCATAGCCTGCTGAGCCAGACAGCATGTGACAGTCAAGTTTAGACCTGTGAGTGAGCTGGAGGGGAACCAAAGCCCCCAGAGGGAAGGAGTGTGCTCCAGCTTCAGGCAGCAGGCTCAAGGTTTCAGTGTGCACCGATGCCAACGGGAGTGTAAATTGTGGCTATGATGCAGCACGCCCACCAGTCTAGGGGAAAATAATAGTTTATCAGGTCTGTGGCTGGTGTCCATGAAGTCTCAAGTATTAAATTATGAAGGTTACATGCGTTCTCAGGAAGGCTTTAACACCAATATAAATATTTCACAGAAAATTGGAAGAAGTATTCTATTCAAGATGTCCAAACTTTGGTTAAATAGTGATTAAAATATATTAGTGGCCAGGCACAGTCCCTCACGCCTTTAATCTCAGCGCTTTGGGAGGCCAAGGTGGGTAGATCGCTTGAGCCCAGGAGTTTGAAACCAGCCTGACCAACATGGGGAAACCCTCATCTCTACAAATAGTACGAAAATTAGCCCGGCATAGTGGCACACACCTGTAGTCCCAGCTATCCATGAGGCTAAGGTGGGAGGATCACTTGAGCCTAGGAGGTCAAGGCTGCCGTGAGCCATGATCATGCCACTGCACTCCAGCCTGGATGACAGAGCAAGACCCTGTCTCAAAAAAAAAAAAAAGAAATTATATATATATGTATATGTATATGTATATGTATATGTATGTGTATATGTATATGTAAGGTATTCAAATATTCCTGTACTTTTTTTAGCTTAAAATTTAAAGTTCTCTATTTCATGTTTTAATGTCAAACTTAGTTATTTTACAGAGATAGTTGTTGGGTTTTGTTTGTTTGTTTTGAGACAGTCTTGCTCTGTCACCCAGGGCTGGAGTATGGTGGTGCAATCATAGCTCAGGACAGCCTCGAACTCCTGGGCTTAAGTGATCCTTCTGCCCCACCCTTCTCAGTGGCTAAGAATACAAGTGTCCACCACCATGATGAGCTATTTTTTTTTTTCATTTTTCTATAGAAACAGGATCTTGTTATGTTGCCCAGGCTGGTCTTAAACTCCTGGCCTCAAGCGATCCTCCCGCCTCAGCCTCTCCAAAGTGCTGGGATTACAGGTATGATGCATCTAGCCTAAAGAATAATTTTAGATGATAATTGAGTGCAAAATCACATTCATAAGAAGGTGGCTGCACACTATTCACAATAGCAAAGACATGGAATCAACCTAAATGCCCATCAATAGGTAAAGAAAATGTGGTACACATACACCATGGAATACTATGCAGCCATTACCCAAGTTTACCTGTGTAAAAAACCTGCACTTGCATCCCTGAACTTAAAAGTTAAAAAATGAAAAGAAGTTGACTGCTATGCTTGCTATATAACATACTCTAATTATGGGTGTTTTGAAAAACAAGTGATTATTGAAATGCTATTTTTTTAAAATTATTATACTCAAGTTCTGGGATGCATGTGCAGAACGTGCAGGTTTGTTACATAGGTATACACTTGCCATGGTGGTTTGCTGCACCCATCAACCCATCACCTACATTTGATATTTCTCCTAATGCTATCCCTCCCCTAGGCCCCTACCCCCTGACAGGCCCGAGTGTGTGATGTTCCCCTCCCTGTGACCATGTGTTCTCACTGTTCAACTCCCACTTATGAGTGAGAACATGAGGTGTTTGGTTTTCTGTTCCTGTGTTAGTTTGCTGAGAATGATGGTTTCTAGCTTCATCTATGTCCCTGCAAAGGACATGAACTCATCCTTTTTTATGGCTGCATAGTATTCCATGGTGTGTATGTGCCACATTTTGTTTATCCAGTCTTATCATTGATGGGCATTTGGGTTGGTTCCAAGTCTTTGCTATTGTGAACAGTGCTGCAATAAACATAACATGTGCATGTGTCCTTACAGTAGAATGACTTATAATCATTTGGGTATATACCCAGTAATGGGATTGTTGAGTCAAATGGTGTTTCTGGTTCTGGCTCCTTGAGGAATGGTGACACTGTCTTCCACAATGGTTGAACTAACTTACACTCACACCAACAGTGTAAAAGCATTCCTATTTCTCCACATCCTCTCCAGCATCTGTTGTTTCCTGACTTTTTAATGATCACCATTCTAACTGGCATGAGATATTATCTCATTGTGGTTTTGATTTGCATGAAATGCTGTTTTTAAAACTACACTAGTTGTTTACAGTACTGTTAAGGATGGCTTAAATAAGCAACAACAGTTTCTCAATTTGAGATGACACAAATTCCCCCTACCCCCAGAAAAGCAGAAGCATTCTTTCTAAATTTTCTCTCAACTTTCTGGAGTTTCTAAATTTTCCCCACACTCTGCTCTACCATCACACCAATCTCACAAAAGATGCAGTCATGAGGGCCTGAGAAATCAGACAGTTTTGTGTTCCTAATTTTCTTCTCCAAATACAAAGAAGCAAATGCTGCATATCATTCATAATTACTCAATTTTTATTGCTCAGGACACCCATTTACTCGTTTGATGTACATATTGAAGGTCTACTATATACCAGGCACTCTTCTAGTTACTGGGGATAGGGCAGCGAACAAAGCAGACAAAGTCCTTCTTCTGATGCTTCTTAGATTTTAGGGTAGCAGATCCTAGAAGGAAAAAATAATAATAAGACAGGGTAAGGGGATAGACAGTAAAAGATCAGGGAGTGATGTTTTATAGGGACACAGGAGCCCCTGTCTGATAGGTGACACTGAGTAGATCTCAAGAAAGAGATAGCCATATGGCCATCTGGGGAAGGGCCCTCCTCTAGCGCAAAAGCTTTGGAGTGTGCTTGGAATATTCAAGAACATTGAGGTGGTTAGTGTGACAGGTGTGGAATAGGCCAGGGGAAAGTGATGGGAGATGACATTAAAAAGGTAGCCAAGAACCATCATATAGGGTCTTGGAGGCCCTGGGAAGAAGTTTGTATTTTATTCAAAGAGCTATGGGAGACAACTGGCAAGCAGAGGAATAACATGATCTGACTTATGTGTTTAAAGAATCACTTTAGTGAAAGTGAAAATACATTATAGGGGAAACGTGAAAAATACATTATAGGGGACAAAGATAGAGGCAAGGAGACTAGTTAGGCAGCTGTTGCAATAGTGCAGGTGAGAGATGGTAGTGGCGAAGGTGGTGAAGGCAATGGGAAGTTATCGGGTTCTAGGCATTTTTTTCAAGGCAAAGTCAATAGAATTTTCTGATGGATGGTTATGGGGATAAGAAAGGGAGTCATGGATAATTATAATTTTCTGTCCAGAAAACCTGAGTGATTGGAGCTGCAGTTTACTGAGTTGGAGAACACAGATGGAGGAGGAGGTAGAAGGTAGGCAAACAGGAGTTTGATTTGGCACATGTGAAGTTTTAGATGCCTTTTAAATATCCAAATGGAGATTCTGAGTAGGTAGCTGGATATACAAGACTTGAATTCAAGAAAAAGGTTACAGTTGGAAATAAAATTTGGTATTTCAAACCAAGAGACTGAATGAGATCACCTAAGGAATCAGGATAGATTAAAAAATGAGTAAGTCTAAGGACTGAACCCAGAGACATTTTCCATTGCTATAAAGGAATACCCAAGACTGGGTAATTTATAAAGAAAAGAGGTTTATTTGGCTCATGATTCTGCAAGCTGGACAAGAATGGCACCTACATCTGCTCAGCTTCTGGTGAGGGCTTCAGGAAGCTTCCAATCATGGCAGAAAATGAAGGGGGAGCAGGCATGTCATATGGTGAAAGAGGGAGAAAAGGAGAGAGGGGAGAAGGTACCAGGCTCTTTTAAACCACCAGCTCTCACATGAACTAATAGGGCGAAAGCTCACTTATTACTATGGGGAGGGCAACAAGCCATTCATGAGGGATCCACCCTCATGACCCAAACACCTCCCACTAGGCCCCATCTCCAACACTGGGGATCACATTCCAGTGTGAGATTTGGAGGGAATAAATATCCAAACCATATCACTTGGGAAGGAAGGAACCAAGAGAGAGTAGAGTCTCATGGGCCAAAATGTCTCAAGAAAGAGGGAATGATTAACTACCAAATGCTTTTAATTAAATTTTATTTTACAAAGGCAGTCACTTTCTAATTCAACATAGGCTTTATTTTCATTTTCAGTTCTTCTCTAGATGTTTTTTTGGTCGGGTACCCCCAGGACTTTTCACTGATCTCATTCCACCCAGTTCCGGCCCCTTTCCATTTCATAATAGTTTCTCTCCATATCTTCCCAGAAATCTTGGCTTGGTCATTTTCAGGAATAAGGAAAGCTGAGACATGAAACAAGAGTAAAATTGTTTGAATGAGAATGAACTATCTGCTCCAAAATCACCTCTAGGTCAATTTATACAGGATATCTCATCTCCATCCCCATTCTGTTTGCCAAGATTTTCAGGATTCATAATCATGGCACTTTAAAACTACTATTTCTGCCATTGCCACATTTGTACTAGTATGGTGCACAAATGGGTGATACCTCATAATGGAAACATTACTGGGTTTGAGGTCATCACCATATTTTAGTTTCTGGCTTGGCTGTGCTAATAAAATGCTGTGTAACTTTGGGGAAAATACCTCTCTGGCTCTTAAGAAAATAAGGTCAATATTAGTAAACAAGTTGTCAACCTGTGACCCAAGTTAGAAAAATGTCTTGTTTACAATTATGGTCAGACATTATGCTCAGTATCTTATTAGTTCTCATTGTTTGCAGATTCCTTTGGATTTTCTACATCCACAGTGATAAGGTCTGAAAATAACAATTATTTTTCTCTCTTCCTAATTCGGTTACATCTTCTTTACTTTTCTTGTCTCATTGCTTTGGCCAAGACACCAGGTAATTAATAAATACTATCAGTGACTAGAGAAATCCTTGTCTGAGTCTTGACTTTGAAACTACTTCTTCTAAAGGTTCAGCATTAAGTATGATGTTTGCCAAAGTTTACTAAACATTTTTGAAATTATGAATCCATATTTAATTTTATCAGAGTGTTTACTATGTCTTCTGAGATGATCATATGTTGTTTTACATTTAATCAATGTGATGGACTATGCTGATAAATTTTTGAAATACTAGCCCATTCTCACATTCATGGGATAAATGCTATTTAGTCATGGTGTGTTTTTATATGCCAACGGCTTTGATTTGCTAAAGTGTCATTTAGGATCTTTGCAACTATCTTCATAAGTGATGCTGGTGTGTAATTTTATTTTCCTGTATTTGCAGGATTTGTGTATCAAGGCTCCTTTTAGCACATATGCCCTCCCTTTTCATGTGCTGTGGATTTCTGCACTGTTTCTCATTCACAGAAATTTTTCCCTTAGTTTTGAGCAAGGCCATACATTTTAATACATTTGAAAATGTTTTATCTATCATTACTGTGTTTTTCAAGTCCACATGGATTCATTTTGCCACTTGACAGGAAGTCTTTTTTAAAAGATTTGACCATTATTTCAATCAACTCAGTGGAGAGAATGGATATAAAAACATGTGATCAGACATGAGAAATTACAGACAAGATGGAGTGAGTGAATTTATCTCTATTCTTGCCACTAATTACAAATTTAAAAAAAAACCCTGGATATAATGTATAAAACACAAACACAAGAAGATTCTACACAGTTGAGAGATGAAGGGGTGGCAAGGAACCTCTGAACATGAGGAATGACATGACAATGAGTTACCCGTGTTTTCTTTTTGTCCCCTGTGTATTCTAGGCCGTGTGCTAGATAAAAATATAATCTAGAAACACCAATCCCAGAGATTTTCTGTTCTCTCCTGCCAAAAGACTGGAAAGGGGACTGCTGGAATAGAAGCCTTTAAATAATAATCACCATATTCTAGCCAAACACCAGGTGGACATATGGGACACCCCCCCCAACAGCAAAGGCCAAGTGGAAAACCTATATTTTAACCCCCCACCCCACCCCTTGGCAGTAAGGAATCATCCCTCCCCACTCCCCACTCCCCACTGGGGTGACATCAGAAGAGGCTAAGTAGGAAGACTGAACCTGCACTCCCTCCCTGAAGCAATGAGGCACTCCTCCCAATTCTTGCTTTTGGTGGTGTCAGAAAAGGCCAAATGGAGGGTCTGGATTTTTACCACTGCTCAACAGTAATGTGGTCCCCTACCTTATCATCACTGTGTCAAAAATCACTCATCATAACAAGAACCAGGACAATCTCGACTTGAATGAACAAAAGGCAATCAACAGACACCAAAACCAAGATGACACAGATGTTAGAATTATCTTACAAGGATTTTAAAGAAACCATAGTAAAAATGCTTCAACTAGCAACTATGAACACATTTGAAATAAATAAACAAAAAAACTAGAAGGTCTTTTAAAAAAGAATAGAAGATATAAAGAAGAACCAAAGGGAAATTTTAGAATTGAATAATACAATGATTGAAAGGTAAAACTAATTGAATGAGTTTAATGAGCTTAATAGCAAAATAGAGGCCAGGGCCAGTGGCTCATACCTGCAATCCCAGCACTTGGGGAGGCCGAGGTGGGCGGATCACCTGAGGTCAGGAGTACAAGACCAGCCTGGCCAACATGGCAAAACTCTGTCGCTACCAAAATATAAAAATTAGCCAGGTGTGGTGGCAGGTGCAAGCAATCCCAGCTACTTAGGAGGCTGAGGCAGGAGAATCGCTTGAGCCCAGGAGACAGAGGTTGCAGTGAGCTGAGAGCGCACCACTGCACTCCAGCCTGGGCAACAGAGTGAGACTCTGTCTCAGAAAAAATAAAAAAATAAAAAATTGCAAAATGGAGATGAAAAAGGAAAGAATCAGTGTACTTGAAGATAAACAATAGAAAATACCCAATCTGAAAATAGAGTGAAAATAGGCCAAAAAAAAAAAAAGGAGCCTCAGAGCCCTGTGGGAGAAAAACAAAAGATTTATAACATTCACGTCATCAGAATTTTAGGAGAGAAGCAAGAATGTGAGGCTGAAAAAAAGTATTCAAAAAATAATGAAATTTCCCCAAACTTAGCAAAAGGTAAAAACCTACAGATTCAAGAGACTCAATGAATCACAAATAAGAGAAACCAAAAGAAATTCACACCAAGTCACATTATAATCACACTTCTGAAAACTAAAGACAAACAAAAAACTTTTAAAACAGCTAGAGAAAAATGACACATCACCTACAGGGAAAACAATTTAAATGACGGCTGATTTCTCACTGGAAACCATGGAGGGGAGGAGTGTCATGACACTTTTCAAGTGCTGAAAGAAAAAGAACTGTCAATGTAGAATTTTATACCCAGGAATGAGGGTTAAATCGAGACATTCTCAGGTGAAGGAAAACTAAGATAATTTGTTATCAGCAGGCTTATCATAAAAAAATTCCTAAAGAATATCTTGAAACAGAAAGAAATGATTAGAGAAGAAAACTTGAAGGCTGGGTGTGGTGGCTCATACCTGTAATCCCAGCATTTTGGGAGGCCGAAGTGAGTGATCACCTGAGGTCAGGAGTTTGAGACTAGCCTGGCCAACATAGCGAAACCTGATCTCTACTAAAAATACAAAAAGTAGGTGGGCATGGTGGCATGAGCCTGTAGTCCCAGCTACTCAGGAGGCTGAGGCAGGAGAATCGCTTGAACCCAGGAGGCGGAGATTGCAGTGAGCCAAGATCATGCCACTACACTCCAGCCTGTATGACAGAGCAAGGCTTCTTCCAAAAAAAAAAAAAAGAAGGAAACTTGAAACATTAGAAATAAAGAAATAACAATGAAAAGAGATAAAATATGGGTAAATATAATGTATTGTCCTTCTCTTGAGTGTTCTGAATTATGTTCAACAATTGAAGCAAAACTTATAATATTACCTGATATGGTTCTCAATGAATATAGACAATATATTTAAGACAAGTATAAAGATAGACTAATAAAGAGGCCTAATATAGGTAAGTTTTCTATACCTAGTTGAACTGGTAAAATGTCAACACTGATAGGTAGATCAAAAGTTATGTATGTAAAATGTAATACGTACAGCAACCAGTAAAAAAACTCTTCAAAAGGATTCATTATAGATAAATCAAAATGGAATTATAAAAAATATTCCAGTAACACACAGGATGGCCAGGAAAGTGAAACAGAGGAACAAACTAAACAAACAAAAACCCAGAAGAACAAAGAGAAAATAATAACATGGCAAACTTAAGCTCTGATATATAAATAATTACATTATGTAAGTCAGTTAAATAGAATAGATAGCTCCAGAATATACCCACACAAGTATAACTGCTGATTTTTGACAAAGAAACAAAAGTAATTCAGTGTAGGAAAGATCATCTTTTCCATCACATGGTAGTAGAACAATTGAACACCCACAGGCAGAAGAAAAAAAAACACACGCACACATTGTAATCATACTTCTGAAAACTAAAGACAAACAAAAAACTTTAAAACAGCTAGAGAAAAATGACACATTACCTACAGGGAAAACAATTTAAATGACAACTGATTTCTCACTGGAAACCATGGAGGGGAGGAGTGTCATGACACTTTTCAAGTGTTGAAAGAAAAAAAACTGTCAACCGTATTACCTGATATGGTTCTCAATATACACAATATATTTAGGTGAATCTCAACCTAAACTTCACACCTTACATTAAAACAGGATCATACATTTAAATGTAAAACATAAAACTATAAAACTTTCAGGAGAAAACCTTTGGGCCCCAGTGTGGGTAGAAAAAAACTGATAAGTTGAATTTCATCAAAATTAAAATTTTTGCTCTGCAAAAGACCCCGTTAAGAAGATGAAAAGACAGGCTACAGACCAAGAGAAAATATTTGTAAACCACATATCTGACAAATGACTCTTATACTTGGAACATATAAGGAATTGTCAAAACTCAACAGTAAAAAAAATAAAGAAATAATCTGATTATAAAATGGACAAAAGACATAAATAGACATTTCACCAAGGAGGATATGGATATATAGATGGCAAATAAGCACATGAAAAGATGTTCAACATTATTAAGCTTTAGGGAAATGCAAATTAAAACCACAATGAGGTATCACTACAGCACCTATTAAAACAGCTAAAATATAAAATGGGAATATACCAAATGCTGATGAAGATGGGGAGCAAATAGATCTCTCATAGATTGCTGGTGGCAAGGTAAAATGCTCTATTCACTCTGAAAATAATTTAGCAATTACTCAGTCTCACATGTCTGTGGCATGACCCCTCCTGCTTCTTTAAATATCAGCTGGGGAAGAGGTCTGAGTAATACCTGAGAGGGAAGTGGCTTCATTTCAGTGGCTGACTTCCACAGAGCAATATGGCTGGTTCCCCAACATGCCTCACCCTCATCTATATCCTTTGGCAGCTCACAGGTGAGTCCAGCTGGATTCTCTTCCACTCTCCTGTCTACCCCATCCTGAATAGTTCCAGGTTTCTTGTTCCACTCTGGGCCTCTGGCTCAACTCGGGAGGCTCTGTGCTCTCATCTAACATTTGCTTTTTACCAACCTCTGATCTCTGATTCTCAGATCAGGAAGAGACTAGAGAGAGGGGGAAAAGAAAAATGGCTCTGGGAACTGACTCCCCTATTGACTGTCCCAGGGATGAAGGAGCTGAAAGAAGTGGTGCTGGGTATCAGAGACCATTTTTCTAATCCAGGTTCTGCCATGAGTTAGATAAGGAATGTTAAAGTTTTCCTGGGCCTCAGAAACTTTATCTTCTAGCCTTCTCTCCTTTTGAGGGCAACTTTAAGAACAAAATGATACTATACAGGTATGTATTTATTTACTTATAAATGTATTTATAAAATTGGTTATGCATAACAGTAATATAAATGGAAAGAACCACTTGAATTTTCTTTCCTGACTCAAGCAATCTAATCAGTCTCTACGTAGAGAACCAACTCATACCATAGGCACTTTATGTTTAATCCCATGGAGGACAGAGGACGGTTCTGCACCTGTCACTAGTATTCTAGTCTTTGAAGATTTTTCTGTCCTAAGGGCTCTCAAAAAGGATCAGGAGCCCTATAAGTGAGAAATATCTCTTCTGTCATCAATCTCATGGAGTACTACCATGAGGTCACCCTATGAGGACTTCACATAACTGCTTCATTATGTGTATCTGAGCCTGCCTGGAGTGATCTGCCCAAGACCACGCAGGCAGCTGGTGCCCCCAATATTTTCCCCTGCATCGCTAAGTAGTCAGCATCAGCAGACTCTTACCCACTTTGAATTCATCAGAAGTTTGTATTTTTGGGAAGTACCTGGGTCTAACCAGCTGGTTCTGGAATAGGCCCTCACTTTAAAAAAAAAAAACAACAACTCCCTGAACGGAAATGATGAGCAGAAATGGAACTTGAGGGAGATAATGTGGAGGGGTTGGGGAATAGAGATTTTGAAAGCTACAGGTGTCCACCTGAAATTGGTCGGCGAAAGAGCACAAGTATGAAAAACTGGCATGCAGGTCCCCCTCTGCCCTGCTCTAGAGGCAGCCTGTGTAGTGTACCTCTTGAGGCTGAAAGGAGACAGAGATTGTCCTGGAACTTCCAGTGGGCAGGGCAGTGGAACAAATCCTGGCACTGGACAAGCGCATCCTGGGTTTGACTTAGTAGCTGTATTATTGTAGGCAAATTACTCTTCCCTTCTGAGACTTGCTCTTCTCAGGTGTGTAACAGAGAATGAAATCTAAGTTGCAGAATTATTGTGACATTTTAAATGACATATCAAATGCAAAATAATTATTAAAATAATCACCGTTTATTAAGTTACTACATCCCAGGTGTTTTTTATACCACCTCCTCATAAGTCTGTAAGACAGATATCATTATCCCTGTTTTACAGTTGAGGAAACTTAGGCTCAGCAGAGAGATCATACTTCTTGGGCAAGATAACACAGCATTTATAAGGTAGCCAGAGATTGAGTTTTGAAAGCTAGTGCTCTTTTAATCACGACAAGCCATCTATCACTGGACCTGGCACCAAAGAGATGCTTACTACATGTGCATTTGAGCTGAATCTTCCTCAGGGAGTACCAGTTGGGGTTTCTTCCCTCTCCAGGTACATAAATCTGAGGTAGAAACTGGAAAGGCCCAAGAAGAACAGGTAGCTCTGTTTCTGGGATATAGGTGTACCAACAGGGGCCACCCTGGCTAAACTCAGAGGGTCCAAGGAGCAGTTCTCATGGCCTCAGTATTCTCATCTGAAAAATGGGCACAGTAATCTGTCAATGATTTGATGATACAGTAGTGTCGAGGAGACAATCAATAAAAAGAAAACAAAAAAGTGGGTGAGGGGAATTGGGAGAGTGTTGAAAAGAACCAGAAGAAACAAGGAAGAGGGGGCAGGAGATGAGTGAGGAGCAGAGTGGTGAGCAACCTAAATGTGAATGTGGTAGGTTAGGGCTAGAGTGATGGGAAAGGTGTGTGGTGAAGCGGGAAATTTTCAAGCCTCTGTCTGTGGCTGCCTTGTGTGGCATTGAATTACACTGCTCTTTCGTGAGTACATTCATTAAGGGGGACTTGAGTAGAGTATAATAGATTTCAAACCACTTTGGGTTTTTTTTGCTTTTTTTTTTTTTTAATCCATGGTTTCCTTTTATGGAATGAAATTTTACACAGAAAAAAACAAATAAATGACTCCAATGTATAGAGTTGAAGCCTAATGGAAGCAAGTCCCATGGCCTCCTATCCTACGCTCACCCCTTAAACCTCCTCCTGAGCTCCCAAGAAATACACTGAGGCACTGCCACAGCCTCCAAAGGTGGCGCAGCGGGGGCACAGTCTGTGAAATCCTGACTTAGGAGCCTTGGCTCCTAATCCTGGCCTTTCACTGGTTTGGGAAACATCACCATAACCTTCTGAATATCAGCCTTCTCATCTGTGAAATGGGATTGGACTAAGTAATCCCTAAGACTCCTCCCAGCTCTGAGATGCTCTGGTCCATGGTTTTCATGAGGAGAGTGCCACAACACACTGGTACATTTGGATAGAGGCACCAAGTGTTCAGAGAAGTGCTTGGGGATGGGATTGGCAAGCAGGAGGCGGGCTTCTCCACTCTCCCCTCCCCCAAAGTCTTCCTGCTTTATCACCATCCCTTGGGTCTGGCTGCACTGATAATGTACCTTCCTGATAATCAGGCTCCTTCCCTCCACTCAACTTTTGAGACTCTAGGGGACAGGACAGGGGAGGAGGTAACAACCAAGAGGAAAGGAAGGTGGCAAAGGGCGGGACCTGTTATCCCTTCCTGTTACAGAGGGAATCTCACAGCTGACTCCCCCTGATGCAAAGACAGCTGAGTCTTGGCTGGGGCAAAAGACAAAGGGTCTCCTGCCCCAGCTCCCTCCTCCTTCAAAGGCAGGCGGGGGATGTGGTGGGAATGCTCATGGCCGTCTTAACTTTCTGGCTTACTTTGCTGAGAAGCCATCCAAAGGTGTTTTGGGATATCTCTGTTTCTCATTTTTAGCTATCTGTGCAGAAATAAAACGAAAAGATAGGAAGCCTCCTCAAGTCCTGACTCTCATGCTCTCATTTCTCGAACCTTGTCACCCACCTCCCATCTTCTTGTTAGGCTACTCTGTACTTCTCAAAATGCTTTCAAATCTGTATTCACACTTCATCTTCCCCAAATGCCTGGAAACTAAATGTTGTTATTTATTTCCCGTATGAGGGTTCAGAAACCAAAACTCGAAGTGGTAAGTGGTGAAGCAGTAGTGGAAACAACACAGACCACTGAGGCAGAGGAACTAACTCCTCTTCCCTCTTCCAACATTTCTTCACTGGGGCTTTAGGAAAGTCATCCCACTTCTCAAAACTCCAGTATCCTAATTTATAAAGCGGGGCTGAAGCTCTATCTCATGGGGCTGTTCTAAGGATCAGGAGAGAGGATGCCCACTGATCTGGCTTACAAACCACGGAGTGACACCAGGTGTTTGCTGCTGGAGTTATGACTACGGAGGCACCAGA
The DNA here is from genome assembly GCF_028885655.2 of Pongo abelii. Classification (NCBI taxonomy): domain Eukaryota; kingdom Metazoa; phylum Chordata; class Mammalia; order Primates; family Hominidae; genus Pongo; species Pongo abelii. The sequence continues at coordinate 89,643,131 of NC_071985.2, read as the reverse complement.
ATGGACCCAGGGTCCTGACTCCCAGTTAGGCCAGAGCCCTTTCTCCCTCTGCCGCATGCTGGAGGAGGAGAAGCCACCTCTACCCCTCTCTGGGCAGGACTTTGGTGACCCCATCATTGGGAGATTTGGCCTCTAATCCTGTGGACCAATCATTGGCTAATCCACAGCAAAATGATATATCCAGCGACCACCCAGGGAGGATATTTCTTTCTGGAGAATGTAAACTGTCAATGAAGTGAAATTGGTGGTAAATTTTCAGGGGATGTATGTGAGGAAGAGTTGGAGGCTTCCTCAGGGAAGAGCTTTGAACTAGAATTTACAGGGTCTGAATAAGATTTGCATGAACAGAGAGGAGGATAAAGCACAAACAAGAGTGTGAGGTAGAAAGTGAGCTGAGGATCAGGGGAGGGAGGAGGCCAGGATGCTTGTGTGGTGGCCACATGTGGGTGGCAGTCCCAGCTGCATATCTTTCCACAGAAATACATTGTCATCCTGGCCTTATACAATCAACCGATGTCATGTGACACCCCGAACTAATTACTGTACATGAGAAGGGCTACCACCTGAACTGGGTAGCCCAAACCATTTGGCTTGTATGGAATGAGGAAGGGGTAAAACGGATGTAAAAGAGGCAGGTTACAACCTTCACTGCACTGACTCAGGTAGAAGGTTGGCACCTGAGGAGAGTGGATGAATATCACGGGACCCAATCCTCTCGAGTCTTGTGGGTAGAGGTTGGTAGCCACTCTGTCTCCAGGGTCTTGCTCTGTCATCCAGGGTGGAGTGCAGTGGCATGATCATGGCTCGCTGCAGCCTCCACCTTCTGGGTTCAAGGAATCCTCCCACCTCAGCCTCTCAAGTATCTGGGACCACAGGTGAATGCCACCATGCCCAACTAATTTTTTCATTTTTTGTAAAGACAAGGTCTGGCTATGTTGTCCAGCCTGGTCTCAAACTCCTGACCTCAAGTGATCCTCCTGCTTCAGCCTCCCAAAGTGCTGGGATTACAGGCATAAGCCACCAATTCCAGCATCTTCCCTTTTCATAACACATGTAGTTATTTATTTAATGACTATCTACCAACTCTGTAAGTGCCAGAATTATGACTGTCTTGCTCCCCAGTTATACCCTCGGCTCCTAAACAATGGGAACTAAATAAATTCTTGTTAAAAGAAGGAATGACTGAATCTGACAAGTGTGACCTGCTTAGATATGGTAAAATTCTATAGGGTCACACACTGCAGGTGCAAAACCATCACAGAAAGAAGAGCTTCAATTCAGCCTTGGACAACTGAAAAAAGAAGTGTCTTGTTTCTGGATCCCTTTTCGTAGTCAACTGAGAAGTAGAAGCAAAACTGGTTAGTATTCTCCAAACCTGCCCCTGTCCTCTGAACCCACATTCCGAGAATGGCATGGAGCTACTGTTTTCTTTCATTACCCCTTGTCTCACCCTGAAGATACATTTCAGATAGAACATTATACTCCATCTATAGGCTCATGTTGGTAATTTGCCCTGTGTCACTCTCAAATTTTATTCTAAAAAAAAACAATGAATTTGGTGACATTTTCTTATATCCCACACAAGTCATGTCCCTTGGCACTTACCCTGAGAATACAGCACTATGTGTGTGGAAGGGTGAAAAGAGTAATTGCACACATGCTAGCAACTAAAGCCACATCCTTGTAGTTTTGCCACTTCCTCACCTTAAATATAGCTTCAAAATGAAATGTGAAAATGAAATTATTTGAAGGTTGCCCTAAGTGTAGAAACTGTGCTCATTTGGGGACAAATGATACCCAATCTTTATTTGACTTCATAATATTCACCCCTTTCATCTCTGCTGTTGAAGTAAAAGAACAAATGCATTAACTGATCAAAATTTCAGAATAAAATTGACTTTGTCTGTAACATTTCCTGGCACTATTTGAACTTGACACTCCTAAAGATGAACAAAGAGAGCAGTCAAAAAACCATCCCAGCCTTAATATTAAGGAAGCGGACAGAATAGTTTTTTTAAAAAATCAGATCACTTAATGGGATGATTTAATAAAAGCTTGAGTAATCCAAAGTATATATGTACCAACTGATACATTATAGGGGGAAAAATGTTTGAAAAGAGAAATCAGCTCCTAAAAGACACATACCCAAGAAGAGGAATCAGTACTTCGGAGATAAATTTAGCAAAACGTTGGCAGAGACTTCAGATCTGTAAGCAAGGGAGTGGGTCACCATTTGGTAGCATCAGATTTCCTCACCCTGGGGCACTGGTAGGGCAGTTTATGCTTGAGGGAAGGTCACCAAAGGACAAGAAGAGAAATTATGGTTCAATGGCACCCAAGGGCTTTGAAATTGACACTAGAGTCCCTTAGGGGGATGGAGAAGGGGAGTGAGGGAGAAGGCTGGAGCTGGTACAAACGCCAGGGGGCCTTCAAATTGAGCCATAGTGAAAAGAGTCCAGGTCCCAGAGCTGGAGAGACATGGGTTAAATCCTCAAATCGTCACCTGCTAGCTTTGTGCCCTTGGATAAGTTACTTAGCTGTTGTTATTTGTTGTTGTTGTTGTTGTTTGAATCTCAATTTTCTCATGAAGTCAGGAGTTAGCAAATTTTTTCTGAAAAGGGGCAGAGAATAAATATTTTAGGCTTTACAGACAATAAATCATGGTCACAATTATTTAACTCAGCCTTTGTGGTGAAAAAGGATCCATAGACAATATGTAAATGAAAGAGCTTGGCTGTGTTCCAGTACAATTGTATTTACAAAAACAGGCAGTGGACCAGATTTAGCCTATGGGTTATAGGTTGCTGATCCTTGTGTAAAAGGGTCAAAATGCCTAATTTGCAGGATTGCTTTGAGTGTTAGGCATACTCTTTACAATAAACGTTTGGCGCAGAATAAACATTTAATACATGACAACTCTTATAATTTGGAAATCCTTGCCAAGATATTTGATTTTAACAGGGACCAAAGAAATAAATCTCTAATGAAGCTATTTTTGATATCTGGATATGTCTGTATAGGAATTTGTCTTTTTACTAGAAAAGGCATGAGTTACATCAGTACTGGCATAGAAGAAAAGATTGTGTCTAAGAGAGCAGGCTGTGAAATGAAACAGGGCCTGGAGGCTTGGTCAGTCTCACAGGGCCAATTACACACAAGAGACACTGTACATAAGGCTCACAATAGTTTTAATTTTAACTTCTTTTAAAATCAGAAGAGAAATGAATATAGCAATAACAATAACAATGAATATATAATGAATCCAGCCTGGATCACATTCATTTTATACCAACACAGTCATGAAATATGATTTTTAATATTTCTTATGGAAGAAAGACCAACAAGGTCAAAAGTACACAGGAACCACAAAAGTCACCATATAGCCTTGCAGTAGCATCATTAGAACTGTCAGGATCCTATAGCTTGGCTGTTTTGTTGGCTTTGCTTCTTTCATTTGTGCTTTTCATGACTGAATTAATAAAAATTCCATTTAAAAATTTCACCCTGACACTTTATGTTAAGAGGCAGAAGGGGAAATAACTTTGGGTTTTGTACTTTTAAGGAGAACACCTTTGTTGACAGCTGATGTGAGACCTCAGTTCTTGTCTACTTAGTTTAGAAGAATTTATATGAGAGACACACAGCAAAGGAAATACCGCATAGGGTAATTGATTGCAAAAGAATCAGAATATTTTGACAGTTAAGTGCAGAAAAGACAGTACATTCTGAGAGAAGGAAAATTCAGGGTGGGCTGCCCGTAAGGATGAGACAGCAAAGACTGGCACTGGGGAGACTCCCTTTATGGGAGTCTTACATGATTATTCATAAGAGGGTGGGAAGAGGTGTTACTAGTAACCATGTTCTTGGTGGTCCTCCGGGTGGACGTGCACAGTAGCTATATATGCTTCTTCATAAATCTAGTGTCTCATTAGCATCTTAAATCTCCACCCATGGGTGTGTTTTTTACTATTATAATGAACAAAGGGTCAGTTTGAGAACAAGTAAAATCAAAATCTGCATGGTCTCTACAAGCGGAAAGTCCTCACTGAAGATAGCTTTGCTTAAATGAGCTCAATTACAATGTGAATGCTGAGGCTTATTGTATTGACTGTAGGGTCATCAGAGTTACTGCCTCCTGAGAACACTATTGCTTCCTTGTCTACCTAACCTGCCCCACCTTTAAGGATTTAGTCTTAGTTTTTGTATTTCTATCAGCCTTGAATAAGTTCTTTTCATTTCTACTATTTAGTTTTCTCATCTATAAAATATGCCCTTCAAGGACTCGACCCTGTGGGTTTTGGTGTGTACTCTGCCTCTTACTAGGTGGCTTGAGTAAGTCACTTACCCCCACTGCGCCTCACATTCCTGATCTGTAAGATAGGGATACAAAGAATGTTTCTTCGAAAAGTTGTTTTAAGAGTTAAACAAGGCTGGGTGTGGTGGCTCATGCCTGCAATCCAGCACTTTGGGAGGCAGAGGCAGGCAGATCACTTGAGGTCAGGAGTTCAAGACCAGCCTGGCCAACATGGTGAAACCCCGCCTCTACTAAAAATACAAAGATTAGCTGGGTAAGATGGCGCACACCTGGAGTCCCAGCTACTCAGGAGGCTGAAGCAAGACAATCACTCTGAGGCAAGACAATCACTTGAACCCAGGAGGTGGAGGTTATGGTGAGCCGAGATCATGCCACTGCACTCCCACCTGGGCAACAGAGTGAGACTCTGTCTCAAAAAAATAAGTGTTAATCAAGATTATAATTTATGCTTCTAAACTGCTAGTCCCAAACTAAATTCTCTCACTGCTCTGTGCTATTCCCAGAGTCTGTCTCTCAAGTTTAATAGGTAAGAATAAGATGACTTACTCCCCACACCTGTTTACTGGTAGTGCTCAGCTGGCCACTTCTGGAAGTTTCTTCAGCAGACATTCTTAACTGTTTTTCACCTACAACCACATAACCAGTGATGACTTTTTATAAGTCATACTCTCTGGGAGTGAACTAAGATTGTTGTGAAACATAAATTTCTAATATCAATGCTTCCATGTGAGCACTTACGTAACAGGGTAACATGTGAGGGACCTCCATATGAGGTTCCAAAGGCTTTTCCAGGAGCTCGTTGTGTTGGACTGAGTGGGTTTCTCAGATCTCTCCAGGGCCCAAAGGGGGTGAGTAATTGGTGACAAGGACAGGGAATCAGGCTTATTTTATGGTTCTCTGTGTTTATAGGGTCAGCAGTTTCTGGACCCGTGAAAGAGCTGGTCGGTTCCGTTGGTGGGGCCGTGACTTTCCCCCTGAAGCCCAAAGTAAAGCAGGTTGACTCTATTGTCTGGACCTTCAACACAACCTCTCTTGTCACCATACAGCCAGAAGGGGGCACTATCATAGTGACCCAAAATCGTAATAAGGAGAGAGTAGACTTCCCAGATGGAGGCTACTCCCTGAAGCTCAGCAAACTGAAGAAGAATGACTCAGGGATCTACAATGTGGGGATATACAGCTCATCACTCCAGCATCCCTCCACTCAGAAGTATGTGCTGCGTGTCTACGGTGAGCAGAATCAGTTCCAATGGTGGATGGCTGCCTTGGTGAGGTGGTGAGCTCCTTGACATGAGAGATGTTTAAGCAGAGGCTGGATAAACACTTGGCAAGAATGTGGGAGAGGGGACTTCTGCATGAATGAAGTCGATGTAGCTGACCCCTGAGGTCCCTGCCTTCTCAGAGGTGCTATAAGAAGCAGCGTGGTGCAGTGGATGGCGATATGTGCAGTGGCCATCGCATAGATCAAGGTCAAATGCTGGCTTCTTTATTTAGTCACATGACCTTGGCCGAGTTATTTAATTTCTTCAAGTCTTAGTTTCCATATCTGTAGTTGGGAGGAAAGCAATGCCTACCTTAGGAAGATTTTTGGGCAAAATATCGATCACATCTCCTTCTCTACAGATTACAACCAATTGATAAATAGATGCAAGAAGGAGGGGATTAAAATATCAGCATTATTTCTGGTAAATCTAGACAGGAGAAATGCTTCCTTTTAATTCTAGACCTTGGCACTCATCCAGGGAAGTTAAAATTATGAAACAATGACTCAAACATCTACAAGAAGAATAGCTGCCTCACTCACTGAGCCACAGTATCAGGAACCTTAGGGGATGGGCCTCCAGACTTGCTTGTAGGAGGTAGGCACTGCACCTGATCCAGGTGTGTCTTCCATATAGACATGGTTGAAGGGAACAGGAGATATGTATTCTGCAGGCTAACTAGTCAGGGGAGGAAGAAAAAGGGCAAAACACATTTTAACTGCAATCTTTAATGTCTCAAACCCATGAGTAGAGAAAGGTAAATGATGAATGTCAGACTCTTACCATCTCACCAACGAAACAATTGCTCATTCTCTGAGGCAGGGGAGTGAGCACAAGGTAGAGAAGGGGGCCAGAAGGGCTACTCCAATACAATTTTCTCCTAGAGAGTAAAGGGAAACCTGAGGACAGAGACTAGGGAACCTCTAGAACAGATAGTATTAGCGGACATCTAACATTCATTTAGCACAGTGCTTGCCATGTGGCTATGCTTAGTAAATGACAGTTATATTCTTATTGCATTATTATTTCTATTGTTTCTATTGTTGTTATTGTTATTATTATTATATAGCTATGGTAAAGCAGACCTAGGTAATTCTCTTTTCCAGATAAGAATGAGGATTCTGCTCTGAATTACTGCTTTATCTCCAGTCTGGAGCTCCCAGGGAGATTCAGGTCCAAGGTATCCAAGGATAATTCAGAGAATGGAGAGCTATAGGCAGAGTTTCCACCTCTGGTTTTCCTTCCTCTCACAGAGCACCTGTCAAAGCCTAAAGTCACCATGGGTCTGCAGAGCAATAAGAATGGCACCTGTGTGACCAATCTGACATGCTGCATGGAACATGGGGAAGAGGATGTGATTTATACCTGGAAGGCCCTGGGGCAAGCAGCCAATGAGTCCCATAATGGGTCCATCCTCCCCATCTCCTGGAGATGGGGAGAAAGTGATATGACCTTCATCTGCGTTGCCAGGAACCCTGTCAGCAGCAACTTCTCAAGCCCCATCCTTGCCAGGAAGCTCTGTGAAGGTGACTGCCTCTCCCCTCTCCACAGGAGCCTCTGCCCAGGACCTACACCTTCTTCAGCTCCTAGCCCCCATGGGAACAGACACTGTATGGAAACTGGAGGCCACTGGGTGGTCACCAGGCTGGGAGGAAGATGGCAGGTGCTCCAAGACCTGGGTCATTTTCCTGAGCTGACTTTTCTCCCTTCCCTGTGCCTCCACCCATTCTCTGAAGGTGCTGCTGATGACCCAGATTCCTCCATGATCCTCCTGTGTCTCCTGCTGGTGCCCCTCCTGCTCAGTCTCTTTGTACTGGGGCTATTTCTTTGGTTTCTGAAGAGAGAGAAGCAAGAAGGTAGAGCGTGTACTATTTTTGTCCTCACCCACATTCATGCTTTTCTCCTTCATTGATTCAACAAGCACATATAGAGCTGTGTGCCAGACTTGGCATGAGGTGTTGAGGATGCAGAGATGAAGAAGCCACAGTCTCTGCCCTCAAGAAGCACACAGTCAGCCTGCGCTCCTTAGTTCTGGAGAACAGAAAGTGCTGGAGGTCTTTCCTGAGGACACAGTTCTCCCCTTTCCAGGGCTCACTTCTCTCCTTTTCCCAGAGGGACATCCTGATGTGGCTCTTCTGTTGATACAGGCCCCACACTGCTGACTCTGCTCCCCTGACCTGGGAGGTGATGACCTCCAACTCTGTGGTCCCCACAGACCAGCATCCTCTAGTCAATCCTTCCTATCCCTGTCAGAGCCCACAAACCACTCACATCCTTTCCACAGGATCAACCCAAGACCTTGCTTTACTGCCCACTAGACACATGGCTCCTGGGGAAGCCTTTCCCTGTCCCTCTCCAGTTGCACCCCATCCTGTGTTCCTAAACCCTGCTGATTGGTCTTCTGGGCTCCCACTGCCCATGTGGGCGATGGGGAGGGACCTAACATCAGTTGGGTATGACTTGCAGACTTTGAAATCTCCCTTCCCTCCTGGAAGCCCCTCTGAAAGTGTCTTTGACTTTCTCTACTTCCCACTTTGACCACTTTGATGGAGAGATCAGGGAGTGAAATAATGGGGGTGGCCAATTTATCCTGATTTGTTTAGATTTTCCCAGTTTTAACACGGAAAGTCCTCTATTCTGAAAACCCTTCCATTACAAGGAAACTCAGATGGTTGGTCACCCTAAGTGGGTCATCCAGGAGAAATGGTGGGCCAGTGGAAGTGGTGAGTGTTTGGAGAGGTGGCTTTGATTCTCTTGCAACTTGCTTTTAGAGTCCATTGAAGAGAAGAAGAGAGCAGACATTTGTCGGGAAACTCCTAACATATGCCCCCATTCTGGAGAGAACACAGAGTACGACACAATCCCTCACACTAATGTGAGTCCCTTCTCATCTTTCCTGAGGACTGATCCTGTCTCTGAGGCTCTCCTTGTGAGGTTTTTCCAAGGGTTTGGACAACATGGGAATGAAGAGGGGAGTGAGGATATATAGCCTTAAAACTCCATGCACCTGTGCCTCCTCCAAGTCTTCATGGATTCTCTTCTGTGCAGAAGAAGCTGGTGGTCTCTGGAGCACCTGGTTCTGACTCACAGTGCTCAGGCTGTGGTCTATGAAATCACCTGCTCCCCTCCACAGTTCATAACGGCCACACAAAAGGCCAGATTCCTTTTGCATAAGGCAGTGGGTAGAAGAGCGTGACTTTGACAGGATGTTTGAATCATGATATCAGAAGACTTCTCTAGAGATGTCTCTCTCTCTCTCTCTATATATATATATATATATAATATTTTTGAAATTCGTTTAAACACAATACAGTTTAAAAATAATGTAATGGCTTCCTGAAAAAAGTTATCAAAATTTATTATAATAGCGGTCACCAACAAGAGAATTTCCTACCGCCCTTCCCTGTTCCAGAACCCTCCTTTTCCTCTCGCATCTCCTCCCATCTCTGCTTTCCCCTCTCTGGATTCTGAATGTCTCTCTGGCCTTGTCTATGTGATTCAGGAGGTGGATGATGATTTCTTTTGTTTGTTGTTTGTTTTTAATAGAGAACGATCCTAAAGGAAGATCCAGCAAATACGGTTTATTCCACTGTGGAAATACCAAAAAAGGTAAGAAGCTTTAGAGCTTAACTTCATCTTAATGGTTCCATTTATTTTCCTGCTTCATGTTTAGGTCAAAATTTCTTGGACCCAGGGATCTCATACTCTCTAGAATTAAAAAGTATCCTAGTAGTTCCCCATTCCCTTTGCTTAGGGTTATATGAGAACATGGGGGATGGAAGAGAATTGTGTTTTAGGAGTGGAATTGGGTAATCTGGAACAAATGGAGTAGGACAGAGGTTCTAGATAGGAATAATAGAGAAAATCAAAAGGCTTCTGACTGAAGTTGCACACAAGGAAAAAGACCATGGCTTAGGTTGTGCATGGAATGAAGAGAGGAATAGCTGACAGAAGAATCCAGCTTGCTCCTGAGACACCAGGAAACTGTAGGAGGGATCTCTACTTTTCTCCCACGGTCCAGCTATGTTACATCTGGTTTGCACCCTCCCCTCAGTTAAACTACTAATGCAGTACCTTTAACGCTTATTCCTTCACAGGGTATGGTTGGCAGCAGTAATGGTATCTTTCTGTCTCCTTTTTCTTCCTCTCCCAAACAGATCCGAAAAGACAAGAATCATTAAAACAGTTTGCTTAGTAATAGAAAAGGTTGGTTTAGTGAATTATTACAACTGAACAAGGAAAGTTCAATTCACTAAGCATTCAGCAAGATAAATATGGGTTAACCTTAAAGAATAGTTTCTCTAAGCTAGGGGTGATTAAGATTAAACAGTGGGAGCCAGCATGCCAGCTGATTTGGGTTGGGTAAACTTAGAAATAAAGTTTCCTGGATGTCAGGGTCTCCATGGAAGATCCAGAGCCCTGCTCACCTCCCTCACTCTGCTTTCTTTTTGTCTGTCTTCAGATGGAAAATCCCCACTCACTGCTCACAATGCCAGACACACCAAGGCTATTTGCCTATGAGAATGTTATCTAGACAGCAGTGCACTCCCCTAAGTCTCTGCTCAAAAAAAAAACAATTCTCGGCCCAAAGAAAACAATCAAAAGAATTCACTGATTTGACTGGAAACATCAAGGAAGAATGAAGAACGTTGACTTTTTTCCAGGATAAACTATCTTTGATGCTTCTTTAGATTTAAGAGTTCATAATTCCATCCACTGCTGAGAAGTCTCCTCAAACCCAGAAGGTTTAACTACCTCATCCCAAAAATGGGATTGTGAATGTCAGCAAACCACAAGAAAAGTGCTTAGAAGTGTTCCTATAAAAATGTAAATGCAAGGTCACACATATTAATGACAGCCTGTTGTATTAATGATGGCTCCTGGTCAGTGTCTGGAGTTTCATTCCATCCCAGGGCTTGGATGTCAGGATTATACCAAGAGTCTTGTTACCAGGAGGGCAAGAAGACCAAAACAGACAGACAAGTCCAGCAGAAGCAGATGCACCTGACAAAAATGGATGTATTAATTGGCTCCATAAACTATGTGCCCAGCACTATGCTGAGCTTACACTAATTGGTCAGACATGCTCTCTGCCCTCATGAAATTGGCTCCAAATGAATGAACTACTTTCATGAGCAGTTGTAGCAGGCCTGACCACAGATTCCCAGAGGGCCAGGTGTAGATCCACAGGACTTGAAGGTCAAAGTTCACAAAGATGAAGAATCAGGGTAGCTGACCATGTTTGGCAGATACTATAATGGAGACACAGAAGTGTGCATGGCCCAAGGACAAGGACCTCCAGCCAGGCTTCATTTATGCACTTGTGCTGCAAAAGAAAAGTCTAGGTTTTAAGGCTGTGCCAGAACCCATCCCAATAAAGAGACCGAGTCTGAAGTCACATTGTAAATCTAGAGTAGGAGACTTGGAGTCAGGCGGTGAGACTGGTGGGGCACAGGGGGCGGTGGGTACTTGTAAACCTTTAAAGATGGTTAATTCATTCAATAGATATTTATTAAGAACCTATGTGGCCCGGCACGGTGGCTCACACCTGTAATCCCAGCACTTTGGGAGGCCAAGGTGGGTGGGTCATCTGAGGTCAGGAGTTCAAGACCAGCCTGGCCAACATGGAGAAACCCCATCTCTACTAAAAATACAAAAATTTGCTGAGCGTGGTGGCATGCACCTGTAATCCCAGCTACTCAGGAGGCCAAGGCAGGAGAATCGCTTGAACCTGGGAGGTGGAGGTTGCAGTGAGCTGAGATGGCGCCACTGCACTCCGGCCTAGGCAACAAGAGCAAAACTCCATCACAAAAAACAAACAAACAAACAAACACCTGTGCTAGGTCAGTCTGGCACGTAAGATGAACATCCCTGCCAACACAGAGCTCACCATCTCTTATACTTAAGTGAAAAACATGGGGAAGGGGAAAGGGGGATGGCTGCTTTTGATATGTTCCCTGACACATATCTTGAATGGAGACCTCCCTACCAAGTGTTGAAAGTGTTGAAAAACTTAGTAACAAATGCTTGTTGGGCAAGAATGGGATTGAGGATTATCTTCTCTCAGAAAGGCATTGTGAAGGAATTGAGCCAGATCTCTCTCCCTACTGCAAAACCCTATTGTAGTAAAAAAGTCTTCTTTACTATCTTAATAAAACAGATATTGTGAGATTCACATACAAAAAGATGCATTATTTTGCTATTTGCAATAGTGAAATTCTGGAAACTGCCTAAGAACCTGACCACCACAGGTGAAGGTCTGTTCATACATAGACATTAAGAATTACAGGTTAGGCCGGGAGCAGTGGCTCATGCCTGTAATCCCAGCACTTTGGGAGGCCGAGGCAGGTGGATTACTTGAGGTCAGGAGTTCAAGAACAGCCTGGCCAACATGATGAAACCCCATCTCTACCAAAAATACAAAAAATATTAGCCGGGCATGGTGGTGAGCCCCTGTAATCCCAGCTTCTTGGGAGGCAGAGGCAGGAGAATCGCTTGAACCCAGGACGGGGAGGTTGCAGTGAGCCAAGATCGCACCACTGCACTCCAGCCTAGGCGACAGAGCAAGACTCCATCTCAAAAAAAGAATTATGGGTTATACTCAACATCATGAAATATACCTGTGTAACCTACACATGTAGCTTCTGAATCGAAAACAAAATTAAAAATAACAAATTTTTAGCATGTGCCTGTGGTCCCAGCTACTTGGGAGGCTGAGGCAGGAGGGTCTCTTGAACCCGGGAGGTGGAGGTTGCAGTGAGCCGAGATCGCACCACTGCACTCCAGCCTGGGTGACAGAGTGAGATTCTGTCTCAAAAAAAAAAAAAAAAAAAAATTGTTTAAAAAAAACTATGGGTTGTCCGGGAGTGGTGGCTTATGTCTATAATCCCAGCACTTTGGGAGGCTGAAGTAGGAGGATCACTTGACCTCAGGAGTTCAAGACCACCCTAGGCAACTTAGCAAAGCCCCATCTCTACAAAAAATACAAAAATTAGCCAGGCATGGTGGTGCATGCCTGTAGTCCCAGCTACTCAGGAAGAAACTGAAGAGGGAGGGTCGCTTGAGCCTGGTAGGTTGAGGCTGCAGTGAGCTATAATCGTGCTACTGCACTCCAGCCTGGGCAACAGAGTGAGATTCTGACTCACAAAACGACAACAACAACAACAACTATGGGTTTTCAAGTTAGAAAATGTTATGAGATCACAAATGTAAAAAGTAGAATGCAAATTTAATGTGCTATATGATTACAGCTGTGTTTTAGAAAAAATCTCTACAGGGAAAAATTTGGAAGAAAAAACATCAAAATAGTAACACCAGTAGTTTAGGGAGGGTGAAAGCTTTGGTGGCTTTGTTTTTTCCTATTTTCATTCATTTTCTGAATATTCCTCAATGAGAAAGTATGTATTGCATAATAGAGTAGAGGAAGTTTTAAATAGATGCTCAGTGAGAAAAACGAGGCGCTACGTGGGGTTGAAGGGAAAGTCTGAGACCCTCATGGTGAAGGTGTGGGGGAGGATGGAAAGACCTCCTCAAGTGAGAATGGGTGGGGAGAAAGGAGGAAACCCTCCACATAATGACAGAGGAAAAGATGACTTTCCCTCAGAGAGGGCTGCTGGAGGCTGAGGGGAGCTTCACAGTGTGTGAAGACAGAGGCGTGGAGAGGGGGATGCTGGGACTGAGGATGCATCTGTTCTGCCTTCCCCTCTCTCCTCAGAGCCCATTCAGATGATAAATAATTAGGGTTAATCACACTTTGGGGTCTTTTAAACCAGTGACTGAAACAGGACCTAGGGAGACCAATAGATCTGGAGTCTGGACACTCAAAAAATTTTGTCCCAAAGCTGGTTGCAGAAAGAAGCTTCCCCTCATGAGCTCAACCAGTAGGCAAAGGAAACCACCAGCTCTTTAGGGTGAGAAGTCACATCACCTCACAGCCCCATTACATGCAGCCTCCAGAACCGTGTGGTTTGCAACTTGTGAGGTGCAAATAAGAAATTCGTAAACATTGAAACCTTGGTGGAAAGTAAAGAAGGTATCTGTACCATTTCAGTAAGGCTTTCACTCATTCATTTGATCATGTATGCATTCATTCATTTATTCATTCAGCAGTACTTATTGAACACCACTAAGTGCTGGACATTATGCTGAACTCAGGGAATACAGCAGTGGGCCACAACAGAGGTCTCTGCCCTCAGGGTGCTTACATTCTAATGACAGAGGCCAACACTCAAATATCCTTTAAATAACATGGTTGCAGTGATGACTGCTATGAAAGAGAGGTGTGTGGAGCCAAGAATGGCAAATTTTCCTGTGGTCAGAGACAGTATCTCCAAAGTGATGAAGACTGAGCTGAGATCCGAAGATGAGTAGAAGCTACTTACAAGAAGTGAGAAGGGAAAATAAAACCCTTCTAGCCAGAGGTGCAAAGGCCTTGTGGTGAGAGGACCTAAAAGAACGAAAGTCAGTGTGGCCAGCAGAGAGAGTTGCACTTTTAAAATTTCATTAGTTGCAGTATGGGAAACAGAATGTAGGGGGTCAAGGCTGGATGTAGGCAAACTGAGTCAGAAGGCTTTTACAGTTATCCAGGAGAGAGGTGATGGTAGGTTGGACAAGCACGGTACGATGCAGAGAGAGGGAAGGACGCTCTCAAGAGGTATCTAAGGGATAAGAAGGTTCCTGCTTTCTGTACTGTCTTGGGAATGTGTGCTGATCTGGAAAAGGAGGTGGGAAGATGGGCCTTTGCTTTTGATAGCCTCTTGGGACTAGGACAAAGTTTGGAGTCTGGGGCTACCAAGGTTAGAGAACTGGTAAATTACTCGTATTTTTGACCTGGGACCCCAAAAGACTTACCCTAGGAGACTTATCCTTCTTGTAAACAAGAAGTAACCAGTTTTAATTCTTCTATGGGGCCAAGAAAATCTCAAAACTGGCATTAGATTAAAGAGATCCAAGCTTATAAGTGCCCCCAAGTACCTTACAGAAGCAAACAAAGACCATCACTAAAAGAAAATAACATTCTTAGGCCTCACAATTTTCCTACAAATAATTTTTCATAAGCAATGTTCATCATATGTTCAGAGATATCCAGGCTCATGAGGAGGATCCAGGCCCATGGGGATCATCCTCCTCCGTGAGGAGACCCACAAGCAAGACCCTCCTGGTGGGGACAGCCTATCACAGACTGCAGCCCAGGATGCAGCCCGGCCCACTTCCTTCTCATTTCATCCCAAGAAGATGGAAGGAGGAACTTCAAACCTCCTCAGTTCATGTACTTGTAGACAGACTTTAAAGATGTTTGGAGTTCTATCTGACTATAGTCCTAAGCATACTCTTTATTGCAATCTGTCAAGAACATAGCCAGCAACAGAGAAGAGTTGATAAACCATAAAATGATCATTTATAATATTTAATATTTAGTACAGTCACAATATGCCAATCATTGTTCTAAACAATATATATGTATATGTGTGCATATATATACATATGTACATTTATTTAATCTTCATAACAAACATAACCATTTTATAGATGAGGTAGTTGAGACCAAGATTGTCTTTTGTCTAGTTGGGTTTTGTGGGTTGTTTTGTTTTGTTTTGTTCGGCTCATATGTATTACTGCTCTAGGCAGTATTAATTGATTAATTTATTTAAAATTTCTTATTTTAAAATAAATGCTGGTACTGCTTGTCTTTACTAATTATAAAAGTTATTTTTTCTTTCAATTAAAACATTATGCATCTACAATGTGCTCCCCATACTTCTAGGAGCTCACAATCAAGTGGGAGACAGGGATATCAACAGACATTACAAGTTGGCATATATAAGACATATAGGGGGTTGTATTACTCACAGTTCTCCAGAGAAATAGAACCAATAGGATATTTGTAAATATATATAAAAGGAGACTTATTATAGGAATTGGCTCATGCATTAGGAAGGCCAAGAGGTCTCATGATCTTCTGTCTGCGGCTGGAGAACAAAGAAAGCCTGAGGAGTAATTCAGTTTATGACTTGGAAGCCCTGAGAATTGGGGAGCCAAAGGTGTAACTCTCAGTATGACCCAGAAAGCCAGAGAACTGAGACTACCAATGCCCAAGGGCAGAAGAAAATGCATGTCTCAGCTCAAGCAGAGAGACCAAATTTGCTCTTTCTCTGTTTTTTTTTTTTTTGGGGGGGGGGGGTTTGTTTGTTTCTTTGTTTTACATTTTTGTTTTGTTTTGTTTGACATGGAGTTGTATGTTGCCCAGGCTGGCCTCAAACTCCTGAGCTCAGGTGATCCTCCTGCCTCAGCCTCCCAAGTGGCTGGGATTACAAGTGTGCACCACTGCATCTGGCCTTCCTCTGCCTTTTTTGTTCTATTCAGGCCCTCAACTGATTGGGTGGTGCTCACCCACATTGGTAAGGGTGATCTTTACTCAGTCTACTGATTCAAAAATAAATCTCTTCTGGAAACATCATCACAGACACACCCAGAAATAATATTTTACCAATTATCTGAGCATCCCTTAACCCAGTCAAGTTGACACATGAAATTCATCATCATGAGTCCACCCCTTGTCAATTTGGCACCCATACCAATCTCCTAAAACTCATACTTAATCTCCAAATAAAGAGAATAACAAGGCCATAATTCAATCTAGCATGATACAACAATCTTGCATACAACTGAAAACACACTAGCCTCTTCCCCAGAAGAAGAGGTAAAGTCTTTGAGTAATATTTGCTCTTCTCCTGATAGCTGTAACTTAAATATTATGATGTAAAATTAACAATACTTAAATACTGATATAAATTTAATACATCTTGTGTTACATGATAAGAAAAGATGACAGGAAAGAAAGCAAATATATTTGCCTAACATACATACACATAATTGTATTCATAACAAAATAAGGAGGAAATATCCATGACAATTACAGTCCTTATTTCTGTAACTGGTCATATGGTTGTAGCTGAAATTTACAATTACCTTTTTCTACTACGCATTCTGTATTTCCTTTAACTTCAGCAAGCACCTCAACTGGTTTTTGTTCTTTACCTGGTAGGGTGACCCATACCTTCATTCCTGAAGGGCCTGGGCCATTAGCAGTTCTGCCTGCATTGGATTGTCATAGTTTTCCTTTGAAGTTAATCACAGGGCATGATAATACTAAGAGATGCCCCTAAGGGAGCTCTTTGTATTCCAGACCCTTACCTGCTATTATGAAATACTAGACTAATTTCTCCCTTGGCAGTCAGGATCAGTATCCCAGCCAACACCAAAGTTCCCTTCTTTGCCTGTTGATTCAGAGGCATGAGGAGGCCAAAGTGCTCGGGTGGCAGCCTTGACTTCCAGTTCAATGGAATAACTGTTGTGTCTCCTAGTGGAAGCATTCCTCCCTCTGTAGCTAAGACATTGAGGCCAGCAAAACACAAAGTTGCAAGAACAGGAAGCAAAATTTTTGCTAGTGGGTCACTAGGGGGTAATAGTGGGTGGTGCCACTCCTGTTGCCATCTCTTTGATTCCACAACCCATGAATACTGGCTATTGGAAGAAAGAGCACTATATGTTGAACACTGATTCCAAGCATACACACAACCTTCTGGAGAACCTTGCCCTAGTCCTGCAAGGTATGTGATGGTCTAAAAGTTGGTATCCCAACGAAATTCATATTTGGGACCTATTGCCCAATATGATAGTATTAAGTGGTAGAACCTTTAGGAAGTGATTAGGTCACCAGGGATCTAGCCTCATGAATGGGATTAGTGCCTGTAGGAAAGAGGCTTGAGAAGGCCTGAGAAGGCCAGTTGGTCCCTTTCACCATGTGAGAACACAGCAACAAGGGGCCATCTATGAAGCAGAGAGCCCTCATCAGACACTGAATCTACTGGTATATTGATCTTGGACTTTCCAGCCTCCAAAACTGTGAGCAATAAATTTCTGTTGTTAATAAATTACTCAGTCTAAGACATTATGTTATAGCATCAAGAACAAACTAAACCAGTATTGCCACCTAGCTCATGCTGTAACTGAGTCTTCCAAAGCCCGTTCCACTGTTCTATTAGGCCAACTGCTTCAGAACGATGATGAGCATGGCAAGACCAGAGAATTCTAAGCACATGGGCCCATTGCTGCAATCTTTTGCTGTGTAATGAGTTCTTTGATCAGCAGCAATACTGTGTGGAATATTATAATGGTGGATAAGACATTCTGTAAGTTCACAGATGGTAGTTTTGGCAGAAGCATTGCACATAAGGAAGGCAAATCCATATCTAGATTAAGTGTCTATTACAGTACGGACAAAACACTGCCCCATGATGGAAGTGGTCCAATGTATTCAACCTGCCACAAGGTAACTGACTTATCACCTTGGAGCATGGTACCATATTGGGGACCTAGTGTTGGTCTCTGCTACTGACAGAGAACATAGCCAGTGGCCATTGCCAGGTAAGCCTTGGTAAGTGGGAGCTCATGTTGCTGAGCTCATGAAAAACCCCATCCCTGCCACCATGGCCACTTTTTTTATGAGCTCGTCGGGGTGGCTGGAGAAAGAGGCTGACTGGTATCCATAAAATGGGTCATCCTATCCACTTGATTATTGTAATCATCCGCTGCTGAGGTCACCCTTTGGTAAGTACTCACATTAGACACAAATATCTTCACTCCTTTTGCACATTCAGAGAGATCTATCTAGATACCTACTCCCCAAATTTCTTTGTCACCAACTTTCCGGTCATGACCCTTCCAAGTTCCTGCCCACTTAGCCAAAGTGTTGGCTACTGTTCATGAATCAGTATATAATTATATATCTGGCCATATCTTCTTCCAAGCAAAGTACACAACCAGGTGCACTGTTCAAGTCTGGCACACTTGGGAGGATCTTCCTTCACCACTGTCCTTCAGGGATATCCCAGAAAAAGGCTGCAGTGCTACAGCTGTCCACTTTCAGACGGTGCTTGCATGTCATACAGGACCATCTGTATTCCAGGCCTGAATCTTCTCCAATCTTCTCTCCTCTGTAAATTAAGCATATGGAACTACCCATGAGACCATAGATTCAGACTGGGAGAGAGAAAGTAGTGTAGCAGGAATGGGGACCATGGGTATTTAGGCCACTTCTTTATGTAATTTACTTGTACCTTCAGGGCCTGCTTGGCCTCATTATGTATATAACTCTTCCATGTGATGATGGACTATTGCTTTGTATGCCAAAATTTATGGCTTAGGGGATCAGATAATACCCAGTTTAAGATGGGCAGCTCAGGATCATATGGTAATTTGGTCAAACATTCAGTTGCTACTAAGGGCCAGTAATAGGCCAAGTGCTCTTTCTCAAAAGGAGAGTAAGTATCTGCAGCTGACTCCAGGGCATTGCTCCAAAATCCTAAAGGCCTGTGCTGTAATTCACCTATAGAGGCCTGACAAAGGCTCCAAACAATACCCATGTCTGCTGCTGACACTTCAAGCACCATTGGATCTGCTGGAGCATGTGGCCCAAGTGGTAAAACAGCTTACACAGCAGCCTAGACCCGTTACAGAGCCTTCTCTTGTTCTGGGCCCCACCCAAAACTGGAAGCTTTTTTGATCACTAGGTAAATGGGCCAGAATGAGGATTATGTTGTCTCAAAAATCCAAAGTGGATCACTCAGCATTGTGCCTCTTTCTTGGTTCCAGGAGGGTCCAGATGTAACAAGTTATCTTTCACCTTAGAAAGGATAGCTCTGTCTGCCCCATATTGCTGAACCCCTAGAAATTTCACCGAGGTAGAAGACCCCTGAATTTTAGTCAGATTTATCTCCCACCCTCTGACATGCAGAGGTCTTACCAATAGGTCTAGACTAGATGTCACTTCTCACTCACTAGGTCAAATCAGCATAATGTCATGAATGTAACTGACAAATGTCATATCCTGTGGAAGGGAAAGGTGATCAAGATTCCCTTGAATTTGATTATAACACAGGGCCACAGTGTTGATATTCCCCCAAGGTAGGATAGTGAAGGTATACTGCTAGCCTTGTTAGCTAAAAGCATACTGTTTCTGGTGGGTCTTATGGATAAGAATGAAGAAAAAGGCATTTGCCTTAAGAAAATAAAAAAAAGGTATTTGTCAATTTAAAAACAAAAGCTACATGCTAGATACCAAGGAGTATGTTAATTACTCAAACAATAAAACCACATCTGGTATGGCAGCTGCAACTGGAGTGACCACCTAGTTAAACCTATGATAATGCACTGTCATTCTTCAAGATTCATCTGTTTTTTGCACAGGCCAAATAGGAGAGCAACGAGGATGTAGTGGGAATCACCATCCCTGCATATTCCAAGTCCTCAGTGATGGCACCTATCTCTGCAATCCCCAGGGATGTGGTACTGCTTTTGATTTACTATTTTCCTGGGTACACGCATTTCTAATGGCTTCCACTTTGTCTTTCCCACCGTAACAGCCCTCACTCCGTAGGTCAGGGAACCAATGTGGGGACTCTGCAAGCTGCTCACTGTGTGTATTCTACTTATGCATTCAGGAACTAGGAAAATAACAACAGAATAGGCTCAGGGACCCACTGGACCCACTGGGAAATGGATCTGAGCTAAAACACACTTGATCTCCATAAGCCCCTACTCTGATCGAAGGGCCACAGTGATGTTTTGGTCTTCTGAAATCAGTGTCGGTTCAGGGCCAGTGTCCAATAGTTCTCAAAAGATCTGACTATTTCCTTTTCCCCCATGCACTGTTACCATAGTTAAAGGCTGTAGGTCCTTTTGGAGAAGGCTGGGAGAAAGATT
The DNA here is from genome assembly GCF_028885655.2 of Pongo abelii. Taxonomy (NCBI): domain Eukaryota; kingdom Metazoa; phylum Chordata; class Mammalia; order Primates; family Hominidae; genus Pongo; species Pongo abelii. The sequence continues at coordinate 89,622,791 of NC_071985.2, read as the reverse complement.
AACAATATGAATATTCTGTTGTGTACCAGGGTCCTTCCTCCAGAGAACTCGGTCTCCCCCTTATTCAACAGGTTTTGCATCTGTAAACTGGCTCAAGTCTGGGAATTGATTCAGGGACTGTGACTGTTTTTATGAATTGAGTTAAACTTTTGTTCACTTGATCTAAATTTTTTTTTCTTATACAAATCAAGTAAGAATTTAGTAGGCTTCCTACTGTTTTTCTTCTAGGAACACCATAATTACCTCATTAGTGCCACAGGTCTGCACAAGTCAGACTATTCTGATTGCTGCTTTGACTCTGCTGTCTATTATGGTAACTACTCCCACTTTGCCTTTGGCGGTTCAATACCACACTTGGCTCCTGCCACCTAAGGTCCAATTATTCCTATTGTGTTTAGGTTTTCCAATTGAGTGGCTGTGGTTCCCACTGTAAGATCTAATCAAAGTGAAGAGTGATCGTGGAGCTCTCCAAGGATGCTGGGGCTCCCCTCATAAATTTATTTATCATAATTTGTAAAAGTTATGTCTTCTGGATACTTCCAGTGTGGGTGAGTAAGTCTTAAATAATATATTCACTCTAACATTTGAATCTCTCAAGGTCTCTGATCCTTTTCTCTACACTAAACAAGGGAGGTCAGGCATTTCCATTTCTTACGATGGGTAAATTTTTGGTCCATGATTTCAATCTACCAGACAACCTCTTGGGCCCTTTCAAACATCATGAGCTGCAACGCTAAATGTGGAATCTCTGCTTAGTCAGCATATTAACTGATAAATAAAGTGAGACCCAAATTTATGTTCCTTCTACCATTACCCCGCACCCTTATTATCCATTCCCACAGGTTTCCCAGATTTTTACTTATGTAAGTTAGAAAACTCATGTAGTTCTTTTGGAGTATAGTGCACCTCCTCATGGGTCCCACTTTGTACCTCATCTTTAGGGGCCTCCTGGGACTTGAGTTTAGTTATAGGTCTCAAAGCAAAGAGGGGTGGGGAGAGTGGGTCCTGAATCAGCAGTGTTTTGCATGGCAATTGCCTTAGGGGAAGGCATTACTCTTTTCTTTGGCAATGCAGCACCTCAGAAGGAGGTGGAAAGGCCAAGACCACTGTAGGTGGAGAGGCTACTTTCACTGGGGATGAAGGAGGACTTTTCCACTGGCAAAGAAAGTTCATAAGCATATAGGGACTGAATATCCCCAGCTCTATCATGGTATTCCCAATGTCTCTTTCTCAACTTACAGGATATCATTCTTTCCCAATGAATGCCATCACTTTAACAGTAGACACCCTGCAAATTTGGGAGTTCAACTTGTATTGTAATTCAGCCAATCACAGGATGAGGTTCTCCATTTGGTTTTCAGCCTTTCAGCTACAGGAGATAAGTCTCTTCTTCAGGGCACACTACAAGCTTTTAGGTCATTTATACCATGCTCCAGTTGGGATATATATATATATATGTATATATATACACACACATATATATATGGAGTCTCACTCTGTCACCCAGGCTGGAGTGCAGTGGCACCATCTCGGCTCACTTCAACCTCCACCTCCCAGGTTCAAGCAATTCTCTTGTCTCAGCCTCCCAAGTAGCTGGGACTACAGGTGCCTGCCACCACACCCGGCTAATTTTTGTATTTTTAGTAGAGACGGGCTTTCACCATGTTGGCCAGGCTGGTCTCGAACTCCTAACCTCAGGTGATCCATCCACCTCGGCCTCCCAAAGAGCAGGGATTACAGGGATGAGCCACCGGGCCCAGCCTCCAGTGGGGAATTTAAATCCCCAAGCTCATCCCTTTCTTTCACCACTTTGTCCATTGATATTAGGAGAAACCAACCAATGTCATTATATTCTCTCATTTTCTAAAAATGTTTGAAAGTATCATGTACAGAGTAAATGAACTCCTTCCTTCATATAAGTGATTAGATATAAGTTGATTAGAAGTATTCAGTGCAGATTTTTTCCTATCTGTATATAAATAGTGTATGTCACAGACTATCACTGCTTTCCTTACTACTAGAAATAGAGTCATTAGTATCTTTAACTCTAATCAGATTAGAGAGCCAATTCCAGAGACTCCAGAGCCAATTCAGAAAAACCATTCTTAAAATTGTTTCCTGTAGAACCACTGTCAGTACCAAACTCTATATTAGTCAGGGTTCTCCAGAGAAACAGAACCCATAGGATGGAGATATATACATGTATAAAGATTTATTATAGTCATTGCCTCATACAGTTATGGAAGTCAAGGAAGTCCAATGATCTGCTGTCTACAAGCCAGAGAACCAGGAAAGCCAGTCGTATAATTCCGTTTAAGCCTGAAGACCTTAGAATTAGGAGGCAAATGGTGTAAGCCTCAGTCTGAGTCCAAAAGTCCAAGAACCAGAAGTGTCAATGTCTGAGGGGAAGAGAAGATGGATGTCTCAGCTCAAGCAAAGAAACTAATTTCCTTCCATCCTTCACCTTTCTGTTTTTATTTTATTTTTTTAATTTTTATTTTAGGTTCAGGGGTATATATGCAGGTGTTTTATATAGGTAAACTCGTGTCATGGGGGTAGATTGTCAGGTAGATTATTTCATCTCCAGGATACTAAGCCTACTATTCAATCATTATTTTTTTCTGCTCCTCTCCCTCCTCCCACCCTCCACCCTCAAGTAGGCCCCAGTGTCTGTTGTTCCCTTCTTTGTGTCCATGAGTTATCACTTAGCTTCCACTTATAAGTGAGAACATGCGGTATTTGGTTTTCTGTTCCTGTGTTAGTTTGCTAAGGATAATGGCCTCCAGCACCATCCATGTTCCCACAGAAAACATAATCCCATTCTTTTTTATAGCTGCATAGTATTCCATGGTACGTATATATTTTTAATTGACAAATAATAATTGTACATATTCGTGGAGTACGTAGTGATGTTTAGAGCCATATAATTTGTAGTGATAACATAAGGGTAATTAACATACTTGTCATCTCAAACATTTATCATTTCTTTGTGTTGGGAACATTCAATATCCTCCTTCTAGTTATCTAAAACTGTACATTATTGTTAACTATAGTCATCCTAGAGTGATATAGAACACTATAACTTATTCCTCTTATTCCTTCTATTTAGCTATAATTTTGTAATCTTTAACAAGTCCTTCCTTATCCCTCTCTCTGCCTTTTTGTTCTATTCAGGTCCTCGATAGATGTGTGATGCCTGCCCACATTGGTGAGGGCAATCTTCTTTACTCCGTCTACTGACTCCAATGCTGATGTCCTCTGAAAACACCCAGCAACAATGTTTTATCTGGTATCTGAGCATCCCTTAGCCCAGTCAAGTTGACACATAAAATTTACCATGACAAGGACCAAGAGTTGTTTTCCCTCTGCCAAGGTAGATCCTGTATAAGCCTGGGACAGCCCCATGGGATAGCTTCCGGAAGGGACAATCCTGGAGCTGAGTTAGTCTGGGAAGAAAGCAAACAAGATGAGGACAGGGAGAGATGAAGGTGAGGCCCAGAGGCTAATCCTAAGATCTCAACTTCAAAGATGGGCAGACAGCAAGGCAAGTGGTTGAGTAGTTGAGGCAGTTAAGAGGAGACAGTGGTGTGGATCCTGGCTCCACTTTAGGGCTGAGGCTACCTAAAGTTTTTGCTTTTGCTCTTCCATGCATACCACCTCCATCCCAAACAAGGCAGAATAAAAAAACAGGGGTGAGCTGGCTTAGAGCACCAGGAAAATGAAAGGAAAGGATGTGTAATTAAAAAGGGGAAAAAGAAGAAAAAACCCATGCTACCCACAGTGGTTAGTCACTAATCTGCATTACTTTCACCACCCTGAAAACTTGGAGAGGAGAGAGAAAGAGATACAGAGAGGGGAGGAGAGAGAGAGAGAGAGAGAAAGAAAGAAATAAAGAGAGAGAGAAAGAGAAAGCAACTCTGGACATCATGTATCTTCTCTTAGACCTATGACCATGAGCAAAATGCTTAGCTTCTTGGAACCTCAGTTTTCTCTTCTATAAAATGTGAAAGATACTTTCTACCTCATAGGATTGTAGTGAGATTAAAGGTAAAGATAATCATACACATAAAGTGTTCAGCAGAGTATAACATCACAGTCCTTCGACAGAAGTTACCTCATCATAAAGAGACTACTGGCTAATTATATAGATTCCATTCAGAACTGAGCCTCTAGAACTTTAAGTATAAAGAGTAACTGAAGACCTGAGAATAGCAGTTAATCATATCATTATAAATTTGAGGCATATAATAAGAGGCAGCTGACCAGTGCTCACAGGTCAAGCAAAGTAGCAAACACTCCCCTCTGTGTCATTCACTCATTCACGCCATCCTAACAGAAGGCTTGTCAGCTATAAGGCTCCGAGCTGTTCCTCCCCTCACTCCTCCAGTGCTCTTTCTAGCTCCTCCTCTTTGCTGTGTTCTCCATGTTCCCTCCCAGTCACTTGCATGCTGGGACCTGTGCATCTCCCCAGGAGCAGAAGCAAGACCTGCTGAGTCAGGCTGCTAAACGGACTTTCTGGTTCTGGAGGTGCTGCAGGCCCAACTGTCCTGTGGGTACAACTCTGCCTGTCTCCTCCTGGTCAGTCAGGGACCCAGCACAATCCCTCTGATTGCCTGGCCCTGTGGAGAGCCTGTTCCCTGCTCCCATCTCACTTGGCCCCAGTGAATTTCATTCATTTCCTGCTTTGCCTGGTCCCTGGATCTATCTGATGCCTACTGGTCAAGCCCTGGTCTGACTTCCTACCCAGCCTCATACCCTCCAATCCGGACAGCCTCCTCGCCGCTATGACGACCGTAGGGTCTGGAAGGCCCCATGGGAATGTAAGCTTCATAAACGTAGGGAATTTTTGTCTGTTTCCTTCACTTTTCTCTTCCCAGACCTAAATCAGTCCCAAACGTCTATTTAAAACTTACTCAGAGAATTTTGGAGCTGGAAGAGATTCTAAGGATCATGTAGTCTAACTCCCTCATCTCAGAGAGAGAAAATAAAAGCAAGGTCACAATGCAGGCTGGTGGTAACAGGATCCTCCACGCCACACAGCAAGCCCTGGGTTAGCTCACTGCTGCCTCCTGTTGGCCCAGCTGGCAAACCATGCACATATTCAGCCGTTTTACTGGTCTGTTTCTTGTTTTGTTGTCTGTTTTTCAATAAAATATAGAACCTTATGAAAATACCTGCACATTAAGCTTCATGAACACTGAGGAAAACACACAGTATTTCCTCTTCTTTTTTTTTTTTTTTTTTGAGATGGAGTCTCACTCTGTTGCCCAGGCAGGAGTGCAGTGGTGCAATCTTGGCTCACTGCAACCTCCATCTCCTAGGTTCAAGCAATTCTCCTCCCTTAGCCTCCTGAGTAGCTGAGGAGCTGGGATTACAGGTGTGCACCACTACACCCAGCTAAATTTTGTATTTTTAATAGAAATGCGATTTCACCATGTTGGCCAGGCTGGTCTCAAACCTCTGATCTCAGGTGATCCCCCTGCCTCGGCCTCCCAAAGTGCTGGGATAACAGGCATGAGCCACCGCACCCGGCCTTACACACAGTATTTCTGTAGAGTAAAACTGTTGAATGGAATCTGCTTCTTAAAGTCTTCTAAGGGAAGAATATTGAGGTAACATAATCTGAATGAGAGTCTAAAAAGAATACAAGGAAAAGAATAGCTTAGAAGGCAAAATATAAGGCTGTATGAATAGAAAGGAAATAGATACCCCTGAATTTTGTGTCCATTTTTGAACTTCCTTATTGCTTCGAAATTTAAAATAAACATCAGCAGGGATGTGAACTCTCGCTAGCCAAACCCAGAACTGTGGGAAAGGCAAACAGCAATGGATAGGTTGCTTCTCTCACAGAGACTTTCATTCATTCATTCTGTTTTTGTTTTTGTTTTACATTCACTTACTCTGTAACACAAAGTAGCAAACATAAGAGGCCATGTTTGCTCATTCAGCTGCCAGCAGAATTTCACAAAGCCCCTGACTCAGTGACTGAGGACAGCCCTTCCGAAGGATGCCCTGAAGATGATAAGAAGGGTGGACCCAGGTTACCACATCTCTTACCTAAATCACTGCATTTTTAGAAAAGATAAATTCAATGATCCTGGCCTTTGTGTTTTTGCTGTACATAAAATAATGGTGGCTGACAGGATTAATCTTTATGCCTCTGTAATCTATAACTAGATGTACCCTTGCACCCAAACTTTGGTGAAATTTTGCTCTTACATAACTTTTGAGCACAGGCAGAATGTCTGTCACCTTGTGTGTAAGCTGTAGGCTGAAACACTGCTTTGGAGCAGTCTAACAGAAACTCTTTCAAAGACTCTTCTGGGTTGCCAACCTCAGTAAGAGTAAATAAAACTAACTTTAATTCTTTAAAAACTTGGCTTTTCTTTAGTTGACAAGTGTCTCAGCAAGTATTTAGTGAGCACCAACTATGTGCTATGGCCAAGAAGCAGGGATGGATAAAGCATGACCCCTAACTTCAAAGAGCTCAGAACTGATGGAAAAACAAATGGGTCAAGAAGCAGCTTGACACAGATTGAGCCAGATGGAGAAAGGTCAATGAGTCCCCTCAGGGAGAAAGAAAAGCAAGGTCACAACACAGAGACATGTGTAGTGACCGTGGGGCTTTAATGGCTGTACTTTGGGGTGTGGAGAGAGTGGGTAAAACTACAGAGATGCCAGATTGTAGCAATCTGTTTACTTTTCGGATAAGAAAAATGAAGTGGGCTTTTCCAACAATTTGTTTTTGCATAGTCTGAACTGTCAACTTACTCTTTCATAGGGTGGTAATCAATCTGCTCCTGAGGGTCATTAGTCATTTCCTCTTCTTTCTACCTGTTCTCACCTCCTCCTGTCACACAGCAAGGGCATCTGGCAGCACCAAGGCAGGAAGCCTTCAGATACATACAGTTCATACTTCACACCTAAAACAATTTCCAGTAGACACCCACTTCCCTGGCTCTTTGTGGGTAAGTGGCAGGATTTGAGCTCCTCTCTTCTAGTGCAATCTCAGAGCTTTCAGTATCTTGGGACCTTTTCCAGCAGGCATTAGCTTCTCATTTTGCTACCCCGAGGTTAGGGGCCAGGAGATGAAGCATTCCACTCCTACAAAATGCTGGTGACTTGAAGAGCTCAAAAACAGGTATTGTACTAATTCTTCCTTCTCCTTCACATTCAGATGGCAGGCTGCCACCCAAGAGTTAAGGGGTTCTGGTTCTCTTCAGACGCAAAGAGTGAATAGTGGTCTGTGGCAGAGGTTTGTATTTATACGTCTATGCCTTTAACAATGGTGCATTTGCTCTCAGGATCATGCTACCTGGAGTCCCTGAATGACAGTTGTCTGGAACAACAAGCAAGATCACTGACAGCCCCAGAACTGCTTCCCTAGCTATGAAATTTTGTTATATCTGTAAATAAGCATAAATATTAACTAGTCAGTAATGTTGAATTTTGTCGAATGTATAATTGGAGCTAGATTTGGAGAAAAGACATTCAACTCTAATTTTGTTTCAACTAAAATTTGACTGATTAGTCTCTGCCTCTTTGTTTAAACCATTCACTCTTCCTGTAGAACCCCGTGGCCCATTGAAATCCTCCCATTTCCACCCAGTCAAGTTCCTAGACCTTTGAGTTCTCTTTTTTGCTATTGTTCTTCATCTCTTGGTGCATGTGCTTTCTAATATTTTAATTTTTTTCAAAATACTACATATATAGTTATAAAATTCAACTAATAGCATAAGACATAATAAATTTAAAAAAAAAAAAAAAACAGCAGACTTCTGCCACACTACACCCAGAACTGCTGTTCTGGCAACTGCTGTGCTGGCAACCACTGTCAATTATTTGTTTTTTTTCATGATACTTCCTTGATATTTAGAAATGATATATTTGTTCTGCCCTTTCTTGATTTTAGACATTAGTTATTGACTTCCTGCTATGGAGACAGGTATTTGGCTCTCTTATCCACTCTCCTCCACACTGTTTAGCTACTCAGCAACACACAGGCCTTTCTGCCCATCCCGCCAGAGTATGTTGTAACATAGCTTTTTGCTAAACTGTATTTAACATTTATGACAATAAGTATTCGCATTTGAGCCATGTAGAGTACAATGATTCAATTTCCTTCCTAACAATTCTTTGTTTTTCCTATAGTTGATAATGTCTTTCACTGGGTGCTCTGGTCCTGCTGCCTCTATTAATCCCCAGTACAACAGAGTTGAGAGGTGGGAACTTTAAGAGCCCTCATGAATAGGTTAATGCCATTATCTTGGGAGTGGGTTAGTTATTGTGGGAGTGAGTTCCTTATCAAAGGATGGGTTCAGCCCCCTCCCCTCTCTCTCTCTCTGTCACATACACACACACACACACACACACACACACACACACACTCACTTTCTGATCATGTTATGCCTTCCACCATGTTATGATGCAGCAAAAAGGTCCTCACCAGATGCAGCCCCTTGATCTTGGACTTCCCAGTCTCCAGAACCAGGAGACAAATAAAATTCTACTGTTTATAAATTACTCAATCTGTGGGATTCTGGCACAGCAGCACAAGATAGACCTAGACATGTCCCTTTCTGGAACTGTGTTATCCAGGGGTTGGAGTTCCTGGGCTGATTCTTTAATGGCCTTATTTTTCTCTTTTATTTTCATCTGTTTGTCTTTAGTTCTACTTTCTGAGAGAGTTTCTCCATTTGATTTTCCAACACTTCCATTGAATTTTAGACATTTCTGCTTTTTATTTATGTATTTATTGTTACTAGGGCTCTTTCTTACTCTCTGACTTTTCAGTTTTTCTTATTCTGGCACCCTGTTTCTGTTTTTAAGTGAAAATCTTTTTATATGTCTCTAAGAATATTAAGTTTGAGGGATTTTATTTAATTTTCTCCTGCTCCCTGTATTATCTCTTTTCTTCCAAGTTTCTTTGTTTCCCTTGATTCATTTGATTTGGAGATTGTCTTTCATGTTAGAGGCTTTCCCCAAATATCTTGTGATCCTGTCTGCCCACTTATATTTCCAAATAAGTCATTAACTACTTGATTGGAAGCTTTGTGTGTAATGGGTGATATTTGTCAATCCTCTCTGTGAATGAACTAGGAAATGAGCTAATCAACTGAGAGTAAGAAAAAAGAAAGAGAAGCTCAAAGTTTCCCACCTAAATTTTGCTTTTGGTTGTTATTTATATATGGTTCAAATTCTAGATTAACCTATCTAGCACTGCAGAGCAGCTTGCTGTCAAAACAAAACATAAATGATTTTTTTTATTTTAACTTTTTCTTTTGCTAACTGTTGAGCATTCTAGGAAACTTTTAGGATAAAGATTTAATTTCCTTCTTCTTTCCATCAAAAGCAGAAAGAGAAAACAGACAATGGTGTAGGCCCTAGATCCTTGTAAAACCTCCTAATAGTCTTCAAATCTTAAGAAAAAATATTCTTAACTCCAATTCATTCTTTCATTCATTCAATAAATGTTGAAGTATCTATCATAAGCCAAACACTATTACCCTTTGGGTTTTTAGTTGTGAAAAAAATATATAGAAATAGTTCTTATCTTCATAGAGCTGAATACCTTGTGAGAGAAATAAACAATAAATAAGTAAACCAACAAATAAGTGTGCCAGGCATGGTGGTCTATGCCTGTAATCTCCTCACTTTGGGAGGCCAAGGTGAGAGGATCACTTGAGGCCAGGAGTTTGAAACCAGCCTGGGCAACAGAGTTAGATCCTGTCTCTATGCAAAATAAAAAGAAGAAAAGAAAATATTTGATGGCTTAAATGGAATTCCCCATTTAGAGATTACCTGGTGGTTTCCGACTGGTTAAGTTATTCTGAGTTGGTTTTCTGATTGCTTGTGTAGAATCCCAGATTGCTAGGGCCATCTCAGCCTAATAGCCTCCAGATAATTTTTTTAAACATACACTGATTATGAATGAGAGGAAAGATCTACTTAAGTATAGTGGCCAAAGGCTGCTCCAAGGAGATGACATTCAAGCTGAAGCTGGGCTGAATCTAGTTATTTAAACATTAACAAAAACTTAATAGTATATATGTGTGACAATAACAATGTTTTTATGTTCCATTCCATTTTTCTTAAATAAATAAACTCCTTTTTCTTTCTGAACACTTAAAAACACACTTCGACAAAACATAAACAGATTATTTTAAACAGAAGACATGTAGCAGTTTCCTGATAATTTTGAATTCAGTTTGCAAATGAAATGGGGTTTATGCCTTAATCAGTGTCAGTGTCCTTCTCTCACACCAGGAAATGCTGGCCTCAGGCAGCACTCCACATGCAAACTTCTTTAACTCTGTGTCTCACAGGATGGCCGCCATCTCATACTTCTCTTCTTCGCTTCTCCACATGTCCAGGTGAAATCTATTCAATCCCCAAAACTCCCAGAATCGAAAAAGGAAGAAATTCTTTCCTCAGGGAGTGGGGTAGAAAGGAGGCTGAATGAACAATGACCACAAGTTAGCAATTGGGAGAAAAGGAAGAGAGGAAGACAGAGAAACAGGGAAAATGATTTTGAAGGAAGACAAGTCAGAGGCATGGGTGGGCTGGAGGCCCCTTCAGGAAGCCGAATATGGGGGTGGAGCTGAAATGTCCATCAGGCCCCGTAGAGAGAGAGGGAGACTGTGAACGTCTATAGCCAATTATCATGTCTCCACGTGTCCCATAACATCCAGCGCAGATGCTTTTTAAATACTTGTCAGACCCACATTTTTTGATACCTATTACTTGTTGTGTATTAGAGATGCAGAGAACAGTAAGAATGTGTTTTTCTCACAGTTCAGTGGAGAGCACAGACACAACAAGCCCATAATAGAACACATTCAATGTTGTCTTTGTACAACAAAATACAGAACTCTCCCAAAGTCATTTCCCAGGACTGACTGGAAGACAAAATGGCCAAAAAGCTAGTCAGGTGCAGGTTGTGATGATTGTAACAGTGATTTACATGAGGGGTAGAAATTTATCTGGACCTCTTCTTCATTGTATCTACAATGGTTAAAACAGCACAGGGTTCATAAAAGATGCTCAGTAAATACCTGTGGCTTGAATGAATGAATAATTGTTAAAATACTTATACCTTAGATAGTGGTCAGACATCATAAGGCTTTTTTTTAGTTTTTAAAATATTTAATATTTTTGATTGACAAATTACTGCAGCATGCATTTATGGTGAACAATGTGATTTTTGATCATGTATACAATGTGGCATGATTAAATCAAATTAATTAACATATCTTCACTTACTTACCATTTTTTACGGTGAGACATTTGAAATGTACTCCCTCAGCTACTTTGAACTATATAATACCTTATTATTGACCATGGTCACCTTCTGTGCAATAGATCTCAAAACCTATTCCTCCTGTCTGTCTGAAACTATTACCCTTTAATCAACACTTCCACATTCCCTCTCATGTCATAAGGTTTTAAGCTGAAAAGTAACACAAGCATTTCTTAACTTAGACCTCTGGCAGTGCAATCTGGAAGATGATTGGGAAGGAAAAGATTAAGGAAGGAAGGAGTGGTTAGGAGTCTGTGGAGTGGTCCAGGCAAGGAATAAAGGGAAAGGGTGAGCAATGGCAGGATGTGGTGGGGAAGAGGAGGGGCCCTAAATGACACAGGCATTTCTGCCTTGGGCAACAGAAAGAAAACAAGGGGAGTGGAGAAAAGCCTGAGGCACCAGTCCTGAGAAGGATCCTGATCCAAGGGAAGATGTCCCAGGAGAGAGCAGCCCAGGTGACAAAGGAGAGCAGGTTAATGTGTCAAGTGCTGGGAGAAGCCAAGGATAACAGAATTTAAAAGTGGCCAATGAATTTATCCATCAGGATGTAGTTGGAGGGGCAAACCAGCGGCAAGCGGGTGGAGAATGAATGATTGAAGATCTGGAGTCAGGAAAGACAACTGTTTCAGAAGGCAACTGAGAAGAGGAGAGACAGGATATGTTTGGACAAAGACAGTTTCCAGCCATGACCTATGACTAAGCCAAATGGGACCAGGGACGCCATGAGAGGCCTCCCCTTGCCTGCCAGAAGAGCACAGCCTCAAGTGTCTCTCAGAGCACCTCTAGGCAAGGGGAGGTGGTAAGGCCACTCTGAGAACACAGGCAAGGGGTTTCGAAGCTCTCCTCAGTGGGCTGTACAGGGTTGAGTGTGGGTGAGGCAGCACTTTTCCTCAGGGAGTCCCAGGAATGAGCTGAATGCCTTGCTGAGTCTGCAGCAGGTCAGGCACAGAGGACCGAGGCTAACAGAGAAAAGGTGGACCAAAGCGGGCCCTGGGATGGCGGCTCCAGAGCCCTCGTCTCCTGCCACCCCAGAGACACTTCCTGCTGCCAACTAATCTGGCTCCTCCCTTTCTTCAATTGCTCCTGGATCCAAGAGGAAAAGAGGCAGGGATGCTAAGAAACTAGACCAAGGCTTGCCATAAAGAAGAGAGTCAGAGAAGGAAAGATATTACCTGAGCACAGGGGTCTGGTAAGGACAGAGCTGGAGCTCTGGCTGATGGGGTTCCTGGCAGTGCAGTGGTAGCTCTCACTTTCCCCAGATATCCAGGGGACACTGAGAGTGGTCCCCCCATGGGACACAACTGCCCTATGACTAGGAGGCTCCCAGCTGTTCTGCACATTCTCTCCAGCCTGTTCCAGGGAGCAGGCCAGGGTGATGAAGCAGGTCCCATCCTTCATGATCTGGGAGCTGGCAAAGACGTTCAGCTCCTACAGCCTCTCTGAACCAAGAAGGGAAAGCTTGAGCTATGAGAAGGCTCCGGTCTGGCCAAACAGGGTAGAGGAAAGCTCAATTTCAAATGTGGGGCCCTCCAGCCCTCCTTACCATAGACAAGCAGGGTGAAATCCCTGGTGATAATGATTGAGGAAGTATGCAGTTACCCAGGCTTATAGGCTTATAGTCCTGCAGCCTCAGGGGGCTGATCTGAAGAGAGTAGCTGTGGTGGGGAATGCTCAGTCATCCACTGTAGGGTCCCTGAGTCTCAGGAACCAGAACTGGTTTGCCTGTTCATCCTCGTTGTAAAACAGCAACACGCTCTCAAGAGCTCCATGTAACACTTTCTACCTCTTGCTCTGCTGGGACCTCCAGGGGCCGAGTGGCCAACTCCCCAAGGATATCTTCCCCACTGTATCTTCTCCCAGTGTTCCTGACCCTGTAGACAAAGAAGAGAACCCACAACATCAGTATCAGTGTCTCCCCATCCAGTCAGGAAAGCCACAGGCTCCATCCAGCTCCTCCTGTGTAAGTCCCTCCAGCCTCCCCACCAGCTCCAGTGGGTCTTCTCCTCCCGCTGCCATGACCACACAGACCAACACCCCCCTACCCCAGACTCCCACCCTCCCAACGGTGTTAGCCCCCTTGCCCCAGGGTCTGAAGGGAACCAGGACGTCTTCTTCCACCCTCTCTGTCAACCCCAGAGCTGCTCAGGCCCCTGGGCAGACTGAGGAGCCAGGTACCTATGCAGAAGTGAAGCACTGAGATAGGGTGGGAGCTGCTGTTACTGAATGGGTTCTTGACCACGCAGGTAAAAGTTACAGCACTGTCCCCAAGCTTCAAGGAGACGCTGAGGACAGACACTCCACAGGACACAACAACAGTCTGGGGTCCCGGGGTGTCCAGCTGTAAGTCACACTGCCTCCTCTGCTCTCTGCCACACATGTCAATGACATATGAGAGTGACAATGCAGCATCCATCCTCACTAATCCTGGAGCTCAGTGTGACATGAGGCCAGGTCAGCTGCTCTGTGTGTGCAAAAGGGAATAAACTGAGGACTGGGAAACTGCTCTGGGCCTCCACTTCACAGGACAGAAAATGCACGGCATTGGTGCCCAAACCTTGCATCACCTTGAATACACAGAAGGAACAGCAGAGGCAGGATCTGCCCACATCTGTTCCAGAACTTTGTGCTATGTAAGGCCATGTCACTTAACATCTCAGTTGATTTCCAGAACAACTCCGTGAACTAGACAGGGAAGATGTTATATCAACTCCATTTCACAGGCTCAGAATGCTTAGATAACCTGCCCAAAGTCTTGTCTAGTTAAGTGGTAAAGCCAAGACCCAAATCCAGTGAATTTGACCCCAAAACTGAGGTTCCCAACCCTACCCTGAATAGATAAAGGAATGCGAGCACAGAGCTGTGTTGTAATTACATATTTTCCCCGTAGGGGGCTCTGCAGCATACATTGAGTTTCCAGGTGTTGATCAAGAGTCCCAGAGGAGGTGGCTGTGTGCCTTTGAGGTTTCTCCCACTCCCTTGCAGTCCCTTGGACCTGCTCGCCGTCTCCTCTTGCCCCAGGGCCATGACCCAGATATTCTTAAGTGCTTCAGGTGTCCACATCGCCATTATTTGTCCACCAGCCTCCCAGGCCAGACCCAGAAGGATTTGGGGGAGGCGAGAAGAGCAGCTGCAGACACCAGGCCTGAAACAGACTCAACAAAGTCCTATTGCATAGAACAAGGCTACTCTGATACTCAGCCTCAGCCCTGTGGCCCACACGACTGCAGCCCCAGGGGCAGCTCAACTGTGCAAAGTAGGACCACACAGGCCCAGCCTGTCTCCCAGGAGAAGGCAGCCTAGACATTCCCACAGGTGGGTACCTTGCTGCTGGCTCTCCCCAGTGTGTCTCCTATAGATCAGACCCTGGGATGCAAGCCAATTGACTTCTATTGGCCCTTTTCCCATCCAATAAATGTGGTGACATACCAGAAACCCAGAGAATGAAGGCACAGGGTACAGCATCAGAATACCTGAGTTCGATTCCCAAATCTGCCACTTTCTAGCTCCATGTCATCGGTGTCTTGTTTTCCCTTTCTAAGATTCCGTTTCCTTCCTAGAAATGAAAACCCCTGACCTGCATACTGGCAGGGCTGTTGTGAGGCTGCAGTGACGGGAAACACCCTGTGAAGGATGGAGCCTGACCATTAGCACCGCCTTGCCATTGGGATGTCAGCCCAGAGAGAGAAGGGCTCTCTGGAAGACCCCACCCCTGACAGGTTGGCACAACCCTATCCTCTACCCAGAATCCACCTGACACCATACCACACTAAGTTAGTGCTATCAGAATGACTATCAGCGAGGCCAAAGGGCCTCTCCCACCAGCTTTGGGCCCACCCTACCCCAGTGAGCAACCGAACCCCAAGTCCCAGCAACCCACTTCCATTGTGCCCTGGTCCTGTTGTGAGAAGCAGGCCATAGCCAGCCCAGGCCTGATTTATGGCAGACACGCCTTCTCCCCAGCCGTGTGGACCTGACCAGAGAGCAGCCCCATCAACTCCACTAAAAGAGTGCCTTCATCTAATAGGAAGATTTCCTATCACAGAATCCAAGAAAAATGTCTGCGAAGGTTCTCTGCTGGCCTTCCCATGTCCATCCTCACTCATCACCTGTCCCCCTCGCTCACTGCAGGGGAACGGCTCTGCCATAGCACCCGGAGACCTTGCACATCTCTCTCAGGCAAAGGTTTCAACCTCTGCTAAACTGGGTCTTGGCAAAACGCCTTGTGATCCACCCAGAACACAAGAGTTCAGGTGGCCTGTGAGGCACAGCCTTGAAGCCATCTCCCCTGGGAGGCTGTCATGAGACTATTTCCCCTTGCCCCTGGGATTCTGATGCAGTATGGGACTTCCTGTCCTCAGAACACAGTTGCGGTCTCTAAGTCCTCTTTGCTGCAGGTAGAATTGGCCCCTCGGCATCTGGGTATTCCACGGCTCCCACTGCAGCCATCTGGCCCCTTTTGTTTCAGTGTCATCTTTTCTGGTGTGGGACAAGTGCCCAGGGATCTGGAACCCTTGGCTACTCTTCCATTCATTATATGAATGATCAACTGTCTGAATCTCAAAGTGGCTCAGCGTAGCATCTTTCATAGGCCTTTCTCGGTGCTGTGTGTGCTTGATACCCACCCCATTGCTTCCTTTGTAGTTTCTCCTGCTAAAATTTTTTAAATTTCTTTAAGGAATTTGATAAGAGCATCCCTCTGCATCTGCATAGGCCTTTCCAAAGCACTTTCATATGTTTTCACTCTCACAAGAAGATATTGTTCCCATTTTAGTAATGAGGAAGCTCCAGGCCACAAGAGGAGGTTGTGGAAAAACTCAGTTCTCAGGGCCTGAAATCCCAATCTCTGACCACTACTGTCCCAAGAACTCTGCTTCAGGTGGTCTAGGGTAGGTCCTGAGGCTTGACATTTTTCAGGAGATTCTCTCAGGCAACTCTAACTTACATATCTTTAAAAACAAAAACAAAACAGTGTGCATAAATTAGTCTTGCAAATTGCGAATGTTACTAAAGCTGTAGAAATGACTGAGAGGCTGACACTGCCTCACCCACGGCTGCCATCTCTAAGACACCCACTGTAGACTTGCAGATGATACTCCCAGGTGAGGGTGCTGCCGGAAATCCTCAGGATAACATGGGCTCAGTAGGGCCCTGCATCCTCCCAGCTCAGGGTGCTGATCTGCATGCAGGGATAAACCTGGACTCATGACACTCAAGCGACCCGAGGACCAGGTTTCCGCTTGGTAAAAGATGTCTGGGCCCCCAGCTTCTCCCATGGTTACTGTGGCGATCTCCATGGGGACCGAACGCGATATCCAGGAGATGGTCGCCACCTGCTGTCCAGAGCGGCTGCAGGGGCAGAACGACACACCCTCCTAGGTCCCAGTGACACTAGGGGTGCTGTGGTCCCTCTGGAAGTCCCTGGTCATGCAGACACAGAACAGAAGCTTCAGGGGGTAGCCTGACTACGCCAGAAGGTCACAACAGGCCTGAGAGGGGATTATTATCCCCATTTTATAATGGGAAAACAGTGACAAAGAATTTAGGTGACTTGCTCGAGACCACATCCCCAGAAGGCTTTGTCCAGCCACTTCTGAAACAGATGTCACATCCTCTGAGGCCTAGCCAGGATTCCTGGGAACACATCTTTCTAGAGCAGGAGAACTTGTGGTGTGCTGGCCAAGCCAGTTTAAGGTTGCTCAGGGGGCAGCTGTTGGGATCCCAGCCTATATTTAAGAGAAGAGTGTAAGCACTGGGGAGCCAGTCAGACTGCCCGAGTTCAAACTTGCTCTACCAGGTACTAGCTGTGTGATCTTGGGCAGGTGCTAAAACTCTCTGAATCTCAGTTTCTTACCTGTGAAAAACAGGAAAGGCCATCTTCTAGGATTTTGTGAGGGTTAAATGAAATAATGCAAGTAAATACTATTCACTATTAGTAGTTACTGTAAGTATTGTGAATTATTATAATTCACTTCAATCCACTATTAGTATTATTAAAGACACTTTACATCACTGGAATAAATTAGTGAATGCACCTTGTTTGCATCCTCACCAAAACCAGTCAGAACTCTTGTAGAGCAATTTTGAAAACCACTCCTCAGTAGCATGACCTATCTCTGTCAGAGTATTTCTGCAGCACAGACATGCAGTCCCAGGAGGCAGAAATGCTGAAGCTGACCAAGATCTACTACACACTTTTCTCTCTATACAGCTGTGTATAGACAGAAAAGGCAGCATGGGGTCTAGGGTCTGATTTGAAATTGGAATCTGGAAGCACTGGCTACATAACTTCTTCTTAGGCTGGACGATGAGGCTCCTTGCCAAGATGAACTGAGGGGTCCTGTGACAATAGCTGTGGTCACGAGGAGTGGAAGGGTGTTTGCTGTCTTGTGAGGGTGTGTGCACCAAGCTAGGGGACATGCAGTGTCCTGATGCACTCTCCAGACTCCACTGGCTGGCCCAATGTTATGTTCTTCCATGGAACTAACTATTCTGGCACTGCCTGGAGTGGGCAGCAGGAAGCATCCCACACAGGGTGTTGCTGACACCAGATAGATATTCCTCTCCCCAAATACAGCCCAGGCCTGAAACCTAAGCTAGAGGTATTCCACCTGGAACAAGCAGCTTTGCCCCCGGCTTGCACCCTCTAGTGTGGTAACTCGCTAGCCCGGTTTCCATTCTGCTTCCTTGTTACAGCCTTATCTGAGCTCCGTACTTCTGGTCTAGCCATGCCTTCCCCTTAGTTTCCTTTGGCCTGTGCTTTTGTTGAATTGTTTTGTTTCAAGCATTTACTTCATTCTGCTTCATACAAATAGCTGTGCTGTGTGTCTTTCCCTAGAGCCCATGAGCAACCCACGGAGAGAAGTTGGGAGGGAATTAATATCTGAGTAACAAGGTAAAGTAAGGCCAGCAGTTTAGCCTCACAGTTAGATGTAGTTGGGGGAATCCAGTGAATCCTGTTTCTGGATTCAAGGGAGGAGGAGAAAGAGACAGAGAAGGATCAAATGCAGGGCACAAATCCCAAAAGCCAGACACTTTGCCAAGCATATTATGCACATTACTTTCCTTAGCCCTCCCAACAAACTTGTAAGGTAGGTATTCTTCTATCTCCACTTTATAGATGGAAGACCATGAGACTCAAAGAGCTTAAGGAACTTGCCCAAAGTCACCAGCTAGGAACAGCAGAGTACAGGTTAAAACCCAGGTGTGTCTGTCTCCAGAATCAAGGCTCTGTTTACTATACCAGCTGCCGGCAGCAGGCCTTCCCATGCCAAATTCTTTCCTGTGTCACACTGGCACCCACTTTTCCCTAGCCACACACAGCATAGGACCTGGCACGCAAGAGGACTTAACTGATGTTTCTAGAACTGAACTGAGGAACTGTGAACATTTTTAAGGTCACTCTTGTCTTACTCATTCTCTTGCCATGGGCCCAAGAGATGCCCCTGTGCTCAGTGACTACCAAGGGCCTGGCCCAGATGCTGTGGAGGGAGGAAAACACCGATATGCACGCTCCACATTGCAAGAGGAAAAGCGCAGGTGTGAGAAACATTGCAGTAATCCAGCTTCTTGGTTTCAGTTCTGTCTTTGGTCAGGGACACTGTGGTTCTCTGAGACACTCTTTGTTGCTCCTACATTTCTACAGTTGGGCTGTGCTGACTTTCAGTTTCGCAGATCACTGGAAGATGCCACGTAATCTCTCTGAGCCTCAGTCTATCATCTATAAAATGGGTGAAATGCTACCTGCCTTATCCATATCACAAGACTGTTATAGGGATCACTTTTTTTTTTTTTTTTGAGATGGAATTTTGCTCTTGTTGCCCAGGCTGGAGTGCAATGGCACGATCTCAGCTCACCGCAACCTCCACCTCCTGGGTTCAAGCAATTCTCCTACCTCAGCCTCCTGAGTAGCTGGGATTACAGGCATGCACCACCATGTCTGGCTAATTTTGTATTTTTTAGTAGTGATGGGGTTTCTCCATGTTGATCAGGCTGGTCTCAAACTCCCAACCTCAGGTGATCCACCTGCCTCGGCCTCCCAAAGTGCTGGGATTACATGTGTGAGCCACGTTTTTAAAGATTTAAGTTAAAGTTCTTGATGAACTATCAAGGTTTAAACACATCTAGGGGATTCATCAGTTTGTTAAAGGAGAGCCCTAAAGGCTGGGGTGAAAACAACCCTGAACGCAGGTGACTCTAAGAACAGAACGTGCTGGTTTTCCCCTGATGGAGAATAAAAGTGAAAGCTTGAAACTCTGGAGACTAAGAGCAGAACCTGTCCCCTCATCATGAATATCTCAAGATCTGTGTTCCCCTAGCCTCCAAGTCCCAGGCCCATCCCCCTGCCATCTCTCAGGTCCTTAGAGGTGAGCAGTGAGAATCCACAGGGACAGGAATTACCACTGTGTGCCAGGCTTGAGCTCCCCCACTGAAACCACTTATGGGACATGAAAGGCCCAACTCAGGGTGAAGGGTGACTCCCAGCAGCTGGCAGGAGAGGGAGGAAGGGGAAAGAGATGCAAGAGGACCAGATACAAAACACAAATCCCAAGGCACTACATCCCCACAGGTCTTTAAAAACCTGGACATCTCTGGAAACATGACTGAAATGGCATGATGCAGACTACATGCGTCTTGGAACTGACTGTGGCTCATCCTCCATCTCATGCCTCCACAATTCAGCCTCTCTGGAAATGCTCAGACTCCTTGTGATACATTAGTCAAAGAGATGTGAGGGTCACAAGGACACCGTCTAGAGCTGCATGACCTGAGTTTATAGCACATGCGCACAGAGTCACGCACCCACGCGCATGTGCGCACACATACACACACACACACACACAAAGCCTGGCTCCCATAGAGGTAGCACCTCAATGAAAATTGCACATGCCTAGAGTAAACCAGTGTACGTAGCAAATAGACGAGGCTGGGAGGCAGTGGAAGGGGGAACTTACCTATGAAAAGACCAAGGAGGAGCAAGAACCGTGGTAGAGAATGGGCCATAAAGTGCACCTGCAGAACTACTTGTCACATGGCAGCAGATGACGGACTATGCATGCGTAAATGTCAGCCTACTACCAGTTCCTGTTTTTAGTGTCACCACTTTAATCACATGTAGTTTATGTGTCACAAGATATGAAGATGAGGGGACGCAAAAGAAAGACGGGTGAGAAGCGCCTGAACGAGCTATTTAGAAGCCAACGCCGGTGACATCACGGCCTTGCTTTAAACCCCTCAGGGGTGTACCACCCCCACAAGGCTAAAGTCCGGGGTCAAAGTCCTTGTGGACAAGGCCCTTCATGATTGGCTTGTGTCTTGCCAACCTACCTGGTCGCGCTCTGTCACCAAGTCTCACAGCTTGGACTCCAGTCACCACAGACTGCTTCTAAAGCAGTCCCCTTAGGATTTCTTGTTTTTGTAAATGCAGCTCTACTCCCTCAGGCAATCTTACTGATTGGATTGCCCTAGTCTCTGTCATCTACCTCACCTACCTCACCCTAACACCCTCCTATTGCCCATCTCCAGTCATCACCACCTTGGGAAAGGCCTCCCTGAAGCCCCAGGCTAGGATGATGCTAGGACATCCATTCCCTCTTGCCGTTGGACATCAGGCCTGTGGTTATGGGTCAGGACACTTGTACTACAAGCCTCCCAGTTCTCAGGTCTTCTGATGCAGGCTGGGACCTACACCACCAGCTTCCCTGGTGGTGTAGTCACCACATCATGAGACTTCTCAGCCTGCATAATCATGTGAGCCAATTCCTATTAAAAGAGAAAAAAGGAAACAATATATATATATATTCAAGGTGTGGTTTCTCTGAAGATCCCTAGCTAATACAACTGCCTGTGGCATTTGACACTTGAAATACTCTCTCCTCCTGGATGCCAGGATACCATCCCCCCCCACCCCCCCCACCGTTCTCCTCGCTCCTTCATTCAATGTGTATTTGTTGAGTTCCTGCTAGGTGCCGCAAAGGCTCTGTGCTAAGGACTGGGGATACAGAGATGAAAGGAAGTGTCTGCAACCATGTTGCTTACAGTCTAGTGGGAAAGAAAATTTATGTCAATAAAAAATAAAGTAATGCAGGTGGTTTTACTTTCTGGTTGGGTACAGTGTGTTGGGCATGAGGCTTTCTGGTTTGAATCCTGCCTCTGCTGCTTGCTAGTTGTGTGACCTTGGCAAACTACCTGCCAATCAATAAGAGTTAGGAGTTCTCCATTATAATTTATTTCCTTGAAGATGGTTTTTGCACATAAAAATTTATTCATAGGCCATATTGCTTTTAAGAACTCATATTCAATTTATTAAATAAATAAATTTAAAACCTAAGTCAGCCTTAAGTTCAGTTCAGCTTACAAATCTTACTGTTCTGCTTACAAATTAGGCAAATTTTAACTACCCTTCTTGAGGACTATTAATAAGATTTAACTCATGGCCAGGCATGGTGGCTCACACCTGGAATCCTAGCACTTTGGGAGGCCGAGGCAGCAGATCACTTCGAGCTCGGGAGTTCAAGACCAGCCTGAGCAACATGGTGAAACCCCATCTCTACAAGAAATACAAAAATGAGCCGGGCATGGTGGCTCATGACTGTGGTCCCAGCTACTCAGGAGGCTGAGGCTGGAGGATCGCTTGAGCAGGGAAGTAAAGGTTGTAGTGAGCTGAGATCGTACCACTGCACTTCAGCCTTGGTCACAGAGCAACATCCTGTCTCAAAAATAAAATAATAATAATAATAATAATTTGACTCATTTTACAAATTTATAAGTTGATTCCCTTATTATTCTAACTAATAAATGTAATATATTTAGTTTTGTTTTAAAGTATTTTAATCAGCAAATAAACCTTCCCAAATACTTAAAGGCTTGTAAACCTAATACATTAAACTTCTAAGTATGGCAATTCTTAAGTTGTCTTAAATTATTCAATTCTTCATGTAAATTAAGATTTCCAACTAAAATCACAAATGCACAAATGTAAATCAATTACATATTTCAAATGAGAAACACAAATATCTCAGTTCATTCTGGCTGCTATAACAAAAATATCTTAAACTGGGCAATTTATAAGTAGTGGAAATTTATTTCTTATGGTTCTGGAAGCTGAGAAGTCCAAGATCAAGGTGCCAGCACACTCTCGGTCTGGTTAGGGCTTACTCTCTGCTTCCAGGGTGGGGCTTTGTTGCTGCATCTTCCAGAGGAGATGAACACTGTCTTCACATGGCAGAAGAGTAGAAGGGCAAGAAAGGGCCAGATAACTCTCTGAAGTCTCTTTTATAAGGGTGTTAATCCATATATGAAAGCAGAGTGCTCATGACTTAATCATTTCCCAAAAGGCCCCACCTCTCAATACTATCGCTTTGGGGTTTAAGTTCCAATATATAGGACAGGCACAGTGGCTCATACCTCTAATCCCAGCACTTTGGGAGGCCGAGGCAGGTGGATCACCTGTGGTTGGGAGTTCGAGACCAGCCTGGCCAACATAGTGAAACCCTGTCTCTACTAAAAATACAAAATTAGTCAGGTGTGGTGGCACGTGCCTGTAGTCCCAGCTACTCGGGAGGCTGAGGCAGGAGAATCACTTGAACCCAAGAGGCAAAGGTTGCAGTAAGCTGAGATTGCACCACTACACTCCAACCTGGGTGACAGAGTGAGACTCCGTCTCATTAAAAAAAAAAAAAAGTTTCCAACATATGAATTTTAGAGGGACAAATACATTCAAACCACGGCAACAAAGTTTACTACAATTTTAATGAACTAAATTTCCTCAAATAATACATATACTTAAAAAATATTAACTGATTACCTTGAACATGTCTATTTTGTATTCCTTATTTTCCCGGGATTGAAAGATTCGTAACCACAAAAGAAACGATTATGTCATCCCATTTACAGCCGTTTCCTGGGGTACCTTCTCAACTAGCTAAAGTTGCTTAATGACCAGAAATACCACTGACATGTTAACTAATGGTATTACCAGCACCCCTTTTTTTTTTTGAGATGGAGTTTCGCTCTTGTTGCCCAGGCTGCAGTGCAATGGCACAAACTCGGCTCACCGCAACCTCTGCCTCCCGGGTTCAAGCGATTCTCCTTCCTCAGCCTCCCCAGTAGCTGGGATTACAGGCGCGTGCCACCACGCCTGGCTAATTTTGTTTTGTTTTTGTTTTTGTTTTTTAGTGGAGATGGGGTTTCACCATGTTAGCCAGGATGGTCTTAATCTCCTGACCTCGTGATCTGCCCACCTCCACCTCCCAATAATTTTGTATTTTTGATAGAGACAGCATTTCTCCATATTGGTCAGGCTGGTCCTGAGCTCCTGACCTCATGTGATCCGCCCACCTCGGCCTCCCGAAGTGCTGGGATTACAGGCGTGAGCCACTGCGCCCAGCCAGCAGCACCGCTTTTTGCTTGCTTTGTTGCTACCCTCTAAAAGGCTGGTCTCATAGCCTATATCCCTAGTTTCCACTTGAACACTGTGACATTCCCTAATTCTTCCCTCTACTGTGGCTGCAGCAGTTGATTTGATGTTGAATTTCTTTAGCTCCTAAGATATATTTGTCTTTTCATCTAAGTGTAAAAAGCTTTGAGCTTGTCAAAATTCTAGTCTTTCATATTCTTCCAATCTGTAGTAGCATATATATACTGCAAGTCAATACAACATTAAAAATAAAGTCCAAAAAATGCAATTGTGTAAAATTCAGGGTCGTCTTACTTGCACAATGAATGAAGTGTTGGTTGGGGGCTGGTGGTGAAGCAACACAGCTGAGTATGTGGCTGTGGCTGCCAGACCCAAATCTCAACCCAGGCTGGAGTCTGATGCTACCTGGAGGCAATGCCCAATTGACAGGGGTGATTCTGGGCTTGTAGCTGGCTGGACTCCCGGGACAGTAGCAGGGATTTCAAAAATTTTCCAGTCAGTCACACCCATTTGCTGGGCTGGTTGAAGGATACTGAGAAGGACAACACTGGAGACGCCGGGGCCAACATCACTGGATGTTGCTCCCTGATGCCCAATGCTAGTGCCTTTGCCTCCCTATCCTGATGAGAATATTAGCCCTCCCCATGTGAGGACAGGGCACACTTAACAAATGCATCGTACCAAAATTTATATTAATTTAGGTTTTACTATACTTAAATGATAATACTTAAATTGGATTTTGTGTATCATAAGACTGTGTCCTCCTATGGTCACAACTTCAAAGGAGGTCATTTCAGTGATGTTACTTTCCTAAATCTCAGTTTCCTCATCTCTAAAATGGGGATAATCGGAGTATCACCCAAATAGGGTCTATTTTAGGATTAAAGGAGAAAACATATGTAAAGTTCTAAACACAGAGTCTCACTCATAGTAATTACCCAATAAATGTTAGTAATTATTTTTATTATTACCAGTCTCTCTGAATTCCCTTCTGCCTTTACCCTCGCCTCCCATGCAGACTGTTCCTGCTCTCATGCTCTGTACCCAGACTCCTTCAATAGCTTCCGCACCTGTCTTCTCATCCCCAGGCTCATCCCTTCCACCCATTCTCCCTCCACTCTGCAGCTCCAGGAAGCTTCCTACTCCTACTGGATTCTTGTTGCCTTCAGCTTGGTAACAGGATGCTTTATCTGGGCTCTGGTAACCTCTCCTGACTGTATGTCCTGCAATCCCCTCTAGACAGCCCATATTCTAGTCACAGGACCAAGGCTAGAGTGAAACAAGACATGCTCCTAGTGGACAAAATTTAAAGATTTTCAAGATTCTGTCACTTTCAATATTGTGCAACATCAGATCATGACCAGCCTCTAAAGATGCTTTCCATGGACAGAAGCCTGTTATCTTAATGGTTCCTCTCTCTCTCCCTTCTTCCTTTGAACCCAGACTTCCTGGGTTCAAGTCCTTACTAACTATAAAACTTATAGTAAGCTATTTAACCCCTCTCCACCTCAGTTTTCTCATTTATAGAATGGGGATGATAAAAGATATCTCATAAAACTATTGTAAGATCAAATGAGTGAATATGTTAAAGTGTTAGAAGATGGACTAGCACTCTGTAAGCTTTCATCGAATATTAGCTAAAACTACACACTCTGCCAGCCTCAAGTTTTCCTGCCAAGTCCCCTTAATGTTACAGCCTAAGTAAACAAATGACCTGAAGCCCGAAACACAAACTACAGCATGGCCAGCTATTACACTACTGACAAGAAGAAGGAGGAGAAAAAGACAGTTTCCCAAGTCAGGATATAGGGAATCATGCCATTCTCCAGCCTACCTTTTCAACTCAATCACCTCTACAGTGTCACATATGATGTCCACCCCCATTGCAGTCTCCCTGATGCCTTTGTCCATATTAAAAGTCCTTCATTGCATGTGACAGAAAGCTAGCACAAACTGCCTTGAGCAAAATAGAAAATGTATTGGGTCACTGTATTAGTTATCTGTTGCTGTGTAACAAATTTCCCCAAACTTCACAGCTAAAAACAGTAAGCATTTTTGATGAAAAATAAAAAGTTAAAAAAATTTTAAAAACAAAACATTTATTATCTCACAGTTTCTCTTGATAAGGAATCTGGGCATGGCTTAGCTGGGTGCCACTGGCTTAAGGTACTCACATAGCTAACATCACGGTGTCAGCCAGGGCTGCAGTCATTTCAAGGCCCTCCTGGGGAGGATCCACTTCCAGTCTCACTCATGTGATTCTTGGCTGGCCTCAGTCCTCATGGACTGTTGGCCAGAGGAATCAGCTCCTCGCTGGTTGTTGGCTGGGGGCCTCCCTCTGTTCTTAGTTTTGGAACCCTCTCCCTAAAGTATCTCACAAAATAATACCTGGCTCCCCTCAGTGTAAGGTAGGGAGACAGAGATAGTGGGAAAGAGAGAGAGGGAGAGAGGGCAAGAGAAAGAGAGAGAGCATATGCACACACATGCTAACCCCAAGATGGAAGTCACAGCTTTTTTGTAACCTAATCTCAGAAGTGACCCATCCCACATCTCTGCCACATTCTGTTTACTTGAAGCAAGTCACTAAATCCAGGCCACACTCAAGAAGAGGTGATTACACAGAGGCATGAATGCCAGGAGGTACAGATCTTTAGCAGTCACCTTTAGGAGCCAAATTTAGAACCCAAGTCCCTTGATGTCAAAGCAAGTGACGCTCCACATCAGTCACAAATGAGGCCCTGAATAGACTTGGGAAGTCTACCTGCCTGCGCAGATGGGAGGAGTCTGTGGTGTTTTGTATAAACAATGCTCCCTCTGAGACACACACACATACACATACACATGCACACACACACGCACATACACATGCAGAAGCTGTGACACGTGCGGAAGCTGTGGTAAGTGCATCCTCCTTCAGTCTCAGTTCTGAAAATAGATCATCATGGTGGCACCAAAGAGTCACACAGATGACTGGGCTCCTGGGCCTTTCTCCAGTAAGCCACAGAGGAGTCAGCTGCAAACATTCTCTTCTGTTCTACAGACCTCTCTCCTCTTCCTGCTCATGGGTAAGTCCACTTTATGGCCACCACTTCTTGCTACTGGGGTTCTTCTGAGGCCAGTTGCATTCCCTGCCTGGGAGATTCTTCTTTTTGTTTTTTGTTTTTTGTTTTTAACAGAGTCTTGCTCTGTTGCCGGGCTGGAGTGAAGTGGCACAATCTCGGCTCACTGCAACCTCCACCTCCCGGGTTCAAGCGATTCTCCTACCTCAGCCTCTTGAGTAGCTGGGATTACAGGTGCATGCCACCACACCCAGCTAAACTTTGTATTTTTAGTAGGGGCAGGGTTTCACTATGTTGGCCAGGGTGGTCTCGATCTCTTGACCTTATGATCTGCCCGCCTCAGCCACCTGAAGTGCTGGGATTACAGGCGTGAGCCCAGTTCTTGTTGGTAAAATCGGGAAACTCCTCTCCTTGCCAGAAATTACTTTGCATGTGTGCATATTCGTGTACTATGAAGGGGGTAACATTCTAGCCCCGGTCTCAAATAGCTCTGGGCTCAAACTACATTTCTCTCGCCCTCACACTTTCCTAAGAAATGCCAAGTACATAATGAGTTTGTTCCCTGTATAGCGTGGATAAAACCCACAGAGGGATCCAGGAAAATCCCCTGATGAGAAGCCACCTAGCAATTTCCTAGGGATAGAGAGAACTTCTGGAGCTTCTTTCTACATATCCTGCCTTGGTTATCATATACACTGGCTTTATTACTGAGGCTTCACTGGGGACCTGGAGGTGGTTAGGTGACCCTGGGCAAGGCGGCGTCTATCTGGATATCCTTTTCTCCTCAACCTTTTTCCTCCCTATCAAGACCCAACTCCTGGGAAACATCTCTCCGCTGCATGGCCCGGAACCCCACTGTTCAGCAGATAGAGCCAATCCAGTACCCCAGAGAGGATCTCAGTCACCTGGGACTATGGCAGCTACTGTCCTTCTGTGGTGCTGCTTTCTCCAGGGCTTCAGGGATGATGGTGCAGGTAGCACTAGAGATCTGAGAGCAGTGGGGGTTGGCTGTTGGTGCCTGAAGGGAGCTCTAGAAACACTCCTAGATGCAGATATGGGTGAACGAGGAGCCTAGACCTCAGGGCTGAGGTCCAGTCTGACCTCTCTTCACTTTCAATTTTATCTTGGCTCATCAAAACACACAGAAAGCAGCAAGGCTGTTTATGTTTACGTCCAACCTTTGGAGTGTTCCTTGATTGTGTTGAGCAAACCTGAAATAAGCTACATTCAAGGTCATCCAAGCCTCAAATGATTAATGCAGTGAATTTCAAACAGTTCAGAGCAAAGAGGCATCTCCTTCGGTCTGGCTCCACTGATTAGGATGACCTCAAATCTCACTCTTTTGGTCTGAAAGGATGATGCTTTTGTATCTCCAAAGAGTCATTTCAGGAACTTAAAAAAGCAGTTGAGTGAAAAGACCCCTCTCACTTTAGTATCAGGAACATCTGAAATTAAATCATTGCTCCATCATTTATTAGTGGTGTGGGCCTCTATTTCTTAAGTGTAAAATATAGTTAGTAGGATGCATCATGCAACACTCTTACAGATTGTAGATGATCTATACACACACACACACACACACACGTATAGTGGCACATAGTTGGCAGAAGCTATGATTGTTATTATTATAATTACTGTTCTGTGCATTCTTTGGAAACTATTAAGAGACAGGTGAGTCAAATTCAGTTATTGCAATCTTTGAATGCTCTTTTATTATGTGTCCTATGGTGCAATTCAAAATAAAATGACTGGTACTGGGGACCTGTCATTGTACTGGGAGCTGCATTGCACTGTCTTCTGCAACAAGATTTGCCCTGTGAGGCCCACATCCTGGCCCCTCCACTGACAGTCTGTGAGGCTTTGTTTATGGTTTTTGTCTGATGTAAGAAAATTTGAAGTCAAAACAAGTCATATGCACCCAGTCAAGACCCAGCAGCTCCTGGGCTTCCAGGATACAGATGGACAGTACTCCTGGCCTCCCTACTTCAGGGGCATCATGGACATAGGATCTGGACTCTGTGACTGATCAACCCTGTAATCTCAGGGAAGTGGCTTAAATTCTCTAAATTTCAGCTCCTCTTCTGTAAAAAGGGGCTAATTATAGTATAGTTATGAGAATTAAATGAGATAATTTACATAAAGTACCTAATTCACACATAGCAATCGTAAGCAGTGTCTTCCAGATGGGAAGAGCTCTCTTTTAGAAGACCTCAAACCAACCTCACATCAACTCATCCTGAATCTGTCTAAAGAATCCACCTGACCCGACCTTCTCATGTCCAGGATCCCTACCCCTGCATGCTCCATAGCTGCCTCTCCACAAGGTGCAAGTCCTTGGCTGATGGAGGTCTAAGCAGAGAACCCCCATGACCTGCACCAAGCAGCCTCTCTCCTTCCAGTGTCTGCATATTCTGTAACCTCTGGGTTTTCAGAGCTTGCTTCAGCTTTCTTCCACCCCTCCAGGCTATGCTTATGCTCCTTTTTTGTCTCTAACATTTTCTACTTATTTTCCCACCCAGAATTCCTGGTGGAGTCTGGGTCCCAAACCCATCTGATTTGGTCTAGAATTTCCAAAGTGCTCTCCAGAGCCTCGGAAGCCCTGGAATGTGGGAATCCAAGCTAGGGTCACCCAGAAGACACCCATAGGGTCCCTACAAGAAAATTAACTGCTTTGGCCAAATACCAGCTTCCTAGATGCCTTGGTAACAATGTTTATCAGGAATATGATCTTGCCTAAGATGAGGAAATCAGGAACTGTACTGGTACCACCAGCTATTCCCACCCCCAAACCTGGCCAAACCAAAGTCAATCTGAGATCCCATGGACAATGAGGGGAAAAGTAGGGTGAGGTAGAGGTAGGAGAAGCTCCTTTAGTTCCCGACACTGCTGTGAGAGTTCTCAAACATTCAGAAAAGTTGGAGCATTTACCCTGAACATTCATATGCCTACTACCTAGATTCTAACACAAACGTTTTACTTTGCTTGCTTTATCACTCACCTGCCCATCTAACCATCCCTCTACCCACCCATATTTTTAAAAATATGCTCCTTTATACTTCATTGGCTCTTCACAATTTGCAGCAACCTGCTTTCATTTCATTTTTATCATATCTCTTGAAGAAAATGGTGCAGGTATGAACATTTCAACCTTTTAGATAAGTAAACTGATTCACTGAAAAATTCAGAAATGTACCCAAAGTCACAAGGCTAATTCCCCTACTGGAACAGAAACCCAGAAGATCTGTTTCACAGATTGTTGTGGCTACTTTTAAGGGAGACAGTGTTTGGAGAATGGAGGAATTAATGACTTTGCTAGGCAATGGACCTAGAAGAAGGAGGACGAGAATCTCATTTCATTTCTCAGCATCTGACATTTATGCCCCATGTATATTCACAGGGTAAAAGAAAGAAGGCTAGCTCAAGGAGTCTAGCTGCTCCTCCAAGTCCCTCTTCTATCTCTGCAGGACTAAGAGCCTCTGGAAAGGACTCGGCCCCAACAGTGGTGTCAGGGATCCTAGGGGGTTCTGTGACTTTCCCCCTAAATATCTCAGTAGACACAGAGATTGAGCACGTCATCTGGATTGGTCCCAAAAATGCTCTTGCTTTCGCACGTCCCAAAGAAAATGTAACCGTTATGGTCAAAAGCTACCTGGGCCGACTAGACATCACTAAGTGGAATTACTCCCTGTGCATCAGAAATCTGACTCTGAATGATGCAGGATCCTACAAAGCCCAGATAAACCAAAGGAATTTTGAAGTCACCACTGAGGAGGAATTCACCCTGTTCGTCTATGGTGAGTTCCAGAGAGCTTCTGTGTTTTGATCTTTTCTTTTTTTTATTTGTGCAAATTTATGGGGTATGTGTGAAATTTTGTCATATGTATATAGTGCATACTGATCAAGTCAGGGTTTTCAGTGTGTCTGCTGCCTGAGTACAATATATTCCTGTTAAGTATAGTCACCCTACTCTGCTATCAAAAATTGAATTGATTCTTTCTATCTTACTGTATGTTTGTACCCTTTAACCCACTTCTCTTCATCATCCCCCCACAACCCACTCCCCACACTCAC
Source organism: Pongo abelii (assembly GCF_028885655.2). Taxonomy (NCBI): domain Eukaryota; kingdom Metazoa; phylum Chordata; class Mammalia; order Primates; family Hominidae; genus Pongo; species Pongo abelii. The sequence continues at coordinate 89,591,947 of NC_071985.2, read as the reverse complement.
CCTTCTCAGTCTCTGCTATCTTTCCACGATCTACCTCCACATGATCAAAATTTTTAGTACCCACATATAAGTAAGGTATGTGTCTTTTTGTGCCTAGCTTATTTCACTTAAGATAATGACCTCCAGTTTCAGCCACATTGCTGCAAAAGACATGATTTCATTCTTTTTTATGGATTTTTAAATTGTTTAAATATATTTAGAGGGTACAAGTGCAGGTTTATTGCATGCACATATTGCATGCTGGGGAAGTCTGGGCTTTCAGTGCACCCATCACCCGAAGAGTGACCATTGTACTCAATAGACAATTTTTCAACCCTCACTCCTCTCCCACCCTCCTACCTCTTGTAGGCTCCACTATCCATTATTCCTACTCTGTATGTCCATGTGTACCCATTGCTTCCACTTATAGGTGAGAACGTGTGGTATTTTACTTTCTGTTTCTGAGTTATTTCAGCTAGGATAATGGCCTCCAGTTTCATCCATGGTGCTGCAAAAGACATGACTTCATTCTTTTATGGCTGATTAGTATTCCATGATGTGTATACATATATGTATGTATGTGCATACTGCATTTTCTTTATCCATTCTTCCGCTAAGAGACACAGATTAATTCTATATCTTTGCTATTGAGAATAGTGCTGCAATAAACATACAAATGCAGGTATTCCTTGGATATATCAATTTCTTTTCTTTTCCTTTGGGTAGATATCCAGTAGTGGTATTACTGGATCAAATGCTAATTAAATGTTTAGTTTTTTGAGAAATCTTCATATTGTTTTGCATAGTGGCTGTACTAGTTTCCATCCCCACCAAGAGTGTCTAAGAGTTCCCCTTTTCTCCACATCCTGCCAACACGTGGTTAGTGTTTAAATAACCGCCATTCTGACTGGAGTGAGATAATATCTCATTGTGATTTTCATTTGTATTTCTCAGATAATTGGTGATATTGAGCATTTTTTAATATATCTGTTGGTCATGTGTATGTCTTCTTTTGAGAAATGTCTATTTATATCCTTTGCCCACTTTTTAATGGAATTATTTTTTTTTCTGTTGAGTTATTTGAGTTCCTTGTATATTCTGGATATTAGTTCCCTGTCAGATGAATAGTTTACAAATATATCTGCCATTCAACTGGTTGTCTCTTCACTCTGTAGATTATTTCTTTTGCTGTGCAAAAGCTTGTTAGTTTAAATCCCTTTTGTCTATTTTTGTTTTTGTTGCCTGTGCTTTTGAGGTCTTAGTCATAAATTATTTGTCCAGACCAATGTCCAGGAGAGTTTTCCCTAGGTTTTCTTCTAGTATTTTTATAGTTTTCAGGTCTTACATTCAAGTCTTTAACTGATTTTGAGGAGGTGTTTTCATATGATGAGAAATAGGGGTTCAACTTCATTCTTCTGCATGTGACTATTCAATTTTCCCAGCACCATTTATTGAAAAGTTGTCCGTCCACGTCATCGAGGGTGACCACCGCATGCTCCCAGAGGGCAGCGGCCTGGAGTTCATCATCAGCACCCTGGCTGAACCAGGTGTGAGCGTGCGGGAGGGCTAGGCCCGCACCCCCACCTGCCACTGGAGACCGTTCCTCCATCCCCACCTCACCGCCGCGCAGCGGGGCTGGAAGGGTCCTGCCGGTGGGACCCTGCCCGGCCCAGTGCCACTGCCCCCCGAGGCTGCTAGACGTGGGCGTCAGGCGTGTCCCACCCACCCGCCGCCTCCCATGGCAAGTCAGGAACACCGGAGCCGCCAACTTGGAGACTCCTTGTCTGTGAAGAGCCGGCGACGCCCGCAGGAACCGGGCTGGGCCTTGTGTGCCAGTGGGGTTTGTGCTTGGTCTTTCTCCTCTTGGATTTGCTTATTTATTGCATTGCTGGTAGAGACCCCCAGGCCTGTCCACCCTGCAAAGACTCCTCGGGCAGCATGCGGGTCCCGCACACTGCACCCATTTCCCCGATGTCCCCTGCGGGCGCGGGCGGCCACCCGGGCGTGCTGGCTGCGGCCCCCTCTCAGCCAGGCTTGGCTCAGCCCACTGCGTGGGAGGTCACCGGCCACTCCCCGAGAAGCCGGGATCCCCGGGATGCAGGCCCACAGTGCGGGGCTGCACCCGTGATGCGGAGCTGGCCTCCAACCCTGCGGGCCGCACAGGGCACCAACTCAGTGTTTGTTAGTGTTTGTTTTTCCAAGAAATTGTTCAAATTGCTGCTCAGATTTTTAGATTTACTGTAGCTGCCAGTGTACACGTCTGGACCCCATTTCATTTTTACACCAATTTGGTAAAAATGCTGCTCTCCTCAGCCTCCCCACAATTAAACTGCAAGTGGTCTCTAAAAAAATAAAAATTAAAAAATAAATAAATAAATAAATAAATAAATAAATAAAAAGTGTCTTTTCTCCCCAGTGTAAGTTTTTGTTGGATTTGTCAAAGGTCAATTGGCTATAAATCTGTGGCTTTATTTCTGTGTTCTCTGTTCCATTGGTCTATGTGTCTATTTTTATAATACCATGCTCTTTTGGTTACTATAGCCATATACTGTGTACTGAAGTCGAGTAATGTGATGCCTCTAGTTTTGTTCTTTTTGCTTAGCATTGCTGTGACTATTCATGGTCTTTTGTGGTTCCATATATATTTTAGGATTTTTTTTTCTGGCCAGGCACAGTGGTTCATGCCTGTAATCCCAACACTTTGGGAGGCTGAGGCAGGCAGATCTCTTGAGGTCAGGAGTTTGAGACCAGCCTGGCTAGCATGGTGAAACCCTGTCTCTACTAAAAATACAAAAATTAGCCAGGGGTGGTGATGGGCGCCTGTAATCCCAGCTACTCAGGAGTCTGAGGCGGGAGAATCACTTTAATCTGGGAGGCAGGGGTTGCAGTGAGCCAAGATCATGCCACTGAAAGCCAGCCTGCGTGAGAGAGTGAAAACTGTGTCTAAAAAAAAATTTTTTTTAAAAAGATTGTTTTTCTAATCTGAGAAGAATAAGGTTGGTAGTTTGATAGGGATTCCCTTGAATCTGTAGCTTCTATGGGCAATATGGTCATTTTAACAATATTGATTCTTCTGGTCCATGAGCATGGGATATTTCTCCATTTGTTTGTGTCATCTATGATTTTTTTCATCAGTGTTTTGTAGTTTGGCTTGTAGAGATCTTTCACCTCCTTGGTTATACTTATTCCTAGGGTTTTTTAATAGCTATTGTAAATGGGATTGACTTCTTTATTTCCTTCTTGATTAAATAATTATTGGTGTATAGAAATGCTACTGATTTTTGTACACTGATTTCTATCCTGCAACTTTACTGAATTCATTTATCAAATCTAAGAGTTTTTTGGTGGAGTCTTTAGGTTTCTCTAGTTATAAGATCACATCATCAGGCTGAGCGTGGTGGCTCACACCTGTAATCCTAGCACTTTGGGAGGCCAAGGCAGGTGGAATGCTTGAGCTCGGAAGTTCAAGACCAGCCTGAACAACATAGCAAAACCCCATCTCTACAAAAAATACAAAAATTAGCTGGGCGTGGTGGCATGTGCTTGTAGTATCAGCTACTCTGGAGGCTGAGGTGGGAGGATTGCTTGAATCTCAGGAGGTTGAGGCTGCAGTGAGTCACGACTATACCACTGCACTACAGCCTGGGTGAAAAAATGAGACCCTGTCTCAAAAAAAAAAATTATATCATCAGCAAAGAGGAACAATTTGTCTTTCTCTTTTACACTTTGAATGTTTTTTCTTTCTTTATTTTGCCTAATTTCTCTGAGTAGAACTTTCAGTACTATGTTGAATAAAAGTCGTGAAAGTGGGTATCCTTATCTTGTTCCAGTTCTCAGAAGAAAGGTTTTCAACTTTTCTCCATTTGGTACAATGTTAATTGTGGAATTGTCATACATGGGCTTTATTATTTTGAGATATATTCCTTCTATTCCTAGTTTGTTGAGAAATTTTTTCAGGAAAGGATTTGGACTGTATCAAGTGCTCTTTCTATAACCATTGAGATGATCATATGGTTTTTATCCTTCAGTCTATTGATGTGGTGTATCACATTTATTGATTTACATATGTTAAACCATCCTTGCATCCGTGGGATAAATCCCACTTGATCATGTATTTTCTTTTTGATATGATGTTGGATTCTGTTTGCTAGTATTTTGTTGAGGATTGTTGCATCTATGTTCATCAGGAATATTGGCCTGTAGTTTTCTTTTTGTTGTTGTGTCCTTGTCTGATTTTGGTATTAGCATGATGCTGGCCTCATAGAATGAGTTAAGGAAAATTCCCCCTGCTTTGATTTTTAAGAATAGTTTCAGGAGGATTGATATTAGTTATTATTTGTATATTTGGTAGAATTTGGCTGTGAATCCATCAGTCTTGGGCTTTTCTCTGTTGGGAAACTTTTTTATTACAGATTAATTTCACTACTTGTCATTGGTGTCTGTTCAGATTTTCTATTTTTTACTGATTCAGTCTTGGTAGGTTGTATGTTTCTAGGAATTTATCCATTTTCTCTAGGCTTTTCAGTTTGCCAGAGTATAGTTGTTCATAATAGTCTCTGACGGTCTTTTGTATTGTGGTATTTTGTATTTCTGTAATGTCAGTTGTAATGTCTCCACTTTTTCTGATTTTGTTTATTTGGGTCTTCTCTCTTATTTTCTTAATTAGCCTAGCTAGCAAGTTATTAATTTTGTCTGTCTTTTCAAAGAGCTAACTTTTTGTTCCATTGATTCTTTGCATTTTTTTAGTCCCTACTTCATTGAGTTTTGCTCTGATATTTATTATTTCTTTTCTTCTGCTAATTTTGGGTTTAGTTTGTTCTTGCTTTTCTAGTTCCTGAAGTGCATTGTTACATTATTAATTTGTGATCTTTATACTTTTTTCACGTAGGCATTTATTTCTATAAATTTCTCTCAGCACTGCTTTTGCTGTACTCCATAGCTTTTGGTATGTTGTGCTTTCTTTTTCATTTGTTTCAAGAACTTTTTTTAAATTTCCATCTTAATTTCTTTGTTGACCCAATGGTCAGGAGCATGTTGTTTAATTTCCATGTATTTGTGTCATTTCCAAAGTTCCTGTTAATATTGATTTCTAGTTTTATTCCGTTGGAATTGAAAATATATTTGATATGATTTCAATTTTTTAAAATTTGTTGAGACTTGTATTGTGGCCTAACAAATAGTTTATCCTGGAGAATGTTTCGTCTATTAATGAAAAGAATGTATATTCTGCAATTGTTGGATAGAATGTTCTGTAAATATCTGTTAGGACCATTTGGTCTAAACTCCAATTTAAATCCAATGTTTCTTTGTTGATTTTCCATCTAGAAGCTCTGCCTAATGCTGAGAGTGGAGTGCTGAAGTCCTCCACTATTATTCTGTTGCAGTCTCTCTCTCTCTCACACACACACACACACACACACACACACTCTTACTCTCACTCTGTCTCTGGTAATATTTGCTTTATGAATCTGGGTGCTCCAGTGTTGGGTGCATATACATTTAGAGTTGTTATATCTTCTTGCTGGATTGATCCCTTCATCATTATATAATGGCATTGTTTGTCTTTTTTTTTTTTTTTTAACTGTTTTTGACTTAAAGTCTGTTTATCTGATATAAATATAGCTAGCTATTCCTGCTTCCTTTTGGTTTCCATTTGCATGGAATTGTTTTTCCATTTCTTTACTTGTAGTCTATATATCTTTACTGTTAAGGTGAATTTTGTGTAATTAACATATAGATGGATCATGTTTTTAAATCCATTCCACCATTCTACATCTTTTAAATGGATAATTTAATCCATTTACATTCAGAGTTACTATTGATATGTGAAGCTTTTTCCTGTATACTGTTAATTGTTTTCTGGTTGTCTCATATATTCTTTGTTTCTTTCTCTCTTGTTTGTCATTGTGGTTTGGTAGGTATCTGTAGTGACATCATTCAAGTCCTTTCTCTTCACCCTTTGTGTGATTGCTTTACAAATGAGTTTTATACTTCTGTGTGTTTCCATCATGGTAAATGTCATCTTTTGCTTCTGGGTTTAGGACTCCCTTGAGCATTTCTTGTAGGACCCCATCTAGTGGTAACAAATTCTCTCAGCATTTGCTTGTCTGGGAAAGGCTATTTCTCCTTTTTTATGAAGAATAATTTTCCCAGATATAGTATTTTTGGTTGACACTTTGAATATATTATTCCATTCTCTTCTGGCCTGCAAAGTTTCTGCTGAGAAATCCACCATTAGCCTGCTGGGCTTTCGTTTATAGGTGGCTAGATGTTTTTCTCTTACTGTTTTTATGATTTACTCTTTGACTTCAGGCAGTTTGACTGTGATGTGTCATGGAGATCTTTTTGCATTGTATTTTCCTGGGAATCACTGAGCCTCCTGTATCTGGATGTCTAAGACTCTTGCTAGACTTGGGGAGTTTTCTGCTATTGTTTCATTAAATACATTTTCTAATCAGCTCTTTGTCTCTTTGCCCTCAGGGATAAAATAATTTGAATATTTTATCACTTTATGTTGTCCCAAATGTAACAAAGGTTTAGCTCATTCTTTTTTATTCTTTTTATTTATTTACTTTTTGTTTGGCTGAATTATTTCAAAAGACCTGTCTTCAAGTTGTGAGATTGTTTCTTCAGCCTAATCTAGTTTATTGTTGAAGCTTTCAAGTATATTGTGTATTTCCTTCAGTGAATTCTTCAATTCCAGAATTCTATTGATTCTGTTTTTTAGATATCTATCTCTTTGGTTAATTTGTCATTCATATCCAGAATTGTTTTTCTGATTTCTTTGTATTTTTTTTCAGAATTCTCTTGTATCTCACTGAGCTTCTTCTTAATTTTAATTTACTTTCATGGGGAGGTATTTTTCCTGAAAATGTGTCTATTGTGTTGTTGGGGTAGGGCACTCTGGCTTTGATTCTGGGTGCATGCAGTAGTATAGTCTCTGTGTGATTTATTTGGCTGTAAATAACATTCGCGGTATCTGTGATTTCCTCAGTACGTCAGGGTGTGTTTATTAACAGAGGCTGTGGTGAAGTTGCGCTGAGGATTGAAATGTCAAATGGGCCAGTCATCAGGCCACAGTGGTGGCAGCATACTATCTTTGTGCCTCAAGGCAGTGTATGCTGTCACTTGTGTTTATGCTTATCAGCAGGCCGATTTTTAGGTCTCCAGGTGGCTTGCTCAGATACCGATAATGGCAGCAGTGGGCTGAAGGGTGTTGAGCATGTTCTCAGGCCCCTGGGCAGTCAGTGTGGCATGGGCAATGACAGTAGTGGGATGATTCTCTGGGTCCCAAGCAGTGTGCATTGATGTTGATGGTGGCTGCAATGGCCTGGGCAGACCAGTCTCCAGGACCACAGGTGGCACTTGCAGGTAGGTGATAGTGGCTGGGAGTTAGGCCCACCCTAGGCGCCTGTGGAAAAATGCTCAGGTGCCCAAGGCAGTGGATTGGGTTGGGCAATCCCCAAGATGCTGGCCTATGTGTTCTCTTTCCAAGGGGGAAGGGGGAAGCCAGGCAGAGTGGGCTTGTGCTCAGGCCCCTCAATGGTGAAAGCAGACACCAGCTATGGTATGTGGAAGCAGGGCCATCCTCAGGCCCCAGGCAGAGTGCTCAGGTGAGGACAGTAGTCGCCACAGTGAGGCCCTGCCACTGGAGAAGGTGAGGCCACGTTCAGTGGCCACAGCCTTGGATGGCAGATGGGGAATATGCATCCCTCTCAGCCTCAGTCCTAGGAGGGCTTCCCCCAAACCAGCACTAGCTGCAGGAGCTTTTGCCCAGCTTGCAACCAAGTTGCAGCAGCAACTCACATCCCACTACTTTACCCAGTCTCAGTCACAGCAGCATTCACTTCCTAGTACCAGAAACTGCAGCCCACACCTCTCTTGCTACTTAGCTCTACCTGCAGAGTGCTCCCAGTCCATACTCTAGTCTCAGCAGCAACAGTTTTAGTTTCCCTAACACCTCAGACCCAGCACTGTTGGGCCCCAGGACAGCATGCATTCTGCCAAAGGCTAAGTTTGAAAATGGTCCCTTACTATAACTGCAGAGGTCTCAGAAAGAATATGGAACCCAGTAGGAGCTCCCTCCCTGGAGCAGTTCTATCCCACAGTCTCCCAGCAGCTCCCTATGGTAGTTTCAGGGATTGGGAGGGTCAAAGGGGTCTCATGTGGGCCAGGATTGCATGATTCTGCAGTGGGATGTGGGCCACTGGAAGTCTCTCGCTCACCTCTATTGGGAAATCACTCCCAGCTCCCAGCAGATCTCAGCCAGGGAGGCTGCCTCTGTTCCTTCTCCTTCCCTGCTTTTAGTGTTTCCTGTCATATCTCTGTTGAATTCCAGCATTCTCCCTTGGAAAATGTATTTGAAATAGGACTGTTTGTATACTACTTTTGTTCTTCTAAGTAGAGGAGGTAGGCATTAAATGCTTCTAGTCAGCCATTTCGAAGCCCCTTCTCTTGATCTTTTATTTTTAAAAACAGACATTCTTTTTCTCCAGGAATTTCTCTCTCTAAGATAAATATGACTACTATATTGATCGTTTTTCACCTAATTCCATATACACAGATGTCAAGATTAGAAGACACACTCGTAAATTCGTTACATGTTATATAATCACCATACTTCATGTAACTGGTCTCCTACTTGTAGAAATGTTTCTGCTTATAGAAATATTGTTTCCGCTTATAGAAATATTGTTTCCAATATTTTCTCTTATAAACAAGGCTGCAATGAATATTCTTGTGCACCTATCTTTTCATGCTTATGTGACTAGGTTATATTCTGATGGATAAATCTAGAATATATACATGGGGTCAAATTACTGAATCTAATGGTATATGCATTTTTTTTTTTGAGACATCATCCCACTACATCACCTAGGCTTGTCTCCAATTCCTGGGCTCAAGTGATCCTCCTGCCTCAGTCTCCCAAGTAGCTGGGACTACAGGTACTTGCCACCATGCCCAGCTTTTAAATCCTGAATTTATTATTATTATTATTACTACTACTATTACCAGTATTTCATAGAGACATAGTCTCATTTTGTTGTCCAGGCTAGTCTCAAACTCCTGGACTCAAGCTATCTGCTTCCCTCAACCTCCCAAGTAGCTGGGACTACAGGCATGTGCCACCATGCCTGGCTTTAAAATCCTAAATTTTTATTTATTATTATTTTATTTTGTAGAGACTGGTTCTCACTGTGTTGCCCAGGCTGATTCCAAACTCCTGGCCTCAAACAATCCTTCCACCTCAGCCTCCAAAGAAGCTGCTATTACAGGCACCACTGCACCTAGCTTAGTATATACATTTTTAATGTTGCTAGATATTGCTGAATTTCCCTCCATGTTATCAAGTAACCCTCCCACCAGCAATGTTTGAGAGAACATTTCCTTATATGCTCAATAACAAAGTATTGTCAAACATTTCTTTGTTGATAAATTGAATAGTTACAATAGTATTTCATGGCTTAAATTTATATTTTTCTTATGAATGAGATGAGCATCTCTTCATGTTTTATGTTTTATGTTTGTTTTGATACAGAGTCTTGCTCTGTTGCCCAGGCTGCAGTGCAGTGGTGCGATCTCAGTTCACTGCAACCTCCACCTTCTGAGTCCAAGCAATTCACCTGTCTCAGCCTCCCAGGAAGCTGGGATTACAGGCATGCACCACATGCCTGGATAATTTTTGTATTGTTAGTAGAGACAGGGTTTTGCCATGTTGGCCAGGCTGGTCTTGAACTCCTGGCCTCAAGCAATTCACTCTCCTCAGCCTCCCAAAGTGCTGGGATTATAGGCGTGAGCCACTGTGTCTAGCCATCTTTTCATGTATTGAATAGCCATTTGTATTCTTTTCTGTACCTCTCTATTAATATTCTTTACTCATCTGTATTAGTGTGATAGGGATGCCATAACAGAATACCCCAGAATAGATGGCTTACACAACAGAAATGTATTTCTCACAATTCTGGAGACTAGAAATCCAAGTTCAAGGTGTTGGCAGGTTCGGTTTTTCCTGGGACCTCTCTCTTCGGCTTGTAGTTGGCCACCTTTTCATTGTGTCTCCACAGTCATTCCTTTGTCTATGTTGTCTATGTCCTAATCTCTTCTTATAAGCACATCAGTCATATTGTATTAGGGTTCACCCTAACAATTCCATTTTAACTTAATTACCTCTTTAGATGCCCTGTCTCCAAATACAATCACATTCTGAGGTACTCGGGATTAGAACTTCTACATATAAATGTTGTGGGAGGACAGAATTCAGCCCTAACATTCCACCCTCTGGCCTCTCAAAATTCATGTCCTTCTCACATGCAAAATACATTCACCCCATTCCCACAATACCAGAAGTTTTAACCCATTCCAGCATCAACTGTAAGTCCAAAATCCATCTAAATATTATTTAAATCAGGTATGGGTGAGACTTGAGATATGATTCACCCTGAGGCAAAATTCTTCTTCAGTTGTGAACCTGCAAAACCAGACAAGTTATCTGCCTCCAAAATTCAATGGTGGAACAGGTATGGAATAGACATTGCCATTCCAAAAGAGAGACATTGGGAAGAAGAAAAAAGTCACAGGTCCCAAACAAGTCCAAAACCTAACAGGGTAAATTCCATTAGATTTTAAGGCTCAAGCATAATCCTCCTTGGCTCAGTGCTCTATCCTCTGGGCCCACTGGAGTAGCAGCCCCACCTCCTTGGCTCTGGGTGGCAGTTCTGCCCCCTGGAACCAAGGAGGAAACCACCTCACCCTACCCAAGACTTGTGCCCTCTAGGCCTATGGTGACAGTGGCAGCTCTGCCTACTTCTGAACTGCCTGTGGGGTCACTCTTCCCTTTTCTTGAAGGATAATACATATTTGCAGCTATACAGCTGTATTGACTTGTTTCATAAAATCCCAGAAGCCTGACACACTCCTTCATTTGTCCCGTCTCTGTCCCTTACAGTCCAGAGTGGCAGCATTTCTGCTGAGGTGGTCCAATCTCATAACCTCTTTAGCGAACATTGCCAAGCCACAATCTTTGTGTTCTCTCCAGACACACTTTCTCATTTTTCACAATATGAATAGGCTGAAATTTTTTCAAAGCTTTAAGTTCTGGCTCCATCTTGCTTGACAATTCCTTATTTAACCTCTCTCTCTCTCCTCTCACATTTTATATAAGTAGCAAGGAGAAACCAGGCAGTGCCTTCAACTCTTTGATTAGTAATCTCCACAGCTAAGTACTCAAATTTATCACTTAAACATTCTGCTTTCTACGAAACACTAGAATACAACGTGGCCAAGTTCTTTACCACTTTATAACAAGTATACCCTTTCCTCCAGTTTCCAGTAACATATTTCTAATTTCTGTCTGAGACCTCACCAGCAATACATTTAATATTTATATTTTTACCAACATTCTGCTCATGATGACATATGTATATCTCTAAGGTAATAGCAGCTTTTCCTGCAGTGTTCCTATTTTCTTTCTGAGTGCTCACCCAAATTCTCGTTAACATTCATATTTCTACCCAGAGTTTCTTGAAGACAATCTAGGATTTTTCTAGCACACACCTCAAAATTCTTCCAATCTCTACCCATCAGCCCATTCCAAAGCCACTTCACATTTTTAGATTGTTAGATCTTCATCCCACTTCTGGTATCAAAATCTGTATTAGTTTGCTAGGGCTGCCATAACAAAATACTGCAGACTGACTAGCTTAAACAACAGAAATGTATTCCACATTTCTCCAGAACCCAATTCTGGAGGCCAATGAAGGTATCTGCAGGCTTGGTTTCTTCTGAGGCCTCTCTCCTTGGCTCCCAGATGGCCACCTTCTCTCCATGTCTTCACATGGGTGTCCCTCTGTCTGTATTGTCTATGCTCTAATTTCATCTTCTTATAAGGATACCACTCATATCGGACTAGGGCCCACCCTAATGGCCCTATTTTAACTTAATTACTTCTATCTCCAAATATAGCTCTATCTTCAAATACGGTCACATTCTGAGGTGCTAGAGGTTAAGACTTCAACATCTAAACTTTGCAAAGACACAGTTTAACTCATAACACCATCTTTCTATCAGATAGTTTGACCGTTTTCATTGATTTGTAGGGTATTCTGTATCTATTAAGGAAATGGAATTCTGTGCAGTTAATAGAATTAGAATGAATCAACTCAACATGTGTTGACAAATGACGTACAATAATTTCCAAGATACATTGTTAATTTTTTAAGGTTCAAAACAGTGTGTAAAGTATGCATGTATCTGTCTATATCTAGACTACCTCTGGAAAGATCAACAAAAAACCCATAACAGTAATTGCCTCCAGGAATAGTAATTCTTGCGGAGATGAAATAAATGGCTGGAGTCTAGAAAGCTTACTTTTTTCATTATGTACCTTTTGTATTTTCTCATTTTTTTAATGTATTACCTATTCAAAAGAAGAAATATTGGGCCAGGTGCAGTGGCTCATGCCTGTAATCCCAGCAATTTGGGAGGCCAAGGCGAACAGATCACCTGAGGTCAGGAGTTCGAGACCAGCCTGGCCAACACGGTGAAACTCCATCTCTACTAAAAATACAAAAATTAGCCGGGTGTGGTGGTGTGTGCCTGTAATCCCAGCTACTCAGAAGGCTGAGGCAGGAGAATCGCTTGAACCCGGGAGGCAGAGGTTGCAGTGAGTGGTGATCATGCCACTGCACTCCAGCCTGGGTAACAGAGTGAGACTCTGTCTCAAAAAAGCAATATAACTTAATGAAACATTCACACATGTGCACATACATGGTGAACAGTGGAGATGGAACAAAAGGAAAGGAGAAGACAAGGAAGAAGATCTAGAAGCACAATGTATCCTAAATTCAGACCAAAGACACGGGCAACTCAAATTCTAGAGGCAGAGTTCCCCACTCCATAGTGTTTGGGGCTGGGCCATTCACCTATTTATTCATTGAACATTCATGAGTGTTTTTCATAAGGCAGGCTGGGTGTTAGATGTTCAGACACAGGAATCAGCCCTGTCGTCAAGGAGTTCTTATACTGGTCGGGGAGAAAGAGAAGTAATTAGACTATTAGTCATGCTGAGTCATGGTGATAACACCTGTAGAGGATGTTATGGGAGCACAGAGGAGAGGCTGTCAACCCAGCCTGCAGAGAAGATGTTCCTGTGACAGGTAATGCTGGCCTCTCTCTGCTGCCCCCAACTCCCCTATTATCACTCCCTTCTCTCAACGCTTTCCTGCTGGCAAAAGGATCTGAGCATCTTCCCATGCTGTTGTCCCTGCAGAGCAGCTGCAGGAGCCCCAAGTCACCATGAAGTCTGTGAAGGTGTCTGAGAACTTCTCCTGTAACATCACTCTAATGTGCTCCGTGAAGGGGGCAGAGAAAAGTGTTCTGTACAGCTGGACCCCAAGGGACCCCCATGCTTCTGAGTCCAATGGAGCTTCCATTCTTACCATCTCCCGAAAGCCCTGTGACCCAGACCTGCCATACACCTGCACAGCCCAGAACCCCATCAGCCAGAGCAGCTCCCTCCCTGTCCACGTTGGGCAGTTCTGTACAGGTACCTGGCTCCAGTTTGGCCCTTGAGGGAATTCCAGAAACAATATGAGCAGCTGTAGAGTCTAAACCCTAGGATCCTGGTCGGACACACAGCGGGTGGGGAAGCAAGAGGATAGGCCCAAAAACCCCTTATTCTCTACTCTCAGGGGCCTGAGAGAGGCTGGCAGGACTTGGGAAAGCCCAGAACACTGTGATATTCTAAGGTTAGAGCAAGGGAGGAGAAGACAATATGGATACAGGAGTCCGGATTGGTCTTTGCTTGGGTGGAGGTGTTTCCGGGTACTCTCAGAAGGGCAGAGAGGGGACATGAGAGTCCAAGTATTCAGTGGGCAGAGGCCAGTGGAACAGGTGGTCATGGGGAAGTAGCAGGCATGCCCCTCAGAGGAGGAGGCCAGGAGGAAGAGGAAGAGGAGGAGGGACTTCAGTCCCCTCAGTCCCCTTTAGGATGCCTGCGGGCCAAGGGAGTAGGACAGTGACTGAAGCTGCAATGTCTCATCTGTGACCCCAGATCCAGGAGCCTCCAGAGGAGAAACAACGGGGGAGACTGTGGTAGGGGTCCTGGGAGAGCCAGTCACCCTGCCACTGGCACTGCCAGCCTGCCAGGACACAGAAAAGGTTGTCTGGTTGTTTAACACATCCATTATCAGCAAAGAGAGGGAAGAAGCAGCAATGGCAGATCCACTCATTAAATCCAGGGATCCTTACAAGAACAGGGTGTGGGTCTCCAGCCAGGACTGCTCCCTGAAGATCGGCCAGCTGAAGATAGAGGATGCCGGCCCCTACCATGCCTACGTGTGCTCGGAGGCCTCCAGAGTCACCAGCATGACACATGTCACCCTGCTCATCTACCGTAAGTCTCTGGGCAGAGAACCCATCACCAGATTCCTTCTCTGAAAGCTTTCTCCTCTGCTGCCTTCTCCACCTGCCGCTTCTCCAAGGGTCTTCCCTCATACTGAAATGCCTCAGACCACTAGGACAGCTGCTCAGTTCACACCAGTTGATTCACAGGAGGAAAACTCATGACTAGCTGCTGGACAAGTCTACCTGCCAAAGTGCCCCTGGCTCTAGGCTGCCAGTTAGGCTTCCACCACCCAACTTTAGGTGCTTGCCCCGGTCCTTCTGCATTGAGTGTCAGAATGGACTAGGAGGCCCGGCGCAGTGGCTCACACCTGTAATCCCAGTACTTTGGGAGGCTGAGGCAGGTGGATCACCTGAGGTCAGGAATTTGAGACCAGCCTGGCCAACACGGTGAAACCCCGTTTCTATTAAAAACACAAAAATTAGCTGGGTGTGGTGGTGGGTACCTGTAATCCCAGCTACTCCGGAGGCTGAGGCAGGAAAATTGCTCGAACCCCAAGGGGTGGAGGTTTCAGTAAGCCGAGATCGTGCCACTTCACTCCAGCCTGAAAGAAAGAGCGAGACTCCATCTAAAAAAAAAAAAAAAAAAAACAAAGGGACTAGGAACTCACCAACCTGCATTTTTAAATTTTTGAGATGGAGTCATGCTCTGTCACCCAGGCTGGAGTACAGTGGCACGATCTCAGCTCACTGCAACCTCTGACTACCGGGTTCAAGGGATTCTCCTGCCTCAGCCTCTCAAGTAGCTGGGACTACAGGCACACTCCACCATACCCAGCTAATTTTTGTACTTTTAGTAGAGATAGGGTTTTGCCATGTTGGCCAGGCAAGTCTCGAACTCCTGACCTCAGGTGATCCGCTGCCTCAGCCTCCCAAAGTGCTGGGATTACAGGCATGAGCCATGGCACCTGGCCCCAACCTGCATTTTTATAAACTATTATCATTTTGAATAAGGCCAGAGTTGGCTGGGGTGAAATCAGAGAAGACTGAGGAGAAGCCCTTGGTGTCCAAAGGCACTGTGGCCTCCAAGAAGGTGAACCACTCAGTTCCCCTGGGCATGAGGAACAGAATTTGCATTCTACCTCCACAGCGCTGGGCCTCACAGGAGCTTGGCTTGGCAATTTGCATGGTTTAAGTTTACCGGTTCCTTCACTTGTGCCATTCAGACATGGTCAGCAAACCCCCTGCCTGAGTTTGTCAGTGTCTAGGTATCTGTGAAGAGTGACCATCATGGTTTTGTTAAAATATGCAGCAAGTCAGCCAAGTCCATGCCTATTGCCCACAGTGCCTCAAATATAAAGGAACCCACAAGGTTAAGTAAAAATAAGAATAAACAGGAAACAAATAGAGTCAGTCTTATTGTTTCTTTTAAAGTTGCTAACATTAATTGAGCATTTACTCTGTGTCAGGTACAGCACTCACCTCTCTGCATCCCTTAACTCACATACGTAAACAAATCAGCCTCAAAGGCAAGCCTTGAAGGGTCTTCACAGCACATGGAAGTGTTGCGCTCATCTGTGTTGATTGGTTTGCTTGCTTTCACAGTTGTAACTAACTGTATAGAATGAGGCTGTATCTTTCTTTCTTCACTTTTCATCATTTCCCTTGTTTCTCACCTGAGCATCAAGAGGCAAAGAGGTGTGTCTGAGATGTCACAAGTAGTGAGGAAAATGCCAGGTATACTCCAAAATTCCTGTGGCTCCTGGAGGCAGTTTGCCGGCAGTATCAACACTCAGCTTCATGAATATATTTTCAATGAATGAAGACAGGTGACTGCTCAGGTGGCAGGCCTGATTCCACATGGAGTCTGCCTCTCTCCTCACAGGGAGGCTGAGGAAGCCCAAAATCACGTGGAGCCTCAGGCACAGTGAGGATGGCATCTGCAGGATCAGCCTGACCTGCTCCGTGGAGGATGGGGGAAACACCGTCACGTACACATGGACCCCGCTGCAGAAGGAAGCTGTTGTGTCCCAAGGGGGATCACACCTCAATGTCTCATGGAGAAGTAGTGAAAATCATCCCAACCTCACATGCACAGCCAGCAACCCTGTCAGCAACAGTTCCCACCAGTTTCTTTCTGAGAGCATCTGTTCAGGTTTCTCTCCATCTCTATTTACTCAGGTCACAAGGCCTTGGGGCCTCCAAGAGTTTGCATCCTGACTGATTATTTATGAAGTGCAGTGAGAGGCTGTGGGTGAGAGCCCTTTAGAGTGGCATGCTTCCACAGATATATAAGAGTCACGCATGTGATTTTAATGTTCTAATAGCCACATTAGAAAAAGCAAGAAGAAATAGATAAAGTTATTTTAATAATATGTTTTATTTAACTGGATATATCCAAAATATCATTATTTCAATGTGTATTCAATACAAAAAAAATTCATTAGACACTACATTTTATTTTGTACTAAGTCTTTGAGAGCCAGTATGTATTTTATACTTACAGCACGTCTCGATTCCAATGCTAAATTTTCACTGAAAGTCTTTAATGTATATTCAGACTTTGTAAAATTTAGTTGAAAAAATAGATTTATGCACCCAAGTTATTCCAAGCATACTTACCAGTTTTTCAAGAAGGAATTGAGTAGCCATTTTTAAATTTAAACTAAAACTAAATAAAAGAAGCAATTTGATGTCTCAGTAATACTAGCCACACTTCAAGGGCTTATGCATAGCTTGTGGCTACCATATTGAACAGCACAGAGTTAGAGGCTTGTCGAGAAAAGCTGATAGGAAGCTGATATGGAAAGGGATGTGGACCAGAAAGGAACAAAGGCTGTGTGAGTGGGAGCTAGAAAAGAAGCCCCAGTGGCCCTTACTAAATGCCAAGCACTATTCTAGGCCTTCAGGCATTTTTGCACAATCTTCACAACAATCCTACAGAGTAGATATTCTCATTTTTCCCCTTTATATGGATAAAGAAACTGAGGCTCAGAAAAGATAAGGGACTTATCCAAGGTCACACCATAAAAGCTGGTTTCGAACCCTGAGCTCTATCTTCTGCTCTTCCGTAGAAGGAAGCAGAAAAAAGGTACGGTCTACCCAGGATCCGACAATGTCGGGTCAGGTTGTGTCTGACAGACAGATCTAAAGTCCAGCTTAACAGGAATCTGGAACTCCCCTCATATCATTTACAGAGGGGCAGTGTAACGTGGCGATTAAGGGCGCTGTAGGATCTGCACTCGAACCTCAGGTCAGACACTTGAAACTCTGTGACACTGGGCAAGCCGTAAACCTCTCTACCCAGGGACTGTCTGCCTCAGGTACTGCTATAACCTCTTGCCTAGAGTAATGCTTGCTCGAAAAATGGTTGTAAAATGAATGAAAAGAAAGACTTTCTGCAATGTCATGGATTTTAAGGGGCAGGTAGGATGGCCATCATGTTCTGTCCATTGTTTGCTCCAGTGTGTCTTGTCATTATTTGTATTAACATCACTCATTTCCTCTTCAAAGGACCTGAGAGAAACACGAAACTTTGGATTGGGTTGTTCCTGATGGTTTGCCTTCTGTGCATTGGGATCTTCAGCTGGTGCATTTGGAAGCAAAAAGGACAGTGTGAGTTTCCGAGATCAATGTTGTCCGCCAGCGCTAGGCCATTTCTCTGGGACTTGTGGAGGCTTCTCTGCCCTCACACAATCCCGTGCTACCCCTCCCTGCCAGCATTTTATTTATCCTCAGAGCAATGGGGTAGGGGTGTCAGTTGGGACTCTTTACTTACAAATAATTGAAGCCCAGTTCAAACTAGCTTAGACAAAAAAAAAAAAAAAAAAAAAAAGGCATGTGGGGGCAGGGAGAGTGATTTATTATTTTTTCACTTAAATAATCAATCTGTGGGGAAGGCAGGGATAGAGCTGGCATAATGGAGAAATGTCACCAGAGACTCAAAGGCACCAGAGCTCTCCACCTTTCATCTCTACTGTGTATTTTGAGTCAGCTTAACTCTCCTACTACAGCCAGCTGAGGGGAGGGGTGGGAGCGAGGGGAGGAGTGTACCACAACACAACAGCTGGCAGCTCCAGACCCACACATACTAATAGCTCTGACACCAGACAGGGAAGAAAATGTGCTTCCCTCTAACTCCAATTTAAAGAATGTCAGAAATAGCTCTGATTGGCCCAAGTTAAGGTCATGTGGCTGCTGCTTGGACCAGTTTCTATAGCTAAGAAGATACACTATTATGATTGACAGCTCCTCTGGAATCCCAGTATTGGAGTGGAAATGAAGTAGTTGCCAAAAAGAGCAGAATGGGTAGAACACATGAGGTCCCTGGAATAATTACTGAATTGCGGCAAACTACTCTGATCAGTGGCTATGGCAGAGGAGCTCTCCCTTCTGAGGGATGGCAGGAAGCTCCAGAGCCTCGACTTCTGCAGAAAGTAGCCCTAGACTCTGGCCACCCCTTCCTACGGTCCTGGCTTCTCATCAGGGTTCATCCTCCTTCCTGAAGCCTCTTCCCTCTCTATGTCCCAGAAGTCTCTCCCCTTCTCATTTGACTCTCACAGAATGAAAGACACCTCTCACCTCACAGCCCTCTTGATAAACCTTGTCTAACTTGGTTTCTCAGGTTCAATCCCAGCCTTCTGTTCCAGCCAAGCTGAGGCCCCAGCGGATACACCAGGTAACATCACCCATGACACAGGCTATGGGGTTTCTGGTCCAAATGGAAGTTCTAAAGTCTTGCTGCTCAAAGTGTGGTCTGCTGGCCAGCAATGTGGGCATCACCCAGGAAGCTTGTTAGAAATGCAAAATCTGACCAGGCATCATGGCTCACACCTGTAATCCCAGCACTTTGGGAGGCTGAGGCAGGTAGATCACTAGAGGCCAGGAGTTCAAGACCAGCCTGGCCAACAAAGTGAAACCCTGTTTCTACTAAAAATAGAAAAAATTAGCTGGGCATGGTGGTGCACGCATGTAATCCCAGCTACTCGGGAGGCTGACGCATGAGAATCTATTTAACCTGGGAGGTGGAGGTTGCAGTCAGCCGAGATCATGCCACTGCACTACAGTCTGGGCAAAGGGCAAGACTGTCTCAAAAAAAAAAAAAAAACAAAGAGAAAAAGGGAGGAAGGAAGGAAGGAAAGAAGGAAGGGAGGGAGGGAGAGAATCTTGGGCATCATCCCAGAATACTGATTCCAAACCTGTATTTTAACAAGATCCATAAGTGATTTATATGCCCACTGAAGTTTGAAAAGGAAGGTAGCATAGAAACAAAAGCCAAGACAGACTCCTTAGAGATGGTCACCAGAGCTAGGAGAGGCAGTCTGTCCCCTAAGGTCTCTAGGGTTAACCGTCACCATTTGAATGTGGCCTACAATGAGGATGGAGTTATTGTCTCCATTCTGAGAACAGAGAAACAAAGGCCAGGTGGAACAGTAAATCTGTGGTAGAAAAAAATTTAAAACTTAATTAAAATTAAACCCCAGGAGACTGTACAACACCTATTACCTAAGAGCATTGTGGGAAATGGAACTGCTCTGACAGGTTTTAGTGTGGGGACCTGAGATGCCTGCCCTTACTCCCCCACTCCCATGCCACAGTGTCCTAAATTTTCACCTTAAACTCTGGAGCTCTGGAGTGCTAAGGAATCCCCAACCCATGCTCACTCTAACAAAATCCTGCTTTTAAAAAAAAAAAAAAAAAAAAAAACTGTATGTCACTCTTCATGGCGGGGATTCCCCATGGAGATGGAATCAGAGGCAGGACTGGGCAGGAAGCATGTGACGATATGGGCTTTTCTGATGGAAACGCATAACCAAGAGACAGGGGGCAAGGAAGGGAATTATGCTGGACTATGAAGCTCCCCATCGGCTCCCTCCTCACTACTGGCAGGACAGAGCCCTAGTGTCCCCCAGCCTGAACCCTCCTTCCTTGGGC
Organism: Pongo abelii; assembly: GCF_028885655.2. NCBI lineage: Eukaryota > Metazoa > Chordata > Mammalia > Primates > Hominidae > Pongo > Pongo abelii. Next base: position 89,571,694 of record NC_071985.2, on the reverse strand, counting down.
AGAGGGTAAAGAGATGTTGGGGCCGCCACCTCCTCCCTACCTCTTCTCTCTCCCCCAGAACCCTTCTTGAACCTCCAAGGCCTGCTTCTTTAACCTCTCCAAGGTCTCCTCTTCCCTAGATCCACTGCCACTGCCTTAGTTCATGTTGTCACCAATTTGTTGTTTAATTGAATAGTTTTTTTTTTTTAATTCAAAAGTCAGACTGGGCACAGTGGCTCACGCCTGTAATCCCAATACTTTGGGAGGCTGAGGCAGGTAGATCACCTGAGGTCAGGAGTTCAAGACCAGCCTGGCCAACATGGTGAAACCCTGTCTCTACTAAAAATATAAAAATTAGCCAGGCATGGTGGCACACACCTGTAATCCCAGCTACTTTGGAGGCTGAGGCAGGATAATCACCCGGAAGGTGGAGGTTGCAGTGAGCTGAGACTGCACCATTGCACTCCAACCTTGGCAAAAATAGTGAAACTTTGCTCAAAAAAAAAAAAAAAAAAAAAAAGACATATATTCACATGGCATACAGTTAAAAGTAGCTCTCTTTCAAAATTCCAATCTCCAGGTTCTAAGTCTCTCCCCCAAGAGACAACCACTGCTGAGATTTCTACAGACCTGAATCCTTTCAGAAACTTTTAATGCATTTGCAGGTTTCATACTTATTTGTGTGGGGAGGGTGCTCCTTTAACTTCACATATGGGAGCAATCTGTAACACTTTTCTAAACCTTGTTTTTTGATCTTAACAGTACATCCCAGCAATATTAACATTTGTAGATTAAAACTGATTCCCATTTATTCCATTCTACACATTTGTTTAACTAATTTACTTTACCAGTCCTTATTAACAGACATTCTCATTCCTTGTTACTTTTTTCCTAAAATATGCTAATAGTTTCTTTACAGACTATTCCCTCTCATCACTTTGCCAAGCTCAACTCTGACTTCTCTAAAACCCTCAATAGCCCCTAATGGCCTTTGTCTGTTCAAAAGGCAATATAACCAAGTGGTCAAGTGTATGGGTTCTGATAGGATAATCCTGTGCTCAAACCCTAGCTCTCCTCCTTATGAATCCCTAAGCCTCAGTTTCCTTACCTTCCAAAATGAAGGTATCTACCTATTTTCACTCAGTATTGAGCGAAAGACAAAGAGGGGCCAGCCGGGAGAGGGCAGGATTGAGCAGCGGTTAAGAGCATCAGGGACAAGACTACTTATGTTCAAATCCTGGCCCTACCACTTACTCGGGCAAATACTTAATCTTTACGTGCCCGGGTTTCCTCATCTACAAAAAATAAATACGGATAGTTATTGTCTACGCTTCATGGGGTTTTATGCAGACTAAATAAACCTATTCATGAAAAGCATTTAGAACTGTGCCTGCACACAGTAGGCACTTACTATATATGAGGATCAGGTCAAATTGAAGGGGCTATGTTGTCTGAGATATAAACCCTGGGTTTGTCCTCACCTGCCAGGAAAGTTTAGGACACAGACACACACAAGGAGTTTAGGAGCGGAGGTTTAACAAGTAGAAGAAAAGAAAAAGAGAAACAGTTTCCTCCATAGAGAAAGGGGTCTCAGAGGGGTGGGGACCGGTTGCTGGTGAATGCGCTGAGTTCTATAGTCCAGTCTGAGGAGGCGATGTCTGATTTACCTGGGGCTCACAGACTGGTTCCATAAGGTATGACGTTTACGTAGTGCCTGGGGAAGGCTGGTTGCCCCACCCTAATCTTCTTATGCAAATGGATTTTCCAGTTTACCGGCATCATCTTATCTGCTCCTTTCAATACACGTGGCTGGCAGGGAAGGGAAGATGGAGCCGCCATTTTGAAAATGTCTAGTCCTTAGTCCCTTCTGGTGTTCACCCATGCAAGCTCCCAGCTTGCAGGCTGCTTTTTGTTAGAAAATGATTTGGGACTGCTTTTCAATAAAAAGAAAAGCCTGACCAAGGACTCCCATACCGTTACTATCTGCCTAAGTAATTTCTTCTTAACTGCTGTATCAAAATGGGCTACTTCATGTGCCCCACAGGCAGAGTTGACATCCACCCAGTGTGCCATGACAGCGTTCACAGCATATCCACCCAGTGGGCCACACCGGCCCTCACAGCGTGTCCACCATGCCAGTGTTCACAGGTGCCCATGCTGATTGCCTAAGCCCTGACCATTGCAATTGTTAAGTATTTTTAATATCATCCTTTTGGAAAAGGAGACTGCTCTGGGCTTTACCCCTGCCTCTAATCATGCTGCTCCCTCCTTCACCTAGAATACCCTTCCACTTATCGAAATATTAAATCCCTGTTCAAGACCCACCTCAATTCTGCCACTTTCATGAGTTCCTCTCTGTTTCTCTAACCAGAGTCATCTCCTCTCAACTCTGCACTTTCCTCATACGTTCCATAGGATACTTGGCAAAGCTGGCCTTACGTTACTGATTTACACATGCACCTGACTCCCCAGCTAGACGGGGTGCTCCTCCAGGACCAGGTCTAGTTTACCTTTGTGTTTCCCCAGAGTACCTGTAATGATGCTTGGCATGGTTTATCCCACAGGGCCAGAGAGTTGCTAAAGTCTATCACATGTCATATTTAATATTTATAAAATGAATGAATAAATGAATGCTTGAAAGGAAGGAGGAAGGGAGAGTGGAATGGACCTCCTGAGGGAAGACAGGAAAAAACAATCTCCTTTGGTTCTCTAGGCCTCATCTAATGCAGGCATCAGAGCAGGCCAGGGCCTTGCAGCAAAGCAAGAGAGAGGTGGGGTTGGCATACTTTTATCAGCCCTGCACAATGTGTTCCAGAACCCACAACTGGCCACACGCTATACTCTGTGCTCTCCCAAGGGTATGAGAAGCTGGATACTCCCCTCAGGCCTGCCAGGCAACAGCCTACGCCCACCTCAGACAGCAGCTCTGACAGCAACATCACAACTGAGGAGGATGAGGACAGGCCCGAGGTGCACAAGCCCATCAGTGGAAGAGACGAGGTGTATGACCAGGTCACTCAGGAGGGCACTGGACATCACCCAGCCCCTGAGGGCCAAGCAGACTATGATCCCGTCACTCCATATGTCACAGAAGTTGAGTCTGTGGTTGGAGAGAACACCGTGTATGCACAAGTGGTCAACTTACAGGTGAGCCCTTCTGATCAATACACCTTCCTCTTCCTCCCATGTCTAGCGGCATCTGAGATCCTGGATGACTAGTTCCTCCAAACTGGGGGCTGGGGCCTGAAAACAGGACTGGGGCATACAGGCAGGGACTCCTGGCTGTGTCCATGTTTACCAAACCTTGGGATCCTGTGGAATGAGGGACTTGTCCCTCAGCTCTCATTCTTGGGCCACTAATAAGGAAGGTGTTGGAGAACCACAGGCACCATCCCCACTGCACTAAGGCAGCTCCCACCCTGTGTGTGAGATGGGAAGCCGGGGGGTATCCCCTCTCCTCAAGGGTTGAGGGTAAAACTGAAAAGCTCTCATGTGGTCACTAGGGCTCATCTGCTGTTGGTCTGTTACAGGGAAAGACCCCAGTTTCTCAGAAGGAAGAGAGCTCAGCCACAATCTACTGCTCCATACGGAAACCTCAGATGGTGAGAACAACATTCTCTGTATCCCAAGGCCCACAGAGTTAGGAACTATTCCTTAGACCCTTTGAACTGAAAATCCTAGATTCCCATGGCTAAGGATCTTAAATTCTACCCACTATGCACCCCTCAGATACATTCCATGGTCAACAGAGATGCATAAACAAATATTCCTGACATCTGTGTGACCAAAGGCTGAACATTTCTAATTGATTTAATAATATCTCATGTTGGTTATTTTTAACACTGACCTGAATGACAGCTTATAAACTCAAACAAGGTAGGGTCTTTATAGTTTTCTAAATCTATCTCTAACCCTAATCCTAATCTACCTAAATGGCAACTTCTCAAAACCATTGAAAATTAGCTAACAGTTTAACAACAAGAATTTTTGGAAAATATGCCACCACCTACAGTATGTTAGTTTTATTCTAGTGTTTAAAAAAATCCCGGCCGGGCGCGGTGGCTCACACCTGTAATCCCAGCACTTTGGGAGGCCAAGGCGGGTGGATCACAAAGTCAGGAGATGGAGACCATCCTGGCTAACATGGTGAAACTCCGTCTCTACTAAAAATACAAAAAAATTAGCCAGGCGTGGTGGCAGGCACCTGTAGTCCCAACTACTCGGAGGCTGAGGCAGGAGAATGGCGTGAACCCGGGAGGCAGAGGCATGAACCTGGGAGGCAGAGCTTGCAGTGAGCCAAGATCGTCCCACTGCACTCCAGCCTGGGCAACAGAGCGAGACTCCGTCTCAAAAAAAAAGAAAAAAAAAATCCCAGCCTGGGCAACATGGTGAAACCCTGTCTTTATAAAAAGTTCAAAAAAGATTACCCAGGCCTGTGGTGGTACACACCTGTAGTCCCGGCTACTTAGGACACGGAAGTGGGAGGACCACTTGAGCCGGGGAGTTCGAGGCTGCAGTGAGCCAAGATCATGCCACTGAAATCTAGTCTGGGTGACAGAGTGAGACCATGTCTTTAAAAAAAAAAAATCCCTTACAGGTAGAATTTATCATTAAATAATCATAATGATAATAATAACTAACTTGCTTTTATATGTATTGCAAATACAATACCTTGATACACATTCTTCTCTGATCTTTGTAATACTTCTAGAAAAGTGTTGTCATCCACATTTTATAGCCGAAGAAACTGAGATTCAAGGAAGTTAATTTTGCCTAAGGTCACAAAGATAGTAGTTGGAAGTTCCAATATTAAGAACCATGAGGCGTTTTAATATCATCCTGAGTAATCTTAAATAATTCACCTTGATCTGACTGTCCACTCCATTTTCACTTTCCTGAAAACATCGGGTCCATTCATACTTTTGCTTTCAAATCTCCCCCAAATTCCCTCCCTATAAATATTCAAAAAAATATTTTTTAAAAAACTCTCGGCTGGGCGTGGTGGCTCATGCCTGTAATCCCAGCACTTTGGGAGGCCGAGGCAGGTGGATCACCTGAGGTCAGGAGTTCAAGACCAGCCTGGCCAACATGGTGAAACTCCATCTCTACTAAAAATATAAAAATTATCTGAGTGTGGTGGCAGGCACCTGTAATCCCAGCTACTCAGGAGGCTGAGGCAGGAGAATTGCTTGAACCCAGGAGGTGGAGCTTGCAGTGAGCGGAGATCACACCATTGCACTCCAGCCTGGACAACAAGATCGAAACTCCATCTCACCCACCCCACTCCACGCAATCAAAAATCATTCTATAACTTTGACTCTCCAGAACTTAACTGCTAATAGCCTACTGTTGACCAGAAGCCTTACCAAAAACATAAACATTCGATTAACATGTATTTTGCATGTTGTGTGTATTATACACTGTATTCTTACAATAAAGTGAGCTAGAGAAAAGAAATTATTAAGAAAATCATAAGGAAGATAAAACGTTTACTATTCATTAAGTGGAATTGGATCATTGTAAAGGTCTTCATCCTCACCTTCACATTGAGTAGGCTGAGGAGGAAGAGGAAGGGTTGGTCTTGCTCTCTCAAGAGTGGTAGAGGTAAAAGAGGTAGAGGAGGTAAAAGGGGAGGCAAGAGAGGCAGGCACACTCAGTGTGATGTTTATTGAAAAAAAAATCCACATGTAAGTAGCCATGCAGTTCAAACATATGTTGCACTTATGCCTGCTGTTCCATTATTGGAACACTAAGCATGTAGGAGTTATTTATATTCTACTGCTCAAGATCATCACCAAGGTCTGATTTTTCACTCATGCATAAATTCAAAAAATTGCAACCTCCTGCATAAATGGGTTAAGGTTACTTGACTACTTAATAAATTGTATGCACAGTTCCTAAGGGTTTTTCAGACGCTGAACTGGGGGGATATCACTGCACTGTGGTAAAGAGGAAACACTTCATGAAAAAGGAATTTGGGTTGGGCCTTAAAAGATGGATAGAATTTGCTCAGTAAACACTTGTTGGGATGTGTGGTTTGGTTCAACCATTATCCATCTTATCCTGACTTCTAGACAGTAGTCTAATGCTTAGCCAGCTAGAGACTTTGCCTTGGAACCTAAGGCCAAATCTGTGCTGTTCACTGCATTCCCAGAGCTGCTTTCTACTCCGGCCTAGCCCTTTGTGTCTGGGTCAATACCGGTCAAACTTAAAGTCATGAACGTCAGTCCCTGCTCTGAGTTTCAGAATGACCACCACATGTCTGGTCAGTCCTGCAAGGCACCCACACTACCCTGGAGACTGAGACCCCTGAAACCACCTCACCTACAGTGTAAGTGGAAATCATTGCATTTCCTGAGCCAAACTCTTGACAACTATATCCTTTGTCTTCAGAATTGTCAGGACCAGGAATTCTGGTTTTGGATCTCTGAAGGCCATTATTGCCTACTTGTTCCGGAAATTCTCAAACCTACTTTAGTTCTTATTTCTGATATACCTCTCTGTACAACATCTCAAAGGTTTATGCTATCCCCAAGCTGTTGCTGGTACCCAACCTCCCGCTCCTCTGGGTCAGCGCAGAGTTTATCTGCTCTTTAGAGCCTTCCCTGAACACTCTCAGACAGGGCAGCCTAAGAACCCTTGGAACAGCTTGGGGACTAATGGTCTGGACCATTACTTTGGAACTTAACCTCTGCCATCTAAATTATCTTCATATAAATGTTTGTTTTGTTTCTCCAGCTAGGGCAGAGATTGGAATCATTTGACAGTAGCTTCTTGAGGGCAAGCCACTTCATTGTCATTTTTTTATCCCCTGGATTTGCTGCACTAAACTGTCTTGTATTGGCCTTGCAGAGAGTCCAGCCCACAGCCTTTCCTATTAGGAGCCTCCATAAATGCTTGGTATCAGTCTGGTTGATTGTGCCATCCCTGGGCCAGCACATATCACTCTACTTCTGTAGGATGGACCGGTCATAGCCTGGCCTTGCCTTCCTCTTTCATCAGCCTCACTCTTCCAAGGCTTTATTAACCATATTCTTTTGTGGATTTTTGGCTCACAGGTGGTGCCGCCACCACAACAGAATGATCTTCAGATTCCTGAAAGTCCTACCTATGAAAATTTCACCTGAAAGGAAAAGCAGCTGCTGCCTCTCTCCTGGGACCGTGGGGTTGGAAAGTTAGCTGGACCTCGTGGGGCCTGGGCTCGCAGACAGAAGCACCTCAGAATTTCCTTCAGTGCCTCAGAGATGCCTGGGTGTGGCCCCTCCCCCTCCTTCACACCCTCAAGGCCTCCCAAACCCATTAATAGTTCAGACACAGGCTCCTTCTTGGAGCCTATGGGCTTCAGATGTCTTTGCCCCATTTGTCACCTCGCACACTTATAGCGTTTCCTCCTCAAAATTCTACCAAGACTGGTCAAATGTTGCTGAGGGGCCTGGACCAGCTGTCCTTTACACCACCTTCTCAACACTGCTGAAATGAACCCAAGAGAATTGTCACACATGACACAAGATGTACATAATATCATGCTCACTGCAGTGTTATTTAAAATAAAAGGCAGGAAATAACCTAAATGTCCATTCATTCAGTGAGAATCCAGTTACATATATGATTATATACCCATGCAACGGCAAACCCTGCCACTTGGAAAGCAAGCAAGGACTAATAGGTGCTAATATGGAATGGGCTGTAAGATACATTACGGAGTGGAAAAAACAAAGTTCAGGACCATGTGTATTGTATGCTACCAGTTGGATTTACAAAAAAATGTATGTTGGCCAGGCACGGTGGCTCATGCCTGTAACCCCAGCACTTTGGGAGGCCGAGGTGGGCAGATCACTTGAGGTCAGGAGTTCAAGACCAGCCTGGTCAACATAGTGAAACCCCATCTCTAATAAAAATACAAAAAAACAATTAGCTGGGCATGGTGGTGTGTGCCTGTAATCTCGGCTACTTGGGAGGCTGAGGCAGGAGAATCACTTGAACCCAGGAGGCGGAAGTTGCAGTAAGCAGAGATCGCGCCACTGCATTCCACCCTTAGCAACAGAGCGAGAGTTTATCTCAAGAAAAAAAAGAAAAAAGAAAGAGAAAGGAAGGAAGGAAGGAAGGAAAGAAGAAAAAGAAAGAAAGAAAGAAAGAAAGAAAGAAAGAAAGAAAGAGAAAGAAAGAAAGAAAGAAAGAAAGAAAGAAAGAAAGAAAAAGAAAGAAAGAAAAGAAAGAAAGAAAGAAAGAGAGAAAGAAAGAAAGAATGTAAGTCTACATGCTTACATAGGCATGGAAAAGCTATGGAAAGAAATACAAAAAACATTACTGGCTGCCTCTGGGGAGGAACTGGGAATCTCAAGTTGGGAAAGAGACATTTTTTACTGCACAATTTTTTGTACTGCTGGATTTTTTTAAAACCATATGTGTGTATTACTCTTTTGTTATTTTGTAAAGGTGCTTAAAATGCCTGTTTCAAATAAGCCTCCCATATTTACCCAAAAGAACTTCCCTCCTTATTGTCCAGTCTGGACACAGAATACCCACAGTATCTCTCTCCAAGACTGTGGCCACAGCCCTCTCCTCTGCCTGTAAGATGCACTATACTTGACTTATATTCATGGTACTCTAGTGTACCTTTCTGTTACCATCACCTTGCAGCCCATCTAGGTCCTTTAATTGTGTGCTGCCTCTGTCATGCTCTCCTGCACATGAGCCTGAACTCAGTATGGCTTCTGTCACCTGCAGTGGGTACTCCCAGGAGTTCAGGCAGTGCTTCATACACAGCAGGAGCTTAATTACTGCTTGTTCATTGACTGGCTTGTTGCATGGATAATTATCTTTGTGAGGCATTGTCATGGAAGCTCAACAATCAGACACGTAACATGATGTTGTACATCTTTCTTTCTAGAATACAGCATCTTCAAAAGCCCTGACCCCATAGGGTCTCTTCTGCTCCTTAAATAAATCTGGCCAGTTCAAGATCTATGCAGGACACATGAAAGGCCAGCAGCAGTCAATGGTCAGAGTCCCTGGTGTTCATCTGGACTGTTTCTGAACCCCGTCATTTCCTGCTGCCTCTACTCACTAAACTCCTTGACTCTGCAGCTCAACTCCCAGTACCTGCCTTGGACCCCCAGGCTCTTTCTGAATATATTTCCCTGGTTTTTAAGCTTCTCACTTGCTTTAAGATGTGGTCTGTTCACACTTCTCTCCAGGAGGAAGCCAGCCTGGCCAGCAGCACAGTCTCAGGGGAAAGCAATCCTGCAGGGTGTGACCAAGTGCGTGTCTTGGCTCTCCTTCACAAGACGGAATAGCCCCTAGTGTCTGGTTCTCTGCTGTCCCAGTGTGAACAAGGCTGAAGGACACTGCCAGCTCACCAGGAAGTGAGACCCTCTACAGCAGTATTCAAACAGACATGTGTTTGTGGATGGCCAACAAGTGCCCTTTGGCTGCTATAGAGAATAAAAATGCAGGGTATGGAGAGGATACATAAATTTAATTCAGGCAAGGAATTCAGACTGCATCTGCATGATATCACAGTTTTATATGAAACTCCTATGTTAGATACAGGGTAGGACAATTGAAGAACCAGGCTTTGTGCAGTATCATCTGTTGGGATCTCTGAGTAAGTCCTCTCCCAGTTCACCCTTGTCGCTTTCCTGGGCTCAGCCAGAGTCGCAGCCCTGCTCCCCACAGCCTTGTTGAAATGTCTGGCCTGATGACTCAGGGAACCCAGCATAGTGTCTAGATTCCAACTGCCTCATTCTCAGCCCTCAGCTGCCTGAGCCCTCCCTTCAATGTGCATCCTGGGGAACACTCATCAGGACTCAGAACTTAAATAGAACATGGTTTCTGAGAGATCTCTTCCTCTGGGAAGCCACTTCTATGAAGAAGCCAAATGGATTTCTAACAATGTGTCTTCATAAATCAAACATCATACCATGGACAAAGCTGGTCTCAACACCCAGTTATCAGGTCAGCATGTGCTCTGGGTGATTTTTCTACTCAGAGATAGGCTTGCTTTGCACCCTCTACTCTCCCTTCAGCCCACTCGCCCTGGTGGCCAACTGGCCACAGGTAAAGTTGTGAGGTGTAGGGGGAAAGTTTTTTCTCTGCAATTGAGTAAAGCCCAGGACCTGGCCCCCACCCCCATGCAGAACCTGCCAGCCAGTTCACAGCCAGACAGTCCAGGCTTTCAGAGGAGGGCTGTTTCTTCTTCCCCTGAGCCACCATTATCATTCCTTCCTCTTGCTTTGGAAGACGGGCCTGGGCCGGGGAGAGTCTAGAAATGCAGTCAACCCAGATAGGGGAGAAAAGGAAACAAGTGACAGCTTGAAAATCAGGTGAAGGGAATCTCGATGCTAATAACATCACTTACATAACACTTTCTAGATTACAAATACTTGGAATGTGGCCTTTTGTGAACAACCTAACTCCTCCACCCATTCATGTCTGATCTGTAAATTAGAATATATTATTTAACAGCCTTGCTCTTTTCATGGTTGTTAGACATCATTTTCAAAACAAAAAACAGAACAAGAACAAATTTCCATATCCTCTCCAGACTAGGAACTGTTCTATAGAGACTCCTGTGCCATCATCCACTGTGCCGATTCCCAAAGCAGATGCTTATGTGCAAGAAAGGTGAGAATTGCTGCAGCAACTAGGAATAAACATCAAAGTTCTCCAGCTCTTTGCGGCTCAATCGAGCAGGGTTCTGGGCTTTAGGTTGACTCTTTCCAATCTGCAAAAGAAAAGGAGAAACTTCAGACCCTTCCACTGGGAGGTCCTTATCACAATCTTGTGAGGTATGACTTGCCATCCCCATTTTACAGATTTAAAAAATGAAACTCAGAGTGATAAAACAAATTACTCAGGATCCACGACTAGTGTGAAGTGCAGGAGGGACTTGAATCTAGTTCTTCTGGGTCCAATTCCAGTACTCTCTTAACCACGTATGCTTTTTCATGACCTCACAAGCTACCTGGGTCTACACAGTGCCCTCTATGACCCTAAGATGTCCAGTTGGCTTTAATGTTGGGTGATAGCTGAAGTGCCAGGAATTCCAGCAGGCAGCCACCCACCCCTCCCTTGTGACCAATGGCAGCATCTTTATTGGACCACAGGTGGGGAGGCTCAGGTGTAGTATGAGGCTAATGAGTGGGGGGGAGGTTGGGGGATGCTCTCCATGCCTTAATTTCTCTGAGTATAAATGGAAAGTATAATTATACCTATCTTGCAGCATTCTGTGAGGATTAAATAAAATAATCCATGTGAAGACACTGGCAGGCTATCTTATCCATAATAAACCCCCAAGAAATATTGAGTCCCTCCTTTCCAGTCCCTAAATGCTCTGATGGGAATCAGTTCAACCACCAGGTTCAGTGGTCATCTCTGAATAGTGTTGACCCCTGCAGAAGATTAAGCTCACCTATGTCCTGGAATGGCTCCCAAAGACTTGCTAATTTTAGAAAATCATTTAAAGTCCTTTATCTTCCCCTCTCTGACTCCTCCTCCAAACACTCTTGGAAAGGAGAGATGTCCAGTTTGTGGCCCACAGCCTGGGAACTAGCTCGGGGACGGCCCTGATTTAGAACCCAAGCTGCCCAGTAAGTATCATATCTAAACACGCAATATGATCTTGGGTCAGACCTTCACTCTCCTTGGCCTTCAGTGTCTTCATCTCTAAAACAAAGACTTGCATTAGAAGATCTCTTAAATTCCCTACAACTCTGAGACTGTGTGAATGACCTTTTCCTAAGTGTACCCTTTCATGGCTAGATTTCAGGGCTACACCACAGACAGTAAACCCATTGAGGAGTTCCAGAATCTTACCACTTCATAGATAGTGCTATTGAAGGAAGGACTGTGGTTCCTCTTCCTGGATCCAGACTAGAAATTCAGAAGGTAAAGAATGCTTAATTTCGAGATAAGTGCTCTCCCACTCCCAAGTGATGTGAGAGGTCCCAAAAGAGACTCAGGGCCCAGAAAAATTCTGAGGCACTCTCAGCCAGAAAATGAATAGAATCTGTCACCCTAGGAGCAAACAGTGGTGTTTATGGTCTCCAGGGAAGACACAATATATACAGTATTTGCCTATAATGTGATATTTCTGAACCAAAATCAGAATTTACTCTTCCATACCCACATACACCTAAAACCCATACACATATATGTGTGTGTGTGTATATATACACACATATATATACCCACGTATATATACGTGTATATATACACGTATATGTGTATACGTATATATGTATATACGTGTGCATATATACGTGTATATATATATGTGTATATACGTATATATATGTGTGTATATACGTATATATATACGTGTATATACGTATATATGTATATATGTATATACGTATATATGTATATATGTATATACATGTATATATACATATATACACATTCCCAGAGCACACACATATACACGTATATATATACACGTATATATATACGTGTGTATATATACACGACACGTGTATATATACGTGTGTATATGTGTACGTGTATATATGTTTATATACACGTGTATATATATACGTGTGTATATATATGTATATACACATTCCCAGAGCACACACACATACACATACACATACACATACACATACACACATATCCCTCAGGCAATCCTAATGCAAATACTGCCCCAAACCATGTATCTCTTCAACGCATGGCATACACACACCCTTACTGTAAACAATCCAGGCATATAAATAATTGCCAACCCAAGGACACTAGAGTTCAGAGGCACGTTAAGTAGCATATAGAGTTTACATACACCAAAGCATGTGAACATGGTGCCTGTGAACATCTATATGGCCTTATATTGTAGCATACAATTAAAAATAAATCTCTCTTATGATGGGATCCAAGTAGGTTGAATGGCTTATTGGAAGGAGGTTGAATGAGAAGTCTGAAAATCTGTCCTAAACCCCTTCAAACCTGTGATCCCTGACCTGCATGGACTTCCACAGTTGTGTGGACTCCCAAATTCCCATACTACCATGTTAAGGCTTTCTGGCTTCATACTGTGGCTCCAGCCTTGGGAACACCACTCTTCCCATCCCCTTCCATACAAGAGAAAAACAATGACCATGTGTACCAGGATACCCAACTCTGTTTCCAAGTATAAAAGAGAGCTATGAGCTCAGCTTGGAGAAGGATTTCAGTGCACAAGGATGGGTTGCCTCAGTCCGGAGGCCTCCACCAGCAGGTGACTGACTGGCCAGGACCTTTCTCTGGTCTCTGAAGGTCAAGATTGTGTCTCTCTAGATCCAGTCTACTCCTCCAGCTCCAGGCAATATGCCCTGCCTTGCAAACCCCTCCAGTATCTCTCACCATAGCCTCAGCTGGCCTACTAAGTACCCCGTAGTCTCTGTGCAAAGTACCTCCTTTCTGTCTCTGATTGTCCTTTACCTCCCACAGAAACTCCCAAAAACTCATCTAATCTACTCTTCTCTTAGTCTAGAAGCTGTTATTTTTCTCCAGACAGAACCAGTAAGGCATTTCTCATTGGCCCATTGACATTTAAATACAGTCATTTAACAGAAGCTACTCAGATACACACAATAAAGAACTTGCCAGGATGTGCACACACACTGTCTGCAAACACATGCAAAATACACATCTACATCAACACCCCACCACCACCACCATGGGAAGAGGCTCACCTTCCTGGAAGGCTGAATTAATGAATATAATGTATATGCAGGTTCTTGTGACGTGGGAGCAGAAGACTAGTGAGAAGAGAAATAAAATCATTTCAGAAGCACAGATCCAGCACAACCCTATGAAGGTTATCTCTTCCATTCCTCCTCCTCAACCCTGCCCAGATGGACGCTTCAAGTGTTAGTGAAAAGAGCCCTGGACTAGCCAGGAGGTCAGACAACCTGAGTGCTTGTCTCGCTCTGTCATTAATGAAAGCTTCTATTTGTTGAGCATTTATCTTATACATGTATTCTCCTCTAACTGTTTTTTGTTTGTTTGTTTGTTTTTGAGACAGAGTTTCGCTCTGTTGCCTGGGCTGGAGTGAAATGTCTCGATCTCGGCTCACTGCAACCTCTGCCTCCTGGGTTCAAGCAATTCTCCTGCCTCAGCCTCCTGAGTAGCTGGGATTACAGGTGCCTGCCATCATGCCCAGCTAATTTTTGTATTTTTAGAGACAGGGTTTCACCATGTGGGCCAGGCTGGTCTCAAACCCCTGACCTCGTGATCCGCCCACCTCGGCCTCCCAAAGTGTTGGGATTACAGGCGTGAGCCACCGCACCTGGCCTCTTCTCTAATTCTTTTAACACTCCTATAAAATAGGAATGATCATAATTTGCCCCATGCCACAAATGAGTCTCCAAAAGGATAAATAGCCCAAGTCAGGCAGTGCGTACACAGTAGAAGCAGAATTCAAACCCAAGACTCTCCAGGGCTCTTTCCTCAACACCTCAATGTCTCCCTTTGGCAACTTGCCCTCCTTTCCTGGACCAGAACCAGGTGTCCTCTAAATCAGGTAATCATTCTCCTTTTAAGATGCTCCAGAGGAGGACTCTCATTCTCACCCAACACCATAGTTTGAGGGGAGCTCTTTCTTGCACTGATAGAAATTCCTCTCATTGGAGTTCAATGTGGCTAAAACTAGAGAACTGGCAGATATCAACCACTCTTATAATCAGATTTTCTTTGCCCCACTACTCAGCCACCAAACTGAAGATGGTGCTCAATTTTTTTTTTCTTTTTTTTTGAAGCCATTTTTATCAGAAAGTCTTTTATTACTGGCCACCAGGAGGCAGTGTTTCCCTTGGGAGCGATGTCCCAGCCTGGGTTATCAATGTCATTTTAGCCATCAATATTAAAGGATGCTTCTCCAGTTTATGAGTGAATTTCTGTAATCCCAGAATATAAGAGGTGGAGTATGAGGAGGTGCAATGGAGACTCAGAAACCCTTTGGCTCAGCTCTGCCACTACCTAGCTATGTAGCCTTGAGATATCAGTTGACCTGAGTCTCAGTTTCCTCATTGTGATATGGAGTGTAGACCACATCTAAAGTATTAGAACTATTTTCATGAGGCTGTTATGTGAATTTAGTAAGAAAATACGACTGGGTGCAGTGGTACACACCTGCAGACCTAGCTACCCAGGAGGCTGAGGTGGGAGGATCACTTGAGGCTGGGAATTCAAGGCTTCAGTAAGCTGTGATTCTACCATTGCACTCAGCCTGGTAGACAGAATGAGATCCTGTCTCATAACAGATATACCAAAAATCTCAAATCACCGCTAAATAACTTACTCATGACACCAAATGCCACCTGTTCCCAAAGAAAACCTATGGAAATAAAAAATAAATAAAGAGACCCTGTCTCTAAACAATAAAATTGTTTTAAAAGAAAAGAAAATGGACATTATTGCTAAGTCATAATAAAATAAAAGAGACCAATGAAGATTCATTCTTTCCTGAAGACGAATATAATAAGGAATAGGGATAAAAAGTGCAAGGGTCCCAAGTATTAGAAGCAGCAGCAGAGCAAGAAAGCAGAAGTTGAGTCCCCTAACCAGGTTTCTGCTCCTATAGACTTTATCTGGGCCAGACCTTCTGCCAGACACGGAAGAAGAAGGAATGTCCACATCAGGCTTCCCAGCTGTGTTAAGATGCTCTAGAATCACACGGATCTTTTCAAATAATGTGTTAATGCAACTGAAGCCAAGCTATCTTCTGGATTCTAGAAGCACCAAGATCTTATTCTGCCATTCAATGGTGTGAGTTTCAGGGGGGCATTAGGAAACCCCAGAGATAAGTATGGAATGAACTAGAGAAACTGGAGAGGTACCTGGGACTGGATCATAGAGTAGATGGTGCTCCCCCCTCCAGGAAAAGTCTGCTCCTGCTCCTGCACAAGAAATGGGGATGGGGTAACATGAGTGACAGTTGGGTCTGTCCAGATTTAGATTGAGTGGGGAAAAACAGCACAAAGAAGAGGGGTTTTCAGGAACCTGGGAGGGAGGTGGCAGGACTGAGGAGAGTCATTGATCCTCCCAGGATGGGAAGAGACAGGAAGAAGGGCAGTTTGGAGTGGAGCCATTAGTATCAGGAGCAAGGAACCACCTAGGTGTGAGGGATTCCAGCAACCCTGCCCAAAGAGAATGCTGTCACTTTCTTTCCTTTAGTAACTTAGAAACCCTTCCTTGCAGAGCTCTGAGTAGGGCTGTTATCTGAGCCTTACCTCAGAGCACTGAAATTCAGAAAGTTTAAACATTTCAAAGACCAAACACAGTTAAGCCCTCTCTAGATCATCTTTGAGGCCACCTTGCCCTTGACCTCAAGTCAGCCCCCTGGGCAGCTACAGTGCTGAGTGCAGCCCTGAACCCAAGGGCCAAAGCAGGGAGCAGAGCTTCCTGCTTCCCTTTTCTTGTTCCTGCCCCTTAGGAAATCGGTGGTGGAGGTATTTCATGCTGCTGGCCACTGAAAACATATTGCCAGTTTGGGTTCTAATGGGAGCCAGTGGAGGCAGCAGGGTTCATTAGGCAAGGTGCAAGCAAAATCCCTGGAAGCAAGAAGAAGCTAAGAGAAGCAGAGAACTGTCAGCTGTTCTCAGAGGCTGGGGAGTCATGGGCATCTGACAATGTCAATAACTTCATTTGTGTTTTAAAATACTGCAGGAGTTTGTTGATTTTCTCTCCTGTCCAGACTCATGTGAAGTGTTTCTAGAAAGATTAGAGCTGGGTCTCGAAGTGAAACCACATGAAACTTGAGATTTAGGCCTTCAAATTGGAACCCTGAGACAATAGGGAGAGCCCAGAGAGGGCTGAGGCCAGACAGGGAGAAACTTGGGTCAGAAGAAGTGGGCTAATAGGCCTGAATCCCAAAGAGGTTTCCTTTGCTCTAAGTTGTTTTTCCTCCTATGGTCTCCTAATCTCAAGTCATCTTCTTTTTGGAAAAATAGATTATTTTTAGCAAGCACCCGGGCATCATTGGCTGTGGGTAGATTCACATGCTCTCAGGAATTTGTACCAGAGTCTGGTAGCAGTGAGAGAAACAAAGTCCCCTTTTATTTTTCACATTCCAATAGCCACTGCTTTATTTTTCACATTCCCATAGCCACTGCTGGGGTAAAAATAAATAAATAAATAAAAATAAAAATAAAAATAAAAAACAGGCATGGGGAGCTGCTCTGCCTCTGAACCCAGAGGCATCTGGGAGAGGATGCTTGCCTGCTCTGCGAGGCTGCACAGGGCCTCACGTATGTGGCCAGTGCGGAAGAGCCCCACCACATGTGCTTCCTGCATGCTGCTGGGTCTCCACAGCAAAGCGCCAGGGGGCGGTGGAAAGGAGGCACTTCCGCCCCACTTCAGCCACCCTGCTCCACTTCCTGCCAGCAGTTTGGTAGGCTCCATCAGAGCTTTTCCCTGGGCCTGTCACCACATCTGCCTTAAGCAAGACACAGCAGAGGGGGCATCTGCAGGCCCTCTGCAATTTCCTCCTCTTCTAATTCTTGGATGACAGGCAGGGTTGGCCACTGCCTGCTGCAGAGAGCAGGCGAGAGGCTCCTGGAGGAGCCCACTCAGGCTGGTGGGCTTTGTGCCAGGCTGGTTACTCTCTCTAGTACCTCAGCCACACTCAGGCCTCTTCTCCCAAAAGGCTGTGAATGCAGCCCATTGAGCCAGCTATAAAACTATTATGCTTTGGCTGGTCACACTTCCCAGCCTGTGTCACCATTAAGGGACTCATGAATGTAAGCCCTGACTCATTAGGAAAAATAATTTGTGGTCAGACAACAAATACCACAGCAGCACTCTGCCTCTGTCATTGATTTCTGTTGTGCTCCATCCCTTCTCAGCCGGTGCAATTCTGCACCAAGATGCCCCTTCAGCCTCCCTTTCATCTTCTCTGCTCCTTTTGTTTCCTCTTTTCCTCCATCGCCAGAACTAGGAAGCAGGTGGAGAAAAGATAGATGGGGAAGGGCTGAGGATCACATCAAAAGGACAGTTGTTCAGTCCTTTTTGTCCCTCTGCTCTGAATAACCATCATTGAAAGAGCATTTTCCAAGCCACTTGAGAGAGACCCCAGCCTCCAGGATGACATACTTGATTTCTCCTGGTTTTCAGATCCTTGACATCTTCATAAATTGTCAAAAATTCCTTGGGACTAGTCTCTGAGGGAGGAAGAAAACAAAGAGCAGAGCTGCAGAAACTTCCAGAAGGGCTTTTGCTTCTAACAGGTCCCACCTCCACCCCAAATGGCCAAACCTTAAAAAAGGTTCTAGAAAGGAGGCAGGTTAATGCTCTTCCCAGGAACCCCAAAGAGCACAGAGGCAGCAACCCAACTGCCCCTCCCACACCTCCTCCCAAACCAGCTATCTACAGGGAAATCTGTGCATTGGGATCAGAAGGCATGAACTGGGAGAGAGAGCCTAGCAGCCTGCTTGCCCCCTGCCACCACACACACACACACATACCAAAGCTCGTTGAGGAAAAGGAGATGCTGTGCTCCCAGACACATCCCACTGGACGCAGGACAAAGTCACGGGATCCAAGGCCTCAGGCAGGAGCACCACCCCAAGGACCTTCCACTCACCTGACTGCTTCCCCTTCCTCTTTCTCCTCCACACACAGAAGCAGGCAAGGGTGCCAAGGAACAGTGTGCTTAGAATCACGATGATCACCAAAAATGGCCAAAATCTGAATTCTGAGGAACACAGAAGGCATGAGAACTGAGCTGTCAGTTCGCTGTCTTCTTCCTTCCCACCTGCCTGCTGCAGGAGCTGCCTCAAAACCCACTTTTCTCTGTGGTGTAGCTGATTGCCTTGCGCTCTGTGAACTCGGTCAAGGTTTTCTCTTTGCTCATTTGGTTAACCTCCTCTGAGTGATGCCAAGAGCATAGATATATCAGACAGGCCTGGCTCAAATTCTAACCCTGTGAGCTCTGCACTATTTATTTAACCTCTCTGGGCCTCTCAAGTCATCTAATTTTCGGAAGATGCCTCAGAGCCTCTTAGGTTTTCTCACCTGTAAAAGGGGATAACATTATCTACCTATAGGGGTTAATTACATGATCTAATACAGTTGCCCTGCAAAGTTTTGAATTCCACAATGTGGATTCAATGAATTGTGGATCCAGAATATTCAGGGAAAAAAAATGCATCTGTATTGAATATGTAGAGGCTTTTTTCCTTGTCATTATTCCCTAAACAATACAGTATAACAACTATTTAAATAGCATTTACATTGTATCAGGCATTATAACTAATTTAGAGATGACTTAAGTAAGGTATACAGAAGGATGTGCATAGGTTATATGCAAAAACTGCACCTGTTTATGCCAGGGACTTAAACATTCGTGGATCTTGGCATCTGTGGTTGTGATGTGGGTCCTGGAACCAATTCCTCATGGATACTGAGGGACATGTAGCACAACAAATGTTACATTTATCCGTTCCTTTGTTTTTAACTCAAAAAATACTCATTGTACAGGCAAGTTTTCCATCTCACTTTTCCACTGTTCCTTCCTTATGGCTCTTCCTCATTTGAACTTCTACTTAAAAGATTTGTGTCACACATGTATCCTGATATATAATCCAGCCAACAAGAGGAAAGAAAAGGAATTAAGTGTTCCAAGGGCTGACAAGGCTCTTTACAAACATTATCTCATTTACTCTTAACAGCAGTCCTGTGAGGTACTTATTATCATCCCCATTTTACTCAAGGTGGGAAGAAAACTGAGTCTCAGAGAGGTTAATGAATCTGCCAGAGATCACAGAGCTTCTTTTTTTTTTTTTTAAATAGAGATGGGATTATGCCATATTGTCCAGGCTGGTCTCAAACACCTGGACTCAAGTGATCCACCTGCCTCAGCCTCCCAAAGTGCTAGGATTACATGTGTGATGTACCACCACACCTGACCTCTAAGAGATCACAGAGCTTCTGAATGATGAAGCCAGCATCCTAGTTCAGTGGCGTGATCTCAGCTCACTGCAACCTCTGCCTCCTGGGTTCAAGCGATTCTCCTGCCTCAGCCTCCTGAGTGGCTGAGATTACAGGTGCCCACCAACATGCCCAGCTAATTTTTTGTATTTTTAGTAGAGACAGGGTTTCACCATGTTGGCCAGGCTGGTCTCAAACTGCTGACCTTGTGATCCACCCACCTCAGCCTCCCAAAGTGCTGGGATTACAGGCATGAGCCACTGCACCCAGCCTGCCTCAGTCTTGTTTCTTTTTTGTCCACAAGTACTTATTTTTGTTGCCCCTATTTGGCTATAAGTTCCTTATGAATGAGAGCTGTATGGGTTTTTTTTCCTATAATGCCCATGCTGCTGGCACATGAAGTCCCTGTCTATCTAATAAAAAGTTGTGGAAAGGTGACTCAGGTGTCTCTTAGGATGAGCATAAGCAACAGCCCAAGAACTCATCTAGGTATCCCTGGGATCATCCTGATGTTCCTGCTCCAGGATACTGCTGCACAGTGCAGTTACCTCTTGAGCTATGTGGCTTGGAGAAAGTTATCACTCAAGAGGAGAGGACAGTTTCCATCAGTCTCTCCCAGGAAGAAAATAATGTTCAGGAGCCATTTCAGGACTGTCACTCACCAAACAACTATGCCCTCCCTCTGCAGAAGAAAAGCTTGCATCTCCCAGAAGGAAATAGGGATAGCATTTTTTTCTAGAGTAGGATAGGCCTAGCTTTACAGAAACTGTGTGCCTGGAGGCCAGGGCTACCCTGTGAAGGTCTACAAGGCACTGGGAGAGGAGGCCAAGGGATTTTATCCCATACCACATCTGTCTTGCACATGAGCCTGGTTGTGGGGTCCAAACCTTCAGCCCTTGTTATAGCCCAGTGTGTTCCACTTACCCTGATGGGCATTCTGACAGTCCTGAGTGAGATTCAGGGTGTGGCTTTCCCAGCTAACAGGATTGCTGACATTGCAGGTATATGTGTGCATGCCATCAATGTCAACCTCCTCCTCCAGGTAGGTGAGGTTCCCTGCTGTCTGGATCAGCTTGCTCCCTCTGTACCAAGCGTAGGTCACATTGCCATCCCTGGAGACCAAGCAGGACAGAGCCACTTGGCACCTCCCTCTGTCCAGGATCTTCCCCTGCCCCTGTAGGCGGGGTTTCTCAACTTTATCTGGAAGCAGAGATTCTGATCAGAAAGGCATTGGAAATACAGAAATTAGAGGCCTACAGGAATCAGAGAGGGCAGTATGAGCAGTCCTGGAGACTCACCAAATACAAAAACCTGGAACACGGCTCTCTGAACTTTTCCAGATATACTGGTGACCTCCAGGCAGTAGAGGCCACTGTCCTGCTGCTGAGCTGCCTTGATGAGAAGAGTTAAGTTCTTGATTATAAAACTGAATCTATTGCTGAAGGTATTGGAAGGCGAAGAGCCATTCTCCCACCACAATATCTGACGAAATTCGTTTTGTGAGGGCAGCCACATCTTCCATTGAATGTTGTCAGCCTTCGTCTGTATGCTGTTTGGTTGTAGCTGAAGAGGCATTCCTGAGATGCTAAATACTTGGTCAGCTGATCCCCAGCATCCTAGGAAAGAGAACCCAAGCTGAAAGCAGTGGGAAGAGTGTCAGGCCTGAGCAATGTGGGCAGCTGGATGTGACTTTCCTTAGGCCAATAGGGTGGGGATGAGTATGAGGAGCCCAGAGCCTAGGAGCACCTTAAAGTGTATCCCCTCCATCTGCCTCCCCTTGTCCCCAAGCTCTATGTCCCTAGTCTGAAGGATCCCATAGACCAATAGCTAAAATCTTGAGTACTTACTATGTGACAGGCAGGTTTAGTACTTTATACATTTTAACCATTTAAGTTAAAAGGTATAAAATGGTTAAAATGTATAAAACATTTATACATTTATACATTTAATGGTTAAAATGCTTTATACGTTTTAACTATTTAACTTAACAGTGGCCCTTATCTCCATTTTATAGGTGAGGAAACTGAGTTAGAAAGAGCTTAAGTAACTGGCTTAAGTTACACAGTGAGAATGATGAGCCTGAAACCTAGTCAGTTTGGTGTTATGTTTTTGTTTTCTTTTGTTTTGTTTGTTAGAGACAGGGTCTCACTCTGTCACCCAGGCTGGAGTGCAGTGGCACAATCACAGCTCACTGCAGCCTTGAACCCCTGGGCTTGAGGTGATCCTCCCACCTCAACCTCCCTAGTAGCTGGGACTACAGGTGCATGCCACTGCACCCAGCTTATTTGTTTACTCTTTGTAAAAACAGCAGTTTGGCTTCAGAGGATAAATTCTTAACCATGATGTTATAAACACCATATCAAATATGACTCCCTCCAAGCAGTGCTGAGGTAACTACTAATGGCAAGCAGTGACTGTCAGAAATTCTGAATGGTCAGGCCCAGGAAGACTAACCCTCCAAGCTGAACTCATGGCCCCTCAACCATCCTCTCAGAGAGCTGAATACGTAATCCTCTCTCGTGGCACTTGGCTCATTGGATTTTGGTCATTACTTATTGATGTTTGCCAGTTTTTCAGTCATCAGAAAGTCTCCACAAAAATTTCTCCCTAGAAAACAATTTTAAAAATAAAACTACACTTCCCAGGCAGCTCCCAGCACTTCCCTCTCAAGTAATAAAGATGAGACCTAATGAATATGGGGGTGTGACAACCTAGAGCAATTCAGTGCAGACAATGTACAAAACTGGAAGCTCCTACAGCCATTTTTAGCAAGGAAACTATGTGGCATGGCCCAGCAGGTGCAGGAAATTAAAAAGTCTCTCTGGGTGAGTTGGGGAGGCTCAGGGAGGATTTGGAAGAGAGAATAGGAGATGGGGAGAGTTTTACAAGTGGCTCTGATAAATGGAGGCTATTAAGAAGACAGTAATGGAGACAGAGGGGTTTTTAGATATCCAGTGCATTATGAATGCACTCTCTCCAAGCCACAGCTTCACTCTGGCATTTTCTCAAGAGATTAAGTAAATAATTAAAGGATTTGTAACGCTATTTGTTTGATGAAATGTATTTATTTGATCTTGATGCTCCTAAGAGTAAAACACATAGGTTCCCATTTATATTTATATGACTTGTACTGGCTGTGCCCATTAGCAAACCAAAAGCTTCTCAAAAGCAGAGACTGTGCTGTGCATCTCTGTGTCTCCATCTCCCATGGTCCTAGCACTATCTATGAGAACAGGTCAACCTACCAAATATTGCACAAAGACCCTGAGAACAACGGTGAATGGAAAAAATCATTACTAAACCTACAAGAAGGACATATACTGTCCTCATCAATTATTCAGTCCTTACTGAGTCCACTCTAATCCAGCCCCTGAAGAGGCAGGGCTTCTTCATGTATAAGACATGATTCCTGACTCCAGAGACTTTGTGATCTGGAAACAGAACACTTTCATTCTACAGCATCCCCTTAATGGTTGAGATAAAGAATCATCTAAGGAATTCTAATTATGTAATGAAAACCCAGGTTAAGCCATGCTAACCAATCCTCCCACTAAAAATAACTGGAAGAAAAATGAACAACATGTAAAAGCACATTGTTAAAGTTATCAGAGAGTTTATAAAGCAGTGAAAAATTATGGGGCCAAATCTGGAAGAAGGAAATTCAGAGAGGTGAGACCAACATTTCTGACCGTTGTTCCCTGGAGGCATCTTCTGATTCCATTAATCGCAGTTAAAAGGCCGAGAAGCTGAGCAGAGCTCACAATAAAAATCAAGGAACTAAGAGAACATGGAGTTCAGGTCCCTCCTGTTAGGAAGTGGGTATACCTAAAATCCATCAGTGTTGAGGTTGGTACCACTGAGGGCTATACACTAGGAGTAAGAGTGAACGAGAAATGAACAGCCCTCACAGGAACTGAAGCTCAGTTTTGAATCATCACAACCCTGGATTGAACTAATGATCTGGAATCTCTAGTAGCCCTAACCTGGCTGCCCACTAGAGGCAAATATAAGTTATGACTAGAAGAAAATAACATCAACCAGAGCATTAAATTATTTCTAGAATTTTTCATACAAAATATCCAAAATGAAATGAAGTATAAGAAAAGGAAACATATCCAAAAACCAAAAGAAGAATAGAAACAATAGAAACCAACCAACAGGGCATCTACATAATAGAATTGTCAGTATAAACTTTAAAGTAATCATGTCTAATATGTTCAAGGAAATAAAACAGAAGTTTAAGAATTTCAGCAGAGAACTAGCGTGATAGAATGCAAAAATAACGATGTCTTTGCAATGTGACTTTGCGGCTCCTTCCATCATCAAGAAATGGGGTTCATTTCCCTGTCTCTTGGAACTGGGCTGGTCTTCATGATGAAACGCAGCAAAAATGATGTTCTGCCAGTTCTAAGCCTAGATCTGAAAAGGCATTGCACATTTCTACTTGTTCTCTTGGAACCTCATCTGGCTGACATGTGAACAAGCCTAAAATAGCCTGCTGGAGAATAAGAGATCACATGATACAGAGATAAACCAACACAGCTAAGGCCATTCTAAATCAGCCACCCCTGGTCTGGTGCGGTGGCTCATGCCCGTAATTCCAGCACTTCAGGAGGCCAAGGCGGGCAGATCACTCAAGGTCGAGAGTTCGAGACCACCCTGGCCAACATGGTAAAACCTCGTCTCTACTAACAATACAAAAATTAGCCAGGCATGGTGGCACACGCTTGTAACCCCAGCTACTTGGGAGTCTGAGGCACAAGAACCGCTTGAACCCAGGAGATGGAGGTTGCAGTGAGCCGAGATATCATGCCACTGCACTCTAGCCTGTGTGACAGAGCAAGACTTAATCTCAAAAAACAATAAAAAAATAAATAAATGAATCAGCCACCCATGGCCACTCTGGCAGCTGACCACACATGCATGGCTGATGCAAGAGGAAACCAAAAGAACCACCTAGCTGAGCCCAGCCCAAATTGCCAACCAGCAGAATCACTAACTAAATAGGTAGTTGTTTTAAGCTACTGGATTTTGGAGTGCGTCATTGTGCAGCAATAGTTACCTGAAATTGGATTTTTTTTAAAGAATTAAATGAAAATTACAGAAATAAAATGTAAAATAACTGTAAAACAAACTCAACTGAAGGGTTAAAAAGGCCATTTAGATGCCATTGAAAAGAGAATTAGAAAACTGTTATAAAATATCCAGAGTGAAGTAAAGAAAAGCAAAAGGATAAAAATACACAAGAAGGAGTGTAAGAGATATTTGAGATACAGCAAAAACAAAACAAAACAAAACCCCTAAACTAAGTGTAATTGGAAAGCAAGGGGACGGGAGAGGAAAGAGGAACTAAGCAAAAGAGATAACAGATAAGAATTTCCGAAAACTGACAAAAGCCATCAAGATAGATTTGTAAAATGTGTTACAAACACCAAGCAAAATCAAAACAAACCAACAACTCAGGCACAGTGGCTCACGCCTGTAATCCCAGCACTTTGGGAGGCCCAGGCAGATGAATCACCTGAGGTCAGGAGTCTGAGACCAGCCTGGCCAATATGACAAAACCCCATCTCTGCTAAAAATGCAAAAATTAGCCAGGTATGGTGGTGCACACCTGTAATCCCAGCTACTTGGGAGGCTGAGGCAGGAGAATCACCTGAATCCAGGAGGTGGAGGTTGCAGTGAGCCGAGATCGCGCCATTGCACTCCATCCTGGGCAACAAGAGTGAAACTCTGCCCCCCAAAAAAAGAAAACAAACAAACCAATGAACAAAAGACAACCTCTCAATACATCAAAAAAATTATGGAAACCAAACATAAATAGAAAAATCGTAAAATAGCCAGAGTGGGGGAAAACTAAATTCCCTTCACAAAATAAACAACTTAGCTGACATTTCAGCAAAAATAATAAAAAGCAGAAGATGATGGAATGGTATCTCTTTTTTTTTATTTTTCCATAGGTTATTGGGGTACAGGTGGTGTTTGGTTACAAGAGAAAGTTCATTAGTAGTGATTTGTGAGTTGGTGCACCCATCACCAAAGCAGTATACACTGCACTCTATTTATAGTCTTTTATCCCTCACTCCCCTCCCACTTTTCCCCCCAAGTCACCAAAGTCCACTGTATCATTCTTATGCCTTTGCATCCTCATAGCTTAACGCCCACATATCAGTGAGAACATACGTTATTTGGTTTTCCAAGGAAAGATATATTTAAAGTGCTGAAAGAAAATAACTGCCTATCTAGAATTTCAGTACTTCAAAGATGAAGGCAGACACAGTGGCTCATGCCTGTAATCCCAGCACTTTGGGAGGCTGAAGCAGATGAATCAGTTGAGGTCAGGAGTTCAAGACCAGGCTGGCCAACATGGCAAAACCCCATCTCAACTAAAAACACAAAAATTAGCTGGGAGTGGTGGCACGTGCCCGTAATCCCAGCCACTCAGGAGGCTGAGACACGAGAATCACTTGAACCCAGGAAGTCAAGGCTACAGCGAGCCAAGATGGTACAACTCCCCTCCTGCCTGGGCAACAAAGTGAGACTCTGTCTCAAAAAATAGTAATAATTTTTTAAATGAAGCTGAAATAAAGACATTTTTAGAAAAAATAAAAACTGAAAGAATTTGTCACAAAAAGGCCTGCAGCAAAGGAAATACCAAAGGATGTTCTTTAGATATAAAGAAAATGGAAACTCAGGCACAAGAAGTGAAGAGCAATAGAAACAGATGTAATTTGTGACAATAAAAGTGGGGGAATAGAGCTGTATAGGAGTTTTCTATACTATTGAGGCTGAATTGGTATTAATTCAAACTATATTGTTGAAGGTATTCATTGTAATACCTGTGGTAACCATTGAGAAAATAACAAAATGTACAGAAAAAGAAATGAGAAGGGACTCAAAATGATGCAGCACAAAAATATCAATTAAATACAAAAGAAGGCAGTAACGGAGAAAATGAGGAACAAAAAAGAAATAGGATGTATAAAAAATATACAGAAAGAGAAGGAAATGTCGTCATTATAAAAGAACCAATTAAGTAGGAATAAACAATAATCTTCCATTTCTATGCATATAACAAGTTTAAAATATATAAAATAAAATTTGATAGAACTAAAAGGAGAAGAAAATCCACAGTCGTAGTTGGAGAGTTGTATTATATCTGTCTCTCTAGCTGATACAAGAAGCACACAAAAAAATCAATAAGGCTATAAGAATTTGAAGATCATTAAACCTATATATATATATATAAGTTATATATAAAACAGTTCTCCTAACAATTGCAGAATACATATTCTTTACAAGTGCACATGCAATATTTACCAAAGTATTATCATATGCTATGCATTAAAACAAGTGTCAACAAAGTTCAAAGTATTGAAATCATACCAATTATGCCCTCTAAGCACAGTAGAATTAAATAAAAAATAAATAACAGAAAAATAACCAGAAAATCTCTGAATGTTTAAAACATAAGCAACATATTTCTAAAAACCCAGGAGTCAAAGAATAAATCAAATGAAATTTGGGAAATATTTAGAGCTAAGTGATAATGAGTATCAAATGTGCAATATAGCTAAGGAAGTGTTTAGAGGGAAATTTATAGCTTTAAATTTGTATATTGGAAAAAAAAGAAAGTTTGCAAGTCAATAATGCAAGATTCAATCTCAAGGAACCAAAAAAAAAGAAATGGTAATTCAAATAATGATGATGATGATGATAACCCAGAGAAAGGAGAAAGAAGAAAGTAAATGTAAGAACTAACCTCAATAAAATAAAAAGCAAATATACAATAGAGAAAATTAGCAAAGCCAAAAGTAAATTCATTAAATAAAAGTGTTAAAATGTATATATCTGGTGCTTTGGAGGTGCCTTCACCACCTAGACTCTCTTGCTATCAACCATAGTCAACCCCACCATGTTCATTAATATAGCAGTTGACCATGAACCCTTGGACCATGTCTCCTTGGAGCTGTTTGCAGATAAAGTTCCAAAGACAGCAGAAAACATTTGTGTTCTGAGCACTAGAGAGAAACGATTTGGTTACAAGAGCTCCTGCTCTCACAGGATTATTGCAGAATTTACACGCCAGGATGTTGACATCACACACCATAATGGCACTGGTGGCAAGTTCATCTATGGGGTGAAATTCAAGTGAGAACTTCATCTTGAAGCATACAGGTCTTGGCATCTTGTCCATGGCAAATGCTGGACCCAACACAAATAGTTCCTAGTTTTTCATCTACATTGCCGAGACTGAATGGATGGATGGCAAGCGTGTGGTATTTGGCAAGTTGAAAGGGGGCATGAATATTGTAGACACCATGGAGCCCTTTGGGTCCAGGAATGGCAAGACCAGCAAAAAGATCACCATTGCTGAGTGTAGACAACTCTAATCTGATGTGAATCAAAAGACCCTCATTCCAGAGAAATTCCTGCCTCAGATTCTAGAGAAAGAAATGCTACACAGAGAGACCAAGAAGAATCTGAACAGACAGGCCTTGCTGGGTTTCTCCACTCAGCCTATTAGTATGGAATCATACCCTTTTTGTCCAGTCACATTTCTACAAGGTTGTCGGTCATGCCTATGAAATGAAGTCTCCATAAAAACCCAAGAGGACTGGGCTTGGAGAGCCTCCAGATAGCTGGAGATTCCTGGCAGGCAGTGTGCCCAGGGAAGGCATGGAAGCTCCGTGTCCCTTCCCCCATACCTTGCCCTATGCCGACTCTTCATCTATATCCTTTGTAATATCTCTTATAATAGACCAGCAAACATAAATGTTTCCCTGGTTTATGTGAGCCACCCCAGCAAATTAATTGAACCCAAGGAGGGGGTTGTGAGAACCCCAAGCGGAAGCTGGTTGGTCCGAAGTTCTGGAGGCCCAGACTTACAACTGGTGTGGTGGAGGGGTGTTGTTGGGGACTGAGCCTCCAGCCTCTGTGGTCTGACACTCTCTCCAGTTAGTGTCTGAACTGAATTGGAGAACACCAGCTGGTGTCCACTGCAGAATCCATTATTCAGTTTGCTGTGAGGAGAAATCCACCTCCCCGCATTTGGTCACAGAAGTCTTCTATGTTGATGATTGTTGTTATTTTGATGTGGGAGCAGAGGAAAAACATGGTTGGAGAGGTTTGTTCAAAACAGCAAACATTCACATTTCTTTTGTTTTGTTTTGTTTTACTTTAAGTTCTGGGATATGTATGCAGAACATGCAGATTTGTTACATAGGTATACATGTGCCATGGTGGTTTGCTGCACCTATCAACCCATCATCTAGGTTTTAAACCCCACATGCATTAGGTATTTGTCCTAATGCTCTCCCTCCCCTTGCGCTCCCCCACTAACAGGCCCTGGTGTGTGATATTCCCGTCCCTGTGCCCATATGTTCTCATTGTTCAACTCCCACTTTGAGTGAGAACACGCGGTGCTTGGTTCTCTGTTCCTGTGTTAGTTTGCTGAGAACGATGGCTTCCAGCTTCATCCATGTCCCTGCAAACTCAGGAACAAAAAAAGGATTCCATAATTACCTCTTTTAATCATCATTGTACTGGAGGTCATGGCTAGTTCAACAAAACAAGGAAAATAGTCAAAGGGAATAAAAATTAGAAATGAATGTGTGAGGTTGGGTGCAGTGGCTCAAGCCTGTAATCCCAGCACTTTGGGAGGCTCACCTGAGGTCAGGAGTTCGAGACCAGCCTGGCCAACACAGCGAAACCCCATCTCTACTAAAAATACAAAAATTAGCCGGGCGGGTGGCAGTCACCTGAAATCCCAGCTACTCAGCTACTCGGGAGGCTGAGGCAGGAGAATCGCTTGAACCCGGGAAGCGGAGGTTGCAGTGAGCCAAGATGGCACCATTGCACTCCAGCCTGGGCAACAAGAGCAAAACTCCATCTCAAAAAAAAGAATGAATATGTGAAACTGTCATTATTCACAAACTATATACCTGTGTATATAGGAAACCGAGAGGAATATATGAAAAATTATTTGAGTGTAGAAGTCAGTTTTGCAAAATTGCTAGATATAAGTTCAATATACAAAAATCATTTTTATTTCTATATATTAGTACAAACAGATAAAAATGAAATTTTGAAAACAATACTATTTACAGCAGCACAAAAAAGATACAACATATAGAAATAATTTCAAGAAGAAATATTTAAGACCTATACACCTATTGCAACAAAAGATTTCTGAGAAAAAATTAAAGAGCTAAATAAACAGGAGACTATACCATGGTTTTTATTGGAAGACTTAATATTGCTAAGATGTCAATTCTTCCTAAATTAATTTATAGATTCAATAGAATTCCAATAAAAATTATTGCAGGTTATTTTTATAGAAATTAACAAGTTGATTCTAAAACTTATATGAAAATGTAAAAGACATAGAATAGCCAAGGCAATCTTGAAGAAGAACAAAGCTAGAAGGTTTTCACTACCTAATATCAAGATGTATTGTAAAACTTCAGAAATTAAGATAGCATTCCAGTATTGCAAGGATTGAAAAGTAGTAGATGGAATATAATAGTCTAGAAATAGACCCTGTGTGTGGGAAAAACACTAACTGTTTTTCCTCTGGTTTCACACCACAACAATCAACACAGAAGACTTCTGTGACCAACATGTGGGGAGTTTCCCACACACCAAGCAAGCAATCAGCTCTTCAGTGGACACTAACTGGATGTCCTCTAATTCAGTTCAATTCTGACACTATCTACCTGTAAATATCTACCAGATGCCAATTGCAAGCTCCAGGCTGTTTTACCTGCGCTTCTGACCAACTAGCTATAAACTGGGTTTCCCGTTATTCCCTCCTTGGGTTCAATTAATTTGCTAGATGGCTCACAGAACTCAGGGAAACACTTACATTTACTGGATTATTATAAAGGTTATTACAAAGGGTACATATGAAGAGATGCATAGGACAAGGTGTAGGGGAAGGGATACAGAGTTTCCATGCCTTCCCAGGGCGTGCCACCCTCCAGGAACCTCCACATGTTTAGCTCCTGAACCTTGTTCTTTGGGTTTTTATGGAGGCCTCAATAAGTGGGAATGATTGACCACTGGCCATCGGTGATCAACTTAACCTTCAATCCCTCTCGTTTTCCTGGAGGTTGGGGACGGGCTCAGAGTCCAATATTCCAACCCTGCCTTGGTCTTTCTGGTGACTGCCCCCTATCCCGAAGCTGCCTACAGGCTGCCAGCCATCAGTCACCTCATTAGCCTACAAAAAGACATCACTTTGGAATTTCTAAAAATTTTAGGAGTTGTATGCCAGGAAAGGAGGTTGAAAACCAAATATATATTTCACAATATCACACGAACCAACATGTATTTTATCTTTTCAATAAATGGTGCTGGGTTAAATTGATATCTATAAGGAAAAAAAACCTTGATATCTCCCTCATATCATATACAAAAATTAATTTAAAATAAATCATACATTTAAATATGAAAGCTAAACCTATAAAGCTTCCAGGAAAAAGCACAAGAGAATATCTTCTACATCTTGAGATAGACAAATGTTTCCTTTTTTATTTTTACATTTTAATCTATTTTTGTGTTTATTTTGAGACCAGATTATGAGACTGGCTAATTTTTGCATTTTTGGTAGAGATAGAGTTTCACCATGTTGCCAAGGCTTGTCTTGAACTCCTGGGCTCAAGTGATCCACCCGCCTTGGCCTCCCAAAGCGCTGAGATTACAGGCATGAGCCACTGCACCCAGCCAACAAATGTTTCTTAACAGGACACACACACACAAAAAAAAATCACTAACCATAAAAGAATATTGATAAATTGGACTTCACTAAAACTTAGAACTCCTGTTTGGTGAAAGACAACATTGAGAGAGTGAAAAAGCAAGCCAAAGACTGGGAGAAAATGTTTGCAATACATATATTTGAAAAAGGGCTCATATCCAAAGTATATAAAGAATTCCATCAATAATAGACTGATGACAATAATAGACTGGAAATCAATAATACACTGATGACAATAACGACAAAAAAAGCAGCAGACTTGGGCAGGCACTTTAGGAAAGAGAATATCCAATAGCCAATAGGCATGCAAAAGAGTGCCCAACATCATTAGTTATCAAAGAATAATGAGATTTCACATTCCCACCAAAATAGCTAACATTTAAAGGTCTGAAGGCTGGGCGAAGCAGCTCAAGCCTGTAATCCCAGCACTTTGGGAGGCCGAGGCGGGTGGATCGCTTGAGGCCAGGAGTTCGAGGCCAGCCTGGCCAACATGGTGAAACCCCATCTCTACCAAAAATGCAAAAATTAGCAGAGCATGGTGGTGGGCGTCTGTATTCCCAGCTTCTTGGGAGGCTGAGGCAGGAGAATTGCTTGAACCCAGGAGGCAGAGGTTGCAGTGAGCCAAGATCAGGCCACTGTACTCCAGCCTGGGTCTCAAAAATAAATATAAATAAATAAATGTGAAAATTCCAAGGGTTGACAGAGATGGGAGCAACTGAGATTCTCATTTATTGCTAGTGAGAGTGTAAATTGGTACCAGCACTTTGGAAAACTATTTTACGGTATCTTCTAAAACTAAACTTACATATACCCTTTGATCCAGAAGAATTTGTACACAAGAAAATCTGGGCCAGGCATGGTGGCTCATGTCTGTAATCCCAGCACTTTGGGAGGTCGAGGCAGGCAGATTACCTGAGGTCAGGAGTTTGAGACCAGCCTGGCCAACATGGTGAAACCCCATCTCAAAAAAAAAAAAAAAAAATTAGCTGGGCATGGCTGTGCACACCTGTAATCCCAGCTACTTGGAAGGCTGAGGCAGGAGAATCACTTAAATCTGAGAGGCGGAGGTTGCAGTGACCCAAGATCATGCCATTGCACTCCAGGCTGGGCAACAAGAGTGAAACTCCATCTCAAAAAAAAAGAAAATATGGTGTTTATATCCACTAAAAATATGTACAAGAGTGTTAATAATGGCTTTAGTCATAATAATTCAAAATGAGAAAAAACCCAAATGTCTATCACGATTAGATGAGCAAATAAATCATGTTATAGTCTTATAAGGAATATTACACAGCAATGAAAAAGAAAAGCTACTTTTCCTGGCAATAATGTGGATGGATCTCACCACAATGATGAGTATTAATGAAGCCAGAGTCCAAAAAGTACATAGTGAATTATTTCATTGATATAAAGTTTAAAATCCAGAAAAACTAATATATGGTGAGGGAGGTTAGAATGTGATTACCCTTGCAGGAGGGGGGTTATCAACTTGAAGGGCCAAAAAGGAATGACTGGGTGCTAGAAATATGTTACATCTTGATGTGGGTAGTTTTGATATGTACTTACACATATAAAAGTTCATCAAGCTGTTGATTTAAATTTTGTGCACACAGCTGTGAGTTGTATCTCGATAAAAAAGCAGAAAAGGAGTAATGACTACCTCTCACTCAACTGTTCTGACCATTAACTAAGATGTACTTTGATAAAAGCAAAGTATGACTTGCCCATTGTGGAAACATTACCATAGCAAGTGAATTTGTAGATTTCCTCACTCATCTCAGCTAAACCCAACTCTTAGCTAAATATCAGAAAAGCCTCGGAGGCAGGGGTTGCAGTGAGCCATGACTGCAACACTGCACCCCAGCCTGGGTGACAGAGCAAGACCCTGCCTTAAAAAAAAAAAAAAAGTGAAAAAGGAAGATAGACCTAAAACAGCCAACTGAAATGCAATATGGAATGTGCTATGGAGGTGTGCCCAGGGTGTGAGGCAAGCATAAAGAAAGCATGTTTTCCTCTGCCCTGCCGAGTTAGGAGTGGCTGCCCAGAGGAGGTGGGTGGGAGTAGCTGCCCAGAGGAGGTGGGTGGGAGCTGCCATTGAAAGAAAAAGCCAAGGCCTGCCTGGTGTATGCAGAAAGGAACAGGGAAGGTGGGTATTATGGACACAGCAGTAGCATGGTTAAGGGAACACAAAACACACGTGTGGCTTATGGGTCTGGTAAAGATGGAGCAGGTTTGGAGAATGGGGTGATGGAACATGAGTTTAATTTTCAGGTGTTTTGTGGTGGTTTTATTTTATTTTTATCTTTTATAAAATTGTGAGAGGTAGCACAAGTATTAAAAGGTACTTAAATATAAATGTACTCTATAATGAATAATAATGTAAACTCCCATATAATCCACCAGTAGATCAGAATGTAGAGCGCTACGTAGAAGAAGGTTGTTCTCTGCTATTATAAAACTGAATAGGAATCACACAGGAAAATGGTTAAGTTATTGTCTAGACTTCTTTGTTTGTTTGTTTGTTTGTTTGTTTTAAGACGGCGTCTCGCTCTGTCACCCAGACTGGAGTGCAGTGGCACGACCTCAGCTCACTGCAATCTCTGCCTCCCAGGTTCAAGTGATTCTCCTGTCTCAGCCTCATGAGTAACTGGGACTACAGGTGCCTGCCACTACCCCCAGCTATTTTTTTTTTTTTTTTTTTGTATTTTTAGTAGAGACAGGGTTTCACCATATTGGCCAGGTTGGTCTTGAACTCCTGACCTCAAGTAATCCACCCGTCTCAGCCTCCCAAAGTTCTGGCGTGAGCCACCACTCCCAGCCATAGACTTCTAAATACTTAAAGAACGAAGTGTGTGATCTACAGTCCTCATGCTATACTGCCTTTGGGGTCTTTTTATAAATTATGCCATTATATTTTATTTTTATGTAATATTATATTAGTTTATACATTTAAGACTGGTTTGTCTGCAAATAAAAAGGAGCTAGAGAGAACACCAGGTGTTGTTTTGATTTGTTGGTTTGATTTTTCAACTGGAAGGAAACTGTACTAAAGGTAGGAAGCCCACAGAAAAGGAGCAGCTGAAGAAAGATGAGGGATGTCTTCATAGACAGCAGGTCCCAGGTGGCTTCTGAAAGAAGCTCTGGTGCCCTGAGCACACAGGGGGGTATTGGTCAAGGACAGGGCAAGAACACTCTTGCCCTCAGCAGAGGCAAATGTGGCCATTTACAGGAGTAGATGAAGTACACTGACACTGGAGAATTGTTGGCAAGGTTGGTGGAATCCCTAACTTGTGCTTCTGTTTTCTTAAAGAAGGAGGTTGTTGGTTTGTGGAGGCTGAGATAGTGGAACAGGGCCTTGAAGAGATGATGAAGGTGTGGAATTCTCCCACCTTTTGGGGAACAGGAGAAGCTGTGGGCCAGAAATGAGGATTCCCAGGACACTGAGAGTCCAGTTGGGGTTGGAGATTACGAATCTGTAATGTTGCTGAATTTCCTCCTGCAGCCCCTAACAGTCCAGTGTGGGAAGGAGGAAGATGGTTGGAATGAGTTTCCATGGACGGCGTGGAAGGGGTGGGTGCCAGGGCAGGGGTGCAGAGCAGATACGGTGAAAAGGCAAGTAGACAAGTCACTATGTCCAGGGTATTGTGACTGATACAAAAAGACCTCAGTTTCTGTCCCAGAGGGGTACACACACCAGATAGGGGAGACGAAATGCTACTGTGAAAACATAACTTCAACACAAGTTCTCACACATTTAGTGAGGCATAGAGGAGGACCCAACAAGTGAAAATTGTTTAGAGGAAAGAGGCCATAGTCCAAGAAGGCCCCCGGGCCCCTGCCACTGCTGTTGCTACTGCTCAGCAGCTTTGGGGGCCACTTTCCGGTGGTTAACAACGGATGAGGTGAACTGGTAACTCTGAAAGGGAGGGCAGAGGGCAGAGGGCAGATGATTAACTCCACTGCAGCCTCAGGAAGAACAGAGGATGGTCAAGGAGACAAGTACCGAGGATGGTGAAGGAGACAATCTGATCCAGCAGTGAGTCCTGCTCAGCCCTGAGCCCATGTGCAGAGCTCTGAGTTAGCTCAGCTTCCTCCAACCTGGACCTGCCAGTCGGAGGAAGGTGTGGGGCCTGAGCACCTGGGAGAAGGAGCACGGGAGGATCTCAGAGCAAGTGGAATTTCCACCAGCCAACAAATAGATGTTAAGGTTTTCTCAGCTAGGGCTTGTGCTACCAGGCTTGCAGTGAAGGCATCAAAAGATGTGCCTGCTGGGGACTGAGTGAACAGAGGCCAGTGAGATTCCAAAAGTACTGGGGCAATCCAGCTCTAGTCAGGGCAAAATCATAAGATAGATAAAGTATCCTACAGGGCCCACATCCCATTTCTTTCTTCCTCTCTATTTAGCTTCATACTGACCATATTAACTCTCCTCCTCAGGCAATGCAACCCCCTTACCTCTGTCAAAACTCACCTAGCCCAAGTCCCACTCTTTGCATCAGTTAACCAAATAATCTCATATGCCATACTCTTTCTCCATGGTAACAAGTGCATCTGCCTTTCCTGTTTCCCATCCAAACCCCATGCATCCCCGGCTTTTCTGAGCTGTTTCCTCTGCTTCAATTGTCTTTCTACTTTGTACCTACCTCTTAAACTCTTAATTATTCTTCAAGGCCAGTTCCCCAGTGTTCCTACCTAGAAGGAATCATCTTCTTAGCTCTTTTTTTATTCTAAATGTATCTTGCCTGTTAATGACACATAGCATTTCCATCTTCCCTTATAGTTGTAATTATACATACCTATTTTCCTCTGTCTGAAAGATTCTTAAGGGTAGAATAGACATCTGTTTTATCTTTGTTTCCCCCACAAAACCTTGCATAGTTCTTGGATCATAATAAGGGCTGGGGAAAGAGTTTATGAATAAGACCTCAAAAGCACAGGCAATAGAAGCAAAATAAACAAATGGTATTATAGCAAACTAAAAAAAAAATCATGTACAGTAAAGGAAACAATTCACAGAGTGAAAAGGCAACCTATAGAATAGGAAAAAAAAATTGCAAACTATGAATCCTACAGGCAACTAATATGAAGAATAGATAAGAAATTCAAACATCACAACAGCAAAATGAACAACCCAAGCAAGGGCTTCATGAATCCGTTTAAATTAATTAATTCAACAATGCATCTCACATAACTCCTAAAAATGACTCTATTGTCAGAATTTCATGCAGGATACCAGAGAAATCACAGAGCTGTAATTCCCTTGCCTTTGGCCTCTTGCCAAGCTCCACATTCCCACAATTTCATTTTCCATCTGCAGACCTTCAGAACCAAAAGCCAGTGGCCCCAAAGCAGCATGGAACTCTCATGCACTATTTGGTTCAATCACTTTGGAAAACAGTTTGACAGCATCTGCTAGAGTTACGTACACATACTCCATGGTTCTGCCCCTAGAGATATACCCAACAGACATGCATGCACAAAAGGCTCATCGCAGCATTATTATCATAGCAAAAACAAAAGTGAAAACAAGCCAAAGGTTCATCAATAATAGAAAAAGTGAATAAACTATGATATAGTCATGCAATAAAATACTATACAACCATGAAAATGATCTGCTACAAATAATAACATACATAAATCTCATAAGATGTTGAGCAAAAGTAGTCAGACACAAGATTGCATACCGTTTGATTCCATATATACGGACAAAACTAATCTGTGATGTTAGAAGTCAGAATTGTGGCTATATTTATGGAATACAGAGGAAGTAATGAATGGGAGAGAACATGTGGTAGACACAAGAGTGTGTTCATTTAACAATAACTCATTGAGATGTACATTTATAATTTTGTGTGCTTTTCTGTATGCTGCACTTCAATAAGAGAGGTTTGTCTGTGAAGACAATGGTCTGGCTGGGCGCAGTGGCCCACATCTGTAATCCCAGTACTTTGGGAGGCCAAGGCAAGAGGATTGCTTGAGCCCAGGAATTCAAGACCAGCCCAGGCAGCATGGCAAAACCCCGTCTCTACACAAAAATTAAAAATAAGCCAAGTGTGGTGATACATGCCTGTAGTCCCAGCTACTAAGGAGGCTGAGGCAGAAGGATTGCTTGAGCCCAGGAGGTCAAGGCTACCGTGAGCTGTGATCACATCACTGCACTCCAGCCTGGGTGATAGAGCAAGACCCAGTCTCACAAAAAAATAAAAATAAATAAATAAAAATTAAAAATTAAAAAAAAAACAAGACATGCCCTGGCTCTCCTTGAAGTGATTTCAGTGGATTTCTTTCTGGATGGTGCTGCAGCCCAGGGTACATTGAATTCCAATCTCTTTTCTGTGTCCAGCCACTTTGCCATTCACCCTTTGTTGGAGGGGAGGTGCAATGAGGAAGAGAAGAGCAATAAACGACTCCAGCCCTTCTACAGCTTGCCTGGATCCCAGCCAAAGCAGTCACAGACACCACTCTCTGAGAAGTGACAGTTTCAACACAATCTACGCAAACAGCTGGCAACCCTTGGAGCTAATCTATAAGGTGTCACCTGCGCCCTTTTATTGTCCAGCAGATCTCAACTCAGGCTCTAAAGCATCTGGGGATTCATAGCCTCCAGCCTGTGTGTCCTTTGGGGTTTCCTCAGAATGGACAACTGAAACCTGAATTTTGGGTCCAAAATGAACTTTAGGGCCCAGGCCTATTCCTTGGGCAATGATTTGAAGATCCCTCCTTCCCAATATGTCTAACCCAAAAAACATCCCAGGCTGCCCATAAGATGCCTGAAAATAATTCACTTATTCACTCAACAAACATGTTTTGAACACCTACTGCATTGGCATTGCACCAGGCACTAATCACAACTGTAGTAACAGTGACTCAGGCAATCTAGTGTAAGCTCTCTGAACAAATGGTCCCTGGACTTACTTGCCACTGAATCCTCAATAGCCCTGGTTCAGAGCTACTCAAAATATATCCAGAGAAAGAATGGGAACAGAGAGGGGGCTGCTATTGTGAAAATAAGTGTCTACCGAGGGTTGACTTGTGCCAGGTACTGCTCTAGATGTTGAAGAGACAACGGTGAGCAAAACAGACAAAAGCCCTGGCCTCAAGGATCTTACAGTCTAGGGGGCTGAAGAGAAGACTGGGAGACAGAAAATGAAAAACGTAAGTAAACAGGATGGAACATAAATGGAGGTGAGGATTATGGAGAAAAATTAAGTGGAGAGAGAACTAAGAGGTTGCAGAATGGCAGGCTGACATTTTCAGTGGGGAAGGCATCACTGAAAAGGAGGTATTTGAGCAAAACTCTGAGGGGTTGAGGGAAGAGGCCATGTAGCCAGCGAAGGAGCAGCATCCCAGGCAGAGAAAACTGTGGATACAAGAGAGAGCAAGCTCCAGGACCAGCAGGCAGCACGGCTGAAATGCTGTGAGCAAGAGGAGAGACAAAGAGGAGCGGGTCTTGGAAGCCAGGTCACGCACCACTGTAAAATGCATGGCTTTTACTCTGCATGAAAGAAGAAGCCTTTGGAAGAATTTTGCAATGCTCAAGAGTTATGTGCACATCTTACATAAATAGTACTCCTGTTAAATTATTCAGTAAACAAAGTGGTTTTTTAAATTTCACTGTCATCATATGACTCCTGATGGTATGAGCTGAGAAAGACACAGTATCACTTTTGTGGTATTCCTGTCAAAAATGCATATAATATCTGCTGTCAATGGGCACAGAAAAAAAAATTTTTAAAGAAAAAATAATTTTAAAAATGCATATGATGGCTAGGCATGATGGCTCACACCTGTAGTCCCAGCACTTTGGGAGACTGAGGCAGGTGGATCACCTGAGCCCAGGAGTTCAAGACCACCCTGGGCAACATGGGGAAACCCTGTATCTACAAAAAAAAAAAAAAAAAAAATTAGCCAGGCATGGTGGCACAGACCTCTAGTTCCAGCTACTAGGGAGGCTGAGGTGGGAGGATGGCTTGAGCCTGCGAGGTCGAGGCTACAGTGAGCTGTGAGCATGCCACTGCACTCCAGTCTGGGTGACAGAACCAGATCCTCTCTTGAAAAATAATAATAGGCCGGGCACAGTGGCTCACACCTGGAATCCCAGCACTTTTGAGAGGCGGAGTTGGGCAGATCACTTGAGGTCAGGAGTTTAAGACCAGCCTGGCCAACATGGTGAAACCCTGTCTCCACTAAAAATTCAAAAATTAGCCAGGCTTGGTGGCATGCATCTGTAGTCCCAGCTACTTGGGAGGCTGAGGCAGGACAATCACTTGAACCCGGGGGGGCGGAAGTTGCAGGGAGCCGAGATTGGACCACTGTACTCCAGCCCGGGCCACAGAGCGAGACTCCATCTCTAAAAAATAATAATAATGATGATATAAAATAAATAAAAATGCATATGATAACCTGAATCATATGAGGGAACATCAGACAAACCCAGATTAAGGAACCCTCTACAAAACAACTGGCTTATCCTCTTCAAGAATGCAATATCAGGAAAGATGAAGAAAGGCTAAAGTATGGTCATAGACTGAACATGAGAAACATAACAACTGAATATAATACATGATCTTGATTGCATCTTGGGTCAGCAAAAAAATAAAATAAAGCATATTCTTGGGACAATTGGTAATATGTGAATATGGACAGCATATTTGATGGTATTAATGTTAAATTTACTAAATTTGGCAATTGTGCTGTAGTAACATGAGAATGTCTTTGTTCATAGGATATAAGTGCTAAAATATTTAGGAGTAAGGGGACATAATGTCACAACTTGTTCTCAAGTGGTTCAGCAAAAATTATTATACATTTATACACACATATACATACAGCTAGAGAAAGAGAAATAAAGTAAATATGATAAAATGTTAACCAGTGAATCTAGATGAAAGAAATTCAAGAATCCTTTGAAATATTCTTGCAGCTTCCCTGGAACTTCGCAATTATTTCAAACTAAAAACTTTAAAAATTAAATAAATAGAGCAGCTTCAGTCAACTTACACCAGGCCAGCCCCACAGACACAGGATGGAGGAGGAAGAAGTTCAGGAAGACCCAAGTCCATCCCTCCCTGTGCCTAACGAGTCACTCACCAGCTTCACCCTGCAAGGGCCAGCATAGCCAAGCCCAGCTATGGCGCTGAAGCCCTGGGAATGGGGGTGGAGGGAGCATCGCCCTCTGTCACGCAGGCTTATGACTTCAGGGTCATAACCTCAGCTTCTCTGTTACTCTCATCCCCACAGCCAGGCACCAGTCCCATCAGTTCTTCTTCAGCTGTCTGAGCTGCTTTCAAGGATCCTTAGACCAGGTTCCAACCTAGCTCTCCTGCCCAGAATCCTGGGCCACTAGGCCCCCCAACCCACCCACAAGAGCCGCAGGCTCCACACCTCCCTCCTTGCTCCCTGTTCCTCATCATGCTCTGCCCTAGGCTGCCTGCATCCTTACAAATGTTGAGTCCAGCTGAGCCTTGACTGTGTCTTCCTAAAGGACACAAGAATGCTCAGGGACTAGGTAACTGAAATGAGTACTTGGGCATGGGACTTTATCACATATGGGGCTTTTACCTGGCCCTGAACCCACACAACACTATGCCTCAGTTTCCCCTCTTTGTGCCCAGAGTGTACCCTCCTCTAACTCCACGCTCTCCACCCTCGTGAAGCCCCTACAGAGTCACTGATCTAAAATGCAGAACCCTGGCTGGGCACGGCAGTTCACACCTGTAATCCCAGCACTTTGGTTGGGGGAGACCAAGGTGGGCAGATCACCTGAGGTCAGGAGTTCAAGACCAGCCTGGCCAACATGGTGAAACCTGGTCTCTACTAAACATACAAAAATTAGCCAAGCACAGCAGTGCACGTCTGTAATTTCAGCTACTCGGGAGGCTGAGGCACGAGAATCGCTTGAACCCGGGAGGCAGAGGTTGCAGTGAGCCGAGATCATGCCACTGCACTCCAGCCTGGGTGACAGAAGGAGACTCTGTCTCAAAAAATAAATAAATAAATAAATAAATAAATATTAAAAATGAAATAAATTAATTAATTAAATTAAATGCAGGATCCAGGTTTCAGAGCATCCTGGACCCCAGAACTGGAGAAAGAGGGGGAGCAGCCCTCAGCTG
This sequence comes from Pongo abelii, assembly GCF_028885655.2. Taxonomy (NCBI): domain Eukaryota; kingdom Metazoa; phylum Chordata; class Mammalia; order Primates; family Hominidae; genus Pongo; species Pongo abelii. The sequence goes on along the minus strand of NC_071985.2, from coordinate 89,529,934 downwards.
GGATCCCCAGGAGTAAATGTTAGATGGCTCCGTGCCCGGCTGACAGCTTCAGGTTTGCTGTGGAGCTTCCTCATATTGTCTCCTTCTTCTGCCCCAACCCAACATGTCCCTAATAATTTCCAGGCTCCTGTGGCGTCTGGGTGGCTGAAGAAGCCGGGAAGATGAAGGACCATGACTTCCAGCCTCTTCCTGGCTGCTGGCCTCGCCCTCCCCTCCTCGGGCTCAGCTTTCCTGCCTCAGGGGTCCATCCGCCTGTCTCTGAGCTCCAGAACCACCCACTTCGTTGGGACTGCTTCTCTTCTCTCACGCCACAACTGGAGGATGCAATTTTCTTCATCTTTACAGGCAGCTGGAAGGAGGCTTCTCTCTCCACTACATGGAAGGGTAAATTGAAGCCAGTGGGAAGGAATCTCCTCACCCAAGACTTCCTGGATTGCTGGTGGCAGGGCCAGATGCCCCTCTCACAGACCTCCCAGTGCACTGCCAGCCTGTCCTGTCTGATTTAGACTGTCAGAGCTGTCAGGAACTGCTCGGAGTCAAGTTCCAGATGACTGTGTATGTGGCACAAGCAGAGGCTCTGGCTGTGATCTCCCTGAGGGGCACAGCTCCTAGTCCATCATGTGACTCCCCCACCCCACGCCAGGTAGGACCTCCTTACCTTTGCCCTGATACCCCTTGAGGAACAGGAGGAGTATGAGGGTGACCACTTGCCCCAACATTTCCACAGGACAGAGGGGCCAGGCCAGCCCCTCCACCCCACCAGACGCTCTGCTGTGCACAGGCTCAGCAGTCCCCAGTCAGCAAGAGGACGATGGGGAGCAGAACTGCCTTGCAACCTGTCCAGCCACAGTTTCCTCAATTAGAGGCTGTTAACGCCTGCTGTGAGCTGACAAGGCTGCTGAGAAAGCCCCAGCGCCTGGAGCTGGTCTGACAGTTCCCACGAGCCAAACTGGTGAAGCTTACCTCAAGTGGGAGGGTGCTTGAAGTTCACAGTGACTCACAAAGCCAGTTTCAAAATAGCATCCCTTTCTCTGCTTCAGCCCAAGAAATGTTCCAATTCTCTGAATCCTATGTGGAGAGACCGCCACGGGGGCCAAACAGCCAGTATCCCCGGCTGTTCCATTCCAACAGACATTGTGGAGGTGAAGTAGAGAGGGGCTGGAGAAGGAGTGGGCTGAGAAGTAGGGCCCTGGATAAGCACTAACAGTGTTGAAGGAAAGGTGGAGTAGCTGAGAGAACATAGGAAGAGACCTAAGGGCTGGAGGCACTAGAAAAATCTAACAAGCCTGGGGATTCCATGCAGATTGACACCAAAGTTTAAGCACATGTAAATTAAATTGGTTTCATAAGAATTTGTTTCGCACGGGCCACGGTGGCTGAGGCCTGTAATCCCAACAGTTTGGGAGGCTGAGGCAGGCAGATCACTTGAAGTCAGGAGATCGAGACTAGCCTGGCCAATATGGTGAGTCCCCATCTCCACTAAAAATAGAGAAATTAGCCAGGCTGGGTGGCGTGCACCTGTAATCCAAGCTACTTGGGAGGCTGAGGCAGGAGAATCACTTGAGCCCAGGAGGTGGAGGTTGCAGTAAGCCAAGATCACGCCACTGCACTCCAGCCTAGGTGACAGAGCAACACTCTGTCTCAAAAAAAAAAAAAAAAAAAAAAGAATTTCTTTTGCTCCACATTTCTGATCTGTATGTCTAGATTCCCTCCCTTCCTCTTTTTCTACTTTTCCATAGTAGTCCTCTCTTCCGTCTTTTGCCTTCTCCCAGAAGTGACATGGGCCTATTTTTGCTGCCTTCCCAACCATGCTTGGATGTCACCCTCCAGGAAGGCCAGGCAGCTCTGGATCTGCTCAGGCCCCCATGGAGGGGTGGGGACAGCGGCATCCCCCCTCCCCTGGAACACTGTGCTTCAAGGCCAGGCCCCAGGGTTCATGCCTCTTTCTTTCTTCCTTCTGCTTTCCCCTTAACAAATACTTTCGGTTCCCTTCAAGTCCGCTCTTATTCTCTTTTTCCATCCTTTGGTCCATTTCCAGTCACCCTGTCTGAACTGGGCAGGCAGCAGCAGACCGACAGCTTCAGCTGCCAAAAGAGGCAGCAGCGGGGCTCTGGACACAGCGCTGGATTTAGAGTCAAAGACTTGGACTTCGAGCTCCCATTCAGCAACTTACAACCTATGTGATTCCGGCCTTGTTGCTGTCTGAGCCTGCAGAGTCAACAATACATCCTCCCCTCCTTCACAAGGTAGTTTTCAGGATCAAATTAAAAACGATACTCCAGAATATGCACACAAAAAACACTGGACACAGATGAGGTTTTTGTGGTTTTGTTTTCATTTTTTTAAGCTCTGAATAGCTTTTTCCAGCTGGTCTAATGGTTATCATCTCTTCTCTCCTTTGTCTCCTCCCAAGGGGCAGCCCTCAACCCTGGGGAATTTCTTCAGAGTTGATCTGGCCATGTCCTTAACCTTGAGAAGTGGTGCACAAGACATGATATAACAAAGAAGGGTAAACTTCCTCACATGACAGGTGGAAAACAAGATCCAGCTGTTGGAACCCACTAATGAATGTGAATTAGGAATCAGCCTCTCCAATCCTGACGCCAACACCAGCTCCATCCTTCCCACCAGGCATGTGGATGACCTATCATCCCCTGGAAACTGAACTCGGAGCAGCTGTACCACTTAGTGTGTGTCTGTCTTGTGGTCCCTGACAAACTTTATCACACAATATCTGCTACTTGTAGGCTGATCCGCAGTGGCTCATGCCTATAATCCCAGCACTTTCGGAGGCCGAGGCAGGCGGATCACTTGAGGTCAGGAGTTTGATATCAGCCTGGCCAACATGGTGAAACCTCATCTCTATTAAAAATACAAAAATTAGCTGAGTGTGGTGGCATGTGCCTGTAATCCCAGCTACTCGGGAGGCTGAGGCAGGAGAATCCTTTGAACCCGGGAGGCAGAGGTTGCAGTGAGCCGAGATCGTGCCTCTGCACTCCAGCCTGGGAGACAGAGCAAGACTCTGTCGCAAAAAAAAAAAAAAAAAAAAAAAAAAGGTGCTGGGCACAGTGGCTCACGCCTGTAATCCCAGCACTTTGGAAGGCCAAGGTGGGTGGATTATGTGAGGTTAGGAGTTTGAGACCAGCCTGGCTAACATGGTGAAACCCCGTTTCTACTAAAAATACAAAAAATGAGCCAGGTGTGGTGTTGCACGCCTGTAATCCCAGCTACTCAGGAGGCTGAGACAGGAGAATCATTTGAACCCAGGAGGAGGAGGTTGCAGTGAGCTGAAATCACGCCATTGCATTCCAGCTTGGGCAACAAGAGCAAAAACAAACAAACAACAATAACAAAAAAAAACAACCTGCCATTTGTTCTACACACTGACCTCCCCAGCCCTGAGCTCTTCAACACAAAGTCTATGCTCTCCTTAGCTTAGTGTTTCCAAGCCTCACCCAGTGCCTGGTTCTTCAGAGTTGATTAGTAGATTGTCAAGTGCTGAAGGAATGAATGAATTCCCTAAGGAAGACATTTCTATTTCCCCTGAGATAGACTGGTTAGCTAAGTCACCATGGACCCTGCCCTCGTGGAGTTTTTATCTTGCCCTGCCGAATTTTTGTGCAGAGAGCCCTTCTGTGCAACTCAGCCACTTTAGCACGAGGACCCAAGACCTACAGAATCAATATAAACCAGAGACTCCCTTAGCTACATTTCCCGTACATATTCCCTAGGTCTTTATAAGTCTGGGACAGGGGACTCAGGCAGGGGCATTTAAAGGTTAGCGGACATCTGGGAATCAAAGGTTCATAAACCCCTGCCCAAACTATGCTTTCATCAAGTTTCAGTGAGTCAAGGTCCTTCCAGTAAATCCCAGTTCTGATGCCAACTACAAATTTCATGGGTCCCCAAGACCACCCATTTCTGAGACAAATTGCAAGTTTGAGGTCCCCAAGACCACCTTCAGTTTTGATAATTAACAAGAATGACTCACAAAACTCACTGAAAGCTGTTTTACAAATGTTTTACTCAAGCCTTCACAAAGAACCCAACTGATCTTATAGGTATAGTCAACCAATCTTGCAAGAATTCAATAAATAACTTCTGTAATATTAGAGTTTATTAAAGCAAAAAATACAGATGAAAATGAGCCAAGGGAAGAGGTACCTAAGGCAAGGTCCAGGAGAGTCCCAAACAAAGGAATCAGTCACAGCACTTCCAGTTCTCCTCTCCCAGTGGAGCTGTGCAGACAGGGCCTACTTCTCCCAGAAACTATGTGTGACAATACACACAGAGAGAGTATTGTTAAGCAGGGAAGCTCTTCCAAGTCTTGGTGTCCAGAATTTTTATTGGGGCTTGGACACATAGACATGGCTGACCACCCATGTGGCTGACCATAGTCTCTGGCCCCTCCAGAAATTGAGTTGATGCTATGTGGCCAGAGCTCCCACCATAAATCACATTATTAGCATTGACAATGCTAATAAGGTCCCCAGTAATGAAGATACTCTTATCAAGCAGGACATTTCAAAGCTTAGAGATTACCTCCCAGGAGCCAAGGGCAAAGGTTGAGCCTCTCTTTGGACAAGGTTAATCCTTTACTGCACCACTGGAAAGAAGTTGTTAAAGTTGTCAAAGATGAACCGTTCACAAAGAGCCCAACTGATCTTATAGATATAGTCAACCAATCTTGCAAGAATTCAATAAATAACTTCTGTAACACCAGACACTAAATGAGAACTCATTGCCTTTATTTCTAACCATCTGAATATTGTCTGTGTTCCTGTTTGAATGAAACCATAACGACACTTTTAATAAGCACAACCTCTTTTTCTGTCTCTTTTTCTCAGAAGGGCTAGAAAATCGCTTTACCTTCTATGTACATTTATCTTCTGTGGGCTTTCACTTGTTGGAAGAGAAGTAGCCAGTTATTGTTTATTTATTGGCTGTGATAACTTTCAGGTTCAGGTTAAAGGTAAGAGATGCAATAGTCTCATAAAGAAGATGGAAGATAGAGCCTCTCAAAACAATTTATGGGATATCAGATAACGCAGAGAACCCACATCCACAGGAGCAAGGGCTAAAGAGTGCAATCCATGTCTTAACTCATCTCAGAATTTCAACATAACAAGAAATTTGCCATTCCCAGATTCAGTGTGAGAAACAGCTCTGACGATGCAGAAAACCGTAGGCTATCTCTCTGACACTAGCAATGTGGTGTAGGAAATGGAATCAATCTCTACTTCCCTGTGTTGGAACAAAATGTTTCTACACGAAAAAGGAACAAAAATGTTTTCCCAAGTTGCAAGAGAAATGCACCATAGAATAGCCCCTTATTTAAAGATAATTAAATATATAAATTTGTCTTATACATTTGTATCTTTTATTACATTGTATAAATCAATCTGATTTAGTATGAAATTATATTCTGAGATTTTTATGTTTGACATATTAGTAGAACAAGTGTTTTGCAATTAAAAAAAAAAAAACATAATGACTTCTAAGTGCCCTGCCATCTAGTTTGTGAATTTTATCTAGTTTGTGAATTACAAATACAGAAAATCAAAATTGGGGTTATAATGATAAAGTCATTTGTGCAAGCCAATGTTCTCTTTTAATTTTTTTGTGCTACGTTGACACCTAAAAAGAAATGAATGTGATCAAAGTTTAATGGTGTAATCAGATAAACTTATGATATGGTTTGGCTGTGTCCCCACCAAAATCTCAACTTGAATTGTATCTCCCAGAATTCCCACGTGCTGTGGGAGGGACCCAGGGGGAGGTAATTGAATCATAGGGGAGGGTCTTTCCTGTGCTATTCTCGTGATAGTGAATAAGTCTCACGAGATCTGACAGGTTTATCAGGGTTTCCGCTTTGCTCCTTCCTCATTTTCTCTTGCTGCCACCATGTAAGAAGTACCTTTCACCTCCCACCATGATTGTGAGGCCTCCCCAGCCAGGTGGAACTGTAAGTCCAATTAAACTTCTTTTTCTTCCTAGTCTTGGGTCTGCCTTTATCAGCAGTGTGAAAACAGACCAATACACCTTACAACCAAGTTGTTATTTTAATGGTTTGAATATCCATAATTGACCATGAAGTTGTTTTGACATGACAAAACTTTACTGTGGAATATTTTATTCTACATCACATTGCTGTTTTATTCTATTTCACGTTGCTGTTTATCCCTCATGTAGAATTCTCATGAGTGCTGACAGTTTCCCTGATTCTATGTGTCACTGAATCTACCACACAGATTGCATGGGCCCACACATTCACATATGAGATTATAGAAGATGAAGAACCTAAAACTGGCTTCCTATTCCTCTAAGAGTTCCTCTTCTTCTTCCCCTATCTGTGCCCTAACCGACCTCCCTACATGATTTTCATGTGAAGCTCTCTGGGTTTTTCTGGCATACCCTCTCCTGCTAAGAAGTTGCCTCTGGCCAGGCGCGATGACTCACACCTGTAATCTCAACATTTTGGGGGGCTGAGTTCAAGAATTTAATGGGCAAAAATAAAGAAGTCTGGTAACACCAAGTATTTGAGGGCATATGGATCAATTGGATCAATTATATACAGCTGATGGGAGTGTAAATTGGTACAATTCTGTGGAAATAAATTGGTATTATCTTATAAAGTAAAATATTTATAAACTCTAATGATCCAGCAATATGACATCTAGTTATATACCTACATATAAGAGAAAGTTTAGCACATATATACCTGGAGACACATATGACAATGTGCATAGCAGCATTGTTTTTTATTGGAAAAAAAACTGGAAACAAAACAAATGGCAATGGGAGAGTGGAAAAACAAGATGTGATCTATTCATACAATGTAAATTCAATAGCATTGAAAATGAATGTGGGACAGCACAGGAGAACAGTAGTTACATAATGTCATAGAAAAAAATAAGCACCAGAAGACAATATACAATATGATAGTATTTTTATATAGTTTAAAAACAAAAAATTAAACATATTATTTGGGCATGTGCATGATGTGTGTGCATGATTGTTAAAAAGTAGTTTAAGCAATAGGACCTTAACCACAAATTGAGATAATGGCAACGACTAAGGAAGAAGGGAGGGGTGGAGTGACATAGAGGAACACAGAGGTAGGTGTAGATTATTAATAATATTCTAGTTGTTGGGTTGTGTCATGATAAGCGTCCATTGCATTGTGAAAGAAAGGAAGGTGAGAGAGAGGTGGACGGGGGTAGAAGGAGAGTGAGAGAGGGAGCTGACCTAGCTGCCATGCATCTCTGGCTGCTTGTTACAACCACAAAGAAAGACCACTAATACCACCTCATCATGAAACCTTTCAGGTAATCATTAGTGTTGTTCACTCTGATACAATTCTCCTCTTTTGGGGCAGGGTGGGGACATGGAAGGCTGCACTTCTCTTTGAAGTTAAACAGGACCATGTGTCTTGCTCTGGCCAAGCAATGCAAGCAGAAAGTGTCACTGTCAGGCTGAAGCCTTTAGGAGAAGTAAGACACCAGTCAACACACTCCTTTCTCCAGCTTCAGTAAATACCTAAAACACGTAGCATTGGCTTGGTAATAGGCTTACTGGTGATGAAGAAATTAATATTGAAGGTTGGAAAGATGGCACTCCATGTTATGTAAGAAGTGAAAATGTTAAGAGTATTGCCTGTGGTCACTCAAGAAGTGTGTTATATACCTAGTGCCCTTGAGCTCTAAGGGAAGACATCAGGGAAACAGAATGTAACGTTGTGTGCCAGCTACCTTTGGTAATATATTATAAAAGAGAGGCCCAAAGGAAAATCAGATGGTCTGTTTTGCAAGCAGCAATGAAAGAACTAACTGACTCCGTGTCTTCAACAGGTAAATGGTAAAGAAAGCTTTCATTGATAAATGAACTTCAATAAAGACACACACAAATACATACACGTGGCTGGGTGTGGAGGCTCACCCCTGTAATCCCAGCACTTTGGGAGGCTGAATCAGGTGGATTGCTTGAGTCCAAGAGTTCAAGACAAGCCTGGGCAATGTAGTGAGACCACAACTCTACAAAAAAAAAAAAATTAATTAGCCAGGTATGGTGGCATGCCTGTGGTCTCAGCTACTTGAGAGGCTGAGGTAGGAGGATCTCTTGAGCCAGGGAAGTCAATGCTTCAGTGAGCTGTGCTCATGCCACTGCATGCCAGCCTGGGCAACAGAGTGAGATTCTGTCTCAAAAAAAGAAAAAAATTACACACACAGACACACACACACACACGCACGCGCACACACTATAAAAATCTTTCTCTCCATCCACCTCAGTCAAGAGCAAGTATTAAGTGCATTCATACTCTTGTACAACCATCACCATCATCCATCTGCAGAACTCTTCATCTTGTAAAACTGAAACTCTGTATCTATTAAACAATAATGGCCCATACCCCTTCCCCACAGCCCCAGGAAACAATCATTCCATTTTTCTGTCTCTATAAATTTGACTATAGGTACTCATAAAGTGAAATCATGCAATATTTGTTTTTTTCTGACTGGCTTATTTCACTTAGCATAATGCTCTCAAGATTCATCCATGTTGTAGCTTCAGTCAGAATTTTATTCCTTCTTAAGGTTGAATAATATCCCTGTCTATATCTATCTATATATATATAGATATGTGTACATATATTTGTATATATATATGTATATATGTACATATATGTATATATGTATATATGTATATATATGTACATATATGTATATATATGTACATATATGTATATATATGTACATATATATGTGTATATATACCACTTTTTGCTTCATCTGTCAATGGGCACTTGGGTTGCTTCTGCATTTTAGCTATTGTGAATAATGCTGCTATGAACATGGGTGAACAAATATCTCTTCAAGACCCTGCTTTCAATTCTTTTGGGTATACACCCAGAAGTGAAATTGCTAAATCATATGGTAATTCTACGTTTAATCTTTTTTTTTTTTTTTTTGAGACAGAGTCTCGCTCTGTCCCCTAGGCTGGAGTGCAATGGCACAATCTCAGCTCACTGCAACCTCCGCCTCCTGGGTTCAAGTGATTCTCCTGCCTCGGCCTCCTGAGTAGCTGGAATTACAGGCATGCACCACCACACCCAGCTAATTTTCATATTTTTAGCAGAGACAGGGTTTCACTATGTTGGCCAGGCTGGACTCAAACTCCCGACCTCAGGAGATCCTCCCGCCTCAGCCTCCCAAAGTGCTGGGATCATAGACATGAAGCACTGTGCCCGGCCTATGTTTAATCTTTTGAGGAACCTAATACTGTTTTCCACAGATGCTATACCATTTTACATTCTGATATGGTTTGGATCTGTGTCCCTGCCCAAATCTCATGTCCCTTTGTAATCCCCAGTGTTGGATGTGGGGTCTGGTGGGAGGTGATTGGATCATGGGGATGAATTTCTCCCTTTGGTGCTGTTCTCATGATGGAGTTCTCACAAGATCTGGTTGTTTTAAAGTGTGTGCCACCTCCCCCCGCCTTCCTCCTGTGCCCACCATGTAAGATGTGCCTGCTGCTCCTTCGCCTTCCACCATGATTGTAAGTTTTTTGAGGCCTCCCAGAAGCTGAGCAGAAGCCGCTATGCTTCCTGTAAAGCCTGTGGAAACATGAGCCAATTAAACCTCTTTTCCTTATAAATTACCCAGTTTTAGATATTTCTTTATAGCAATGTGAGAACAGATTAAAACACATTCCCACTGTCAGTGCATAAGAGTTTCCATTTCTTCACATCCTCACTAACACTTGTCATTTTCTGTTTTGTTTTGTTTTGTTTTGTTTATAGTAGCCATCCTAATGGGTGTAAGGTGGTATCTCATTGGGATTTTGGTTTGCATTTCTCTAATGATTAGGGATGCTGAGCATTTTTTCATATGCATATTAGGCATTTGTATATCTTGTTTGGAGAAAGGTCTATTCAAGTCCTTTGCCCATTTTTGAATTGGGTTGTTTGGTATTTTGTTGTTGAATTTTGAGAGTTATCTACATAGTCTGGATATTAATTCTTTATAAGATATATGATTTGAAAATATTTTCTCCCATTCTGTGGGTTTTTACTTTGTTGATAGTGTCTTTAGGTGCACAACATTTTTAAATTTTCATAAAGCACAATTTGTTGATTTTTTTCTTTTGTTTCCTATGCTTTGTTGTCATAGTCAAGAAACTATTGCCAAATCCAGTGCTGTGATGCTTCTGTCCTATTTTGATCTAAGAGTTTCATAGTTTAGGTCTTAACATTTAAGTCATGGGTCTACTTGGAGTTAATTTTTTTTTTTTTTTTTTTTTTCTTTTGAGATGGAGTCTCACTCTGTCACCCAGGCTGGAGTGCAGTGGTGCAATCTCGGCTCACTGCAACCTCTGCCTCCTGGGTTCAAGTGATTCTCCTGCCTCAGCCTCCTGAGTAGCTGGGATTACAGGCATGCGCCACCACACCTGGCTAATTTTTGTGTTTTTAGTAGAGACAGGGTTTCACCATGTTGGTCAGGCTGCTCTCAAACTCCTGATCTCATAATCCATCCGCCTCGGCCTCCCAAACTGCTGGGATTACAGGTGTGAGCCACCACGCCCAGCCTCAATTTTTATTCTTTTACATGTGGATATTCAGTCTTCTCAGTATCATTTGTTGAAAACACTGCCCTTTCCCCATTGAATGGTCTTGGCAACCTTGCCAAAAATCATTTGGCCATAAATGCTAGGGTTTCTTTCTGGGCTCTCTATTCTATTGCATTAGTTTGTATGTCTGATCTTACGCCAGTAGCACACTGCTTTGAATACTGTAACTTTGTAGCAAGTCTTGAAATCTGGATATGTGAGTCTTCAAGCTTAGTTCTTTTTCATGGTGGTTTTGGCTATTTGGAGTCTCTTGAGATTCCATATGAATTTTAAAATGGGTTTTTCTATTTCTGTAAATAAAATCATTGGGATTTTGATAGATATTGCACTGAATCTATAAATCACTTTGGGTAGTATTGACATCTTAACAATATTAAGTCTTTCAATCCATAAACATGAGATGTCTTTCCATTTATTTAAGTCTCGTTTAATGTCTTTCAGAAATGTTTTGCAAGGAGTCTTTCACCTCCTTGACTAAGTTAATTCCTAAGTGTGTTATTCTTTTTGGTGCTATTGTAACTGGAATTTATAATTTTACTTTTCATATTGTTCATTGTTGCTGTATAGAAATGCAAATGATTTTGTTTGTTGACTCTGTATTTTGCTACATTGGTGAATTTATTTATTAGTTCTAACAATATTCTGTGGAATCTTTAGGGTTTTTTTACATACAAAATCATATCATCCATTAACAGAGATAATTTTACTTATTCTTTTCAATTCAGATGACTTTTATTTGTTTTTCTTGACTTATTCCTCTGGCTAGAACTTCCAGTACTATGTTGAATAGAAGTAGCCAAAGTGGGCATTTTTGCCTTGATCCTGACATAAAAGAAAAGCTTTCACCATTAAGTATGATGTTTGCTGTGGGTTTTTCATATATGTCTTTTATTTTATTGCATTGTAGTTGTTTTCTTCTCTTCCTAGTTTGTTGAGTGTTTTATCATGAAAGAGTGCTGAGTTCTGTCAAATGCTTTTTCTGCATCCAATGAGATGATCATATAGCTATTTTCCTTTATTCTGTTAATGTGATGTGTTACATTGATCAAGTCTCATATATTGAAACATTCTTGCTTTTCAGAAATAAATCCCACTTGGTCATGGTGTAAAATCATTTTAATATGTGGCAGGGTGCTGAGCGTGATGGCTCATGCCTTTAATCCACCACTTTGGGAAGCCAAGGCAGGCAGATTGCTCCAGCTCAGGAGTTCAAGACCAGCCTGGCCAACATGGTGAAACCCTGTCTCTACTAAAAATACAAAAAAAAAAAAAAATAGTGATATGTATATATATACATATGTATATATGTATATACGTATATATATTTGGTTTGCTAGTATTTTGTCAAAGGTTTTTGCATCAATGTTCACAAGGGATACTGATCTGTGGTTTTCTTTTCTTGTAGTGCCTTTACCTGGCTGTTATCAGGGTAAAGCTGGACTCACAGAATTAGGGAGTTTAGCCTTCTCCTCAGTTTTTTGGAAAAGTTTGAGAAGAATTGATGTTAGTTCTTCTTTAAATGTTTCTTCACTGGTAGAATTCACCAGTGAACAATCAGGTCCAGAGCTTTTCTTTATCAAGAGATTTTTTATTACTGATTCAATCACCTTATTAGGTATACATTTATTCAGATTTTCTATTTCTTCATGATTTAGTCTTGATAGGTTTTATGTTCCTAGGAATTTGTCCATTTTATCCAGGTTATATAATTTGTTGGTGTAAAATTGTTCATAAGCCTGGCATGGTAGTTCACGCCTGTAATCCCACCACTTTGGGAGGCCGAGGTGGGTGGATCACCTGAGGCCAGGAGCTCGAGACCAACCTGGCCAACATGGCAAAACCCAGTCTCTACTAAAAATACAAGAACGAGCCAGGTGTGGTCGCATATGCCTGTAATCCCAGCTATTCAGAAGGCTGAGGCACAAGAATCGCTTGAACCTGAGAGGCAGAGGTTGCAGTGAGCTGAGATCGCACTACTGCACTCCTGGGCAACAAGACAAGACCCTGTCTCAAAAAATAATAACAATAACTAACACATATCAAGCAGTAACTATAAGCCAGGCACTCTTTTAAAGGCTGTATGTTATTTCATTTAATTTTTATGAAAACCACATGTCAGGACTTTACTACTCTTATCTGTAATTTACAGATAAGGAAACTAAGATTCTGATAGATGAAAATTTTTTCAAGGGTCAGATTCATTTAGACCTTTAACAACTTCACTCTCTGGATGTGGGGCACAATGAAAACAATGACAGCTGAAAACTTTCCCAGCTCAGAGATCTCTGTGGTCATGCCAAGGTGGCAGGGAGAATTAGGGAAAGCCACCTTCTCTGAGAGGTCTTCCCTGACATTCCTTTCTGGATTGGGGATTGCTCTCCTGTGTTTCCACAGCTCCCCAGGAAGCTCTCATGGGAGACTTTATCACCTTGCACCTGAAGGGCCCCTGGGCTCCACCACCTGCAGCTTTAGAATTGGGTTCATCTGTCTTCTCTATCACTTCTCTATCACCGTATCCCCAGCACTTAGCCCAGGAACTAGTACACACTCAACGAATATTGTTGGAATTAATTCATAAAGGAATCTATAAAAGAGAAAAACCATTCACCTCTCTCTCCCACCACTGTCTGTGCACTCCCAGCCAACAGTGTCTGGCACACAAAAGGTGACTCACATACAAGGGAACTCCAACCAGAGATAAAAACATACTCAGGTTTGTCTCCTCTAGTTGGAAGAAGGACATCTGAGAGTGAAGAGGGACAGAGATATCTGTGTTTCAGGATAGAGAATGGGGACAAGGGGTAAGACAGAAGGCAGGAAAGAACAGATGACAGAAGACAAGTTATTAAAAAGGTACAAAGAACTAAAGAAAGAAAGCCTCTAGAGAGAATACTAACAATTTCTAACCCAGGTCTAAATAGATCTAGTTTAAACAACAAAGAAAACCCTCCCAGACAATTTTTTTTTTTTTTTTGAGACGGAGTCTTACTGTCACCCAGGCTGGAGTGCAGTGGTGCAATCTCAGCTCACTGCAACCTTCGCCTCCCAGGGTCAAGCGATTCTCCTGCCTCAGCCTCCCGAGTGGCTGGGATTACAGGCACATGCCCCCATGCACAGCTAATTTTTGTATTTTTAGTAGAGATGGGGTTTCACCATGTTGGCCAGGATGGTCTTGATCTCCTGACCTTATGATCTGCCCACCTCGGCCTCCTAAAGTACTGGGATTACAGGCATGAGTCACTGCACCCCGCCCCTCCCAAACATTTTCTAAGCAAACTTCTTCCCCCTCCTCTTTCCCTTCTTCTTCCCCTTCCTCTTTCCCTTCTTCTTCCCCTTCCTCTTTCCCTTCTTCCCCTTCCTCTTCTAATTCCTCCAAGGCCTAAGAACTTTAAACTTCATTTTCTAGCCAGTGAGAAGTAATTGACACTTAGAGTGGCGAAGAATTGGAAGGGCTTGTCATAATCCAATTTGCATTGTAGAGGAAACACAATATTATGCCTAATATTTAGTCACGGGTAAGAACTGATGCCAACCCCATCCCATCTGTACCAATAACCCACTGGGGATGATTTGGCCACATGTCTCCTTCTGAATGAGCAACTGCAGATGGGAGCCCAGGAATGGTTAAGCCACTACGCAAGGATAGTCACCATCATCATAACATGCCAGCCCATTCTTCCCTGAGGAGAGCGCCCAGTCACTAAGGTTAGAACATACTAGATATAGATATTGGGTATATCTCCTTCTTCTTTGGGGCACCCCCCCAAAAAAATGGACTCTTTTCTCCTTTCGGGTCTTCAGGTTGAGGATACAAATTGATCAGTCCATGTGGGTGAGTTAGGAAGGGTTAGGATAAAATGCTTCCTTTCCCCTTGCCCTGTATGCCTCTGGCTATTTTAAGGGCTATCTGAAAGGAAAGTAGAGATGGCATGTTTTCTCTATCAGGATTCCCAAGTCCTAACAGTCCAAGCACACATGCAGTTGAAGTACAATCAGCCAGAGCAATACACATGCTTTGGAAATTTCCTATAGTGCTTCACCCCTACACGAAAGGAATTCACAGAAACACCAAGACTTGAGTCAATATGACTTATTATTTTCTCTTCTGCCATTAACATTCTAGCTACTGGGTAAGTTGTTCTCCATCCTTGGGATCTCATGGTTGGGAGGAGAGTTCTGGGTTCCCTCCCACAAAGCTCTCAACGATAGAATAGAAGCACAGCTGCCTCAGTTATCTCACGGCTGCTGCTGTAACCAACATGAGTTCCATATCCACTCCAATCAAAACCAGAAAAATCTCCACACTGCCAGGGACCAGACTCTGGAAAGCATCCTCCTCCACCAATGCAGTGCTGGGAAACAAAGAGAGGAAGAGGTGGTAATGGGAGATCTGCCAGTGAGGCCAATGCCATCTTAACAGCTGAATCGAGTGATTTCTTTGGTCCTCATCAGACTCTCCATTGACAGTGTTGATCTATCCTACCCATAAAACCTCTCTTCCTTGGCTCACACCTGTAATCCCATCAGTTTGGGAGGCCGAAGAGGGTGGATCACTTGAAGCCAGGGGTTCGAGACCAGCCTGGCCAACATGGTGAAACCACATCTCTACAAAAAATACAAAAATTAGCCAGGTGTGGTGGCAGGCACCTGTATTCCCACTGCTCAGGAGGCTGAGGCAGGAGAATTGCTTGAACCTGGAAGGTGGAGATTGCAGTGAGCTTAGATCATGCCATTGTACTGCAGCCTGGGCAACAGAGTAAGACCCTGTCTCAAAAAAAAAAAAAAAACTCTCTTCCTTTACCTTTAGTGACATTATTGTCTTGACTTTCTTTCAACTTTTCTGAATATTCATGCTCAGAGCCCCTGCCTGTTCTCTTCTTTCATAAATCCTCTAAGCGCTGCTCCCTAGTGGAGGACCCATCTCCCTCTCCCTTATAAAGTGCATGACCACTGTGGCCTCAATTACTAAAAATTCACTGATGTCCCCAAAATCTCCAACTCCTGTTGAGATGCTTCTTGTGCTGAAGACCTCAAAGTCCAGCTTGGATCTCTACACAAGAATCTCAAGCTCCAAATGACAAAAATAGAGTTAATTATATCCCTCATTGACCCAGAACCTATTCATCATCCAGACACTCTGACTTCATAAATGACACTCACTCACCCAAATTGAGAACCATGTTATTCTAGACTTCCCTGTCCACCCTCTGTATTACCTGGTGACATGTTTTGGACCTGGGTCCCCAAAAAATCTCATGTCAAATTGCAATCCCCAGTGTTGGGGGTGGGGCCTTGTGGGAGCTGATTGCATCATGGGGGTGGTTTCACATGAATGATTTTAGAACCAGCCCCTTGATGCTGTCCTCATGATAGTGAGTGACTTCTCATGAGATCTGGACATTTAAAAGTGTGTAGCACCAGCCGGCCATGGAGGTTCATGCCTGTAATCCTAGCATTATGGGAGGCTGAGGCAGGCAGATCACTTGAGGTCAGGAGTTCGAGACCAGCCTGACCAAAATGGAGAAACCCCATATCTACTAAAACTACAAAATTAGCCCAGTGTGGTGGCACATGCCTGTAAACCCAGCTACTTGGGAGGCTGAGGCAGGAGAATCACTTAAACCTGGGAGGCAGAGGTTGCGGCGAGCCTAGATCGTGCCACTGCACTTCAGCGTGGGCAACAAGAGCAAAACTCTGTCTCAAAAAAAAAAAAAAGTGTGTAACGCCTCCCCTGCCTTTGCTCCTGCTCCTGCCATGGGAGACACCTCACTCCTTTTTTGCCTTCTGCCATGATTGGAAGCTTCCTGAGGCTTTCCCAGAAGCAGAAGCCGCTATACTTACGGTACAGCCTACAGAACCATGAGCCAATTAAACCTCGTTTCTTTATAAATTATCCAGTTTCAGATATTTTTTTCTTTTTTTTTTTTTTTTTTTTGAGACAGGGTCTCACTCTGTCACCCAGGTTGGTGTGCAGTGGTGTGATCTTGGCTCACTGCAACCTCCACCTCCCAGGCTTAAGCAGATCCTCCCACCTCAGCCTCCCAAGTAGCTGAGACCACAGGCATGCGCCACCACACTCAGCTAATTTTTGTATTTTTTGTAGAGACAAGTTTTGCCATGTTTCCCAGGCTGGTCTCAAACTCCTGAACTCAAGAGATCCACCTGCCTTGCCTCCCAAAATACTGGGATTACAGGCGGGAGCCACTGTGCCTGGCCAGTATTTCTTTATAGCAGTGACAGAATGGATTAATACAACTGGTATTCCATTTATAATCTTTGGAATTTATCAATCCCACCATTCGGGATTCCTGAGCCTTAACATTTCAACCACACGAGGGATGGCCTGAGTGAGGTTTCTAGAAGGTGATGTCCGAACTGTCCCAGCAGCTCCCCAGTGCAGTGTATATCTAGGCAAACCATGGCTAAGGTTGGGGAGGCCCAGGTTTTCTCTGAAATATAAACCTCAGATGAGGGAAAACAACACCTGTGTTTCTCAAGGAATCTCAGCTCTAAAGACTTCTACTGAATGTTTCAGCACACAAGAATCACCCCAGCTCCAAGCGATTGAGTGTTTTCTCACAAAGGCTGAGCACCCAGTAATGGTTCTTTTGAAGCCTCACCCCTTGATTTTGGTCCTCAAAGGGACAGGATGTGTATCCCTGGACAAAGGGTCCCACAGCACTGGCCCCTGAAGCCCAGCAATGAGCAAGAGAAGGTCACACTCCCACACACATACACACACACCCCAGTCATACCACACTCAACACACACACACATACCAACACACACTGACAAACTCGACCTTACTCACAGGTCCCTGTGGTCCCCACAGAGACTCACGTGCTCAGTGTTACATCCGGTGACCCTCATTCCAGCACACAAGGCGTTGGCTGCTCTCTCGTTATTAAATACCCTGAACTGAACAAATCCCGCAGTGAATTCCCCTGAAAACAAGAGGCAGAAAACAGCATTCAAGGAAGATGCTAGAAATTGCTTTCGTTAGACCAGCCCAGAGGCTCTCGATGCCAAAGCTCAGGCTACAGCCCAACACTCCAGCTGTACTGGTGGAGCCCAGCACTCCTGTGGTCAACGGCTGGTGCATCCTGGCCTCAAACTTAGCTAAGAGGGACCTTTTCCCAACCCCAGCGACCAAGAGCTGGTCCTCAGAGAGGGCTCCTCATCTGCCAGAGGCTTGTGAAGAGAAATTCAACTCTGCAGGAAGATCACCACTAAACATCTCAAAGGGCTGAGTTGCAGAAATTAACAGATGTATTCACTCTGTTCCTGTTTACATTTTTCTTTTCTCCTTTATTTTAAAATCTCAACTCCCAAATGTAAATAATAACAGCTTTGAGTTCTATAATATATGCTTAGCCTCTGCGAAGCATACTATGCTACCAACTTTGGCTTCACACAAAATAAACTCACAATAGAAAAAAAAAGTCTCACCATTTTTTTGGTTGTTCTGTGCACATGGACCTGGCCTGGTCCTAATAAGCTCCTGCAGGGCTGAGAGTGGGTTGTTAGGAGTAAAGACTCTGGAGTCTGGGCCTGGCCTGGCGCGG
Organism: Pongo abelii; assembly: GCF_028885655.2. Taxonomy (NCBI): domain Eukaryota; kingdom Metazoa; phylum Chordata; class Mammalia; order Primates; family Hominidae; genus Pongo; species Pongo abelii. The sequence continues at coordinate 89,511,746 of NC_071985.2, read as the reverse complement.
TGGCTCACACCTGTAATCCCAACACTTTGGGAGCCGAAGGGGGCGGATCGCCTGAGGTCAGGAGTTGGAGACCAGCCTGGCCAACATGGTGAAATCACATCTCTACTAAAAATACAAAAATCAGCTGGGCATGGTGGTGGGCACCTGTAATCCCAGCTACTTGGTAGGCTGAGACAGGAGAATCATTTGAACCTGGGAGGCACAGGTTGCAGTGAGCTGAGACTGCGCCATTGCACTCCAGCCTGGGCAACAAGAGTGAAACTCCGTCTCAAAAAAAAAAAGTCTGGAGCCAAATTTCCTCACCCCAATTGCTGATTCTTCCACATATGCCTTGTGATCTTCGCAAGTTTCTAAACCTCTCAGTGCTTCAGTTTCCTAAAATGAAGTTAATAAAGTTCAGATCTCAAAGGCAGCCACGCAAATCAAGTGGGGCAATATAGGGAACATTACAGAAGAAAACCAGGCTTCAGTCGGATGCGTAACTGTTACCTAGCATAGTTGAATGTATTCCCTTTCCTACTAGGAGTTCAGAGGATCATTAAAGACTCACGCTGGCCATAGGGTGAGTAATAAGATGCTGTTTTCTGGGCATCTCCAAAATCATAGACCACAGGGATCGCCAGGCCGTTGTCAGTCCAACACTTTCCTTCTCCATATTTCACTGGATATTTCTACAAAGAACACAGAAAAAGTCATGGAGTAAAGACAATAGCTTTGTCATTACCAGCATCTCCTGGGATGCTGCCATTCATAGAGGGGAAACAGTGCTTTCTCAGTAACTGAGATTACTTCAAAACCAGTCAAAATAAGAATCTTTCCCTGGCACTGCTGCCAGTTAGGCAGGAGCTGTGCTTCTGCGGCAGCCTAGACCACTTCATTATCTCTCTCTCCTTCTCCCTGACGCATCCACACTCTTCCTGCCCCAGCTGTCCTCTCCAATAGGTCTTTTCTCTTGCCTGGCTTAGAATTCCCAAGAGAAGCAACAGAAGCCATCAGCAAATCTGGGTTAGAAGAACATGGGAGACAGGTCCATTAAAAAATGACTCCTGCCCAACCTCTAACACTTGCTTCTCTGTACATCCATGAAAACCAGTCCCAGCCAGCAGCCCTCTGTACCTGGTAGATGCCAAACAGATTATGTCCCAGTGTCTGGAGGAAGCCAGTGTCCGTGCGGTACCTCAGCAGGGAGCTGTTTCTCTAGTGCTGCATGGGGGACTTATTGGGCACGTGCCAGATGCCCAGGTCCTTGGCCTGGGTGTCGTAGTAGCCGGGGTTCTGGAAAGCAACAGACACTGAGCCTGACTGGGCCAGGAGGTCCCAGGAGGCAGAAGGTCCACACATGCAGCCTCAGCTGGACTGAGAGCTCTGGACTCCAGGTGAGCAGATGGCCAACAATACTCAGACACCCCACTCCCAGCCGATGAACCCACCACACCCAGGGCAGGAGACAGAAGGTCCACATATGCAGCCTCAGCTGGACTGAGAGCTCTGGACTCCAGGTGAGCAGATGGCCAACAATACTCAGACACCCCACTCCCAGCCGATGAACCCACCACACCCAGGGCCCTAACAGCCTTGTTAGGAGGAAGCTGTGATTCAAAGTGTAAGTTGGCGGGGCGTGGTTTCTCATGCCTATAATCCCAGCACTTTGGGAGACCAAGGCGGGCAGATCACTTGAGGTCAGGAGTTCAAGACGAGCCTGGCCAACATGGTGAAACCCCGTCTCTACTAAAAGTACAAAAATTAGCCGAGTATGGTAGTGGGCGCTTGCAATCCCAGCTACTTTTGAGGCAGAGGATCACGTGAACCCAGGAGGCAGTGGCTGCTATGAGCCAAGATCACACCACTGCACTCCAACCTGGGCAACAGAGTGAGACTTCATCTCAAGAAAAAAAAAAAAAGATGTAAGTATTTCTCTCTTCTTCTCCATCCCATCCCACATCCCTACCTTCCAGCCATCCCTCCTGCAGGATTGTGGCCAGCCACACTCCACTCCTCACCCTCACCCGAGTGGTTAAGAAGTGGCACCAACCTTGTAGTCATCGCTCGTGGCCGCCTCTGCAGATCCAAAGGTGTTGTAGTTGGCCCAGTTGCCGTCCCCCTCTGGGTAGTCTGCTTTGCTGCCCTGCTGACTGGACCAGCGATCGCCCACTGTGCACTTCCCACGCATGTCATTCTCGTGCACGCTGGCCACCAGGGTCCAGCCGCCACCCCCAGAGATCATGTCACAGAAGGTCTGGTAGATAACACCATTCTCAGTACAGAGAAAATACAGGCCATCTGTAGAGAGAACCAGCCCAGAGCCTCCCTGTCTGAGAGCTGAGGGTTCATCTCAGCCCCATGACAAGAAAGGCCCTAGGAACCAGAAATATGGCCTAAAGGCTCCTGTCCTGAGTCACATCACTAAGTGCTCCCAGGGGTACTGGGGCCTCCCTGAGTTCAGAAGATCATGCTCCTATAACTGAGGCAGAACATAGAATTGTATAAAATCCCAGTGACATTTTTCATAAAGTTAAACATGGAATTATTGTATGACCCAGCAATTCCACTGCAGGTCTATCCCCAAAAGAATTGAAAACAGGGCCTCAAGCTGATGCCTTTAAACCAGTGTTTATTGCAGCATTAGTCACAAGAGCCAAATAGAAGAAACAATTCAAATATTCACCAACAGGTGAATGAATAAACAAAAATGGTGTGTGTGCATATATGTATCTACAGTGGATAAAAGGGAATGAAATACCCATGCTACAACATGGACAAACCCTCAAAACACTGTGCTAAGTGAAATAAGCCAGACACCAAAGGACAAATACCATATGACTCCAATTACATGAGGTAACTATACTAGGCAAATTCATAGAGACAGAAAGTTGAATGCAGCTACCAGAGACAAAGGGAAGGGAGTTATTGCTTAATAACTCTATGTTATTTTTTGTTTTGTTTCGTTTTGTTTTTGTTTTTGTTTTTGAGATGGAGTCTCACTCTGTTGCCCAGGCTGGAGTGAAGTGGCACTATCTTGGCCCACTGCAACCTCTACCTCCTGAGTTCAAGCGATCCTCCCACCTCAGCCTCCCAAGTAGCTGGAATTACAAACGTGCACTCCACACCCGATTGATTTTTGTATTTTAGTAGAGACAGGGCCTCACCATGTTGGCCAAGCTGGTTTCAAACTCCTGGCCTCAACTGATCCACCCGTCTCAGCCTCCTAAAGTGCTGGGATTACAGGCCTGAGCCATTGCACCCGGGCCCTCCATGTTATTAAGTACAGAGTTTCTGTTTGGGGCACTGAAAAAGTTCTGCATATGGATAGCTGTGATGGTTGCACAACCTTGAAGGTAATTAATGCCACTGAATTGCACACTTAATATTGCTTAAAATGGCAAATCTTATGTAAATTATAATATACATACACTTTACCATAATTTTTTAACTAAAAGACAAAAAGACTCCCAGAAGACACAATCCTGATACCCTGACTGAGCTCTGTTTGAATGTTTCATCACTCACCAAATACACTAGGACATTCGTCTTTGATTTCCTTGCAGCTCCGGGCAGAGATGGAGACGAAGAACAGGTCCATTCCTCAGAGTAAGTTTTAACCTCATCTAGAGAATACGCAGAGTTTTACTCTCTTTCCTGGTCTGAGAAAAAACCTACCCTCTCCTATCGCCAGTCCCACACTCATTCCACCACTATAGCAGAACCCTGCTGCCCAGGTGGTAAGGCCTGAGACAGCCAGTGTCATATCCACTCAGCCCATCAGTGTCACATCCACTCAGCCCATCAGCATCATATCCATTCAGCCCATCCGACCCGACAGCCAGCACAGGCTTAAAGCATGCCTCCCGCCACAAGACCTGTCCTTGTGCTGGGTCCTGCCCTAAGCACTGAGTAATCAAAGACATTAAACTTCCCCAGCAAGAGCTTGGCTCTAGAGGGAATTGCTGACAATTCAACAGAAAATTGTATTGAGAATAAATGGTAGAAGAAAGACAAACTCAAGAGAACAAAAGAAAGACTCTGAGGTAAGAATGGAGAATGGAAAGGCCAGACAGCGAACAGGGCAGTTGCCTGGCAGAAGGAGGCAAGAGGGGTTGTCTCATGTCTTAGTCACAGAAGACCTTCCACTCCGGGTGACATCTTAGCTTATTCTGAGAGAATAAACATGATTTATCAGTAGGAAGAGAATCCAAGGCAGGGAAAACAGCCTATCCAAAGGCCTAGAGAAAAAAAAAAAATACAGCGTAGTCCAGCTGTAGAACTACAAGCTGCTTAATATGGTTGAAACATGGAGTTTGAAGTAGGGAGTGATGAGACTAATCTCTACTCCAAAAAGTCTGCAAACTGTTCGAACAGTCTAGGGGAAAGCTTTGAGGTCAGAGGTGACTGACCTCAGTTTCCTCATACCTAAAACACAGTTAATAAACAGTGCTTTTGCCAAGATGAAGTAAGAAGATATTTTGAAACAGCCTTTTCTTAAAAAAAAAAAAAAATTAAAACAGTGAAGAAAAATACAAATTTTAAAATGTCATTGTTATTCTTGTTGTAGAGAGGAAGACTGTGGAGAGAACATTCTCCAGGCACAAAGCAGACCATGTAGTTCCCGTGGAAATCCCACAGCCAAGGCCACAGGAGTGGGCAGTGGCTGGGGCAGTTCTTACCACAGCCCCCTCAGGGCCACACAAAAGCACAGAGCCTGGACCCAGGACATGCCTCAAGCAATACCCTCACTGCAACAGGCCAGATCCCGCCAGAGACCAGAAATCAGCACTCAGTCTACATGCAAGCCAGCCTCTGTGCATCTCAAAGACATGCTCTGTGTCCTGGGAGAGACCAGGATCCCGGAAGCCATCCAGCTGAAAGAACTGCTCTCCCTAGCAGCGTGACTCACCTGTACTCCACCCTCTGGTGGCCGCAATGAGAAACAGTAGGAAGCTGACTTGGTTCACTGCAATCTAAAGCAAGCAAGATGAAGGTCACCATCTTGGCCATCATTTTTCTCTACATCCCTGCCCCACCCCTGTGCAGTCCTACAAAGACTCCAAAACCCCTTGCCTTTTGTTTAAACTTCACGTATCTCTGAGACCAAAAGCAGACCTAAGCTGAAAACAGGGTTCCCCCAACTCACAGACCTTGTCTGAGTCTCAGCTGCACTTTCCTTGGGTACAGAGAGCTCCTTCACTCCCTCCCTCCACTGCACCCTGGAGCTGAACAGAGTGCAGCTTTCTCCAAAAACGCTCCTGATGTGGAATGAGGCGCTAAAAGCTTTATGGAGGAAGCCCAGTGGGGCCAACCCGGGTTTCCAGCCTCACCCTCCCCTGGCACAATGCCCAGTGTAGGGGAGGCTTCTGTTTGTCTCAGGGAGGTTATTTATACAGTGGAATTAACAGGCTCTAAAGAAAAAACCAATCCTAAGAATCACCTGCTTAGCGTTGTTCCCGGATCTGGGGGTTTCATGGACCTGTATCAAGTAGGAAGTAGACGAAGAGACTAACAAGAGTTGGTGTTGGTTTTGGGTTTCTGTGCCTTTTTTTCTTGCAAAATAAAAACTTTCTCTAAATTAAGCATCTGTTGGCTTGGCACGCTGGCTCAAATCCCAATACTTTGGGAGGCCAAGGCAGGAAGATCACTTCGAACGCAGGCATTTGAGACCAGCCTGGGCAACATAGGGCAACCTCTTCTCTACTAAAAATACAAATAAAAATAAAAAAATTAGCATGGCATGGTGGCACTTGCCTGTAGTCTCAGCTGGCACTGAGGCAAGGCGGGATGATTGCTTGAGCCCCGGAGATAGAGGATTCAGTGAATTATGATCATACCACTGTACTCCAGCTTAGGTAACAGGGCAAGACTGTATCTCTAAATAAATAAATAAATAAAATTAAATCGAACATTGGCCATAATTATCAATTCACAGAAATAGAAAAAGAAAATTTTAACAAGATGGGAAAGTGATCATTTCTGAATAAATTGGTAAAAAGGAATGGAGGGGAAAGAGATACAAAACATACAAAAAACGAATAAAAAATTTTTTAAAAATATATAAATCTTTAGTTTGAATAATTTAGTTTCACACAAAGACTCACTACTTTGTCTTTAATTTTGTCATTTTGCCACAAACGAGGGAAAATTTACTACAGACTTCATTTGAAACTGAATCAATACAAAACCTCTCTGATGCTTCGAACCTCCTGTCTTATTCCTGCTCCTATGTCATGAAGTTCTCAAATGCTACCCTGCAGCTATAATAGAATTACTCAGTTCTTCCCCAGTGATATCATACACCTAATACATAATGTCATTATAGCATTAATAATACTGCAACCTTTTCTTACAAAGATTGTGAATATCTTTTTTGTTAAGCTAATATTTCCTATTTGTTGGTTCAAAGTACCGATTTGCACAAAATACTTACATATTGATAGAAGAAAATAAAATAGCACCCAAGAAGAAAACCTGCAAAAAAAGTCATACTTTTGTAAATTTAAAATCTATTAGAAGCTATTTGCTCTGTGTATGTGGAAAATAATTAATTAAACAAAAGTAAATCTATTAGAAACTAAATTAACTCATCAGTATAAGTAACAAAATGAACATACTCAGCTTTCATATTTACAAACAACAACCTCTTAGAAATAGAGGTCTCAGCCAGGCGCTGTGGCTTACGCCTGTAATCCCAACACTTTGGTGGGACGAGGGTGGCCAATCACTTGAGGTCAGGAGTTCAAGACCAGCCTGATCAACACAGTGAAACCCTGTCTCTACTAAGAATATAAAATTAGCCGGGCACAGTGGCAGGCGCCTGTAATCCCAGCTACTTGGGAGGCTGGGCAGGAGAACCACTTGAACCTGGGAGGCAGAGGTTGCAGTGAGCTGAGATCACACCATTGCACTCCAGCCTGGGCAACAAGAGTGAAATTCCATCTCAAAAAAAAAAAAAAAAATAGAGGTCTGTAAGTTTACAGTTCACAATAGTAAATACATGTATGTAAAGTTAACACCAAGGGCCCAAGATCTAGAGAAAAAAATTAAACATCCCCTCAGTTGTTCATTACTGTGTGTAACTAACCACCTGAAAACTTAATGGCTTAATAAAACAGTAACATATTTGCAAAAATAAAAAAAAGAAAATTTATACTTATACTACTTTCTTTAGTTGATTCTAAGACACTTTTTTTTGTATTTTCACATCTTTCATATCATTATGCATCTCATCCTTAATGGTACATGATGCCATCTAATAGACTGGGAAAACAGTACATCCATTTTAGGGACATTACCCCTTCTAACCATCATCATCCAATCAGTGATTGCGTCCCATTGAGTCTACCCCTACTTTCTCTTGAATCTGTTCCCCATACAACTTCCTCCAAACCCCACTGCCCTGGACATTCATTTAGTTTAGTCTGGTTCCTTTTAGCTGTAACTAATAGAAACCCCATCTCAAAGTGGCTTTTCTAAAAAGCAAATCTATTACCTCATGAAATAGAAAATCGAGAGAGAGGGCAAGATCCAGGCTTGCTTGACAGCAGCTTCTCTTTATTTTATTTTATTTATTTATTTATGTTGAGACAGGGTCTCACTCTGTTGCCCAGGCTGGATGGAGTGCAGTGGCACAATCTCAGCTTACTGCAGCCTCAACCTCCCAGGCTCAGGTGATCCTCCCACCTCAGCCTCCCAAGTACCTGGGACTACAGGCACACACCACCACACCCTGCTAACTTTTGTATTTTTGGTAGAGACGAGTTCTCACCATGTTGGCCAGGCTAGTCTCCAACTCCTAGGCACAAGCAATCCTCCTGCCTCAGCCTCCCAAAGTGCTGAGAGTATAGGTACATATGTGACAGTATGGATGTGCATGAAGATAGAAGAGTGTGGAAGAAAGCCCCTCCCCACCAACTCAGTCCAGCCCCACATCTGCATCTCCAAGTGACTTGGAGAAGCTTTGTTGTAAAATTACACATACAGAAAAAGATACAAGACATTAAATATGCAGTTTAATAAATTACAAAAAGGCAAATACCTATGTAATTATCATCCTAGCTAAGAAATGAAACTTTAGCAGCACCCAGAAGCTTCCCATATGCTGCTTCCAGATAACAGACCTCCCCCTTCCCAAAAGGTAATCACTGGCCTAATTTTGATGGAAATCAGCACTTCCTTGTGCCCATACCACATTGTTCCAAATATTTTAGATTGATAAAATGTCTTGATATCCAGCAGAGCAAGGCTTCTCACTTTGCCCTTCTTTTTTGGTTATTCTTGGTCGTTTGCCTCTACACATACACACGCACACACACACACACACACACATACATGCACACAACCTTTAGGATTTTATTGGAATTACACTGAACTATAGATCATTTAGAAATAATTTATGTCTTTAAAATATTGAGTGTGGCCTGTTTCTTCATTTATTTGTGTTTTTATTGCTTTTTCATATCTTATAGCTTCCTTATAGGGATTTTGTGTATGATTTGTTATTTGTTCCTTAGTACTTGACTTTTTTTTTCTTTTTTTAGACAGGGTCTCAACTCAACAGGGCCACAGCCAACTAATTGTTTTATTTTTTGCAGAGATGGGATCTCACTATGTTGCCCTAGCTGGTCTCAAACTCCTTGGCTCAAGCAATCCTCACACCCTTGGCCTTCCAAAGTGCTGGGATTACAGGCATGAGCCACCACGCTGGCAGTGTTTGACTTTTTGATGCTATTATAAATGCTGTATTTTTGAAATTTTGTTTTCTAATTGTTTGATGCTTATATGTAGAAATAAAACTGATTTCACAAATATATATACGTATATATATATATACGTATATATATATACGTATATATATATACATATATATATATCAATGACAGCACAGGAAAGACATAGTCTCAAAATAAATACAAATTTTCAGCTTGAATAAATTTAGTTTTATGAAAAATAATATTTTTTCTTACTTTTCTCATTTTGCTACAAACCAATGAAAACACTCTTGTGGTGGGGGGGTCATTGTAGAGTAGAACTGGCCCCCAGACTATATTTTGGAATCACTGATCCAGGACAAACTTCCTCTGATGCTTCAATACCTGCTTTGCCATTTCTCTCCCAGTGTCATTCCTCAATTTCCTGAGCATAAATGTCACTCATGCCTCTTCTCCCACAATAATGGAATGGATCACTTCCTCCTCGGTGTTGCCACATCCCTTATGCCCATTATTATCTTAACACAATAACATAACCTTTTCACTGTTTACACGTTTCTCACAGCAGTTCTTAAGAAAAGGTTTATGAGGCACCATATTTGTTAAGCTAATACTTTATTTACTTGTGGAGAGAAAATATTGAACTATATATTTTCAGATATATTAACAAAAGGAAATAGACTGTATCTAGGTCCAAGACAAATATTCGATTTTTTTTTTTTTTTTTTGAGACATGGTCTTGCTCTGTCACCCAGGCTGGAGTGCTGTGGTACAATCATGGCTAATTGCAGCCTTGACCTCCCGGGCTCAAGCGATATTCCCACCTCTGCCTCCTGAGTAGCTGAGACTACAGGCACATGCCATCACACCCGGATAATTTTCTAAGTTTTTGTAGAGATGGGGTGTCACTATGTTGCCCAGGTTGGTCTCTAACTCCTGGGCTCAAGTGATCCTCCCACCTCATTCTCCCAAAGTGCTGGGATTGTAAATGTGAACCACTGTGCCCAGTCCAAATTAAATTTATGCTTCCTATAAAACTATGTCTAACACTTTAATAGCTCTGATATTCAGTGCATCCTTCATTCAATGGCATATCATAGTTTGTATTTCATCTCGAGTGGTACATAAAACAATGGTGCACTTTATTAATGACACCTTAGATTTGGTGAAAAAATGCTAGCTCTGACATTAGCATAGAGTTGGTACTCTGGAATGAGAACTTCCTGCAAGCCCACAGACTTGAGCTCCAATCCAAGATCATGTACTAGACATGTGACGTTGGGCAAACCACTTCATCCCTCTGGACTTCAGTTTTCATGCAGTAAAATATGAATAACAAGGCCGGGTGCGGTGGCTCATGCCTGTAATCCCAGCACTTTGAGAAGCAAAGGCAGGCAAGTCACTTGAGGTCAGGAGTTCGAGACCAGCCTGGCCAACATGGTGAAACCCCATTTCTACCAAATAATATAAAAAGTAGGTGGCCGTGGTGGTGCACACCTGTAATGCCAGCTACTCAGGAGGCTGAGGCAGGAGAATTGCTTGAACCCAGGAAGTGGAGTTTACAGTGAGCTGAGATCTTGCCACTGCGATCCAGCCTGGACAATGCAGCAAGATTCCATCTCAAAAAATAAAAATAAAAATGTGAGTAACGAGCTCTACCTCACAGGACTGTTGTGAGAAGTGAACTGACAAGAGCAAAATGAGAATGTACATGAATATGTGAAAGGTGTGATTATCATTAAGAAAGATTATCTCAAAAACCTGGATTTCTCTTTACTACCACTGCCATCAGCAGCTCACCTCAGCTGGGAAGCCCCAAACTCAATCAACAGGTGTGTGTAGCACCCATATTTCATTCTTTATGGATTTTTTACTTTCCTATTTGGCCTGTGCAAAAGCCCCCTTGTTTTACATAAGCCCTTCTGCTACATACTAAGGTATACTTACACACCGCATTGCTTATGAGAGGATTCAGAAGATATTTATTGAAAGACAGAATGATAAAATGTTTACAACTCCAAGAATAGACCTCAAGTGGATCTATAATCAGGGTCTGCTAGAGATTAAATGATTAAATGAAAGTGTCTGGTATTCTAGGAGACTGCTACAACCAAATTTAAAAAACAAAATCCCAACACGCTTTCATGTTAAAAGCCCTCAACAAACTAGGCATTGAAGGAACATACCTCAAAATAATAACAGCCATATATGACAAACCCACAGCAAACATCATATGGAATGGGCAAAAGCTGGAAGCATTCCCCTTGACAACCAGAACAAGACAAGGATGCCCACTCCCACCACTCCTATTCAACATAGTGCTGGAAGTCATAGCCAGAGCAATCAGGCAAGGCAAAGAAATAAAAGGCATCCAAATAGGAAAAGAGGAAGTCAAACTGTCTCTGCAAATGATATAATTCTATACCTAGAAAACCCCACAGTCTCTGCCCAAAATCTCCTAGATCTCATAAGCAACTCCAGCAAGGTTTCAAGATTCAAAATAAATGTACAAAAATCAGTAACGTTTCTATACACCAACAACGTCCAAGCTAAGTGCCAAATCAAGAATGCAATCCCATTCACAATAAACACAAAAAGAATAAAATACCTAAGAATATAGCTAACCAGGGAGGTGAAAGATCTCTACAATGAGAATTACAAAGCACTGCTCAAAGAAATCAGAGACAATACAAACAAATGGAAAAACATTCCATGCTCATGGATAGGAAGAATCAATATTGTTAAAATGGCCATACTGCCCAAAGCAATTTACACAATCAATGCTGTTCCTATCAAACTACTGATGACATTCTTGGCCGAGTGCAGTGGCTCACGCCTGTAATCCCAGGACTTTGGGAGGCTGAGGTGGGCAGATCACCTGAGGTCAGGAGTTTGAGACCAGCCTGGGCAACATGGTAAAACCCCGTCTCTACCAAAAATACAAAACTTAGCTGGGTGTGGTGGCACATGCCTGTAATCCCAGCTACTCGAGAGACTGAGGTAGGAGGATCACTTGAGCCCAGGAGACAGAGGTTGCAGTGAGTCAAGATCACACCGCTGCACTCCAGCCTGGGCAACAGAGGGAGATTCTATCTCAAAAAAATTAATTTATTTATTAATTTAATTCATATGGAACCAAAAAAGAGCCCAAATAGCCAAAGCAATCCTGAGCAAAAAAAAAAAAAAAAACAAAGCTGGAGGCGTCACATTACCAGATTGCAAACTGTACTGAAATGCTACAGTAACCAAAACCACAGGGTACTGGTACAGAAACAGACACATAGACAAATGGAACAGAATTGAAAGCCCAGAAGTAAAGCCACACACCTTAAACCATCTAATCTTTGACAAAGTTGGCAAAAATCAGCAAAGGGTAAAGGACTCCCTATTCAATAAATGGTGCTGGGATAACTAGATAGCCATATGCAAAAGATTGAAACTGGATGCCTTTCTCACACCATATACAAAAGTCTACTAAAGATGGATTAAAGATTAAATGTAAAACCCAAAACTATAAAAACCCTAGAAGAAAACCTAAGAAATACCATTCTGGACATAGGCCTTGGCAAAGATTTCATGATGAAGAAACCAAAAGCAATTGCAACAAAAACAAAAATTGACAAATGGGACCTAATTACAGTATTCAATAAAGGGCTTCTGCCCAGCAAAAGAAACTGTCAACAGAGTAAATAGACAACCCACAGAATTGGAGAAGATACTTGCAAGCTATGTATCTGACAGAGGTCTAATATCCAGAATCTCTACGGAACATAAACAAAGTTACGAGAAAAAAAAACCCTATTAAAAAGTGGGCAAAGGATATAAACAGGCACTTTTCAAAAGAAGACATACATGTGGTCAACAAACATATGAAAAAATGCTCAATATCACTAATCATTAAAAAAATGCAAATCAAAACTACAATGAGATACCATCTCACACCAGTCAGAATGGCTATTATTAAGAAGTCAAAAAATAATAGATGTGGTTGGGATTGTGGAGAAAAGGGAATGCTTATATGCTGCTGGTAGGAATGTAAATTAGTTCAGCCACTGTGGAAAGCAATTTGGCAATTTCTCAAAGAACTTAAAACTACCATTCGACCCAGCAATCCTACTATTGGGTACATAGCCAAAGGAAAATCCATGGTGCTGCTAAAGACACATGCACACGTATGTTCATTGCAGCACTATTCACAATAGCAAAGACATAGAATTAACCTAAATGCCCATCAACAGTAGACTGGATAAAGAAAATGTGGCCCATACATACCATGGAATACTATGCAGCCCATAAAAAGGAACAAGAGCCTTTGCAGCAACATAAATGGAACTGGAGGCCATTATCCTAAGCAAACTACACTGGAACAGAAAACCATAAACCGCATTTTCTCACTTATAAATGGGAGCTAAACATTAAGTATACATGGACACAAAGAAAGCAACAGACACCAGGGCCTACTGGAGGGTGGAGGGTGGGAGAAGGGCGAGCATCAAAAAACTACCTATCTGGTACTATACTTATTACCTGGGTAACGAAATAATCTGTACACCAAACCCCCACAACATGCAACTTACCTACACATGAAATCTGCACATGTACCCCTGAACCTAAAATAAAAATTAAAAAATAAAAATAAAAATAAACACTAAAATTGGCTGAAAAAAATAAAAAATTAATTAATTAAATTAAAAATAAAAATTTCATTATTTCAGGATTTTTTTTTTTTTTTTTTTGAGACGGAGTTTTGCTCTGTCGCCCAGGCTGGAGTGCAGTGGCTCAATCTCGGCTCACTGCAAGCTCCGCCTCCTGGGTTCACACCATTCTCCTGCCTCAGCCTCCCAAGTACCTGGGACTACAGGCGCCCGCCACCACACCCTGCTAATTTTTTGTATTTTTAGTAGAGACGGGGTTTCACCGTGTTAGCCAGGATGGTCTCGATCTCCTACTTCAGCATTTTCTTATTTTGTAATCCACATCACTTACAAGTTGAGACATTTCAAATGGGTTACATGCTCCATTAAAGTTTCACTTTGAATGAAGGGGCTCTCCCTTGGAAAGCGAGCATTCTGGCTACATCTGTCCCCTGTTCAAAATCCTCTCAGGGCATCTTCCTGTTTTAATTCCCAATTACTGGTAGAATAGAGAGATGGCACATGTTCTATGTTCACTATTCATTTGCAGTTTTCCCAGAGCCACAGATCCTTTATTTGGAGATACTATTAATTAGAAGAATTACTTTATTTATGGAAAAGCCTGCACCCTTCTCTTCTGCGGGCTGAGTAGAGTGGACATTTGTGCCTTTTCTGGCTACCCCACACCAGAACACCATTCTTCTTTTGGAGGAATCTCTCTCACACCCTGTATCATGTAAGACTTGGAGGGAGGCAGAGCCCCACCTCTAACTAAGGAAGCTGAAGGTCCTGATTCTCCTTCGTAACCCTCTGTACAGTCCATGATGCAGGCTGATGACCTAGGCTTTGTCAGTTGGTGTTGCAGCCCAGAATTCTAAATCTTGAGACAGAGAAGCAAAGTCAGAGAGTCAGTTTGGTAATGACCACAGTAGTGGCAGCATCAGCAGCCCAGAGCAGCCTCAGAGAGCCTGACAGACACGGAGCCAGCAGCAGCATCCTGACAAGATTGGAGCTGTGACCAACCACAGTTGTGTTCCCTGAAATTCACCCTCCTTTGAGTTCCAGCCCATTTTCCAAGCCTAGGATGCCATGCCAGCCTTCCCACTTTCCACTGATTCTAGAATAGTTCTGAGATTCTAAAATAAATTCCTTTCTGCTTCAGTGAAGTGTGTGTGTGAGTGTGTGTGTGTGTGAGAGAGAGACAGAGAGAGAGAGACCTAAAATTCCTGGCCACAAGAAAAAATAATCTCAAAGGAACCCCATATTGACAATATTTCCAGTCAAAATTTTATGAAAAACTAGACAAAAGTATGAAGCTATTGTACTTTGTTATACATCTTAATCTTCTGCCAAAGTGAATATCATTATTTTGTTGTTGTTGTTCTTGAGACAGAGCCTCACTCTGTTGCCCAGGCTGGAGTGCAGTGGTGCAATCACGATTCACTGCAGCTTCAACATCCTGGGCTCAAGCGATCCTCTCACCTCAACCTTCCAAGTAGCTGGGACTACAGGCACACACCACCATGCCTGGCTAGTGTTTTTAGGTTTTTGTAGAGATGAGGTCTCACTATATTGCCCAGTCTTGTCTCAAACTCCTGGGCTCAAGCAGTTCTCCCACTTGGTCCCGCAAAGTGCTAGGATTACAGATATGAGCCACCATGCCAGCCAATATCATAATTGTATTCTTATTTCTTATTTTAGAAAAGGAAGAAATACAGTCATTCCCTCTTATCTTCAGGGTATATGTTCCAAGACCCCAATGGATACCCAAAACCAATGATAGTACCAACCGTATATGTAGTGTGTTTTTCCTATACGCACATACCAATGATAAAGTTTAATTTATAAATTAGGCACAGAGGCCAGGCGCAGTAGCTCTACACCTGAAATCCCAGCACTTTGAGAGGCCAAGGCGGGCAGATTGCTTGAGCTCAGGAGTTCAAGACCAACCTGAGCAACACAGCCAGAACTCGTTGCTACAAAAACTAAACAAAATTAGCCAGACATGGTGGCTTGCACCTGCAGTCCCAGCTACTCAGGAGGCTGAGGCAGGAGGATTGCCTGAGCCCAGTAGATAAAGGTTGCAGTGAGCCGAAATCATACCACTGCACTTCAGCCAGGGCAACAGAGCGAGACTCTGTATCAAAAAAAAAATAAAATTAAAAATAAAAATAAATTAGGCACAGTAAGAGATTATTAGCAAAAACTAATAATAAAATAGAACAATTATACCAATATATTGTAACAAAAGTTATATAAATGTGGTTTCTCTATCTCTATCTCTCTCTCTCAAATTACCTTATTGCACTGTACTCACCTATTTTTGGACTATGGTTGACCTCAGGTAATTGCAATTGTAGAAAACAAGGTCAGGCACGGTGGCTCACGCCTGTAATCCCAGCACTCTGGGAGGCCAAGAGTGGCAGATCACTTGAGGTCAGGAGTTCAAGACCAGCCTGGCCAACATGGTGAAACCCCGTCTCTACTAAAAATACAAAAATTAGCTGGGGATGGTGGTGGTTGCCTGTAGTCCCAGCTACTTGGGAGGCTGAGGCAGGACAATGACTTGAGCCCCAGAGGCGGAGGTTTCAGTGAGCCGAGATCATACCATTGCACTCCAGTCTGGGGAACAGAGCAAGACTCCATCTCAAAAAAGAAAGAAACAAGAAAGGAAAGAAATTATAGAAAACAAAACTGTAAATAAGGGGGTACTATTTGTATAAACAAACCTGTGGATGCACAAAAAGTTGCTGATGATGCTCAAATGACATTGCTAAGTCAATCTTTTTGTGCTACTGTCAGGGAGAACAGCTTTAAAAAAAGAAAATCAAAGAAGAATTTGAAATTCCAGTTACTGTCCCAAGACTTCTCTGTATAATGCACACACCTTTTCTCCTGAAGCAGGCTGCCCTCTTTCTTCCAGTATAGAGCATGTGCTAGGTAAGGTCCTATATCAATTACCAGGGGTGGGACAAGCCAACATTGTCTGTCCCCTAGATGCTCTGAGAAGGACAAAACAGCAACAACATATATTCCTGCCAGAGATGTTTAGCCTGGAACTAATAACCTGAAGGAAGCAGCCAGACAAGCCTAAATTAAGGAACATTCTGCAAAATAGTTGACCCCTGGACTCTTCAAAAATGATAATATCATTAAAGATCAAAAATAACTCAGTTACTAGTCTAGATTAAAGGAGCCTAGGTACACATGACAAATAAGTGCAATGAATAATCCCTGGTTGGATTCTGGATCAAACAAAAAGCTATAAAGAACATTATTGGAATAATTAGTGAAATTTAATATGAGCTACTATTAAGTACTAGTATTTTATTAATGTAAAATGTCCTTAGTTATATTTGTAGTGTGTAGGAGATTAATATTGAAATAATTAAAGGTAAAGTATCATAGGGCAGACACAGTGGCTCACACCTGTAATCCCAACGCTTTGGGAGGCCAAGGTGGGTGGATCACCTGAGGTCAGAAGTTCAAGACCAGCCTGGCCAATATGGTGAAACCCCCTCCCCACTAAAAATACAAAAAATTAGTCAAGCATGGTGGCAGGTGTCTGTAATCCCAGCTACTTGGGAGACTGAAGTGGAAGAATTGCTTGAACTCGCGAGGCAGAGTTGCAGTGAACCAAGATGGTGCCACTGCATTCTAGCCTGGGTGACAGAGCAAGACTCCTTCTCAGAAAAAAAAAGTGTCACACTTGCAACTTATTTCTAAATTCTTTGACAAACCACAGTGAGAGAGAAAGAAAACAAATGTAGCAAAATGTCTAGATGAAGGAGTTCATTGCCAATCTTTTGCACCTTGTTTCTTATTTCTGCTCTTAACAAATTACCAGAACAACACAAATTTATTGTCTTAAAGTTCTAGAAGTCAGAAATTCAAAATGAGCCTTATGGAGCTGAAAGGTGTTGGCAGAGCTGTGTTTCTTCTCAGTGCTCAGGAAAGAATGTTTCCTTTTCCAGATTCAAACACCACCCACACTCCTTAGCTCGTGGCTCCTTCCTCTATCTTCAGAACATATCACTCTAACCTCTGCTCTGATCATCACATTTCCTTTTCTGTATCCTCTGCCTGCCTTCTGTACCCTTGTCTGACCCTTTACCGGCATTTAAAGGACTCATATGATTATATTGGGCCCGACTGGATAATCCAGAACACTCTTCCCATCTCAAAATCCTTAACTTAATCACATCTGCAAAGTCCCTTTTGCCATCTAAGATAACATATCCACAGGTTCCAGAAATTAGAATGTGGACATCTTTGGGGGACCATTATTCTGCCTTCCATACCCTTTACTGTAGATTTGAACATTTTCAAAATAAAGAGGAAGAAAAATAAGGAAAATGTCTAGAAAATTAGAGCCATCAAAATAAATGTAGGCCTGTAAATCTTTGTGAAGCTTGTGAAGGCCCTTCTTAGGAGCTAACCTTGGAGTCCAGGAAGTCTTGCACGGGAACCAAAGGCTAAACAGAGGTTCACAGAGGACTCCTGAAACCAGGAATACATCCTCCAATCATGCAGTCCAGCACGGTTAATGAAAGAAAAAGCACAACTCTTCCTTCAAAAGCCCATTGCTGAGCCAGGCATGTTGGCTCAAAACTGTAATCCCAGCTACTCTGAAGGCTGAGGTGGGAAGATCGCTTGAGTCCAGGAGTTTGAGTCCAGCCTGGGCAAAATAGCAAGACTCCATCTCAATGTTTTTAATAAATTTTTTTTAAAATTTTTTTTTTGAGACAGAGTCTTGCCCTGTCACCCAGGCTAAAGTGCAGTGGTGCAATATCAGCTCACTGCAACCTCCACCTCCCAGGTTCAAGCGATTCTCCTGCCTCAGCCTCCCAACATGGTGAAACCCTGTCTCTACTAAAATACAAAAATTAGCCGGGCATGGTGGTACATGCCTGTAATCGCAGCAGCTGGGATTACGGGCGTGCACCACCATGACCAGCTAATTTTTGTATTTTTTTAGTAGAGATGGGGTTTCACCATGTTGGCCAGACTTATCTTGAACTCCTGACCTCAGGTGATCCACCCGCCTCAGCCTCCCAAAGTGCTGGGATTACAGGTGTGAGCCACCGCGCCCAGCCTAAAAATGTTTTTAAAGCCCACTGCTGCCAAAAGAAAATTCAGAGACTTTATTTTGATGGCATTAAGGAAGCTGACATTAATCAGCCAATAAAAATGAAAGTCAGGACAGGATGGGAAAATAGTGAATTTGTTTCAAGCTCTTTAGTTAAACTGATATGATGTGCATAAAGCAACAACTGCACAAAATGGCCAATAATAATCATCCTCAGAAAATAACCACTCCAGCATAAATGCAGGCCTTTCTCACCATAAATGTGTTGCTATCATTGATTGAAATGGACATATGGACTCTACTTTGGTGAGTAAACTGCTTTTTTAAAAAAATCAAGAATTATGGGCAGAAGGGTGATTTTTAAAAACTTCAGCCGAATTACTTTTTTTTCTTTTTAGATGTAGTCTCACTCCATTGCCTAGGCTGGAGTGCAGTGGCACTATCTTGGCTCACTGCAACCTCTGCCTCCTGGGTTCAAGCAATTCTCCTGCCTCAGCCTCCCAAATAGCTGGGATTACAGGCACGTGCCACCATGCCCGGCTAATTTTTGTATTTTTAGTAGAGACGGGGTTTCACCATGTTGGCCAGGCTGGTCTTGAACTCCTGACCTCAAATGATCCACCCACCTCAGCCTCCCAAAGTGTTGGGATTACAGGCATGAGGCAGCATCCCCAGCCTGAATTAAATTTTTTAAAGTTTAATTAAGCAATGAATGGTTCCCAAAACGGGCAGCCTCCCGAGCCAGAGTAGGCTTAGAGGCTCCAGCGCAGACATGCAGTGGAAGAAGATTTACTGACAGGAAAATAAAAGTGAAATACAGAAAATGGAAGTGAGGTACAGAAACAGCTGCATTGTTTATAGCTTGGCGTTTGACTTATTGGAACATGGTTTGAACATTTAGCCACATTTGATTGGTCAAAACTTAGTGATTGGCACGAGAGTAGACTACAGTTTGTTTACACTTCCACTTAGGCTGTAGTTCATGATGAAACCTTTAGGCTGAACTTAAAATATGTAAGGAAGCCACTTTAGGCTAAACTTGATTTAACAATTCCCCCCTTTTGGTCATCCTCTCAATTTTGAGAGATTTACTGAACTTTAGTCATTGATGTCACAATCACCATCATAAAAGTATTTATTTGGTCTTGAAACCCACTGGGAAACAGTAGAACAGTGGGTTTTGCAAGGTGGGACTTCGGGTTATTTTTTTTTTAAGGATTAGGGTAGAGGATACTTCCTTATGCTGGGATCTCCTGTTTACAGGAGAAAAAAAACCTGGTTTGTTCTAGGATCGATGTGTTTCCTTAAAATCTTAATTTGATTATGTCACATTTAGCACAAGTGACTCCATTTTGGTTTGGTCTGGTCTGTTTGGGCCTAGTACATGAGCTCAGTCCAAAACAATGGCCTCCCATAAATTTGTTTAAAAATTCCCCCATTTCGGTCCTCAATTAGGTGAGAGTGTGACCAAAACTTAGTATCACTCTCAGTTGCCATCATTTTGGATTTCCAGTATCAGCATGTCATTCACAGGTCATGGTGCCCTCATAGTGACACATTTCTTTTCTTTTTTTTTTTTAGACAGGGTCTCACTCTGTCACCCAGGCTGGAGTGGAGTGGTCTCGGCTCATTTCAACCTCCACCTCCTGGGCTCAAGGGATCCTCCCATTTCTGCCTCCTGAGTAGCTGGGACTACAGGTGTGCACCACCACACCTAGCTAATTTTTGTACTTTTTGTAGAGATGGGGTTTTGCCGTGTTGTCCAGGCTGGTCTCAAACTCCTGGATTCAAGCTATCTGCCCACCTTGGCCTCCCAAAGTGGTGGGATTACAAGCATGAGCCACCATGCCTGGCCTATGGTCACACATTTCTTTCAGCCCTTGTCATTCCAGTTGAAGCAAGACCATTTGACATTTTAGTGATGGCTGCATGCAAACATTTAAAACTTTTGAAAGAGCACAGCACACCAGGGAGGCTACTATTATGACAATCATGAGGATAATACCAAGAGTTTGGAATATATTCTTTACTCAGGGTCCACATAAACCAACACCTAAAATCAAGTAGATCAAAGAATGAGCTAGATATACAGTTACTTGCTTAATTAAGCAGTCTCTTCATTAATCCCCTACAACTGAATCTCTATCACACCCAAGGCAAGGTATTTCTCCATAGGCTACATGTGTCAGCAGCTGCATAGATATTTCTGTTTAGCCAGTAAGTAATCTAGAGTGATTCTATTATTTAGCATAACTTTCACAAGATAATTTAAAGTCTATTGCATAACCATATCCATTACAGTAGAATCTGCTGTAGAGCCTATCATGAGGGATACATTTCTAATTAATGCCTCTTTTACTCCAAACAATGGAAAAAAAGATGCAATGAATGATGCCCTTCTAGAAGAATGCAGACCTCCTGGCAATGTTCTCTTTAACCCATGATGTAGGTTAAGAGGGATGAATGAGTGTTCTCTTTCTGACTGATTATGAAGCAACAAATGTACCATTAAAATTTCTCACCTACATTGGGCCTTCATCTTCCATCTATCAAGGTATAAGGTCATCCATGTATAAGGCTTGCTACAAAATCCTTCACAAATAAAAGTATACCCCATGAGTGTACACAACAGACCCTCTTTTCTTTTCTTTTTCTTTTTCTTTCTTTCTTTTTTTTTTTTTTTTTTGAGACAGAGTCTCATTCTGTCACCCAGACTGGAATGCAGTGGTTTGATCTCAGCTCACTGCAACCTCTGTCTCCTGAGTTCAAGTGATTCTCCTGCCTCAGCCTCCTGAGTAGCTGAGACTACAGGCATGTGTCACCACACCTAGCTAATTTTTGTATTTTTAGTAGAGATGGGGGTTTCATCATGTTGGCAAGGCTAGTCTTGAACTCCTGACCTCAAGTGATCTGCCTGCCTCAGCCTCCTAAAGTGCTGGGATTACAGGCATGAGTGACCGTGCCCAGCTGCTCTTTTCACTTCTGTTGTTCATAGAGGCATTAGCAAGGGGAAAAAATATTCAAAGAGTCTCATGATAGTAAAGAATTCTGAATCCGTGATCTAGGGAAAAGCTGTTCACATCAAGGAGGCCATCTTCTTCTGGGAAGAAACTTCCCTGATTGACTTCCAATGGCTGTACAGTTCCAAGAGTGTGGAGGGACACTTCTCAGTTGTGAGATTATGAAATAAAGATTCGAAGTCCCGAAGTTTTGCTGCAGTGTGGATGGCAACGGCAGTCTTTCTCTGATGTTCTCAGAAGATCTGATCTTTGGGTTTTAGATGGCGAAGGGGTTGATTGTCCTCATAAAAAGCTTTCTTTACCTGTGGCATGATAATCTGCTGTTATGTCATCAGCCCTCTTCCATGGGAAAGCTCTTACACAATGAGGAAACATGCACTGAAAATGAAAATTGAGATTGTTGGTGGAGCCAAGATGGCCAAATAGGAACAGCTCCAGTCTACAGCTCCCAGCATGAGCGACACAGAAGACGAATGATTTCTGCACTTCCAACTAAGGTACCAGCTTCATCTCACTGGGGATTGTTGGAAAGTGGGTGCAGGATAGTTGGTGCAGTGCACCGAGCATGAGCTGAAGCAGGGTGAAGCATTGCCTCACCTGGGAAGTGCAAGGGGTCAGGGAATTCTGTTTCCTAGCCAAGGAAAGGGGTGACAGATGGCACCTGGAAAATCAGGTCACTCCCACCCTAATACTGCACTTTTCCAGTGGTCTTAGAAAACAGCACACAAAGAGATTGTATCCTGTGCCTGGCTTGGAGGGTCCTATGCCCACGGAGCCTCACTGATTTCTAGCACACCAGTCTGAGATCAAACTGCAAGGCGGCAGCAAGGCTGGAGGAGGGGTGCCCACAATTGCCGAGGCTTGAGTAGATAAACAAAGCAGCCTGGAAGATCGAACTGGGCAGAGCCCACTGCAGCTCAAGGAGGCCTGCCTGCCTCTGTAGACTCCACCTCTGGGGGCAGGGTATAGCCAAACAAAAGGCAGCAGAAACCTCTGCAGACTTAAATGTCCCTGTCTGACAGCTTTGAAGAGAGTAGTGGTTCTCCCAGCATGCAGCTTGTGATCTGAGAACAGACAGACTGCCTCCTCAAGTGAGTCCCTGATCCCCGAGTAGCCTAACTGGGAGGCAACCCCTAGTAGGGGCAGACTGACACCTCACACAGCCAGGTACTCCTCTGAGACAAAACTTCCAGAGGAACGATCAGGCAGCAACATTTGCTGTTCACCAATATCTGCTGTTCTGCAACCTCCGCTGCTGATACCCAGGCAAACAGGGTCTGGAGTGGACCTCCAGGAAACTCCAACAGACCTTCAGCTGAGGGCCCTGACTGTTAGAAGGAAAACTAACAAACAGAAAGGACATCCACACCAAAACCCCATCTGTATGTCACCATCATCAAAGACCAAAGATAGATAAAACCACAAAGATGGGGAAAAAACAGAGCAGAAAAACTGAAAATTTTAAAAATCAGAGTGCCTCTCCTCCTCCAAGGAATGCAGCTCTTCACCAGCAATGGAACAAAGCTGGATGGAGAATGACTTTGACGAGCTGAGAGAAGAAGGTTTCAGAAGATCAAACTACTCCAAGCTAAAGGAGGAAGTTTGAACCTATTGCAAAGAAGTTAAAAACCTTGAAAAAAGATTAGATGAATGGCTAACTAGAATAACCAATGCAGAGAAGTCCTTAAAGGACCTGATGGAGCTGAAAACCATGGCATGAGAACTACGTAACCAATGCACAACCCTCAGTAGCTGATTCGATGAACTGGAAGAAAGGGTATCAGTGATGGCAGATCAAATGAATGAAATGAAGCAAGAAGAGAAGTTAAGAGAAAAAAGAATAAAAATAAATGAACAAAGCCTCCAAGAAATATGGGACTATGTGAAAAGACCAAATCTATGCCTGATTGGTGTACCTGAAAGTGATGGGGAGAATGGAAGCAAGTTGGAAAACACTCTGCAGGATATTATCCAGGAGAACTTCCCCAATCTAGCAAGGCAGGCCAAAATTCAGATTCAGGAAATACAGAGAAGGCCACAAAGATACTCCTCAAGAAGAGCAACTCCAAGACACATAATTGTCAGATTCATCAAAGTTGAAATGAAGGAAAAAATGCTAAGGGCAGCCAGAGAGAAAGGTCGGGTTACCCACAAAGGGAAGCCCATCAGACTAACAGCGGATCTCTTGGCAGAAACTCTACAAGCCAGAAGAGAGTGGGGGCCAATATTAAATATTCTTAAAGAAAAGAATTTTCAACCCAGAATTTCATATCCAGCCAAACTAAGCTTCATAAGTGAAGGAGAAATAAAATCCTTTACAGACAAGCAAATGCTGAGAGATTTTGTCACCACCAGGCCTGCCCTAAAAGAGCTCCTGAAGGAATCACTAAACATTGAAAGGAACAACTGATACCAGCTACTGCAAAAATGTGCCAAATTGTAAAGACCATCAATGCTAGGAAGAAACTGCATCAACTAATGAGCAAAATAACCAGCTAACATCATAATGACAGGAGCAAATTCACACATAACAATATTAACCTTAAATGTAAATGGGCTAAATGTTCCTATTAAAAGACACAGACTGGCAAACTGGATAAAGAGTCAAGACCCATCAGTGTGCTGTATTCAGGAGACCCATCTCACGTGTGGAGACACACATAGGCTCAAAATAAAGGGATGGAGGAAGATCTACCAAGCAAATGGAAGACAAAAAAAAGCAGGGGTTGCAATCCTAGTCTCCAACAAAACAGACTTTAAACCAACAAAGATCAAGAGACAAAGAAGTCCATTACATAATGGTAAAGGGACCAATTCAACAAGAAGAGCTAACTATCCTAAATATATATGCACCCAATACAGGAGCACCCAGATTCATAAAGCAAGTCCTTAGAGACCTACAAAGAGACTTAGACTCCCACACAATAATAAGGGGAGACTTTAACACCCCACAGTCAACATTAGACAGATCCATGAGACACAAAGTTAAAAATGATATCCAGGAGTTCAACTCAGATCTGCACCAAGCAGACCTAATAGACATCTACAGAACTCTCCACCCCAAAAAAACAGAATATACATTTTTCTCAGCACCACATCACACTTATTGCAAAATTGACCACATAGTTGGAAGTAAAGCACTCCTCAGCAAATGGAAAAAAATGGAAATCATAACAAACTGTCTGTCAGACCACAGTGCAATCAAACTAGAACTCAGGATTAAGAAACTCACTCAAAACTGCCGAACTACATGGAAACTGAACAACCTGTTCCTGAATGACTACTGAGTAAATAAGGAAATGAAGGCAGAAATAAAGAGGTTCTTTGAAACCAATCAGAACAAAGACACAATATACCAGAACCTCTGGGACACATTTAAAGCAGCATGTAGAGGAAAATTTATAGCACTAAATGCCCAAAAGAGAAAGCAGGAAAGATATAAGGTTGACACCCTAACATCACAATTAAAAGAACTAGAGAAGCAACAGCAAACACATTCAAAAGCCAGCAGAAGGCAAGAAACAACTAAGCTCAGAGCAGAACTGAAGGAGATAGAGACACAAAAAACCCTTCAAAAAATCAATGAATCCAGGAGCTGGTTTTTTGAAAAGATCAAAAAACTGATAGACTGCTAGCAAGACTAATAAAGAAGAAATGAGAGAAGAATCAAATAGATGCAATAAAAAATGATAAAAGGGATATCATCACTGATCCCACAGAAATACAAACTACCATCAGAGAATATAATAAACACCTCTACACAAATAAACTAGAAAATCTAGGAGAAATGGATAAATTCCTGGACACATACACCTTCCCAAGATTTAAGTTGAATCCCTGAATAGAAAAATAACAGGCTCTGAAATTGAGGCAATAATTAATAGGTTACCAACCAAAAAAAGTCCAGGCCCAGATGGATTCACAGCCAAATTCTACCAGAGGTACAAAGAGGAGCTGGTATCATTCCTTCTGAAATTATTCCAATCAATAGAAAAAGAGGGAATCCTCTTTAACTCATTTTATGAGGCCAGCATCATCCTGACACCAAAGCCTGGCAGAGACATAACAAAAAAAGATAATTTTAGACCAATATCCCTGATGAACTTCGATGCAAAAATCCTTAATAAAATACTGGCAAAACAAATCCGGCAGCACATCAAAAAGCTTATCCACCACAACCAAGTGGGCTTCATCCCTGGTATGCAAGGCTGGTTCAACATACACAAATCAATAAACGTAATCCAGCATATAAACAGAGCCAAAGACAAAAACCACATGATTATCTCAATAGATGAAGAAAAGGCCTTTGACAAAATTCAACAGCCTTCGTCCTAAAAACTCTCAATAAATTAAGTATTAATGGGATGTATCTCAAAATAATAAGAGCTATTTATAACAAACCACAGCCAATATCATACTGAATGGGCAAAAACTGGAAGCATTCCCTTTGAAAACTGGCACAAGACAGGGATGCACTCTCTCACCACTCCTATTCAATGCAGTGTTGGAAGTTCTGGCCAGGGCAATCAGGCAAGAGAAAGAAATAAAGGGCATTCAATTAGGAAAAGAGGAAGTCAAATTGTCCCTGTTTGCAGATGATATGGTTGTATATTTAGAAAACCCCATCATCTCAGCCCAAAATCTCCTTAAGCTGATAAGCAACTTCAGCAAAGTCTCAGGATACAAAATCAAAGTGCAAAAATCACAAGCATTCCTATACACCAGTAACAGACAAACAGAGAGCCAAATCATGAGTGAACTCCCATTCACAGTTGCTTCAAAGAAATAAAATACCTACGAATCCAACTTACAAGGGATGTGAAGGACCTCTTTAAGAACTACAAACCACTGCTCAATGAAATAAAAGAGGACACAAAAAAATGGAGGAACATTCCATGCTCATGGATTGGAAGAATCAATATCGTGAAAATGGCCATACTACCCAAGGTAATTTATAGATTCAATGCCATCCCCATCAAGCTACCAATGACTTTCTTCACAGAATTGGAAAAAAACTACTTTAAAGTTCATATGCAACCAAAAAAGAGACCGCATTCCCAAGACAATCCTAAGCCAAAAGAACAAAGCTGGAGGCATCACACTACCTGACTTCAAACTATACTACAAGGCTACAATAACCAAAACAGCATGGTACTGGTACCAAAACAGAGATACAGACCAATGGAACAGAACAGAGCCCTCAGAAATAATACCACACATCTACAACCATCTGATCTTTGGCAAACCTGACAAAAACAAGAAATGGAGAAAGGATTCCCTATTTAAGAAATGGTGCTCGGAAAACTGACTAGCTGTATGTAGAAAGCTGAAATTGGATCCCTTCCTTACACCTTATACAAAAATTAATTCAAGATGGATTAAAGACTTAAATGTTAGACCTAAAACTATAAAATCCCTAGAAGAAAACCTAGGCAATACCATTCAGGACATAGGCATGGGCAACAACTTCATGACCAAAACAACAAAAGCAATGGCAACAAAAGCCAAAATTGACAAACGGGATCTAATTAAACTAAAGAGTTTCTGTACAGCAAAAGAAACTACCATCAGAGTGAACAGGCAACTTACAGAATGGGAAAAAATTTTTACAATCTACCCATCTGACAAAGGGCTAATATCCAGAATCTACAAAGAACTTAAACAAATTTACAATAAAAATCAAACAACCCCATCAAAAAGTGGGTGAAGAATATGAACAGACACTTCTCAAAAGAAGACATTTATGCAGCCAACAGACATATGAAAAAATGTTCATCATCACTGGCCATCAGAGAAATGGAAATCAAAACCACAATGAGACAGTATCTCACACCAGTTAGAATGGCAATCATTAAAAAGTCAGGAAACAACAGGTGCTGGAGAGGATGTGGAGAAATAAGAATGCTTTTACACTGTTGGTGGGACTGTAAACTAGTTCAACCATTGTGGAAGACAGTGTAGCGATTCCTCAAGGATTTAAAACTAGAAATATCATTTGACCCAGCCATCCCATTACTGGGTATAAACCCAAAGGATTATAAATCATGCTGCTATAAAGACACACGCACACGTATGTTTACTGTGGCACTATTCACAATAGCAAAGACTTGGAACCAACCCAAATGTCCATCAATGATAGATTGGATTAAGAAAATGTGGCACATATACACCATGGAATACTATGCAGCCATAAAAAATGATGGGCTCATGTCCTTTATAGGGACATGGATGAAGCTGGAAACCATCATTCTGAGCAAACTATCGCAAGGACAGACAACCAAACACCACACATTCTCACTCATAGGTGGTACTTGAACAATGAGAACACTTGGACACAGGGTGGGGAACATCACACACCAGGGCCTGTGGTGGGGTTGGGGGAGCGGGGAGGGATAGCATTAGGAGAAATACCTAATGTAAATGATGAGTTAATGGGTGCAACAAACCAACATGGCACATGTATACACCTATGTAACAAACCTGCATGTTGTTCACATGTACCCTAGAACTTAAAGTAAATTTTTAAAACTTACATTATTCTTTAATATACATGAAAACCTTATTCAGCTGAGAAAGCCAAATTTCTTTCTTTTTTTTTTATTTTACTTTAAGTTCTGGGATACATGTGCTGAACATGCATGTTTGCTACATAGATATACAGGTGCCATGGTGGTTTGCTGCACCTATCAATGTGTCATCTAGGTTTTAAGCCCTGCATGCATTAGGTATTTGTCCTAATGCTCTCCCTCCCCTTTTCCCCCACTCCCAAGAGGCCCCAGTGTGTGATGTTCCCATCTCTGTGCCCATGTATTCTCATCCTTCCGCTCCCACTTATGAGTGAGAACATGCAGTGTTTGGTTTTCTGTTCCTGTGTTAGTTTGCTGAGGATAATGGTTTCTAGCTTATCCATGTCTCTGCAAAGGACACGAACTCATTCTTTTTTATGGCTGCATAGTATTCCATGGTGTATATGTACCACATTTCCTTTATCCAATCTATCATTGATGGACATTTGGATTGGTTCCAAGTCTCTGCTATTGCAAATAGTGCTGCAATAAACATACATGTGCATGTGTGAGAAAGCCAAATTTCACCCTTGCATTAGTGTACTATTAATGTCAACACCAATTTTTAATAAAACCTTATAGGCAAATCTATCTAATCTTAATCAGTTTGACCATAAGGTAACAGTCTCATAAACCTCTTAAAATCCTTTACAAACTTTTGTTAAAGAGCAGATCAGTGTGCTAAGATAACTCTGTTGTGCTTATTCCAATGTTCAATTAATGGAAAAATCAAATAATACCCCTTTAAATTTAGCTGATATGTTCACACACAGAATTTCTTTTATGATATTAATTTTTTATAAACCTTTCACAACTTGCTCAAACCTCCAGCTTTATCCTATCTACCTTAAAACAATCCTTTAACCCTTTAATCTAGGCACACACAAAAACCCACGTTCCCATGCCTGCTTATAATCTTCTGCCAAAATCACATTTTACTTTCCTCACACATCTTGCATGTAAAACTGCTTTTTCAGTAGTCTCAATTACATGGTACAATGTTAACTCTTAGCAATTTTTATTTTTGGTGAAAAACCTGATAAGTAAGTGATTTTAATTATGTACTAGGTGTGGAGCCTAGGACACCAGAAACAAATGCAGATAAAATCTGATTTATTCCAGCATAGCCAGAGGGTGTGGCTAACACCACATGTCTCCAAGTCTCCAAAGCAGGTAAGTTGAACAATTTTCAAAAGTCAAAGAAGCAGTTTATGACCTTAAAGCATTTAGCAAACCTAATATCTGACCTGCCTAATTTAAACTAAAGGGCTTTGTTTAACCAATAATCTAAAACTCTTCATTTTCTAAGGCTTACTGAAGTCACATGAACTAAAAGGCATTGATTACAGTTTTTATTTTTGATATGGTTTAGCTATGTCCCCACCCAAATCTCATCTTGAATTGCAGCTGCCATAATTCCCATGTGTTGGGGGAGGGACTAGGTGGGAAATACTTGAATCATGGGGGTGGTTTCCCCCATACTGTTCTCATGCTAGTGACTATATCTCATGAGATCTGATGGTTTTATGAGGGGAAACCCCTTTCACTTTGTTCTCATTCTGTTTTGTCCACCACCATGTAAAACGTGCCTTTTACCTTCTTCCATGATTGTGAGGCCTCCCCAGCCACGTGGAACTGTGAATCTATTAAACCTCTTTTTCTTTACAAATTACCCCATCTTGGGTATGTCTTTATCAGCAATGTAAAAACAAACTACTGCAGTAAATTTGTATGACAAGTGGAGCACTGGTGTAAAGATACCCAAAAATGTGGAAACAACTTTGGAACTGGGTAGCAGGCAGAGGTTGGAACAGTTAGGAGGGCTCAGAAGAAGACAGAAAAATGTGAGAAAGTTTGGAATTTCCTAGAGACCTGTTGAATGGCTTTGACCAAAATGCTGGTAATGACATGGACAATGAAATCCAGGCTGAGATAGTCTCAGAAGGAGATGAAGAACTTTTTGGGAACTAGAGTGAAGGTGACTCTTGTTATGTTTAGCAAAAAGGCTTCCAGCATTTTACCCCTGCCCTAGAGATCTGTGAAACTTTGAACTTGAGGGAGATGATTTAGGGTATCTGGTGGAAGAAATTTCTAAGAAGGGAAGCATTCAAGAGGTGACTTTGGTGCTGTTAAAAGCATTCAATTTTAAAAGGGAAACAGCCTAAAAGTTCAGACAATTTGCAGCCTGATGATGCAACAGAAAAAGAAATACCCATTTTCTGAGTAGAAATTCAAGCCAGCTGCAGAAATTTGCATAATTAATAAGGAGCCAAATGTTAATCACCAAAACAATGGGGAAAATGTCTCCAGGCCATGTCAGAGACCTTTGAAGCAGCCCTTCCCATCACAGGCCCTAAGGCCTAGGAGGAAACAATGGTTCTGTGGGCACAGCACAGGGCCCCCCTGCCATGTGTATCCTAGGGACTTGGTGCCCTGCATCCCAGCTACTCGAGCCATGGCTAAAAGCACCTAGGTACAGCACAGGCCATGGCTTCAGATGGTGTAAGCTCCAAGCCTTGGCAGCTTCCACATGGTGTTGAGCCTGCGGGTGCACAGAAGTCGGGAATTGAGGTTTGGGAACCTCCGTCTAGATTTCAGAGGATGTACAAAAACACCTGGATGTCCAGGCAAAAGTTTGCTGCCAGGGTGGGACCCTTATGGAGAAATTCTGTTAGGGCAGTGAGGAAGGGAAATGTGGGGTTGAAGCCCCCACACAGAGTCCTCACTGGTGCACTGACTAGCAGAGCTGTGAGAAGAGAGCCACCATCCTCCAGACCGCAGAATGGTAGATCCACCAACAGCTTTCACTATGCAACTGGAAAACCCACAGGCACTCAATGCCAGCCTGTGAAAACAGCCAGGAGGGAGGCTGTACCCTGTAAAGCCACAAGGGCATAGCTGCCCAAGACCATAGGAACTCACCTTTTGCATCAGCGTGACCTGGATTTGAGACACAAAGTCAAAGGAGATCATTTGGCACTTTTAAGATTTGACTGCCCTGCCAGATTTTGGAATTCAATGGGGCCTTTAGCCCCTTCATTTTAGCCAATTTCTCCCATTTGGAATGGGTGTACCTATCCAATTCCTGTACCTCCATTGTAGCTAGGAAGTAACTAAATTTGTTTTGATTTTACAGGCTCATAGGTGGAAGGGACATGCCTTGTCTCAGATGAGACTTTGGGCTGTGGACTTTTGAGTTAATGCTGAAATGACTTAAGACTTCGGGGGACTGTTGGGAAGGCATGCTAGGTTTTGAAATGTGAAGACATGAGATTTGGAAGGGGTCAGGGGTGGAATGATATGGTTTGGCTGTGTCCCCACCCAAATCTTATCTGAATTGTAGCTCCCATAATTCCTATGTGTTGTGAGAGGGACTCAGTGGGAGATAATTGAATTATTGGGGCAGTTTCTCCCACGCTGTTCTCATGGTAGTGACTATGTCTCACAAGATCTGATGGTTGTATAACGGGAAACCCTGTCACTTTATTCTCATTCTCTCTTGCCCACTACCATGTAAGATGTGCCTTTCACCTTCTGCCACGATTGTGAGGCCTCTCCAGCCAAGTGGAACTGTGAGTCCCTTAAACCTCTTTTTCTTTATAAATTTTTTTTTTTTGAGACAAAGTCTCATCTCTTTCACTCAGGCTGGAGTGCAGTGGTGTGATCTCAGCTCACCTCCACCTCCTGGGTTCAAGCAATTCTCCTGTCTCAGCCTCCCAAGTAGCTGGGATTACAGGCATGCACCACCATGCCCAGCTAATTTTTGTATTTTTAGAAGAGACGGAGCTTTACCATGTTGGCTAGGCTGGTTTCGAACTCCTGACCTCAGGTGATCCACCTGCCTCAGCCTTCCAAAGTGCTAGGATGACAGGCATGAGCCACTGCATCCAGCCTTTCTTTATAAATTATCCAGTCTAGGGTATGTCTTTATCAGCAGAATGAAAATGGACTAATACAATTTTTCTGACAAAATATTTAAGTGCTTATTATTAATAAGCCAATTAATCAGAACTTTTTCATATAAACATCACACACAACACATAAATATATAGACAGAAGAAGATCCAGTAGTTGTAAGATTTTTCATTTGACAGTTTTTAAGATTCTTAATTGGATTACTGGATTCAGGGTGGAGAACTTCGAGGAACAAGGCTAGGAAAACATGCAGTTTCTAGGGCCTAATAAGCAGGCACAGCTGGAAAGCAAACAGATCTCCAAAAACTCAGGGTCCCATTTTTATACCAGATTCTAGATCCCCAAAACAGAAATGCTACAGAACAAGATAGTGCAATGATTTTACTGTACATTTCATTGTAAAGCAACCCAAAGCCAATCAACCCATTTTTGATCAGTCCATCCCCCATGGGAGTCTTATCTCTCAGTGGGGGGTAGGAGGACACCCAACTAGGTGTGGAGCCTAGGACACCAAGCTCCTAGGCTAGTGTATCTGGATATATAGGATATCCAAAAGTACATCCAGTCTTAGATTTTGAGAGGGATGGTATGGTTTGGCCACCTCCCCACCCAAATATCATCTTGAATTCCCACGTGTTGTGGGAGGGACCTGGTGGGAGGTAATTGAATCATGGGGACAGGTCTTTCCCGTGCTGTTCTCATGATAGTGAATAAGTCCCATGAGATCTGATGGTTTGATAAGGGAAAAGCCGTTTATGCTTGGCTCTCATTCTGTCTTTGCCTGCTGCCATCCGCACAAGATGTGACTTGTTTCTCCTTGCCTTCTGCCATGATTGTGAGGCCTCCCCAGCCATGTGGAACTGTAAGTCCAATAAACCTCTTTCTTTTGTAAATTGCCCAGTCTCGGGTATGTCTTTATCAGCAGCATGAAAATGGAGTAATACAAGGGATATATCTGCTTTCAATTCCTGGGTTTTCATGAGGAAAACAGATTTTTCCCAAAATGGGGTCTGTGGCACTTCCTCTGTTTTTCCCAAGAAGTCTGGGCTGTTAGAAATTATCTTAGGTCTAGCTGGGCATGGTGGCACATGCCTGTAATCCCAGCACTTTGAGAGGCCAAGGCAGGTGTTATCATCTGAGGTCAGGAGCTCGAGACCAGCCTGACCAACATAGTGAAACCCCGTCTCTACTAAATACAAGAATTAGCCGGCCATGGTGGTGTATGCCTGTAATCCCAGCTACTTGGGAGGCTGAGGCAAGAGAATCGCTTGAACTTGGGAGGCAGAGGTTGCAGTGAGCTGAGATCACACCATTGCACTCCAGTCTGGACATCAGGAGTGAAACTGCATCTCAAAACAAAAAGAAAGAAATTATCTTAGGTTCTCTCATGTGTGCACCAAGAGTGGCAAGAAGACAAAATGGAGAAAAACAGTTCAGTTGACTGAAAAGAAAAAAATATTTTTTTCCCAGAGAAACAAGATCCAAAAAGAGAAAAAAAACATAAAGGTGCCTGTAATCCCAGCACTTTGGGAGGCTGAGGCGGGTGGATCACGAGGTCAGTAGATGGAGACCATCCTGGCTAACACAGTGAAACGCCTTCTCTACTAAAAATACAAAAAATCAGCCAGGTGTGGTGGTGGGCACTTGTAGTCCCAGCTACTTGGGAGGCTGAGGTGGGAGAATGGTGTGAACCTGGGAGGCAGAGCTTGCAGTGAGCCGAGATGGTGCCACTGCACTCCAGCCTGGGCGACAGAGCAAGACTCCATCTCGAAAAAAATAAAAAGGAAAATAAAAAATAAAGGCCTTGTCAATACCTATAGCTTGAACATCTGCTTCTAATTAAGTTGACTTTTAACCAAATATTACAAGACTCTAGCCAGAACAAGCAGCAAATATTTCTTACCTTTGAACTTTACCAAAGGCAACCTCCCAAGTGCTTAGGGAAAAGAAAATTCAAGACAGGAAGTCAGAAGTTGTTCATGAGGGCAAAGAGAACCAATAAATGGCAAAAGTCACACAGATATCAAACCAGAAAGTGTTACAGTGGGTAGCTAGTTGGGAATGAGCAGAGCAGGAGAGGGCTCCCCACACTCAGACACACACACACACACACACACACACACACACACACTAGGAGTGTTGGGTGACCATCAGGTGATGGTCAGGCAGTTAACTGTTTTTTTTAAAGTAGTAATTGGTCTGCCAGACATGGTGGCTCACGCCTGTAATCCCAACACTTTGGGAGGCCGAGGTGGGTGGATCATGAGGTCAGGAGATCGAGATCATCCTAGCCAACATGATGAAACCTCATCTCCACTAAAAATACAAAAATTAGCTGGGCGTGGTAGCGGGTGCCTGTAATCCCAGCTACTTGGGAGGCTGAGGCAGGAGAATCACTTGAACCAGGTTGCAGTGAGCCGAGGTCAGGCCACCACACTCCAGCCTGGCGACAGAGTGAGACTCTGTCTCAAAAAAAATAAAGTAGTAATTGGTCACAGCTGGTGCCAGGGAACGGCTGTCTCATAATAGATAGAAAACACCATCAGCAGCTTCCCAATAAGATCTCGGGAGTGCGGATAAGTAACACAAGATCCTGGAAGTATGCCAACATATAAAACCCTGAGTCGTTTCTGCCCATGAACACCATCGAAGAAGTATTGTTAAACCCTCACTTCTCCCTGCCGTCATGTCTAAGTCAGAATCTCCTAAAGAGTCCAAACAGCTGAGGAAGCTCTTCATTGGAGGGTTGAGCTTTGAAATAACCGATGAGAGCCTGAGGAACCATTTTGAACAATGGGGAATGCTCACAGACTGTGTGGTAATGAGAGATCCAAACACCAAGCGCTCCGGGGGCTTTGGGTTTCTTATATAGGCCACTGTGGAGGAAGTGGATGCAGCCATGAATGCAAGGCCACACAAGGTGGATGGAAGAGTTGTGGAACCAAAGAGCTGTCTCAAGAGAAGATTCTCAAAGACCAGGTGCCCACTTAACTGTGAAAAAGATATTTGTTGGTGGCATTAAAGAAGACACTGAAGAACATCCTCTAAGAGATTATTTTGAACAGTATGGAAAAATTGAAGTGACTGAAATCATGACTGACCAAGGCAATGGCAAAAAAAGGGGCTTTGCCTCTGTGAGCTTTGACAATCATGACTCCATGGATAAGACTGTCATTCAGAAATACTGTACTGTGAATGGCCATAACTGTGAAGTTAGGAAAGCCCTGTCAAAGCAAGAGATGGCTAGTGCTTCATCCAGACAAAGAGGTCGAAGTGGTTCTGGAAACTTTGGTGGTGGTCGTGGAAGTGGTTTCGGTGGGAATGACAACTTTGGTCATGGAAGAAACTTCAGTGGTCGTGGTGGCTTTGGTGGCAGCCATGGTGGTGGAGGATATAGTAGCAGTGGGGATGGCTATAATGGATTTGGTAAGGATGGAAGCAATTTTGGAGGTGGTGGAAGCTACAATGATTTTGGCAATTACAACAATCAGTCTTCAAATTTTGGACCCATGAAGGGAGGAAACTTTGGAGGCAGAAGCTCTGGCCCCTATGGTGGTGGAGGCCAATACTTTCCCAAACCATGAAATCAAGGTGACTATGGTGGTTCCAGTAGCAGCAGTAGCTATGGCAGTGGTAGAAGATTTTAATTAGGAAACAAAGCTTAGCGGGAGAGGAGAGCCAGACAAGTGACAGGGAAGCTACAGGTTACAACAGGTTTGTGAACTCAGCCAAGCACAGTGGTGGCAGGGCCTAGCTGCTACAAAGAAGACATGTTTTAGACAAATACTCATGTGTATGGGCAAAAAACTCGAAGACTGTATTTGTGACTAATTGTCACAGGCTATTTTAGTTTCTGTTCTGTGGAAAGTGTAAAGCATTCCAATAAAGGGTTTTAATGTAATTTTTTTTCCACCCATGCTGTTGATTGCTAAATGTAATAGTCTGATCCTGAGGCTAAATAAATGTCTTTTTTAAAATAAAATAAAATTTAAAACCCTGAGTCAAGAGGTCAAGCTGCTCACTTGGTCTCTTAAGTCACCCACTTGGCTTGTACTTCAAAGTGTACTTTCCTTACTGCTATAAAGCTTTTTATAAATGTTCATTCCTGTGCTAAAACTTGCCTCAGTCTCTCCTTCTGCCTTATGCCCCTCAGTTGAATTTTTTCTTCTCAGGAGGCAAGAACTGAGGTTGCTGCAGACCCATATGAATAACTACCACTGGTAACAAAAGCACTCATTCCCTAAGCCAGGAATTGAACCCCGGCCACCACTGTGAAAAGACAGAACCTTATCCACTGAGCCACAGCATTGGGCAGTTTCCATTGTTCTTCCTAGAAAGCACCTAGAGCAGTCAATTTTGAACTTCAAATGGCTTTTAACTGCTCAAAATAATACGCAGAGCTAACTGTGACATGGACTCCAAAATTCCTGTTCCCTGGATAGGGGAGACCAAGAGAGAGTATTACTATGTGGTTACAAGATCAAGCTCCCAATAACATTAAACAAGAAGAGAGGGAAACCTCATCCAGCTTTTTTTGTTTCAGGGATCTTCAGCAAAGTTTCTAACTGACCAGTTTGCCATAATGGCCTAAACAGTGAGCTTATGGGGGTCCTAGGCCCACATTCTATTTTATTGTACCCCTTTTTATGACAGAACAATGCAGAAAGACAAATTCATAGCACAAAGTACACCAGATTTGCTACAGCTTAAGTCTAGCCTCATGAATCCTTTTACTCACTAATTAAAACTTTACAGGTCAGGCACAGTGGCTCATTGGCACTTTGGGAGGCCAAGGTGGGCGGATTACCAGAAGTCGGGAGTTTGAGACCAGCCTCACTGACATAGTGAAACCCCATCTCTACTAAAAATACAAAAATTAGCCGAGCATGTTGGCATATGCCTGTAATCCCAGCTACTCCAGAGGCTGAGGCAGGAGAATCACTTGAACCCGGGAGGCAGGTTCACTTCATGCCACTGGAGTGTGCACCACTGCACTCCAGCCTGGGTGACAGAGCCGGACAAGAAAAGCAAAGGGGTGGAACACAAAAATCCATGCAAATTTCCAAAAGCCAAATTTTACACCGCCTGCAATATTGCCAGTTACTACCTGTTTCTTTCTGACCCAGTCAGAGGCTTCTAACTAGATCCAAGCCAGTTAATCAGTTAATTACTGAATCCAATCTGGTCCTAGACCCAGTATGATTTCCATCACAACTTCCAAACCAAGTTTGAATCAGAAATTTGCTCAAAGAAACTCAGAGAGCTCAAAACACTAATCTATGGAGCTTCAGAATTCAAGAGAGAACTTACCCATGATCCCTGCTTGGTCACTCAGCCCTCCTGGGGGTTGTGAGAAGCTCCACTTCAGATCCCACTTCTGACACCATCAGAAAAACTTCAGCCAAATTAAATTTAAAAGAGTTTAATGAGCAGTGAATGATTCATGAGTCGGGCAGCCTTCTGAGCCAGGGTAGACTCAGAGACTCTAGCAGGGCCAGAAGATTTATGGACAGAAAAAGGAAAGTGACATATGGAAAATGAAAGTGAGATGCAGAAACAGCTGCATTGGTTATAGCTTGGCATTTGCCTAGTTTGAACATTTAGCCACATTTGATTGGCCAAAACTTGGTGATTGGCACAAGAGCAGACTATAATTTATTTATACTTACATTTACGCCATAGTTTGTGATGTACAGAGAAACCTTTAGGCCAAACTTAAAATATGTAAGGAGGCAGCTGTAGACTAAGCTTGATTTAACAATGGAGAAAATTTAAGACTACATCAAAGAGAAAGAAGGGCCTGGGCACCCGTAGTCCCAACACTCTGGGAGGCCAAGGCAGGAGGACCGCTTGAGCCCAGGAGTTTGAGATGAGTCTGGGCAACATAGGGAGACCCAATCGCTACAAAAAAAAAAAAATTAATAAAATGTTAGGCCAGGCGCAGTGGCGCCAAGGTGGGCAGACCACATAAGGTCAGGAGTTCAAGACCAGCCTGGCCAACATGGTGAAACACCATCTCTACTAAAAATACAAAAATTAGCCAGGTGTGGTGGTGGGTGCCTGTAATCCTAGCTACTCAGGAGGCTGAGGCAGGAGAATCGCTTGAACCCAGGAGGCAGAGGTTGCAGTGAGCCGAGATCATGCCATTGTACTCCAGCCTGGGCAACAGAGGGAGACTCCATCTCAAAAATAAATAAATAAGGCCAGGCGCAGTGGCTTATGCCTGTAATCCCAGCACTTTGGGAGGCGAAGGTGGGCAGATCACAAGGTCAGGAGTTTGAGATCAGCCTGGCCAATATGGAGAAATCCTGTCTCTAATAAAAATACAAAAATTAGCTTGGCATAGTGGCATGTGCCTGTAGTCTTGGGAGGTGGAGGCAGGAGACTCACTTGAACCCAGGAGATGGGGGTTGCAATGAGCTGAGACTGCATCACTGCACTCCAGCCTGGGTGACAGAGCGAGACCCTGTCTCAAAAAATGAAAAAATAAATAAAATAAAATTTTAAGAAAAGAGAGGCTGGGCATGGTGCTCATGTCTATAATCCCAGCACTTTGGGAGGCTGAGGTAGGTGGATCACCTGAGGCCAGGAGTTCGAGATCAAGCAGAATCGCTTGAACCTGGGAGGCAGAGGTTGCAGTGAGCTGAGATCGCACTACTGCACTCCAGCCTGGGCAACAGAACAAGACCATGTCTCAAAAGATAATAACAATAACTAATATATATCAAGCAGTAACTATAAGCCAGGTACTCTTTTAAAGGCTGTACGTGTTATTTCATTTAATTTTTATGAAAACCACATGTGAGGACTTTACTACTCTTATCTGTAGTTTACAGATAAGGAAACTGAAACTTTGATACATGAAAAATTTTTCAAGGGTCAGATCCATTTAGAAAGCTAGGATTTGGACTAATTCCATCTATTTCCAGAGCATAGAGGTTTAACAACCTCACTCTCCGGATGTGGGGCACAATGAAAACAATGACAGCTGAAAACTTTCCCGGCTCAGAGATCTCTGTGGTCACGCCGTGGTGGCAGGGAGAATTAAGGGAAAGCCACCTTCTCTGAGAGGTCTTCCCTAACATTCCTTTCTGGATTGGGGATCGCTGTCCTGTTTCCACAGCTTCCCAGGAAGCTCTCATGGGAGACTTTATCACCTTGCACCTGAAGGGCCCCTGGGCTCCACCACCTGCAGCTTTAGAATTGGGTTCATCTGTCTTCTCTATCACTTCTCTATCACCGTATCCCCAGCACTTAGCCCAGGAACTAGTACACACTCAATGAATATTGTTGGAATTAATTCATAAAGGAATATATAAAAGAGAAAAACTATTCACCTCTCTCTCTCACCACTGGTCTGTGCACTCCCAGCCAACAGTGTCTGGCACACAAAAGATGAGTCACATACAGGGGAACTCCAACCAGAGATAAAAACGTACTCAGGTTTGTCTCCTCTAGTTGGAAGAAGGACATCTGAGAGTGAAGAGGGACAGAGATATCTGTGTTTCAGGATAGAGAATGGGGACAAGGGGTAAGACAGAAGGCAGGAAAGAACAGATGACAGAAAATGAGTTATTAAGAAGGTAGAAAGAACTAAAGAAAGAAAGGCTGTAGAGAGAATACTAACAATTTCTAACACACGTCCAAATAGATCTAGTTTAAACAACAAACATAACCATCCCAGATTTTTTTTTTTTTTTTTTTTTTTTTTTTTTTTTTTTTTTTGAGATGGAGTCTAGCTCTATTGCCGGGCTGGAGTGCAGTGATGTGATCTCGGCTCACTGCAACCTCCGCCTCCCAGGTTCAAGCCATTCTCCTGCCTCAGCCTCCCGAATGGCTGGGATTACAGGCACATGCCCCCATGCACAGCTAATTTTTGTATTTTTAGTAGAGATGGGGTTTCACCATGTTGGCCAGGATGGTCTTGATCTCCTGACCTCATGATCTGCCCACCTCAGCCTCCCAAAATGCTGGGATTATAGGCATGAGCCACTGCACCCCGCCCCTCCCAAACATTTTCTAAGCAAACTTCTTCCCCTTCTTCTTTCCCTTCTTCTTCCCCTTCCCCTTTCCCTTCTTCTTCCCCTTCCTCTTTCCCCTCTTCCCCTTCCTCTTCTAATTCCTCTAAGGCCTAAGAACTTTAAACTTCATTTTCTAGCCAGTGAGAAGTAATTGACACTTAGAGTGGCGAAGAATTGGAAGGGCTTGTCATAAACCAATTTGCATTGTAGAGGAAACACAATATAATGCCTAATATTTAGTCATGGGTAAGAACTGATGCATCCCCATCCTATCTGTACCAATAACCCACTGGGGATGATTTGGCCACATGTCTCCTTCTGAATGAGCACCTGCAGATGGGAGCCCAGGAATGGTTAAGCCACTACACAAGGATAGTCACCATCATCATAACATGCCAGCCCATTCTTCCCTAAGGAGAGCGCCCAGTCACTAAGGTTAGAACATACTAGATATAGATATTGAGTATATCTCCTTCTTCTTTGGGGCACCCCCCAAAAAAATGGACTCTTTTCTCCTTTCGGGTCTTCAGGTTGAGGATACAAATTGATCAGTCCATGTGGGTGAGTTAGGAAGGGTTAGGATAAAATGCTTCCTTTCCCCTTGCCCTGTATGCCTCTGGCTATTTTAAGGGCTATCTGAAAGGGAAGTAGAGATGGCATGTTTCTCTATCAGGATTCCTGAGCCCTAACAGTCCAAGCACACACACAGTTGAAGTACAGTCAGCCAAACAATACACATGCTTTTGAAATTTCCTATAGTGCTTCACCCCTACACGAAAGGAATTTACAGAAACACCAAGACTTGAGTCAATATGATTTATTATTTTCTCTTCTGCCATTAACATTCTAGCTACTGGGTAAGTTGTTCTCCATCCTTGGGATCTCATGGTTGGGAGGAGAGTTCTGGGTTCCCTCCCACAAAGCTCTCAACGATAGAATAGAAGCACAGCTGCCTCCGTTATCTCACGGCTGCTGCTGTAACCAACATGAGTTCCATATCCACTCCAATCAAAACCAGAAAAATCTCCACACTGCCGGGGACTAGACTCTGGAAAGCATCCTCCTCCACCAATGCAGTGCTGGGAAACAAAGAGAGGAAGAGGTGGTAATGAGAGATCTGCCAGTGAGGCCAATGCCATCTTAACAGCTGAATCCAGTGATTTCTTTGGTCCTCATCAGTCTCTCCATTGACAAGGTTGATCTATCCTTCCCGTAAAAACCTCTCTCTCTTCCTTGGCTCACACCTATAATCCCAGCAGTTTGGGAGGCTGAAGAAGGTGGATCACTTAAGGCCAGGAGTTCAAGACCATCCTGGCCAACATGGCAAAACCCCATCTCCACAAAAAATACAAAAATTAGCCGGGTGTGGGCCAGGTGCGGTGGCTCACACCTGTAATCCCAGCATTTTGGGAGGCCAAGGTGGGCGGATCACAAGGTCAGGAGATCGAGACCATCCTGGCTAACACAGTGAAGCCCCGTCTCTACTGAAAATACAAAAGAAAATTAGCCGGGTGTGGTGGCGGGTACCTGTAGTCCCAGCTACTCAGGAGGCTGAGACAGGAGAATGACATCAACCTGGGAGGCAGAGCTTGCTGTGAGCTGAGATTGTGCCACTGCACTCCAGCCTGGGTGACAGAATGAGACTCCGTCTCAAAAAAAAACTTAGCAGGGCGTGATGGCAGGCACCTGTAGTCTGACTACTCAGGAAGCTGAGGCAGGAGAATTGCTTGAACCTGGGAGGTGGAGGTTGCAATGAGCCTAGATCGTGCCATTGCACTACAACCTGGGCAACAGAGTAAGACCCTGTCTCAAAAGAAAAAAAAAAAACTCTCTTCTTTTAGCTTTAATGACATTATTCTCTTGACTTTCTTTCAACTTTTCTGAATATTCATGCTCAGAGCCCCTGCCTGTTCTCTTCTTTCATAAATCCTCTAAGTGCTGCTCCCTAGTGGAGGACCCATCTCCCTCTCCCTTATAAAGTGCATGACCACTGTGGCCTCAATTACTAAAAATTCACTGATGGCCCCAAAATCTCCATCTCCTGTCGAGATGCTTCTTGTGCTGAAGACCTCAAAATCCAGCTTGGATCTCTACACAGGAACCTCAAGCTCCAAATGACCAAAACAGGGTTAAGTAAATCCCTCATTGACCCAGAACCTATTCATCATCCAGACACTCTGACTTTATAAATGACACTCACTCACCCAAATTGAGAACCATGTTATTCTAGACTTCCCTGCCCACCCTCTGTATTACCTGGTGACATGTTTTGGACCTGGGTCCCCAAAAAATCTCATGTCGAATTGTAATCCCCAGTGTTGGGGGTGGGGCCTTGTGGGAGCTGATTGGATCATGGGGGTGGTTTCACATGAATGATTTTAGCACCAGCCCCTTGATGCTGTCCTCATGATAGTGAGTGACTTCTCATGAGATCTGGACATGTAAAAGTGTGTAGCACCAGCTGGGCATGGAGGTTCATGCCTGTAATCCTAGCATTATGGGAGGCTGAGGCAGGCAGATCACTTGAGGTCAGGAGTTCGAGACCAGCCTGACCAAAATGGAGAAACCCCATCTCTACTAAAAGTACAAAATTAGCCCAGTGTGGTGGCTCATGCCTGTAAACCCAGCTACTTGGGAGGCTGAGGCAGGAGAATCGCTTGAATCTGGGAGGCAGAGGTTGCGGCGAGCCTAGATCATGCTACTGCACTTCAGCGTGGGCAACAAGAGCAAAACTCTGTCTCAAGAAAAAAAAAAAAAGTGTGTAGCACCTCCCCTGCCTTTGCTCCTGCTCCTGCCATGGGAGACACCTCACTCCATCTTTGCCTTCTGCCATGATTGGAAGGTTCCTGAGGCTTCCCTAGAAGCAGAAGCCACTATACGTATACTACAGCCTGCAGAACCATGAGCCAACTAAACCTCATTTCTCTATAAATTACCCAGTCTCAGATATTTCTTTTTCTTTTTTTTTGAGACAGGGTCTCGCTCTGTCACCCAGGCTGGAGTGGAGTGCAGTGGTGTGATCTTGGCTCATTATAATCTCCACCTCCCAGGCTTAAGCAGATCCTCCCACATCAGCCTCCCAAGTAGCTGAGACCACAGGCATGCGCCAGCACACTCAGCTAATTTTTGTATTTTTTGTAGAGATAAGGCTTCGCCATGTTTCCCAGGCTGGTCTCAAACTCCTGAACTCAAAAGATCCACCTGCCTTGCCTCCCAGAGTACTGGGATTACAGGTGTGAGCCACCATGTCTGGCCGATATTTCTTTATAACAGTGAGAGAATGGATTAATACAACTGGTATTCCATTTATAATCTTTGGAATTTATCAATCCCACCATTCGGGATTCCTGAGCCTTAACATTTCAACCACACGAGGGATGGCCTGAGTGAAGTTTCTAGAAGATGATGTCCAGGACTGTCCCAGCAGCTCCCCAGTGCAGTGTATATCTAGGCAAACCATGGTTAGGGTTGGGGAGGCCCAGGTTTTCTCTGAAATATAAACCTCAGATGAAGGAAAACAACACCTGTGTTTCTCAAGGAATCTCAGCTCTAAAGACTCCTACTGAATGTTTCAGCACACAAGCCTCACCCCAGCTCCAAGTGATTGAGTGCTTTCTCACAAAGGCTGAGCACCGAGCAATGGTTCTTTTGAAGCCTCACCCCTTGATTTTGGTCCTCAAAGGGACAGGATGTGTATCCCTGGACAAAGGGTCCCACAGCACTGGCCCCTGAAGCCCAGCAACGAGCAAGAGAAGGTCACACTCCCACACACATACACACACACCCCAGTCATACCACACTCAACACACACACACATACCAACACACACTGACAAACTCGACCTTACTCACAGGTCCTTGTGGTCCCCACAGAGACTCACGTGCTCAGTGTTACATCCGGTGACCCTCATTCCAGCACACAAGGCGTTGGCTGCTCTCTCGTTATTAAATACCCTGAACTGAACAAATCCCGCAGTGAATTCCCCTGAAAACAAGAGGCAGAAAACAGCATTCAAGGAAGATGCTAGAAATTGCTTCCGTTAGGCCAGCCCTGAGATTCTCGATGCCAAATCTTAGGCTACAGCCCAACACTCCAGCTGTACTGGTGGAGCCCAGCACCACTGTGGCCAATTGCTGGTACATCCTGGCCTCAAACTTAGCTAAGAGGGACCTTTTCCCAACCCCAGAGATGAAGAGCTGGTCCTCAGAGAGGGTTCCTCATCTGCCAGAGGCTTGTGAAGAGAAATTCAACTCTGCAGGAAGATCACCACTAAACATTTCCAAAGACTGAGTTGCAGAAATTAACAGATGTATTCACTCTGTTCCTGTTTACATTTTTCTTTTCTCCTTTATTTTAAAATCTCAACTCCCAAATGTAAATAATAACAGCTTTGAGTTCTATAATATATGCTCAGCCTCTGCGAAGCATACTATGCTACCAACTTTGGCTTCACACAAAATAAACTCACAATAGAAAAAAAAAGTTCCTCCATTTTATTGGTTGTTCTGTGCACATGGACCTGGCCTGGTCCTAACAAGCTTCTGCAGGGCTGAGAGTGAGTTGTTAGGAATAAAGAGTCTGGAGTCTGGAGCCTAACCAGGCACGGTAGCTCATGCCTGTAATCCCAGCACTTTGGGAGGCCAAAGCGGGCAGATCGCCAAAAATCAGGAGTTGGAGACCAGACTGGCCAACATGGTGAAATCACATCTCTACTAAAAATACAAAAATCAGCTGGGCATGGTGGTGGGCACCTGTAATCCCAGCTACTTGGTAGGCTGAGACAGGAGAATCATTTGAACCTGGGAGGCACAGGTTGCAGTGAGCTGAGACTGCACCATTGCATTCCAGCCTGGGCAACAAGAGTGAAACGCCGTCTCAAAAAAAAAAAAGTCTGGAGCCAAATTTCCTCACCCCAATTGCTGATTCTTCCACATATGCCTTGTGCTCTTTGCAAGTTTCTAAACCTCTCAGTGCTTCAGTTTCCTAAAATGAGGTTAATAAAGTTCAGATCTCAAAGGCAGCCACGCAAATCAAGTGGGGCAATATAGGGAACATTA
Organism: Pongo abelii; assembly: GCF_028885655.2. Taxonomy (NCBI): domain Eukaryota; kingdom Metazoa; phylum Chordata; class Mammalia; order Primates; family Hominidae; genus Pongo; species Pongo abelii. The sequence goes on along the minus strand of NC_071985.2, from coordinate 89,466,748 downwards.
CAGAAGAAAACCAGGCTTCAGTCGGATGCGCAACTGTTACCTAGCATAGTTGAATGTATTTCCTTTCCTACTAGGAGTTCAGAGGATCATTAAAGACTCACGCTGGCCATAGGGTGAGTAATAAGATGCTGTTTTCTGGGCATCGCCAAAATCATAGACCAAAGGGATTGCCGGGCCATTGTCAGTAATACACTGTCCTGCTCCATATTTCACTGGGAATTTCTACAAAGAACAAAAAAAGGTCATGAAGTAAAGACACTAGACTTGCCATTACCAGCATCTCCTGGGATGCTGCCATTCATAGAGGGGAAACAATGCTTTCTCAGTAACTGAGATTACTTCAAAACCAGTCAAAATAAGAATCTTTCCCTGTTACAGCTGCCAGTTACTCAGGAGTGTGCTTCTGCGGCAGCCTAGACCACTTCATTCTCTGTCTCCTTCTCCCTGACCCATCCACACTGTTCCTGCCCCAGCTGTCCTCTCCCATGGGTCTTTCTTTTTTTATTGTTATTATTATACTCTAAGTTCTAGGGTAGATGTGCACAATGTGCAGATTTGTTACATAGGTATACATGTGCCATGTTGGTTTGCTGCACCCATTAACTCATCATTTACATTAAGTATTTCTCTGAATGCTATCCCTCCCCCAGCCCCCCACCCCTCCCATAGGTCTTTTCTCTTGCCTGGCTCAGAATTCCTAAGAGAAGCAACAGAAGCCATCAGCAAATCTAGGTTAGAAGAACATGGGAGACAGGCCCATTAGAAAATGATTCCTGCCCAACCTCTAACACCTGCTTCTCTGTACACCCATGAAAACCAGTCCCAGCCAGCAGCCCTCTGTACCTGGTAGATGCCAAACAGATTATGTCCCAGTGTCTGGAGGAAGCCAGTGTCCGTGCGGTACCTCAGAAGGGAGCTGTTTCTCCAATGCTGCATAGGGGACTTGTTGGGCACGTGCCAGATGCCCAGGTCCTTGGCCCGGATGTCGTAGTAGCCGGGGTTCTGGAAAGCAACAGACACTGAGCCTGACTGGGCCAGGAGGTCTAAGGAGACAGGAGGTCCACACATGCAGCCTCAGCTGGACTGAGAGCTCTGGACTCCAGGTGAGCAGATGGCCAACAATACTCAGACACCCCACTCCCAGCAGATGATCCCACCACACCCAGGGCAGGAGACAGAAGGTCCACACATGCAACATCAGCTGGACTGAGAGCTCTGGACTCCAGGTGAGCAGATGGTCAACAATACTCAGACACCCCACTCCCAGCAGATGATCCCACCACACCCAGGGCCCTAACAGCCTTGTTAGGAGGAAGTTGTGATTCAAAGTGTAAGTTGGCTGGGTGTGGTGGTTCATGCCTGTAATCCCAGCACTTTGGGAGACCGAGGTGGGCAGATCATTTGAGGTCAGGAGTTCGAGACGAGCCTGGCCAACATGGTGAAACCCCGTCTCTACTAAAAGTACAAAAATTAGCCGACTGTGGTAGTGGATGCTTGTAATCCCAGCTACTTTTGAGGCAGAGGACCACTTGAACCCAGGAGGCAGTGGTTGCTGTGAGCCAAGATCATACCACTGCACTCCAACCTGGGCAACAGAGTGAGACTTCATCTCAAGAAAAAAAAAAAGGTGCAAATATTTGTCTCTTCTTCTCCAGCACTTCCCTACATCCCCACCTTCCAACCCTCCCTCCTGCAGGCTGGTGGCCAGCCACACTCCACTCCTCACCCTCACCCAAGTGGTTAAGAAGTGGCACCAACCTTGTAGTCATCACTTGTGGCCGCCTCTGCAGATCCAAAGGTGTTGTAGTTGGCCCAGTTGCCATCCCCCTCTGGGTAGTCTGCTTTGCTGCCCTGCTGACTGGACCAGCGATCGCCCACTGTGCACTTCCCACGCATGTCATTCTCGTGCACGCTGGCCACCAGGGTCCAGCCGCCACCCCCAGAGATCATGTCACAGAAGGTCTGGTAGATAACACCATTCTCAGTACGGAGAAAATACAGGCCATCTGTAGAGAGAACCAGCCCAGAGCCTCCCTGTCTGAGAGCTGAGGGTTCATCTCAGCCCCATGACAACAAAGGCCCTAGGAACCAGAAACATGGCCTAAAGGCTCCTGTCCTGAGTCACATCACTAAGTGCTCCCAGGGGTACTGGGGCCTCCCTGAGTTCAGAAGATCATGCTCCTATAACTGAGGCAGAACATAGAATTGTATAAAATCCCAGTGACATTTTTCATAAAGTTAAACATGGAATTATTGTATGACCCAGCAATTCCACTGCAGGTCTATCCCCAAAAGAATTGAAAACAGGGCCTCAAGCTGATGCCTTTAAACCAGTGTTTATTGCAGCATTAGTCACAAGAGCCAAATAGAAGAAACAATTCAAATATTCACCAACAGGTGAATGAATAAACAAAAATGGTGTGTGTGCATATATGTATCTACAGTGGATAAAAGGGAATGAAATACCCATGCTACAACATGGACAAACCCTCAAAACACTGTGCTAAGTGAAATAAGCCAGACACCAAAGGACAAATACCATATGACTCCAATTACATGAGGTAACTACACTAGGCAAATTCATAGAGACAGAAAGTAGAGTGCAGCTACCAGAGACTAAGGGAAGGGAGTTATTGCTTAATAACTCTGTTATTTTTTGTTTTGTTTTGTTTTGTTTTTGTGTTTGAGATGGAGCCAAACTCTGTTGCCCAGGCTGCAGTGCAGTGGCACCATCTCGGCTCATTGCAACCTCTGCCTCCTGAGTTCAAGCGATCCTCCCACCTCAGCCTCCCAAGTAGCTGGAATTACAAATGTGCACTCCACACCTGACTAATTTTTGTATTTCAGTAAAGACAAGGTCTCACCATGTTGGCCAGGATGGTCTTGAACTCCTGGCCTCAAGTGATACACCTGCCTCAGCCTCGTAAAGTGCCGGGTGAGCACTTTACAGGTGTGAGCCACCGCACCTGGCCCCTCCATGTTATTAAGTACAGAGTTTCTGTTTGGGGTAATGAAAAAGTTCTGCATATGGATAGCAGTGATGGTTGCACAACCTTGAAGGTAATTAATGCCACTGGATTGCACATTTATTAAATGTGCTTAAAATGGCAAATCTTATGCAAATTGTAATATGTATACATATACTTTACTATAATTTTTTTTAACTAAAAGACAAAAAGACTCCCAGAAGACATAATCCTGATACCCTGACTGAGCTCTGTTTGAATGTTTCATCACTCACCAAATGCACTAGGGCACTTTTCTTTGATTTCCTTGCAGCTTCTGGGCAGAGATGAAGATGAAGAACAGGTCCATTCCTTGGAGTAAGTATTAGCCTCATCTAGGGAATACACAGGATTTATTCTCATTCCTGGTTTGACACAAAACCTACCCTCTCCTATCGCCAGTCCCACACTCATTCCACCACTATAGCAGAACCTTGCTGCCCAGGTGGTAAGGCCTGAGACAGCCAGTGTCATATCCACTCAGCCCATCAGTGTCACATCCACTCTGCCCATCAGTGTCACATCCACTCAGCCCATCAGCATCATATCCATTCAGCCCATCCGACCCGACAGCCAGCACAGGCTTAAAGCATGCCTCCCGCCACAAGACCTGTCCTTGTGCTGGGTCCTGCCCTAAGCACTGAGTAATCAAAGACATTAAACTTCCCCAGCAAGAGCTTGGCTCTAGAGGGAATTGCTGACAATTCAACAGAAAATTGTATTGAGAATAAATGGTAGAAGAAAGACAAACTCAAGAGAACAAAAGAAAGACTCTGAGGTAAGAATGGAGAATGGAAAGGCCAGACAGCGAACAGGGCAGTTGCCTGGCAGAAGGAGGCAAGAGGGGTTGTCTCATGTCTTAGTCACAGAAGACCTTCCACTCCGGGTGACATCTTAGCTTATTCTGAGAGAATAAACATGATTTATCAGTAGGAAGAGAATCCAAGGCAGGGAAAACAGCATATCCAAAGGCCTAGAGAAAAAAAAAAATACAGCATAGTCCAGCTGTAGAACTACAAGCTGCTTAATATGGCTGAAACATGGGGTTTGAAGTAGGGAGTGGTGAGACTAATCTCTACTCCAAAAAGTCTGCAAACTATTCGAACAGTCTAGGGGAAAGCTTTGAGGTCAGAGGTGACTGACCTCAGTTTCCTCATACCTAAAACACAGTTAATAAACAGTGCTTTTGCCAGGATGAAGTAAGAAGATATTTTGAAACAGCCTTTTCTTTTAAAAAAAAAAAAATTAAAACAGTGAAGAAAAATACAAATTTTAAAATGTCATTGTTATTCTTGTTGTAGAGAGGAAGACTGTGGAGAGAACATTCTCCAGGCACAAAGCAGACCATGTAGTTCCCGTGGAAATCCCACAGCCAAGGCCACAGGAGTGGGCAGTGGCTGGGAGGTGACACAGTTCTTACCACAGCCCCCTCAGGGCCACACAAAAGCTTAGATCCTGGACCCAGGACATGCCTCAAGCAACACCCTCACTGCCACAGACCAGATCCCACCAGAGACCAGAAATCAGCACTCAGTCTACATGCAAGCCAGCCTCTGTGCATCTCAAAGACATGCTCTGTGTCCTGGGAGAGACCAGGATCCTGGAAGCCATCCAGCTGAAGGAACTGCTCTCCCTAGCAGCGTGACTCACCTGTACTCCACCCTCTGGTGGCCGCAATGAGAAACAGTAGGAAGCTGACTTGGTTCACTGCAATCTAAAGCAAGCAAGATGAAGGTCACCATCTTGGCCATCATTTTTCTCTACATCCCTGCCCCACCCCTGTGCAGTCCTACAAAGACTCCAAAACCCCTTGCCTTTTGTTTAAACTTCACACATCTCTGAGACCAAAAGCAGACCTAAGCTGAAAACAGGGTTCCCTCAACTCACAGACCTTGTCTGAGTCTCAGCTGCACTTTCCTTGGGTACAGAGAGCTCCTTCACTCCCTCCACTGCAACCTGGAGCTCAACAGAGTGCAGCTTTCTCCAAAAACACTCCTGATGTGGGATGAGAGGCTGAAAGCTTTATGGAGAAAGCCTATCAGGGACAAACCCAGGTTTCCAGCCTCATCCTCCCCTGGCACAATGCCCAGTGCAGGGGAGGCTTCTGGTTATCTCAGGGAGGTTATTTATACAGTGGAATTAACAGGTTCTAAAGAAAAAACCAATCCTAAATAACACCTGCTAGCGTTGTTCCCAGATCTGGGGGTTTCATGAACCTGTGTCAAGGTCCATGAAAACAAAACAAGTAAACGAAGAGACTAACAAGAGTTGGCGTTGATTTTGGAGTTTTGTGCCTTTCTTTCTTGTAAAATAAAAACTTTCTCTAAATTAAGCATCTGTTGGCTTGGCACGCTGGCTCAAATCCCAATACTTTGGGAGGCCAAGGCAGGAAGATCACTTCGAACACAGGCATTTGAGACCAGCCTGGGCAACATAGGGCAACCTCTTCTCTACTAAAAATACAAATAAAAATAAAAAAATGAGCATGGCATGGTGGCACTTGCCTGTAGTCTCAGCTGGCACTGAGGCAAGGCGGGATGATTGCTTGAGCCCCGGAGATAGAGGATTCAGTGAATTATGATCATACCACTGTACTCCAGCTTAGGTAACAGGGCAAGACTGTATCTCTAAATAAATAAATAAATAAAATTAAATCGAACATTGGCCATAATTATCAATTCACAGAAATAGAAAAAGAAAATTTTAACAAGATGGGAAAGTGATCATTTCTGAATAATGTGATAAAAAGGAATGGAGGGGAAAGAGATATAAAACACACAAAAAATGAATAAAAAAATTTTAAAAAATATATAAATCTTTAGTTTGAATAATTTAGTTTCACACAAAGACTCACTACTTTGTCTTTAATTTTGTCATTTTGCCACAAACGAGGGAAAATTTACTACAGACTTCATTTGAAACTGAATCAATACAAAACCTCTCTGATGCTTCGAACCTCCTGTCTTATTCCTGCTCCTATGTCATGAAGTTCTCAAATGCTACCCTGCAGCTATAATAGAATTACTCAGTTCTTCCCCAGTGATATCATACACCTAATACATAATGTCATTATAGCATTAATAATACTGCAACCTTTTCTTACAAAGATTGTGAATATCTTTTTTGTTAAGCTAATATTTCCTATTTGTTGGTTCAAAGTACTGATTTCCACAAAATACTCACATATTGATAGAAGAAAATAAAATAGCACCCAAGAAGAAAACCTGCAAAAAAAGTTATACTTTTGTAAATTTAAAATCTGTTAGAAGCTATTTGCCCTGTGTATGCAGAAAATAATTAATTAAATAAAATTAAATCTATTAGAAACTGAATTAACTCATCAGTATAGGTAACAAAATGAACATACTCAGCTTTCATATTTCCAAACAACAACCTCTCAGAAATAGAGGTCTCACCAGGCACGATGGCTTACAACTGTAACCCCCGCACTTTGGGAGGCCGAGGCAGGTGGATAACTTGAGGTCAGGAGTTCAAGACCAGACTCATCAACATGGCGAAACCCTGTCCCTACTAAAAATATTAAATTATCTGGGCATGGTGGCAGGCACCTGTAATCCCAGCTACTTGGGAGACTGAGGCAGGAGAATTTCTTGAACCCAGGAGGCAGAGGTTGCAGTGAGCTGAGATCACACCATTACACTCCAGCCTGGGAAATAAGAGCAAAACTCCATCTAAAATAAATAAATAAAAATGAAAAAGAGGTCTCTAAGTTTACAGTTTACAATAGTAAATACGTGTATGTAAAGTTAACAACAAGGGCTCAAGATCTAGTGAAAAAAATTAAACATCCCCTCAGTTGTTCATTACTGTGTGTAACTAACCACCTGAAAACTTAATGGCTTAATAAAACAGTAACATATTTGCAAAAATAAAAAAAAAGAAAATTTATAGTTCTTGTAATGTCTTTAGTTGATTCTAAGACTTTTTTTTGTATTTTAACATCTTTAATATCATTATGCATCATCATTAGTGGTACATGATGCCATCTAACAGACTGGGAAAACGGTACATCTATTTTAGGGACATTACCGCTTCTAACCATCGTCATCCAATCAGTGATTGCATCCCATTGATTCTACCCTTACTTTCTCTTGAATCTGTTCCCCACACAACTTCCTCCAAACCCCACTGCCCTGGACATTCATTTAGTTTAGTCTGGTTCTTTTTAGCTGTAACTAATAGAAACCCCATCTCAAAGTGGCTTTTCTAAAAAGTAAATCTATTACCTCATGAAACAGAAAATCAAGAAAGAGGGCAAGATCCAGGCTTGCTTGACAGCAGCTTCTCTTTATTTTATTTTATTTTATTTATTTATTTATGTTGAGACAGGGTCTCACTCTGTTGCCCAGGCTGGATGGAGTGCAGTGGCACAATCTCAGCTTACTGCAGCCTCAACCTCCCAGGCTCAGGTGATCCTCCCACCTCAGCCTCCCAAGTACCTGGGACTACAGGCACACACCACCACACCCTGCTAATTTTTGTATTTTTTGTAGAGATGGGTTCTCACCATGTTGGCCAGGCTGGTCTCAAACTCCTGGGCACAAGCAATCCTCCTGCCTCAGTCTCCCAAAGTGCTGAGAGTATAGGTACGTATATGACAGCATGGATGTGTGTGAAGATAGAAGAGTGCGGAAGAAAGCCCCTCCCCACCAACTCACTCCAGCCCCACGTCTACATCTCCAAGTGACTTGGAGAAGCTTTATTGTAAAATTACACATACAGAAAAAGATACGACATTAAATATGCAGTTTAATGAATTACAAAAAAGCCAAATAGGATGTGTAATTATCATCCTAGCCAAGAAACTTTGGCATCACCCAGAACCTTCCCATATGCTGCTTCCAGATAACAGATCTCTGCCTTCCCAAAAAGTAATCACTGGCCTGAGATGGAAATCAGCACGTCTTGTGTCCATACCACATTGTTCCAAATATTTTAGACTTTTTTTTCTTTTTTTTTTTTTTTTTGAGATGGAGCCACTCTCTGTTGCCCAGGCTGGAGAGCAATGGTGCGATCTCGGCTCACTGCAACCTCCGCCTCCCGGGTTCAAGCAATTCTCCTGCCTCAGCCTCCTGAGTAGCTGGGATTACAGGTGTGTGCTACCACCCCAATTAATTTTTGTATTTTTATTAGAGATGGGATTTCATCGTGTTGGTCAGATTGGTCTCGAACTCCTGACCTTGTGATCCACCCAACTCAGCCTTCCAAAGTGCTGGGATTACAGACGTGAGCCATCATGCTTGGCCCAAGTATTTTAGATTTATAAAATGTCTTGATATCCAGTAGAGCAAGGCTTCTCACTTTGTTCTTCTTTTTTGGCTATTCTTGGTTGTTTGCCTCTACACACACACACACACACACATACATACACACACCCTTCAGGATTTTATTGGAATTACATTGAATCTATAGATCATTTTAGAAATAATTTATGTCTTTAAAATATTGAGCGTGGCCTGTTTCTTCATTTATTTGTGTTTTATTTCTTTTTCATATCTTACAGCTTCCTTATAGGGATTTTGTGCATCGTTTGTTATTTGCTCCTTACTATTTGACTTTTTTTTTTTTTTTTTTAGACAAAGTCTCACTCTGTCACCCAGGCAAGTGATTCTCAAACCTCAGCCTCCTAAGTAACTGGGAACACAGGTACATATCACCATGGCCAACTAATTGTTTTATTTTTTGTAGAGATCAGATCTCACTATGTTGCCCTAGCTGGTCTCAAACTCCTGGGCTCAAGCAATCCTCACACCCCTGGCCTTCCAAAGTGCTGGGATTACAGGCATGAGCCACCACGCTGGCAGTGTTTGACGTTTTTGATGCTATTATAAATACTGTATTTTTGAAATTTTATTTTCTAATTGCTTGATGCTTATATATAGAAATAAAACTGATTTCACAAATATATATATATATCAATGACAGCACAGGAAAGACATAGTCTCAAAATAAATACAAATTTTCAGCTTGAATAAATTTAGTTTCATGAAAAATAATATTTTTTCTTACTTTTCTCATTTTGCTACAAACCAATGAAAACACTCTTGTGGTGGGGGGTCATTGTAGAGTAGAACTGGCCCCCAGACTATATTTTGGAATCACTGATCCAGGACAAACTTCCTCTGATGCTTCAATACCTGCTTTGCCATTTCTCTCCCAGTGTCATTCCTCAATTTCCTGAGCATAAATGTCACTCATGCCTCTTCTCCCGCAATAATGGAATGGATCACTTCCTCCTCAGTGTTGCCACATCCCTTATGCCCATTATTATCTTAACACGATAACATAACCTTTTCATTGTTTACACGTTTCTCACAGCAGTTCTTAAGAAAAGATTTATGAGGCACCCTATTTGTTAAGCTAATACTTTATTTACTTGTGGAGAGAAAATATTGAACTGTATATTTTCGAATATATTAACAAAAGGAAATAGACTGTATCTAGGTCCAAGACAAATATTCGATTTTTTTTTTTTTTTTTTTTTTGAGACATGGTCTTGCTCTGTCACCCAGGCTGGAGTGCTGTGGTACAATCATGGCTAATTGCAGCCTTGACCTCCCGGGCTCAAGCGATACTCCCACCTCTGCCTCCTGAGTAGCTGAGACTACAGGCACATGCCACCACACCCGGATAATTTTCTAAGTTTTTGTAGAAATTGGGTCTCACTATGTTGCCCAGGCTGGTCTCTAACTCCTGGGCTCAAGTGATCCTCCCACCTCATTCTCCCAAAGTGCTGGGATTGTAAATGTGAACCACTGTGCCCAGTCCAAATTAAATTTATGCTTCCTATAAAACTATGTCTAACACTTTAATAGCTCTGATATTCAGTGCATCCTTCATTCAATGGCATATCATAGTTTGTATTTCATCTCAAGTGGTACATAAAACAATGGTGCACTTTATTAATGACACCTTAGATTTGGTGAAAAAATGCTAGCTCTGACATTAGCATAGAGTTGGTACTCTGGAATGAGAACTTCCTGCAAGCCCACAGACTTGAGCTCCAATCCAAGATCATGTACTAGACATGTGACATTGGGCAAACCACTTCATCCCTCTGGACTTCAGTTTTCATGTCAGTAAAATGTGAAAACAAGTGCTGCAATCCCAGCACTTTGGGAGGCAAAGACAGGCAGATCACTTGAGGTCAAGAGTTCAAGACCAGCCTGGCCAACATGGTGAAACCCCATCTCTACCAAATAATATAAAAATTACCTGGCCATGGTGGTGCGCACCTGTAATCCTAGCTACTTGGGAGGCTGAGGCAGGAGAATTGCTTGAAACCAGGAGGCAGAGGTTGCAGTAAGCCAAGAACTCACCACTGCACTCCAGCCTGGACAACACAGCAAGGCTCCATCTCAAAAAATAATAATAATAAAAATGTGAGTAACAAGCTCTACCTCACAGGACTGTTGTGAGAAGTGAACTGACAAGAGCAAAATGAGAATGTACATGAATATGTGAAAGGTGTGATTATCATTAAGAAAGATTATCTCAAAAACCTGGATTTCTCTTTACTACCACTGCCATCAGCAGCTCACCTCAGCTGGGAAGCCCCAAACTCAATCAACAGGTGTGTGTAGCACCCATATTTCATTCTTTATGGATTTTTTACTTTCCTATTTGGCCTGTGCAAAAGCCCCCTTGTTTTACATAAGCCCTTCTGCTACATACTAAGGTATACTTACATACTGCATTGCTTATGAGAGGATTCAGAAGATATTTATTGAAAGACAGAATGATAAAATGTTTACAACTCCAAAAATAGACCTCAAGTGGATCTATAACCAGGGTCTACTAGAGATTAAATGATTAAATGAAAGTGTTTGGTATTCTAGGAGACTGCTAGAACCAAATTTAAAAAACAAAATCCCAACACACTTTCATGTTAAAAGCTCTCAACAAACTAGGCATTGAAGGAACATACCTCAAAATAATAACAGCCATATATGACAAACCCACAGCAAACATCATATGGAATGGGCAAAAGCTGGAAGCATTCCCCTTGACAACCAGAACAAGACAAGGATGCCCACTCCCACCACTCCTATTCAACATAGTGCTGGAAGTCATAGCCAGAGCAATCAGGCAAGACAAAGAAATAAAAGGCATCCAAATAGGAAAAGAGGAAGTCAAACTGTCTCTGCAAATGATATAATTCTATACCTAGAAAACCCCACAGTCTCTGCCCAAAATCTCCTAGATCTCATAAACAACTCCAGCAAGGTTTCAAGATTCAAAATAAATGTACAAAAATCAGTAACATTTCTATACACCAACAATGTCCAAGCTAAGTGCCAAATCAAGAATGCAATCCCATTCACAATTACCACAAAAAGAATAAAATACCTAAGAATATAACCAATCAGGGTGGTGAAAGATTTCTACAATGAGAATTACAAAGCACTGCTCAAAGAAATCAGAGACAATACAAACAAATGGAAAAACATTCCATGCTCATGGATAGGAAGAATCAATATTGTTAAAATGGCCATACTGCCCAAAGCAATTTACACAATCATTGCTATTCCTATCAAACTACTGATGACATTCTTGGCTGGGTGCAGTGGCTCATGCCTGTAATCCCAGGACACTGGGAGGCTGAGGTGGGCAGATCACTTGAGGTCAGAATACAAAATACTAAAATACAAAACTTAGCTGGGTGTGGTGGCGCATGCCTGTAATCCCAGCTACTCAAGAGACTGAGGTAGGAGGATTGCTTGAGCCCAGGAGGTGGAGTTTGGGACCAGCCTGGGCAACATGATAAAACCCCATCTCTACTCAAAATACTTAGCCAGATGTGGTGGCACATGCCTGTAATCTCAGCTACTCAGGTAGGAGGATCACTTGAGCCCAGAAGATGGAGGTTGCAATAAGCCAAGATAACACCACTGCACTCCAGCCTAGGTGACAGAGGGAGATTCTGTCTCAAAGAAATTAATTAGTTTAATTTAATTTAATTCATATGGAATGAAAAAAGAGCCCAAATAGCCAAAGCAATCCTAAGCAAAAAGAACACAGCTGGAGCCATCACATTACCAGACTTCAAACTATAGTGAAATGTTACAGTAACTAAAACAGCCAGGTACTGATACAAAAACAGACACATAGACAAATGGATCAGAATAGAAAGCCCAGAAATAAAGCCGCACACCTACAACCATCTAATCTTTGACAAAGTTGACAAAAACCAGCAAAGGGTAAAGGACTCCCTATTCAATAAATGGTGCTGGGACAACTTGATAGCCATATGCAAAAGATTAAAACTGGACCACTTTCTCACACCATATACAAAAATCAACTAAAGATGGATCATCTAAAGATTAAATGTAAAACCCAAAACCATAAAACCCTAGAAAGAAACCTAGGAAATACCATTCTAGACATAGGTCCTGGCAAAGATTTCATGATGAAGACACCAAAACCAATTGCAACAAAAACAAAAACTGGCAAATGGGATCTAATTACAGTATTTAATAAAGAGCTTCTGCACAGCAAGAGAAACTATCAACAGAGTATACAGACAACCCACAGATATTTGCAAGCTATATATCTGACAAAGGTCTAATAGCCAGAATCTATAAGGAACTTAAACAATTTTATGAGAAAAAAACAACCCCATTAAAAAGTGGGCAAGGGGTGGGAGTCACCAAGATAGCTGAATAGGAATACCTCCAGTCTACAGCTCCCAGTGTGAGTGAAGCAGAAGATCGGTGATTTCTGCATTTCCAACTGAGGTACCGGGTTCATCTCACTAGGGCTTGTCGGACAGTGGGTGCAGCCCATGGAGCAGGGTGGAGCATTGCCTCACCCAGGAAGCGCAAGGGGTAGGGTATTTTCCTTTCCTAGCCAAGGGAAGCTGTGACAGATGGTACCTGGAAAATCAGGACACTACCATCCTAATACTGTGCTTTTCCAATGGTCTTAGCAAATGGCACACCAGGAGATTATATCCTGCCCCTGGCTCAGAGGGTCCCACACCCACAGAGCCTTGCTCACTGCTAGCACAGCAGTCTGATATCAAACTGCAAGGTGGCAGTGAGGCTAAGGGAGGGGCGTCCACAATTGCTGAGTCTTGAGTAGGTAAACAAAGCAGCCTGGAAGATCGAACTGGGTGGAGCCCACTGCAGCTCAAGGAGGCCTGCCTGCCTCTGTAGACTCCACCTCTGGGGGCAGGGCATAGCTGAATAAAAGGCAGCAGAAACTTCTGCAGACTTAAACGTCCCTATCTGACAGCTTTGAAGAGAGTAGCGGTTCTCCCAGGATGGAGTTTGAGATCTGAGAACAGACAGACTGCCTCCTCAAGTGGGTCCCTGACCCCCGAGTAGATTAACTGGGAGACACCTCCCAGTAGGGGCCAACTGACACCTCATACAGACAGGTGCCCCTCTGAGACAAAGCTTCCAGAGGAAGGATCAGGCAGCAACATTTGCTGTTCTGCAATATTTGCTGTTATGCAGCCTCTGCTGGTGATACCTAGGCAAACAGGGTCTGGAGTGGACCTCCAGGAAACTCCAACAGACCTGCAGCTGTGAGTCCTGACTGTTAGAAGGAAAACTAACAAACAGAAAGGACATCCACACCAAAACCCCATCTGTACGTCACCATCATCAAAGACCAAAGGTAGATAAAACCACAAAGATGGGGAGAAACCAGAGCAGAAAAGCTGAAAATTCTAAAAATCACAGTGCCTCTTCTCCTCCAAAGGATCACAGCTCCTCACCAGCAACAGAACAAAGCTGGATGGAGAATGACTTTGATGACTTGAGAGAAGAAGTCTTCAGAAGATCAGAAATAACAAACTTCTCCAAGCTAAAGGAGGATGTTCAAACCCATTGCAAAGAAGCTAAAAACCTTGAAAAAAGATTAGATGAATGGCTAACTACAGTAAACAGTGTAGAGAAGACATTAAATGAGCTGATGGAGCTGAAAACCATGGCACAAGAACTATGTAATGCATGCACAAGCATCAGTAGCTGATTTGATCAAGTGGAAGAAAGGGTATCAGTGATTGAAGATCAAATTAATTAAATGAACCAAGAAGACAAGTTTAGAGAAAAAAGAGTAAAAAGAAATAAACAAAGCCTCCAAGAAATATGGGACTATGAGAAGAGACCAAATATGCATCTGATTGGTGCACCTGAAAGTGATGGGGAGAATGGAACCAAGCTGGAAAATACTCTTCAGTATATTATCCAGGAGAACTTCCCCAATCTAGCAAGGCAGGCCAAAATTCAAATTCAGGAAATACAGAGAACACCACAAAGATACTCTTCGAGAAGAGCAACTCCAAGACACATAATTGTCAGATTCATCAAAGTTGAAATGAAGGAAAAGATGTTAAGGGCAGCTAGAGAGAAAGGTTGTGTTACCCACAAAGGGAAGCCCATCAGACTAACAACGGATCTCTTGGCAGAATCTCTACAAGCCAGAAGACAGTGGGGGCCAATATTCAACATTCTTAAAGAAGAGAATTTTCAACCCAGAATTTCATGTCCAGCCAAACTAAGCTTCATAAGTGAAGGAGAAATGAAATCCTTTACAGACAAGCAAATGCTGAGAGATTTTGTCACCACCAGGCCTGCCTTACAAGAACTCCTGAAGGAAGCACTAACCATGGAAAGGAATAACCGGTACCAGGCACTGCAAAAACATGCCAAATTGTAAAGACCATCGATGCTAGGAAGAAACTACATCAACTAATAAGCAAAATAACCAGCTAACATCACAATGACAGGAGCAAATTCACACATAACAATATTAACCTTAAATGTAAATGGGCTAAATGCTCCAGTTAAAACACACAGACTGGCAAATTGGATAAAGAGTCAAGACCCATCAGTGTGCTGTATTCAGGAGACCCATCTCATGTGCAGAGACACACATATGCTCAAAATAAAGGGATGGAGGAAGATCTACCAAGCAAATGGAAAACAAAAAAAGGCAGGGGTTGCAATCCTAGTCTTTGGTAAAACAGACTTTAAACCAACAAAGATCAAAAGAGACAAAGAAGACCATTACATAATGGTAAAAGGATCAATTCAACAAGAAGAGCTAACTCCTAAATACATATGCACCCAATACAGGAGCACCCAGATTCATAAAGCAAGCCCTTAGAGACCTACAAAGAGACTTAGACTCCCACACAATAATATTGGGAGACTTTAACATCCCACTGTCAACATTAGACAGATCAACAAAACAGAAAGTTAACAAGGATATCCAAGAATTGAACTCAGCCTTGCACCAAGTGGACCTAATAGACATCTACAGAACTCTCCACCACAAATCAACAGAATATACATTCTTCTCAGCACCACATTGCACTTATTCCAAAATTGACCACATAGTTGGAAGTAAAGCACTCCTCAGCAAATATAAAAGAACAGAAATTATAGCAAACTGTCTCTCAGACCACAGTGCAATCAAACTAGAACTCAGGATTAAGAAACTCACCCAAAACTGCTCAACTACATGGGAACTGAACAACCTGCTCCTGAATGACTACTGGGTACATAACGAAATGAAGGCAGAAATGAAGATGTTCTTTGAAACCAATAAGAACAAAGACACAACATTCCAGAATCTCTGGGACACATTTAAAGCAATGTGTAGAGGGAAATTTATAGCACTAAATGCCCACAAGAGAAAGCAGGAAAGACCTAAAATTGACACTCTAACATCACAATTAAAAGGACTAGAGAGGCGAGAGCAAACACATTCAAAAGCTAGCAGAAGGCAAGAAATAACTAAGATCACAGCAGAACTGAAGGAGATGGAGACACAAAAAACCCTTCAAAAAAATCAATGAGTCCAGGAGCTGGTTTTTTGAAAAGATGAACCAAATTGATAGACTGCTAGCAAGATGAATAAAGAAGAAAAGAGAGAAGAATCAAATAGATGCAACAAAAAATGATAAAGGGGATATCACCACTGAGCCCACAGAAATACAAACTACCATCTGAGAATACTATAAACACCTCTATGCAAATAAACTAGAAAATCTAGAAGAAATGGATAAATTCCTGGACACATACACCCTCCCAAGACTAAACCAGGAAGAAGTTGAATCCCTGAATAGACCAATAACAGGCTCTGAAATTGAGGCAATAATTAATAGCCTACGAACCAAAAAAAGTCCAGGAAAAGATGGATTCACAGCGAAATTCTACCAGAGGCACAAAGAGGAGCTGGTACCATTCCTTCTGAAACTATTCTAATCAATAGAAAAAGAGGGAATCCTCCCTGACTCATTTTATGAGGCCAGCATCATCCTGACACCAAAGCCTGGCAGAGACACAATAAAAAAAGAGAATTTTAGACCAATATCCCTGATGAACATTGATGCAAAAATCCTCAATAAAATACTGGCAAACTGAATCCAGCAGCACATCAAAAAACTTATCCACCATGATCAAGCTGGCTTCATCCTTGGGATGCAAGGCAGGTTAAACATATGCAAATCAATAAATGTAATCCATCATATAAATAGAACCAAAGACAAAAACCACATGATTATCTCAATAGATGAAGAAAAGGCCTTTGACAAAATTCAACAGCCGTTCATCCTAAAAACAATCAATAAACTAGGTATTGATGGGACATATCTCAAAATAATCAGAGCTATCTATGACAAACCACAGCCAATGTCATACTGAATGGGCAAAAACTGGAAGCATTCCCCTTGAAAACTGGCACAAGACAGGGATGCCCACTCTCACCACTCCTATTCAACATAGTGTTGGAAGTTCTGGCCAGGGCAATCAGGCAAGAGAAAGAAATAAAGGGTATTCAATTAGGAAAAGAGGAAGTCAAGTTGTCTCTGTTTACAGATGACATGATTGTATATCTAGAAAACCCCACTGTCTCAGCCCAAAATCTCCTTAAGCTGATAAGCAACTTCAGCAAAATCTCAGGATACAACATCAATGTGCAAAAATCACAAGCATTCCTATACATCAATAACAGACAAACAGAGAGCCAAATCATGAGTGAACTCCCATTCACAATTGCTTCAAAGAGAATAAAATACCTACAAATCCAACTTACAAGGGATGTGAAGGACCTCTTCAAGGAGAACTACAAACCACTGCTCAATGAAATAAAAGAGGACACAAACAAATTGGAGGAACATTCCATGCTCATGGATAGGAAGAATCAATTGTGAAAATGGCCATACTGCCCAAGGTAATTTATAGATTCAATGCCATCCCCATCAAGCTACAAATGACTTTCTTCACAGAACTGGAAAAAACTACTTTAAAGTTCATATGGAACAAAAAAGAGCCTGCATTGCCAAGACAATCCTAAGCCAAAAGAATAAAGCTGGAGACATCACACTACTTGACTTCAAACTGCCCTACAAGGCTACAGTAACCAAAAAAGCATGGTACTGGTACCAAAACAGAGATATAGACCAATGGAACAGAACAGAGCCCTCAGAAATAATATCACAAATCTACAACCATCTGATCTTTGACAAACTTGACAAAAACAAGAAATGGGGAAATGATTCCCTATTTAAGAAATGGTGCTGGGAAAACTGGCTAGCCATATGTAGAAAGCTGAAACTGGAACCCTTCCTTACACCTTATACAAAAATTAATTTAAGACGGATTAAAGACTTAAATGTTAGACCTAAAACCATAAAAACCCTAGAAGAAAACCTAGGCAATACCATTCAGGACATAGGCATGGGCAAGGACTTCATGACCAAAACACCAAAAGCAATGGCAACAAAAGCCAAAATTGACAAATGGGATCTAATTAAACTAAAGAACTGCACAGCAAAAGAAACTACCATCAGAATGAACAGGCAACCTACAGAATGGGAGAAAATTTTTACAATCTATCCATCTGACAAAGGGCTAATATCCAGAATCTACAAAGAACTTAAAAAATTTACAAAAAAAAGTCAAACAACCTCATCAAAAAGTGGGCTAAGGATATGAACAGACACTTCTCAAAAGAAGACATTTATGCAGCCAACAGACACATGAAAAAATGCTCACCATCACTGGCCATCAGACGGATGCAAATCAAAACCACAATGACATACCATCACACACCAGTTAGAATGGTGATCATTAAAAAGTCGGGAAACAACAGGTGCTGGAGAGGATGTGGAGAAACAGGAATGCTTTCACACTGTTGGTGGGACTGTAAACTAGTTCAACCATTGTGGAAGAGAGTGTGGCAGTTCCTTAAAGATCTAGAACTAGAAATACCATTTGAACCCACCATCCCATTACTGGATATATACCCAAAGGATTATAAATCATGCTGCTATAAAGACACATGCACATGTATGTTCATTGTGGCACTATTCACAACAGCAAAGACTTGGAACCAAGCCAAATGTCCATCAATGATAGACTGGATTAAGAAAATGTGGCACATATACACCATGAAATACTGTGCAGCCTTAAAAAAGGATGAGTTCATGTCATTTGTAGGGACATGGATGAAGCTGGAAACCATCATTCTCAGCAAACTATCACAAGGACAGAAAACCAAACACCACATGTTCTCACTCATAGGTGGAATTGAACAATGAGAACACTTGGACACAGGGTGGGGAACATCACACACCGGGGCCTGTCATGGGGTGGGGGGAGGTGGGAGGGATAGCATTAGAAGAAATACCTAATGTAAATGACAAGTTAATGGGTGCAGCACATCAACATGGCACATGTTTACATATGTAACAAACCTGCACATTGTGCACACGTACCCTGGAACTTAAAGTATAATTAAAAAAAAAAAACAGAAATCTGGGGTGCAGTTGAAGGTAGTGACTTGATATTTACTAAGCTACACTGGAATTCAAATGTAGTTCTTCTCTTTCAAAGAATAAAATCTCTCTTAACTTCAAAAAAAAAAAGGGCAAGGATATAAACAGGCACTTTTCAAAAGAAGACATACATGTGGCCAACAAACATATGAAAAAATGCTCAATATCACTAATCACTAAAGAAATGCAAATCAAAACCACGATGAGATACCATCTCACACCAGTCAGAATGGCTATTATTAAGAAGTTAAAAAATAGTAGATGTGGTTGAGGTTGTGGAGAAAAGCAAATGCTTATATGCTGCTGGTGGGAATGTAAATTAGTTCAGCCACTGTGGAAAGCAATTTGGCAATTTCTCAAAGAACTTAAAACAGAACTACCATTCGACCCAGCAATTCTATTATCGGGTACATGCCCAAAGGAAAATCAATGGTACTACTAAAGACCCATGCACACGTATGTTCATTGCAGCACTATTCACAATAGCAAAGACATAGAATTAACCTAAATGCCCATCAACAGCAGACTGCATAAAGAAAATGTGGCTCATACATACCATGGAATACTATGCAGCCCATAAAAAGGAACAAGATCATGTCCTTTGAAGCAACATAGATGGAACTGGAGGCCATTGTCCTAAGCAAACTAACACTGCAACAGAAAACCAAATACCACATTTTGTCACTTATAAATGGGAGCTAAATACTAAGCACACATGGACACAAAGAAGGGAAAAACAAGACACCACGGCCTACTGGAGGATGGAGGGTGGGAGAAGAGTGAGGATCAAAAAACTACCTATCCGGTACTATACTTATTACCTGGGTAACAAAGTAATCTGTACACCAAACCTCCACAACATGCAATATACCTACACATGAAATCTGCTCATGTACCCCTGAATGTAAAATAAAAATTAAAAATAAAAATAAAAAATAAAACCTTTGGCAGAAAAAAAATAATTAATTAAATTAGAAATAAAAATTCCATTACTTCAGCATTTTCTTATTTTGTAATCCACATCACTTACAAGTTGAGACATTTCAAGTAGGTTATATGCTGCATTAAAGTTTGACTTTGAATGAAGGGGCTCTCCCTTGGAAAGAGCATTCTGGCTACACCCATCCCCTGCTCAAAATCCTCTCAGGGCATCTTCCCGTTTTAATTCCCACTTACTGGTAGAATAGTGAGATGGCACATGTTTTATGTTCACTATTCATTTGCAGTTTTCCCAGAGCCAGAGATCCTTTATCTGGAGATACTATTAATTAGAAGAATTACTTTTTTCATGGAAAAGCCTGCACCCTTCTCCTTTGGAGCCTGAGTAGAGTGGACCTTTTTGCTTTTTCTGGCTACCCCACACCAGAACACTGTTCTTCTTTTAGAGGAATCTCTCTCACACCCTGTATCATGTAAGACTTGGAGGGAGGCAGAGCCCCATCTCTAACTAAGGAAGTTGAAGGTCCCGATTCTCCCTTGCACCCCTCTGGACAGTCCATGATGCAGGCTGATGACCTAGGCTTGGCTGATGATGACTAGGCTTGGCTAGTCAGTGTTGTAGCCCAGAATTCTAAATCTTGAGAGAGAGAAGCAAAGTCAGAGAGTCAGTTTGGTAATGACCACAGTAGTGGCAGCATCAGCAGCCCAGAGCAGCCTCAGAGAGCCTGACAGACACAGAGCCAGCAGCAGCATCCTGACAAGATTGGAGCTGCAACCAACCACAGTTGTGTTCCCTGAAGTTCTCCCTCCTTTGAGTTCCAGCCCATTTTCCAAGCCTAGGATGCCATGCCAACCTTCCCACTTTCCATTGATTCTAGAATAGTTCTGAGATTCTAAAATAAATTCCTTTCTGCTTCAGTGAATTTTGTGTGTGTGTGTGTGTGAGACAGAGAGAGAGAGAGACAGAGAGATCTAAAATTCTTGACCACAAGAAAAAATAATCTCAAAGGAACCCCATATTGACAATATTTCCAGTCAAAATTTTATGAAAAACTAGACAAAAGTGTGAAGCAATTGTACATTGTTATACATCTTAATCTTCTGCTGAAGTGAATATCATAATTTTTTTTGAGCTTGAGACAGAGCCTCACTCCGTTGCTGAGGCTGGAGTGCAGTGGTGCAATCACAGTTCACTGCAGCCTCAACATCCTGAGCTCAAGCAATCCTCTCACTTCAACCTTCCAAGTAGCTGGGACTATAGGCACACACCACCATGCCTGGCTAGTGTTTTTAGGTTTTTGTAGAGATGAGGTCTCACTATATTGCCCAGGCTCATTTCAAACTCCTGGGCTCAAGCAGTCCTCCCACTTGGTCCCCCAAAGTACTAGGATTACAGATATGAGCCACCATGCCAGCCAATATCATAATTTTATTCTTATCTCTTATTTTAGAAAAAGAAGAAATACAGTGATTCCCCCTTATCTTCAGGGTATATGTTCCAAGACCCTAATGGATACCCAAAACCAGTGATAGTACCAACCCTATATGTAGTGTGATTTTCCTATACACACATACCAATGATAAAGTTTAATTTATAAATTAGGCACGGAGGCCAGGCACAGTGACTCTATACCTGAAATCCCAGCACTTTGAGAGGCCAAGGTGGGCAGATTGTTTGAGCCAAGGAGTCTGAAACCAACCTGAGGAACACAGTCAGAACTCATTGCTACAAAAACTAAACAAAATTAGCCTGACATGCTGCCTTGCACCTGCAGTCCCAGCTACTTAGGAGGCTGAGGCAGGAGGATTGCCTGAGCCCAGTAGGTAAAGGTTGCAGTGAGCCAAAATCACACCACTGCACTCCAGCAACAGAGTGAGACCCTGTATCAAAAAAAATAATAAAATTAAAAATAAAAATAAAAAATAAATTAGGCACTGTAAGAGATTATCAGCAAAAGCTAATAATAAAATAGATCAATTATAACAACATATTGTAATGAAAGTTATATAAATGTGGTTTCTCTCTCTCTCTCTCTCATTACCTGCTTGCGCTGTACTCACCTATTTTCAGACCATGGTTGACCTCAGGTAATTGAAATTATAGAAAACAAGGCCAGGCATGGTGGCTCATGCCTGTAATCCCAGCACTTTGGGGTGCCAAAGTGGGGGCATATCACTTGAGGTCAGGAGTTTGAGACCAGCCTGGCCAACATGGTGAAACCCCCTCTCTACTAAAACTACAAAAATTAGCAGGGTGTGGTGGCAGGTGCCTCTAGTCCCAACTACTTGGGAGGCTGAGGCAGGAGAATGACTTGAACCCGGGAGGTGGAGGTTTCAGTGAGCCAAGATGGTGCCATTGCACTCACCTGGGGAACAGAGTAAGACTCCGTCTCAAAAAAAAAAAAAAAAGAAAAAAGAAAAAAAAGAAATTATAGAAAACAAAACTGTGAATAGGGGGGTACTATTTGTATAAACAAACCTATGGATGCACAAAAGGTTGCTGATGCTCAAATGACATTGCTAAGTCAATCTTTTTGTGCTGCTGACACCATTGGCAGGGAGAACTGCTTAAAAAAAAAGAAAAGCAAAGAATTTGAAACTTCAATTACTGCCCCAAGACTTCTCTGTATAATGCACACACCTTTTCTCCTTAACCAGGCAGCCCTTCTTCTTCTAGTATAGAGCGTGTGCTAGGTAAGGCCCTACCATACCAGGGTTGGGACAAGCTGACATTTTCTATCCGCTAGACACTCTGAGAAGAACATAACAGCAACAACATATATTCCTGCCAGAGATGTTTAGCCTGGAACTAATAACCTGAAGGAAGCAGCCAGACAAACCCAAGTTAAGGAACATTCCACAAAATAGCTGACCCCCCCCAGACTCTTCAAAAATGATAACATCATTAAAGACCAAAAATAATCTCAGTTACTACACTAGATTAAAGGAGCCTAGGTACACATGACAAACAAGTGCAGTGCATAATCCCTGGTTGGATTCTGGATCAAACAAAAAACTATAAAGAACATTATTGGAATAATTAGTGAAATTTAATATGAGCTACTCTTAAGTACTAGTATTTTATTAATGTAAAATTTCTTGAATTATATTTGTATTGAGTAGGAGATTAATGTTGAAATAATTAAAGGTAAAGTGTCACAGGCCAGGCGAAGTGGCTCACGCCTGTAATCCCAACAGTTTGGGAAGCCAAGGTGGGCAGATCACCTGAGGTTGGGAGTTCAGGACCAGCCTGGCCAATATGGTGAAACCCTGTCTCCACTAAAAAAACAAAAAATTAGTCAGGCATGGTGGTGGGCTCCTGTAATCCCAGCTATTTGGGAGACTGAGGCAGAAGACTTGCTTGAACCCAGGAGGCAGAAGTTGCAGTGAGCTGAGATGGCACCAATGCACTCCAGCCTGGGTGACAGAGAGAGACTCTAAAAAAAAAAAAAAAAAGTGTTACACTTGCAACTCATTTCTAAGTTCTTCAACAAACCGTAGTGAGAGAGAGAGAGAGAGAAAACAAATGTAGCAAAATGTCTAGATGAAGGAGTTCATTGCCAATCTTTTGCACCTTGTGGGGGATACATGGCCACATATTCAAGCTTCTATACAAGGCATTTGAGGTCGAGACATGGAAAAATACTGAAGCACTGTGTGCATGTTGTTTGAGCATGAGACTGAAATTCCTTGACCCTGAAAACAGAGCAAGGAACAGAATGTGTGACAAGGAGCTGCGTGATAACGAGTTGCGTGATAAGGAGCACTAAAAACAGCCTCCTGAGAATGTGGTCTGAGTGATTTTAGATGTAATAAACAAGGCCGTATGTGCCTCATGACCCAACTGCAAATTGTTACCTAGTGGATGTCTCATGGTTGTCTAAATTGTAGTTCTTGTACAATTACAATTTAGATTACAATTACAATTAGAACTACAATTTAGAGAGGGCTTGTTGCCCTCTCAATAAATACTTGGCAGACAGATCTTAGAGTGTCACTCTCTCAGAAGAGCTACTCCCTGCCCTGCTCAGCTGGAATTCTCTGAGTACTTCATTCTCGGCGTTCACTGTAGCTACAAGCTGCAAGTGGTGACCCTGACATAACTGCGTTGAAATTACACGTGGAGTATGAAAACTCATCAATCTTCAGGGAATACCAGTAAGGGACAGTCCCAACCCATTTCAGGAGGATGGGACTGATGCATATAATACCAGGGGTTGGGTTATCATGGGTCAGGAATTGACCAAAGAGCAGAAAGTATTTTTTAAAATGGTGCAACAATTACTTAAGACTATCCACTGCACCTTAGAGTCTGAAGATTTGCATCAGCTTATGCTTTTTATTCAGCAGGAATGCCCTTGGTTCCCTGATCAAGGAACATTAGACTTAGAGTTATGGGAGCAGGTGGATCACTGCCTGAAAAGAGGATTTAAGCAGGGCCATTTTACTAAGGTTACCATTTTGACCACCTGAGCTGTGGTACGCTCTGCATTGTACCCTCTTTATATGCCAGATTGTGGTGAGCCAGACTGCCCATTAGCTCCACCTGAAGGGAATTCAGGAGATTTAAAGGAAAACAGGAACCAGAACAACAGGGAGGGGCTCCTCTCCCTACTTCATTCCCTTCTGTAGGGCATAAGGAAGACACTTTCTAGTGATGATGACAGACCGGAGCTTTTTCCTCCCCCAATAGAAAAGCCATTGCCCTCCTTTCCTCCACCCCTAAAAAAATCCGCATCTATTGGCCCTGTTCAGGCAACAGTGCCTCCCATCCCTCTGGAGGAGATTGGAGGCCACCCAAGGGACGGTTCTTGGATAAGTCCCCCTGTCAGTGAACATCTGTATTGTCACGTGCGTCCGTGTGAAGAGACAACCAAACAGGCTTTTGTGAGCAATAAAGCTTTTTAATCACCTGGGTGCAGGTGGGCTGAATCTGAAAAGAGAGTCAGCAAAGGGTGGTGGGATTATCATTAGTTCTTATAGGTTTGGGATAGGTGTACAAAGTACATTCCCAAGGCGGGGCGAATATTACAAAGTACCTTCTTAAGGGTGGGGGAGAATATATCATATCAGCTAGGGTGGGGCAGGAACAAATCACAATGGTGGAATGTCATCAGTTTAGCCTATTTTCACTTCTTTTGTGGATCTTCAGTTGCTTCAGGCCATCTGGATGTATACGTGCAGGTCACAGGGGATATGATGGCTTAGCTTGGGCTCAGAGGCCTGGCATATATGATCAAGCGAATGCATTCTCAGTGACGACTCCTCATCAAACTTCCCTAGTAGAGGGGTGCCTCCAGGAGGGACTTAAAAAGGGAGACTCTTAGGCACTTTTTGGCGCATTCCCTGTCATTGTTCAAAACAATAGGAGACGGCATAAGAGTTTGCCTTTTACTGTTTTTAAAGAGATAAAGAAAAGTATCCGTGAAAATGGTGTATATTCACCCTTTACCCAGGGGATGATTGGGGCTCTGGGAAATGGCTATAAGATGACTCCGCATGATTGGAAAACTTTAATAAAAGTTTTGGTTTCAGCTTCAGAATATACTGTGTGGTGGAGTGAGTACAGTGATCTATCCATGCAGCAGCCCTTGCAAAATTTGGATAATAATATCCTGATACAGTTTGATATGCTGTTGGGAACAGGGCCTTTTGCTTGAGCTCAGGCTCAAGCTCAAATAAACAGCCATCTATTTCCACAATGCTTGCAGCTAGCAATACAGGCATAGAAAAGGATACCCATGGGACAATCCCAGGGTTCCTTTATAACAGTTAAACAGAGTGCCACAGAAACATACGTTGAATTTATCAACCAATTGCAAGCTGCAAGTAGTGACCAACATCACATCAGCAGACCTATAAAAAAAAATCTGCTATTCAAATCCACTGCACATGGAATAAATCAGAAGATAAAATAAAAGTCTGTCAAAATTCATACAACTTGTGAGTGAGTTCTAAAGAGCTTAGTTTAGAAGGGCTAGACAAAGAAAAACTTCAATGGGGCCCAAATTAGAATGCTTATAATGAAACTTAGAATCCTGAAGAATGTTGTTTCTTCAGGAAAACAACATTCACATATGTTCAATCATATAAAATGATTTGTAACATCTCTAATTAGGTGAATCAACTAGAAACAAACTCACTAGTCAAAATAAATTTTTAAAGTATCTTGTAACCTATATTTTACTTTTCTGAGTATATTAAGGGGCTGCCAGCCCAGAGATATACTTAAGATATAGGCAAAAAAATCCCCAGGCCTTTACACAAAAGATTTCCACTTTCAAACCAATGTCAGTGGACACTGATAAAGGTATAGCAGCATCCTCTACTAAGGTGATTTCATTTATTCCCTGCAACCCCTAATAAATATCCCACTTCTCCCAAACAGTATTTAAGCTGCTAGCCAAGCAAAAAACTATTGCCAATTAGCATTCAACTGAAGAAAAGAAAGATAAAAGATTGTCTTATTTCCATCACTGTATTACTTGGGCAACATAATTACATAATTCTTACCCTAAAAGAAAGCTTTCATATTTTTTTAAAAGTCTTTTCAAATAAAATCTTCTTATGTTTTAAACAATATAAAATACAAACTTTCACTTTATTTTATTGTAAATTATAAAGAGATCATTGTCTTAATATATTGTTAGCTTCAATCTTCCTAAAATATAAAAACATTGTTGTCTAAAGTCACATTAACATTAAGTTCAGTGGTTTACAGACTCTCCTACATTTTTGCAAGCTCAAGCTGATCATTCCTTTTTTTATCAGAACAACCACAGTCTTAAACAACAGTTTTATTTGGCACTCACTCAAGCTCGCATGATTATTAAAACCTGTCCTGACTGCCAATGGCATTCTCTCTCCCCTTTTTTGTTAGGACTTGGTGCCAACCCACGAGGTCTGGTGCCTAATGCTATCTGGCAAACTGATATTACTCAGCATCCACCCTTTAGATGCTTCAAATTTCTCCACGTTACTGTAGACACTTATACAGGCCTGAAATATGCTACTCCCCAGACTACAGAAAAAGCTAAAGATGCAATTGCTCATCTTTTTAAATCTATTATGACATTAGGCCTTCCACAAATTACAAAAACTGATCATAGATGTTGCTATCTTAGTGCTTGATTTACGTATGCATTTACAACTGCAGCACATACAACACAAGACTGGCATTCCTTATAACTCAACCAGTCAGGCCAATGTTGAGTAAGCTCATCAAACTCTTAAAGTATATCTTAATAAACAAAAAAGGGGGAATATTGGGCTTTCTCCTCAAGAACAGATAGGAGACCACTGAACAACCGCCTCCCGATGATGAAAGACCTCTCGTTGGAGAATCGACCAGCAATGATAGTGATGACTCGGAATGCACCTGACATTACCTGAGGGCAGCTAAAGAAATTGGATCAATAGGCAACTATCCAGCTTGTTGCCATGGGAGCCCCTGCAATTGCAGAGAATTGGTTTCTTATGTATCTGGCAGTAATTGGGGAAGCTTTTGAGAAAGTAAGACAGACATGGATGCTGGGGTGGCTGGTGATTCTTGTCCTTTGCCAAGTGGGATCAGCTCAAGAACGTGTTTACTGGAATCATATTCTGAATCCTCCTGTTTTAAACGTTATTATGTGGTGGGATGCTGACCTGCCTTTGTCATCTAATGATACTTCTTGGATGGGAGGTCGATGGATGCCCCTGTCTTACCCCTTAACTGAAAATTTGGGATGCATTAAACTCAATGACTCCTTGACTTTATTGTCTAGCAACCCCCTTCTTTGTTTTTCTACAATAGCCCATGATAAGTGCATTACTCTTATTCCTCTGGAGTATCTTTACTGTCAGCTCAAAAGGGATGCCAAGCCCGCAAACTTGACCTTTATTTCTGCTGTTACCATTAATCTCACTAAGGTCTCTAATGAAGCTACACAAGTGCCTGATCTTCTTATATGCTGTCTGAGAAGGGACTGGCAATGCAAGTTTGAGGCTGTCCAGTGTGATCCCCATGCAGACAACCTGCACCACGACAAAGGCCTCTGCTTAATAATGGCACCTTACTTGATTGGGGTCCCCATGGTAATCTTATGTCTGCAAATCAGACTATTGAATTTGGGAGTCCTTCCAATAGTTCCATCACCTGGTCAGAGTATGGGCTTTCAGGACCAATATTACAACTAAAAGGGAAGCAAGCTTTAAGCCCTGCTCATACCCAAATTTGGAGACTAGGTCTTCCCTTTTTTGAATGGATTGTTTTGTATGGTGATTACATTTATAGCAGTGGCAACTACACCCTCTCCTTGCACAATAATGGTACTGATACAGTTCTGATTTGTACTACACACCCCTATATACTTTTGTCTGGGCAGGGTATTCCTAACATAGAACAGAATCAATCCTTTTATAGTACTAATTTCTCTTCCAGTAGTTGGTACGCTACATGCTTGTCTCATCAAAATGTTACATAGTTAAATATAACCTTTGTCATGATCCTAAAATGGCATGTAGAATTGTGGCTCCCTGTAAATTTAACCTGGAGCTGGGAAGGGAATTCCACCCTACAGTTATTTAGAAAAGCACTATCTCATACTCGAAAAAAAAGATTTTTGGCCACTTTAATTGCCTTTTTTGTCTCAGCTATTATTATATTGTGTCCAGAACTGTTTCCTTCTGGTGGGTTCTTGGTCTCGCTGACTTCAGGAGTGAAGCCACGGACCCTCGCAGTGAGTGTTACAGTTCTGAAAGATGGTATGTCCAGAGTTTGTTCCTTCAGATGTTCAGATGTGTCCGGAGTTTCTTCCTTCTGGTGG
Organism: Pongo abelii; assembly: GCF_028885655.2. NCBI lineage: Eukaryota > Metazoa > Chordata > Mammalia > Primates > Hominidae > Pongo > Pongo abelii. Next base: position 89,438,183 of record NC_071985.2, on the reverse strand, counting down.
GTTCGTGGTCTGGCTGACTTCAGGAGTGAAGCCACAGACCTTCACAGTGAGTGTTACAGCTCTTAAAGGTGGCGCATCCAGAGTTGTTTGTTCCTCCTGGTGGGTTCATGGTCTCGCTGACCTCTGAAGTGAAGCCACAGACCCTCATGGTGAGTGTTACAGCTCATAAAGGTAGTGCAGACCCAAAGAGTAAGCAGCAGCAATATTTACTGTGAAGAGGGAAAGAACGCTTCCACACTGTGGAACAGGACCCAATCTGGTTGCGGCTGCTGGCACTGGTGGCCAGCTTTTATTCCCTTATTTGGCCCCACCCACCTCCTGCTGATTGGTCCATTTTACAGAGTGCTGATTGGTACATTTACAAACATTTAGCTAGACACAGAGCGCTGATTGGTGTGTCTACAATCCTTTATCTAGACAGAAAAGTTCTCCAAGTCCCAACCGGACCCAGAAGCCCAGCTGGTTTCACTTCTCAATACTAGCAACTGCCACTACTACAGCTGTTTCTCTGACAGAATCTATTCACACAGATTCAGTAGCGAACCACATGGTATACAAAGTAACCCATGGATTTCAAGAACAAGTAAATATTGATAAAACTATTTTGTCTCACCTGGAGGCTCTTAAAGCCACTGTTGAACGGCTGGGGGATCAGCAGCAGGTATTCATTACTTGTAAAAATTTACATTGTGATTGGCAATATAATTCTATCTGTGTCACACCTCTGCCATATAATAGCTCCCAATATACTTGGGAGAGAGTGAAGGCACACCTACAAGGGGCTTATCAGGACAACTTATCCTCTAAAATTTCTACTCTTGAGTGCGAGTTAAAGAAACAACTTAAAGAATGATCACAGCAGGCCGGGCGCGGTGGCTCACACCTGTAATCCTAGCACTTTGGGAGGCCAAGGCAGGCGGATCAGGAGGTTAGGAGATCTAGACCATCCTGGCTAACACGGTGAAACCCCGTCTCTACAAAAAATACAAAAAATTAGCCGGGCGGGGTCGCAGGCGCCTGTAGTCCCAGCTACTTGGGAGGCTGAGGCAGGAGAATGGCGTGAACCCAGGAGGCAGAGGTTGCAGTGAGCTAAGGTCACACCACTGCACTCCAGCCTGGGCAACAGAGCGAGACTGCGTCTCAAAAAAAAAAAAAAAAAAGAATGATCACAGCAATTACAAACAAATATCCTTCAGCAATTACAAGAAGGTTTTCAATGGTTGAACCTGAACACTTAGTTGTCCAGGTTAAACATGCGCATTTGGGTGATGGCCACTATACCTATTCTTTTTTGTATCTGTTTGCTAGGCATCTGCAAATGGCTCTGTGCTGCCCCCCGCCCACACATCTACAACCAGGGAAGAACAATAGAAGCTTACCTTGCATTAGATAACCAACATGCTCTAAGAATTAAAGAAGGGGGAGATGTGGGGGGTGCACAGCAACATATTCAAGCTTATGTACAAGGCATTTGAGGTCAAGGCATGGAAAAATACTGAGGCACTCTGTGTATGTTGTTTGTGCATGAGACTGAAATTCCTTGACCCTGAAAACAGGGCAAGGAACGGAATGTGTGATAAGGAACTGTGTAATAAGGAGTTGTGTGATAAGGAGGGCTGAGAACAGCCTCCTAAGAATGTGGTCTGAGTGCTTTTAGACGTAACAAATAAGGCTATATGTGCCTCGTGACCAGACCGCAAATCGTTACCTAGCAGATGTCTCATTTATCTAAATTGTAGTTTAACAAGCCCTCTCAATAAATACTTGGCTTACCTATCTTAAAGCAGCATGCTCTCAGAAGAGCTGCTACTTGCCCCGCTCAGCTGGAATTGTCTGAGTGCTTCATTCTTGGCATTCGCAGCAACTACGAACTGCAGACCTTGTTTCTTATTCTGCTCTTAACAAATTACCACAAACGTGGTGTCTTAGAACACAAATTTGTTGTTTTAAAGTTCTAGAAGTCAGAAATTCAAAATGAGCCTTATGGAGCTGAGAGGTGTTGGCAGGGCTGTTTCTTCTCAGGGCTCAGGGAAGAATGTTTCCTCACCACCCACACTCCTTAGCTCGTGGCTCCTTCCTCTATCTTCAAAACACGTCACTCTAACCTCTACTCTGATCATCGGATTTCCTTTTCTGTACCCTCTGCCTTCTTTCTGTACCCTTGTTTCACCCTTTGCCTGCCTTTAAAGGACTCATGTGATTACATTGAGCCCACCTGGATGATACAGGACACTCCTCTCATCTCAAAATCCTTAACTTAATCATATCTGTAAAGTCACTTTTGCCATCTAAGATAACATATCCACAGGTTCCAGAAATTAGAATGTGGACATCTTTGGGGGACCATTACTCTGCCTTCCATACCCTTTACTGTAGATATGAACATTTTCAAAATAAAGAGGAAGAAAAATAAGGAAAATGTCTAGAAAATTAGAGCAATCAAAATAAATGTAGGCCTGTAAATCTTTGTGAAGGTTTGTGAAGGCCCTTCTCAGGAGCTAACCTTGGAGTCCAGGAAGCCTTGCAGGGGAACCAAGGCTAAACAGAGGTTCACAGAGGACTCCTGAAACCAGGAATACATTCTCCAATCATGCAGTCCAGCATGGTTAATGAAAGAAAAAGCACAACTCTTCCTTCAAAAGCCCACTGCTGAGCCAGGTATGGTGGCTCAGAACTGTAATCCCAGCTACTCTGAAGGCTGAGGTGGGAAGATTGCTTGAGCCCATGAGTTTGAGTCCAGCTTGGGCAAAATAGCAAAACCCCATCTCAATTTTTTTTAATAAAATTTAAAAAAAATTTTTTTTAAATGGAGTCTCACTCTGTTGCCCAGGCTGAAGTGCAGTGATGTGATATCAGGTCTCTGCAACCTGCACCTCCCAGGTTCAAGTGATTCTCCTGCCTCAGCCTCCCAAGCAGCTGAGATTACAGGTGCGCACCACCACACCCAGTTAATTTTTGTATTTTTTTAGTAGAGATGGGGATTCACCATGTTGACCAGGCTGGTCTTGAACTCCTGACCTCAGGTGATCCACCCGCCTCAGCCTCCCAAAGTGCTGGGATTACAGGTGTGAGCCTGTGGAGAAAAGAAAGAGAGATCAGATTGTTACTGTGTCTGTATAGAAAGAAGTAGACATAGGAGACTCCACTTTGTTCTGTACTAAGAAAAATTCTTCTGCCTTAAAATGCTGTTAATCTGTAACCTTACCCCCAACCCTGTGCTCCCTGAAACATGTGCTGTGTCAACTCAAGGTTAAATGGATTAAAGGCTGTGCAAGAGGTGCTTTGTTAAACCAATGCTTGAAGGCAGCATGCTCGTTAAGAGTCATCACCACTCCCTAATCTCAAGTACCCAAGGACACAAACACTGCAGAAGGCCACAAGGACCTCTGCCTAGGAAAGCCAGGTATTGTCCAAAGTTTCTCCCCATGTGATAGTCTGAAATATGGCCTCATAAGAGGAAAGACCTGACCATCCCCCAGCCCGACACCCGTAAAGGGTCTGTGCTGAGGAGGATTAGTAAAAGAGGGAAAGAACTCCTCTTTGCAATTGAGACAAGAGGAAGGCATCTGTCTCCTGCCCACCCCTAGGCAATGGAATGTCTCGGTGTAAAACCAGATTGTATATTCCATCTACTAAGATAAAGGAAAACCACCTTAAGGCTGGAGGTAGGACATGCAGGCAGCAATACTGCTCTTTAAGGCATTGAGATGTTTATGTGTATACATATCTAAAGCACAGCACTTAATTCTTTACCTTGTCTATGATGCAGAGACCTTGTTCATGTGTTTATCTGCTGACCTTCTCTCCACTATTATCCTATGACCCTGCCACATCCCCCTCTCCAAGAAACACCCAAGAATGATGAGTAAATACTAAAGAACTCAGAAGCCAGCAGGATGCTCCGTACGCTGAACGCCAGTCCCCTAGGCCCCCTTTTTCCTTTCTCTATACTTTGTCTCTGCATCTCTTTCTTTTCGAAGTCTCTCATTCCACCTAATGAGAAACACCCACAGGTGTAGAGAGGCAACCCACCCCTTCATGAGCCACTGTGCCCGGCCTGAATTAAATTTTTTAAAGTTTAATTGAGCAATGAACAGTTCCTGAAACTGGCAGCCTCCTGAGCCAGAATAGGTTCAGAGACTCCAGCACAGCCACATGGTGGAAGATTTACTGATGGAAAAGGAAAGTGACATACAGTAAATGGAAGTGAGGTACAGAAACAGCTGCATTGGTTATAGCTTGGCATTTGCCTTGTTTGAACACGGTTTGAACATTTAGCCACATTTGATGGTCAAAATTTGGTGATTGGCACAAGAGTAGACTACAGTTTGTTCACATTTCCACTTAGGCCATAGTTCATGATGAAACCTTTAAGCCGAACTTAAAATATGTAACAAAGCCGCTTTAGGCTAAACCTGATTTAACAATTCCCCCCTTTTGGTCATCCTCTCAATTTTGAGAGATTTACTGAAACTTTAGTCATTGATGTCACAATCACCATCGTAAAAGTGCTTATTTGGTCTTGAAACCCACTGGGAAATGGTAGAACAGTGGGTTTTTGCAAGGTGGGAACAAGGACTTTGGGTTGTTTTTTTAAGGGTAGAGGGTAATTCCTTATGCTGGGATGTCCTGTTTACAGGAGAAAAAACAAAACCTGGTCTGTTCTAGGATCTATGTGTTTCCTTAAAATCTTAATTTGATTATGTCACATTTAGAACAAGTGACTCCATTTTGGTTTGGTCTGGTCTGTTTGGGCCTAGTGCATGAGTTCAGTCCAAAACAATGTCCTTCCATAATTTTGTTTAAAAATTCCCCCATTTGGTCCTCACTTAGGTGAGATGGTGACCATAACTTAGTGTAACTCTCAGTTGCCATCATTTTGGATTTCCAGTATCAGCATGTCATTCACAGGTTACGGTGCCCTCATGGTCACACGTTTCTTTTCTTTTTTTTTTTTTTTTTTTTTTTTGAGACAAGGTCTTACTCTGTCACCTAGGCTGGAGTGCAGTGGAGCGATCTCGGCTCATTTCAACCTCCACCTCCTGGGCTCAAGTGATCCTCCCACTTCTGCCTCCTGAGTAGCTGGGACTACAGATGTGCACCACCACATCCAGCTAATTTTTGTACTTTTTGTAGAGATAGGGTTTCACCATGTTGCCCAGGCTGGTCTCAAACTCCTAGACTCAAGGCATCTGCCTGCCTTGGCCTCCAAAAGTGCTGGGATTACAAGTATAAGCCACCATGCCTGGCCCGTGGTCACACATTTCTTTCAGCCCTTGTCATTCCAGTTGAAGCAAGACCATTTGACATTTTAGTGATGGCTGCATGCAAACATTTAAAACTTTTGAGAGAATACAGTGCACCAGGGAGATGACTATTATGACAACATGAGGATAATACCAAGAGTTTGGCTTATATTCTTTACTCAGGGTCCCCATAAACCAACCCCTAAAATCAAATAGATAAAAAAAGAGCTAGATATACAGTCTACTTGCTTAACTAAGCAGTCTCTTCATTAATCCCCTACAACTGAATCTCTATCATACCCAAGACAAGGTATTTCTCATTAGGCTACAAAGTGTCAGCAGTTGCACAGGTATTTCTCTGTTTAGCCAGCAAGTAATCTAAAGCAATTTTATTATTTAGCATAACTTTCATGAATAATTTAAAGTCTGTTGTGTAATCATATCCATTACAGTAGAATCTGCTGTAGAGCCTATCATGAGGGATACATTTCTAATCAATGCCTTTTTTACTCCAAACCATGGAAAAATGGACCTAATGAATGATGCCATTCTAGAAGAGTGAAGACCTCCTGGCAATGTTCTCTTTAACTCATCATGCAGGTTAAGAGGGGTGAACCAATGTTCTGTTTCTGAATGATTATGAAGTAATACATGTACCATTAAAATTTCTCACCTGCATTGAGCCTTCATCTTCCATCTATCAAGGTATAATGTCATCCATGTATAAGGCTCACTACAAAATCCTTCACAGATAAAAGTATACTAACAGATCCTCTTTTTTGGGGGGGGGACAGAGTCTTGCTCTGTCACCGTTCCAGACTGGAACCCAATGGCACGATCTCGGCTCACTACAACCTCTGCCTCCTAGGTTCAAGTGATTCTCCTGCCTCAGCCTCCTGAGTAGCTGTGACTACAGGCCTGTGTCACCACACCTGGCTTGTTTTTGTATTCTTAGTAGAGACGGGGTTTCACCATGTCGGTAAGGCTAGTCTTGAACTCCTGACCTCAAGTGATCTGTCCTCCTTGGCCTTCCAAGTGCTGGAATTACAGGCATGAGCCACCATGCCCAGCTGCTCTTTTCACTTCTGTTGTTCATAGAGGCATAAGCAAGGGAAAAAAATATTCAAAGAGTCATGATAGTAGAGAGGTCTGGATCCATGGCCTTAGGAAAAAGCTGTTCACACCAAGGATGTCATTTTCTTCTGGGGAGAAACTTCCCTGATTGGCTTTACCTTAAGTGTTCCAATGGCTCAACAAGAGTGTGGAGGGACCCATCTCAGTTGTGAGATTGTGACCCTGAGATTCAAAGTCCCAAAGTTTTGCTGCAGTGTGGATGGCAAGGGCAGTCTTTCTCTGACATTCTCAGAAGATCCAATCTTCGGGTTTTAGATTGTGAAGGAGTTGATTGTCCTCATAAAAAGCTTTCTTTACCTGTGGCATAATAATCTACTGTTATAACATCAGCCCTCTTCCATGGGAAAGCTCTTATACAACCAGGAAACATGCATTGAAAATGACAACTGAATGAATTCTCTCTATAAATGTTTAAATGGCCCATCAGTTTGCAGAATGTACTTGAAGCTTTGATTGTCTTCCCGGGATGTGGGTTTGACAAACCAAACATTGGTCATAAACTATTTTAGCAATTTAAAAGTCACCACACCAATATGTATTTAATTTGGATCATTTTATCTTTTCCATAATGAGTCACAGAACGAAGAGTTTTAATAACAAAAGCTTTAAGGACTCAGAAAGGACAAGGCAGACTTCACAGTTCTCCATGAGTCCATGCTTAACTGGACTTATATCCTCTTGAATACTAGTTGTTTCTCCAATTTAGGGACATAGCACTGATAACTGATGGGTTATCATAAGTAATTTGACTTAGACCATGGAATTCATTCAAATTGTGTATTTAAACAATTTCAGTATTGGCTGATTTAGCATGAAAATCTGACAAAGTATTCTCTTGGTTTTCAAATAATTTTTGTTCTACTTGGATTAGCAGTTTTATAAACCAGTCAGTCTTTTTATTAAAGTTCCAGGAATTCTTATTCAGTCCAAATGATATGATTCTAAAGTCATCAGAAACCTGTATTCAAGAGTGCTTTTCAGTGTCCTTTTCATCCTTTCATGAACCTCCTAAAAGACACTATATTCTAGGATTTTGCCTACTTATGAAGCTTTCAGAAACTGCATCAGAATTAAGCAATTAACTATGGAAATGACTTTAAATTGTCATAAGGACAAAATTGACAAGGAAATTTCTGTGGTCTACAATATCTTAATATAATAACCATAATTATTATTGATAGCATATACTCAGACATATTAGAACCTTAAATCCCGTATGATTTGGGAACAGGTATTAATAAATTCACTAAAATATAAGCTGAAGAAAGATAGATATTATTTCTTATTTTAACAATGCTTCTCATGTAACTTGTCAAATAATTCTGTTTTCCTCTCTTTTGGATGCTTCGGGGGTACTTTGTAGCATCCCAAAGTTAGAGGTTAAAAAAGACTTAATTTGGAAGCTAAAATTTGATTTTGGGAAGCCTGTCAAATATGTTAAAGTTTTAAAAGACTTAATGTTATAAAATAGAGTTACAGGTCTGTATTTGTCCATTTTCACACTGCTGATAAAGACATACCCGAGACTGGGCAATTTACAGAGGAAAGAGGGTTAATGGAGAACTCACAGTTCCATGTGGCTGGGGAAGCTCACAATCATGGCAGAAGGCAAGGAGGAGCAAGTCATATTTTTCATGGGTGGCAGCAGGCAAAGACAGAGAACTTGTGCAGGCTAGCTCCCATTTTTTTTGGGTGGGGGTTGGGTTTTTTTGTTGTTGTTGTTGTTGTTGGTTTGTTTTTTGTGGTTTTTTCTTTTTTTTTTGAGACACAGTCTTGCTCCCTTGCCCAGGCTAGAGTGCAGTGGCACAATCTCAGTTCACTGCAACCTCCACCACCCAGGTTGCAGTGATTTTCCTGCCTCAGCCTCCCGAGTAGCTGGGGTTACAGGTGCCCTCCACTGCACTCAGCCAATTTTTGTATTTTTAGTAGAGACGGGGTTTTACCATCTTGGCTAGGCTGGTCTCATACTCCTGACTTCATGATCCACCCACCTCAGTCTCCCAAAATGCTGGGATTGAACTTCCATTTTTAAAGCCAACAGATGTCATGAGACTTATTCACTAACACAAGAACAGCACAGAAAAGAACCACCCCCATGATTCAATTACCTCCTGTCGAGTCCCTCCCACCACAGGTGGGAATTATGGGAGCTACAGGATGAGATTTGGGTGGGGACACAGAGCCAAACCATATCAAGGTCACTATAAGTCATTCATTTAGCCAAAATGATAACTCAACAATTTTTAAAAGGCAAAAACCTCTACTCATTGATAGAGGGAAGACTTAGTTTCCCAAACTCTGTCTGTTGTCTTTCCCTTCCCTTTCCTATAGTTTATTCAAAAGACAAACAAAAATCTTTCATAGCCAGCCGTGGTGTCTCATGCCTGTAATCCCAGCACTTTGGGAGGGCAAGGTGGGTGGATTGCCTGAGCTAAGGAGTTCAAGACCAGCCTGGGCAACATGGTGAAACCCTATCTCTACTAAGATACAAAAATTAGCCGAATGTGGTGGCACACACCTGTAATCCCAGCTACTTGGGAGGCTGAGGCAGGAGAATTGCTTGAACCTGGGAGGCAGAGATTGCAGTGAGCCGAGATTGTGCCACTGCCCTCCAGCCTGGGTGACAAAGCAAGAATCCATCTCCAAAAAAAAAAAAAAAAAAACTTTCATTATTCTTTCATATACGTAAATATCTTACTCAAGAGAAAAGCCAAATTTCTTTTCTTTCTTTAATTTTTTATTTTAAATTCTGGGATACATGTGTTGAACATGCAGATTTGTTACACAGGTATACATGTGCCATGGTGTTTTGCTGCACCTATCAACCTGTCATCTAGGTTTTAAGCCATGCATGCATTAGGTATCTGTCCTAATGCTCTCCCTCCCCTTTTCCCCCACCCCCTAACAGACCCAGTGTGTGACGTTCCCCTCTCTGTGTCTATGTGTTTTCATTGTTCAGCTCCCACTTATGAGTAAGAACTTGCAGTGTTTTGTTTTCTGTTCCTCTGTTAGTTTGCTGAGGATGATGGTTTCCAGCTTCCTCCATGTCCCTGCAAAAGACAAGAGCTCATTCTTTTTTATGGCTGCGTGGTATTCCATGGTGTATTTGTGCCACATTTTCTTTATCCAGTCTATCATTGATGGGCATTTGGGTTGGTTCTAAGTCTTTGCTATTGTAAATAGTGCTGCAATAAACGTAAGTGTGCATGTGTGAGAAAGTCAAATTTCACCCTTGCATTTGTGTACTATTAATGTCAACATCAATTTTTAATGAAACCTTATAGGCAAATCTATCTAATCCTAATCAGTTTGACCATAAGGTAAGAGTCTCATAAGCCTCTTAAAACCCTTTACAAATTTTTGTTAAAGAGCAGATCAGTTCTCTAAGAAAACCCTGTTGTGCTTATTCCAATGTTCAATTTATGGAAAAATCAAATAATACCCCTTTAAATTTAGCTGATATGTTCCCACACAGAATTTCTTTTACAATATTAATGTTCTATAAACCTTCCACAACTTGCTCAAACCTTCAGCCTTATCCTATCTAACTTAAAACAATCCTTTAATCCTTTAATTTAGGTGCACACAAAAACCCACATTCCCTTGCCTTCTTATAATCTTTTGCCAAAATCACATTTTACCTTCCTCTCACATCTTGCATGTAAAACTGTTTTTTCAGTAGTCTCAATTATATGGTACAATGTTAACTCTTAGCAATTTTTATTTTTGGTGAAAAACCTGGTAAGTGATTTTAATTATGTACTAGGTGTGGAGCCTAGGACACCAGAAAGAAATGCAGATAAAGTCTGATTTATTCCAGCATAGCCAGGGGGCATGGCTAACTCCACATGTCCCCAGGGCTTACCTAGAATGTAATGGCTCCAAAGCAAGTAAGTTGAACAATTTTCAAATGACAAAGCAGTTTATGACCTTAAAGCATTTAGCAAACCTAATATCTGACATGCCTAATTTAGACCAAATAGCTTTATTTTACCAATAATCTTTAAAACTCTTCATTTCTCAAAGTCACATTAACTAAAAGGCATTAATTACAGTTTTTATTTTTGATATGGTTCAGCTGTGTCCCCACCCAAATCTCGTCTTGAATTGTAGCTCCTGTAATTCCCATGTGCTGTGGGAGGGACTAGGTGGGAAATAATTGAATCACAGAGGTGGTTCCCCCCATAATGTTCTCATGGTACTGAATATATCTCATGAGATCTGATGGTTTTATGAGGGAAAAACCCTTTGATTTTGTCCTTGTCCACCACCATGTAAGACATGCCTTTCACCTTCTGCCATGATTATGAGGCCTCCCCAGCCACGTGGAACTGTGAGTCCATTAAACCTCTTTTTCTTTACAAATTACCCAGTCTTGGGTATGTCTTTATCAGCAATGTAAAAATGAACTAATACAGTAAATTGGACCAGGAGTGGGCACCACTGTAAAGATACCCAAAAATATGGAAATGACTTTGGAACTGGATAGCAGGCAGAGGTTGGAACAGTTTGGATGGCTCAGAAGAAGACAGGAAAATGTGAGAAAGTTTGGAACTTCCTAGAGACTTTTTGAATGGCTTTGACCAAAATGCTGATAATGACATGCATGGACAATGAAACCCAGGCTGAGGTGATCTCAGATGGAGATGAGGAACTTGTTGGCAACTAGAGTAAAGGTGATTCTTGTTATGTTTAGCAAAGAGACTGGCAGCATTTTGTCCCTGCCCTAGAGATTTGTGGAACTTTGAACTTGAAGGAGATGATTTAGGGTATCTTGTGGAAGAAATTTCTAAGCAGTGAAGCATTCAAGAAGTAACTTGGGTGCTGTTAAAAGCTTTCAATTTTAAAAGGGAAACAGAGCCTAAAAGTTGAGAAAATTTGCAGCCCAATGATGTAATGGAAAAGAAAAACCTGGCCAGGCACGATGGCTCATGCCTGTAATCCTAACACTTTGGGAGGCCAAGGTGGGCTGATTGCCTGAGCTCAGGATTTTGAGACCAGCCTGGGCAACATGGTGAAACCCCATCTCTATTAAAATACAAAAAAATTAGCCAATTGTGGCAGCATGCACCTGTAGTCCCAGCTACTTGGGGGGCTGAGGCAGGAGAATTGCTTGAATCCAGGAGGTGGAGGTTGCAGTGACCTGAGATTGTGCCACTGCACTCCAGCCTGGGTGAGAAGAGTGAGACTCCATCTCAAAAAAAAAGGAAAGAAAAACCCATTTTCTGAGGAGAAATTCAAGCCAGCTGCAGAAATTGGCCTAAGTAATCAGGAGCCAAATGTTAATCACCAAGACAATGGGGAAAATGTCTCCAGGGCATGTCAGAGGTCTTTGAAGCAGCCCCTCCCATCACAGGCCCTAAGGCCTAGAGGAAACAATGGTTTTGTGGGCAGGACACCGGGGCCCCATGCTGTGTGCAGTCTAGGGTCTTGGTGCCCTGCATCCCAGCCACTCTAGCCATGGTTAAATGTGCCAAGGTACAGCTCAGGCCATGGTTTCAGATGGTGCAAGCCTCACTCCTTGGCAACTTCCACGTGGTGTTGAGCCTGCAGGTGCACAGAAGTCAAGAATTGAGGTTTGGGAACCTCCATCTGGATTTCAGAGGATGTACAAAAACACCTGGATGTTCAGGCAAAAGTTTGCTGCCAGGGTGGGGAGCATCTCTGCTAGGGAAGGGAAATGTGGGGTTGAAGCCCCCACACAGAGTCCCCACTGGGGCACTGCCTCGTGGAGCTGTGAGAAGACAGCCACCATCCTCCAGACCCCAGAATGGTAGATCCACCAACAGCTTTCACCATCCACCTGGAAAAGCCACAGGCACTCAATGTCAGCCTGTGAAAACAGCCAGGAAGGGGGCTGTACCCTGTAAAGCCACAAGGGCATAGCTGCCCAAGACCATAGGAACTCACCTCTTGCATCAGTGTGACCCGGATTTGAGACACAAAGTCAAAGGAGATCATTTGGCGCTTTAAAATTTAACTGCCCTGCTGGATTTTAGAATTGCATGGGGCCTTCAGCCCCTTAGTTTTAGCCAATTTCTCCCATGTGGAACGGGTGTACTTATCCAATGCCTGTACCCCCATTGTAGCTAGGAAGTAACTAACTTGGTTTTGATTTTACAGGCTTATAGGTGGAAGGGACATGCCTTGTCTCAGATGAGACTTGGGCTGTGGACTTTTGAGTTAATGTTGAAATGACTTAAGACTTTGGGGAACTGTTGGGAAGGCATGATTGGTTTTGAAATGTGAAGACGTGAGATTTGGGAGGGGCCAGAGGTGGAATGATATGGCTTGGCTGTGTCCCCACCCAAATCTTATCTGAATTGTAGCTCCCATAATTCCCATGTATTGTGGGAGGGACTCAGTGGGAGATAATTGAATTACTGGGGCAGTTTCTCCCACGCTGTTCTCATGGTAGTGACTATGTCTCACAAGATCTGATGGTTGTATAACAGGAAACCCTGTCACTTCATTCTCATTCTGTCTTGCCCACTACCATGCCTTTCACCTTCCGCCACGATTGTGAGGCCTCTCCAGCCATGTGAAACTGTGAGTCCATTAAACACCTTTTTCTTTATAATTTTTTTTTTTTTTGAGACAAAGTCTCATCTCTGTCACCCAAGCTGGAATGCAGTGGCACAATTATGGCTCACCTCCACCTCCTGGATTCAAGCAATTCTCCTGTCTCAGCCTCCCAAGTAGCTGGGATTACAGGCATGTGCCACCATGTCCAGCTAATTTTTGTATTTTTAGAAGAGACGGAGCTTCACCATGTTGGCCAGGCTGGTTTCGAACTCCTGACCTCAGGTAATCCACCTGCCTCAGCCTCCCAAAGTGCTAGGATTACAGGGATGAGCCACTGTGCCCGGCCTTTCTTTATAAATTATCCAGTCTCAGGTATGTCTTTATCAGCAGCATGAAAATGAACTAAAACAATTCTTCTGACAAAATATTTGATTTAAATGCTTATTATTGTTAAGCCAATTAATCAGAAATTTTTCATATAAACATCACACATGACACATAAATATATAGACAGAAGAAGATCCAGTAGTTGTAAGATTTTTCATTTGCCAGTTTTTAAGATTCTTAATTGGATTACTGGATTCAGGGTGGAGTCCTTGGAGGAACAGGGCTAGGAAAACATGCAGTTTCTAGGGCCTAATAAGCAGGCACAGCTGGAAAGCAAACACGTCTCCAAAAATTCAGGGTCCCATTTTTATACCAGATTCTGGATCCCCAAAAGAGAAATGCTGTGGAACAAGACAGTGCAATGATTTTACTGTACATTTCATTGCAAAGCAACCCAAACTCAATCAACCCAGTTTTGATCAGTCCATCCCCCATGGGAATCTTATCTCTCAGTGTGGGGGTAGGAGGACACCCAACTAGGTATGGAGCCTAGGACACCAAGCAACTAGGCTAGTGTATCTGGATATACTAGGATATCCAAAAGTACATTTAGCCTTAGATTTTGAGAGGAATGGTATACTTTGGCTGTGTCCCCACCCAAATATCATCTTGAATTCCCATGTGTTGTGGGAGGGACCTGGTGGGAGGTAACTGAATCATGGGGACAGGTCTTTCCCATGCTGTTCTCATGATAGTGAATAAGTCTCATGAGATCTGATGGCTTGATAAGGGGAAAGCTGTTTTGCTTGGCTCTCATTCTGTCTTTGCCTGCTGCCATCCATACAAGATGTGACTTGTTTCTCCTTGCCTTCTGCCATGATTGTGAGGCCTCCCCAGCCATGTGGAACTGTAAGTCCAACAAACCTCCTTCTTTTGTAAATTGCCCAGTCTCAGGTATGTCTTTATCAGCAGCATGAAAATGGACTAATACAAAGGATTTATCTACTTTCAGTTCCTGGGGTTTCATGAGGAAAAAAGGTTTTTCCCAAAATGGAGTTGTGGCACTTCTTCTGATTTTCCCAAGGAGTCTGGGCTGTTAGAAATTATCTTAGGTCTTCACGTCTGTAATCCCAGCACTTTGAGAGGCTGAGGTGGGCAGATCACAAGGTCAGGAGTTCAAGACCATCGTGGCCAACATGGTGAAACCCCTTTCTCTACTAAAAATACAAAAATTGGCTGGGTGTGGTGGTGCATGCCTATAGTCCCAGCTACTCAGGGGTGAGGCATGAGAATCACTTGAACCCAGGTGGCAGAGGTTGTAGTGAACCAAGATCGCACCACTACACTCCAGCCTGGGTGACAGAGTGAGACTCCATCTCAAAAAAACAAAAAAAAGAAATAAGTAATTATCTTAAGTCTGGCCGGGCATGGTGGTGCATGCCTGTAATCCCAGCACTTTGAGAGACTGAGGCAGGTGGATCACCTGAGGTCAGGAGTTCGAGACCAGCCTTACCAACATAGTGAAACCCCATCTTTACTAAATACAAAAATTAGCCGGGCGTGGTAGGGCATGCATGTAATCCCAGCTACTTTGGAGGCTGAGGCATAAGAATCACTTGAACCTCGGAGGCAGAGGTTGCAGTGAGCCAAGATCATGCCATTGCACTCCAGCCTGGGCAACAAGAGTGAAACTGCTTCTCACAAAAAAAAAAAGAAAGAAATTATCTTAGGTCCTCTCATGTGTGCATCAAGAGTGGCAAGAAGACAAAATGGAGAAAATCAATTCAGTTGACTGAAAAGATAAAAATATTTTTTCCCAGAAAAACAAGACCCAGAAAGAGAAAAAAATAAATAAATAAAGGTCTTGTCAATGTACCTATAGCTTGAATATCTGCTTTTAATTAAGTTGACTTTGAACCAAATATCTTATTACAAGACTCTAGCCAAAACAAGCAGCAAATATTTCTTACCTTTGAACTTTACCAAAGGCAACCTCCCAAGTGCTCAGAGAAAGGAAAATTCAAGACAGGAAGTCAGAAGTTGTTCATGGAGGGAAAGAGAATCAATAAATGGCAAAAGTCACACAGATATCAAACCAGAAAGTGTTACAACAGTGGGTAGCTAGTTAGGTATGAGCAGGGCAGGAGAGGGCTCCCCACACACAGACACACACACACACATGCACTAGGAGTGTTGGGCAACAATCAGGTGATGGTCAGGCAGTTGTTAACTGTTTCCTTGAAGTAGTAATCATTCACAGCTAGTGCCAGGGAACAGCAGTCTCCTAACACCTGAAACTGATCAGCAGCTTCCCAATAAGATCTCAGGAGTTGGGAGAAGTAACATAAGATACTGGAAGTATGCCAACGTATAAAACCCCGAGTCAAGAGGTCAAGCTGCACACTTGGTCTATCGAGTCACCCACTTGTACTTCCAAGTGTACTTTCGTTACTGCTATAAAGCTTTTTATAAACTTTCCCTTGTGTGCTAAAACTTGCCTCAGTCTCTCCTTCTGGCTTATGCCCCTCAGTTGAATTTTTTCTTCTCAGGAGGCAAGAACTGAGGTTGCTGCAGACCCATATGGATAACTACCACTGGTAACAAAAGTACTCATTCCCTAAGCCACAAGTTGAACCCTGGCCACCACTGTGAAAAGACAGAGTCTTATCCACTAAGCCACAGCATTGAGCAGTTTCTGCTGCTCTTCCCAGAAGTAGCCTAGAGAGGTCAATTTTGAACTTCAAATGGCTTTAAATGTTCAAAATAATTTTCAGAGCTGTCACATGAACTCCAAAATTCCTGTTCCCTGGATGATGGAGACCAAGACAAAGTATTGCTCTATGGTTACAAGGTCAATCTCCCAATGACATTAAACAAGAAGAGAGAGAAACCTCATCCAGCTTTTTTTGTTTCAGGGATCTTCAGCAAAGTTTGTAACTAACCAGTTTGCCAGAATGGCATGAACAGTGAGCTTATGGGGTCCTAGGCCCACATTCTATTTTATTGTACCCCTTTTTATGACAGAACAATGCAGAAGGACAAATTCATAGCACAAAATACACCAGATTTGCTACAGCTTAAGACCAGCCTCACGAATACTTTTACTCATTAATTAAAACTTTGCAGCCAGGTGCAGTGGCTCATGCCTGTAATCCCAGCACTTTGGGAGGCCGAGATGGGCAGATCACCTGAGGTCAGGAGTTCAAGACCAGACTGACCAACATGGAGAAACCCCGTCTCTACTAAAAATTCAAAATTAGCCAGGCATGGTGGTGCACACCTGTAATCCCAGCTACTCAGGAAGGCTGAGGCAGGAAAATCACTTGAACCCGGGAGAATTGCTTGAAGCCAGGAGAATCACTTGAACCTGGGAGGCAGAGGTTGTGGTAAGCCAAGATCACGCCATTGCACTCCAGCCTGGGCAACAAGAGAGAAACTCCATATCAAAAAAAAAAAAAAAAATCTTTCATGCTGGGCAAGGTGGCTCACGCCTGTAACCCCAGCACTTTGGGAGGCTGAGGCGGGCAGATTACCTGAGATCAGGAGTTTGAGACTAGCCTGGCCAACATGATGAAACCCCATCTCTACTAAAACTGCAAAAATTAGCTGCTCATGGTGGCATGTGCCTGTAATCCCAGCTACTCAAGAAGCTGAGACAGGAGACTCCCTTGAGTCCGGGAGGTGGGTTCACTGCAAGCCACTGGAGTGTGCACCACTGCACTCCAGCCTGGGTGACAGAGCCAGACAAGAAAAGCAAAGGGGTGGAATACAAAAATCCATGCAAATTTCCAAAAGCCAAATTTTACACCCCCTGCAATATTGCCATTTACTACCTGTTTCTTTCTGACCCAGTCAGATGTAAGAGGCTTCTAACTAGATCCAAGCCAGTTAATCAGTTAATTACTGAATCCAATCTGGTCCTGGGCCCAGTCTGGTTTCTGTCATGACTTTCAAACCAAGTTTGGATCAGAAATTTGATCAGAGAAACTCAGACAGCTCAAAACACAAATCTATGGAGCTTTGAAATCTGAGAGAGAACTTACCTACAATCCCTGCTTGGTCACTCAGCACTCCTGGGGGTTGTGAGAAGCTCTACTTCAGATCCCACTTCTGACACCAACTGAAAAACTTCAGCCAAATTAAATTTAAAAGAGTTTAATTGAGCAGTGAACGATTGATGAATTGGGCAGCCTTCTGAGCCAGGGTAGACTCAGAGACTCCAACAGGGCCACATGGTGGAAGATTTATGGACAGAAAAAGGAAAGTGATGTATGGAAAATGAAAGTGAGATACAGAAACAGCTGCATTGGTTATAGCTTGGCATTTGCCTAATTTGAACATTTAGCCACATTTGACTGACCAAAACTTGGTGATTGGCACAAGAGTAGACTACAGTTTGTTTGTATTTCCATTTAGGCCATAGTTCATGATGTACAGAGAAACCTTTGGGCCAAACTTAAAATATGTAAGGAGGCGGCTGTAGGCTAAACTTGATTTAACAATGGAGAAAATTTAAGATTACAACACACAAAGAGAAAGAAGGGCCTGGGCACCTTAGTCCCAACACTCTGGTAGGCCAAGGCAGGAGGACTGCTCGAGCCCAGGAGTATGAGACCAGTCTGGGAAACATAGGGAGACCCTGTCTCTACAAAAAAATTTTTAAAAAATAAAATTTTAGGCCAGGTGTGGTGACACCAAGGCGGGCAGATAACCTGAGGTCAGAAGTTTGAGACTCGCCTGGCCAACATGGTGAAACCCCATCTCTACTAAAAACACAAAAATTAGCA
Organism: Pongo abelii; assembly: GCF_028885655.2. Classification (NCBI taxonomy): domain Eukaryota; kingdom Metazoa; phylum Chordata; class Mammalia; order Primates; family Hominidae; genus Pongo; species Pongo abelii. The sequence continues at coordinate 89,420,164 of NC_071985.2, read as the reverse complement.
GGGTGTGGTGGCGGGCACCTGTAATCTCAGCTACTTGGGAGGCCAAGGCAGGAGAATTGCTTGAACCCGGGAGGCAGAGGTTTGCAGTGAGCTGAGATCATTCCATTGCACTCCAGCCTGGGCCACAGAGGGAGACTCCATCTTAAAAATAAATAAATAAGGCTGGGCACAGTGGCTCACATCTGTAATCCCAGCACCTTGGGTGGCAGAGGCAGGCAGCTCACAAGGTCAGGAGTTTGAGATTAGCCAGCCAATATGGTGAAACCCTGTCTCTACTAAAAATACAAGACAGGCATGGTGGCTCATGCCTGTAATCCCAGCACTTTGGGAGGCCGAGGTGGGCAGATCACGAGGTCAGGAGATCGAGACCATCCTGGCCAGGTGTGGTGACGGAAATTAGCCAGGTGTGGTGGCAGGCACCTGTAGTCCCCACTACTCGGGAGGCTGAGGCAGGAGAATGGCATGAACCCATGAGGCAGAGCTTGCAGTAAGCTGAGATTGCACCACTGCATTCCAGCCTGGGCGACAGAGTGAGACTCCGTCTCAAAAAAAAAAAAAAAATACAAAAATTAGCTGGGCACAGTGGTGGGTGCCTGTAATCCCAGCTACTCAGGAGGCTGAAGCAGGAGAATCACTTGAACCTGGGAGACTGAGGTTGCAGTGAGCTGAGATCACGCCACTGCACTCCAGCTTGGTTGACAGAGTGAAGCTCCATCTCAAAATAAATAAATTAATTAATTAAAATAAATTAAATTTTAAGAAAAGAGAAAGAAAGTTTAATAATGATTTGAAGGGTTATATATCAGATATCACTTAAGGCCAGGCGCAGTGGCTCACACCTGTAATCCCAGCACTTTGGGAGGCCAAGACGGGTGGATTACCTGGGGTCAGGAACTCGAGACCAGCCTGACCAACATGGTGAACCCCATCTCTACTAAATACAAAAAATTAGCCAGGTGTGGTGGTGCATGCCTGTAATCCCAGCTACTCAGGAGGCTGAGGCAGGAGAAGCACTTGTACCCAGGAGGTGGAGGTTGCAGTGAACCAAGATTACAACACTGCACTTCAGCCTAGATGACAGGAGTGAAACTCTCTCTCAAAAAAAAAAAAAAAAAAGGCATTGGCCAGGCACGATGGCTCATGCCTGTAATCCCAACACTTTGGGAGACTGAGGCAGGTGGATCACAAGGTCAGGAGATCGAGACCATCCTGGCTAACATGGTGAAACCTGTCTCTACTAAAAATACAAAAACTTAGCCGGGTGCGGTGGCGGGTGCTTGTAGTCCCAGCTACTCCTCGGGAGGCTGAGGCAGGAGAATGGCATGAACCCGAGAGGCAGAGCTTGCAGTGAGCCAAGCCAAGATCATGCCACTGCACTCCAGCCTGGGTGACAGAGCGAGACTCTGTCTAAAAAAAAAAAAATGCTATCACTTAAAAATAGGAGCAAGTGAATGAGTAAGTCAGCCTCACCTTCAAAATAATCTAACCTGACCACCATTCACACCCCTACTGCTTTCATCCTCATCTAAGCCACTAGCCTCCCCTGGCTGGCTGCAAGTCTCCTTATTGGTCTCTCTGCTTCTGCTCTTGGCAGTCTTCAATATATCCTCAACACAGCCAAAGTCATCCTGTTAAATCAGGTTACCCTCCTACTCAGACCTCTCTGAAGGCTTCTAGTCTTGCTCAGAAGGCCCACAATATCCTACACAATCTGCTCCCATCTTATCTTTCTTCTGTCATGACCTGCTGCTTTCCTCCATACTTACTCAGCTTCTGCTAGCCAAATCTCCTTGCAGCTCCCTGAACACAGTGAAGATACTCCCATCTCAATACCTTGGCAGTTGCTATTCCCTCTCCCTGGTACTTCATGGCTTAATCCCTCACCTTCTTCAGATCTTTCCTCAATGTCACCTTCTCCCTGAAGCCTTCTCTAAAGATCTATTAAAGTTGTAAACCACCACCACCCCCAATATATCTATGTCCCTACTCAACTTTCTTTTTTCTCCATAGCACTTTTCAAACTTAACATTATAGTCTGGGTGTGGTGGCTCATGCCTGTAATCCCAGCACTTTGGGAGGCTGAAGCAGGAGGATCATTTGAGCCCAGGAGTTCAAGAACAGCCTGGGCAACATAAGGAGACCTGGTTTAAAAAAAAAAACACTTGACATTCTATTATTTATTTTTATAGTATATTGTATGTTTCCTGGTACTAGGGTACAATCTCCAGAAAGGCAGAAATGTTTACCTGACTTGTTGCTATATCCCCAGCATCTAGAATATGTTCTGGCACATAATAGGCTCACAATTAATGCTTGTAAAAGAAATAAACACACAAATTTGTGATTAGAAAACATTCATGAAGCCTGCTGTTAGTTCTAGAGCAGCCACTAAAAGGACAGAAAAAAAGCATACAATTTTAAAACTAGTAGAGAGAAAAAAACAATGACACAATTGTATTAGTTTCCTAGGGTTGTCATAACAAATTGTCACAACCTAGGTGGCTTTTTAAGAAATTACTCTATTTCAGAGGTCAGAAGTCCAAAATTAAGGCATCAGCAGGACTGTGCTCTGTCCAAAGACTCTGCAGGAGGATCTTCTCTTGCCTCATCCAGCTTCAGGTGGAAAGCAATCCTTGGTTTTTTTGTTTGTTTGCTTTTGGTTTTGATAGAAATGGGGTTTCACTATATTTTTTGCCCAGGCTGGTCTCAAACTCCTGGGCTCAAGCAATCCTCCCACCTCAGCCTTCCAAAGTACTGGGATTATAGGTATGAGGCACCATGTCTGGCCAATCCTTGGTATTTATTGATTTGTGGCCACATAACTCCCTTCTCTGCCTCCGTCTTCATACAGCTGCGTTCCCTCTGTGTGTGTTTCTGTATCTGTGTCTCTTCTCTTCTTATAAGGACATTAGTTATATTGGAATTAGGGCCCACCCTAATCCACTATAACTGCATTTTAAATAGTTGCATCTGCAAAAATCTCATTTCCAAATAAGGTCACATTCACAGGTACCTTGGATTAGGACTTTAACATACCCCTTTAGGGAACACAGTTCAACTCACAATAGCAATCATCAGTCTTGGTCTTGAATTATGTCTATATTCTTACAGAATGCTCAGCAATGCTATGGTCTGAACATTTATGTCCTCCCAAATTCATATGTAGGTTTGTTAATATCCTGTTTAGAATTGTTGCATATACAGTCATGAGGGTGGTTGGCTTATAATTATCTTTTCTTGTGATACTCTTGTGAGATTTTCATATCAAGGTTATGCTGGGTACAGTGTTAGAGGAGCAGCCCACAAGACCACCCTCACTTCTAACACCAATTGCAAGGTTGGGGTCCCCCAATATCCTCCTCATCTCTGACATTAATTGTCAGCTTGGGGGGTCCACAAGACCACCCTTGAGTTTAATAATTCACAAGAAAAACTCACAGTGCTCATGGAAAGTTATGGTTTATTGCAGCTAAGAATACAGATTAAAATCAGCCAAGGGAAGGGGTACATAGGGCAGAGTTCAGGAAAGTTCTAAACACAGAACTCCCAGTTGTCCTTTCCATGAGTTGTGGACAGTGTTAGTTTCCTGACATCCAGTGTGTGATAATACTCACAGAATACTGTCAACCAGGGAAGCTCACTCAGGCCAGTTTATTAGGCTCAGTCACATAAATCTGGTCAGCTGCCCTCAGTCTCCTAGCCCTTGCAAAGGTTGAGCTGATACCACTGTTCTAGTGTCGGGTTTTCATGAGGTTGCAGTCAGATGGTGGCTGGGGTTGGGATAATCTTTAAGACTCTTTCTCTCACATGTCTGATCCCTGGGTGGGCAGACTAAAACGCTACAGGAAGAAGCATATATGGCTTCTTGGGCATCTTTCTACTTCTATATGATCTTTTCACATGGTCTCTCCAGCATAGCAGCTCCAGGATAGTGGACTTCTCACTTAAATCAGGATCCGAAGGCACGAGTCCTAAGAAAGAGAAAGCCAGAAGAAGCTGTATCATTTTTTAGGATGCAGTCTCAGAGGTTACACTTCTGCCATATTCTTTTCATGAAAACGTAGTCACTAAGCCTGCCCAAATTTGGTGGGGTGGGGTGAATTACCAAAGAATTGGCAGACTCTATGCAGAATATGCCATATCAGTGAATTTTCTATGTCAGAATGATCTTTCCAAGGTAAAAACAATACTGGATCAGGGTTGGTCTCTGGATTTCGAAAGCAACACATATAACATGTGAGCCTGCTGCTTTCACCTAGGCCATGAGAGTGCCAATTTTAAGTGGGGCACAAAGCAAGAAAAGCCTCCAAGGCAAGTCTAGGCTTTGATGAAAATTTTCCTTCCACGTGGACCTTATGGTTGAGCATACCATATAAGATTGCTAGTTGGAAAAGGTATTGTATGGAGTCTCTGACAAGCCCCAATAGGAGAACCACACCACTCACCTCTAGGGTTTTAGAGTAAGGCTGTTTGGTCTTCTGCCAATTATTCTCCATATGAACAGCTCCTGCCTTGCTGCTGGGTGCTGGAGAGGCTAAATGCATGACTAAGGAGCATCAGGTGACTACGAAACCCAAACTCCCCATCAAGCGCTGGGTATGAACTGTGAGTAAAAACTTCCTAGCTGGGCGCGGTGGCTCATGCCTGTAATCCCAGCACTTTGGGAGGCCAAGGCGGGTGGATCACCTGAGGTCAGGAGTTTGAGACGAGCCATGGTCAACATGGTGAAACCCCTTCTCTACTAAAAATACAAAAAATTAGCCAGGCGTGGTGGCGGTGCATGCCTATAATCCCAGCTCCTTGGGAGGCTGAGGCAGGAGAATTACTTGAGCCTGGGAGGCAGAGGTTAGAGCAAAGTTCTGTCTCTAAAAAAAAAAACAAAAAACTTCCTTCATGACAGTCATTTTTGTGTCTGTATGCCTTACCATACCCGAAACAAATTCCAGGTACACTTAAAACACAATGTGACCAGCAGACTTCCTCTCCTCAAAGAAGATGATCAAAACAAGAGCTGCATATATATATATATATATATATATATATATATATATATATATGTTTTTTTTTTTTTTTTTTTTTGGTAGAGACTGGATTTCGCCATGTTGCTGGGGCTGGTCTTGAACTTCCTGGACTCGAGCAATCCACCTGCCTCAGCCTCCCAAAGTGCTAGGATTGGCCAGGCACAGTGGCTAACACCTGTAATCCCAGCACTTTGGGAGGCCAAGGCTGGGGGATAACTTCAGGTCAGGAGTTCAAGACCAGCCTGGCCAACATAGCAAAACCCCATATCTACTAAAAATACAAAAACTAGTCAGGCGTGGTGGCAGTCACCTATAATCCCAGCTACTCAGAAGGCTGAGGCAGGAGGATCGCCTGAACCCAGGAGGCAGAGGTTGCAGTGAGCCAAGATGGCATCACTGCACTCTAGCCTGGGCAACAGAGTGAGACTCCATATCAAAACAAAACAAAACAAAAAAAATGATTCTTCCTGCAGCGTGTGTGTGCTGTCGCTACAGAGCAGTGCCATGGCAGACTCAGAAGCACTGAGCTTGGAACATATGGGGCCTCGATGCCCGGCTCCTGCAGGCTGTCACCAACCTGGGCTGCTGGTGACCTACACTGATCCAGGAAAAGGCCATCCCATTGGTCCTAGAGGGGAAGGACCTCCTGGCTCAGGCTGGCACGGGCTCCAGGAAGACAGCTGCTTATGCTATTCTGATGCTGCAGCTGGTGCTCCACAGGACAGCGACAGGTCCAGTAGTAGAACATGCAGTGAGAGGCCTTGTTCTTGCTCCTACAAAAGAGCTGGCACAGCAGGCACAGTCCATGATTCAGTGGCTAGCTACCTACTGTGCTCAGGAGGTCCGAGTGGCCAATGCCTCAGCTGCTGAAGACTCAGCCTCTCAGAGAGCTGTGCTGATGGAGAAGCCAGATGTGGTAGTGGGGACCCCATCTCGCATATTAAGCCACTTGCAGCAAGACAGCTTGAAATTCCGTGACTCCCTGGAGCTTCTGGTGGTGGACAAGGCTGATCTTTTTTCCTTGGCTTTGAGGAAGAACTCAAGAGTCTCCTCTGTCACTTGCCCCGGATTTACCAGGCTTTTCTCATGTCAGCTACTGTTTTTTAGATCTTCTTCTTCTTCTTCTTTTTTAAGACGGAATCTCACTCTGTCGCCCAGGCTGGAGTGCAGTGGCATGATCGCAGCTCACTGCAACCTCCGCCTCCCAGGTTCAAGCAATTCTCCTGCCTCAGCCTCCCTAGTAGCTGGAATTACAGGCACACACCACCATGCCCAGCTAATTTTTACATATTTAGTAGAGATGGGGTTTCACCATGTTGGCCAGGATGGTCTCAATCTCCTGACCTCGTGATCCGCTGGCCTCTGCCTCCCAAAGTGCTGGGATTACAGGCATGAGCCACAGCACCCGACCATGTTGGATAGTTTTAACGAGGATGTACAAGCACTCAAAGAGCTGGTATTACATAACCTGGTTACCCTTAAGCTACAGGAGTCCCAGCTGCCTGGGCCAGACCAGTTACAACAGTTTCAGGTGGTCTGTGAGACTGAGGAAGAAAAATTCCTGCTGCTGTATGCCCTGCTCAAGCTGTCATTGATTTTGGGTAAGTCTCTGCTCTTTGTCAACACTCTAGAGTGGAGTTACTGGCTACACCTGTTTCTGGAGCAGTTCAGCATCCTCACCTGTGTGCTCAATGGAGACCTGCCCCTGCTCTTCAGGTGCCACATCATCTCACAGTTCAACCAAGGCTTCTAGGACTGTGTCATAGAAACTGATGCTGAAGTCCTGGGGGCCCCAGTCAATGGCAAGCATCAGGACAAGGGGCCAAAGGGGACAAGGACTCTAATATGGAGGCAGGTGTGGCCTGGGGCATAGACTTCCACTATGTGTCCGCTGTGTTCAACTTTGATCTTCCCCCCACCCCCGAGGCCTACATCCATTAAACCGGCAGGACAGCGAGCTACAACTCAGGCATAGTCTTAACCTTTGTGTTGCCCAGGGAACAGTCCCACTTGGGCAAGATTGAGGACCTTCTCAGTGAAGAGAACAAGGGCCCCATCCTGCTCCCCTACCAGTTCTGGATGGAGAAGATTGAGGGCTTCCACTATCGCTGCAGGGATGCCATGCACTCAGTGGCTAAACAGGCCATTGGAGAGGTGAGATTGAAGAAGAGCAAGGAGGAGCTTCTGCACTCTAAGAAGCTCAAGATGTACTTTGAAGACAACCCCAGGGACCTCCAGGTGCTGTGGCATGACCTGCCATTGCACCCCGCGGTGATGAAGCCCCACCTGGGCCATGTTCCTGACTACCTGGTTCCTACTGCTCTCCATGGCCTGGTGGGCCCTCACAAGAAGCGGAAGAAGCTGTCTTCCTCTCATAGGAAGACCAAGAGAGCAAAGTCCCAGAACCCACTGCACAGTTTCAAGCACAAAGGAAAGAAATTCAGACCTGCAGCAAAATTCTCCTGAGGTTGTTTGGGCCTCTCTGGAGCTGAGCACACTGTGGAGCAGGCTTCCACCCTGCAGGGACAGGCGAGGCTCTGGTGCTCACTGTACAGCCTGAACAGCGAGCTGGGCCCTTCAGCTCCTTGGAACTGCCAGGCTGGTATCCTGCCCCTTGACAACAGAATAAAAATTTTAGCTTCCCCTTGCCCCAAAAAAACAAAAGAAAAAAAAAATGCTGGGACTACAGGCGTGAGCCACTGCATCCAGCTTAAAAGTTTTTAAATATTTAGTTTTTTTTATATTATACTTTAAGTTCTAGCGTACATGTGCACATCATGCAGGTTTGTTACATATGTATACATGTGCCATGTTGGTGTGCTGCACCCATTAACTCGTCATTTACATTAGGTGTCTCTCCTAACGCTATCCCTCCCCCCTCCCCCCAGCGCATGACAGGCCCCGGTGTGTGATGTTCCCAGCCCTGTGTCCAAGTGATCTCATTGTTCAGTTCCCACCTATGAGTGAGAATATGTGGTGTTTGGTTTTCTGTCCTTGTGATAGTTTGCTCAGAATGATGGTTTCCAGCTGCATCCATGTCCCTACAAAGGACATGAACTCATCCTTTTTTATGGCTGCATAGTATTCCATGGTGTATACATGCCACATTTTCTTAATCCAGTCTATCATTGATGGACATTTGGGTTGGTTCCAATTCTTTGCTATTGTGAATAGTGCCCCAATAAACATATGTGTTCATGTGTCTTTATAGTAGAATAATTTATAATCCTTTGGGAATATATCAAGTAATGGGATCACTGGGTCAAATGGTATTCTAGTTCTAGATCCTTGAGGAATTGCCACACTGTCTTCCACAATGGTTGAACTAGTTTACAGTCCCACCAATAGTGTAAAAGCCTTCCTATTTCTCCACATCCTCCACAGCACCTGTTCTTTCTTGACTTTTTAATGATAGCCATTCTAACTGGTGTGAGGTGGTATCTCATTGTGGTTTTCATTTGCATTCCTCTGATGACCAGTGATGGTGAACATTTTTTCATATGTCTGTTGGCTGCATAAATGTCTTCTTTTGAGAAGTGTCTGTTCATATCCTTTGCCCACTTTTTGATGGAGTTGTTTGATTTTTTCTTGTAAATTTGTTTAAGTTCTTTGTAGATTCTGGATATTAGCCCTTTGTCAGATGGGTACATTGCAAAAATTTTCTCCCATTCTGTAGGTTGCCTGTTCACTCTGATGGTAGTTTCTTTTGCTGTGCAGAAGCTCTTTAGTTTAATTAGATCCCATTTGTCAATTTTGGCTTTTGTTGCCACTGCTTTTGGTGTTTTAGTCATTAAGTCCTTGCTCATGCCTATGTCCTGAATGGTATTGCCTAAGTTTTCTTCTAGGGCTTTTATGGTTTTAGGTCTAACATTTAAGTCTTTAATCCATCTTAAATTAATTTTTATATAAGGTGTCAGGAAGGGATCCAGTTTCAGCTTTCTACATATGGCTAGCCATATGTAGAAATGGCCATCTACAAATGGCCAGCACCATTTATTAAACAGGGAATCCTTTCCCCATTTCTTATTTTTGTCAGGTTTGCCAAAAATCAGATGGTTGTAGATGTGTGATGTTATTTCTGAGGGCTCCGTTCTGTTCCATTGGTCTGTATTTCTGTTTTGGTACAAGTACCATGCTGTTTTGGTTACTGTGGCCTTGTAGTATAGTTTGAAGTCAGGTAGCGTGATACCTCCAGCTTTGTTTTTTTGTTTAGGATTGTCTTGGCAATGCGGGCTTTTTTTTGGTTCCATATGAACTTTAAAGTAGTTTTTTCTAATTCTGTGAAGAAAGTCTTTAGTAGCTTGATGGAGATGGCACTGAATCTATAAATAACCTTGGGCAGTATGGCCATGTTCATGATATTGATTCTTCCTATCCATGAGCATGGAATGTTCTTCCATTTGTTTGTGTCCTCTTTTATTTCATTGAGCAGTGGTTTGTAGGTCTCCTTGAAGAGATCCTTCACATCCCTTGTAAGTTGGACTCCTAGGTATTTTATTCTCTTTGTAGCAATTGTGAATGGGAGTTCACTCATGATTTGGCTCTCTGTTTGTCTGTTATTGGTGTATAGGAATGCTTGTGATTTTTGCACATTGATGTTGTATCTTGAGACTTTGCTGAAGTTGCTTATCAGGTTAAGGAGATTTTGGGCTGAGATGATGGGGTTTTCTAAATATACAATCATGTCATCTGTAAACAGGGACAATTTGACTTCCTCTTTTCCTAATTGAATACCCTTTATTTCTTTCTCTTGCCTGATTGCCCTGGCCAGAACTTCTAACACTATGTTGAATAGGAGTGGTGAGAGAGGGCATCCCTGTCTTGTGCCAGTTTTCAAAGGGAATGCTTCCAGTTTTTGCCCATTCAGTATGATATTGGCTGCGGGTTTGTCATAAGTAGCTCTTACTATTTTGAGATATGTCCCATCAATACCTAGTTGATTGAGAGTTTTTAGCATGAAGCCTGTTGAATTTTGTCAAAGGCCTTTTCTGCATCTATTGAGATAATCATGTGGTTTTTGTCTTTGTTTCTGTTTTTGTGATGGATTACGTTTATTGATTCATGTATGTTGAACCAGCCTTGCATCCCAGGGATAACACCAACTTAATCTTTATGGATAAGCTTTTTGATGTGCTACTGGATTCAGTTTGCCAGTATTTTATTGAGGATTTTTGCATCAATGTTCATCAGGGATATTGGTCTAAAATTCTCTTTTTTTGTTATGTCTCTGCCAGGCTTTGGTGTCAGGATGATGCTGGCCTCATAAAATGAGTTAGGGAGGATTCCCTCTTTTTTGTTGATTGGAATAGTTTCAGAAGGAATGGTACCAGCTCCTCTTTGTACCTCTGGTAGAATTCGGCTGTGAATCTGTCTGGTCCTGGACTTTTTTTGGTTGGTAGGCTATTAATTATTATCTCAATTTCAGAGCCTGTTATTGGTCTATTCTTCCTGGTTTAGTCTTGGGAGAGTGTATGTGTCCAGGAATTTATCCATTTCTTCTAGATTTTCTAGTTTATTTGCGTAGAGGTGTTTATAATATTCTCTGATGGTAGTTCATATTTCTGTGGGATCAGTGGTGATATCCCCTTTATCATGTTTTATTGCATCTATTTGATTCTTCTCTCTTTTCTTCTTTATTAGTCTTGCTAGCGGTCTATGAATTTTTTTGATCTTTCAAAAAACCAGCTCCTGGATTCATTAATTTTTTCAAGGGTTTTTTGTGTCTCTGTCTCCTTCAGTTCTGCTCTGATCTTAGTTATTTCTTGCCTTCTGCTAGCTTTTGAATGTGTTTACTCTTGCCTCTCTAGTTCTTTTAATTGTGATGTTAGGGTGTCAATTTTAGATCTTTCCTGCTTTCTCTTGTGGGCATTTACTGCTATACATTTCCATCCACACACTGCCTTAAATGTGTCCCAGAGATTCTGGTACATTTTGTCTTTGTTCTCATTGGTTTCAAAGAGCGTCTTTATTTCTGCCTTCATTTCGTTATTTACCCAGTAGTCATTCAGGAGCAGGTTGTTCAGTTTCCATGTAGTTGTGCAGTTTTCAGTGAGTTTCTTAGTCCTGAGTTCTAATTTGATTGCACTGTGGTCTGAGAGACAGTTTGCTATGATTTCTGTTCTTTTACATTTGCTGAGGAGTGCTTTACTTCCAACTATGTGGTTGATTTTGGAATAAGTGCAATGTGGAACTGAGAAGAATTTACATTCTATTGATTTGGGGTGGAGAGTTCTGTAGATGTCTATTAAGTCAGCTTGGTGCAGAGCTGAGTTCAAGTCCTGGATAGCCTTGTTAACCTTCTGTCTCGTTGATCTGTCTAATATTGACAGTGGGGTGTTAAAGTCTCCCATTATTATTGTGTGGGAGTCTAAGTCTCTTTGTAGGTCTCTGAGGACTTGCTTTGTGAATTTGGGTGCTCCTGTATTGGGTGCATATATATTTAGGATAGTTAGCTCTTCTTGTTGAATTGATCCCTTTACCATTATGTAATGGCCTTGTCTCTTTTGATCTTTGTTGGTTTAAAGTCTGTTTTATCAGAGACTAGGATTGCAACCCCTGCTTTCTTTTGCTTTCCATTTGCTTGGTAGATCTTCCTCCATCCCTTTATTTTGAGCCTATGTGCGTCTCTGCATGTGAGATGGGTCTCCTGAATACAGCACACTGATGGGTCTTGACTCTTTATCCAATTTGCCAGTCCATGTCTTTTAATTGGAGCATTTAGCCCATTTACATTTAAGGTTAATATTGTCAATATTTACATTTAAGGTTAATTATGTGTGAGTTTGATCCTGTCATTATGATGTTAGTTGGTTATTTTGCCTGTTAGTTGATGCAGTTTCTTCCTAGCATCGCTGGTCTTTACAATTTGGCATGTTTTTGCAGTGACTGGTACCAGTTGTTCCTTTCCATGTTTAGTGCTTCCTTCAGGAGCTCTTGTAAGGTAGGCCTGGTGGTGACAAAATCTCTCAGCATTTGCTTGTCCATAAAGGATTTTATTTCTCCTTCTCTTATGAAGCTTAGTTTTGCTGGATATGAAATTCTGGGTTGAAAATTCTTTTCTTTAAGAATGTTGAATATTGGCCCCCACTCTCTTCTGGCTTATAGAGTTTCTTCTGAGAGATATGCTGTTAGTCTAATGAGCTTCCCTTTGTGGGTAACCTGACCTCTCTCTCTGGCTGCCCTTAACATTTTTTCCTTCATTTCAACTTTGGTGAATCTGACAATTATGTGTCAGATTCACCAAGATACTACTCTTCTCAAGTAGTATCTTTGTGGTGTTCTCTGTATTTCCTGAATTTGAATGTTGGCCTGCCTTGCTAGGTTGGGGAAGTTCTCCTGGATAATATCCTGAAGAGTGTTTTCCAACTTGGTTCCATTCTCCCCATCACTTTCAGGTACACCAATCAAACATAGATTTGGTCTTTTCACATAGTCCTGTATTTCTTGGAGGCGTTGTTCATTTCTTTTTACTCTTTTTTCTCTAAACTTCTCTTCTCAGTTCATTCCATTAATTTTATCTTCAATCACTGATACCTTTTCTTCCGCTTGATCGAATTGGCTACTGAAGCTTGTTCTGAAGCTTGTACATGCATCACATAGTTCTCGTGCCATGGTTTTCAGCTCCATCAGGTCATTTAAGGTCTTCTCTACACTGTTGATTCTAGTTAGCCATTCACCTAATCCTTTTTCAAGGTTTTTAGCTTCCTTGTGATGTGTTCGAACATCCTCCTTTAGCCCAGAGAAGTTTGTTATTACTGACCTTCTGAAGCCTACTTCTGTCAACTTGTCAAAGTAATTCTACACCCAGCTTTGTTCCATTGCTGGCAAGGAGCTGCAATCCTTTTGAGGAGAACAGGTGCTCTGGTTTTTAGAATTTTCAGCTTTTCTGCTCTGGTTTCTCCCCATCTTTGTGGTTTTATCTACCTTTGGTCTTTGAGGATGGTGACGTACAGATGGGGTTTTGGTGTGGATGTCCTTTTTGTTGATGTCGATGCTATTCCTTTCTGTTTGTTAGTTTTCCTTCTAACAGTCAAGTCCCTCAGCTGCAGGTCTGTTGGAGTTTGCTGGAGGTCCACTCTAGACCCTGTTTGCCTGGGTATCACCAGCAGAGACTGCAGAATAGCAAATATCGCAGAACAGCAAATATTGCTGCCTGATTCTTCCTCTGGAAGCGTCATCTCAGAGGGGCACCCAGCTGTATGAGGTGTCAGTTGGCCCCTACTAGGAGGTGTCTCCCAGTTAGGCTGCATAGGGGTCAGGGACCCACTTGAGGGGGCAGTCTGTCCATTCTCAGAGCTCAAATGCTATGCTGGGAGAACCACTGCTCTCTTCAGAGCTGTCAGACAGGGATGTTTAAGTCTGCAGAAGTTTCTGCTGCCTTTTGTTCAGTTATGCCCTGCCCCTAGAGGTGGAGTCTACAGAGGTAGGCAGGCCTCCTTGAGCTGCGGTGGGCTCCTCCCAGTTCGAGCTTCCAGGCCACTTTGTTTACCTACTCAAGCTCAACAATGGCAGATGCCCCCTTCCCCAGCCAAGCTGCCACCTCGTAGCTCAATCTCGGACTGCTGTGCTAGCAGTGAGCAAGGCTCTGTGGGCATGAGACCCACTGAGCCAGGTGCAGGATATAATCTCCTGGTGTGCCATTTGCTAAGACCATTGGGAAAGCACAGTATTTGGGTGACAGTGTCCCAATTTTCCAGCTACAGTCTGTCACAGCTTCCCTTGGCTAGGAAAGGGAAATCCCCCAACCCCTTGTGCATTCCAGGTGAGGTGATGCCCCACCCTGCTTCAGCTCACCCTCCGTGGGCTGCACCCACTGTCCAACCAGTCCCAATGTGATGAACCAGGTACCTCAGTTGGAAATGCAGAAATCATCCATCTTCTGCGTCGATCACATTGGGAGCTGCAGACCAGAACTGTTCCTATTCGGCCATCTTGGAACCCTTCCCAATATTTAGTATTTTAAATATTTAGTTTCTTGTTAGCTGGTCTTCAGTTGACTTGGTTCTCTATATAGTTACAGCCATGCTGCATGTTGCCTGCAGTCGTCTATACAATATTTAAACGGGTTTAAATGTTAAATGTGTTACCCACCAATAGTAAAATAGACCTCTATGAAAACTATAAAAACAAAACACACAAAAAAAGCCACTGGGTACATTTGTTTAAATCTGTTTTTTTTTTTTTTTTTTGAGATGGAATTTCACTATTTGTTGCCCTGGCTGGAGTGCAGTGGCACAATCTCGGCTCACTGCAACCTCCGCCTCTCAGGTTCAAGCAATTCTCCTGTCTCAGCCTCCCCAGTAGCTGGAATTACAGGCACCTGCCATCACACCCAGCTAATTTTTTATATTTTTAGTAGAGACGGGGTTTCACCAGTTGGCCAGGCTCGTCTCAAACTCCTGACCTCAGGTGATCCACCCCCCACCCCTTGGCCTCCTAAAGTCCTGGGATTACAGGAGTGAGCCACCATGCCTGGCCTTAAATCTCTTTTTTTAAAGTGCTCTTGGGCTTGGCGTGGTGGCTCAGCCCTGTAATCCCAGCACTTTGGGAGGCTGAGGTGGGCAAATCACAAAGTCAGGAGATCGAGACCATCCTGGCTAACACGGTGAAACCCTGTCTCTACTAAATATACAAAAAAATTAGCCGGGCATGGTCATGGGTGCCTGTAGTCCCAGCTACTTGGGAGGCTGAGGCAGGGGAATGGCATGAACCTGGGAGGTGGAGGTTGCAGTGAGCCAAGATCTTGCCACTGCACTCCAGCCTGAGCGACAGAGCATGACTCTATCTCAAAAAAAAAAAAAAAAGTTATTTATTGCCTTCAGCTGTCAGGGCTTCATGACTTCTATTCTATGGAATTTAAACAAAAGCCTCTGTTTCTCAATGGCAGCACAGCTGGCATTTGAGATCAGACCATTCTTTGTCGTGGAGCAGGGATGTCCTGTGCAGTGTAAGGTGTTTCACAGCATCTCCAGCCTCTATTCACTAGATGTCAGTAGCGCTCCTGCCAGGCCTTCTGCCACCACTGGTTACGGTGTCTCCAGACATTGCCAAATGTTCCCTAGATGTAGGGTTGCCAGGTAAAATATTGCATGGGACAAACATACTAAAAATATTATCGATTGTTTATCTGAAAGGCAAATTTAAGTTGGCTTTCCATATCTTTATTTGCTAAATCTGGCAACCCTATCTGAGAGGCAGAAAACCCTATCTGAGAGGTAAAATCACCCCTACATCTCCTACCTCCCATCCCATTTGAGAACCAATGCTCTAGTCCACAGGGAGCAATGGAGAAAAAGTGTGGTAATGGGTTTGGGAAATGTTATGATTAGATTTGCATTTGGAGCAAAACACTTTTTGTTTGTTTGTTTTGTGTTGTTTTGTTTTGTTTTTTTGAGACGCAGTCTCACTCTTGCCCAGGCTGGAGTGCAGTGGCACAATCTCAGTTCACAGCAACCTCCACCTCCCAGGTTCAAGTGATTCTCCTGCCTCAGCCTCCTGAGTAGCTGGGATGACAGGCACCCACCACCACACCCAGCTAATTTTTGTATTTTTAGTACAGACCGGGTTTCACCATGTTGGCCAGGATGTTCTCGATCTCTTGACCTCGTGATCCACCCACCTCGACCTCCCAAAGTGCTGGGATTACAGGCATGAACCACCATGCCCAGCCTGGAGCAAAACACTATAAGACCTCCGAGCCCTCTTCACCAGCCAGGACTGCTGTAGTCAGCATCCTGTTTGAGACCTGATTGGAATGCTTGGCTCTCCTTTTTTTTTTTTTTTTTGAGACAGTCTCACTCTGTCACCCAGGCTGGAGTGCAGTGGTGCGATCTTGGCTCACTGCAGCCTCCACCTCCTGGGTTCAAGCGATTCTCCTGCCTCAGCCTCCTGAGTAGCTGGGACTACAGGTGCACACCACCACCACCACACCTGGCTAATTTTTGTATTTGTAGTAGAGATGGAGTTTCACCATATTGGCTAGTCTGGTCTCAAACTCCTGACCTCATGATTCGCCTGCCTCGGCCTCCCAAAGTGCTGGGATTACAAGTGTGAGCCACCACACCTGGCCATCTCTCCTTTTTAGTAAGCAACTGGAGTTGGGATTCCAGATGTGGCCAGGCACATGCACCTCTGGGGAGACTACCCTGTCTGCTAAAGCTGGAAGAATAAAAGAAATGGGTGATTGTGCTTTCTGTCTCCTGTTTCTCTTCTTTAACATGTTTATATTGAAGGCTTTATTTAATTAGCTAATAAAGGTGCATTAGGAAGAATTGACATGAAATATTTTCTTTTGTCCTTAAATCCAGTTCAGGGATCTCCTAAAAACAGGAACATACTTGTGTTCTGGGACAGATGAGACTTGAAATTCCAAACCCAGAATGTCTTTGTCTTTTTATTTTTCTTTTCTTTTCTTTTCTTTTTTTTTTTTTTTTTTTTGGATAGAGTTTTGCTCTGTCACCCAGGCTGGAGTGCAATGGCGAGATCTTGGCTTACTGCAACCTCTGCCTCCCTGGCTCAAGCCAACCTTCCACCTCAGCCTCCTGAGGAGCTGGGACTGTAGGCACACATTACTGCCTAGCTAATTTTTGTACTTCTTGTAAAGATGAAATTTTGCCATGTTGCCCAAGCTGGTCTCGAACTCCTGACCTCAGGCAATCCACCTGCCTCGGCCTCCCAAAGTGCTGGGATTACAGGCATGAGCCACCATCCCTGGCCCAGAATGTCTTTTTATTTTTTAATTTTTTTATACCTTTTTGCTAATCTTCTCTGTATTGTTCCAATTTTAGTATATGTGTTGCTGAAGTGAACATTTATTTTTATTCAATGGGTTCTTCCTAGCCACTGTGCAAGCCCAGAATATCTGAGGTGGAATTCACCAGAACCATAGGTATTCTTTTAAAATATCCCTCAACACATCAGCCAATTTATAAAAAGAATTCAAAGAAACATAGAGTTGCAGATTGATGTAATTTAGTCTCCTCTCCTCCTTGTTAGAATTCCAGTTTTTCCCTCTCCAAATAGCCGGGGTTGGAAGATGGGTTCTCTCCCTGACACCTCAGAGCTCTGTCTCATCTATAGAACAAGAGTTCAGCCACCTCCATTGTCTCCTGACTACAGCTGCTCTTAATGTGAGCTCCATATCCATCCCAGTCAAAGGCGGAGAAGTCCCCACACTGACGGGGCTTGCCCTATGGGAAGAACCCTCCTCCACCGATGCAGTGCTGGGAAACAGAAAGAAGAGACACTGTGAGGGATTTGATTTGCTGCTGACACCAGTGAGCGCAAGGCTGGTCTCGAACTCCAGACCTCAAGTGATCCGCCTGCCTCGGCCTCCCAAAGTGCTAGGATTACAAGCGTGAGCTACCGCACCTGGCCCTATGCATGTATTTTAAAGTAGTAATGCATGCAGGAACATACACAAACATGCACTAATGGACAGTCTAAGGAGCACAGAGCCAGTAGAGAAGGTTGTCAAGGAAAAGGGCATAAAGACACATACTCTAGTCCACCCCCAGTGCCCACGTGGTCAGCATCCTCCGAATTCTAATCTGCGAGTCCCTCCATGAGAGAATAGCCGCCTCAGCTGGAAAATGAAAAAGCTGAAAGCTGAGGCAGGGAAGAAAAGATGGAACTGTGAGTTCAGACTGTCAGTTGGGGAGGGAAGGGGGCCCTAAGTGAATGCCCTTGTTCTTGATGGCTCTGACGCTCTCTTCCTCCAACTCCTAGGCACAGGATGTCCCTCAAATACAATCTCCCACCACTACAGCTGTGGTGCTGTCTCCCACAAGACTAGAAAAACAATAAAAATATAAAGCTTCTAAAAGTTAAGATTAATATTGGAGAATATTTTCATGACCTTAATGTAAGGAGGTACATCTTAAAGAAAACATAAAAAGTACTAACCATAAATGAAAATTTTGATAAACTGAATTCCATTAAAATAAATTATAATCAGCCGGGCATGGTGACTCATGCCTGTAATCCCAGCACTTTGGGATGCCAAGGCGGGCAGATCGCCTGAGGTCAGGAGTTTGAGATCAGACTGACCAACATGGAGAAATCCATCTCTACTAAAAATACAAAAAAATTAGCCAGGTGTGGCAGTGCATTCCTATAATCCCAGCTACTCAGGAGACTGAGGCAGGAGAAACACTTGAACCCGGGAGGCAGAGGTTGCAGTGAGCAGAGATCCCGCCATTGCACTCTAGCCCGGGCAACAAGAGTGAAACTCCATCTCAAAAAATAAATAAATAAATAAATAAGATTTAAAAGACAAATAAATTATACTCAACTTCTGGCATCTACTACTCCAAACTTTGTACCACTTAATTTTTATTAAAAATATGGACTCTTCAGGCTGGGCGTGGTGGCTCACGCCTGTAATCCCAGCACTTTGGGAGGCCGAGATGGGCGGATCATGAGGTCAGGAGATCGAGACCATCCTGGCTAACACAGTGAAACCCCGTCCTACTAAAAATACAAAAAAAACTAGTGGGGCATGGTGGTGGGCCCCTGTAGTCCCAGTTACTCGGGAGGCTGAGGCAGGCGAATGGCGTGAACCTGGGAGGTGGAGCTTGCAGTGAGCTGAGATGGCGCCACTGCACTCCAGCCTGGGTGACAGAGTGAGACTCTGTCTCAAAGCAAAAAAAAAAAAGAAAGAAAAGGACTCTTCAAAGAAAAAAAAAGAAATAAAAAATAAATTATATTCATAAGACATCATCAGGAGAGTAATGAGATTAAACAGAATGAGAGTAAGCGAGTAACAAGAGACACACATTGATACACCCCACACAGGTGCACACACGTGCATACCCATGCACACACATGGTGAAGGGGGCCAGCCCCTCCACACCTGTGGGTATTTCTCGTCAGGTGGGATGAGAGACTAAGAAAAGAAATAAGACACAGAGACAAAGTATAGAGAAAGAACAGTGGGACCAGGAGACCGGCGCTCATTATACGGAGGACCTGCACCAGCGCCAGCCTCTGAGTTCGCTCAGTATTTATTGATCATTATTTTTACTATCTTAGCGAGTGGAGTGTAGCAGGGCAACAGGTGGGGAGAAGGTCAGCAGGGAAACATGTGAGCAAAGGAATCTGTATCATGAATAAGTTCAAGGAAAGGTACTGTGCCTGGATGTGCACATAGGCTAGACTTATGTTTCTCTTTACCCAAACATCCCAGTGTAGCAAAGAGTAACAGAGCAGTATTGCTGCCAGCATATCTTGCCTCCAGCCACAGGGCGGTTTTCTCCTATCTCAGAATAGAATGAATGGGAGTGGTCAGCTTTACACCGAGACATTCCATTCCCAGGGATGAGCAGGAGACAGAAGCCTTCCTCTTATCTCAACTGCAAAGAGGCCTCCCTCTTTCACTACTCCTCCTCAGCACAGACCTTTTATGGGTGTCAGGCTGGGGGATGGTAAGGTCTTTCCTTTCCCATGAGGCCATATCTCAAGCTGTCTCAGTGGGGGAAAACCTTGGACAATACCCAGGCTTTCTTGGGCAGAGGTCCCTGCAGCTTTCCACAGTGCATTGTGTCCCTGGTTTATCGAGAATGGAGAATGGCGATGACTTTTACCAAGCATACTGCCTGCAAACATATTAACAAGGCACATCCTGCACAGCCCTAAATCCATGTTCTTTGATTCATTACAGCACATGTTTCTGTGAGCACAGGGTTGGGGCCAAAGTTACAGGTTAACAGCATCTCAAAGCAGAAACAATTTTTCTTAGTACAGATTAAAATGAAGTTTCTTATGTCTTCCTTTTCTACATAGACACAGTAACAGTCTGATCTCTCTTTCTTTTCCCCACACGTGAGCCATTGATCTCCCCAAAAACTCACATGCTCAGTGTTACAGCCAGTAACTTTTATCCCAGCACAAAGGGCGTTGGCTGCTCTCTCCTTATTAAACACCTGGAACTGAATGAATCCTGCAACAAATTCCCCTGAAAAAGAAGAGGTGAAGAAAGAGCCAAGTATTCAAAGGAGGAACTAGAAGCAGCATCCCATTGGCCAATCCAGGGATTCCCTAAGCCAAAAGCTGAGGCTGCAGCCAAACACCCCAGGCTGTAGGGGTGCAGCCCAGCACCTTTATGGCCAGTGGCTGGTGCACATCAGTCCTAAACTTGTCCCCAAGGAAACCTCTTTTCATCTGGGGCAAGAGGACAAAGGCTGGGGCTCACAAAAGGACCCTTGTCTGCCTACAGCTTATAGAAGAAACTAGACTCTACAGAAAGATTACCAAAAAGATCTGAGAAGGCCCAGCAGGAATAAGCAATGATCAGATGTGGCTGCCTGTTGCTGTTTACACACTTCTCATCCAATTACCATGGGTTAGTTTCCCTGACCATCACCTGCTTTCATCAAAATATCAAAGGCAAACAGTGATGTCTTTGATTTTTTTATCCACAACTTAACTTCTGTGGTCTTATTATACTGAAAACTGTCTTTTGTAAGATAATTAAAGTTATCCTTCATAACAAAAGTAAATCTCTCTCACCACTCTGCTAGTAGTTCTTTCATGTGAACCTCAGTGTGCACTTTTTTTTTTTTTTTTTTTTGACAGGGTTTCGCTCTTGTTGCCCAGGCTGGAGTGCAGTGGTGTGATCTCAGCTCACCGCAACCTCCGCCTCCCGGATTCAAGCGATTCTCCTGCCTCAGCCTCCCGAGGAGCTGGGATTACAGGCATGCGCCATCATGCCTGGCTAATGTTTTGTATGCACCTTTTCTTAACTATTATTGAAGTGGTGGCCTGCCCCTCCACACCTGTGGGTATTCCTCATTGGGTGGGACGAGAGACTGAGAAAAGAAAGAGACAGAGGGACAAAGTATAGAGAAAGAAAAGTGGGCCCAGGGGACTGGTGCTCAGCATAAGGAGGACCCGTGCCAGCACCAGTCTCTGAGTTCTCTCAGTATTTATTGATCATTATCTCTACCATCTCAGAGAGGGGGCTGTGGCAGGACAATAGGGTAATAGTGGTGAGAGGGTCAGCAGGAAAACACCTGAACAAATGTCATAAACAAGGTTAAGAAAAGGTGCTGTGCTTTCGATGTGCATATACATAAACATCTCGGTGCATTAAAGAGCAGTATTGCCACCAGCATGTCTCACTTCCAGCCCTAAGGTGGTTTTCTCCTATCTCAGTAAATAGAACATACAATCGGGTTTTACACTGAGACATTCCATTGCCCAGGGATGAGCAGGAGACAGATGCCTTCCTCTTATCTCAACTGCAAAGAGGCCTTCCTCTTTTACTAATCCTCCTCAGCACAGACCATTTACGGGTGTCGGGCTGGGGGACAGTCAGGTCTTTCCCTTCCCACGAGGCCATATCTCAGGCTATCACATGGGGAGAAACCTTGGACAATACCTGGCTTTCCTAGACAGAGGTCCCTGCGGCCTTCCACAGTGTATTGTGTCCCTGGGTACTTGAGATTAGAGAGTGGTGATGACCTTTAACAAGCATCCTGCCTTCAAGCACTTGTTTAACAAAGCACATCCTGCAAAGCCCTAAATCCATTAAACCCTGAGTCAACACAGCACATGTCTCTGCGAGCACAGGGTTGGGGGTAGGGTTACAGATTAACAGCATTTCAAGGCAGAAGAATTTTTCTTAGTACAGACCAAAATGGAGTCTCTTATGTCTACTTCTTTCTACATAGACACAGTAACAGTCTGATCTCTCTTTCTTTTCTCCACAATTATAAGAGACTATACAAGGTGGTAATGAAGAAACCTGGGATTATGTCCTGTGAAATGGGGATAACAGCAATTCTAACTTCATAGTTTTCTCATGGTAATTAAATGACACAAAATCATGTTAAGTTCCAAGACAAGAGTCTGGTGCATTTTAAGTGCTCAGTAAATACTAGCAATTATTAATTGTTGTTATTTGCCACCATTCTCCAAGAGTACAAGAAAATATTTATGACTGGATGTAGGAAGCAAACACTCACGTTGACCATACGGTGAGTAATAAGATGCAGTCTTCTTAGCATCACCAAAGTCATAGACCACAGGTATGTCTGGGCCATTGTCATTCCAACATTTCCCTGATCTGTATTTCACTGGGTATTTCTTCAGAGACCCAGAAGAAAGGTTTTGTGAGGACAGTAGAGACGCTGCCACAGTGTGGGGGGAGGAGGGGTTTCAAATTAACTGCCATTAACCAAAACCAATCATAATAATAGTGACTGCTTTTCCCCATAGCTGTGTCTCCCCAGCAGCCCCAAACCCCTTGTCCCTGTCTCTTTCTCCCTATGCTTTCCTGTCCCACAGGCCTCTTCCTTGCCTGGCTTAGAGTTTCTGAGAGGCCAGACATGAGTTCACAGTGAATCAAAGGAAGGAGAAACAGCCAACCACTCGGTAGTGATGTGGAACCACAGGACAGATCTGCCTCCTACCCTAGACAGTTGGCTCTCTGTTCACCAAAGAAAGTGCCTCTCAGCCAGCAGCCCTGTGTACCTGGTAGATGCCAAACAGATTATGTCCCAGTCTCTGGAGGAAGCCAGTGTCGGTGCGGTACCTCAGCAGGGCGCTGTTTCTCCAATGCTGCATGGGGGACTTGTTGGGCACATGCCAGATGCCCAGGTCCTTGGCCTGGATGTCATAGTAGCCGGGGTTCTGGAAAGCAACAGACACTGAGCCTGACCAGGCCAGGAGGTACCAGGATGCAGAAGGTCCACATGTGCAGCCTCAGCTGGGCTGAGAGCTCTGGGATCAGTAGGCAGATGGCCAGCCATGCTCAGACACCCCACTCCCAGCTGATGATCCCACCACCACCCAGGGCCCTAACAGCCTTGTTGAGAGGAAGTTGTGATTCAAGGCATGTATTTCTCTTTTCTTCTCCAGCCCTTCCCCACATCCCCACCTTCCAGCCCTCCCTCCTGCAGGCTGGTGGCCAGCCACACTCCACACCTCACCCTCACCCAAGTGGGAGGGAAGTGGCACCAAACTTGCTGTCATTGCTCGTGGCCGCCTCTGCAGATCCAAAGGTGTTGTAGTCGGCCCAGTTGCCGACCCCCTCTGGGTAGTCTGCTTTGCTGCCCTGCTGACTGGACCAGCGATCGCCCACCGTGCACTTCCCACGCATGTCATTCTCGTGCACGCTGGCCACCAGGGTCCAGCCGCCACCCCCAGAGGTCATGTCACAGAAGGTCTGGTAGACAACACGATTCTTGGTGCGGAGAAAATACAGGCCATCTGTAGAGAGAACCAGCCCAGAGCCTCCCTGTCTGAGAGCTCAGAGTTCATCTCAGCCCCGTGAATAGAAAAGCCCTAGGAAGTCAAAAGTACACTCAGAAGACTCCAACACATACTTGCTGGAAGATGATGCTCCACACATCTTGTGTTCTGCTCACCTATGAGCAGAGGCACTGACTGCCTTGGCTTCACACTATCTTTACAAAGAGTTTGTAGAGCAAATAGCCTTAGAAGAGACAGAGATGGTATCTCCCTCTCGACAGTGCCACCCTGTGGCCAGGAGAGGCCAGAAATCAGCACATGCCACATCTGATTCTACAGCAGGATGGGGCCTCTGTGCAGCTCAGGGCAAAGGTTGTGCCCATTTCATAAGATTCAGCTTCCCTAAGCTCAGAGTTCCCCTCCTGTTCACAAGCTTGCAGGAGACTGGCTCCACGGTGGCATCCTGGTGACCTTGCACATTTGCGCATAGGCCACATAGGGACAGCTGACCTAAGTCTTGGCAGAAAGCCTGTGGTCTTCCCGAAACATGGAAAGATGGGAACCTTGTGAGGAGCTGCAACAAGGTCACTTCTCAGCCCCCCTCCCTATCTTTCGTGGAGGCTGTCATGAGACAGCTGTCATGACTGTGTCATCATCTCCCAGGTTCTGAAGAGGTATGAGGCTTTTTGCCTCACTCGCCCCCACCCCGTAGGGTACACAGGCTATGAAACAGCTATGGCAGCATGGACTGGCTCCTCAGCCACCGCCCATGTTGTGTTGTCACTCGCCCTCTTTTCTGTGCTGTCTTGTGGGACAACGGATGGGAAAAGCTGACACTTTTGCCGATCTTGAACTTGCTATCTATGTGAGTAATAAACTCTCTGGCTCCAAAAAGGGCTTGTTGTTTCCTTGCCAGCCACATTTGTCAGCCAGCTTGACAAACCCACTACTTGGGCAGATGTCACCTGGCCCAGTACAAGAAAATGCTGATGCTCTGGCTACTGCTATTTCTGTGATTAATAAAGCTCTTTGTCTCTGGCTCAGGAGTTTCAGGTTTTCTGCCAGCATCTATAAACCTGGGGCAAGTAGGGGCAAATCTTAGACTCATCACAGTTCTTGCCACCACAAGTGCCACCATAAGTGTCACGAGGAACACTGCATTCTCTCTGTGTTCAGAAGATTTTGTGACTGGAATGGGACACAAAAGCCTCAAAATTCCCACTAGAAACCTCCTTGAGTAGGAGCTGGGGGCAGAACAGGCGTCACATGGATATGTCCCTCCTGATTTCCATGACTGGGCTCTGTTGAGCTAAAAAGTGGCTTCAAAGAGAGAATGCTGAGTTGGTTCATTACTCACCACCTACACTATGGCAGCGTTCCTTGATTTCTTTGCAGCTTCTAGGCAGGGAAGAAAAGGAGAACCCACAGGTTTCGAATTCCCTCGAGAGCATCTCAAGAGAAGAGGCTGCTGCTAGAAAATGTGAGAATGAGTCTCATTAAAAGTCTGACCACTGAGGCCATCTTTCCTAGCCAACCTCTGCCCCTGTATCAACTCATCACTGTGCTCTGAAGTCCCAGGAGGTCAGGGATTCCCTATGCTAAGACGGTCTGATCCAACAGCTGGTATAGGTTAAACACCTGGAATCTTCCACTCTACTAACTTTAATTAAATACCTACTGTGTGAACTACCTAGACACCGGACAAAGACAATTTGACACATTTCTTCAAGAGACTACATTCTACAGGGAAGGAGCACATGGAAAGGGACCCAACTGAGATGGGAGGGCAAACCCACCAACGGGGGTGAGGCCTGGGAACTTGCTGGGGAAGGGACCAGCTGTAACTCAGAGCAGGCTGATTTTGCTGGGAGAATGGGAGCTGGCCACAGGACAGGAAGGAAAGGGGAGAGTACACCCCAGGAAGAGAAGAAAGAACACGAGATGGCCTGAAGCAATAACAGAGCCCAGCCCAGCCCAGCCCTGCCTGCCAAAAACTACAGGTCAGTCACTTACTGCGGCTGGAACATATGTTGTAATACAAAGAGGTCTGGAAACCAAAGCTGAAATATTAACAGAGGCCAGTGGATGAAGGGCCGTGTATATTAGTCTAAAAGCCTAGAAATTATTCCAAAAGCCTGGCAGAGTGGGAAAAAGTGTAAAATTGCAGGACTCAGGCCAGGCGCGGTAGCTCATGCCCGTAATCCCAGCACTTTGGGAGGCCAAGGAGGGTGGATCACAAGATCAGGAGTTCAAGAACAGCCTGGCCAATATGGTGAAACCCCATCTCTACTAAAAATACAAAAAGTAGCTGGTTGTGGTGCTGCACACCTGTAATCCCAGCTACTGGGGAGGCTGAGGCAGGAGAATCTCTTGAACCCAGGAGACGGAGGTTGCAGTGAGCCGACATCGTGCCACTGCACTCCAACCTGGGCGACAGAGCAAGACTCCGTCTCAAAAAAAAAAAAATTACAGGATTCAAGGTAAAACCCAGACAACCCCTGATGGCAGTGCCTCCTTGAGCAGACAGTTAACATCTCTGATCCTTTTTCTTCATCTTTAAGATGTCATTAATAACTTCTTTATACTCATGGAGATCAAATGAGATGACATATGTAAATGTGCTTTTTTTAACTGATGGATTGAAATAAACAATAAACCCAGTATCAATGAAAAAATATCACTATTGTGCCTACTGGAAGAATAGAATTGTGAGGATTCTATTCTCACAATATCCTCCTCTGCGACTAGAGGAGGGTGTACCCTGGACACAGCACTGATCACCCAGCTCCCTCTGGAGATCCCAAGGCCAAGGCCACAAGAGCAGCTGAGCAGGGACACAGTTCTTACTCTCTCACTCCATGAACCCCTCACAGCCACAGAAGCAGAGAATCAAGCCCCGGGAAATACCTGAGCTAACATCCTGACTGCTTCAGACCAGACCCCAGGAGAGGCCAGATATCAGCACCCAGCCCACACCTCAAGTTGGCTGCCTAGCCAGGGTTCCGTGCCTCTCCAGGACTTCCCCTTTGGCCCTTGACTTCAGAGCCCTGCCCAGCTGTACTCCCTCCAGGCCTTGCACAGCAGAGGGGAGCCCAGGAAACCGCAGCTCCTACTCTCTGAAGCGATTTACCTGCACTGCACCCACTGGTGGCCACAGAGAAGAATAATAGGAAGCAGAGTCTGGTCATTGTCCTCTAAGAAAAAACAAGATGCACAAGGTCACTGGCTGGCCCTTCCTTTGTCAGCCTCTCATTCTTACTTCCTGACCTTTCTGAGTCAGGAATCCTCAAATGGAAAGTGATGGTCTTATGAGCATTCTAGAACCTCCTGGAATATCCCCCACGGCTGTCCAACACTACAAATACCCAAGGGGCCATGGGCTCATTTCCCTGAAACTCTAAATCTCTAAAACTGAGACCTGAGCTGGCATCATTGCTCCCACACACGTGGATCAAAAACACTTTTCTCACCAGCATGGACAGCATCCTTACAGGTGCCAGGAGCTGATAGTTCCCTTCCGGTGGACACTCAGAGCTCCCCTGCAGAGGATCCTGATGAATGGTGAAGTGCTGGTCCCTTTATGTGGAGAGCTGTGGAGAGCCAAACCACCTGAGCCCTGCCCAACCCATCCCTGACCAGCCTAGGCTGCTAGCCCCTCCCTCTGATGCCCTTCCCTCTGAGGGTACCTGAGCCTGGGACTATGGAAATGAGAAAGGACGTGCGACTGGCTGGAGGAGCAGGGAGCTGTGTTCCTGGCCACACAGGTGACTGTCGCCATCTGAGGAGGGGCGTCCTGCTTTGCCAGGGCAGGCCATACAATGTAGCAATATCTAATCAGATTCGTGGATAGGTCACAATCCTCCCCTGCGTTCTCCCTCTCCCACCTCCCCCAGATGCCCTGGCGCCCTAGACACAGCTCTGTCAAGAAATCATCCTTTTAGACTGAGGTGACACCTCATGAAAAATAAATTAATTAATTAAGAATAATAATTGGCCAGGTGCAGTGGCTCACACCTATAATCATAGCACTTTGGGAGGCCGAGGTGGGCGGATTACCTGAGGTCACGAGTTCAAGACCAGCCAACGTGGTGCAACCCTGTCTCTACTAAAAATACAAAAATTTAGCTGGGTGCAGTGGCGTGCACCCGTAATCCCAGCTACTCTGGAGGCTGAGACAGGAGGACTACTTGAATCCAGGAGGTGGAGGTTGCAGTGAGCCGAGATCACACCACTGCACTCCAGCCTGGGCAACAGAGCAAGACTTCACCTCAAAATAATAATAATAATAATAATAACAATAATAATAATAATAATTTAAATAAATAAATAAATGAGGAAAAGAAGACATCATCCTTCCAATCTTTCCTCTAATTTCTCTATGAAGCCTTCCCTGACACCCCTATCCCCAGACAAAGCTGATGGATCCTTCCTTTGTCCCACTATACATTGTCTAAACACTAATTATTGCATGTATCCTGCTGTAATTTTATTGTTTTATTAACTGTTTAGAAACAATTTAAAATTTATTAAATGTTGCAAAAATAACAATAGTATAAAACCACACATATGCCCTTTACCTAGATTCAACTATTGTTAATATTTCACCCCATTTGCTTTATCATTCATGCTCTCTCTCTCTATATATATAGATATATATAGATATATGTATATAAAATACACCCACCCACACACAAAATTTTTTTCTGAACCATTTGAGGATAAGTTACATACATCATGGGCTTTTACCTTTAAATAAATGTGTATGGGTTTTTTTTTATTTTGTTTTGTTTTTTGAGACAGAGCCTTGCTGTGTCACTCAGGTTGGAGTGCAATGGCGTGGTCTCAGCTCACTGCAACCTCCGCCTCCCAGGTTCAAGCGATTCTCCTGTCTCAGCCTCCCAAGTAACTGGGATTACAGGCACCCACCACCACGCCCAGTTAATTTTTGTATTTTTAGTAGATATGGGGTTTTGCCATCTTGGCCAGGCTGGTCTTTAACTCGTGACCTCGTGATCCACCTGCCTCGGCCTCCCAAGTGTTGGGATTACAGGTGTGAGCCACCATGCCTGGCCAACTGTGTGTTTTCTAATAATAGGAATATGTCATGTATAACCACAGTACAATTATCAACATCATATTGTTAAAAACTCTTTTTTTGGGCTAGGCACAGTGACTCACACCTGTAATCCCAGCACTTTGGGAGGCCGAGGCGGGTGGATCATCTGAGGTCAAAAGATCGAGACCAGCCTGATCAACATGGAGAAACCTCATCTCTACCAAAAATACAAAATTAGCCGGGCCCAGTGGTGCATGCATGTAATCCCAGCTACTCAGGAGGCTGAGGCAGGAGAATCACCTGAATCCAGGAGGCAGAGGTTGCAGTGAGCCAAGATTGCACCATTGCACTCCAGCCTGGGCAACAACAGTGAAACTCCAAAAAAAAAAAAAAAAAAAAAAGAGTGAAACTCCACCTCAAAAAAAAAACAAAAACAAAAACAACTCTTTTCTTTTCTGTAGAAACAGGGTCTCCCCATGTTGCCCAGGCTACTCCTGAACTCCTGACCTCAAACGATCCTCCTGCCTCAGCCTGCCCAAGTGCTGGGATTACGGGCATGAACCACCGAGCCAGCCTGTTAACTCTTTTTAACGTAACTGATACTTCCCTAGAGTACATCAGCCCAGGGGTCATGGTGAGTTAGCATTAATGAGACAGGAATTTCTCTGGCTTTCATGCCCTCCCATTGTAAGGAGACTTCTGGTCCCCTTTCAAGTCCATAATCCCAAGGGGCATCTTGTGTGTGCTAACAAACATTTCTCCATTCCACACATACTCCCAGACCACCCTGACTCCTTTCAGCACTGCCTACTGAAACCACAGTAGGCACACACCACAGCTGAATGCCAACCGTATGATTTGGCATCCCTGCTGCCTCTGATGCTGGACCTGGTGTCGGGACAAGTTGCTGGTGTTTAACGCGCTGCTTCCTCTCACTCCCAGGCTTCCAGCACGTCTCTTGCTATTCAAGGCACAGAAGTCATCCACCTCTTAGGGTGCTGGAGAAGGGAAACGCCTCACTGCTCCCATGATGGGCACCAGACCGGGACATGTCTCCAAGTGTCTCAGTGACCTCAGTGACACTGCTCTTTCAGTGTCTCTTGCTGTCTCTCTCTCTCTTGGACTCAGACAGGAATCTAAGGAGACAAGGATAGAGGACAAACCTGGAAGATGTCATACTACTCTGATGGACCGTTGTCTCTGAATGCTAAGATAGTATTATTGGAAAGATTTTGTAAGCTCCTTCTCATGAAACTTTTGAATTTTCTTATTTGAGTACTTATATAGGTATTTGCTTAATACCTGTCTCCTTCTTTATAAAGACAGAATCTATGTCTGTGGTTGTCCACCAGATGTCCAGGCCTATGCACAATGCCTGGACACGCAGTGGGCCTTCAATATGCATTAGTTGAATGAAAGAAATTGACTGCAGGTGGTACTAAAAAACACACATGAACGCTTCCTCCAATCCAAAAAAATTTCTAGGAATGAAAATGCCAATGCAAAATTTTACAATTTTCTCCCCTTTGTTGTAATTACTCTAAGCCATGTTTCCACCATCAAATATTCAATAAAAGTTAGAATGCATGCAACAGCTTGGTGTTTACCAATGCTTTGGAGGAAAAAAGGAAGATATGTGGTGTCCTGTTTGGGAAGGAACAACAGGACAAAGGAAACCAGAGAAAAACAATGGCAGCCCCAAACAGATGGATGATAAAGAATAGATGAGAGCCCAGGAACTGGCTGAAATGCAGAAACACACAGGAGAAAAATAGGTCTCCTTGGCACTCTTCAGTTGAATTGGGTAATTTTCTACAGTAGATTTTTCCCTCAGTACCAGAACTACTGGGAATGGCAATGAAAACGTAGCTGGAAGAAAGGGGACCTGAGGCTTCCATTACATATTCATAAACGTTTATTATCCACTTAGTACCTTTCTTTGTAAATTCTGGATTTTTTTTTTTTTTTTTTAAGACAAAGTCTCACTCTGTTGCCCAAGCTGGAGTGCAGTGGCATGATCTTGGCTCACTGCAACCTCCGCCTCCAGAGTTCAAACGATTCTCCTGCCTCAGCCTCCTGAGTAGCTAGGACTACAGGCATGCACCACCATCCCCAGCTAATTTTTGTATTTTTAATAGAGACGGGGTTTCACTATGTTGGCCAGGCTGGTCTTGAACTCCTGACCTCATGATCCGCCTGCCTCAGCCTCCCAAAGCACTGGGATTACAGGCATGAGCCACCACGCCCGGCCAATTCTGGATATTTTAAATTTCATTTTTAATACCTCTGGCGTTAATTTTCATGTAAATCTGAGCTGAACATCTAAATTGATCTTTCTTCATCTTGCAAATTTTTTTTCCCAACATTGTTTATGGATTGTTTTCCATCATAATTTTTTTTTTCTTTTTGAGATGGAGTTTCGCTCTGGTTGCCCGGACTAGAGTGCAATGTAACGATCTCAGCTCACTGCAACCTCTGCTTCCCAGGTTCAAGCGATTCTCCTGCCTCAGCCTCCCAAGTAGCTGGGATTACAGGTATGTGCCACCACGCCTGGCTAATTTTGTATTTTTAGTAGAGACAGGGTTTCACTATTTTGGTCAGGCTGACCTCAAACTCCTGACCTCAGGTGACCCACCCACCTCAGCCTCCCAAAGTGCTGGGATTACAGGGATGAGCCACTCCACCCGGCCTTCCATCACAATTAGTGCCTTTAGTAGGCATTAAATGAGTTCTTATTTAGGGTCAATTCATCTATTTTTGTACCAGTACTATGTTGTTTAAATTATTAGAGCTTAACAACATATTGTGATTCCAAGAAGGCTAATGCCTACATTTACACGTACATATAAAATAGTTGTTTATCAAATGCAAAACCTTATTAAGTGCTTCTTTGGTCCAGGCATAGTGGCTCACAACTGTAATCCCAGCACTTTGAGAAGCTGAGGTGGGAGGATGACTTGAGCCCAGGAGTTCCAGAACAGCCTGGGCAACATAGTGAGACCCTGTCTCTTAAAAAAAAAAAAATTAGCCAGGTGTGGAGATTTGCACCTGTAGGCCCAACTACTCAAGAGACTGAGGCAGGAAGATCACTTGAGCCCAGAAGGTTTAGGTGGCAGTGAGTAATGATTGTGCCACCAAACTCCAGCCTGGGCCACAGAAAAAAAAAAAAAAAAAAAAAAGTTTATTTTTTATTCTTCCTTGTATATTTATTTCAGACTAACTTTAAAAATCAAAGACCAGGCCAGGCATGGTGGCTCACACCTGTAATCCCAGCACTTTGGGAGGCCAAGGTGAGCAGATTCGCTTGAGTTCAGGAGTTCAAGACCAGCCTGGTCAATATGGCAAAACCCCATCTCTACAAAAAATATAAAAATTACCCATGAGTGGTGGCACACACCTGTAGTCCCAGCTACTCAGCAGGCTGAAGCAGGAGAATTGCTTGAACCTGAGAGGCAGAGGTTGCAGTGAGCCAAGATTACACCACTGCACTCCAGCCTGAGTGACAGAGCAAGACTCCATCTCACAAAAAAATTATAATAATAATAATAACCCTTTTTAATATATAGTTCAGAGCTAGTTATTTCCTTATATGTCTAATTTCCTCATTTGCTCATCTTGGACAAGTATCAGCAACCTTTTTTCTATAAAGGACCAGATAACAAATACAATAGACTTTATGGCCACATAAGTCTTTGTTGCATATTCTTCTTTCTTTTTTGTTTGCTTGCTTGCTTATTTTTAACAATTTTTATGTGAAACCCTTCTTAGCTCACTGGCCATGCAAGACCAGGCCATGGTCTAGAGTTTGCCGACCCCTGATCTTGAAGACAAGCAAAGGGTATCAATATTATTCTCTTCTGTTTTTCCACCCACCCACCTCCTCCGGGAATCTATCACAAGACCTGGTCTGCAGTAGAATCTTTGTATAAATTTGTTAAAAAAAAATAAATCTGGCCAGGCACGGTGGCTCACGCCTGTAATCCCATCCCTTTGGGAGGCCAAGGTGGGCGGATCACTTGAAGTCAGGAGTTCGAGACCAGCCTGGCCAAAATGATAAAACCCCATCTCTACTGAAAGTACAAAAATTAGCCAGGCATGGTGGCTTGTGCTGGTAGTCCCAGCTACTCAGGAAGCTGAGACACAAGAATCGCATGAACCTGGGAGGTGAAGTTGCAGTGAGTGAAAATCATGCTACTGCACTTCAGCCTGAGTGACAGAGGGAGACTGTCTCAAAAAAAATAAAAATAAAAAACACATGCACACACACATACACACACACACACACACAAATTAGCCAGGCATGGTGGTGCGTACCTGTAGTCCCAGCTATTCAGGAGGCCAAGGCGGGAGAATCACTTGAGCCTGGGAGGTCGAGGCTGCAATGAGCCGTGAGCATGCCACTGCACTCCAGCCTGGGCAACAGAGCAAAACCCTGTCTCAAAATAAATAAATAAATAAAATAATCTGCCTCCTGAGACTAATTATTCCATTTGGGACTGTTTTTTTATTGTAAAAATAAATCTTATGTTCTTTTGTGCTAAATGTGTCCTCCATTGGTGGTGTTTCAATTGTCTGGTAAGAGAAATGCAAAATTCCTAGGAAGAGCCCACACCTGCAGATGCAGGCCATTCCTGCTGGAAATCGTATCGTTGGAGAGACTAGGAGATGGAGTAACCCATGAGTGCCTAAACTACAGGCACCTTGGTCTTTAGAGGCTGTGTTAGACCAGGAAAGAAAGAGTGAGGCAGGGTGTACAGAAGTTACCGTCACCTGGAACCTTCGCAACCTTCACTACCACCTACTTACAATTCATCATCCCCACTCTGCCCAAGAGCCCTAGGGGGAAGGCTGTCCCTTCAACAAGTCTGTGTTTCCTCATAAGTAAAATAGGGGTAGCAATTGAGGTCCACATTTCCTTGTCCAAAACTCTGCACCAGATGAGTTTTAGAATTCAAAAAGTTAAAGATTTGCAAAAGAAACAGTTTGAACATACCATATATAGCTAACATCTCCAAGAGAATCTAAGGCAACCCTTGTAATAGAATATGGTATAGCTTTTTTGGAATTTTAGAATTGTGGATAAGGGATCGTGGACTTGTACTGACCTTATAGAACTGTTGTAAGGTTCAAATAACCATGCACTTTGTACACTATAAAACATTAAGAAAACATTAGATCATATTAATTTCTTTTTCATTGTTGGGCTCACCATCTCCTCCCTAAGGCCTGCTCCCCAGATACTGTGGCATCAAAGGGAAGCCCTCCTGAATATGCTTTTTGTGTCAAATGGCTGTGGGCTTGGGATGAAGGAAGGGTCAAATTACAGTAGGATCTGGGGAAAACACCGCTGGCCCAAAGTTTACTCTGCATGTCACAAAATGCTCTGTTTCCAGGAATCATCAATTGTTCCATAAGTTCTTGAGGTCAATGCCTTCCCATTACTGTAAATTATCATGGTGATGTCAGTCCAAATTTCTAAATATTTCCCTGGCAATAAAACAAATTTCTATAGTTTTTTTCTGCAATATAAAATACTTCTAGGTCAGGTGAGGTGGCTCACATCTGTAATCCCAGCACTTTGGGAGGTCAAAGCAGGCAGATCACCTGGGATCGGGAGTTTAAGACCAGCCTGGCCAATATGGTGAAACTCCATCTCTACTAAAAATACAAAAATTAGCCGGGTGTGGTGGTGGGCGCCTGCAATCCCAGCTGCTCAGGAGGCTGAGGCAGGAGAATCGCTTGAACCTGGGAGGTGGAGGTTTCAGTGAGCTGAGACGGCACCATTGCACTTTAGCCTGGGCAATAAGAGCAAAACTCCATTTAAAAAAAAACAACTTCTAAAAAGTAAAGTGATGGCCAGGCATGGTGGCTCACACCTGTAATCCCAGCACTTTGGGAGGCTGAGGTAGGAGGGCTGCTTGAAGCCAGGAGCAGAACTTGAGACCAGCCTGGGAAATATAGTGGGACCCCATTTCTACAAAAAAAAAAAAAAAAAATTAGCCAGGCATAATGGTGCATGTCTGTGGTCCCAGTTACTTGGAAGGCTAAGGTGGGAGAACTGCTTGAGCCCAGGAGGTTGAGGCTACAGTGAGCCAGTGCATTCCAGCCTGGATGACAGAGCAAGACTCTGTCTCAAAAAAAAACAAAAAACAAAAAACCGTAAGTGATAACAACTGCATGAAAAATAAGTAAAAATTATTACAGCATGCAAAAAGGATTCAATGAAGTATATTTATTATTAAATGTGTTTCAATATCACCCCAATACTAATGATTTATTTATTTAGCTGTGATAAAACTGGGAAATCCTAATTGTTGTACTAAATTACAAAATGTGCCCTGAAAATTCAGGAAATGGAACCCATTCTATTTCTCCTGGAAAACATATCACTGTGAAAGCTTATTCTACTTGTAATTTTTGTGCATTTCCACTGGTGGTTGAAATGGAAAGAGGAGCCTGAGAAAAAGATTTATACCTCCTTCTGGTTAATCATATGAATTCAGACTGGTCTCTTTACTTCTCCAGGAGTTACTATTCTCACCTGTTAAGTAGCGATAAGGGGTTTGCTGAAAACCAGTGAGATGAGGAAACCTTTAAGGATAAGATAGGGAATGCAGGGATTTGAGAGTGTGTTCTCAGTGTTATTCCAAAAATGCTTATTACTCTTTTCTCTCTCTGTTTATTGTTTGTTTGTTTTTGTTTGTTTTTGTTTGTTTCTTTGTTTTTTGTCTTGCTCTGTCGCCCAGGCTGGAGTGCAGTAGCGCGATCTCGACTCACTGCAACCTCTGTCTCCTGGGCTCAAGCGATTCTCCTGCCTCAGCCTTCTGAGTAGCTGGGATTATAGGTGCCCACCACCATGCCCAGCTAATTTTTTGTATTTTTAGTAGAGGTGG
The DNA here is from genome assembly GCF_028885655.2 of Pongo abelii. Classification (NCBI taxonomy): domain Eukaryota; kingdom Metazoa; phylum Chordata; class Mammalia; order Primates; family Hominidae; genus Pongo; species Pongo abelii. The sequence goes on along the minus strand of NC_071985.2, from coordinate 89,385,002 downwards.
GTTTTCGCCATGTTGCCCAGGCTGGTCTCGAACTCCCCACTTCAATTGATCCGCCCGCCTTGGCCTCCCACAGTGCTGGGACTACAGGTGTGAGCCACTGCGCCCGGCCTTCTTATTACTCTTACTCAAGCAACATCACAGTGCATTTGGGAGACATGTTTTCCATTTTTACTCCAAGTTGGAAGAAACTTTTCTCAGCCAAAGACCTTTAAAATTCATCCTATCCACAGAGCACAGTGGAGCCTGCAGCCTTCTAGCAAAGGACCTTGATCCAGCACCAGGGGAAGAATGATAGAGCTGAAGCACCCATTCCTGGGCTCACAGCAAAGGAAGGCCCAGATCCAAGAGAGTCCTCTGAGCACACACCCAAACAAGGATAAAGACCCAGAAATAAAGGCCCAGGAGTAAAAAGTGGACGAAGACAGTATGGCAGCATGGTTAGGAAAGCAAACACTTACCATTCCCTTGGGGAAGCTCCATTTCCCCAGTTATAAAGTGAAGATATTAAGGCCTCTCACAGGGTTATTATGAGCATCAAATGGAATGACATGTGTTAACACTTTAGAGCCTATAAAACCCACACAAATACTAGATAACATTAAACTGCTTTGGAGTTGTGGAACATACCATCTGCTCCTTCATGTCTGCTCCCCAGATAATGTGGCATCAAAGGGAATCCTCAGCCAACCCAAACTCACCTGAATGAGCCTTGCTTTGTCAAATGGGCTGTAGTTTTGGGAGGAAGGAGAGGGAGGGAAAGGGCGCAGGCGATAAGCTGGACCTGTGCAGGTGTCCTGCTGGCCTAGGTTCTCCTGCTGTCCTTTGTAGTTCAGAAAAGTCCTGTTTCCAGGAATCACTTATTGATCCTTGTGTTTCCTAATTAATGCCAGATCTTCACCAAGACTGGGTTTGGTGTAAAAATAGTTCAGTATCTTGTTAGTAATAAACTATTTTAATTAGCCAGGCATAGTGTCGGACACCTGTAATCCCAGCTACTCAGGAGGCTGAGGGAGGAGAATCGCTTGAACCCAGGAGGTGGAGGTTGCAGTAAGCCAAGATGGTGCCACTGCACTCCAGCCTCAGCGACAGAGCAAGACTCTGTCTCAAAAAAAAAAAAAAAAAAAAAATTTTTAATGTTTTGACTGTGCCAGGCGTGGTGGCTCATGCCTGTAATCCCAATACTTTGGAAGGCTGAGGCGGGTGGATCACAAGGTCAGGAGTTCAAGACCAACCTCTCCAAGATAGTGAAACCCCATCTCTATTAAAAATACAAAAAGATTAGCCAGGTGTGCTGGCAGGCATCTGTAATCTCAGCTACTCGGGAGGCTGAGGCAGAGAATTGCTTGAACCTGGGAGGTGGAGGTTGCAGTGAGCCAAGATCATGCCACTGCATTCCAGCCTGGACGACAGAGCAAGACTCCATCTCAAAAAAAAAAAAAAGAAAAGAAAAAAGGGCCAGGCGCGGTAGCTCACACCTGTAATCCCAGCACTTTGGGAGGCCAAGGCAGGTGGATCACGAGGTCAGGAGTTTGAGACCAGCCTGGCCAATATGGGGAAACCCCTTCTCTACTAAAAATACAAAAAAAAATTAGCTGGGTGTGGTGATGCGTGCCTGTAGTCCCAGCTACTCGGGAGGCTGAGGCAGAAGAATCCTTGAACCCGGGAGGCAAAGGTTGCAGTGAGCCAAGATCGTGCCACTGCACTCCAGCCTGGGCAACAGAGGGAGACTCCAACTCAAAAAGAAAAAAAAACAAAAATGTTTTGACTGGAGTTCAAAAATTGTTTCAAAACTTTGTTGCAATTTTTAAAATATTTCTCCAAATTAAAATGTTTGGAAGACTGCCCAAACAATATAAACAAATTCAATTGAAACATGCATTTAACTTTTATAAACTTATATTTATCACTCAACAACAAAAAAGCAAGCAACCCAGTTAAAAATTTGGGCAAAGTAGGACTTACAGTATGATATTGGAAAAAAAAATGGACAAAGGACTTGGATAGATATTTCTTCAAAGAAGATATACAAATGGCCAACAAGCACATGAAAAGATATTCAACACCACTCATCATTAGGGAAATGCAAATCAAAACTACAGTGAAATACCACTTCACACCCTTTAGGATGGTTATTACCACGGAGAGGGAGGGAGGTGAACAGAAAACAAGAAATGTTGATATGAATGGGCCGGGCACAATGGCTCACGCCTGTAATCCCAACACTTTAGGAGGCCAAAGTGGGTGGATCATTTGAGGTCAGGAGTTCGAGACCAGCCTGGCCAACATGGTGAAACCCCATCTCTACTAAAAACGTACAAAAATGTGCTGGGCATAGTGGTGTGCACCTGTAATCTCAGCTACTCGGGAGGCTGAGGCAGAAGAATCGCTTGAATCCAGGAGGCAGAGGTTGCAGTGAGCCAAGATCACACCATTGCACTCCAGCCTGGGTGACAAGAGCAAAACTCCATCTCAAAAAAAAAAAAAAAGAAAGAAATGTTGGTATGAAGGTAGAGAAATTGGAACCCTTATGAATTGCTGGTGGGAATGTAAAATGGTGCAACCTCTGCAGAAAACAATATGGCAGGTCCTCAGAAAAGTAAACAGAATTCAGCTGGGCACAATGACCCATGCCCATAATCCCAGCTCTTTGGGAGGCCAATGCAAGAGACTCGTTTGAGGTCAGGAGTTGGAGTCCAGCCTGGGAAATGCAGTGAAACCCCTATTACTATTTTAAAATATTTTTTTAAGAAAAAAATTAGCCAGGTGTGGTGGCACATGCCTATAGTCCTAGCTACTCAGGAGCCTGAGGGTGGAAGGATCACCTGAGCCCAGGAGCTTTAGCTTACAGTGAGCTCTGATGGTGCCACTGCACTCCAGGTTGAGCAACAGAACAAGACCCAGTCCCAAAAATAAAAATAATAATAATAAACAGAATTACCACATAATCCAGCAATCCTACTTTTGGGTATATACTAAAAGAATTAAAAGCAAGGGCTTTCAATTTAACAGATATTTGTACATCCATGTTCATAGCAGCATTTTCCACAATAGCCAAAAAGTATAAACAACCCAAACGTTCAGCAACAGATGAATGGATAACAAAACATGGTATTAGGAGTCTCTCTGAACATATTCTAGTTCTGGAGGCTGCTTGATTCACAAATTACAGAAAATAAAAATAAATATAAATATAAATATGCTTTTTTAAAGAGATGGGGTTCTGCCATGTTGCCCAGGCTGGCCTCAAACTCCTGAGCTCAAGCAATCTGCCAGCTTCGGGCTCCCAAAGTGCTGGGATTACAGGCGTAGGCCAATATGCCCAACCAAAAATAATTTTTTTTAATGTGGTATGTACAGCCAATGAAGGAAGGAAAGTCTGACAGATGGTACAACATGAATGAACCTTGAAGATTATGCTAAGTGAAATAAGTCAGAAACAAAAAGATAAATACTGAATGATTCCACTTATAGGAGGTACCTATAAAAATCAAATACACAAAGACAGAAAGTAGAACAGTGATTACCAGGGGCTGGAATTGGCAGGCAGGAATGGGGAGGTGTGGTGTTTTTCTTCAATTTCAATGGCTTTAGAGGTACAAGTGGTTTTTTATTACAGGGATGAATTGTACAGTGGTGAAGTCTGGGATTTTAATGTACCCATCACCTGAGTAGTGTACATTGTACCCAATAGGTGGTTCTTCATCCCTCACCCCCTCTCACTCTCTACCCTTCTGAGTCTCCAAAGTCCATTATATCCATCTGTATGCTTTTGTGTACCCATGGCTTGGCTCCCACTCATAAGTAAGAACATGCACTATTTGGTTTTCGATTCCTGAGTTACTTCACTTACAATAATGGCATCTAGTCCCTTCCAAGTTGCTGCAAAAGACATTGTTTTATTCTATTTTATGGCTGAGTAGTATTCCACGGGGTATATGTATATATGTTATATACACATACCATATTTTCTTTTTTTTTTCTTTTTTTTTTTTTTTTTGAAACAGAGTTTTGCTCTTGTCACTCAGGCTAGAGTGCAATGGCATGATCTTGGCTCACTGCAACCTCCACCTCCCAGATTCAAGCGATTCTCCTGCTTCAGCCTCCCGAGTAGCTGGGACTACAGGTGCCTGCCACCACGCCTGGCTAATTTTTGTATTTTTGGTAGAGATGGGGTTTCACCATGTTGGTGAGGCTGGTCTCATACTCCTGATCTCAGGTGATTCACCCGCCTCAGCCTCTCAAAGTGCTGGGATTACAGGCGTGAGCCACTGCGCCTGGCCCATATACCATATTTTCTTTATCCATTCATCAGTTGATGGGCACTTAGGTTAATTCCATGTCTTTGCAATTGTGAATTGTGCAATAAGCATACACTTGCAGCTGTCTTTTTGATAGAATGACTTCCTTTCCTTTGGGTAGATACCTAGTAGTGGGACTGTTGGAGAAATAGGAAGTTATTGATTAAAGGATATAGTATGATTGGAGGTAAAATATACCCAGTTTTTCAAAAAATAGGTATAGTATGAGATGATGAAAAGCTCTGGATATAAATACTGGTAATTATTGCTCAACAATGTAAATGTACTGAATGCCATAGAACTCTATACTTTTTTTTTTTTTTGAGACAGTCTCAGTCTGTCATCCAGGCTGGAGTGCACTGGTGTGATCTTGGCTCACTGCAACCTCTGCCTCCCAGATTCAAGTAATAGAACTCTACACTTAAGGCACTTAAAGCAGTGGCTCATGTCTGTAATCCCAGTACTTTGGGAGGCTGAGGCAGGTGGATCACTCGAGGCCAGGAGTTCAAGACCAGCCTGGCCAACATGGCAAGACCCTGTCTGTACTAAAAATACAAAAATTAGCCAGGTGTGGTGGTGCATGCCTGTAATCCCAGCTACTTGGAAGGCTGAGGCACGAGAATCGCTTGAACCCAGGAGGCAGAGGTTGCACTGCACTGAGATCATGTCACTGCCCTCCAGCCTGGGCAACAGAGTGAGACTCTAAAAAAAAAAAAAAACAAAAAGCCTCTACACTTAAATACGGCTATGATAATAAATTTTTTTATGTATTTTTTACCACAATAAAAAGTTCTTATTGAAAATAATTTATGTTTGGCTGGGCGCAGTGGCTTACACCTGTAATCCCAGCACTTTGGGAAGCCAAGGCAGGCAGATCACCTGAGGTCAGGAGTTCGAGACCAGCCTGGCCAACATGGTGAAACCCTGTCTCTACTAAAAACACAAAAAATTAGCTGGACATGGTGGTGGGCGCCTGTAATCCCAGCTATTTGGGAAGCTGAGGCAGGAGAATTGCTTGAACTCAGGCAGCAGAGGTTTCAGTGAGCTGAGATCACACCGTTGCACTCCAATCTGGGCAAAAACAGTAAAACTCTGTCTCAAAAAATAAATAAATAAAAAATGAAAATAATTTATGTTTATGATTATGAATTTTTTTTTAACAGGGTCTTCCCTGTCACCCAGGCTGGAGTACAGTGGTGCAAACATGGTTCACTGCAGCTTCAACCTCCCAAGCTCAAGTGATCCTCCCACCTCAGTCTCAGCCTCCCAAGTAGCTGGGACTACAAGCATGCACCACCATACCTGGCGAATTTTTTTTTTTTTTCTGTAGACAGAGAACCTTACTGTGTTGTCTAGGCTAGAATTTTTCATTTCTGATGACCAGATGGCCCCACCTGGACTCATGACTTTTGACTCAACTGGTCCTATAGCCTCCACCCAGAAGCAGACTCAGTGCATGGACCATTTTCCACATTGCATCCCCAACCAATCAGCAGCACCCACCCATACCCTGGCCCCTGCCCACCAAACTATCTTTGAAAAACCCTAGGCCGGGCGCGGTGGCTCACGCCTGTAATCCCAGCACTTTGGGAGGCCGAGGCAGGCGGATCACGAGGTCAGGAGATCGAGACCATCCTGGTTAAAACGGTGAAACCCCGTCTCTACTAAAAATACAAAAAATTAGCCGGGCATGGTGGCGGGCACCTGTAGTCCCAGCTACTCAGGAGGCTGAGGCAGGAGAATGGCGTGAACCCAGGAAGCAGAGCTTGCAGTGAGCCGAGATTGCGCCACTGCACTCCAGCCTGGGCGACAGAGCGAGACTCCGTCTCAAAAAAAAAAAAAGAAAGAAAAGAAAAACCCTAGCCTCCAAATTTTGGGGGAGATTGATGTGAGTAATAACTCCATCTCCCATGCGGCATGGCCAGCCTTGCATCAATTAAACTCTTTCTCTACCGCAATGCTGTGGTCCCAGTGAATTGATTTTGTCTGTGCAGTGGACAGGAAGAACCCATTGAATGATTATGTAGTCAGGAAATTTTCATCAAAGGTACAGGTGCTCCTCAACTTACCATGGGGCTCCATCCCAATAAAGCCATTGGAAGTTGAAAATATTATAAGTCAGCTGGGTGCGGTGGCTCATGCCTGTAATCCCAGCACTTTGAGAGGCCAAGGTGAGCAGATCACCTGAGGTCAGGAGTTCGAGACTAGCCTGACCAACATGGAGAAACCCTATCTCTACTAAAAATGCAAAATTAGCCGGGCATGGTGGCACATGCCTGTAATCCCAGCTACTTGGGAGGTTGAGGCAGGAGAATTGCTTGAACCCGGGAGGTGGAGGTTGCAGTGAGCCAAGATCACACCATTGCACTCCAGCCTGGGCAAGAAGAGCAAAACTCCATCTTAAAAAAAAAAAAATTATGAGTCAAAGGAGTGTTTTAGACTTATGATATTTTCAACTTATAATGAGTTTATTTAGACAGAGCTCCACTGTAAGTCCAGGAATATTCCGAATTCATGTTGCTTTCAGAACATCATAAAGTCAAAAAATCATAGGTTGACCACTGCAGACATCTGTAACATAAATCTATGTCAACCCACCATAAACAAAAATGGCACAATTAATTAGCTATGTAACTGAGCATTCTGGCAATAAAGTCAGGGTGTGATGGGATAAGTACAAGACTCAGATGAGATCATCAGGCCCCTCCATCTCCAGCTCTTCTTTGTGCTTATCTTGTCCATTCTTTACTTCTGCAGGCAGGCTGTCTGGATGTGGCAGAGAAGATGGACCTGGATGCACTCCTCACTCTTTGAAAAGGGGCTTGGCCAGGGACACTAGAGCAGTGCCCTCTAAAGCACAGGACCCAAATCAGGTGCCCTTCTTGTCTGGGCCTAAGAATAGTACTGACCACTGGCTGGGTGCAGTGTCTCAGGCCTGTAATCCCAGCACTTTGGGAGGCCGAAGTGGGAGGATCATGAGGTCAAGAGATTGAGACCATCCTGGCTAAAACGGTGAAACCCCGTCTCTACTAAAAATACAAAAAAAATTAGCCGGTGTGGTGGTGGGCGCCTGTAGTCCCAGCTACTCAGGAGGCTGAGGCAGGAGAAAGGAGTGAACCCGGGAGGCAGAGCTTGCAGTGAGCCGAGATTGCGCCACTGCACTCCAGCCTGGGCCACAGAGCAAGACTCCGTCTCAAAAAAAAAAGAATAGTACTGACCACCAGTTCAAGCTATGAGCTATGAGTTGGAAGGCTCAGGTTCAAATCCTGTTGGTTCTGCTTCCCACATATCACTTAAAGTCTTAAACCTTCCCCTCTTGGCTGGGCTCGGTGGCTCACGCCTGTAATCCCAGCACTTTGGGAGGGCGAGGTGGGCGGACCACTTGAGGTCAAGAGATAGAGACCATCCTGGCCAACATGGTGAAGCCCCATCTCTATTAAAAATATAAAAAATTAGCTGGGCATGGTGGTACATGCCTGTAGTCCCAGCTACTCGGGAGGCTGAGACAGGAGAATCGCTTGAACCCAGGTGGTAGAGGTTGCAGTGAGCCAAGATCCCACCACTGCACTCAGCTCACTACAACCTCTGACCCCCTGGTTCAAGCGATTCTCTTGCCTCAGCCTCCTGAGTAGATGGGACTACAGGCACGCGCCACCACACCCAGGGAATTTTTGTATTTTTAGTAGAGACCCGGTGTCACCATGTTGGCCAGGATGGTCTCGATCTCCTGACCTTGTGATCCACCCGCTTCGGCTTCCCTAAGTGCTGGGATTACAGGCGTGAGCCAGGGCACCCAGCCAAGTTGTGTTAAAACATAGGTTTTTATGATTATTTAGGTATGGAAAGATAAATAGATCAGGAGACAACTGCGGTTTGAAAGATAGATTGTCATACTCACAGTTCCCAAGGGAAGGGGCCATGCCACACAAATGGCAGGAGGCAGAGCTACATGGGAAACACCGGGGTGAGTCAGGAGGCAGCGAAAGCAAGGGGGAAAAGTGGGCTAGAGCCTTTATTGTGGTTTCCACAAGAAGAAGGGAACAGGCAAGGGAGGGTAAGCAAGTTTAGGCCTGGCTAGTTTGAATAATTTCATCAGGCTCTGGGGCACAGGGGCTGTCCCTCGTTATCTGGTATCTGGCACTGGATGATTAGGGCAGATGCATAGCAACCCAGAATATGAGCCCCGCTGGAGGAGGTGGTTGCATGGGCTCTGGATTGGTCGTTTTGCATACGAAAGGCATGCTCACAGGCAAGTAGTTTGCTGTCTCTAAGAATCAGCCAAACCTAGAAGAGATTGTCTGTCCAAGGTCAGCAAGGTTTAAGGTGAAGATGTCAAAGTATCAGAAAATAAAAGGAATGGCTAACACAGCCTCACCCCCATAGACTGAGGTAGATACACCCTAAATACATTTCTATCACCAGATTTATTAAACTCCATTGTAAGAATTGTTTTATTGGTCTTTTGCCTGTTGGACTTAATTCTGCTGGATAGGGATTTTGTCTCCTTCATCTTTGTGCTCTCAGCTCAGGGTACGGTGTCTAGCCCGGAGCTTCTAAGCTCATGTATCATAGCACCCTGGTATGGCATAAACAGGTTACAGGTGTCCCGGGAGATGCTGATGATTGTAAATTTTTTATAGTGATACAGAATCTAAAATTGTGTTTTCATAGGCATTTAGATTTTTACTCCAGTTAAAATTATATTTAAACATTATTTGTGTGGCTCCTTCTGTATACTTCTTAAATTCAGTTCTTATTATCTTGGCAAAAGACTTTAGGCATAACACCCACCATCAGAGGGTGTTGTCTATGGGCTACACCAAAGAGCATGTGCCCTGGAAATACCAGGCAAAGAGTATCCTCCTGTGTGTCCCATGATGCAAAGGCTTGGGAGCTCTAGTCTAGCAGGATTCAAAAAAGGGATGTTAATTAAATCAAATAAGATTGCATAAATGATTGATGAGTGTAATCAAAGTACTTGCTTTGCCTCTTACATACTGCAAAACACTAGCCTCTCTAACCCTTGACTTTCAAGCTACAAAGAGAGAATAATGCTTATCTTATAGGACTATGAAGATAAATAAGGAAAGTTATAAGTGAAAATTTAGATAAAAAGCATTATGCAAATCTAATTATTACCACCTTTGGCATGAACCTACTGATAATTCTTCAGCTTCACCAGTCTGCCATATGTCCTGCTCTCATTAGCAAATTATTCTTCAAATTCTTTTCTCCCTCAAATCCCTCTTCAAATTAAAAAACCTTTGGCAGCCTCCCTTTGCCTACTCAGCCACAAGAACCTTCAACTACCTGGCTGCAACTTCCCTCTGTTCTCTATGACAGGTCCTGGGGAGAATCCAGAGCCAACCTGGCGGGTACACCAACCACAGGGGTGTAAAGTCCCAGGACCAAGCTGTATTAGGCAAAAGTTCACCCAGAAAAGTCGGAAGCAACAGCATAAAGCGGCAACAGATGAGGCAAGGAGCCAAACTGTAGAGCTATAGGAGCATCAATGTCAGGGTTAGAGGCAAAGTAAGGACATAAGCCATGTGTTTTCATCAAGATGGGCTCTGTGCGGCCGGGCGTGATGGCTCACGCCTGTTATCCTAGCACTTTGGGAGGCCGAGGCAAGTGGATCCCTGAGGTTGGGAGTTCGAGACCAGCCTGACCAATATGGAGAAACCCGTCTCATCTAAAAATACAAAATTAGCTGGGCATGGTGGCGCATGCCTGTAATCCTAGCTATTCAGGAGGCTGAGGCAGGAGAATCGCTTGAACCCAGGAGGCAGAGGTTGTGGTGAGGCAAGATTGCACCATTGCACTCCAGCCTGGGCAACAAGAGTGAAACTCAGTCTCAAAAAAAAAAAAAAAATGGGCTCTGTGATGCTGCCCTAGCCAATAACTTCAAAACTCCAGTGGCTTAACATAACAGAGGTTTATTGGTTGCTTATGCAAACTCTGCTGCAGGTCTGAGTGACTCCCAGGGTAACTATCTCCCATGGAGCAGCTCAGTAACTTTACCATCAAACCTTTTTGATTTCAGAAGGAAATAATAGATCCGGAAGATTGTGCAGGCTTTTTTTTTTTTTTTTTTTTGATTCAGCTTGGAAATGAAATATGTCACTTTTGCTCACAGCCCATTGTCCAAAACTAGTGAAAGTCCCCACCTAATTGCAAGAGGAATGGTAAATGTGGATGTAGTAGACAGAATCCAAAGATGTCACCCACAATCTCTCCCCTCCCTATACACACATAACACTCCTCCCTCCCATCAAGAAGAATCCTGGCCAGTGCCCTGGCTCACGTCTGTAATCCCAAGACTTTTGGAGGCTGAGGTGAAAGAATCGATTGAGGACAGGAGTTCAAGACCAACCTGAGCAACACAGTGAGACCCTGACTCTACAAAAAATAAAAATAAACATTAACTGGGCATGGTAGTGCATGCCTGTAGTTCCAGGTACTCAAGAAGCTAAGGCAGGAGGATTGCGTGAGCCCAGGTGGTTGAGGCTATAGCCTGAGTGACAGAGTGAGACCTTGTCTTTAAAAAAAAAAAAAAAAAAATTAAAGAAGTGGAGTCCATGCTGGGTGCAGTGGCTCACGCCTGTAATCCCAGAACTTTGGGAGTCCGAGGCGGGTGGATCACCTGAGGTCAGGAGTTCGAGACCAGCCTGGCCAACATGGCAAAATCCTGTCTCTATTAAAAATACAAAAATTAGCCAGGCGTGGTGACAGGCGCCTGTAATCCCAGCTATTTGGGAGGCTGGGGCAGGAGAATCGCTTGAACCCAGGAGGTGGAGGTTGCAGCGAGCTGCGATCCTGCCATCGCACTCCAGCCTGGGCAACAAGAGTGAGACTCTATCTCAAAAAGGAAAAGAAGTGGAGTCCTTTTCCCTCTCCCTAAATATGGGCTGACATTGTGACCTTCTTTGACCAATAGAATGTCATGGCAATAATGAAGGTACAGTTCAGCCCATAAGAAGTGGTACCTTCCGTTTGGCTTTCTCGGAACCCAGCCTCCATGCTGTAAGGAAGTCCAAGCTATATTGCTGAAAAAAGAGGGGCCATGTAATGAGGCCCTGGAGGATGAAACACCATATGGACAGAGGCATGTGGTGGAGAGCTGAGGAACCCCTGCCCAGTTTCCAGCTGAATGCAGCCACATGAGTGACCCCAGCTGAGAATGTGTGTTACTCAGTCAATATACAGAATCCGGAGAAATAACACACATGTACATCAACAGATACATAAAATACAGCAAATCTACATAATGGAATATTATTTGGAAATTAAGCACGGATACATGCTACAAAACAGACTAAACATTCATGTGAAAGTCCAGAATAGACAAATAGACAAATCATAGAGACAGAAAGTAAGAAGATTAGTAGTTGCCTAGGGCTATGGTGGAGAGAAGAGAAATGGAGCGTGAGAGCTAATGGGGAGGTGGTTTCTGTTTAGGGTGATGAAAATGTTCTAAAATTGATTGTGGTAATGGTCACACAACTCTGTAAATACACTTAAAAGCAATCAATTGTAATTTAAAATGGGTGCTTTATATGGTATGGGAATTATATCCCAATAGTATTTTTTTTTAAATCAAGGTAAATAATATACCCTCAGAACTCTTAGAAAAAATTATCCTAAACTTGGAAAAAAGGCAAAGGAATAAATGAATGTTGTTTCAATGTCACACAGAAGTGTGGTCCCAGAGACGCCCACGGATTATGGAATTCTCTAGTTCTACACTGTCTGATTCTGTAGCCACAAGCCACTTGTGATTATTGAGCACGTGAAATGTGGATAAGGCACCAAATATTTTATTTTAAGAACCAATACTCTGTTCAGTTATTGGAAAAGTTTTAAGTATGTTTTTACTTTTATTTGGAACAACTTTTTCAACTGTAAATTTTATGAAATCTAAATGCAGATCAATTATTGAAGCAGTCTCGTTCATCTGGGGTAATACCTGAAGATTGTTGCCTCATGCCAAGGAGATCAAGGACACGGACACGTGTGGAGTGAGGTTAAGAGTAGAGGTTTAATAGGCGGAAGAAAGAGAAAAGAGAATAGGTCTTGGGGTGCCTGGCTGGGTCTTCTGGTTTCCTTGAGAAATGCACAGGTTTTACAGACGAGCTTGAGGAGGAGGGCCCAAAGATTGGTTGGACCAGGTGTGATGTTTACATAGCCCCGGAAGAAGCTGGCCAAGCCACCCTAATCTTTTTTTTTTTTTTTTTTTGAGACGGAGTTGCCCTCTTGCTGCCCAGGCTGGAGCGCAATGGCGCAATCTTGGCTCACTGCAACCTCTGCCTCCAGAGTTCAAGCAATTCTCCTGCCTCACCCTCCCGAGTAGCTGGGATTACAGGCATGCACCACCACACCCAGCTAATTTTGTATTTTTAGTAGAGACTGGGTTTCTCCATGTTGGTCAGGCTGGTCTCGAACTCCTGACCTCAGGTGATCTGCCCACCTCAGCCTCCCAAAATGCTGGGATTACAGGCGTGAGCCACCGCGCCCAGCCTCACCCTAATCTTTTTATTATGCAAATGGATGTTCTACCTGGCAGGCACCATGTTGTCTGCTCCTTACTGTACACGTTGTTGACAAAGAAAAGGGAAGATGGAGCCTCCATGTTGAACAAGCCTGGCCCCCAGGTAGCCTTTTCTTATTGGCACAGCTACCGATATTCACCCGTGCAAGATTCCAGCTTGCTTATCTGTGTCTGCAGCTCGATTTTACAGGCAGCTCTTTGTTAGTAAAGAAATGATTTAAGGGCTGCTTTTCATTAAAAGGAACCCTTACCCAGGACTTCCTTACCTTCACTATCTGCCTAAATAATTTCTTTTCAACTCCTATATCACTATTTCTGATGGAAGTTTAGGATACAAATTTAGATGAGCTGTGAGTGTTAAATATACACTGGATTTTGAAGACTTAGTAAGAAAAAAATGAATGCTGTGATATAAACATAATATATGTTTATATGTATATTTAAGTATATATATATATATTTTTTTTTTTTTGAGACATGGTCTCGCTCTGTCACTCAGGCTACAGTGCAGCTCTGTCTCAGCTCACTGCAGCCTGGACCTCCCAGGCTCAAGCAATCCTCCCCTCAGCCTCCCAAGTAACTGGGATTACAGGTACTTACCACCACGCCTGGCTAATTTTTGTATTTTTAGTAGAGATGGTGTTTCAGCACGTCGCCCAGGCTGGTCTCAAACTCCTGACCTCAATCGATCCACCCGCCTCAGCCTCCCAAAGTGCTGGGATTACAGGCATGAGCCACCATGCCCAGCCTTAAGGTATATATTTTTTATTTGCTATTTATTATTAAATATGGCCCACACTCTGAAATTGCATATTAACTTGTAAATTTTAACCTAATACAAATACAAATAGTTGGGCCGAGTTTGGCGGCTCACACCTGTAACCCCAGCACTTTGGGAGGCCAAGGCAGGTGGATCGCTTCAGGTCAAGAGTTTGAGACCAGCCTGGGCAACATAGTGAAACCCATCTCTAATAAAAAATATATTAAAAAATAGTTGGGCATGGCAGTGTGTACCTGTGGTTCCAACTACTCGAGAGGCTGAGGTAGAAGAATCACTTCAGCCTGGGAGCAGAGGTTGCAGACAGCTGAGATCACACCACTATACTCTAGCCTGGTGACAGGGCGAGACTCTATCTGAAAAAAAAAAAAAAAAAAAAAAAGGCTGGGCGCAGTGGCTCATGCCTGTAATCCCAGCACTTTGGGAGGCTGAGGTGGGTAGATCACCGAGGTCAGGAGTTCGAGACCAGCCTGGCCAACATGGTGAAACCTCATCTCTACTAAAAATACAAAAATTAGCCAAGCATGGTGGCAGGTACCTGTAATCCCAGCTACTCAGGAGGCTGAGACAGGAGAATCGCTTGAACCCAGGAGGCGGAGGTTGCAGTGAGTGCAGTGAGCCAAGATCGCACCATTGCACTCCAACCTGGGGGACAAGAGGGAGACTTTGTCTCAAAAAAGAAAAAAAAAAAGTGTAAGTTTCCCGTTAAGTAAGAGAAATTTACATTTGAAAAGAAAATTTCCAGCCAGCTGTGGTGGCTCAAGCCTGTAATCCCAGCACTTTGGGAGGCCAAGGCAGGAGGATCGCTTAAGGCCAGGAGTTCAAGAACTAGACCCTGGGCAAGAAAAGAAATGTCCATTAATAAAAGTATCTGTATCAGGAAGAGAGCTAATCTGACACAACTTTAATCACCTGAGAGACTTCTATCTGCATAATCAAGCAACTTTTACTCACCATACATTTCCTCTCCTCACCCTCCTATAATTTGCCTCCACCACCCTATAGAAGCCCCAAGCCGGTATATCTTTCTGTAGCTCAGGGTGGCATGTAAACCTCAATCATCTGGCTAATTTGAATCTCTTTTTATTTATTTATTTTTTTTTTTTGAGAAGGAGCCTCGCTCTCTTGCCCAGGCTGGAGTGCAGTGGCAAGATCTTGGCTCACTGCAACCTCCACCTCCCAGGTTGAAGCAATTCTCCTGCCTCAGCCTCCAGAGTAGCGGGGACTACAGGCATGTGCTGCCATGCTCAGCTAATTTTTTTCTATTTTTAGTACAGACGGGGTTTCCCCATATTGGCCAGGCTGATCTCGAACTCCTGACCTCAAGTGATCCACCCGCCTCAGCCTCCCAAAATGCTGGGATTACACAGGTGTGAGCCACCGTGCCCAGCCTTTCATATTTTTGTCAGACTCCCACTTATATGTATGTAACTGAGAGAGAAGATTATTTTTCCTCCCCTAATATTGTTTTTTTAGGCTGGGTGCCATGGCTCACAGGCACATTTGTTCACACCTGTAATCTCGGCACTTTGGGAGGCTGAGGAGGGAGGATCACTTCAGCTCAGAAGTTCAAGGCCAGTCTGGGCAACATGCCAAAACTCCATCTCTACAAAAATACAAAACTTAGCCAGGCATGGTGGCACACACCTGTAGTCCCAGCTCCCTGGGAGGCTGAGGTGAGAGGATCACCTGAGCCCCGGGGGGGTGAGGCGGCAGTGAGCCGAGATCCCACCACTGCACTCCAGCCTAGGCAAAGAGAGAGATGCTGTCTCGAAAAAAAATAAATAAATAAGATTGTTTTTCTTCTGTTAATCTTATATCAGTTTAATTCTTAGACCAGCTACAGAATCTAGAGGGGTGAAGAAGGCATTTTTCCTTCCCTACACTTAGTAGACATTTGAGCATGCCATTTCTGACTATATAAACCTCTAGTCTTATGAGGAGATGAAAATCTCATGGAGGAGATGAAAACATGCCACCCCAAAATATGACTGTAGGACACCTGAGTATGCCACCCAAAACATGCCTTTTTGGCATAAGGATTATTTTGAGCTGATTATTTTGAGAACTGCAAACATACAAGTTACCCTTTTGTATGTGAAATCTATATCTCAATAAAGGAAATCTTCCTTTGTAAGAATGATTCCTAAAGCAGAACTGCTACATGACTCTCAACTGCATGAGACCAACCTAGTAGAAATGTGAGCTGCAGATTTTGACTTGGAAAAAAAGAACTTTAGGCCGGACAGTGGCTCATGCCTATGATTTCAGCACTTTGGGAGGCCGAGGTGGGAGGATTGCTTGAGCCGAAAAATTCGAGACCAGCCTAGGCAACATAGCTAGCGAGACTCCATCTCTACAAAGAACTAAAAAATTAGCCAGCTGTGGTGGCATGTGCCTGTACTACCAGCTACTCAGGAGGATGAGGTGGGAGGCATGATTGCACCACTGAACTGCAGCCTGGGTAACAAAGCAAGACCCTGTCTCTCAAAAAAAAAAAAAAAAAAAGAACTTTATAGTCCTTGAGAAAAGTACGACCCCAGGCTGGGTGTGGTGGCTCACACCTATAATCCCAACACTTTGGGAGGACGAGGCGGGTGAATTGCTTGAGCCCAGGAGTTCAAGACCAGCCTGGCCAACATGGTAAAACCCGGTCTCTACTGAAAATACAAAAAAAAAAAAAAAATTAGCCAGGCTTGGTGGTGGCCGCCTGTAGTCTCAGCTACTCAGGAGGCTGAGGCAGGAGAATCCCTTGAACCCAGGAGGCTGAGGTTGCAGTGAGCTGAGATAGCACCGCTGCACTCCAGCGTGGGCAACAGAGCGAGACTGTCTCAAAAAAATAAATAAAAGAGAAAAGAAAAGAATGAGACCCAGCAGGTTCTGACTCCAAGACAAGATTCAGAAATCCAAAGGGGCACAAGAGACTGTCAGTAAAGTAATACTGAGTTATGAGTAAAACTGTCAAGGATTAATGGAAATATGGAGTAATGCCTAGATTATATTTCCTATACAAATTAAAAGCATACTCAACCAGATTGGGCACCATGGCTCAGGCCTATAATCCCAGCACTTTGGGAGGCCAAGACAGGCAGATCACCTGAGGTCAGGAGTTCAAGATCAGCCTGGCCAACATAGTGAAAACCATCTCTACTGAAAATACAAAAATTAGGCTGGCATGGTGGCCCATGCCTGTAATCCCAGCTACTTGGGAGGCTGAGGCAGGAGAATCGCTTGAACCCAGGAGTCAGGGGTTGCAGTGAGCGGAGATGGTGCCACTGCACTCCCGCCTGGGAGACAGCAAAATTATGTTTCTAAATCAATTAATTAATTAAAATAAATAAAAGCATACTCAGCCAGGCAGTGGATCACTCCTGTAATCGCAGCACTTTGGGAGGCTGAGGCAGGAGGATTGTTTGAGCCCAGGAATTTGAGACTGGCCTGGACAACATAGTGAGACCCTGTCTCTATTTTTTTGAGAAATAAAAAAAAAAAAATTAAAAGTCTATTCAATATGCATCATCCTTAAGTACAGCTGTATCAATTTGTAACACAGCCACAGACTGAGTGGCTTAAATAACAGAAATTTATTGTCTCACAATTCTGGGGGCTAGAAATCCAAGATCAAGGTGTCAGCATGTTTGGTTTCTTCTGAGGCCTCTCTCCTTGACCTGCAGATAGCCATCCTCCTGCTATTCCTCATGCAGTCGACCCTTGGTCTGTATTAGTGTCTTAATCTCTTATAAGAACACCAGTCACACTGGATTCGAGCCCACCCTAATGACCTCATTTAACCTTAATTACCTCTTTAAAGGCCCCATGTCCAAATACAGTCACACTCTCAAAGGTACTGGAAGGGTAGAACTTGAACCTAAGGGTTTGAGGGGACAAAATTCAGCCCAAAACACCAGTGTTAGTGATAATATTTGTTACAATTTTTGACATTAAAGTGTAAAAGTCTCCTGGAGGGATCCTATTGGAAAAATCACGTTCCAAATAAGCACAAAATAATTAGAGGGGAAAAGCCCTCTTTACACTGCCTCCCAAAAGACATTGAAAGGGGATAAATCCTTAATCTCAGCAATACTTTTTTTTTTTTTTTTTTTTTTTGAGACGGAGTCTCACTCTGTCGCCCAGGCTGGCCGATCTCGGCTCACTGCAAACTCCGCCTCCCAGGTTCACGCCATTCTCCTGCCTCAGCCTCCCGAGTAGCTGGGACTACAGGCGCCCGCCACCTCGCCCGGCTAATTTTTTTGTATTTTTAGTAGAGACGGGGTTTCACTGTGTTAGCCAGGATGGTCTCGATCCCCTGACCTCGTGATCCACCCCGCCTCTGCCTCCCAAAGTGCTAGGATTACAGGCGTGAGCCACCGCGCCCAGCCAGTAATGCTTTTTATAATCCCCTTTCTCTTCTCCCTCATTTTCTCCAATCCCGCTCCCCTAACCCACAGAATCCAATTGCGTACCCTAGTCCCCAGGGCGGGTCCCCAGCCCCCGGCTCTTTGCAATGTAAATTAAGTCAGCTTCCCCGTAAATACCTTGCGCTGGCCTCTCCCAGCCTTTTCAGTTCTGCCCTTTCTATAATTCTGCATCACAAAAGTTCAGAACCGGTCTGGCCGGGATCTACTCTCCCAGAGATGGGAAGTGGGACGCAGTCGCGGCAAGGTATCAGAAATGGGGTCGGGAGCCGAGATAGGGCCACTGCACTCCAACCTGGGTGAAAAAGCGAGACTCCATCTCAAAAAAAAAAAGAAAAAGAAAAAAAAAGAAATGGGGTCGGGAAGGCTAGAGGAGGGGACGCGGCGGCGCCCCCGCACTCACCCACACCTCCAAACCCTGCGCAGGGAACATCCCCGCGCGTCCCCGCTGCCCCGCTTCAAGCCCAGCGCATGGCTCCTCCCGTTGCCTTGAAGATGCCACGGGGCTGAGCCTCCTCGCACAAAGATTTGGAACCCACACCTTCTTAGAATCAAGGCCTGGGGATTAAAGCCCCTCCAGGATTAGGTCTTCCGCCCCGAAGGGAGAGCAAGAAGACGAGCGGCCACTCGGTGTCCCCCTGAGCCGTATCCAGGGCCACGCCGGGCTCAGCCAGACCGCGAGGTCTTGGTGTTCGCTTCTCCCTAACTTGGCCGTGGGGCGGCACAGCAGGCTTCCTGGCCCCAGCGCTTCCCCTTAGGGCCAGATTGGCCTCCGACTGTAGCAGGACGAGCCACAGACAGAACTCCTCAGACACCGAGTTAAAGAAGGAAGGGGTTTATTCAGCGGGGGCTCTTGGCAAGACTCCTGTCTCAAGAGCCGAGCTCCCCAAGTGAGCAATTCCTGTCCTTTTTAAGGGCTCACAACTCTAAAGGGGTGCGTGTGAGAGGGTGGTGATTGATTGAGCAAGCAGGGGGTACGTGACCGGGGGCTGCATGCACCCATAATTAGATCAGAACAAAACAGGATAGGGATTTTCACAATGCATTTCTATACAATGTCTGTAATCTATAGATAACATAACCCATCAGGTCAGGGGTCGATCTTTAACTACCAGGCCCAGGGTGCGGCCTGGGCTGTCTGCCTGTGGATTTCATTTCTGCCTTTTTGTTTTTTATTCTTTTTTTTTGGAGGCAGAAATTGGGCATAAGACGATATGAGGGGTGGCCTCCTCCCTTAGGAGGAAGCGAATTAGCTGACCTAGTCTCCAGCCCGAGGCTCTGCTAGCTCCGTGAGAAGCGATCCCCAAGGGAATTTAAGAACGCCCTGGAGGCCGGGCGTGGTGGCACGCCCCTGTAATCCCAGCACTTTCCGAGGCCGAGGCGGGGGGATCACGAGGTCAGGAGATCGAGATCATCCTGGCTAACATGGTGAAACCCCGTCTCTACTAAAAATACAAAAAATTAGCCGGGCGCAGTGGCACGCCCCTGTAGTCCCAGCTAGGAGGCTGAGGCAAGAGAATGGCGTGAACCCGGGAGGCAGAGGTTTCAGTGAGCCAAGATCGCGCCTCTGCACTTCAGCCTGGGCAACAGAGCGAGACTCCGTCTCAAAATAATAAAGAACGCCCTCGAATGTACTCGCAGGGACCTCAGGTATGGAAGCTTCGTCTGTCTTTTGGCAATCCAGCCAGGTCAGGCCTGAGTCTCTCCCAGATCCCAAAGACACCCACAACCCTGGGGTACCGGGGACAGTCTCAAGCTGAAGTAGAAAAGAATCTGCATTTCAATGCATTCTCTACATCCTTCCGGGTTCCTTCTTTGAGGTACTGCATTTTAAGTCGTAGGTAATTGATAGTAAATTCTGTGACTTACCTAATTTGTATTACTTCCTTTCCCACGCCCCAACGAATTTTTGCCTCCATTTGCAATTCAACATTCTTTTACTCTCCGTATAAATTTGTGTTTTTTCTATTCTCCCTTGAATCGGTTATAACATTTACCTGGCTATCTCATACAAGTAAAATAAGGTCCTTCACCTGCGTTCATTTTTATATCGCTATATCATTTTTATTTATGATTTGACTTTTTTCTGAAAATTAATTTTTTAACAATGATTAGAGGCAGAATACGATTTTTTTCCCTTTTTTTTTTTTTAATGTAGAGTGTCTCGCTCTATCGCCCGGTGGTGCAGTGGCAAAGATCATAACCCACGGCAGGCTCGAACTCCTGGGCTCCAGCGGGTCTCCCACTTCGGCCTACCAAAGTGCTGGGATTACAGTGTGAACCACGGCTCCAGGGACAATAACTGCAATATCAAAGTAACTGAAGCTTCAGGCCCCCGTCCAAGGTCCTGTACCCAATTTTGTATTTTTTCTTAAAGAGATCCTCAATCGGTGCTGGGCTCAGTGACTCATGCCTGTAATCCCAGCACTTGGGGAGGCCGAGGTGAGCAGATCACTTGAGGTCAGGAGTTCGAGACCAGCCTGGCTAACATGATGAAACCCTGTCTCTACTAAAAATACAAAAATTAGCTGGGCGTGGTGGCGCGTGCCTGTAGTTCCAGCTACTCGAGAAGCTGAGACAGGAGAATCACTTGAACCTGGGAGGCAGTTTGCAGTGAGCGGAGATCACACCACTGCACTCCAGCCTGGGCAACACAGCTAGATGCTGTCTATATATATATTATATATTATTTATATATATATAATATATAAATATATAATATATAAAATATATAAAATATATATATTATATATGTAAAATATATATCTAATATATATAAATAAATCCTCAATCGAATGAACTTCAGGCCAGCCAAACCTATCTTCTGCCCTGCTGCTGACTGCTAGTTCTGACAGCTTCCATTAGGTAGTTGAAAGATAATTTAAGGTATATTATTCTCACCACAAAGAAATAATATCTGCTGTGATGTATATGTTAATTAGCTTGATTTGATCATTCCACAATGTATACAAGTATCAACATATCACTTGTACCTCATAAATATATGCAATTAGTATCTGTCAATTAAAAATAAAAGTCGTCTGGGTGCGGTGGCTCACGCCTGTAATCCCAGCACTTTGGGAGGCAGAGGCGGGTAGATCACTTGAGGTCAGGAGTTCAAGACCAGCCTGGCCAACATGGAGAAACCCCATCTCTACTAAAAATACAAAAATTAGCTGGACGTGGCGATGTGCGCCTGTAGTCCCAGCTACTCGGGAGGCTGAGGCAGGAGAATTGTTTGAACCCAGGAGGCAGAGGTTGCAGTGAGCCAAGATCGCACCATTGCACTCCAGCCTAGGCAACAAGAGACTCCATCTCAAACAAATAAAAAAATAAAAAATAAAAGTTTCGGCCAGGCATGGTGGCTCACGCCTGTAATCCAGCATTTTGAGAGGCCAAGGCGGGTGGATCACCTGAGGTCAGGAGTTCGAGACCAGCCTGGCTAACACGGTGAAACCCCGTTCTACTAAAAATACAAAAAATTAGCCAGGCGTGGTGGTGTGCACTTGTAATCCCAGGTACTTGGGAGGCTGATGCAGGAGAATTGCTTGAACCCAGGTGGCAGAGGTTGCAGCAAGCCAAGATCACGCCATTGCACTCCAGCTTGGGCAACAAGAGCAAAACTCTGTCTCTTTTTATTACTTTTTAATAATAATAAAAATAAAAGTGTTATGCGTGTCCATACAAGAGACCACCTGAACAGGCTTAGTGTAAGCAACATGGCTGTTTATTCACTTGGGTGCAAGTGGGCTGAGTCCGAGAAAGGGGTCAGCAAAGGGTGGTGGGATTATCATTGGTTCTTATAGGTTTGGGATAGGCGGTGGAGTCAGGAGCAATTTTTTACAGGCAGGGGATGGATATTACAAAGTACATTCTCAAGGGTGGGGAGGATGTTACAAAGTACATTCACAAGGGCAGGGAGGATGTATTCTCACAAGGGTGGGGAGGAATGTTACAAAGTACATTCACAAGGACAGGAATATCACAAAGTACATTATCACAAGGGTGGGGGAATGTCACCGTGGCTTGACCATAGTGCAGCCAGCTCAGAGGATCTTACAAAAAGTTTCATACTTGCACATGTTTTCTTGTGGCAAAAATATAAAACATTTAATTTCTGGGATTCCTTTTTTTTTTTTTTTTTTGAGATGTAATCTCACTCTGTTGCCCAGGCTGGAATGCAATGGCGTGGTCTCGGCTTACTGCAACCTCCACCTCCCAGATTCAAGCAATTCTCCTGCCTCACCCTCCAGAGTAGCTGGGATTATAGGCGCCCACCACCACGCCTGGCTAATTTTTGTAGTTTTAGTAGAGACAGGGTTTCACCATATTGGCCAGGCTGATCTCGAACTCCTGACCTTGTGATTTGCCTGTCTCAGCCTCCCAAAGTGCTGGAATTGCAGGGTGAGCCACCGCGCCTGGCTGGGATCATCTTTCTTTCTACAGAGAGAAAATCAATTGTATCTCTACCAGACAAACAATTTGCATTTGTATTAGTATGAACAGGGATCGTTTGTATCACTGTCAGGCTTCTACATATTTAACTTTTCTTTCTAGAGTTGCAAAACAGTACAAGACAAGGAAGGATACTGACCTGTAGAGAATCAGAAAACCCCCAGAAGCGTCCTCTCCTCTAGTCTAGACAAATCCTAGTAATCCACTGGAAGGATGCCTGTATTTGTCCATTTCAGAAACTGTCACAATTTTTTCTTAACTAACAGCAGGAATTTTGGTAGCCAAAAGTCATATTGTTTATTATCACTGTGGGAGCCAAGGCCTTTGGCTCCCTGAAGTTTGCTGAAAATCACTGACGCAAGGCAGATTAATAGGAAAAAAGGCATACAAATTTATTTAATATGTATACATAGAAGCCTTCAGAATGAAGACCCAACCTCCCAGCAAGGTGCAAAAGCTTATACGCCATCGTGAGGTTACAGAAAGAATGAGTTTGGATCCTGCAGGAGAAAAGGAATTCTGTTGATGGGCAATAAATGATTACTAAAGAGAATGATTGGATCAGGAAACAAATTAACTTGTAAATAGTTTTCTTTGGAATTTAGATGACCATGAGAAGCAGGCATTAACTCGTGAAAAGGTCTGTTCAGGTGTGGTTACATTTTTGGTCTTACAGGAGGAAAAGAAACCTACTGTTCTCCTTGGAGGGTCTGGCTTTGTTTAGCTTTGACACAGGCTTTATAAGCCCACAAGTAACTTTAGGGCAAAGCCTTATAAATTCATCCGAGGCACTGACATTGAAGAAATGTCTAACATTTCTGTGATATGCTTCAATCTCACTTCCAGCCTGTTCCAAACCTTCTTTTTAGTTTTCTACCTCCAGAGACTTTTTCCTTTGGTTAATCACCTTGTAATTCTTAGGTCTGATTCTCGAGCTAGCACATTTCAGCCCCTACAAATAAATGCCTTCTCCCAAAATGTGCAGCACCTGTGCCATGCTACTTTCTATTTGTCTTTCTAGTACTATTTTAATAAGCATCATAGCTCAAGCATGATCAACCCTCAGCTTCTTTATATGGTTATAGGAGTCTCTGACAAATCTTAGGACAAGCATGTTGTGCATATTTTTTCTTGTCAACTTTTTTTAATGTGCAAAACATTAACATGGTTCCAGAAGTCAAAACTAGACAAAATGGTAAACAAACTCAGAGAAGTAACACTCCATCATGTATCTAAAAAGTGCTGGGATTACAGGTGTGAGCCACCACGCCCACTGCCTCATTTGTTTTTCAAAGCAGACTTATAAAATGCAGATTACTTTGGTCGTGGTCTGTAACATCCCCAGGGAGAAAGGAACGCAGAAGGCAGAGTGGTTAGGAGCAGCCACAAAAGAATGAGGAATGAAGAAAAAGGGGTGAATGAGAAACCAATGAGAAGTGTTGGGAGATGCCATGTAACTGGTGGGGATACCCATACCCATTTTAGAACAACTTTTTTTTTGTTTTTGTTTTTGTTTTTGTTTTTGAGACAGGGTCTCACTCTCTTGCCCAGACTGGAGTGCAGTGGCCAGACCTCGGCTCATCACAACCTCTGCCTCCCAAGCTCAAGCGATTCTCCTGCCTTAACCTCCCGAGTAGCTGGGATTACAGGCACGTGCCACTACTGCCCGGCTAATTTTTGTAATTTTAGTACAGGGTTTCACCATGTTGGCCAGGCTGGTCTCGAACTCCTGGCCTCAGGTGATCCACCTGCCTTGGCCTCCTAAAGTGCTGGGATTACAGGCATGAGTCATTCAGGCCGGCCTTGAATTTTTGAAAGTTGCCACCACCAACACTTTGTTCTTGGTGTGTGGACAGTAGAGCAGGTTGAAGGGCCAAAAAACAAACAAGCAAGCAAACAAACAAACAAACCAACAAAACAGCCTCATTTCCTTGTCTCTGGTATGTTGAGAAAGTGGACCCTAGAGTTCAGCACCACTCCTCTTACCTTTGAGCCCAACTCATGATTTAAGATGTTGAAGTGCCCAATAAGGACCACATGGAAACCTCCCTCAAAGAGTGTGAAAAGGTACTTTTTCTGCAACTAGATATGCTACCACTAGGTGGAGCCAGACTCTCCTGACATGCAACTTTTTTTTTTTTTTTTTTGACACGGAGTCTCGCCCTTGTCGCCCAGGCTGGAGTGCTGTGGCACGATCTAGGCTCACTGCAACTTCCACCTCCCGAGTTCAAACAATTCTTTTGCCTCAGCCTCTCGAGTAGCTGGAATTACAGGCGCCCGCCACCACACCTGGCTAAATTTTTTCGTAGTTTTAGTAGAGACGGGGTTTCACCATGTTGGCCAGGCTGGTTTTGAATTCCTGACCTCAAGTGATCCGCCCGCCTCGGCCTTCCAAAGTGCTAGGATTACAGGCGTGAGCCACCACGCCCAGCCTGACATGGAACTTCTAAATAGTGATGCTAGGTAACAGGCCTGGTTCACTGGAGATAAATAAGAGGGGATAAAAATCGTTAACCTTACCTATCTGATTGGCAAAAATTCAGAAGCTTGATAGGGAGTCTATCTGAGCCTGGGCAGGTTCTGGAAGCTGCCCAATTTAAAAAAAACAATGGCGCCTGGTGCGGCGGCTCACGCCTGTAATCCCAGCACTTTGGGAGGCCGAGGCAGGTGGATCACGAGGTCAGGAGTTCAAGACCAGCCTGACCAACATGGTAAAACCCCGTTTCTACCAAAAATACAAAAATTAGCTGGGCGTGGTGGCGCGCGCCTGTAATCCCAGCTACTCAGGAGGCTGAGGCAGGAGAATCGCGTGAACCCAGGAGGCGGAGGTTTCAGTGAGCTGAGATCACACCACTGCACTCCAGCCTGGGCAACAGAGCAAGTCTCCATCTCAAAAAAAAAAAAAAGGAAAATAAAAGACAAGTGGCTCACACCTATAATCCAAGCACTTTGGAAGGCTGAGGTGGAAGGATTGCTTGGGGCCAAGAGTTTGAGACTAGCCTTGGCAATGAAGTAAGACCCTGTCTCTATGAGAAAATTAAAAAAAAAAAAAAAAAGGCCACCTTTTTTATAAGAAAGGAGGGGAAATAAGAAAGCATACTATATTTGCTTATTTTTGCAGAAACAAACACAGGAAGGAAAATAAACTAAATTAGTTATTTCAAGAGGTAGATAAGGTCTGGATGAAATAGATACATGATCGGCCGGGCGCGGTGGCTCACACCTGTAATCCCAGGACTTTGGGAGGCCAAGGCGGGCGGATCACGAGGTCAGGAGATCGAGACCATACTGGCTAACACGGTGAAACCCCGTCTCTACTGAAAATACAAAAAATTAGCCGGGCGTGGTGGTGGGCGCCTGTAGTCCCAGCAACTCGGGAGGCTGAGGCAGGAGAATGGGGTGAACCCAGACGGCGGAGCTTGCAGTGAGCCGAGATAGCGCCACTGCACTCCACTCCAGCCTGGGTAACAGAGTGAGACTCTGTCTCAAAAAAAAAAAGAAAAGAAAAGAAATAAAAACAAATGAGGCTAGCTACTTTTTTTTTTTTTTTTTTTTTTTTTTGAGAGAGTCAACACAGATTTTCAGGCTGGGCACAGTGGCTCACGCCTGTAATCCCAGCACTTTGGGAGGCTGAGGCGGGTGGATCACCTAAGGTCAGGAGTTCAAGACCAGCCTGACCACATGGAGAAACCCCATCTCTACTAAAAATACAAAACATTAGCTGGGCATTGTGGCGGGCACCTGTAGTCCCAGCTACTTGGGAGGCTGAGGCAGGAGAATGGTGTGAACCCAGGAGGCGGAGCTTGCAGTGAGCCGAGATTCTGTCACTGCACTCCAGCCTGGGCGAGAGCCAGACTCCATTAAAAAAAAAAAAAAAAAAAAAAGATTTTCAATCATGATTAATTGCCAATTACCAACCCATCACCTGTTTTTGCACAGCCTGATATATAAAAATCATTTTTACTTTTTTTTTTTTTGGACTGGAGTCTCACTCTGTCGCCCAGTGGTGCAATCTCGGTTCACTGCAACCTCCGCCTCTCAGGTTCAAGTGACTCCCCTATCTCAGCCTCCCAAGTGGCTGGGATTACAGGCACCTGCCACCGCACCTGGCTAATTTTTTGTATTTTTAGTAGAGACAGGGAGACAGGGTTTCACCATGTTGGCCAGGCTGGTCTTGAACTCCTGACCTCAGGTGATTCACCTGCCTTGGCCTCCCAGAGTGCTAGGATTACAAGCGTGAGCCACCACGCCCAGCTGTTTTTACATTTTTAAATGCTTGAAAAAGATTTCATAATTATGTCACAACACATGAAAATTATATAAAATTCACATTTTAGTGTCCAAAAAAGAAGGTTCATTGGAACACAGCCATGATCATTGTCTATGGATGCTTTCCCAATAGAACTGGAGTGGTATCATTGTATAGAGACCTGCAGAACCTGAAAAATTTATTCTCTAGCCCTTTACAGAAAGTATGCCAACCCTTGAGCCGGGCACAGTGGCTCACACCTGTAATCCCAGCACTTTGAGAGGCTGAGGCAGGTGGATCATGAGGTCAGGAGTTCGAGACCAGCCTGACCAACATAGTGAAACCCCGTCTCTACTAAAAATACAAAAATTAGGCGGGCGTGGTGCTGTGTGCCTGTAATCCCAGCTACTCGAGAGGCTGAGGCAGAATTGTTTGAACCCGGGAGGCGGAGGTTGCAGTGAGCCGAGATTGCGCCACTGCACTCTAGCCTAGGCAACAGAGTGAGACTCTGCCTCAAAAGAAAAGAAAAAGAAAGAAGGAAAGTATGCCAAACCTGACCTAGAATACCCAATTTAAAATCAACCATAGACAGCTCTTAGGTGAGGTGCTGCAAAGTTATTTACAGACCTTTTGCTACATTACGTTTCCAAACTTATGTAACAGGCAGAATACATATTACCACAATTTTTTAAGTGAGAAAACTAAGACTGACATAAAATTTTGCCAAGAGTCTGGAATTAAACAAGGTCTGCCTGACTTGAAAACTAGTACTTTTTCCAGTGCACAACACCCCCTCCTTAAATCTCTGAGGGATACTACATTCTGAATTAATACAAGCAGTATCCATCCACTGGCCCTAATTTTCTCCCTTCAGTCCATTAATACAGTATATCTAGACTATAATTTTGTTTTCCCTGAGTCTTTATTATCTGGGCTTAATGCTGATTCTTTTTTTTTTTTTTTTTAATGCTGATTCTTTCAGAAGTTTCTACATGACAAAATTTTAGGTCCCTTCACCCTCCAGATCACTCCTCTGAATATATTCATTTGCTGACAATGCCCTTAAAGTTTGGCACTTAAGACAGAACTTGATGCAGGGGTAGGGTGCCGTCAACAGAGTGCCTCCCTAGTTCTAAAAATTCTACATCTTTCCTACTTTATCTATGAAGAGTTGACTTTTTGAACCCAAAGGCAGAATCTGACTTATTACTATTGAATTTCAATTCAATAAAATTTAATAAGCTGGAGTTTACCATTCCTATTTGAATCCTCATTCTGCACACTGATGATGTTGCAATTCCTACTAACTCCTTGCCGTCCACAAATATCATATGCATGCCTTCTGTTTTTCATCCCGGTCACTGGCAAAATTGCATTAAGTTTTATCCTTTACTCCAGAAGGTGGCACTCTTAGGCCCTCCATTTCATAAAGAGCCTCATACTTAATATGCCTCACTCTGTCCAGAGTCTGTCTGTTGGGATAGCAGACTCAAGTGAGATTTTGTCACACTTTAGGGGAAACCCTAGGCCAAACATCATCACTTTTTTTTTTTTTTTTTGAGACCAAGTCTCACTGTCACCCAGGCTAGAGTGCAGTGGCACCATTTCGGCTCACTGTGATGTCTGCCTCTCAGGTTCAAGCAATTCTCGTGCCTCAGCCTCCTGAGTAGCTGGGATTATAGGCATGCACCACCATGCCCAGCTAATTTTTGTATTTTTAGTAGAGACAGGGTTTCTCCATGTTGGTCAGGCTGGTCTTGAACTCCCAACTTCAGGTGATCCACCCCCTTCGGCCTCCCAAAGTGCTGGGATTACAAGCGTGAGCCACCACACCTGGCAATTTTTGTATTTTGCATAGAGACAGGGTTTCACCATGTTGGCCAGGCTGGTCTTGAACTCCTGACCTCAAGTGATCTGCCTGCCTCAGACTCCCAAAGTGCTGGGATTATAGGTATGAGCCACCGCGCCTGGCCCCAGCATTACTTTTAATATTCTCTCTCCTCAAACCCAGATACCCACCTCTACAAAAAAAGTTAATTTCTGTTTCCAGCTCCTCCTCCTTCATTCTTTTCCATTCTGGGTCACCGAGCAGGATATAGGTTACCCAACCTCCCCTCCCCAGGATCTTAATCCCAGACCTACCATTTGCCTAGTACTGGTTGTGTGAACTTGGGCAAATTCCTTAGCATTTCTCTGCCTCTCTTCCCCATCTGAGAAACAGAGATAGTAATAGTACCTAGTAAATAAGTTAATGGATGATAGTAGTAAGAAAAAATGGGCTAGGCACGGTGGCTCACACCTGTAATCCCAGCACTTTGGGAGGCCAAGGTGGGTGGATCATGAGATCAGGAGTTTAAGACCAGCCTGGCCAAGCTGGTGAAACCCTTTCTCCACTAAAACTATAAAAAAAAATTATCCGGGTGCAGTGGCAGGCGCCTGTAATCCCAGCTGCTCGGGAGGCTGAGGCAGGAGAATCGCTTGAACTCAGAGGGCGAGGTTGCAGTGAGCTGAGATCGCTCCGCTGCACTCCAGCCTGGGCGACAGAGTAAGACTCAGTCTCAAAAAAAAAAAAAGAAAGAAAAGAAAAAATGTTCCATTTCATATCAGATTTTCATAGCTAGTACCAGAGAAGGGGTAATAAACTGGAAAAGCTAAAGAATTGGATACTTTTTAATGCAAATTGTTGTTTTTCTTCATTTGTCTACTTTATTAAGCTGTCCTCAGGCCCCAAGAAACATACTGTCCCCTCATTTAGAAACAGACTAACTCCATTTTCCTCCACTATCACCTCCCCTGCCCTTGATCTGCTAAGACAGGAAAAACAGTGTTGGTCAAAGGGTACACGCTTTCAGTTACAAGATGAACAAGTTCTGAATACCTAAGATAGAACATGAGGGTGATGTGGCCGGGTGCGGTGACTCATGCCTGCAATCCCAGCACTTTGGGAGGCCGAAGTGGGTGGATCATGATGTCAAGAGATCGAGATCATCCTGGCCAACATGGTGAAAACCCGTCTCTACTAAAAATACAAAAATTAGCTGGGCATGGTGGCACGCGCCTATAGTCCCAGCTACTCAGGAGGCTGAGGCAAGAGAACTGCTTGATCCTAGGAGGTGGAGGTTGCAGTGAGCCAAGGTTGTACCATTGCACTCCAGCCTGGCAACAGAGCAAGACTCCCTCACAAAAAAAAAAAAAAAAAAAAATGGTGATGTGTTAATTGACCATGGCAATCATTATACAAATGTATATGCATATCAAACCATGTTGTATACTTTGAAGAAAATCAAAAAATGACAGGAACAACAAACACATCCTTAAGACTCAATCATTTTATCCCAGATTATGCTGAGTTAATGTCTCAGGGGAAACACCAAAATCCATGGAACTGCTCTCATTTTTTATCCCCTAAATGTCACTTTAACATAGGAAATGTCCATTGTGGGGTTATTCGCATTTAAACACAGGCCAATGAAAAAAGCTAAATTAAAATGTAATTATCAAGGTAATGGAAAGATATCCTAATCTCTTAATTAACAAGACTATCAGGAATATTTTGAATGTCCAATCACTCTAGGAGTCCCAGTTCTCTTAAGGTAAGAACTTCAGGGTTTAAACAAACTCAATGTGAAAAATAAACATTTATTACAAAAATTAGTTTTGACATTTTAAAGTGAATGCAGACAAGGTGTTTTCCAGTTCAAAAGGTCCGTTGTAAGATACAGAAGTAAATTCCAAGGCTGGTAATAACTGACTCATATTCTTCACAAGTGGCCTAGACAATAAGGAACATTCACCTCAAATTCACAGAGTCATGAATCACCTCTGCTTCCCCATGACCTTTTCCATATCCCTCCTACTCTGTCTTCCAACCATGACACAGAACTGAAACATACTTTAAAAATCTCATCCTTGGCTAGGCACGGTGGCTCACACCTGTAATCCCATCACTTTGGGAGGCCAAGGTAGGCGGATCAAGAGGTCAGGAGTTTGAGACCAGCCCGACCAACATGGTAAAACCCTGTCTCTACTAAAAATACAAAAATTAGCCAGGCATGGTGGCACACACCTGTAATCCCAGCTACTCAGGAGACTGAGGCAGGAGAACGGCTTGAACCCGGGAGGCGGAGGTTGCAGTGAGCCAAGATCACACCACTGCACTCCAGCCTGGGTGACAGAGCGAGACTCCGTCTTTAAAAAAACAAAACCAAACCAAAAAAACAAACAACAACAAACTCATCCTTACTGAACCATTTCATAAGCTCTACTTTATTTGTCTAGTTGGATTTCATTTCTTCTGGAAAATTTATTGTTTATTGGCATGTGACCCTTGACTGATGGCTTCATTAGCATTTTGTTTTTCTTTTTGGATCCTTAATAGAAAACTCAATTCTGTTAGGGATTTCCAAATAGGATAGGGCAAAGTCGCACTTAGTATATCCTCCACAGAAAGAAAGAAGCAAAATCAAGCCAAAAGGGCCCTTTATTTGCCCTCTTGCTAAGTAATAAATAGACTGGCGGATGGTGGTAGATGGAGAAACAAAAACGTAAGGGCAGAGAAGGGTCCAAATGGGGAGGAGGAAAGCAATGACAGCCAGGCTGTCCAGCTCATTCTTGTTCATTCACATGCAGACCACCCATGATCTGGTCTTCAAATTTCTTCTGAATTCCACCCTACTAAATATAGTAGCAGTTACTACTTTAAACTACTACTAAAGCACTTGATCTCCAAATGACCTGAGAAATCCCCCTGCCTCAGCTCTGGGACAGTAGTTCCTACAGCTGTAGGGAGGTCTGTTAATGCACCTGGTTGGACAGCAGGTACAAGAGTAAGTACCTTCTCCTCTCACTTGGTGGAGCACGCCAAGGAGATCCCCCAAGTACAGCATCAGCTTCACCCTGTGTACCTTCCTCCAGCAAAGGAAGGCCTGGCCACAAGAGGGCTCTGGAATGAGGGCCTGAAATTCGGAAGCTCTGCCTTGAGATAAGAAGCAGGAAGGGGCAGGACCAGGCACTGGGAACCAGCCCCAGGTTGCTGGGAAGCAAGGCTTTGAGGCATTTTCCTGTTGTACAAAGGAGCCCAGGAACCCTCAAAGACCTTTTCCCCTACTTACTTCCCACAAAAAAGAGCCTTGACAAACCAAGGTTTTATTTCCAGCAACATTCAGCTGATACAAACACATAGAAATACAATCTCACCAAAGAGCTAAGAAGCCCTCCAACACACGCCCAATTTCAGTATACAGCTAAGACCACACAACACACACACAAGCTCAACAAAGAGTTAAGACCACTACACACATCTCCACAGCACCACAGGCACATCTCAAAAGGGTCTGTCCAGTAGTTCCAGCCAAGGGAAGGGTGATGGCCTGAGCCAGCTCCAGCTTTCTTTTCTTTTCTTTCTTTTTTTTTTTGAGATGGAGTTTTGCTCTTGTTGCCAGGCTCCTGAGCAGCTGGGATTACAGGCATGCACCACCATGCCTGGCTAATTTTGTATTTTTAGTAGGATTTCTCCATGTTGGTCAGGCTGATCTTGAACTCCTGACCTCAGGTGATCTGCCTGCCTCAACCTCTGGGATTATAGGCATGAGCCACTGCGCCCAGCCTCCAGTTTTCTTTTCTTTAGACCAGTGGTTTTAAACCTTTTTCGCTTCAAGTTCTCTGAAAATTTACTATGCTCTCCACAAGAGCTCCCATTTTCCACAGACACAGTCAATCTCAGTCAGCTTGTATTCAGGAGGACAGGGAAGAGGGATCCCAGTGGCACTTCCCATCGGAAGACAGAAGAGAGTGGGCCCCAGAGATGGAAGGACCCCAGTGTCATCACCAAACAACCATTTCAGCCGCTCTAGCCTCTAATCCCCGCTCTGAACAGCTGGCCCTGGTCGTCAGTACACAAGGAAAGAGCCCAGAACCAAGCTCAAGATCCCTATTCAAAGATCCCTGCCGGCCAGGTGGGCAGCTGAGTGCAGATTCCTGGGACCCCCGCCATTTTTGCTGTCTACTTAGAAGGGAAGTCAATGGCATACCCAGGATTCCTGCCTGATCCCTCAAAGAAATGGGGAATAAACACTTTAAACAAGTTCCAGGCCACTCAGCAGTGGTAAGAAAGGGAGGGAGGGCATGGAGGAGGATGGGGCACATAGCTGACATTATTAAAAACACATCCTAAGAAGTAGGGGGCCCTGTGGGGTGTAGAAGACAAATAAGGCATCCTGTGAAACTATAGACATCAGGGGCCAGAGTCCGGTAGCACCTGAGTAAGGCAAATGCAGATGACAGGCGGTGAGCCGACCAGGCTCACACCAGGAATGATGAGGTCTGTTTGAATTCTCCCTGCAGCAATAAAACATCCAGTCAACTCTCAATAGTCTTCTTTGGCTGATAATCCCCAAAACACATAAACATGGGCTAGAAATCTCCTCACTCCAGCCCCAGGTGGCCCACCCCTGCCCAGGGGAGGCATACTCACTTCACTTCGAGCACTAGGCTGGCTGTAAATCACCTTCTTACTGGAAGTCCTGTGAACAAGCCAGAAGACGCAGACACTCAGCCACCTAGGTGCTTATTAACCTCTCCTTGCCAACTTTAAAGGCCAGAACCGAGAATGCTACAGAAGCACAGAGTGTGCAGCAGAAAGGTAAAGGTGGGAGTAACAGGACAGGCCCAGGGCCAAGGCCACAGAGAAAGGGCTGGATATCCAAATGCCTTCCCTCCAAACTGGTTGCTTCTGCCTTCAACCCATTCCCCCAGGCCCACTTCAGCTTCAAACCACATGCATCCATGCTCTCAAACGTGGAGAACCTCAGGACAGCACCTCACTCACCCTTTCTTTGTTCCTGAAAGAGAAGAAATGGGATCATGAGTGTCAGCAGGACAGAAGACAGCATGGCTTGGGAAGATGGAGGGGCAGGCCCCCAGCTCTTGGTGTTAGATGGGTGATCAGTGTTCCCCAGGGGACGACACCCACACACATGAGCACAGTATCAGGGTCAGTACTCAGATGACACCCATGCCAGGCCCTGGGATGGGGGCAGTACAAAGGAGAGCCTCTGGGGGCAGATACTTACTGTCAAAGTGGCCTCGGCTATAGGCAAACCAGATGCCAAAAATCAAGATTCCCAGGAGAATCAGGGTTACAAGGACAGCTGCCACAATGACCCCCACATTCCGCTCCACTGCAAGACACAAATGACAAATCAGGCACGGGGATACTCACTCACAGTACCTACAGTATCACCAATGGCAGGATGAAAAGCAGACCCCAATCCCCACCCCAGGTCTGGGCTCAAGCCCTAACTCTCACCAGCTTCCATGCGCACAGCATTTGATGTCATGGGTGTCCCATACCCATTCCGTGCCTCACAGCTGTATTCTCCAGTATCAGAGGCTGACAGGGGATCAAAGACCTGAGGAAGGAAAACAAATTGGCTTCCCGCTTGATGAAGCAAAATAGACATTTTTTAATGTCTCTTGACCCCAGTTCCAAGTTCACCCTGTTGCCTGTTCTTCCTCCCACCTTTTGGGGTTCTATAACTGCATCCCCCACACATGTTTCACCACCACCCCATCCATACCAGCTCTCCTGTTGTGGGATTCAGGACATAGGAAGAGTTGCTGAAGGCACGGGTGCTTTTGGGATTCGTAGGCATCACTATCCCATCTTTGAACCAGGTGTATTCAGAAGGTGGGGAACCATCTCGTTCTGAGCATGTCAGCACTGCCCGGTTCCCAATGGTGGCAGAGGAGGGGATGCTAACTGTAGGCTTGGATGGAGGCACTGTGGAAGAGAAAGACAGAAGGTGCTGAGTATAGGGTGAGGGCTGCTTGAGTCTAAGTAACCAACTAGAATGGTACCCCCATCTACTTGGCTCGAGCCTCCTACACTCACCATGTCCCTGGTTGCCACCTAACCAGGGGCTCATCCCTTCTCCGGCAGCTCCTGGACTCTGAATAGCCCACATGTGGGTATTCTCACCATCAAAGAGCTCCAAAGCGCAGCAGAGCCTGCTATGAGAAGTAACTAACTCCAGGCCCACCCAGAAAACATGGGGCACGTACCAAGCACGATGAGCTTGACCTTGACCTCCCCATAGCTGTTGCCGCCTTCCTCAGAGACCATACAAGTGTATGTCCCGGTGTCTTCCCGTGTCACGGACTTGAAGGTGATACCACTTGGCAAGAAGGTCACCCGGTCCTCATAGGAAGCTACCACAAGAGGAGGCAAGGGCAAGGACAGAGTGAACTGGAGAGCTAAGGGAGGCTGATGAAGGGGGCATCCAAGGTACGCAAGTGCTCTCCTCTTCCCCCACAAAGGGGGGAAGAAGGCCATGAGGACTTGAGCCCCAGGGTGTGCCCTGGGATAAAGGCACAAAGTCTGGATCATAGAATCCAGGCATGATAATCCCTCCACAACCTAGGCAATCAGGAAGGAGGAGAAGCAACTCACCTGTGATCTTGTTATTATAGCAAACGAGTCTGGTGGTGTCTCCTTGGTCAAACTTCCACTCCACACGGGGAGAAGAAAAGCCCGAGTAGGCACAGGACAACTTCACAGCTGCAAAAAGGGTCAAAATGAGCCGAAGGAGGAAGCAGCAGCAAATACACGAGATGGGGAACAGCCCCAAACTGCAGGCTGGGCTGGGTGCTCTCTAGGTCCCCAGGCGGCCGGCAACTGCTCACCCTCACACCCTCCACGGCCCCTCCCAACTCACGATTATTCTCAGGAATTCTGACTTCAGGTTCAGAAGAGTGCACTGTAACACTGCCCAATGCCAGGGAGCCTGAGGAGAAAGAAAGAGGTGGGCCCCGTCAGGAGTGGACAGAGAAATGCCAGGAAGAGGGAGTTACAGACCCAGTGGACAGGGCTTCTCCATTCACAGACCCTAAGAGGAAGGGATTCCAGACTCATGCTCTCTCTGGCTCTCACACTTTGTCACCATGATCCTAAATGTCTTCTTTAAGTGCTTTTTGCTACAATTGCCGGCTAATACTTCTTTTATCAATGGGAATGCAGTTTCTTTTGCTCCTAATTTTTCTCTCTGTGACTCCCAATAATCTAATTAGATTTCTACTAGTCCAAGGGCAGCTTCCAGAATAACATTTCACCATTCAGAGAAAGGTTCTCAACAAATGATTGCAGCCACTTGTCAAGACAATCCTGGAAGGAAGCCAGCAGGGCTGGAGGAAAGGGATGGAAGGGAAGGGCAGAGCCATGATGAGAATAATAATAACACTCGACATTTGTGGAGCATGTGGTGCTTTTTAAAGTGTTTTCGGGTACATTATGACACACTGCATCATTTGACCCTGGAAACAAGCATGACAGATCGGCAAGACATGTATTATTATCCCGAGTTTACATGAGTAACTGAGAGTACAAGAAGTAAATGTGCCTAAGATCACACAGCTGGGGCCGGGTGCGGTGGCTCAGGCCTGTAAACCCAGCACTTTGGGAGGCCGAGGTGGAGAGGTCATGAGGTCAGGAGTTCGAGACCAGCCTGGCCAATATGGTGAAATCCCATCTCTACTAATAATACAAAAATTAGCCGGGCATGGTGGCACACCTGTAGTCCCACCTACTTAGGAGGCTGAGGCAGAAGAGTCGCTTGAACCCAGGAGGCAGAGGTTGCAGTGAGCCGAGATCGCGCCACTGCCCTCCAGCCTGGGCGACAGAGCAAGACTCAATCTCAAAAAAAAAAAAAAAAAAAAAAATCACACAACTGGTTCTGAGGTGAAACTTGCACTAGAAGTGGGTTCAGATCACCTTATTAGAATATTCTACTTGCCAAATAGAGAAAGAAAAGAAAAGGTAGTGTGTGCTGGGTGGAGGGAGGGAGAAGCAACAAGGCTAATTAAATAATATGGGGGAGGTGCATCAGGGTTCATAGGAGGGACCCACAAAGGTCAAATTAAGAACCAGTGACCAGGGATTCTGGGATCACATGATACAGCTACAAACCTGCACTTACACAATTATTCTCATTCATGTTTTCAAAGTCAAATTCATGAAATATCTTTTTATTTATAGCTTCAAGTCAGGACCCTGTCTTAGATAAATGTTTGTAGAATTCAAGCACATCTGTTAAATTCAAGTACATTTTTCCTTTACTTAATTATGCACATAACTGAATATGGTCTCTTGACCTCTGAGACTCCCCTTCCTTTCTGAAATATGAAATAGATGTGCTCTAAAGTCCTTTAGGTTTTTTTTTTTTAAATTTTGGCATTAATGTTTAGACAATATTTGTATATATGTATTTCAATCTGATATAATAACACTATGAATTAGTCCAGATAAGTATTCTCTCTCCCATTTTATAGACAAGAGACTAAAGATATAGGTTACTCCTATATCCCTTTTTTTCCGTTATTATACTTTCTTTTTTTTTTTTTGAGACGGAGTTTCACTCCTGTTGCCCAGGCTGGAGTACAATGGCGCTATCTCAGCTCACTGCAGCCTCTGCCTCCCAGGTTCAAGTGATTCTCTTCAGCCTCCCAAACAGCTGGGATTACAGGCGCTTGCCACCACGCTGGCTAATTTTTGTTTTTTTTTTTTTTTGAGACAGAGTTTCGCTCTTGTTGCCCAGGCTGGAGTGCAATGGTGCAATCTCGGCTCACCGCAACCTCCACCTTCCGGGTTCAAGGGATTCCCCTGCCTCAGCCTCCCAAGTAGCTGGGATTACAGGCATGTGCCACCCTTCCCGGCTAATTTTGTATTTTTAGTAGAGACAGGGTTTCTCCATGTTAATCAGGCTGGTCTCGAACTTTCAACTTCAGGTGATCCGCCCGCCTCAGCCTCCCAAAGTGCTGGGATTATAGGTGTGAGCCACGGTGCCCAGCCTAATTTTCTTTTTTTTTTTTTTTGAGACAGAGTCTCACTCTGTTGCCCTGGCTAGAGTGCAGTGGTGTGATCTCGGCTCACTGCAACCTCTGCCTCCCAGGTTCAAGAGATTCTCCTGCCCCAGCCTCCTGAGTAGCTGGGATTACAGGCGCCCGCCACTACGCCTAGCTAGTTCTAACTAGTTTTTTGTATTATTATTATTTTTTTTAAGGTGGAGTTTCGTTCTAGTTGCCCAGACTGGAGTGCAGTGGCACGATCTAGACTCACCACAACCTCCGCCTCCCAGGTTCAGGAGATTCTCCTGCCTCGGCCTCTCTAGTAGCTAGGATTACAGGCAGGCGCCACCACACCTGGCTAATTTCGTATTTTTAGTAGAGATGGGGTTTCTCCATGTTGGTCAGGCTGGTCTCAAACTCCTGATCTCAGGTGATCCACCTGCCCTGGCCTCCCAAAATGCTGGGATTACAAGCGTGAGCCACCGCGCCCGGCAATTTTTTGTATTTTTAGTAGACAAGGTTTCACCATGTTGTCCAGGCTGGAACTTTTTTTTTTTTTTTTAAGAGCTGGGGGTCTTGCTACATTGCCCAGGCTGGTCTAGAACTCCTGGCCTCAAGCAGTTCTCCTGCCTTGGCCTCCCAAAGTGCTGGGATTACAGATGTGAACCATCATGCCTGGTCATATAGCATGGTTTTCAAAAAAGAAGGGTATAGGCTGGGCACCGTAGGTCACACCTGTCACCCCAGCACTTTGGGAGGCCAAAGAGGGCGGATCACTTGAGGTCAAGAGTTTGAGACCAGCCTGGCCAGCATGGTGAAACCTTATCTCTACTAAAAATACAAAAATTAGCCAGGCGTGGTGGTGCGTGCTACCTGGAAGGCTGAGGAAGGAGAATCACTTGAACCCAGGAGGCAGAGGTTGCAGTGAGCTGAGATTGTGCCACTACATTCCAGCTTGGGCAAGAAAGTGAGACTGTCTCAAAAAAAAAAAAAATTAACCAGGCATGGTGACACATGCCTGTAGCCCAGTTACTTGGGAGACTGAGGCAAAAGGACTACTTAAGCCAAAGAGTGTGAGGTTACAGTGAGCTACAATCACACCAATGCATTCCAGCCTGGGTGCCTGGGTGACAGAGCAAGACCCTGTCTCTAAAAAACATAAGAAAAGAAAACCGAGCTGTTTCTTAGAAAAACCACCGATTTAATGAAAAAAAAACTAATAAAAATATTTCTAATATTATTTTATTTATATATTTGCCATTACATTTTTAATGTCAAATTTATGCTCAAATGTAATAATAGATATGGAGGCTGAGCACGGTAGCTCACACCTGTAATCCCAGCACTTTGGGAGGCCAAGGTGGGGAGATTGCTTGAGGCCAGGAGTTCGAGACCAGCTTGGCCAACGTGGTGAAATCTCGTCTCTAGTAAAAGTACAAAAACTAGCCGGGGGTGGTGGCATGTGCCTGTAATCCCAGCTATTCGGGAGGCTGAGGCAGGAGAATCACTTGAACCCAGGAGGCAGAGGTTGCAGTGAGCCGAGATTGCACCACTGCACTCCAGCCTGGGTGACAGAGCAAGACTCTGTCTCAAAAATAAAATAATAATAATAATAACAATAATAGATATGGAAATTAAACCAAATAGCTTTTATTAAATTGAAAGTTCTTCCTGAGGACACATAAGTCTCCTCCCTTCCTCCCTCCTTCCTCCTTCCCCTCCCTCTCCTATCTCCTCCCCCCTTTCTCACTCTGTTGCCCCGGCTAGAGTTCAGTGGCATCATTATGGCTTACTGCTTAGGACCCAGTGTTGGCCTGCTGGGCTCAAGTGACCCTTCCACCTCAGCCTCCTAAGTAGTTGGGACTACAGGCCTCTGTCTCCCAGGTTCCAGCAATTCTCCTGCCTCAGCCTCCTGAGTAGCTGGGATTACAAGCACGAGCCACCATGCCTGGCTAATTTTTTGTATTTTTAATAGAAACAAGGTTTCATCATGTTGGTCAGGCTGGTCTCGAACTCCTGACCTCAAGTGATCCACCCGCCTCGGCCTCCCAAAGTGCTGGGATTATAGGCCTGAGCCACTGCACCCGGCCTGCCCAGCTAACTTTTACAATTTTTTTGTAGAGACCAGGTCCCACTATGTTACCCAGGCTGGTCTCAAATTCCTAAGCTCAAGCAATTCTCCTGCCTTGGCCTCCCAAAGTGCTAGAATTACAGGCATGAGCCACCATGCCTGTGGAAGTCTCTTACTCAACTCTCATTAAGAATGCTAATAGGCTGGGCGTGGCAGCTCAACAGCCTGTAATTCCAGCACTTTGGGAGGCTGAGGCGGGCAGGTCACCTGAGGTCAGGAGTTTGAAACCAGCCTGGCCAATATGGCGAAACCCCATCTCTACTAAAATACAAAAATTAGCCGGGCATGGTGGCGGGCAACTGTAATCCCAACTACTTGGGAGGCTGAGGCAGGACAATCGCTTGAACCCGGAAGGCGGAGGTTGCCGTGAGCCAAGATCGCACCACTGCACTCCAGCCTGGGTAACACAGCGAGACTCCATCTCAAAAAAAAAAAAAGGGGGGCACTTCTGTTCTAAAGCTGTCTGTGGGATAGGCTGAGGCCTCACCGGGACTATAACGCAAACTTGGCCTCTCCCTCTGTCCAACCTTGCTTTCTTCCCCTCCTTTCCACGGGCGTGGATCCCAAGTGCACTCCCTAATAAATGTCTTGTATGATTGTTGACATCTCAGAGTCAGCTTCCCAAGAACCCAACCTATGGCACCACCCAAATAAACAGCAGCATCTAATTAGACTAAAAACTAGCCTTTGAAATAAACACATATGCACACAAATCACAACATACGAATTTGATGGTTGTTCCTCCACCACTTCTGGGTTTAGCTAAAGTTCTTTGCTGAGTCCTCTCAGATCATCACATTCACACCACATATATACAAACACATTGGGCTACAGGCATATTACCCTTTTCTTCATTAATCTGCACTGCCATCACCTGGTCTGGGCTTCTGTTCTTTTGTTTCAAATACATGAACCTCTGCCTTAGTGTCTTCCCACCCACCTCTGTTGCAGGATTAACTATGTCTGCCTGTGACCTGACTGTGCCAATACTCCCAAGGTCTACTGTGACTGCCTATCACATCATGAGTCAAGGCCAGCCTTATCACCATGCCCTTCCCATTCACCACAGGACACCTCAGCCATCCTGGTCCACATTCCCCTTCTCGTTCTTGAACAGGCCCCTGGAACCAGACTGCCTGCTAGGCTGGGTGCGGTGGCTCACGCTTGTAATCCCAGCACTTTAGGAGGCGAAGCAGGTGGATCACCTGAGACCAGGAGTTCGAGACCAGTCTGGCCAACGTGGCAAAAATCCGTCTCTACTAAAAAATATATATACAAAAATTAGCCGGGTGTGGTGGCACATGCCTGTAATCCCAGCTACTTGGGAGGCTGAGGCAGGAGAATCACTTGAACCCGGGAAGCAGAGGTTGCAGTGAGCTGAGATTGTGCCATTGCACTCCAGCCTGGGCAACAAGAAACTCTGTCTCAAAAAAA
This sequence comes from Pongo abelii, assembly GCF_028885655.2. NCBI lineage: Eukaryota > Metazoa > Chordata > Mammalia > Primates > Hominidae > Pongo > Pongo abelii. The sequence continues at coordinate 89,343,855 of NC_071985.2, read as the reverse complement.
AAAAAAAAAAAAAAAAAAAGGCTGTGCGCAGTGGCTCATGCCTGTAATCCCAGCACTTTGGGAGGCCAAGGCGGGCGGATCACCTGAGGTGGGGAGTTCAAGACCAGCTTGACCAACATGGAGAAACCTCGTCTCTACTAAAAATACAAAATTAGCCAGGCGTCGTGGTGCACGCCTGTAATCCCAGCTACTCGGGAGGCTGAGGCAGGAGAATTGCTTGAACCCGGGAGCCAGAGGTTGCAGTGAGCCAAGATCACGCCATTGCACTCCAGCCTGGGCAACAAGGGAGAAACTCTGTCTCAGGAAAGAAAAAAAAAAAAAAAATTCCAGCTCTGTTACTTACTACTCAGATTTGGCCTCTTCAAATCTGAGTTTACCCATCTGTAAAATGGGGATAATAACAGTTTCTACATCAAAGGGCTGTTGTGAGGGCTAAACAAATACTGTACAAATAAAGTGCTTAGAGCAGTGTCTGAACAGGAAGCCCCAAATAAGTATTATATTTTATGATTATCATCATCTGTTAATAGGCCCTTCTGTACACGTACTTCTTTCTGACTTCAATGTTTTCTTCAACAAGACATATAAATAAAGCCTGAAAAGTGCCTACTCCAGCCTACCAAACCATATCTCCCCTGTCATTGCAGCTGCCTTGGAAAGGCGGCCCCTTCTCTAGAACCTTCACAGCTGTACCAGCAGAGCTAGGAGCTTGCTCTCACTGAAGCCAATCTACATCAGGACACTCACAGTTTCCCTGTCCATCCTCCTCATCTATTTTATATTTTCCCTTGCCTCTTCACAGCCCCCCTTTTGCACTTAACCTTGGGCCCATACATACCATACTGTACACACACATACAAATGTCCTACTGATGTACGTGGTAAACCAATAATAGAAGGAAATTCCATCCTTTCCATTGTCAAGTTTAATTTTCTCTAAGTTCACAACAAGAAAAGCCACAAAGTTAAAGGCATCAATAGATTTTTGGCCTGCTCAGGTTTTGGGCCCATGTATAGAAAGTCCATTCTCCGGCCAGGCGCAGGGACTCACGCCTGTAATCCCAGCACTTTGGGAGGCCGAGGCAGGCGGATCACGAGGTCAGGAGATCGAGATCATCTTGGCTAACACGGTGAAACCCCATCTCTACTAAAAATACAAAAAATTAGCCAGGCGTGGTGGCGGGCACCTGTAGTCCCAGCTACTCCGGAGGCTGAGGCAGGAGAATGGCGTGAACCCGGGAGGTGGAGCTTGCAGTAAGCTGAGATGGCACCACTGCACTTCAGCCTGGGCGACAGAGTGAGACCCCATCTCAAAAAAAAAAAAAAAAAAAGAAAGAAAGTCCATTCTCCATTCCACTACTGGATGAAGTGCTAGCATTTATTGAGCACATACTATATTTGAGGCACTGTTGTAAGCATATTATATGTAATATCATTTAATCCCTGCAACAGCCTTTAGAGTTGGGTGATTCTATCGTTATCACCCATATTTACATGGGGAAACTGAGGCCCAGAGTAGTTAAGTAACTTGGCTGAGGCCACACAGTGAGTGGTAGTGCAGATTCACACCAACGAAGTCCAACTGCAGAGACTATACAATGCTACTCTATACTATACAGCCTTCCTAAAAATGCAAATCTGACACCTCCTTTAAGCTTTTGATGATTCTACATTGCTTATATGATAAAATCCAAATTTTTCTGCAAGCTAAGAAAGTTCCAATAATCCCTATACTCTGCCAAACACCCACCTCCCTCTCTCCCCCCTGGAAGTGCTGGAAGAAAGTTCCAGCACTATCTGACCCCTTGATAAGGTTATCATCTTTATCACCCACCCTACTGTTGCAATTTACCCTCTAGCAATACAAAACTACTTAAAATTCCTAGCAAAGACTGGGCTGTTTCACAATCTCTGCCTTTGCTCATGCTATTTCTGCTATGTGGAACACCCTTTTCCCCTCTTTATCTGGGCAGCAGTATTCATCCACATTATTTTCTGGAAAACAACCTCCCATATGCCCAGTCCTCACCATAGCCTCACCTAAGCCTCTTTCCTAGGCTTTAATTATCCCATGCAAAACACTGTCAAAGCAATTCCTACATTATAATGACATCATCTGTGTACAAGCATGTCTCCCATGGTAAACCCCAAGTGAAAAGGGACCATGTGTTATTTAATATTCTGAGTATCCCACACTTAGCATAATAAAACTGGTATAAGTTGACATTCAATAAATGTTTTCTCAGCCTGGGCAACACAGTGAGACCCCCATCTGTACCAAAAAAAAAAAAAAAAAAATTAACCAGCTGCAGTCATGCACGCCCAGGAACGCCTGTAACACTGAGGATGTAATTCCTGGAAATTACTATGTACCTGAATAATAATAATGAAACAACTGTGGCAAATAGTGTTTTCCAAAACAGCCACATCTATCTATATATTTATCTCCTCCCCCGTGCTCTACTTACATTGTGACTGAGGTAGAGTCTAAGTTAAATTTCCTCCCCATGGGCCGGGTGTGGTGGCTCACGCCTATAATCCCAGCACTTTGGGAGGCCGATGTGGGTGGATTGCTTGAGGTCAGGAGTTTAAGACCAGCCGGGCCAACATGATAAAAATTACAAAAATTAGCCAGGCATGGTGCATACCTGTAGTCCCAGCTACTTGGGAGGCTGGAGAACCACTTGAGCCCAGGAGGTGGAGGCTGCAGTGAGCTGAGATCGTGCCACTGTACTCAGTCTGGATGACTGAGCAAGACTCGGTCTCAAAAAAAGTTTCCTCCCCATGAATCTGGCAGGGTCTTATGATTGCCAATGACATAATGGTAGAAGTGGCATATTATTAATGTTAGGCCTTATATGCATTTTCTCACTAAACTCTTAAAAAAAAAAAAAAAACCTATGAGACAAGTACCATTGAAGTACTATCGTTACCATTTCATTTTACAGATGAAAAAACTGAGGCTTAGAACAGTTGACCCAGGCCAGGCATAGTGGCTCACGCATGTAATCCCAGAACTTTGAGAGTCCGAGGCAAGCGGATCACGAGGTCAGGAGTTCGAGACCAGCCTGGCCAACGTGGTGAAACCCCGTCTCTATTAAAAATACGAAAATTAGCTGGGCATGGTGGCAGGCGCCTGTAATCCCAGCTGCTCGGGAGGCTAAGGCGGGAGAATCGCTTGAAGCCGAGAGGCGGAGGTTGCATTGAGCCGAGATTAAGCCACTGCACTCCAGCCTGGGTGACAGAGTGAGACTCTGTCTCAAAAAAAAAAAAAAAAACCACAAAACAGTTGATCCAAACCATATGGCTACAAATAGCAAGGTAGGAATCTTAACTCTGTCTGATTTTGAGGCTCTAAAACTATTATGCTATATGTAACTTTATTGGACAAGCAAGGAAATCCCATGTATCTTTCAAGACTCTGTTCAAATGTCTATTATCTGTTATACCTTTCCTCAGTCAAAATTAATCTCACCCCAATTTCTAGGAATATAGCCTAAGAAAACAATCAAAGGTAAGTTTAAAGATTTTGGCTGGGTGCAGTGGCTCACGCCTGTAATCCCAGCATTTTGGGAGGCTGAGGCAGACGGATCACTTGAGGCCAGGAGTTTGAGACCAACCTGACCAAAATGGTGAAACCCCATCTGTACCAAAAATACAAAAATTAGCTGGGCTTGGTGGCAGGCACCTGAATCCCAGCTACTTGGTAGGCTGAGGCAGGAGAATCGCTTGAACCTGGGAGGTGGAGGTTGCAGTGAGTTGAGATTACGCCACTGCACTCCAGTCTGGGCCACAGAGTGGGACTCCATCTTTAAAAAAAAAAAAAAAAAAAAAAAAAGATTCATGTACAAGAACAATTTAACGGTATTTAGGTTTCATTGTTCTTTTTTTTGGAAACTGAGTCTTGCTCCGTCGCCCAGGCTGGAGTGCAGTGGCGCGATTGCGGCTCACGGCAACTTCCACCTCCCAGGTTCAAGAGATTCTCCTGCCTCAGCCTCCCAAGTAGCTGGGATTACAGGCACACACCACCATGCCCAGCTAATTTTTGTACTTTTGATAGACACGGGGTTTCACTACATTGGCCAGGCTGGTCTCAAACTCCTGGCCTCAAGTGATCCGTCCGCCTCAGCCTCCCAAAGTGCTGGGATTACAGGCATGAACCACCATGCCCAGCCAATTTAATGTTATTTAGTATAGCAAAGAAAAAAAGAAATCTAAATGCCCAACAAAAGGTGAATAAGTAAATTATGATATAGCCATACTTTAGGAATAATATAGAAAGGACCTTAAAGTATATTTTGGGCCAGGCGCGGTGGCTCACACCTGTAATCCCAACACTTTGAGAGGCCGAGGCAGGTGGTCAGGAGTTCAGGACCAGCCTGGCCAAGATGGTGAAACCCCGTCTCTATTAAAAATACAAAAAAATTAGCCAGGCGTGGTGGTGGGCGCCTGTAATCCCAGCTACTTGGGAGGCTGAGGCAGAGAATTGCTGGAGCCCAGGAGGTGGAGGTTGCAGTGAGCCGAGATTGTGCCACTGCACTCCAACCTGGGTGATAGAGCGAGATTCCATCTCAAGAAAAAAAAAAAAAGTACATTTTGTAGGATATATAGAAATATCTCACACATTAATTCATAAAGACTAGAATGAAACAACAGTAATAAGTGTTTATCTCTAGATAATAGAATTACATGTGATTTTATTTTCTCCATAGTCCTTTGCATTTTCCTATTTTTCAATGTAGAAACGTTGAGCATGTATCACTTTTTTTTAATAAAACAAAAAACTTATCTTTTTAAAAAGTTACTCTCTTCTGCTCTATGCTCCTAAAACATTTTGTACTTTGTTGACAGCCCCTGGCACACGCTGCTCTGTACTCTACCTAGTCAATACATGTCTGCAGTTTCTTGAGTTCTGCTTGTATCCTTCCCCAGCTCCCAGCACTACACTTTGCACAGAGGAGGTGCTTGATGAACTGCACCAAAGCACTGCTGGGGTGAGAAGATGGTCACAGAAGGCAGAGGCCTCCAGACTCTTAACAGAACCCACCAACAACCATCCCTTGTACGTGAAGGGTCAGGTCAGACCCATAACAGAAAAGGACCTACTTCCCCCCACCACTTTACTAAGAACCTTTAGTTTTTTCTAGATATCCTGTTAATTATTAGAATTTTCTGGCCAGGTGCAGTGCAGCAGCTTATGCTTATAATCCCAGCATTTTGGAAGGCCATGATGGGAGAATCACTTGAGCCCAGGAGTTCAAGACCAGCCTGGGCAACATAGAAAGATCCCATCTCTATGCCTCAGGGATATCAATAACAAAAAAATAAAAGAAGAAATACAACATAAAAAAGAATATAAGAAATTTTAAAAAGAGAGAGGCTCTGATCTCTATAAAAATAAAAGCAAAAAAGAAATTTCCTTGAGTTGCTTTTGTGTCGAGTTGGAATTAATTAATTATATTTATTTATTTATTTATTTTGAGAGAGAGTTTTTGCTCTCGTCACCCAGGGTGGAAAGCAATGGCATGATCTCAGCTCACTGGAATCTCTGCCTTCTGGGTTCAAGCGATTCTCCTGCCTCAGCCTCCCAAGTAGCTAGAATTATAGGCACCCACCACCACACCCGGCTAATTTTTGTATTTTGGTAAAACGGGGTTTTACCGTGTTGGCCAGGCTGGTCTTGAACTCCTGACCTCAGGTGATCCGGCCGCCTCAGCCTCCCAAAGTGCTGGGATTATAGGAGTGAGCCACTGCACCCGGCCGATTTATTTAACTTTAATTTTAGGCTCAGGGGTACATGTGCAGGTTTGTTATAGATGAATTACATGTCATCGGGGTTTGGTGTAAAGATTATTTCATTACCCTGCTAATAAGCAAAGTACCCAAAAGGTAGTTTTTCTATCCTCACCCTCCTCCCATCCTCTAAACTCAAGTAGGCCCTGGTGTCTGTTGTTCATTTAGAAAAAAAAAAGAAGAAAGAGGAGGAAGGGGAAAAGGAGGGAAAACAGTCAACCAGTCTCTCTCTGGTTTTCTCTAAGAATTCATCCAAACTTCCCTCTGGGCATATGAGACTCACAAGACCCCCCAGTTGCCAGGGAGCTGGAGCCCTGCAATAGGAAGGATAAGTCAGGGCCTCCTCACCCCACCAGCTACAGCATACCCAGTTTAACTTCACGTTTTCCCCATAATCTCTAGCACAGTGCTCAGAACATAGTAAACACCAATGTTTGTTGGATTAACAAGTGAATTTCACATTGCAATATAATTAGAACCTGGACCTAGAGCTTCCACTCTGGTTTTCCCCTTCCTCCCCACCACTCACCCTGTAGAGACTGAAGTAACTCCCATAAGGGAGTTACCTCCCTTGATCCTCATAAAGATCAAGAGGCTCCACTGGGCCAGGGAAGTTCCACAGGGAAGGGCCTTTCCGGGGTTTGGGGTAGAACAGTTTAGAAATGTGTGGGCAAGAGAAAGGCTCTGTGAGGCCAACAACAGGCTGGGCTATGTCTAAATAGCCATCCTTGGCTGCACTTTCAGTGATGTCGATCAGCTGGCTCGGGCCCTCTGAGGATGGCAGAAAGTGGTAATGGCAGCGTAAGACAGGCGCGCTTTCACTCCCTGGCTCCCTCCCGACCTCTCTGCAGAATTTCCGGTTCTACCTGCTCAGCTCCCCCGCCACCCCATCTTCCCAGTGCAAGGGAAGGTCGAGCCTGCCTGCCCAGGACTTACTTCAGGGACCCAGCATCCACTTCCTGCCAGCCAGCTGCTTCCTCCTGTTCCGCCCCTACATTGTGAAACAAATGACACAGCCGGACTTTAGACAGAAACCCTGCTTATCAGGGAGTCCAGGCAGATGAACTCTGGGTTTTCAATGCCAGGAAAACCCTAGTGTGTGTCCACTCTCACAGTATGTGTTCACTCATACTGCTTTCCACAACCCTCACACAATAGTGAAACCTCATCCTCAATTATGTTGGACGAAAGGTCATCCAGGTCTTTCCTGAATCTCTGAAACAGGAACTGGTTTGAGTTTAGAGATCCCCAGGGTATCTAGTCAAACCTAACAGATGTGATAAACAAGTCTCATTATTCCTATCACATAAAATGTGCACGGCATTTAAATCTATTTTTGGGTGTGGTGGAAATGTGTGTTGCCCATTTATGTGTCCACAGAACAAGTGCAAATTGAACTCAGCTGACTTGGAGGGGGGTGGGATGTATCCTAACAGCCAAGGCCACAATCCCTAGAAACCAATATGGGCCAGGTGTAGTGACTCATGCCTGTCATTCAGCATTTTGAAAGGCCGAGGCAAAAGGACCCCTTGAAGCCAAGAATTCAAGACCAGCCTGTACAACAGATGAGACCCTGTCTATACTAAAAAAATTAAAAATTACCCAGGTATGGCTCACCACTCACACTTGCCTATAGCCTCAGCTATTCAGGAGGCTAAGACTGGAGGATTGCTTGAACCCAGGAGGTCAAGGCTGCAGTGAGGCTGGACACGGTGGCTCATGCCTGTAATCCCAGCACTTTGGGAGGCCAAGGCAGGCGGATCACTTGAAGTCAGGAATTCAAGACCAGCTTGGCCAACATGGTGAAACCCTGTCTCTACTAAAAATACAAAAATTAGCCGGGCACGGTGGCTCACGCCTGTAATCCCAGCACTTTGGGAGGCCGATGCAGGCAGATCACAAGGCCAGGAGATCGAGACCATCCTGGCTAACATGGTGAAACCCCATCTCTACTAAAAATACAAAAATAAAAATAAAAAAAATCAGCAGGGCATGGTGGCGGGCACCTGTAGTCCCAGCTACTTGGGAGGCTGAGGCAGGAGAATGGCATGAACCCGGGAGGCGGAGCTTGCCGTGAGCAAAGATCACGCCACTGCACTCCAGCCTGGGTAACAGAGCAAGACTCTGTCTCAAAAAAAAAAAAAAAAAAAAAAAAAAAATTAAAAAAATATATACAAAAGGCTGGGCGCAGTGGCTCACGCCTGTAATCCCAGCACTTTGGGAGGCCGAGGCGGGCGGATCATGAGGTCAGCAGATCGAGACCATCCTGGCGACAGAGCCAGACTCCATCTCAAAAAAAAAAAAAAAATATATATATATATACAAAAATTAGCCAGGAATGGTGGTGCACGCTTGTGTCCCAGCTACTCGGGAGGCTGAGGCAGGAGAATCACTTGAACCTGGGAGGCAGAGCCTGCAGTAAGACAAGATCACACCACTGGACTCCTCCCTGGGCAACACAGCAAGACTTTGTCTCAAAAAAAAAGAAAAAAAGGCTGCAGTGAGCTATGATCATGCCATTGTACTCCAGCCTGGGCAACAGAGTGAGACCCTGTTTCAAAAACAACAACAACAACAACAAAACAAAACTCCATGAGATATATATATATAAGCAAGATGTAGAATATATGTAGTATGCCTCTTTTTGTGTCAGAAAGGGGAGAAAAAACAAGTATTATTTATATATACTTGTATCTGTAAAATGAAACACTGAAGAGACATAAGAAACTATTGGGGTTTGGGGTGAACAGGAGCAACATGGGAATGAGATACCCCACCCCTTTGATATCATTTTAATTATAAAACCATGTCAATTAACCTATTCTAAATAAATATTTTTTAAAAAAATCACAGTAGCTCTATCTTGAATCAGAACTGGGCTGGAGACTCCACAAGCCATGATCACAAAGGAACTGAAGAGCAACATGGTGAGGTAAAAGTGGTCTGGAGTGGCCAGGTGCAGGGGTTCACGCCTGTAATCTCAGCACTTTGGAAGGCCTAGGCAAGAGGATTATTTGAAGTCAGGCGTTCGAGACCAGCCTGGCCAACATGGTGAAACCCCGTCTCTACTAAAAATACAAAAAATTAGGGGCCAGGCGCAGTGGCTCACGCCTGTAATCCCAGCACTTTGGGAGGCCGAGGCGGGCGGATCACGAGGTCAGGAGATCGAGATCATCCTGGCTAACACGGTGAAACCTCGTCTCAACTAAAAATAGAAAAAATTAGCCAGGCATGGTGGCGGGTGCCTGTAGTCCTAGCTACTTGGGAGGGTGAGGCAGGAGAATGGCATGAACCCAGGAGGTGGAGTTTGCAGTGAGCCGAGATCACGCCACTGTACTCCAGCCTGGGTGACAGAGCGAGACTCTGTCTCAAAAATAAATAAATAAATAAAAAATACAAAAAATTAGCCAGGCGTGGTGGCGCGTGCCTGTAGTCCCAGCTGCTGGGGAGGCTAAGGCAGGAGAATCGCTTGAAGCCGGGAGGTGGAGGTTGCAGTGAGCCAAGATCATGCTACAGCACTCCAGCCTGGGTAACAGAATGAGACTCTGTCTCAAAAAAAAAAAAAAAAAAAAAGTGATCTGGAGCCAGAAGGCAAAGACTAAAGGGCACTGGAATTCCACTGCCACTCGTTTCCTAGTTCCAGGTAGAACTAGGAAGTGCCAGTCACCAGTTTCTAGTTTGGAGGGAACAATTCACTCCTGGGAGTAGAGGGAGAGGAAAGGAGGAGTGACTCACCAGTCTACGGTTTTGAGGTATGCCTGCCCCTGAAAGGGCAAAGCTAGAAGGGCTTGAGTCAGAAACATCAGTAGGAAACAGTGGGACTCAGAGAATGACCCAGATGCAGGGCAGCAGTTCTGCCCTGCCCACCCGGAACTCTTCAGTGATGATACCACACTCAAGGAAGGGCAGGGGAGCAAATGCCAGCATTCCAACCCAGGTTTCCCTCTCTCCCCTGTAGTTACAGTGTAAGTTGACCTATCCACACTCACCTCCACTGTGTCTCTCCCTACCTGGTAGACAGCTGAACCTTTTCTAAGGGACAGGTTCCCTAGGGAAAGGGAGGCTAGTACTCTGGGTCATCAGTTTTACTTTTCCCAAGTCCAGCTCTCCCAGTGTCTACCCTCTGGATCTCTGCCCCGCAGGGTCAGGGTTTCCCCTCCATTAGGTTCCCCAAGCTGGGGCCAGGCCTTTGCCTGACTTGTCGGTCCTATCTTGCCTTTTCTACTTCCTCCCTGACAGCAGAGCCCACAATGAGGAACAGGGAGAACATATGGGCAACCTATCCACGCCTCTCAGGGACAGTGGACAAGCTAGACACCCAAGAAAAAGCTCCTGCTTTTTGATTTCTGACTTTGGCCATTTGGGATCTCCCTGCTTCCTTTTTTACCTACTCGGCTAGGGACAGCATTCTGGCATTCTTCCATCCTCACAAAAGCCATAGGGGATAATAGCTGCCCAAAAATAATCCCTTCATGTATATGTAATGTAACTATTATGCTGGTTGATCCTCATGACAAAGGTGGGACAAGTATTAGTCCTATTTTACAGATGAAAAGACTGAGCCTAAGATCACAAACAAGGCAGAGAGAAAGCCAAGCTAGAACGCAGGTGTGGTGGCCCAGCTCCCATTTCCATCCTCATTTGCACTAACCAAATCACTCCCCTCCCCCAACCCAACCCCAGATCTAGCCTGATTTAAAAGTTACAAGGTCAGTTCCTCCATCCCCTGGACATGTCACTTCCCAGGACCCACTGTCCTAACAGGCTAATGCGACATCATCTCAGGTTCCCTCTGCACTACTGTGACTTGGTTCCCTGAAGGAACCTCCAAGCTCAAAATGGTGTTATCATGACCCTTCCAGTGCCAGTATATGATTATTTTAGGATTATCATAAATAATATAGGAAATTAGAAGGAGAAAAAAGAAAGGAAGCAGTGGCAAAGGATAGGGAGGAAGCAGCTCCAGGAAGCTTTTAAGCCTGACAAATACTGTCACAGACAAACACTGTTACAAATACAGTCACTCACCCAGAAGAAACTTCTGGGCTTAGGGGAAAAATACTGGCACAGTACAAAGGTTGGAAAAACCTTTAGCACCAGAACCACATAACCAAAAATTGACTATGGGTGTCACTAGCAGTTCTAAAATACGGGCAGAAGTAAAATAGGCAAGGGGTAGAGAAAAAAGGGAGATTAAAGAAAAGGGAACTCGAAGAGTAGAATAAAAGGGAGACATAGCCAGGCGCAGTGGCTCACACCTGTAATCCCAGCACGTTAGGAGGCCGAGGCGGGTGGATCACCTGAGACCAGGAATTCAAGACCAGCCCGACCAACATGGTGAAACCCCGTCTCTACTAAACACAAAAAATTAGCCGGGCGTGATGGTGCATGCCTGTAATCCCAGCTACTCGGGAGGCTGAGGCAGGAGAATCGCTTAAACCCGGAAGGCGGAGGTTGTGGTGGGCCAAGATGGCGCCATTGCACTCCAGCCTGGGCAACAAGCGAAACTCTGTCTCAAAAAAAAAAAAAAAAAGAGGGAGACATGAATGAAGAAGCTAGTGGGAAAGTAAATTTAAAGGTAAGTAAGACAGTAGATTCTGAAGCAGTATCCCAAACAGTTCTTGTGCTATAGGGTCCCTGAGATGCTGGATCCAAGAATGGAAAAAGGCAAAGCAAGTCAAGAGGGTTTGGTTCCATTCCCAGGTTCCACCCCTAACTCTATTGTCATTGAAGTCATTTCCTCTCTTGGACCTGTTTCCTTATCAGTAAAAGAGAAAGAGGACGAGATATGCCTCTGGTCCAATCTCTCCCAAGGGTTTATGTTGTGATAAGGTAGAAATGAGAAGTCAATCCATCTAAGGGCAGGGAATCTACATACACCAAACTGATTGTAATCATTCATTTATTTAACACTTTCTAAAACAAGAACCTTGGGGGTGGGGGGAGACTCATGTAGAACACATACTGACACAACTACTCACACAACGACACGCACACTCAAGAATCAGACAGGTAAACACACAGGTGCTGCCACAGGTTGACTAACGCACAAACCAACCGACTAAACGCTCAGCCCCACACAAACACATCTAGAGACAGAGGCATGCCCTAGCAAGTGAGCCTCATTGTTCCTCAGGAAACATTGTTTACAAAGGAAACAAAAACTCTCATACACAGCCAGGGGGAGGGCAGAGCTCTGGCTCTGATGTGAATCCAGCCAACCAAAGATACACTCTGCCCCAGGGAACAGTCACTCAGTCAACAACACGTATTAAGTACTCCTGAGGTAGTTATTCCAGAAAGGAACTTCGCTGGGTCCTCTGCTGCGCTTAGAGAAATTTCAGGTTTCTATTGCATTTCCTCTTTAGACTGTGCACCCAGACATTTTCCCAGAGCAACCGCCGCAATTCAAAGACTCAGAGGAGCCAGAGACTCCTTCAGCAAAAGCTAGGGAAAGAGACTTCCACCCCAGACCACCTCCATTTGATTTTCTCCGAGGACCCTTAAAGGAGCCAAGGCTCCCGGCTGCGCAGCGGGGTTTGTGGATGCTGGGTGGGCGTTGGAGGGGCAGGCTGGCCCTTCCCAGGTGCGTGTGGAGCGCGCGCTGGGTAGATGAGTGTGGAAGGGTCCTTGGCCCGACGGCCCTCTCCAGTGAGGACGAGGAGTGTACCTCTGGTGTGTGCAGATGGGTCAGCTCCCTCCTGGTGGCCGTGAGGGGTGCGGTCACAACTCACCAGTGTGGGGGAGGAGAGCCAGCCACTCACCCAGCTGTGAGAGTGGTGAAAGACGGACCAGCCAGGGGTGGAAAAGAGAATTAGGAGAACGATGTAGGAAGGTTTCTGAGCTCCTCCCCTCCCGCGGGCTAGAGGCGTGGGGAGAGCCTTCCTCCAACCTCTGACCCGACCAGCCGATTCCTCCCGAAACTCTGGGAACTTACACAACAGGATCGCCAATATGAAGAGGCGCAACAGTTTCCTCTCGGCTTGCGCCTTTGTCCCCATCGCGATCAAGCTCCCGACACAACAGCCGCCGACGGGCTCTTGGGAACAGACACAGCTCCGCAGACTACAGCGCGGGGACCGAGAGCCAGCCGCCAGGTGGAACCCCGCCCGGCCCCGCCCTCCGCGCCTGATTGGCCAGCTCCCCACCCTTGCACGTTCCGATTGGTGTAAGGAACCGCTACTCTTCAGAATGAGTCACCTCGGCCAGGTGTTACCCCGCCGCCACTCCCCGCCTCGGCGCACTGGCGCCTTTCCCCACACAAGCTGCCTCTGATTGGCCCAGGAGACTGTCGCGTCAGGAGACGATTTCCGCACCTTCAGCAGGTGACGGCCCCCTGATTGGTTGGTGTTCCTGAAGTAGCGACTTCCTGACTGGCTGGGTTCTCAGTTGGAGCTGGAGGGCTGAGAAGTGCCTCTAAGGAGGAAGCAGGAAAGGCAGTCGTGGTGTGGGATTTACGGAGACCGGCTTGGCTTGGGGTTTTGTGTTTGTTTGAATGTAAGCTGCTTGGTGCAACTGCACCTGCAGTTTGGTGCTGCAGAAACTTTGGTCCTGTCTCTTGGCAAGTAAAAACCACATATTAATATGGGAGGGTAGGGGAGAAGACCTGGAGAGAAATGGAATGTTACTTTGACACCACCTCCAAACTGTTCCTCTGTCCACCCCACCGGCTTTGAGAGATTAGCTACGCTGGGAGGAAGAAAGGGGAAAAAAAAAAAAAAGGGAAAGGGAGCACTCAACTGGAAAATGGGAGCCTGGGCAGTATAGTCCCAGCTACTTGGGAGGCTGAGGTGGGAGGATGGCTTGAGCTCGGAGGCAGAGGTTGCAGTGAGCCTAGATCGTGCCACTGAATTACAGCCTGGGCGACAGAGCCAGACCCTGTCTCAAAAAACAAACAACACAAACAAAAAATGTAAAAACCCACCCACAACAACACAACTTGGGAAAAGCAGAATTACGTTATCTCAAGAAAAAAGTTAAACAGATGTACACAAAACACACCCAGATGATACAAACTGAGCTGAACATGCTCTAGAAACATCTCTGGGTGACTGTGGATATGTCCTTTACGCATATTTGATCTGTGAACAGGTCCCTACATTTCAGAATTGTTTGTTTTCTCACTGTGACTAATAGTTGTGTGCTAAGCCACCTTTTTTCTATAGACAATGTTGATACTCAAACTTTCTGTTAATATTTATATTGCTAAATCATTTTTAATTGAAATTCATGCTCAACACCCTTGCTAGTTGTAGTTTCTTTTTTACGATGATTTAATTTTAACTGTACTAAGCATATGCAGACTGTGGGAAAAAAACTTCCTTAGCATTACCTCATTGCAAGGGAAAAGACCACATTTTTATCCAAAAGAATGATATTGTTTGACATTTTGCCTTTTTCACCTTTGCTCTTATTCCTTTGTCCCCATCTCTTTGGCCAAAGTTCTGCTTCTGGTTCCATTCAATGTAAACCACCTACTGGGTGCTTAATAGTCTTGGCCGGGTGCGTGGCACACGCCTGTAATCCCAGCACTTTGGGAGGCCGAGGCTGGTGGATCACCTGAGGTCAGTCTGACTAACATGGTGAAACCCCGTCTCTACTAAATACAAAAAAATTAGCCGGGCGTGGTGGCACATGCCTGTAATCTGAGCTACTTGGGAGGCTGAGACAGGAAAATCGCTTGTACCTGGGAGGAGGTTGCAGTGAGCCGAAATCGCGCCATTGCACTCTAGCCTGCCGGGCATCAAGAGCGAAACTGTCTCTAACAAAAAAAAAAAAAAAAAGAAAAAGAAAGAAAAGAAAGAAATTTAAAGTCTTGGAGAAAGGTATATACACTGAACTGACAGCTGGGCTCTGTGACGTGTGCCTGTAATCCCAACTACTCAGGAGGCTGAGGCAGGAGGGGAGGATCACTTAAGGCCAGGAATTTGAAACCAACCAGGGCAACATAGGGAAAAGACTCTGTGTCTAAGAAATTTTATTTATTTATTTTTGAGACGGAGTCTTGCTCTGTCGCCCAGGCTGGAGTGCAGTGGCGCAATCTCTGCTCACTGCAAGCTCCGCCTCCCGGGTTCACGCCATTCTCCTGCCTCAGCCTCCCGAGTAGCTGGGACTACAGGAGCCCGCCACCATGCCCGGCTATTTTTTTGTTTTTTTTGTATTTTTAGTGAGACGGGATTTCACCGTGTTAGCCAGGATGGTCTCAATCTCCTGACCTCGTGATCCGCCCGCCTCGGCCTCCCAAAGTGCTGGGATTACAGGCATGAGCCACCGCGCCCGGCCTATTTATTTATTTTTATTTTTATTTATTTATTTATTTTTTTGAGACGGAGTTTCACTCTTGTTGCCCAGGCTGGAGTACAATGGCGCAATCTCGGCTCACCGCAACCTCTGCCTCCCGGGTTCAAGCGATTCTCCTGCCTCAGCCTCCTTAGTTGCTGGGATTACAGGCATGAGCCACCACGCCCGCTAATTTTGTATTTTTAGTAGAGACGGGATTTTTCCATATTGGTCAGGCTGGTCTCAAACTCCCGACCTCAGGTGATCCGCCCGCCTCGGCCTCCCAAAGTGCTGGGGTTACAGGCATGAGCCACCGTGCCCGGCCTTTATTTATTTATTTTTGAAACAGGGTCTTGCTCTGTTGCCCAGGCTAGAGTGCAGTGGTGCAATCATGGCTCACTGCAACCTCCACCTCCTGTGCTCAAGCAATCCTCCCACCTCAGTCTCCTGAGTAGATGGGACCACAGGCGTTGCCACATCCTGCTAATTTTTTCTTTCTTTTCCTTCCTTCCTTCCTTCCTTCCTCTCTCTCTCTCTTTTCTTTGTTTTTGTTGTTTTGTTCTGTATACACGATGTCTTGCTATGTAGCCCAGGCTAGTCTTGAACTCCTGAGCTCAAGTGATCCTCCCACCTCAGCCTTCCAAAGTGCTGGGATTATAGGCGTGAACCACCATGCCCCGCCAGAAAATTAAATTTAAATTTTTTAAAAAATAAAAAATTAGCTGGGTATGGTGGCGTAACTTGTAATCGTGTACTCCGGAGGCTGAGACAAGAGAATCACTTGTGCCCAGGAGTTCGAACCTGCAGTAAGCTATGATTGTACCACTGCACTCCTGCCTGGGCAAAGGAACAAGATCCTGCCTCTTAAAAATATAAAAATAAATAAAAATATAAAGCATGCATTCACAAATATAATAATAGCCATGTTACACTATTGAGTTATATTCAATTTACAGCATACTAAAATGGGTAAGCCCTTTATTTTCACTTGAACTACTATTCAGTTGGGTCTCCCACATCCTATACTTATGCATTTTTTTTTTCAGATGGAGTATTACTCTTGTTGCCCAGGCTGGAGTGCAATGGCACGATCTTGGCTCACTGCAACCTCCGCCTCCCAGGTTCAACCGATTCTCCTGCCTCAGCCTCCCAAGTAGCTGGGATTATAGGCCACCACGCCCGACTAATTTTGTATTTTTAGTAGGCGGGGTTTTTCCATGTTGGTCAGGCTGGTCTCGAACTCCCGACCTCAGGTGATCCGCCTGACTTGGCCTCCCAAAGTGTTGGGATTACAGGCGTAAGCAACCGCACCCAGTCACATTTCTTTCTTAACCAAAGTACATTTTGCATTTATCTCTATTCAATTTTATATTTTCTGTTTTGAAAATATTAATAATGGACAAGTATACATGAAATATTGTTAATAACTAAAATGAAAAAAGTAAACACAAATAGTGTGCACCTCAGTTATTACTATATAAAACATCTGCATATAGTTACAAAGCATGAAGGTATTTTAGAGCATGCAAGTAATTTGATGTTCATCAGATTCTTTCTCCCATAAAGTTGCTTAAATGTATAATAAATGTTAAAATTTCATTGTCATTGACATTTGTTTTCTATAGTCCTTCAAAAAAGCAGATTTGCAAACTACAGACTGATGAGTTTGTCTGTAAAGTAGAAAATTATAGAAGGAATTATTCAACAGCCCCACACACTCACAAAAAAATAGACTGTGACTGTAGACAGTTCAATAGAAATTCTGCAGAGAAGGCCAGCAGAGAAAAGGAGTAACAGCTGTAAGGGGTGTTGAATAAACGCAGAGTAGATATTTTGTTTAGACGGAAATACTTGTATGCTAATAGCAATGATCCAGTAAAGAGCAAGAAATTAATCATGTGTGGAAAAGAGAGGCCAGGCGCAGTGGCTCATGCCTACAATCCCAGCGCTTTGGGAGGCCAAAGAGGGAGTATCGCTTGAGCCCAGGAGTTCCAGACCAGCCTGGGGAACAGAGACCCCTGTCTCTACAAAAAAATAAAAATTAAAAAATTAGCCAGGCATGGCAGTGCCTGTGGTCCCAGCTACTCCAGAGGTTGAGGTGGGAGGATCCTTTGAGCCTGGGAGGTGGAGGCTGCAGTGAGCCATGCTCATGCCACTGCATTCCAGCCTGGGTGACAAAGCAAGACCTTCTCTCAAAAAGGGGGTGGGGGAAGAACAGTTGTGGTATCAAGTAATAGAGGAGAGAAGAGATGGCATCCTGAGCTCAAGTTGAGGGTTAAAAGAAAGCAGAGAAAACTAGCCACCACAACAAGAGAAGCATGTGGTACAGCTTGTAGATTTGTTGGTGAGAAGATAATGGCAATTTCTTTGATTTCTTCAGAGGTAAACTCATTAGCTGAGAGTGCAGAGGAAAAAGGAAGTTTAGGAAATCTAGAGAGTAGGGAGAAGTGGAGACTGAAAAGGTACACACTAGTGACTGGGCTCAGTGGCTCACACCTATAATCCCAGCACTTTGGGAGGCCAGGCCAGGCGGATCACTTGAATTCAAGACCAGCCTGACCAACAAGGCGAAACCCCATCTCTACTAAAAATATAAAAATTAGCTGGGCATGGTAGCTCATGCCTGTAATCTCAGCTACTTGGGAGGCTGAGGCACAAGAATCACTTGAACCCAGGAGACAGAGGTTACAGCAAGCAGAGATAGCACCACTACACTCCAGCCTGGGTTACAGAGTGACACTCTGTCTCAAAAAAAAAAGGATACACACTAGAGAAGTGTGTTAGAAGCTGGGCGTGGTGGCTCACATCTGTAATCCCAGCACTTTGGGAGGCCAAGGCAGGCGAATCATGTCAGGAGTTCGAGACCAGCCTGGCCAATATGGTGAAACCCCCGTCTCTACTAAAAATACAAAAATTAGCCAATTGTGGTGGTGGGCGCCTGTAGTCCCAGCTACTTGGGAGGCTGAGGCAGGAGAATCACTTGAACCCAGGAGGCGGAGGTTGCAGTGAGCCAAGATCGCGCCACTGCACTCCAGCCTGGGTGACAGAGGGAGACTCCGTCTCAAAATAAAAAACAGAAAAAAAAAAAAAAACCCAGAAAAAAAAAACAACAAAAAATTGCATATCTCTTATTACAAGTGACCTGAGCATCTCCCTGGATTAAGAGCCAGTTGTGTCCGGGTGCAGTGGCTCACGCCTATAATCCCAGCACTTTGGGAGGCCAAGGCAAGTGGATCACCTGAGGTCAGGAGTTCGAGACCAGCCTGGCCAACATATAGTAAAACCCTGTCTCTACTAAAAAATACAAAAATTAGCTGGGCATGATGGTGCATGCCTGTAGTCCCAGCTACTTGAGAAGCTGAGGCAGGAGAATCACTTGAACCCGGGAGGCGGAGGTTGCAGTGAGCCGAGATCATGCCACTGCACTCCAGCCTGGGTGAAAGAGCAAGACTGTCTCTCCAAAGAAAAAAAAGAGCCAGTGGTATTCTGTGAATTGTCGCTTCATATGCCTTGCTCATTTTTTAATTAGGATAGTTGTTTTTTCCTGATCCATTTGTACATGTTCTTTATATATCCAAGGAATTAGCTATTTGCATATGCTCTGAATTGATTTCCCCAGTTTGCTGTTTCTCTTTTGGCTTGACTTCTGCAGACGTGTGTGTTTCCCATGCAGAAGGCTTTGGCTTGTTTGTTTTGTTCTTTATCAGCCTTTTATGCCTTCTAAATTTTGAGTCATAGTTAGAAATATTTTCACCACTTTAAGGTAATGAAAGAGTTTGTACTAGTTTGTTCTCATGCCGCTAATAAAGACATATCTGAGACTGGGTAATTTATAAAGGAAAGAGATTTAATTGACTCACAGTTCCACATGGCTGGGGATGTCTCACAATCATGGCGGAAGGCAAATGAGGAGCAAAGTCACATCTTACATGGCAGCAGGCAACAGAGCTTGTGTAGGGGAACTCCCCTTTATAAAACCATCAGATCTTGTAAGATGTATTCACTATCATGAGAATAGCATAGGAAAGATCTGTCCCCATGATTCAATTATCTCCCACCGGGTCCGTCCTACAACATGTGGTAATTATGGGAGCTACAATTCAACATGAGATTTTGGTGGCGACATAGCCAAACCATACCAGAGGTCTTCTTAATAGTTTACATTTTTTGCTTGCTTTTTTTTTTTTTTTTTAAGATGGAGTCTCACTCTGTCGCCCAGGCTGGAGTGCAGTGGCGCGATCTCGGCTCACTGCAAGCTCCGCCTCCTGGGTTCATGCCATTCTCCTGCCTCAGCCTCCCAAGTAGCTGGGACTACAGGTGCCTGCCACCATGGCTGGCTAATTTTTTTTTTTTTTTTTTTTTTTTGAGACAGAGTCTCACTCTGTCACCCCGGCTGGAGTGCAGTAGTGGGATCTCGGCTCACTGCAACCTGCACCTCCCGGGTTCCAGCAATTCTCCTGCCTCAGGCTCCCAAGTAGCTAGGATTACAGGCGTGCACCACCACGCTCGGCTAATTTTTGTATTTTTAGTATAGATGGGGTTTCACCATGTTGTCCAGGATAGTCTCGATCTCCTGACCTCGTGATCCCCCTGCCTCAGCCTCCCAAAGTGCAGGGATTACAGGTGTGAGCCACTGCACCTGGCCTTTTTTTTTTTTTTTTTTGAGACGAAGTTTCACTCTTGTTGCCCAGGCTGGAGTGAAATGGCGCAATCTCAGCCCACCCTTCCACCTCCCGGGTTCAAGCAATTCTCCTGCTTCAACTTCCCAAGTAGATGGGATTATAGGCATGCGCCACCATGCCCAGCTAATTTTGTATTTTTTTAGTAGAGACAAAGTTTCTCCATGTTGGTCAGGCTGGTTTCGAACTCCCGACCTCAGGTGATCTGTCCGCCTCATCCTCCCAAAGTGCTGGGATTATAGGCGTGAGCCACCATGCCCAGCCGACATTTTTCACTTTTGATCTTTCACCCATTTGAAATTTATCTTAGTATAGAGTATGGGGTACAAAACCCATCTGTATATCCATTCACGTTGTTTTAATTACTAAGAATTTATTTCATTTCATTTCATTCATTTATTTATTTAGAGGCAGGGGTCTCACTATGTTGTCCAGGCTAGCCTCAAACTCCTGGTCCCAAGCAATCCTCCCACCTCAGCCTTCTGAGTAGCTGGGACTAGAGTTATGTACCACCAAGCCCAGCTAATGAATCATATATTCAGGGGAGTCAAATCTTTTGGCTTCCCTGGGCCACACTGGAAGAACTGTCTTGGGCTACACATAAAATACACTAACACTGGCTGGGTGCAGTGGCTCGCACCTGTAATCCCAGCATGCTGGGAGGCCAAGGCGGGTGGATTATTTGAGGTCAGGAGCTCGAGACCAGTCTGGCCAAAATGGGGAAACCGTGTCCCTACTAAAAATACAAAAATTAGGTGGGCATTGTGGCAAGTGCCTGGAGTCCCAGCTACTCAGGAGGCTGAAGCAGGAGAATCACTCGAACCCAGGAAGCAGAGGTTGCAGTGAGCCAAGATTGTGCCACTGCACTCCAGCCTCACACACACACACACACACACCTCTTATAATGTTTTAAGAAGGTTTATGAATTTGTGTTGGGCTGTATTCAAAGCTGTCCTGGGCCATGTGTGGCCCACAGGCCGTGGGTTGGACAAGCTTGATATATATGAATAGCTGGTGGGGCTTGCTGCCCCTCATTGATGTTCTTTTTCAAGCTTTTCTGGTTATTCTTGTTTTCAACTAAATATCACGATATATTTACAAAGTTAAGTCTTCCTATTCAAGAACCTTTTAAGTCTTTTTTTTTTTTTTTGAGACAGAGTCTCGCTCTGTTGCCCAGGCTGGAGTGTAGTGGCACGATCTCAGCTCACTGCAACCTCCACCTCCTGGGTTCAAGTGATTCTCTTGCCTCAGCCTCCCTAGTAGCTGGGATTACACGCACGCACCACTACGCCTGGCCAATTTTTGTATTTTCAGTAGAGACAGGGTTTCACCATGTTGGCCAGGCTGGTCTTGAACTCCTGACTTCAAGTGATCCACCCACCTCGGCCTCCCAGAGTGCTAGGATTACAGGCATGAGCCACCGCACCCAGCCAAGTCTTTTCATTTTTACAAGTCTAATTTTAGGTATTTTTATTGTATTTTTACCATTGTCTTCATACAGGTCTTGAACTTTCTTAATAAGTACATTCCTAGTTATGCAAAGGAATGATGACAATTACGAATCATGTATAGAATCTATACTCAATTAGGAGGAAAATATGGGCATGAGGAAAGTTGTAAAAATTTGGTAAGGTCAATTAATTGAAGGATTTGATAGGTTCAAGCATATGATTAGGAATGGAAATGCTAGTAGAATGAGCTGGAAGGATTTCTTATTGGGAAATACCATCAGGCCTAGTTTCTTAGGACTTTCCATTTTCTTGGCTTATCTTCACTTTAAAGTCTCTGGCCATGAGCTCAACATGTAGTTTCTTTGAATTTTAAAAATCTGTTTTCCTGTAGTCTACTTGTGTCTAACTGTGCTTAGTGTTTTTTTTTTCCTTTGGTTAATATGAATTTCAGGAGGCATGATCTATTATTTCTCATGTAGCTACTTACCAAAATCGAAGTGGTATAGTTGTACTAATAGCAGATAAAATGGATTTGAAGGTAGGAAGCATCCCCAGGGATAAAGAGGGACACAGTGAGAAAGGGATCAATCCAGGAGGGAAGCATAACAATTCTAAATTTGTATACATCAAATAACATAGCCTCCAAAATATATAAAGTAAAACTGACAGAACTAAAAACAAAAATGGACAAATCCAAATCATAGTGAGATATTTAAATACACCTCTGTAAGTAACTGGTAGAACAAGCAGAAAAAAACAATCAGTAGAGAGATAGATTTGGGCCAGGTGCAGTGGCTCATGCCTGTAATCTCAACACTTTGGGAGGCCGAGGTGGGAGGACTGCTTGAGCCCAGGAGTTCAAGACCAGCCTGGGCAACATAGCAGGACCTTGTCTCAAAAAAAAAAAAAAAAAAAAAAAAAAGAGAGAAAGAAAGAAAGAAAAAGGGAAGGAAAGGGAAGGGGAGGGGAGGGGAGGGAAGGGAGAAGGAAGGCCAAAAAAAGGAGAGATAGATTTGAACAACATCATTTAGTAAATTGGACCTAACTGACATATATAGAACACTGCACCCAAAAGCTGCAGAATACACCTTCTTTTCAAGTGTTCAGTGACCATTTACAAAAACTGGCCATAAAGCAAATCTCAACACATTTTAAATGATTCAAATCATACAGTATATATTTTCCTACTGAGTACCTTTCATATGCCAGGTTATAGTTTTACTGTTGGCCATACAATAATAAAATAAACAGTCCCTCCTCTTAGAGAGCTCAGGCTATTTTGCTACCCCTCGCCCCCACCCACTTCAATAAGCTGGTCTAGAAAGCTCAGTCTAAAGTGGGAAGAGCCATGCAATGTGATAAGTGCTACAATAGAGGTACATACTTTATCCATTTTTCCCATGTCATGTCCTTCATGGAATTCAGCTATATAATTTTATCTGGTTATTTTTCTCCCCTCTCCTTCAGTTTAAAAGCCATCTTGATGAGAACAACAAGTCTCATGCCAAAAGAATTCTGCTAATTCTTGTGAAATTCAGAGTGGTACAAAGGAGACTGGAAACTTCCCAAACAGGGAAAATGGCAAGTAAAGGCCAGGGTCAGGAAGGAGTAGGGCCCACTTAGGACACGAAGAAAACCAGCTTGTGGGGAGCAGCCACTGGAAGATAAATTTGGAAAGGCAAGGTGACACCAGATCTAGACTACAGATTGCTCAAAAGGCCAGGCTGAGACAAGTGCTTGAGCCACTAGACAACAAGGACCTATTATAAATTATCAATTCTGACTAAGATAAAAATGTTATTTTAAGATCAGGCAGGCAGTGATTCTTCAGAAAGGCTGAAATTAGAAGACTCTGAAGGTTGGAAGGTTAGTGAGGCTCAGCAGACACCTACTGAGAAGTCATGTTTGAGGCACTGGAGGTAAGAAAGTGAAAGCCAGTCCCTGCCTTTGAGAAACTCACAATCAATTAGGAGAGACAAACAAATGAACAACAACAATGTGGTGTAATAGAAATGATGACACAGGTTTGTGGTAAATATAAACCTGGGAGAGATACAGGATGAAAGGGCAGAGTTTAATTTAGTATGAAAAGTAAGGTGTAAGGCAAAAGAGGTGCATATAGCTGGTAAACTCCAGGACTTCAACCTCACCTGCTGAAATAGTTGTGAGAAAAGGGAAAGAGAATTTTAAAAGGCAAGGTAATGGCTTGGAACAGCCTACCGGGGTTATGAACCAAACAGCTAATGAAGGAGAAAGAGGAATGTTCTCTTAATGTTG
Source organism: Pongo abelii (assembly GCF_028885655.2). NCBI lineage: Eukaryota > Metazoa > Chordata > Mammalia > Primates > Hominidae > Pongo > Pongo abelii. The sequence continues at coordinate 89,320,377 of NC_071985.2, read as the reverse complement.
ATCAAGCCAGAGGGCATGGTTATGTAATGAGCCAGGTCCATTTACTTCCAGGATTCTCTAAACCTCATCAGTTATAAAACTGAAGAAAGCAGCTGGGCGCAGTGGCTCACGCCTGTAATCCCAGCACTTTGGGAGGCAGGCGGATCACAAGGTCAGGAGCTCGAGACCAGCCTGGCCAATATGGTGAAACCCCATCTCTACTAAAAATACAAAAATTAGCTAGGCATGGTGGCGGGTGCCTGTAGTCCCAGATACTCAGGAGGCTGAGGCAGGAGAATAACTTGAACCCGGGAGGTGGAGCTTGCAGTGAGCCAAGATTGCACCACTGCACTCCAGCCTGGGTGACAGAGCCAGACTCCGTCTCAAAAAAAAAGACAAAAATCCTGAAGAAAGCAAATGGTCTAAGTTGACAGGCCAAGAAGAGGGCTTGAGAGCTACTTTTTTTTTTTTTTTTTTTTTTTTGAGACAGGGTCTCACTCTGTCACACAAGCTGGAGTGCAGTGCATAATCATGGCTCACTGCAGTCTCAACCTCCTGGTCTCAAACAATCTTCCTGCCTCAGCCTCCTAAGTAGCTGGGACTACAGGCGTGCACCACCACATCCAGCTAATTTTTTGTAGAGATGAGGTCACACTATGTTGCCCAGGCTGGTCTTGAACAATTTGCCTCAGGCAATCCTCTTGCATCAGCCTCCCAAAGTGCTGGTATTATAGGCGTGAGCCACCACACCTGGCTAAAAACTACTTTATGGTGATAAAAGATAAAGTAGTTACCTAGAAAGGGCGTAGGGTGGGATTGACTAGAAAAGGCCACCTAGAGATATTCTAGGGATTTCGGTGTTCAAGATTGTGTTTAGGATGGTGGTTACAAGTGAGTATATTCAAAATTCAATGAATTGAATGATTAAGAATTGTGCATTTTGGCCGGGCACGGTGGCTCACGCCTGTAATCCCAGCACTTTGGGAGGCCAAGGCGGGCGGATCACCTGAGGTCGGGAGTTTGAGACCAGCCTGACCAACATGGAGAAAACCCGTCTCTATTAAAAATACAAAATTAGCCGGGCGTGGGGACGCATGCCTATAATCCCATCTACTCAGGAGGCTGAGGCAGGAGAATCACTTGAACCCGGGAGGCGGAGGTGGTGGTGAGCCAAGATCGTGCCCTTGCACTCCAGCCTGGGCAACAAGAGCGAAATTCTGTCTCATAAATTAATTAATTAATTAATTAAAGACTATTCCAGTCGAGTGCGGTGGCTCATGCCTGTAATCCCAGCACTTTGAGAGGCTGAGGTGGGCGGATTACCTGAAGTTGGGAGTTTGAGACAAGCCTGACCAACATGGAGAAATCCCATCTCTACTAAAAATACAAAATTAGCCAGGCATGGTGGCACGTCTGTAATCCCAGCTACTCGGGAGGCTGAGGCAGGAGAATCACTTGAACCCGGGAGGCAGAGGTTGCAGTGAACTGAGATCGCCCCATTGCACTCCAGCCTGTGCAACAAGAGCAAAACTGTGTCTCAAAAAAAAAAAAAAAGACTATTCCAACTGGCCCACTATCCTCAATGGATACCTCAATGGCGAGTTTGTGGGGGGCTGTGACATTCTTATGCATATGTACTAGAATGTATACCTGGTAGAAGAACTGAAAAAGCTGGGGATCTGTTCTGCCCTTTTAGATGAAAAGAAAGACCAAGACTCCAAGTGAGGGCACCTGGGCCTCACTGAACAGAGAGGAGGCCGTTCATGTCAGAGACTCCCTGCCAGAAAAGCCTTACCGATTTTGGTTTTCATTACTGAGACAACAACTGCTTGCACTGATCATTTCAGTTCATGAGCAGTCTAGTGATTTTAGTTTGTCTGGTGTTTGGGTTAGGAATATTTTATTGTGAACTTAATTACAACCACTGCACTGTAATAATTAATGCTATATTATGATATTGTTGCAAACAAAATTCATTCTTATATTGTCATTTATTCTTTGCCTGATTCAGGAGTTAAAGTAGGAGCTTTGAAATCATTATTATTCATGACCCCTCTTGCAGACTGTGTCAGTCTGCAAGGACAGTATCTTCCTCCAAATTTTGTGTAGCTTCTTTTGTTATGGAAAATGGACTAAAAAGAAACTGTGATAAATGGGGTGTTGTTTTCTTAAAATAAACTGCCAACCACAGGATAAAAAAAAAAAAAAAAAAAGAATTGTGCTTTTTTTTTTTTTTTTTTTTGAGACAGAGTCTCGCTCTGTCGCCCAGGCTGGAGTACAATCTCGTGACCTCGGCTCACTGCAACCTCTGCCTCCTGGGTTCAAGCAATTCTCATGCCTATGCCTTAGCCACCAGAGTAGCTGGGACTACAGGTGAGCACCACCAGGCCCAGCTAATTTTTGTATTTTTAGTAGAGACAGGGTTTCGCCATGTTGGCCAGGCTGGTCTTGAACTCCTGGCCTCAAGAGATCCGCCCGCCTCGGCTTCCCAAAGTGCTAGGATTACAGGCATGAACCACCATACTGGGCCAAGAATTGTGCATTTTATTGTTAAGTAAATTATGCCTCAATAATAATAAAATGCTATAACCAAATTATAATAAAGACCTGTGGAGGGGAAAACAGAAGACTAGAAGGGTTAAGACAAAACAAAGAAGGAAACAGGCCCCAGAAGAAACTTCCCAACCTTTCTGAAAACCAAAACGTTTTGGGTATTTGAGGAAAGGTAACTGACACTATTTGCCAGACTCTTGGTTAGACTCTTTCATGTATTTCAACTTTATCTCCAAATTCAACAATGTCTGGCTAAACTCAGACAGTAACGTGGTAAGATGAGCCCAGGGAGAAAGTGGGATAGCTCTGTGACAGGGAAGCTGGAGAGGCCAGAGGAATAGCAGATTTCATTGTGTATGGAGTGCATACTGTGAGATAAAAGATGTAGGAGGGGCCAGGTACGGTGGCTCACTCCTGTAATCTCAGTACTTTGGGAGGCAGAGGCAGGCGGATCACCTGAGGTCGGGAGTTCAAGACCAGCCTGACCAACATGGTGAAACCTCGTCTCTACTAAAAATACAAAATTAGCTGGGTATGGTGACGCATGTGTGTAATCCCAGCTACTCGGGAGGCTGAGGCAGGAGAATTGCTTGAACCCTCGGGAGGCAGAGGCTGCGGTGAGCCGAGATTGCACAATTGCACTCCAGCCTGGGCAACAAGAGCAAAACTCCGTCTCAAAAATAAATAAATGAATGAATGAATGAACGAATGTAGGAGGGCTGGGTGTAGTAGAGAAGGCAGAAGGGAAGAAAAGGAGGTGAGAGACAGGCAAGGAATGCAGGAAATGCCTGAAAGAAGTTCTTCAGAGGCATGAAAAATCAGAAAACCGGATTCATTTCTGACTCAATCTTCTCTTCCACAGATTAAGGCATACATTTTCCAAAAATCAAACTTAAGAAGTGAAAACTCTGCCACGAAAATATTTAAAATGTGTTATGCATCAAACTATACACTATACTAGAGGGAAGTCATATACCTACTGTGTAGTGCTGAATTTTGTTTCAGTAAGCATGTGTAATTTCATCTTTTTAACCAATTAAATTTTGGTTTTTTTGAGACTGAGTCTCTCTCTGTCACCCAGGCTGGAGTGCAGTGGCACGATCTCAGCTCACTGCAACATCTGAGTTCATCTCCTGGGTTCAGGCAATTTTCCTGCCTCAGCCTCCCAAGTAGCTGGGACTACAGGTGTGCACCACCACACCTGGCTAATTTTTTTATTTTTGGTAAAGATAGGGTTTCACCATGCTGGGCAGGCTGGTCTCAAACTCCTGGCCTCAGGTGATCCGCCGCCTCGGCCTCCTAAAGTGCTGGGATTACAGGCGTGAGCCACGGTGCCTGGCCAACCAATTAAATTTGTTAAATCCAGTATAAGAGCTCAGTGTTGATAAACACCGAAACCTGAGGCCGGGCGCAGTGGCTCACGCCTGTAATCCCAGCACTTTGGGAGGCCGAGGCGGGCGGATCACGAGGTCAGGAGATCGAGACCATCCTGGCTAACACAGTGAAACCCCGTCTCTACTAAAAAAAATACAAAAAATTAGCCGGGCGTGGTGGCGGGCGCCTGTAGTCCCAGCTACTCAGGAGCCTGAGGCAGGAGAATGGCGTGAACCCAGGAGACTGAGCTTGCAGTGAGCCAAGATCGTGCCACTGCACTCCAGCCTGGGCAACAGAGCAAGACTCTGTCTCAAAAAAAAAAAAAAAAAAAAAACCGAAACCTGGTTTTGGTGGCACAGGAAAGGCTCCTCACACCTGTAATCTGTGCATGACACATCAGTAGGGATGAAGGGTTCCATCCATTCCCTCACCCAAAGGTCTGGGATTGCCCTTTCACCTCCTCAATCCATGGACAAAGCAGCCATAGACAATAACCAAAGTTCACAGCAGCACAGCCAGTTGGGGCCATAGTTTGCTGACCTCTGGTCTACAGCAGTGGTACCTGCTTCTGGCTGTATATGAGAATCACCCCAGGGGCCCATAAAGCCACTAATGCTCAGGCTCCACCCTCCATATTCTGAATTAAAAAATAAAACAAACAAACAAAAAAACCTACTAGGTGATTCTGATGTGCATTCTGGGCTGAAAACAGCTATTCTAGAAGAACTGTACATTGTAGCCTCTCAGGAAACTACTAGAATGTTGCATGTGGGGAGTGCTAGGGGGAAGCTGATGAATGCTGCGAAATGATGATCCAGGGCTGAATTGAGGTCTAAAGATTAGAACTGTTTTCAGTCCACCTGACACATTAAGCGCTTCCAATACTTTGATCAAATGTTCTTTATTTGATGCTTTTGTGTGCACAACACTATAAGGAGTTGCCCAATTCACCAAGTCAGCCCTTTCACACCCTTAGTTAAGGTGGCCATTAAGGGGCCGGGGGTGGCAATCAGTAAGCTGCCTCCTGCCTAACCCTCTTTCTCCAACCATTCTCTATAGGCCCCAGCGTAGTTGCGAGCCCTGTGGAGACAAAGAAGCGTGAGACAGGAATGACAGGCAGTCCCCAACACCTCCCAGCTAGCAGCCACACCTCCCCGTACCCAGTGTATCCAAGACTCCGGGCCAGCTGCGTGGCCTGCAGGCCCCGCTTGCCCATCTGACAGAAGAAAACGAGATGCTCATCTTCCAGCTTTGGCTTCTCAGCAGAGTATAAAGCCTGGAAGGCAGCTGGCTCCATCTGCAGAGCACTCTCCAACTCGAACACTGGAGGAGTGGAGAGGGTAGAAGGGAAAGCCAGCAATTTGGCACTCGGGTTCGGAAGCTGGGCCTGGAAAGGCTGGGTCCTGGGGGCCCCCAAACAACATATGATAACCATCCCCTACCCCCACCCCAATTTCAAGGACAAGAAACCGACAACTTTTGAATGCAAGCCACTCCCCAAGCTGTGAGGAGGCGGGGCGGGATGCCCCCTCAGGTGTCCAGACCTGGGGAGGTGAAGAGAAGCTGGTCTGCCCCTCTCCTCTCCGCCTGCTGTCTTCTCAAACTGGATGGGCCAGTTCCGATGCCAAGATCCGCCCCCCATCAGTCCTTCCTACGGAAGCTGAGAGCTGGCTTCCGGGAATGCAGGGCCCTCATAATCAGTGCCTTCCCCATTCCACCCTAAATGAGGTCCCATTGGCAAAGAACCTCCTGAACGGTCTCTATTCCACCACCTGGGCGTCCCCTCTCCACCCTATACCCGGGATGTTGAGCGCCCCTGGGATGGTCCCAGCTGCCGCCTCCTCGCGAGAGCGCACGTCGAAGAGCCGGGCCCGGCCAGAGGCTAGGAGTGAACGGAGTTCAGGGAGCGAGACCGTGGGCGCTGAGGAAGGGGCGCGACAGCCTTCAGGAGAGGGGGCCTAGGAGTCACGGCCGCCATGGCATCCCCTCACCTGGCAGCGCCCCTCCCCGCTAGGGTGTGCACAAAGACCCCTCAGCCACGCCCCTTCGCTCCTCCACCCCACTCCCTGCCACGCCTCAACCCAGGGGACCAAGAGGACCGCGGACCCAGGAACCCCCGCAGGTACCTCCAGCCATGGTGCGCGTAGCAACCGCGAGTCTCCGAAATGCGACCCTGGCCCGCCCTCTCGGCGCCTGCAGCATCTCCCGCTCCCTCGCAGAGCTCAGACCGGATCCGGAAGCAAGGGCACCGCCTCCCGCGCCGCCCCCGCAGCACCTGTTCGCGGCGCCTCTAGCACCAACCCACCGCAGAAGCCCTTAACAGTCTCTAGCGTGGGCCAAAAACGACACACCGGTCTGGCCCAGGAACCAGGACTCCGGGTAATAAATGCAGGAGCAGCACCCCACCCTTAACTTGGCACAGCCCTTACTGGTCAAAAAGCAATGTGCCCCTCCCTTCTAGCCCGTGGCCCACAAAAGGAAGAAAAACAGACAACTGTGGCTTTCAACAATTTTATCTTAAAAAAAAAAAAAAAAAAAGAAAGAAAAAAAACGACCCCCACAAGGGGGAAGGCCCCAAGTGGGCCCCTGCCTGTTGTTCTCTCTGGCTCCAGAGATGTCTGCATAGGCCTCAGCTTCTCGCTGGCCAATCTCCTCTTCATGGGCACCAGCCACTGCTAAACATCCTTCCCCCACTTCTTGTGTAAGCTTGCTCCCCTGAGCCGCAGGGTGCACATCTAAACCTCAGCTCCAGGGAAAGGAAGAACCAATGGAAGTGCCAGAGTCCTGGGGCAAGCCAGAGCATCACCTGTCAGCAGACCTCTGCTGGGCACTCTAAGCAAGCACAGGACAAGCCCCCCAGTTTAGTGTGTCCAGTATCCAGCACGGAGACAGCACATGCAGTGTGCAAGAGGAGCACAAGGGCCCAGGGGCTGCATGGTGGGGGTGGGCAAGGCTGTCAGTGCACGTCCACATTGTGTGTTTCACACCACTGCAGGCTGCCATATCACAGGGCCTCAGTTCAAGGACACACCTTCTGAACTTCCCCCTGTCCCATGCCAGAAGTGGGGCAGTGAAGGAAGGGGCACGGGATTAGGCTGTTGCTCCTGGGCTATCTGCAGTTCTTGGGCCCAAAGCCCCTGAATCCCCATAGTTAGTTGCTGTCATTCTTGATGACGACCTCTAATCCGTGGTGCCGCAACTGAGCTCGAAGCAGCAGATTCTTGTTTTTAAGATCTTCCACCTGACATGGGAAGGAGGCAGTAAAGGGAATGGGTAGTAAAGTTGGCACTTCCAAGCCCCTGAATGTATTCAGACATCCACTGGTGAGGGGGAAAAGATGAAGCCCTCTCCATGGAGAACAAAGTAGAGGGTGTCAAACTGGGTCAGTGGCTAGCAGAACTGAGAAGGGCTGCACTGGGGGTAGGAGTCTGACCTGTTGTCGAAGCACGTCATTGTCCAGCTGCAGCTGGTCAAGTCCCTGCAGTTCTTCAGACAAGCGGTGGTTACTCTGCCGAAGCTCCTGGATATAATCACAAGCTTTGGATAGAATCCCACCTTTACTCTGCAAGATAAGGTTAACAAAATGAGGACTAGGATTTCAGATACCCAGCTTGCTTTCCAAAAGTAGGTTCTCACTTTGGACCTCATTTTCCTCTAAGGAAGGTGGTATAATATCTCCCAGGGATACAGGAACCTCAGGGAGAGATAAAACTACTGTCATGTGCGCCCCTCTCTCTACCATTTCTGGAAAAATACCAGGAGACAGAATTCAGGCATCCTGCCCACTACCAGGGTCTTTCCATGACCTGGCCAGACTTGGTGCTCTCCATAGAGCAGTCTGGGATTATCTTGGAGAGCTGCACGATCCAGTTGTTGATCTTATCTCGGCGGCGGCGCTCCACTGTGGGGCAAAGTAGAGGACAAGGTGACTCAGTGAAAACTCGCCACAAGTCCCGGGGTAAAATTACCTAATCCCTCCTCCCGTCAGACATCACTGCTGAGATCACACCAGACAGCTTCTAGCTCCACCCGGATCATACCTACCTTCATTATGCTGAGCCCTGCGTTTCTCATCCCGAGTCGTCCGGGGAGCTTCTGACTTCCTGACAACAGAGCCCAGGGTGGCCAGAGTAAGAAGACAAAATACATGATTGAAGTTTGGGGTTAAGGAATTATACAAGATTTAGCAGGTATTAGGACCACTTATGGTAGCTGGGTGTGGTGTCTCACACCTGTAATCCCAGCACTTTGGGAGGCCGAGGCAGGTGGATCACTTGAGGTCAGGAGTTCGAGACCAGCCTAGCCAACATGGTGAAACCCTGTCTCTACTAAAGATACAAAAATTAGCTAGGGGTGGTGGTACATGTCTGTAGTTCCAGCTACTTGGGAGGCTGAGGCATGAGAAACGCTTGAACCCTGGAGGCAGAGGTTGCAGTGAGCTGAGATCATGCCACTGCACTCCAGCCTGGGTGACAGAGCAAGACTCTGTCTCTAAACAAACAACAAAAAAAAACCACTTACAGAATCTGAGAAGAAACAAGGGTCACTCACGGGGAATAAGGGTGAGTCCTAGGGGCAATTGAGCGCTGGCTTCCTCCCTGCAGTACTTCTTGTGGTGACATCATCACAAAGAATTGACCTGTGCAGATGCAGGGTAGGTTCTGTCAGGACATGGGTAGGAACCTCACCAAGCCCTGAGGTGAAGACCCTGGGCCCCTCCTCTAAAAAGAACATGCTAATAGAAGAGCAGCCCCGGACCCACTGCCTGTCCAGGTCTTAATGATCATTAAGAGTCATGAGTGAAGGCTCACTGCCTACCAGTCATGTCCCACAGCCTATTCTAGCCCTTTCAGCCAGCATCCTTATGCAATATCTCACCAGTGCCAGGAGGGGTCGCCTGCCCCAGCAGTGCCTCTGAGCCCTGGGTAGTAACAACAGCAGCTGTACTCCCTGATGTGGTACCCCCTGCCCCATCTCCCACTGCCGTGCTGGGGAAGTAAGTATAGTGCGTCTCAGCAGCTGTCCCCTCCGTGTCAACTGCATCATCACTGGTGAAAGCACCCTGGATCACCGCCTGGGAAGGGGAGCAAGAAAACTGATTCTGGTAACAGTCAAAAACTTCTTCCCACTACACCACTCTGCAGCTTCTATCCCTTGGGGTGGGAGGTAGGGTGGAGAGAGAGAGAGAGAGAAACATCCAGAAAAGGAGAGCCTAGTGCTTTGGGACAAGGCAGCCTTAGATGCCTCACTGTTCCTAGCTCCACCCCCATCCTACTGATTCCCTTCTTCATCTTACTTCTCAGAACTCTAGTCACCTCCCCAGCCCATATCCTGTACCTGGGTCATGGATTGAGTGGCAGGGTAGCCACTGATGGCGCCAGTTCCCTCAGTTTGGCCATCCAGCTGCCCCTCAGACACCTGGATCACCCTGTACATCACCTAGAAGTGTAGAGGAAGGCAGAGGGAGGGAAGAGAGAAGAAAAGATTAAGTGTTGGGAATCCTAGGGCCCCTCATAAAGCTTCCCTTGGATAAGGCCCCAAAACAAAGTCCTTCAGAGACATGGATTCAGCCATTCTCCCTTCTTTCCCCACACAGAGGTTTCAGCATACATCTAACCTCACACCAGTCTCTACTCCAGTATTAGCACCCCCCTCCCCGGCAACAGTCCACTCTTTCAACTCATCCTCCAAGCCAGGTCTCCCCAAGACATGTTCAATTACCTCCCTCAATCCCAACCCCAAATAACACCTGCAGCCACCTGGCCCCCTCCCTTACCTGGCCCCCATTCTCAGTTCGGAAGACGTACTTGACGTTGGGGTCAGGAAAGGTGGCAGCTGACTGGATGCTGGCAATAGCCACACTGGTTGGGTCTTCCCCAGTAGCCACTGCACCTGAATTAAAAGAACAAAGGAAAAGTCTGTGAGTTAACTGCCTTTCTCCCCCCATTCCATTTGCATGTCACGGAAGGAGGAGGATGCACAGGAGATGGTCTGGTGGGGAAGGAATGGAGGCCATGATGGGTTCTTAGTCTTGGTTCTGTTTCTAGCACTCACCTTCCTGAATCTGCACTGTCCCCTCTTCCGTTTCAGCTGTTTTCTGCTGCCTGTTTGTGGCGAAAGGACAAAAGGAAGAGTATGAGAAGAAGTCAGTGAGAAGCTCACTGACCTAGTAACATATGGCTGCAAACTCATTGGCATTCCCAACAGAAGCTGGGTCAGGTTAGAATAAACAACTAGTGTTTACTGTTTACTATGTAAACAGTAAACACTAAGCTAAGTACATCACATGTACTCTTATTTAATACTAAATAATACTAAAAACAGCACCACCAGATAGATAGCACTACTTCCATTTTACAGATGGAGAAACCAAATCACACAGTAAGTGATAGAGTAGAACCTGAATCCAGGTCTGCCTGACTCCAGAGGCAGTGCTGTTGGCCATTTTGCATTTTTCCAGGCCACCCATCTTTCATCCCAGACCCTACCTCTTCTTCACTCACCCCTTCATCTCTCTGTGAGGGGGCACATCCGAGGAACTGGTCCTTTTTTGGAGGTCTTTGTATCTCCTGATTCACAGGCCTGAGTGCTAAGTCCTGGTAGAAATCATGAAGTTTGCAGTGAGTCTAGGAAACGGAACAGTATCTCTGGTTCTAGAACTTAGGTTCCATGAACACATAGCCAGGAAAATAACCCAGTCATCTGCAGGGGACCATCAGCCTCCACCATACTGATGTTGAGGACTGGCCTACAGTGATTGAAAAAGCAATGCTACAAATAGTGCTCCTCATCCCTCCATTATCACTCCAACTCCTGGTGGAGAGTGGATAATTATACTGGAAGACAGAAACAACACTTTTTTTTTTTTGAGACAGAGTCTCACTCTGTCACCCAGGCTGGAGTGCAGTGGCACGATCTCAGCTCACTGCAACCTCTGCCTCCCGGGTTCAAGTGATTCTCCTGCCTCAGCCTCCAGAGTAGCTGGGATTACAGGTACACACCACCACGCCTGGCTAATTTTTGTATTTTTAGTAGAGATGGGGTTTCACCATGTTGGCCCGGCTGGTCTCGAACGCCTGACCTCGTGATCTGTCCACCTCGGCCTCCCAAAGTGCTGGGATTACAGGTGTGAGCCACCGCACCTGGCCGAAACAACACATTTCTTTTTTTTTTTTTTTTTTTTTTTGAGACAGAATCTTGCTCTGTCACCCAGGCTGGAGTGCAGTGGCACGATCTCGGCTTACAACCTCCATCTCCTGGGTTCAAGTGATTCTCCTGCCTCAGCCTCCTGAATAGCTGGGATTATAGGTGCCCACCACCACGCCCGGCTAATTTTTGTATTTTCAGTAGAGACGAGGTTTTACCATGTTGGCCAGGCTGGTCTGGAACTCCTGACCTCAGGTGATCTGCCTGCCTCTGCCTCCCAAAGTGTTGGGATTACAGGCATGAGCCACCGCACCCAGCCAACAACACATTTCTAAATGGATCATTAAAGCTATTATGACCTGCCATGACGGCAGCTTCATGGGAATCAGGAAGGGCCATGTATTGGCCCCACCATCAAAAAATACAGTGTCATGGACACTGATGCTTCTTCCAGTTTCTCAGCCACATATTGTCCACCAAGACATTTCTGTTTTCAAACCTAGGAAGAGGAAATCTGAAGCCCACTACCACTGGAAGAATGTCCCTGACCACAAAGACTAGACTTGGCATTTGGGCCTCATTCTACTGACAGGACTCTTGTTTTGGGGTATCCAGATTTATATAATCTGTTAGAAACCCTAAAGCCCAAGTGGATGCTCTTCAAGCACCCTCTATTTTATCCATCAAGCCTTCCTGTAGAACAACACTGTTGCTAAAATGTTGCTATGACAAGTCCAAATCAACTAAGCCTGAGCAAGAAGCGGTAAAAAAAAAAAAAACAGGGTTCTAAAGAAGAGACAAAGGGGAAGAATCCACCTACAAGCTCTGCCTTAGGACCCTGACACCCAGCCAGAGGGCACGAAAAACAAAGAGCTGGGCAGACATGCCTCCAGAAAGAAACAGCTACACAGTACAAAGCAGTAAGATAATCCCAACACAAAAGGGGCAAGATTTTTAAAAATTCTCTACCCATAAGGTCCTCCAAACCTTTCCTATCCATGGAAAATTTTCAGTGGATAAGCCTCAGAAAGACCGCGTCCGAGAAAAATATTGAAAAAGGAACTGAAAGTGAAACCGTCCAGAGGAAGTAACGCTGCAAGGAGATCCCAGTCGATAAGGGGAAGTAGCACTAGTGTTTTGGGACCACCTACATTTCCATCTTCAAACCTGAAGAGGAAATGCCCTGCGAAGCTTGCCGCGCTGACTGCAGGGGAAGGCAATGAACTAGAGGGCCCAGCACAGGAGGCATCTCTATTGGCCACAGCTGTCAGCCGGGGCAGTCTCTGAGGTCACCCAGCAACGGGGTCAGGGTACTTATTCAAATCTTAGTTGGACATCCGGAAGCATTTCCTAGGCATTAGGGATCGGTGACACGGAAACAGGGATGGGACGTTGTGGTGTGCACACTCAGGCCAGAAGGGCCCAATAAGAGCCCTTGCTAAGTCTGGACACAAAGGGAAAAAAAAATCAACTCCCGAAAGAAGTCAGGCGCCTAGACCTTGCCTTAGAATGAGGCGTCTCCCTGCAGGCTCACCAACCAGAAGGTGCTTACGGAGCTGAGCGCCCGCCAGGCGCGAGCCCGGGAGCCTGCGCCGTGACCCCGCAGCCCCGCAGTCTAGCCCCGCGCCCCAGCTGCTCCGCGGAGGAGGCAGGAAAGGGCCTCGGGGACTAGGGAGCTCAAGCGCCCGGTGCCGGCGGCTGCGGCGCGCAGCTGGACAGCGCAGGAGGGCTGGGACGCTCGCGCTCTGGGGAAGGGAGAGAGTTTGGCCCACAAAAGCAGGGTAGGAGATAAAGAACCAGCACAGCCCCCTCCCCCAAAACAAAGGCTTCCTCCCGAGCAGTGTTCTCTAACCTGAAAAACGGAAACAAAATCAAAGCTGCCCTGCCTTGCCAGTCCACCCAGTTTCCAGACTTCTGCCTGGTCCTACACTCACCGGCCAAGGCCGTCTCAGCTGCCGATTTTCTCCAACTGTGTTCTCCCTCTCCCGACCTAGGTATCCCCATAGACAGCTGCTCATGCGCACTTCCAGCCAGCGGCCATGTTGGTGAGGGGCGGAAGTGTCGCTCTCGCCCCGCCCATAAACTCAAACTCAGAGCTGCCCCACTTCCGCTCACCCCATCTTTATGAGAGTTGATGTTTGTGGGTTATCTGTGAAGCCGGAAAGAAGCCGTGTCCTGGAGAAGGTAGCTGAAGGCCTGGCCACTTTCGACAAGAACGGGAAAGAGACGACTAACTTGTACTAATATCTTAGTGCTTGGCAGGGCATTTTTTCATTCCAGGAAAAAAGAGAATCCAGCTGAGATCAAGGGAGGGACGTCCGACGGAGGCGCCATCTTTAACAAGGGCTATTTGGGAGGCCATCTTGGCTCAGGGCGTCTTTTTGAAAGGTTACCTGCTAGAGATTACGACCTATCAGGGCATGCATAGAATTGGATATGTTCCTTGTTATTCGTGTCAGCAGTCACTCACCCAAAGACCCCAAAGCTTCTAGTGTTCTAAAGGCTCACACCTTCTGTGACAGGAATCTTGATTCCCATTCTTCTCAATCAAGACCTACCCTGAATGGATTTGTAGTAGTGTGGTATAATGGGAAGAATTCAAGCGTGGGGGCCAGGCAGATCCAGGTTTCAAACCCATCTCTGCCACTTCTTACCTCTGAGACCTTTGGCAAACATTTTGACTTAATTGAGCCTTAGTTTCTTCATCTATGAACTAGAGATGCTAGCACCACCCTTCCAGAATTATGTGGATTAAATAAAATCAAGGACGTAGATTTTATGAGCACAGGATACTTAGTCCAGTTCCTGGCACATAATGAGCATTATGTAAATATAAGTTTCTCTTCCTTATTTCCTGACCACCATGAACCTAGCTCTAGTTTCTAGCCACTAGTCTCCATGACAACAACTGAGGAAGAGCACCCAAACAAGAAGAAAAAGAATGTTTTGCCAAATATGTGAAGATATAATACCTATCACCGAAGACTTTAATAAGAATAATGAGACTCCACACTATGTGTAAAAATACAGCTTTTATTCTGAGACATTGACCTTCACTAGAGTGGGACCTGTGGCCCCAGCCTGTCTGGAGAAGCAGTCCCAGGGCCTGAGTGACACCATTTCCCTTTCCTGAAATAGGAAGAAGTTATTCTAAAGGAAAAAGGAGAGCCCAGAGAGATCTATACAGGACCTCTCTTGCACATGGTGATTGGAGGCAGAGGGTGGGGAGCTGGAGAGGAGTCCAGTCCCTCCAACAAATACTGAGGGCTTCAAAGAGCTCTTCCTGGATGTTTCTCTTAATCTGGATTTAAAAGGGACAGGAGGTATCTAAGGGTCCAAGAACATAACAGGAATGGGCAACTCTAGAAGTGTTTGTATGTGGAAGGCCCTAACCTGGCCCTGTCCTCCCTGTCTCTACCTTTGGCTTTGATGAAGAGAGATTCACAGCTCAGAGGAAGGGAGGAATTCTCCAGTCTTCACTTTAACAAACTCTTTTAAGTTTTCTGCCTACCTTATGTTGCCTTTGGCCAATGACCCACTCCCTGGTAACAAGATCTTGTTGACTTTCTTGGGAATCTCCTAAGAGATAAGTGCTTTGTGTCTGAGACAAGTTCAGGTAAACCAACCAAGGCAGTGCCTCCCACAGTCAAACAGAGAAGCTGGAGAGCCAAAGCCTATAGAGTTGGGCACTACAGCTGCTCATGCTGCAGAAGAGACAGCTAGTCAGGAACCATGGAGATTCAAGACAACTTACTGGTCCCCTTTGCCCAGGGCTGTGGTCCTAATCACAGTCCCTCACCTTTCCCAGGGTTAGCCTGTGTTTCAAATGCATACGATCTGTGCTGAGAGGACAACAGGGGATCAGAAACCTGGGGTTCTCTGGGGGGCAGACTAAGACGACTCCGGGATCCAGACCCTTCTGCACCTTCAGATGGGAGCTCCAGGCAGCTAAGAGGCCGAGGAGAATGGGCAGAGATCATACTACAAGGGGAGGTTCTGGGGATGAGGCAGTAATCCCCACCCTCAGTACAGGTCTGGGTTCGCCGAACTCCTTGAGCCTCAGTCCTTTGGCGGTCCCGGGCTAGGGCCACAGCAGCATCAAAGGAAAGACTACCCCCATTCCTCCAAGAGGATCGAGAAGCTCGGGACCCCCAAGCCCTTTCTCCAGGAGTCCCATCAAGCCGGCCAGGCCTCGGGCTTGGATTTGCAGGTGCCACATGAATCTTGCTACACATTGCACTGGGCATCTTGGCAAACTGTGGCTTTGGGGGCACCACAGGTACAGAGCGGACCTGTTGGACCTGAACCAGAGTGGAAGCTAGACGCATGCCCACGCCACCCAAGCCAAGGGAACAGGGGCATAGACAGCCGTCTGGACTGGGCTGCCCCTCAGGCTCCATCTCCTCTGGCTGGGGTGGCTGTGGGGCTACCTCTTCCATCTCAGAAGAGTGAGGATTGCCCTCTTTGGCACAGTCAACCTCCAGGGACTCTACACCTGAACCTTCAGAGAGGGTGTCCTCTTCTAAATAGTCCCCTCCAGCCCTCTGGTCTCCCTCAGCCTCTCCATCCCCACTCTCCCGTTCCTGGCTGACCTCCCCTGCTCCTCCTTCAGTTGCTGCTTCTGGGCTTCTGCTGTCTTCACCATCTCCTTGGTCTTTTCTTGCATCATGGTACCCCTTCTCCCTCTGTCCTTTGTCCTCATCCTGGCTGACTCCCTCGGCCTCTTGTTTGTGTACAACTTCCCATTTCTCCTCAGCAACTTGATCTTCCTGGGCCCCTTGCTCTAGGTCCCTTCCAGCTACCTGGGCTTCCTCTCTTTGTTCAGCCTCTTCTCTCTCAATTTCTTTTTCCTTCTCGTCTGTATACTCCTCTCCTCCTGATTCCTCCACATCTTTAGCCTCCATACTGTCAGCCTTCTTCTGACCTTTGGACTTCTCTTCCTTGGCCTCTGTCTCTTCCCTACTCCCTTCTCTCAAACTGACTTTTGTCTCTTGGCTTCCCCCAGCCTCCCCTCTATCCTCACTGGCCTTTCCAGCCTCCACCTTGGTCTCCGGACTTCCCTCTCCCTCTTCCCTGATGTCTAGCCTGCCTCCAGGCTCAGCTTGCTTGTCCTCCCCAACTTCCCAGCATGCCTGCTCTTCCCCAGACTGTCCCAGAGCCTGCCTTCCACATCCTGCCGCCTCTCCCTCCAGACTCCCTGAACCCTCCCAGATTGGGGGTTTAGGTCCCAGAAGGGGACTTAGGTCATCATAGGCACTCAGGAAAACTTCCTCCCCATTTTCCTCCTCAACTTCAGGCCTGGGGCCAGCGGAGTCCAGGGAACAGCAGCTGGGGGCCAAGACAAACTGTGCCTCATCCAGAGACAGGTCATCCAGGGGTGGCTCCACAGAGAACTCCTCCACCTGTAGGCACAGCATTGTGACTCAGGACCAGGAGGCCCTGTCCACCCTTGACTCCATGCCACCCCCAAACCCAGCACGGCTCTCCTTACCTGAGGCCCAACTCCCAGGAGCTCTTCCAGGTAGCCCATCCCAGGGTCGTCCTCCCCAGGGGAGAAGGCTGCTCCTGCTGCTTCTGCCTGGGCCACCTCCCCATCCTCTGCCCCCACCCACTCAGGTTCTGAGCTGCTTGAGTCCTCTAGGAAGGAGAAGGAGTCCTGCACCTCCTGGGACAGGGAGTCCTCCAGGGCAGGAGCCAAGTCGTCTGGGCCTGAGTCTGCCAGGGGACTTGAGGCTGGACTTGCTTCCAACTTTTCATCTGTTGGGGGAGAAGTAGTCCCAGGAATACAAAGGTCAAGCCCTGACCCTTTTCAGTGTGAGTCCTCCTAGCATTGATATAGCAGGGGCCCAGGACTCCCAGCATTGCTACTCTGCATGACTGATCCTTTCAGACCAATGTCCCTAGTTATTGGCTTGCTACCTTAATTGAGACCCTACCAGGTGCCAAGCACTGTGCTATACATTTTACAATGCATTGTCATTTTTTCCTCCAAACTATTTTGTGGGGTATTGTCCTCATTTTACATATGAGGAAACTGAGGCTCAGAGAGATTAAGCAATTTGTCTAAGGTCATGTAACAAATAAGCAGTACAGCCAAAATTTGAACCCAAGTCTACTTAACTCTATAGCCCATGTTCTTACCCACTATCCTATCCTGCCTCAGGACTTCTCATGAGTGACACTTCAGGAACTGGAGTCAGAGCAAGGATCAGATCCTAGCTCTGCTACTTCTACCTAAATCAATTGCAAATTGATTAACCTAAGTCTCAGTTTCCACTGCTGTAACATAAGGCTAACAATACCTATGTCATAAGATTATGAGAAAATGAAACAAGCTAATTCCTGCAATCACAGCACTTAGACCTTTTTTTTTTTTTTTTTTTTTGAGACAGAGTCTTGCTATGTCTCCCAGGCTGGAGTGCAGTGGCGCAATCTCAGCTCACTGCAACCTCCACCTCCTGGGTTCAACCAATTCTCCTGCCTCAGCCTCCTGAGTCTCTGGGATTACAAGCATGCCTCACCAGGCACACCTGACTAATTTTTTTTGTATTTTTTTAGTAGAGACGGGGTTTCACCATGTTGACCAGGCTGGTCTGAAACTCCTGACCTCCAGTGATCCACCCTCCTCAGCCTCCCAAAGTGTTGGGATTACAGGTGTGAGCCACCGTGCCTGGCCTAGCACTTGGTACTTTATAAACTCTTTTTTTTTTTTTTAATTTGAGATAGAGTTTTGCTCTTGTCACCCAGGCTGGAGTGCAGTGGCGTGATCTCGGCTCACTACAGCCTCTGCCTCCTGAGTTCAAGCGATTCTCCTGCCTCAGCCTCCCAAGGAGCTGGGACCGCAGGCACCTGCCACCACACCTGGCCAATTTTTGGCATTTTTAGTAGAGATGGGGTTTCGCCATGTTGGGCAGGCTGGTCTTGAACTCCTGACCTCAGGTGATCCGCCCGCCTAGGCCTCCCAAAGTGCTGGGATTATAGGCATGAGCCACGGCACCTAGCCGGTACTTAATAAACTCTTGATAAATGTTAGCTGATAGTATTGATGTTACTATTATTGTTACCCATCCATCTATTATATATTCCCACATTTGTCCTTAGTAATCCCTGCTATATGTTTCTGACACAGGCCCCTATTCTTGGGTACATCAATGTTCTGAAGGCTGCTAGAGATCTCCTCTCCATAGATTTCACATAGCCTGATAATATTACTGGATTTCCCTAATCCTGAATCTAGGGAGGCAGCTGAAGGTAACCACCCCAAAGCCCAAGGGCTGAGGTCTCTGCCCTTCCTAGGGTGGATCTTCCAGCATCAGAGCTTCAGCCTGGAGTTCTAGTCCCTTTTCCCAGTCTTGGTCAATCAATGGGTCCTCACCTGGGGGGCCAGGGCCGAGGCCAGGGCCAGGGCCAGGGCCAGAGGCAGGGCTTGGCCGGTGCTGTAGAGCAGGGCACTCAAGGCCACGGGTGAGCCTGGCCAAGGAAACGTTAGAGATGATGTTCGGGGGCACATTGAGGATAGAGGTGATGTGTAGCGGGAGGTTGACATTGTAGGGGTCTGAGATGTGGACACCAGCACAGCGCTCTGCACGGCTGCTGCCCCCAGCCCGGATGGCTGACCGCCCAGCTCGTGGTGTGCCTGGTTCAGAGTTTGTGCCACCCAATGCTTCTGCCTCAGGCTCCTGTTCACCCTCTGCTGCCTCTATAGAATCGTTCTCCAAGCTCTCAGGCAGCAATGGGCTTGGCCGGGGGCTGCTGGGCCCCACCAGCCCCTCTGGCTCTGTGGAGGAAAAAGAGGGCCAGGTAGGCAATGGCCTAAGCTCCAAGGGGCCTAGACATCTCAAGAAGGCTCTGGAGAATGCTCTCTGCTTTCTCAGGCCTGAAAGCAACGATAGCCTGGAAGGCACCAGGCCCAGCTTCTTTTGATCACTACTGCAAACTTTTCACTCAGCCAGTAGGTCAAAGATCACCTCACCTTCACATACCTAGGGAACTCCCTTCCTTCCCTGCAGATACAGTCACTGGCCATTGTCACCATCACCACCACCACCACCACCACCACCATCACCACATACCCATGCTGTCCCTTCCCATACGAACACTCATCAACAAATTCATAGATTAGACAATGAACTCACCGTAGCATTCAGCTACACTTACAATGTGGCTGGTATATAATAGGCACTCATTAAATATTTTTTGAAATTATTGAACACAGTTGGCTGCACATACACACACACACACAAGCCCATGCTGGTCACATAGCACACACACATACACACAGAAATGCACCCCTATACTCACCATCACTGGCCCCAGCTGCAGCACTCAGTGAGTCCATGCTTTTGGCTGGCCGCAGTGTCCCCTTGTTGGATTTATCCTCTGTAAGAAGGGATGTGGGTAGAGCCAGGGCCTTGTGCACCCTCAGCAGAGCTCCCCCCATCTCCCCAGACTTACCCCTGTCTTCAGCCCCCCGTGGAAGTTTACGCTTAGTCTCATGGCCAGAGCGACCTAAATTGAAGATAGACCTCCACTTCCTGACCTTCAAAGACCCCTTCCGCCTACAAAGAATGGAGGGGCATAATTGGAGGCTGGAACATGATGGTCAGTGCAGGGGAGGAAGGCCCAGGAAGGAGGCCTTACTTGTGCTCGGCAATCTCAATGATAGTATGGTAGGGCCGCATCTGTGGGGGTCCATCGCCAGCCTGAAGTATGCTAGGCAGGTGATAAGGCAGTGGCCTGGGCATAAGGTCCTCGGGGCTGCCTGATGCCCGGGTCCCTGGAAGTGATCGCCATCCACTCTCCACCTCACCACCTGGGAAAAGAAAAGGAATTGGCCAGCCAGGAACAGAGCCAAGAGAGAGACCTCAGGCACCCAATCTTTCATCACCCGATGCCAACTACAAGGTTAGGGATACATTCAGAAGCCCCTGAAGACAGTGCCTCCATGTCCATCACCTCAAAAGAGTGCCCTCATGGACAAAGAGGGCTGGGAGATCCCACGACGCTGGCCTGGTGGGCTGGGGGTGGGTATGAGCCATCACTAGCCTTGGGAGCCAGGATGGTGACTCAGAGGTCAAGCCATGCCCTGGACTGACAGCAGAAGAGGTCTTCTGAAGTCATGACTGCACAATTATTTCCCCAGGGTTCTCTCCATGTGGCCACTACCAACATCCGTGTATGAGACTCAACTGAACTAGGTGATCTTCAAGGCTCTCTGTAACTAACTTGACTCCCCAAACAGTGGGATATGTGGAGGGCAGGAAGGACACTGACCAGAGAGGGCAGCACCCGCAAAGAGCTGGTCCACGTGTGTGAGGATGAACTCCACGACGATGGATTGTACCCGCACCTCCATGAAGGCCGCTGTCCCATTGAAGCCTGAGGCCTCTATGTCCTTAGACCTGTGGAGATGTGGAATTATTCTCCCCCTCAGCCCCACCAAACTTCCCAATCCAGATTCTCCCTGAAAATACCTTATTCTCTCTCTCTCTCTCTCTCGAATGACCTTAACCCCATCTCTACCTCTTAAATTGTATGCATAATTCTTCCAATTCTCAAATGCCACTTGAAGACTTCCAGGAAGGAAGCCTTCTTGGACACCCTCCTCAGGATTAATCTCTATTTCCTTTGCACACCAGGGTGTCTAGTTTATAATGAATTTTATAATGAATTACAGGACTTCTCATAGTCTGTCTTGGACCACAGTGAGTGATATGCACAGTGAGTGCAGCCAACAGACTGCAAGACGTTTTGCTCAACAAACATTTGGCATGAGGCCGGACACAGTGGCTCACACCTGTAATCCTAGCACTTGCACAGGGAGGAGGTGGGTGGATCACCTGAGGTCAAGAGTTCAAGATCAGCCTGACCAACATGGTGAAACCCCTTCTCTCTACTAAAAATACAAAAATTAGCCAGGCATGGTGGCTCATGCCTGTAATCCCAGCTACTCAGGAGGCCGAGGCACGAGAATCACTTGAACCCAGGAAGCGGAGTTTGCAGTGAGTTGAGATCGCGCCGCTGCTCTCCAGCCTGGGCAACAGAGCAAGACTCTGTCTCAAAAACAAACAAAAAAAATTGACATGGAACTATTATGTTCCAGTCCCTGAGCTCAGTGACACACTGTAGGAAAACACAAAAGTCCTGCCTTTTAGGGACTTTATTTGATTGCAGAGAAGGGACTAAAATGGATGGGGCCCATCCGACCCAACATGATGTTGAACCTTCTTTGCTCACTGGGCTTCGTGAGCGCCACACCCTTCTCCAGTGTACCCACACAGTCAAACCTCATCCTGGGAGCAGCCTCCCAGAGGCCAGTGTCTCACAGGATCCCCATACACTGCTCACACAGGCACCTACCTCAGCAGGTTGGGAGCCCACACGATGGCCAGGTTGCGAGCATGCATGTTGGTCTGGGCACTGAACGAGGCCATGTGCACCAGGTGCCTCATGAGGAACTCCAGGGTCCTGCAGAAAGCAGGGGCAGGGATCATGCAGGGAATGCCCGGGGCAGGCATTAGGGCTGGGACCTGGGATCCAATAGGACCCAGTTAAGGCTCCAGGCAGCGAGTGAATGAGTTGTCTCAGGTTGCTGGGCAGATATGGAGTGCCACATACCTGTAGTTTGGGACAGGGAGTTCTCGAAGCACCTCTAGGATCTTGACCAAGCGCTCAGGTTCCAATTGCACTGCTACAGCCTCCTGATTGAGAGGAGTGCAAGAAGCAGGAATCAGTGACCCAGCAATGCCCCTGCTTACTCCCCAGAGCTCCTAACCAAGTTCTCAGGAACAATGTGCACTGGACTCTGTGCTACCCCATCCTACATCGTCTGTGGTGCACTGACTTGGTAGAGAGAGCTCAGAATTTGGGGTCCATGAAGATGGCAGCTGAATTTTGGTTATGCCACTTAATAGCTTTTGTGAAGTTGGCAACTCGCTGTCTTACCATCCTCCATCTGTAGAGCTCTGGTACTGGGATACTTCAGTGGTGCCACCTTGTGGGTGCCCCAGGGACCACAGAATTATTTCAGTGTGTCCAGGAAAGCTGTCCCCCACCCCAACCTAGCCGGTGTGAACTGAGCAGGGTGCTGCTAGGATTTAGGGTCTCTCAGTGCTGTTGTGCTCAATAAAGTGCAACTTATTTTTAAAGTGTTACTCAATTCAAAATAGCATATTTTTCATGTGTTTTCGCGTTTAAAAGATGTTCAGGCTGGGCACAGTGGCTCACACCTGTAACCCTAGCACTTTGGGAGCTGAGTTGGGAGGATTTGTTAAGCTTAGGAGCTTGAGACCAGCCTGGGCAACACAGCAAGACCTTGTCTCTACTAAAAATTTTAAAAATCAGCCAGGCGTGGTGGTGCACGCCTGTAGTCCCATCTACTCAGGAGGCTGAGGTAGGAGGATCACTTGAGCCTGGGAGATTGAGATTGCAGTGAGCTGTGATCACACCACTGCACTCCAGCCTGGGTGACCGAAGGAGACCCTTTCTCAAAAAACAAAAAACAGGCTGGGCGCAGGGGCTCATGCCTGTAATCCCAACACTTTGGGAGGCTGAGGTGGGCGAATCACTTGAGGTCAGGGATTCAAGACCAGCCTGGCCAACATGGTGAAACCCTGTCTCTACCAAAAATACAAAAAATTAGCCAGGCATTGTGGCGGGCTCTCCAGCTACTGGGGAGGCTGAGGCAGGAGAATCACTTGAACCTGGGAGGCGGAGGTTGCAGTGAGCCGAGATTGCACCACTATACTTCAGCCTGGGCGACAGAGTGAGACTCCATCTTAAAATATAAAATAAAATAAAATACCAAAGATGTTCAACACATAATTAGAGTGAATGGAGAGGCATCCTTGAAAAAATTTTACTTCTAAAAAGTATTCTCATTCTCTTAAGTGTAGGGAAGCTCTGGTCTACGTGTGCTTTCCAAGGCCCTTCCAGCTACAACAATCTGACCTCTACCTCCCCAAGTCTCACCACTGTGCTGTGTGCAATCTGCAGGCCTTAGGAGAAAGAAGGACATAGCAGAGGGAGAGTGAAGAGAAAAGGGATGAGGGAGGACAAAGGTAGTAGGGGCTAGGAGATTTGGGGAGGAGGGGTCTTTTCCCCAGTAAGTTTTTCTGTGGTCTCTGTCATTCAGGATCGCTAGGACTCTGGCTGGTATGTGGCACACCTGGGATGTCAAAATCAG
The DNA here is from genome assembly GCF_028885655.2 of Pongo abelii. Lineage (NCBI taxonomy): Eukaryota > Metazoa > Chordata > Mammalia > Primates > Hominidae > Pongo > Pongo abelii. The sequence goes on along the minus strand of NC_071985.2, from coordinate 89,297,141 downwards.
ACTGTCCACCCCTGAGCCCTGTCTTCCACCCCTCCGCCTCTCAACTCACGGCAAACTTGTCATAGAGCCGGTAAGTGAGCAGGGGATCCGGCAGTTCTCTGAAATAGGCCTTGCACAGGGAGGAGACGCAGTGAATGTCTTGGAGGTAAACATCCCGACGCAGGTCTGGCTTCCGCTCTGACTCAAATTCCTGCCTGGGGAGGCGCAGTGTGGTCAGGAGTGGTAGGGGTTGGGGTGATGTGGGGAGAGGTTAGAGATGGGTCCCGGCATGGTCATGGGTCAACATGTGTGGGACTTGGAAGGAGAATGTTGGGACATGTACACATATAAGCCAGTAAGTATAAGGTATTGCATATGTTGACATGTAGATGTGAATGTGAGGATGGGTACAGGTACAGGTAAGTGGATCTATGCATGAACAGGGATATGTTAGGGATGTAGCTGTAGATATGTGTAGCAATACAAGGGTATGTAAGAGTCAATAGGGTATGGTCCTAAATCTGTGCCACTGGGTACATGTAAAAATGGATGGGTATAACTTTTAGAAAGAAAGGTAAGTGTAAATCTTTATGTTCTAGGATTAGGCAACAGTTTCTTAGATATGATACTAAAAGCACAAGCAAACAAAGAAATGGATACATTGAACATCAAAATTAAAAAGATTTGTAGCCAAAAGTCACCATTAAAAAAGTGAAGACAACCCACAAAATGGCAGTAATGTTTGCAAACAATATATCTGATTGAGGGTCTAGTATTCCAAACATATAAAGAACTCTTGTAATTCAATGACTAGAAAGACAAATAAGCTAATTTTTTTTTTTGAGACAGAGTCTCACTCTGTCGCCCAGACTGGCATGCAGTGGCACGATCTCTGCTCACTGCAGCCTCCGCCTCCCAGGTTCAAGCGATTCTCCTGCCTCAGCCTCCTGAGTAGCTGGGACTACAGGCACCCACCACCATGCCCGGCTAAACAAATAAGCCAAATTTTTAAACAGGCAAAGTCAGCACCATAGGAAAGAGGGAAAAAATGGGCAAAGCATTTGAATAAACATTGGTATTGCTCCAAAGAAGATATGCAAGTAGACAATAAGCACAGGAAAAGATGTTCAACATCATTACCTATTACAGAAATGCAAATATAGGCCAGGGGAGGTGGCTTATGCCTGTAATCCTCACTACTCAGAAGGCTGAGGTAGGAGGATCGCTTGAGCCTAGGAGGTAGAGGATGCAGTGAGCCATGACCATGCCACTGCACTCTAGCTTGGGTGACAGAGTGAGACCCAGTCTCAAAAAAAGAAAAGAAAAAGAACAAAAGTAACTCAAATATAAATCACATTGAAATATCAGTTTACATTTACAGGGATGGCTATAATAAAAAAGGTAGGCCGGGCACAGTGGCTCATGCCTGTAATCCCAACACGTTGGGAGGCTGAGCCAGGTGGATCACCTGAGGTCTGGAGTTCGAGACCAGCCTGACCAACATGGTGAAACCCTGTCTCCACTAAAAATACAAAACTGTGGGCTGGGCGTGGTGGCTCACACCTGTAATCCCAGCACTTCGGGAGGCCAAGGCAGGCAGATCACCTGAGGTCGAGAGTTCAAGACCAGCCTGACTAACATGGAGAAAGCCCATCTCTACTAAAAATACAAAATTAGCCAGGCATGGTGGCACTCGCCTGTAATCCCAGCTACTCAGGAGGCTGAGGCAGAAAAATCGCTTGAACCCGCAAGGTGGAGGTTGTGGTGAGCCAAGATTGTGCCATTGCACTCTAGCCTGGGCAACAAGAGTGAAACTCCATCTCAAAAAAAAAAAAAAATTAACCGGACGTGGTGACATGTGCCTGTAATCCCAGCTACTCTGGAGGCTGAGGCAGGAGAACTGCTTGAACCTAGGAGTCAGAGGCTGCAGTGAGCTGAGATCACGCCACTGCACTACAGCCTGGGCAGCAGAGCAAGACTCCATCCCAAAAAATAAATAAATAAATAAATAAATACACAGGCCAGGGTGCGGTGGCTCATGCCTGTAATCCCAACACTTTGAGAGACTAAGGCAGGCAGATCACTTGAGGTCAGGAGTTCAAGAGCAGCCTGGCTAACATAGTGAAACCCCGTCTCTACTAAAGATACAAAAATTAGCTGGGTGTGATGGTGCATGCCTGTAGTCCCAGCTACTCGGGAGGCTGAGGCAGGAGAATCACTTGAACACAGGAGGCAGAGAGGCTGCAGTCAGCCAAGATCACAACACTGCACTGCAGCCTGGGCAACAGAGGGAGACTCCATCTCAAAAAAAAAAAAAAAATTGAAAAAAAAATATTAAGACCAGCCTGGCCAACATAGTGAAACCCCACTTCTACTAAAAATACAAAAATTAGCCAGGCATGGTGGTGTGCATCTGTAGTCCCAGCTACTCAGGAGGCCGAGGCAGGAGAATCACTTGAACCCAGGAGGCAGAGGTTGCAATGAGCCAAGATTACACCACTGCACTCCAGCCTGGGCAACAGAGTGAGACTCTATCTCAAAAAAAAAAAAAAAAAAAAAAAAAAGAAATGTCCTGGAATTAGATCATGATGATTATTGTACTTCGTCACTATCTAAAGTAAATATACTATGTGAATAGTATGTGAATACACTAAAAACAATGGAATTATACATTTTTTAATGGTGAATTTTTTGACATGTAAATTATATCTAAGTTTTTTGTGTTTTGTTTTGAAACAGAGTCTCACTCTGTCACCCAGGCTGGAGTGCAGTGGCACAATCTTGGCTCACTGCAACCTCTGCCTCCTGAGTTGGAGCAATTCTCCTGCCTCAGCCTCCTAAGTAGCTGGGATTACAGGTGTGTGCCACCACACCCAGCTAATTTTTGTATTTTTATAGAGACGGGGTTTCACCACATTGGCCAGGCTGGTCTTGAACTCCTGACCTCAGGTGATCCACCCACTTCAGCCTCCCAGAGTGCTGAGATTACAGGCATGAGCCACCGCGCCTGGCCCAAGTTTTTTTTTTTTTTTAAGCCGGGTGTGTGTGTGGGAGTGGTGTATGTGAGAGTGGAGTTTGTGTGTGTGTGTGCTAAGTTGGGGGAGGGACCATGGTCTCCACCTTCCCTGAGGAGTTGTTAGAGCACCTCCCTAGGACCTTACCTAGTATCTGTGTTTCCTTCTCCCCACTGCCTCTCACTCTCCATCTCTGCTGTCCTCAGCAACTCTTACTATGACCTTCTGGCTCCCTGGCCTCCTGGTCACAGAGCCCTCCCACTCTGTTTGACTCACCGAAGCTTCTGGATGTTGGAGGAGACCCCTGAGAGGCGGTAGATCCCATCCACCACTCCATACTCCTCCACAAATTCTGCACAGCTCTTTAGCACCTGGGGCACTGGGGACACAGACGGGGCAGAGACACAGAAATCAGAGGATCTGGGTGGTCAGAGACTGCACTGGGTCTGAGAAATGGAATTTCTCAGAGAAGGGAATTTGGGGAGACCACGAGCAAAGCTCATGGAATAAAAACTTGTCAGAAAGATTCTTACAGATCATCTTCAGCTTCAACCTGCCAACCCCTCTACAGTATCTCTGCTTAGTGGGTCCTAAAGGTCCTGGGAGCTCACTGCCTCTCCAAACTACCCAATCAGCTCTTTGTTAGAAAGTTCTGCCTTTGTTAAAGTGAAATTTGTCAGGCTGGGTGCAGTGGCTCACCCCTGTAAGCCAGCGTCTTGGGAGGCCAAGGCGGGTGAATTGCTTGAGCCCAGGAGTTCAAGACCAGACTGAGTAACATGCTGAAACTCTGTCTCTACAAAAAATACAAACACAAATGGGGTGTGGTGGTGCATGCCTGTAGTTTCAGCTACTCAGGAGGCTGAGATGGGAGGATCACCTGAGCCCAGGAGGCAAGGGCTGCAGGAAGCCACACTCTGGCCTGCTAGGTGACAGAGTGAGACCCTGTCTCAAAAAAAAAAAAGAAAGAAAGAAAGAAATTTGTCTCTCTTGGGCCAGGTGCGGTGTCTCATGCCTGTAATCCCAACACTTTGGGAGGCTGAGGTGGGTGAATCCCCTGAGGTCAGGAGTTTGAGACCAGCCTGACCAACATGGTGAAACCCTATCTCTACTAAAAACTACAAAAACTACCTGGGCATGGTGGCAAATGCCTGTAATCCCAGCTACTTGGGAGGCTGAGGCAGGAAAATCACTTGAACCGAGAGGTGGAGGTTTCAGTGAGCTGAGATCACGCCACTGCACTCTAATCTGGGTAACAAGAGGGAAACTCCATCTCAAAAAAAAAAAAAGAAAGAAAGAAAAGAAAAGAAAAGAAAGAAACTTGAAACTTGTCTGAAATTACTAGTTATTTTTAAAGGGGCAACAATCTGGTTGTAGAGGAGGCAGAGTCAAGGACTTTTTTTTTTTTTTTTGAGACGGAGTCTCACTCTGTTGCCCAGGCTGGAGTGCAGTGGTGCAATCTTTGCTTACTGCAACCTCTGCCTCCCGGGGTTCAAGCGAGTCTCCTGCCTCAGCCTCTCGAGTAGCTGGAATTACAGACGCCCGCCACTAAGTCTACAGCTAATTTTTTTGTATTTTTAGTAGAGACGGAGTTTCACCATGTTGGCCAGGCTGGTCTTGAACTCCTGACCTCATATTTCGCCCGCCTCGGCCTCCCAAAGTGCTGGGATTACAGGCGTGAGCCACTGAGCCTGGCCAAGGACTTATCTTAAAAGTGCATTTACTTAACACTCTACATAAGGTGAAGGAACATTAGTTGTCCCAACCCAAATGGAACAGGACTGTTGGGGATTATTTTGAAGTACACCCTCTGGTAAGAAAGCTCATGGCTATTAGTTCTTTGTTGTTGTTGGGTTCTGTTTGTTTGTTTTTTTGTGATGGAGTCTCACTCTGTTTCCCAGACTGGAGTGCAGTGGCACAATCTTGGCTCACTGCAACCTCCACCTCCGGGGTTCAAGCAATTTTCCTGCCTCAGCCTCCCAAGTAGCTGGAATTACAGACACGCGCCACCACGCCCAGCTAATTTTTGTATTTTTAGTAGAGACGGGGTTTCACCATGTTGGCCAGGCTGGTCTCATACTCCTGACCTCAGGTGAGCCTCCCAAAGTGCTGGGATTACAGGTGTGAGCCACCGCGCCTGACCTGCTTTATATATGTTCTATCATTTAATCTTAAAAATTAGATATTCTGAATGACAGACCTTTGGCAATCAAATACAAGAATATCTGAAAAAAAACTTTAACAATGAGATATTCTAGTCCCCATTTTACAGATAAGAAAACTGAGGGTCAAAGAAGTACCGAGTGCCCAGCAGCACCCAGCTAGAGCCAGGACTCAAATCAAGAGTGCAAAAACCTGTACTATCTTTCCCAACCCTGGGCCCCCTCCTGTTACTAGACTGTAGCTTTTTAAGGACAAAATCTAAGTGTGATCCATCTTGGTATTCCTTATATTATCTGACATGGTGTCTCATACACGATAGATCCTCAAAAACGGCCAGGCGCGGTGGCTCACGCCTGTAATCCCAGCACTTTGGGAGGCCAAAGCAGGTGGATCATCTGAGGTCAGGAGTTTGAGACCAGCCTGGCCAACATGGTGAAACCCCGTCTCTACTAAAAATACAAAAATTAGCTGGGCGTGGCAGCGCATGCCTATAATTCCAGCTACTTGGGAGGCTGAGGCAGGAGAATTGCTTGAACCCGGGAGGTGGAGGTTGCAATGAGCCAAGATTGTGCCACTGTACTCCAGCTTTAATGACGGAGCAAGACTCAGTCTTTAAAAACAACAACAACAACAACAACAAAAAACCATGTATTGAAACACATCTCCACAAGGCCATGTAGCTATCTTTCCAAAGCACTTCCCTACTTTAGATCCTTTGCCTCGTATACACCCCACTCTGCCCCACGTTAATCCCCATTGCTTACCTTACAAATACAAAATAAAACATAAACTCCTCAACCTGGTATATAAGACCCTTCACAAACCAGGTCCAGACACCATTTCAGCCACAGCTCCAGAAAATTCTTTGATAAATCCTATGATGCAGCCCTTTGCTAGTCCATTAACAAGCCTTGGTACCATCACTCATATTATTCCCTTGCCTGGAATTACCCTCCCTCTGACTCTGCCTGGTGAACTTCTATGCATTCCTTAAAACACATCTTAGGCCAGGTGCGGTGGCTCATACCTGTAATCCCAGCACTTTGGTAGGCCGAGGTGGGCAGATTTAGAGTTTGAGACCAGCCTGGCCAACATGGCAAAACCCCGTCTCTACTAAAAATACAAAAATTAGTCTGGTGTGGTGGCATGTGTCTGTAGTCCCAGCTACTTGGGTGGCTGAGGCCAAGTAGGTTCAAGAATTGCTTGAACCTGGGAGGTAGTTGTTGCAGTGAGCTGAGATTGCACCACTGCACTCAAGCCTGGGGGACAGAATGAGACTCTATCTCAAAAAAAAAAAAAAAAAAAAAAAAAAAAAAAGCACATCTTAAATATAACCTCCAATTCCAAACCTTTTTCTTATATCTATATTATAATTCACCACAGTCTTTGTTCTTTTTTCTTTTTTCTTTTTTTTTTTTTTGAGATGGAGTTTCGCTCTTGTTGCCCAGGCTGGAGTGCAGTGGCACGATCTCGGCTCACCACAACCTCCGCCTCTCAGGTTCCAGCGATTCTCCTGCCTCAGCCTCCCTAGCAGCTGTGATTACAGGCATGTGCCACAATGCCTGGCTAATTTTGTATTTTTAGTAGAGACGGGGTTTCCCCACGTTGGTCAGGCTGTCTCGAAGTCCAGACCTCAGGTGATCTGCCCACCTCAGCCTCCCAAAGTGCTGGGATTACAGGCGTGAGCCACCGCACCCGGCCATTCATGTTTGTATTATACCACTTCTTGCAGTTTGTTGTGATTATTTTGTATTTATATCTCCTGACATATAATAACATCCTCCCAGCATCTGGCACAATGTTGAAACAGAGCAGGTGCTCAATGAATGTTTGTGAAATGACTCAGTGAATTAATCAATTATGAGAATCAATAACATCCCTTGGAGATTTAACAGAGAATATTGCCAATGACAGAACACTGGGTCCTATTAACTAGGACTCATCAGAGAAATTCGTCTCACATATCAGTGTCAGAAAAAGCTGTGTTTGGCATGGCAGCTCATGCCTGTAATCCCAACAGTTTGGGAGGTCAAGGCAGGTGGATCACTTGAGGTCAGGAGTTCAAGAACAGCCTGGGTAACATAGCAAGACCTCATCTCTACAAAAAATAAAAAATTAGCAGGGCGTGGTGGCTCACACTTCTAGTCCCAGCTAGTTAGGAGGCTAAAGCAGGAGATTGCTTGAGCCCAGGACTTTGAGGCTGCAGTGAGTGATGACGGCACCATTGCACACCAGCCTCAGCAACAGAGTAAGACAAGAAAGAAAGAAAGGAAAAGAAAGAAAGAAAGAAAGAAAGAAAGAAAGAAAGAAAGAAAGAAAGAAAGAAAGAAAGAAAGAAAGAGAAAGAAAGAAAGAAAGAGAAAGAAAGAAAGAAGGAGAGGAAGGAGAGAAAAGAGAAAAGAGAGAGGAAGGAAGGGAGGGAGGGAGGAGAGAGGGAGGGAAGGAAGAGAAAAGGAAAGGAAGGGAAGGGAAGAAGGGAAGGGAAGGGGGAAAAAGCTGTGGTTCTCCTAAACCATCTAACTTTTTTTCCTTATGGGCCCATGAGTCTTGCACTTGATTATGTTTATTTATTTATTTATTTTGAGTTGGGGTGCGTTCAAGCAGTTCTGGTGCCTCAGCCTCCTGAGTAGCCAGAACTACAGGTGCGCGCCACCATGCCCTGCTAATTTTTGTGTTTTTTAGTAGGGATGGGGTCTCACCATGTTGGCCAGGCTGGTCTCGAACTCCTGACCACAAGTGATCCGCCTGCCTCGGCCTCCCAAAGTGCTGGGATTACAGGCGTGAGCCACTGGGCCTGGCCTATGTTTACCTCTTTAACCACTAGGAAGCTCAGAGCCCACCTCTAAGAACCATATAGAACCATGTAATATGCATTTCTGGGTGCTGATCTTTCTCTTCCTCTTGTTTTTCCTTCAACCCAATTCCTTCAATCATTTATTCTAATTTTTTGTAAAGTTTTAGGTTTTGAAAGTCATTCCAAGCTCTTTGTTGAATAAAGTATGACAGAAATATGGAATGAAGAAAATAATCAATAAATTCATCAACCCCAATCTTTCCTTTTTCTTTTTTCTTTTTTGTTTCTTTTTCTTTTTTTTTTTTTTTTTTTTTTTTTTGAGACGGAGTTTCACTCTTGTTGCCCAGGCTGGAGAGTGCAATGGCGCGATCTCGGTTCACTGCAACCTCTGCCTCCCGGATTCAAGAGATTCTCCTGCCTGAGCCTCCCAAGTAGCTGGGATTACAGGCACCCACCACTCTCTCTGGCTAATTTTTATATTTCTAGTAGAGACAGAGTTTCTCCATGTTGGTCAGGCTGGTCTCAAACTCCCGACCTCAGGTGATCTGCCCACCTCGGCTTCCCAAAGTGTTGGGATTACAGGCGTGAGCCACTGCACCCGGCCCCTTATTTATTTATTTATTTATTTATCTGAGACAGAGTCTCACTTTGTTGCCCAGGCTGGAGTGCAGTGGTGCAGTCTTGGCTCACTGCAGCCTCAGCCTCCTGAGTAGCTGGGATTACAGGTGCACACCACCATGCCCAGCTAATTTTTGTATTTTTAGTAGAGATGGAATCTCACCATGTTGGACAGGCTGGCCTCGAACTCCTGACCTTAAGTGATCCACCCGCCTTGGCCTCCCAAAGTGCTGGGATTACAGGCGTGAACCACCATGCCCAGCCAACCACAATCTTTCAACTCTTCTCATACAACCTGGCTTCCAGACCCTTCATCCTCCTGCACACCACAGCCAGGAGTTGGGTGGGATTAGGGAAGCATCTAGTGTGCAAAATTTAAGGAAGCACTTATTCTCAGGGCCATGCAGATGCCAACCATGCCCATGCATGGTCTTGAGTACCTCCTTGAGAATGAGGCACCTAGGGGCCTGGCGTGGTGGCTCACACCTGTAATCCCAGCACTGTGGGAGGCCAAGGCGAGTGGATCACCTGAGCTCAGGAGTTCAAGACTAGCCTGGCCAACATGGCAAAACCCCGTCTCCACTAAAAAGTACAAAAATTAGCCAGGCGTGGTGGTGCGTGCTTGTAGTCCCAGCTACTCGGGAGGCTGAGGCAGGGAGAATTGCTTGAACCCTGAAGGTTGAGGTTGCAATGAGCCAAGATGGTTGTGCTGCACTCCAGCCTGGGTGACAGAGCAAGACTGCATCTCAAAAAAAAAAAAAAAAAAAAAAGGCACCTAGGGCAATTGTACAACACTGAAAGTGAGCGCTTCCTTAAATTTTGCACCCTAGTCATGTCTCTTGCCTCGTCTTAGTCTCAGTCCTACAGTTCACCATCCATCCTTTCAGTACCTACTCCCATTTTCTAGGATCCTACTGACCTCAGGTTCCCAGCATTGAATGCAGAGATAGGCCCCTCCTTGTTGGAGCTGCTGCTGTACTCTTGGGTGCCTAATGCTAAGCCAACTCTTTTGACTCATAAATAGTCTGCTGTCACCTAAACCACCAGGTTTTTGTCACATGAGCAGCATCCAAACCAGGTCTTCTCTATCCTATCCTTCTCTGCTGATTTAGAACCTCTAGAGTCCTTTAAAGAGGACACTCAAAAGCCTAAGGAGTCACAGCCATAGAAGAACTGGGTCAAGGAGATAGGGGAAGAGAAAACAGGGTCACAGAGATGGGGAGTTAGGGAGATAGAGATCAGAGAGATGAGGTCAGAGATAAAAGCTACAGACAGGATTGGAGGGACGAAGTCAAAGGGATGGAGACATCGAGGAAATGAGAGTAGGGTCAGGGAGGAAGACCCAAAGCTTAGGGACCTGAGAATTAGAAACCTGAACAATTGGCCAGGCGCAGTGGCTCACGCCTGTAATCCCAGCACTTTGGGAGGCCGAAGCGGGTGGATCATGAGGTCAGTGTTCGAGACCAGCCTGGCCAACATGGTGAAACCCTGTCTCTACTAAAAATACAAAAATTAGCTGGGTGTGGTGGTGCCTGCCTGTAATCCCAGCTACTCTGGAGGCTGAGGCAGGAGAACTGCTTGAACCTGGGAGGCAGAGGTTGCAGTGAGCCGAGATCACGCCACTACACTCCAGCCTAGGACAGAGCAAGACTCCATCTCAAAAAAAAAAAGAAAGAAAGAAAGAAGGAAATCTGAACAATCTATCAAAGATTAAGAAAAGAAAGAATTCAGTACATACAGGGCTTAGGGAAGGAAGAGACCCATGTGGGGGCAAAGAGCTGGAGACAGGGCTGAGATGGAGCAAGGTTGTGAGGTTGGGGGAGACCAACGTGATCAGGGAGGATAAATTAACCAAAAACACAGATCTCTCTGCTTTCATTTTTTTTGGTGGATGTTGGATTAAAGAGAGGAACCATCACCAGCCTCTCTCGGTCCTTCCTTCCACTTTCCACCTCTCTGTACCAGGAAGACCTGAGGGATAGGGAAGGAGCCACCACTGCTACTCTGGTGCCCAAGATCAACCCACCCTTGGGTTCAGGAGAGGTTTTGGTCTCCTGCTCTGGGATTCACCTAGGATCAGGATTCAGCAATCAGATGTCTGTCCCCTCTAGAGAGCGTGCCCCTTCCCTGCTAGGAATGCAGGAAGAGGCCGGGAGGGTTCTAGGAGCAGGGTCTGGGCTGGCTATGGGTTCAATGTTTCAAGATAGGGTTGGTTGGTTGACCACAGGAAAGGGCAGTACCAGGAAAGGCTGAACTGAGGGTTTGCATTGAGCTGGGAGGAGAACATCATCCCCAATTAAATCTCATGGTCATTGGCTAAGAATCATAGCTTTTGAGAGGAGTCCTTTAGAAAGGAGTAAGCCCTGCACTGATAGCTGTGCCACCTCCACTCTGCCCAGTGAGAAGAGGAAGGCTCAAATAAGCTCGCTTCAACTGTTTAACACTCTTCCTTGGGGTCTGGGCTTTCCCTTAACAAAGGGCAATGGAGATAGGGGTCGTCTCACTGGAGGAGAAAAGGGGAAGGAGGTGTCTGGGGATGCAGGGGCGGGGCTAAGAGCAGGAAATGATCTGGGAACCACCATCACCCTCCCTCCGCTGCAAGCACCACAGCCCAGAGCAGAGGAGGGGACAAAGAGGAAATGACAGATTGGGGTGGGGTGGAATGGGGTGGAGTGGGGAAAGAATTATGCCCTTCTCTAGGAGGAGCTTGAAGTGCCAAAAACAAGCTGGGCTGGGCAGCCAGGATACCTGGGTTCAATTTCAAATTGAATCAAGAAATTATTTTGAGTGGCTGCTCCATGCCAGGCCCTGTTGTGAACCAGATATTGTCCCTGGTCCTTCTGGCTTCAAAGCCCACTCTAAGGTAACCCAGGGAGGGAGCTGGGTGAGCTCCACAGACAGCTCCACACCCACCCTCCTTTGCACCCTCCACCTCCAGCTTCAAGCCAGGCCTCACACCCTCTCTTTCATTCTTCCCCATTTCAGCCACTTCTCCCCTTGCCCCCGACTTTGAACCTGTTTCTCTTTTGCACAGGGAGAACAAGAGAATCACAAAGACTGGGGGCAGAGGCTGTTTCCAGCCCCACATCCTCCCTTGCGGCCCAGCAAGGCTGCAGTGGGAACAGAGCCCATGACCTTGTCCTTGGGTGTTCTCCAGCCAGGAAACCACCCGCCTCAAGGGCCATCTTGAGACCCTTCTGGGGCCATTTCCCTGTCTCCTTTCATTCAGACCTAAGGATAATCATTTCCCCTTCAGCCACTCCTCTCCTGACCCTGTCGCCTCACCCTCCCTCTCCTGTTCCCAGTCACCTGCCCGCTGTTTCATCCACTCCTCCTCGGTTTCCAGTCTCTCCATCCTCCCCCTCACTGCTACCTGGGTACTCACATTCTCATCCCCTCAGCCACCCCATCCCCAGAAAGTTACACAAGGGAGCCGCCCTGCCTTCTTCACTGAGCCACATTTCCTGTCTTGCCCACTTACAGTTCTCTTGAATGGTGACCCCAGGCCACTGCCCCTTCCCCAGGAGCACTGGAAACTGCTTTTGCCCTTCAGGCTGGATCGGGCTGCAGATGCCCAGTGCCTCCCCACCCACCCCGCAGAAGCTGAGCCGGCCTCCTTACCCTCCTGGCCTGAGTGCTGCAGGTGCTCCTGCAAGTCGCACCCAAAAACCCGCTCCTTCGCACCGCCCTTCTTCTTTCCTTTCTGCCGAGACTTCATGGCCAGAGCCCCAGGGCACTGGCCCGGTCACCTCTGTCCCCCAAGACCTGTGCCCTACCAGTCCCCCATGGGATCCCAGCCAGCTGCTGGGCTTGGCCCGGCCCCAGGGGGGCAGGGCTCCCAATTGGGGGTGGAGGGTGGCCTGGGCAACGGGCAGCAGCTCCTGCCCCTGGGGCCCCGGCCACACGGAAGTGGCTGTTGAAGAGGAAGCTACCAGGACCCTGGCAAGAAATTGTGTCCTGTGTCTCGTGGCCCAGCCTGGCACTCGCCCTCCTCGCCCCGCGCAGCTTTAGGGGGCAGGAAGCAGTGCAGCTCCTTAACCCACTTCCTGTTAGAGCATCTTTGCAACCACAGGGCCTAGGGTGGGGGAGGTAGCTGACATTCACATCCTCACCCATTGCTTGGACTTCGTTCATTGGTCAGGGGAGGTGATGTCAGAGCCCTGGGGTGGGGTGATGGTGTCTGGGGTGTGAGCAGGTGACTGACTCCCTTAGAGACCAGAATTCTTGGGTCCAAGGTAGAGACCTGGGGCTTGCCTGGGAGCAAGTTGACACAGGGCTGTAAAAAGCACACTCACAAGGGAGGATGCCTGGGTTCTGCCTCTGATGGATCTAGCACCTCAGTCAAATCACATTACTTCACTGAGCCTCAGTTTCCACACCTAGGAAAATGAAGGGAGCAGACTAGAGGACCTTTAAATCCTCCCACCTCTAAGAGTCTGTAAAACTCATTTAACTTGAGTTTCAGTTTCTTTACCTGTAAAAAAGGGTACACTGCTGCCTATTTCACATAGCTGTTGAGTTTCCAGTACAATAAGGAATTCAGGCTGGGCGCAGTGGCTCACGCCTATAATCCCAGCACTTTGGGAGGCTGAGGCGGGTGAATCACCTGAGGTCAGGAGTTCGAGACCAGCTTGGCCAACATGGTGAAACCCTGTCTCTACTAAAAATACAAAAACTAACTGAGCATGGTGGCCGGTGCCTGTAATCCCAGCTACTTGGGAGGCTGAGGTGAGAGAATCGCTTGAACCTGGGAGTCAGAAGTTGCAGTGAGCCGAGATAGTGCCACTGCACTCCAGCCTGGGCGACAAAGCAAGACTTCATCTCAAAAAAAAAAAAAAAAAAAAAGGAATTTAAAACACTTTGCAAACTAAGGCATTGGCCATCCTCGAAAGGGTTCTTAGCTCCACTTTCCTACCAGGGGACTCTCAGAGATGGCCAAAGGCCTTGTGGAGGCCAATTCTTTCCCTTTCCCTCCCAGCTACAGGCATCCTAAGTCTTCCCCTACTTGGGACTACAGGAAGGATGGTACCGAGACAGAGAGTATGTGACTCAGAGTTTACACAGTTTAAGGGGCAAGACAGGAACCAGACAGAACAAGTTTTGTCTGTTTATTTAAAAACAGAGTATCATTTTATGTACAAATATGCACATATTTACATAAAATGTACATATTAGGATCTTAGATCTTCAGGCTCCACATTCAAAGTCCTCGGCTGGCTGGGGAACGAAGGATGGGAGCCTCTCCCTTAGGCCAGAAATCCAGCAGATTTCAGACTAAGAAGAGTTCGGGTACTAAATCTAGGTATTCTGGCTGAGTGTATCTGGGTGGGCCAGCTAAAAATAAACCTCATTGAACTCCAGCCCCAACCCAGAGAAACATCCAGAAGAGCCTTGAATTAGTGATCCAAAACCCAGGGGGAAAGGCGACATTCTCACCCCTAGCACCTCCTTCACCTCACCTGAACTCCTACTCTCTTGGTCTATAATCACTGCTCTCTCTCTCCCCAACACCACCATTGAACAGGAGCCCTTGTCACCAGGTCCAAGCAACTCCCCAAGGTATCACAAACAACGGTGGATGCAACTTTACCTTACCCAGTAACCACGAGGCTCACATCCCTAATTCCAGACTCCACCAGCTCTCAGGTGCCCTCCCAAGGGGCCGCTTGCTTGAAGATGCCTTGGAAGGAGCCCCTTTCACAATCACAGGAATTAACCCCCTGGTGTTGGAGGGGCCTCACTTTAAGTAATCCCAGTAGTAAACATTGGATAAATCTAAAGGCTTTCTTTAATTTTTTTTTCTCTTAGTAAAGGATTCAAAGCAGACACAGTGGTGTACACCTAAAGTCCCAGCTACTAGGGAGGCTGAGGCAGGAGGATTGCTTGAGCCCAGGAGTTCAAGGCCAGCCTGAGCAAAATAGTGAGACTCCATCTCTAAAAAAAATAAAAATAAAAATAAAAATAAATAAAAAATACAACTAATGGAAAGGGCAAGAAAAAAAAAGAAAAAAATTAAAAGTGATTTGGAGCAGTATTCCTGCAAGAAGCTCTCGGCGCATGTATATTTACAGAAAATATGTACATGCAGCAGGCCCAGAGGCCACCAGAGGGCAGAGGGCTTCTGTAACAGTTCGAGCCTCTGGCTGACCCGGGGCCTGGCTGCTTCACACTTGCCCCCACGGCTCCGACGTGGTAGGAGACAGGTTCCCTCACACCGGAGGCAGATTCCAGCTCCAGCTATGCCCGCACACCTGGGTCTGACCCACAGTCTCCACCTCTCACCTCCAACCTCTGCATCATTAATACTGCTCTGGGGTCTGAGAAAATACCTGCTTTTTCAGGCAGAGGTCACACACAGCCACATGACACACACGCCAAACCCTGACAGTGTTGCCCACGCAACCACTCAAATCCTGTGGCACATACCCCACAGTTCACTTGACTCTGATATGACAGCATAATACACACCACGGACACAGTCACCCCTCCAAGGACACAGTCACCCCTCCACACACACAGTCAGTCAACACTCACACAGGCACACATGCACACACACAGTGACCTGCATGCATGGTGGGAGAGACTCAATCGGTGGAGCCCTCCCGATGAACAGAAGGGTTGGAGGTAAAGGTCAAGCAGTCAGTGGGATGGGGAGCGTCTTCCGCAAGAAATGGGGGTGTTTAAGGAGGCCCCCAAGATGAGCTAAAATCTCCCATGTCAACAGAAGGAGCCAGGCCTAGGGAAGGGAGGCAGGCCTGGGTCAGACCAGGTGTCCCCGCCCATTGATATAGATGCCATTGCCTGTGGGCTTGGCCCGTAGGGTCCCATTCTCCTGAACAAAATGGTTCATGGCCTGTTTGATGCCTTCATCCTGATCCTCCTCCTCGGCCCGCCCAGAGCCTGGAGACAGCAGTTCAGTCTGCGTTTCTATCTCCCTCACCGTGGTCAGCGTGGAGTAACTGCGGCCCTCAGGCTCTTCACTCTGGAGACCAAGGGCAAAGGGCAAGTCAGGAACAAAGGCAGGGCAGCTGGACGTGGTGGGGCACGGCTGGGTCATGGTGGGATGAGAGGCCAGGCATAAGCAGGGGTAACGGTTGCCTCAGAAGCGTAGGGGCCCAGAGGTCGGGGACCAGGAACAAGTGTTAGGCATGGGGAGAGGGAGGCGGGAGAACAAAGATGTAGCAGAGATGCGGTGCTGGGCTGCATGAGCCAGGGCTAAGGCAAGAAGGACTGGTAAGGGGGCTGCTGACGCACCATATCTGGGACCAGGACAGGGGCCCGAGGAGAGTGGTGGGGACACCGGTGGGGCCGGGGGCCTCACCATCACAGAGCAGCTACTGTTGTCCTTGAGACTATCAGGGTGGCCCTCGGCTCTCAGCCCTACACTCTCCTCCGGCTGCAGGGCCCAGACACGGGGCAGTTAGAACAGGGCTCAGCCTCCTCCCCTCAGCCTCTTCCCCTCTTGTCCTCCACCAGCCTCCTCCCTACTTGCCTGTCCCCCAACCCAGCAGATCCATTCGCTCATGGAAACAAACATCCTCATTTCCCCACTGTGACCACAGACCCACCCTGGAAGCAGAACTGATGGTGGCTTCCCAGAGAAGGCCCTAGGCCAATGCTGAAGGGGGCCTTCTGGAGCAGCCCTAGCAGACCCAAAGCAGCTACACCCTCTCAACTCTACCCCGGCCAACCCCAGCTGTGAGTCAGTGGCTGACCCAGCAGAGAGCTGTGCTCCTGGTCTGCAGAGGGGCCCAGGCACAAGCAGACCCCAATGCGACCACACCCCTGCATGCATACACCCAACCTTGGCACACACCTGGCTCCTGGGGTCCGTGTGATGGGAATGCAGCCGCCGGATGGAGTTCTCCCTGGTCAGCGTCAGCTCCTCCTCACTGGGAAAGACACACCCTTGTCAGGAGCTGAGGGTAGTTGCAGCCTCCCAAGGTGAGCCTATCCTGGCTGAGCCTAGTGAGACAGGCCTGGAGGGTGTGGGTGCCGTGCTGGCCCTGCAAGTGTGAGTGTGTGGCTGCTGGTGGCAGTGCGGCTGGAGAGCGTGTGTGCTGTGTGCATGTGCATACTTGGCAACATCCAGGCACAGGGATCTGACCCTCACTAGGGTGGAAGGATTGAGTGCTCCATCTGTGCTCCAGACCCTTAGCTCCTCCTCAGCCCTAGAAAGACGCTGCCCACCTCTAGTCTGAAACTCCTCAGTTTTCAGCCCACCCAGCCTCCTCGGTCCCAGCCCACCTCCTGCTATCCTCTTCTTTGTTCTCAGCTTAGTTCTACCCACCCAGGAGTGCCCAGTACTCACTATTTCTGGGTCATCTGCTGGGCCTTGCGCCGATGGTATCGGGACATGAGCACCACCACCACCACCAGAAGGCAGAACAAGAGTGCGGCGATCACACCCACCACCACCACTGAGGCTGACACTAGGTCCACCTGCTTCCCAGAGTCTTCCTGGGGGTCTGCTGGAGACAGGCCACTGTCTGAGGTGGAAGCCTGCAGCCACAACCCACCCCAGACCTCACAGCTCCCCCGCAAAACATCTAAAACCACACCTCAGTTTGATTCTCTGCAAGACACACAGCGCAGCCCCCTCTGAATAAACACTTTCCCAATTCACTGTCTCTGTCTTGCTTCCTGCTGCCCCCACCAAGCCCTTGGCCCAGGTCCCTTGTCCCTTCTGCCCCAGTGCTTACCAAGAACATCCACAGTGACCTGAGAATCCCTCGAGGAGAACTCATTGCTGACATGGCAGACGTAGATGCCGCTGTGCTCAGTGGTCAGTGGGGGAAAGCCCAAAGTGTCCCCATCCACTTGTACCCCACTGGGCAGAGGCCCATCCAGCCTGGAAGACAGGGAAGCTGAAGGGTGCCAGCCAGGAAGGACTGAAGCCACCACCACCCAACGTGTCCAGACAGCTCTCCACCCTCCACCCCCATGACGTCACCCAGAGCCGCCGGCTGTTCCCACGGTGCCCCTCCCTCCACCAGGCAGGTCTAGGCAGAGGTCCTTTCTCCCTGCTGCCCAGCCTGACCTGGGCACTCCACACACACACCCGGGGAAGATCCAAACGTGTGCCATCCCACATGCTTCCACAGGCATCACGTCATCCAACACTGGGTACCAGGTACACATGTTATAAAGTCCACACAACAGGACAAATCCACTCCTAGCTGGGTGTAGAGATAATTGGAAGATGTGACTGCCTGCTCCAACACCCGTGATGTTGCATGGCAGGATACATGAACATAGCCCCAGGCACAAGACCACAGGCATCGCTCATATACTCACATGTGAGAACATGCCCGTCATGGGCTCACATACATGTGTACCCAACCTCTCCCTGACTCTCTAGATATTTCAGACCTTGGAAAAAGGCCAAGGATGCCTTGAAGGAACTGGAGGTAGTGGGTGTTTTTGAGGTGCTAGCAATATCGTGGTGGTTATAGGAGTGTTGGCTTAACAACAATTAGAAAAAGACACAGCTGTCTTGTGCATTTTATGCACTCACATAAATATATAAAATATTAATATCGAAATATTGTGTTATATTTCACAATTTAAAAGTCAGACAAGGCCAGGCACAGTGGCTCACACCTATAATTCCAGCACTTTGGGAGGCCAAGGCGGGCGGATCACCTGAGGTCAGCAGTTCGAGACCAGCGTGGTCAACATGGTGAAAGCCCATCGCTACTAAAAATACAAAAAACTAGCTGAGCATGCTGGCACACACCTGTCATCCCAGCTACTTGGGAGGCTGAGGCAGGAGAATCTCTTGAACCTGGCAGGTAGAGGTTGCAGTGAGCCAAGATCGCACCACTGTACTCCAGCCTGGGCAACAGAGTGAAACTCCATCTCAAAAAAATAAAAATAAAAGACAAGGGCCGGGCGTGGTGGCTCACACCTGTAATCCCAGAACTTTGGGAGGCCAAGGTGGGAAGATCACGAGGTCTAGAGATCAAGACCAGCCTGGCCAACATGGTGAAACCCTGTCTCTACTAAAAATACAAAAATTAGCTGGGGGTGGTGGCGCGCACCTATAATCCCAGCTACTCGGGAGGCTGACGCAGAAGAACTGCTTGAACCCAGGAGGCGGAGGTTTCAGTGAGCTGAGATCATGCCACTGCACTCCAGCCTGGCGACAGAGCAAGACTCTGTCTCAAAACTAAAATAAATAAAATAAAAGACAAAAAATTTAAGGGCTTATCAATTTATTCCCTATTAATGACCATGTATCTTAGATTCCCTGGGCAAGCCAATAATATTTGGTGACCATACATATTCTTGTATGATGAGTGTAATAATACAAGAGATCTGAACACATACCCCAATTTATTTGGGGGCTCAGAATATATTGTCCCATTCCATAGTGGTATATCCTGGCCCTGCGAGGGGAGGAACCTAGTCTCAAGTTAGGCCTTCCCCAGGCTCGGGCCCTTACCGTGTCCAGTTGTATGAGGGAGGGGGCTGCCCTTCACTCAGGCACTTGAGCATAGCTCCTTCTCTGCCAACGTGCCACAGATTTTGGTCTTCAAGGCCCCTCACAGAGGCCTCAGCAAGGACTGGAATGGGAAGTGGGAGGAGAAAGAATGGGAATGATGCCTTTGATCATGTGGTACCTCAAAGGGCCCTACCCCCACCCCACCCTGCCTGAAATACCCTCCCCTTGCCCTTCTCCATCCTACTCCTGCTGCCAAACCTAGCTCAGCCCCACCCTGCTGACAGCTCCTGGCCACACTGTTCCCTCCCGTCTCTAAGCTCAGAGAGTCTACATTGGTTTACCTGTACAATGAGACCATAACTCCCTCAAGGTAGTGATCCATCACACATTTTCTGGATGTCCTGTGTTGCCTAGCATAGTGCTAGTTATAGAACAGGTGCTGAATAAATGTTGCCTGATTCTTCAAAGGTGTAACAATCCTACTAGTTCATTCATTTCTTCAACAAACATTTGTTGAGGTCCTACTTTGAGCCAAATGCTGAAAACAGTCTTATCCCCTCCAGAGGCTTGAAATCTAACACTGGGAAAACAATATCTACCATTTACCAAGAGCCTTCAATGCGCTAAGCACTGTGTGAGTTGCTCTGTGTTCATAGTTTCTAATTCCCATCAAAACCCTCTAAAGTTGGTATGAGTTATAAATAATTATACCCATTTTGCTGATGAAGAAAATGAAGCCTAACAAGATTGAATAACAGCTGGTAAGTAGAACTAGGTCTTGTCTAAGTTTATCTATTTCCAAATCCTAAACTAATATTTTAGAAAGTGCTTTCAATTCCGTGTTTATAATTGATTCTCCCAACAACCCTGTGAAACAAGGCAATCTCTTTTGTAAAGATAAGAACACAGAAGCTCAGAGAGGTCTATCCTCTGGGATCGGGCTCCAGGTCTTCCACATTTGGACTAGTGCTCTGTCATACTATAGCCTCCAGGACCCAGGCTGGCCAGCCTGGCATGGCTTAGGGACCTATGGCATCTTACCAATCTGCTGAGAACCCCTTGGGCCTCCCTACCCAAGCATCCAAGCACTTACAGGACACGTGGAGGATGTGGGTGATCCTTTGGTCCTGGAGCAGGCCAGGATGAGACACCACACAAGTCAGTGGCTGGCCATTCATGCTGCGGCTAGGCACCAGGTGGAACTCTGAGGTGACAGCAGCAGAGCGGGAGTGCTTGAAGGAACGGCTGGACGTTGTGCCTTTGACCTCCGTGTCCCAGGTCACGCTGGGGGCTGGGCTGCCCTCAGCTGTGCAGGAGGCTGCCAGGGTCAGGCCCTGGCCCTCTTCTAGTGCTGGACCAGGATTCAGTGAGGGCAGGGGAGGCACTGCAAATGGGGAAAGGCAGGGGTCACAGGTCTGTACAATCCCTGTCAGGAGGCTCACACTCATCGCATTTCAGTCTTGCGCAAGTACAAACTTTCAGGCCTGCTTTCCTTCTCTTATTTCGTGGAGATGCAGATGAATGGTAGAAATTCAGGTGACTTTGTATCCTTCTCTACTGTGTGAATTTTTTACAATGAACATAAGTTATTTTAAAAAATAAAATAATGAAGTAATTAAAAAACTAACCAGATATCATCTACCTAATAATAATAACCACCATCTAGTAAGAATTTACTATGTGTCAACTATTATGCTAAATACCGTATAAATGTTATCTCAAATTCTGTCAACAAACAGGGAGTTAGGTATTATTACCTCTATTTTCCAGATGAGGAGACCAAAGCACAAGGAAGTTAAGTGACTGTTCCAAGTCATCAGCTATTAGGTGACAAAGCCTAGATTTACACTTGGGTTTTTATTTTTACTCCAGGGCTGATATTATTAACTTGTATGTGAGTAAAGGGAAACTATAAAAACCTTTATTTATTTATTTATTTATTTATTTACTTTTGAGACTGAGTCTCCCTCTATCACCCAGGCTGGAGTGCAGTGGCACAATCTTGGCTCACTGCAATCTCCGCCTCCTGGGTTCAAGCAATTCTCCTGCCTCAGCCTCCTGAGTAGCTGGGATTACAGGTGCGCACCACCACACCCAGCTGATTTTTGTATTTTTAGTAGAGATGGGGTTTCACCATGTTGGCCAGGCTGGTCTCAAACTCCTGACCTCAGGTGATCTGCCCACCTCAGCCTCCCAAAGTGCTGGGATTACAGGGTGTGAGCCACCTCACCCAGCCAAAAACCTTTATTTTTACCTTCAAAATATTAACACAGAATGGAAAAGACTTAACTTGACCATAAGTCCAGAGTTCACCACAAGTGCCCACAATATAAAGTGATGGTTTAAAAAGTGATTGTGGCTGGGCGCGGTGGCTCACGCCTGTAATCCCAGCACTTTGGGAGGCCAAGACGAGCGGATCACGGGGTCAGGAGATCGAGACCATCCTGGCTAACACGGTGAAACCTTGTCTCTACTAAAAATACAAAAAAATTAACTGGGCGTGGTGGTGGGCGCCTGTAGACCCAGCTACTCGGGATGCTGAGGCAGGAGGATGGCATGAACCGGGAGGCGGAGCTTGCAGTGAGCCCAGATCGCGCCACTGCACTCCAGCCTGGGCGACAGAGCGAGACTCTGCCTCAAAAAATAAAAAAAGCGATTGTGATCTCAGACCACATTCACTGAAGGTCCATATCAAGGAAGGTATTAGCTCCATTGATCGTGTATGGCCACACCATAGCTGGGCCTGTGTTCACATTCAGGACCCACATTGTAAAAAATACCACGGAGCACAGGATGGTGAGAGAGGCTTTGAAATTGTCCTTGGTGGAACTGTGTCAAGAACCAGTAAGTTTAGCTTGGAGAAGAGTAGATTTGGGTGGGGCATGACAAAGGGCCTCTGCTTTTGGAAAGGTTGTTGTGCAGAAAAGAGAATAAGCCAGTGCCACATTGCCACAGGGCAAAAGTAACTGAGGGAGTTTCATGTCGTCGGAAGGAAGAACTTCCCAATAAATGGATTCTTCCCCAGCTTTTGGGGTTACTTGGAGAGAATTTCTGGATTGGGTGCGAGGATAGCTAGCTGGATGAAGCTCCCTCACCTGAACATGACCCCACTTTTTATTCCTGTTCTACTTCTGCCCCATCCATCTCTGCAGTCCCCATCTCTGCTTCCCCCTGCATCCACAGCGGCTCAGACCATACCCAGAGATCCCCTCTTACCCAGCACTCGGAGCCGCAGCCGCGCCTGGAAGCTGCCGGCGGGGAAGGTGCTGACCCGGCACTCGTACTCGCCCTCGTCCGCCTGCACTGCGTTGCGCAGGAGCACTGAGCCGTCCAGGGGGTTGCGTGGGGGCGGCGGCTGCTCCACGCGGCCCTCGTAAGCCGGGCTCACATGAAGCCCGTATTTGGAGTGCAGTAGCGCTAGTTCCTGGGCGCCTTCGCCTGCGTCCACCCGAGCCCATGCCACTTGACCCACTTGCTCGCCGGAGTCCCCTCGGTAGAAGCAGGGCAGTTTTGCGTCCTGGCCCAGCACCACAGTTACCACGTCTGAGGTCTCCAACTCACCCGCGCGGCATCGGCCTGCAGGGGGCAGAGAGGGACAGCCACCATTAGGGGTGCTGCCAGAGCTGGGGGAGCACAGTCATAATGATAATGACAGCAAAGGTGGCGGGAACTCCTGGAGCATTTTGTGCTTGCAAAGCACATTCAGTTCATTACCTTATTAAATCTACAAAACATTCCCAAGAGGTAGGCGTTATTATCACCATTTAACAGATGAGGACACTGAGACCCAGAGAGAGGAAGTGGCTTGCCTAAGGCCACACAGACGATTTATGGAAGACTCACACCCTCTTGCAGCCTAGGATTGTATCCTGAGTAGTTGCAAGCTAGGAAGCTGTAACAGAACAGGAGACCCAGCCTCTGCACTCAGGGAGCTCACAGTCATCAGGGAAATGGAATTTATGCACAAAGAAACAGGGAAAGCCGTGAACAAACTTTCAGAGGAGGTTCAACCCACCAACCGGGAAAAAGTGGATAGTTTCAGAAAGTGTAGCCGGGAGCCACGGCAAGAATCCAAAACTGCTGGTATCTGGAATGGGGCACATAGGGTAGGAAGGGTCTATTCAGTAGGCCCTTTGGAACATTCTTTTCATGGCTTGAAGATGAGAGACCTGGATTCCCATAGCGCAGGAAGTGTTCCATGTGGGAGGAAAGGCATGAACCAAGGCTCAGAGGCAGGAATGAGCAAGCCACTAAAGACAGAAAGGGCCCAGGTCAGAGGCCCAGAGAGATGAGATCAGGGCAGACACACAACAACCGGGTCAGAATTGTAAGCCAGAATCGGAGGACAAGGGACAAAGGGCTAGTACAAAGGGCTAGTATTTAGCATATTAATGAAGCCCTCAGGGATTCTGGAATCAGAGCTATCCATCGTGTTACTTTATCTGCAAATAAGGATCCACTCCCTTCTCTCATGGGACTTGAGTTCTGCTCAGGAGCAAGAGATACATATGGAGACACATATGGAAACATGTGATGATGGTTTCTGATTTAGTACTCAGGGGTGTGTTACAGGCCAACTGCGGGATGGGGCAATCACTACGGGACTGAATCATTTGGGAGGGCCCCATGCATGAGTTGGGTAGGATTAGGAGGGAGAGAGAGGCCTAGAAAGGCATTCTAAGTCAGGGACCACGGTGAGCAAACACCAAGGAGATGGAGAAGGTGGCTTGTTTAGGAAGCAAAGAGGAGAGGACCCAGCCTAAGACAGGGTGTGTGCGTTGAGCAGGAGTGGAAAATATGGTTGGGGCAGGGTGGGGCCAAATCACCAGGGAACTTCCATACCAGCAACGGAATTCAGACTTGGTCAAGAGGAAATGGGGAGTCACTGAAGGTTCCTTAGCCAGGGAGTGCCATGAGCAAGTGGTGAGGGGCAGTCACTGAAGGCTGCAGCTGCAGCCTGGGTGCAGTAGTGCTAGGGTGGAGAGGAGGGGACAGTTCTGGGGGGAGATTTGACAGGGATTTAGTCACTGACCAGAAAGAGAGATGAAGGAGAGGAAAGACTCAAAGGCAGCTCCTACATTTCTAGGATGAGTAACTTATGAGGGAGACAGGGCCTGAGGATGTTCATTGCTGGGAATAAATAAATCTGGAGTCATGGAATCAAAAGTGAAATATGGGGATTGGGGCCTGGGGGCAGAGCAAAGGAACATGCTGGGATGGCAGGAGCTCCTTGCCTTGGAACGCGTGCCCCAGCAACCCCCAACAGTGTGTTGTCCGTGCCTCTGCCCAGCAAGCCACACACCTTGTTGTTCCTCACCTCTGCTCACACCGTACCCCCTGCCTGGAATGCCCTCCTCCCTATGTCTGGTAGCGCCTACTCATCATTTAAGACTCTGCTTAGACATCATTTCCAGCAGGAGTCCTCCCTCCTCCCACCCCCACCCCAGGCAGCATTAGGTGCCCTTCCTCTGTGCTCCCCAGCACCCTGCTTTCACTCCTGTCACAGCACTTTATCCCTGTTTTCTGGGCCTGACATCACATATGGAACCATTGTTTCTGATCTAGTGCTCAGTGGTATGTGGGTTCCGTCAACACTTATTGACCAAGTGAATGAATGAACCGGTGAATTAATAAATGAGAGAGACAGAAGGAAAGTGTAGAATGAGGAGGAACAGGCTGGGCACAGTGGCTCACACCCTAATCCCAGCACTTTGGGAAGCTGAGGCAGGCAGATCACCTGAGGTCAGGAGTTTGAGACCAGCCTGGCCAAAATGGTGAAACCCTGTCTCTACCAAAAATAAAAAAATTAGATGGGCTTGGTGGCGGGCGCCTGTAGTCCCAGCTACTCGGGAGGCTGAGGCAGGAGAACTGGTGAACCCAGGAGGTGGAGGCTGCAGTGAGCTAAGACCATGCCACTGATCTCCAGCTTGGGCAACAAAGCGAGACGCTGTCCCCAGCCAAAAAAAAAAAAAAAAAAAGGAGGAGGAACAAGCATTGGGCTGGCCAGGGAGGAACATTACATGGTAACCTTGGGGTGGAGGCAGGATAGGCTGGGCTAGCTAATTGGGTTCACTGCCAAAGGGAGCACCTCCAGACTGGACAGAGGAAAAAAATAGGGATGGAAGGAGGCAGGCATGGAGGGAGGAAATGAAGCCCCACGAGAATGGATCAGAGTTTTAGTGAGGCAGCACATAGAGCACAGGAAGGGGTTCCTGTGGCCCTGCTACCAGAAGGAGAGGGAAGAAGGATGCTGTTGGGTGCTGAGAGGGCCCAGATGGGACAGGATAGACCTGCAGGGCCAGATACCAGGGCCCTGACCTGCCTAAGCTAATGTTGGTCCCACCCAGCCCAGCCTGGGAGTCCAGCTAACCACCCGCACCCCTCCCAGGCTTCTTCTCCTCCTGGCACTGGAAAGAACAGGGCTGCCAAGGAAGGGCTGTGAGTGAGCTTGGGTAGGGGATCTCCAGCACAACATATCCTCTGCTTCAAACGCTGATGTCTGTGAAGGTCACAGGGATCCGAAGACCTGCCCCATTAGGACACTCAAACCTTTCTAAAGACTATTTCTGAGACAATATCAGATGGCATATTTTCCATCCCTATTCCTATACTAGCCAACCACCTGCTGCCTCCCCACCACTAATCACCTATATTTCCCTTGGAAAATACCTTCTTAGGGTACAGCAGGCATTAGATACCCAGCACATGCCTGAATCTCAATCCTCCGTGTTCTCACCTGTAAGTCCACGATCCCCACCCCTAGGGGACAAACTGAAGCTTCACAGACCGAGGAACCCAGTAAAACAGGAAATTCCCTTCTGGATATCTCCCACAGATCCTCATTGTTCTAAATCCACTATTTAGTAGGAACATCTCAGCCTGAGGCAACACCCTCCTCCAGCTGCGTACCCCCCTACCACCCTAGGGTACAAGAGAAGAGAAAATAGAATTTGGGCCCTAGAATCCCTGTCCTTGTCTAAACAGACCCAGAAGTCCAAGTTTCCAGGCCAGGGCAGGCCAGGACTGCCTCCTCCTTCTCTCCTCCACCCAGTGTCAGCCTGGCGTCAGCATGATGATGTCATCAGACCAAAGGAGACACATTGCCTGCCAGGTGAGGTCACCTTGAGGGCATGTGGTGGCCAGGCCAGGCCAAGCCCACGGACCCTTCTATTGCAAATTGTTTACTGAGGCTGGTGGACTCCGGCTGGTTGGACACTCCTCCCTCTGACCCTCCCACCCCTCCTCCCTGGAGCACCAGGACGCTGGTCAGGAGCCTTGGTGACTCAGAAGCTGCCTCACAGCAGCAAGCCTAGCCACAGCCACCACCACCTTGCGCAAGGGAGAGAACAGGCCCAACTGGCCAGACGGGATCCCTGCCCTTGGCCTCCCCCACCCTGGCTAGGCCCCCACGGGCCTCTTTGGAGCCCGGCCCTTTGTGTACCCCGCCCGCTCCCAGACAGGCCCTCCATTCCAGGTTTGGGCTGGCTGGCTGTTCCCCACCCTATGCCTGGGTCTCAACTTCCTTTCTATGTGAGCCTGGCCTCTGATCTCAGGAGGCGAAACTGAGGCTGTCACTTGCTGACACCCAGCCATCAAGAACATCTTTAAGGAAGTATCTTTTCTTTATGAGGGGCCTTTCTCCATCAGTATCCCCTGCTGGGACTTACAGGTGTGAATGGAGGGGATCCTAGAGGTGGGTCTGTGAGAAGGAGGAAGGGAGTAAGTATGAGTTTTTTGTGTATGGGGAGCTGCGGCTGAGGGCCTGGCCAATCTTAGTGCTGGTTCAAACGCATGTGAGGCTATCTCCTTGCATAAAATGGTGGGTGTTTGGCACATATATGTGTTCATGTCTTATCTTAGGGGCATATACGTACTTACTTGTCTGTGTCCAGAGGGAAGAGCTGTGTATCAGTATGTGTGAATGCGTGTGCACACTTGATTCCGTGTGCGTGTCACACCCTCTGTATGCATGGAGTGCATTCTTGTCTCGCGGAACTCTGCACACATAGTAAATATTTTGCTGTCAGTTTATCTTGGCTTCCACATGTCTCTCTGTCTCAGCTGCCCTTGGTCAGTGGTATGTGGCTGTGAGCCTTTGCCTCTGCATCCTGCCGGGAATGTCACCCCCAGCATCCTTCCCCACCTTACCCCAAGACTTGAGGACATATTCATCTCAGGCTCAAGGTGAAGTCACTGTCCCTCCAGGTGATGGGAACTTGCCATTAAGGACTCCCCAGAAGAACAAAACAAATGTTCCCTCTCCCCTTGCTCCTCAGGTTCCTACTAAAAGGACTCTCAACCTTCTCACCACTACCCCCAGCCACTCCCCTGGGCCCCTCAGCAGCTCTGGCCCCCCAAGGAGGCCTCTCCCTGGGAATCTCTGTCAGGGCTCTGCTGCTGCCACCACCAGAAAAACCAGCTCTGGCTCCAGGCCTGGGTAAGGGTTGTCTGGTGTGGGTTTGGGGGGGGTGAGGGGAATCCTGCCTGGGGCTAGGGGGAGGGGTCCAGGCTGTCTAGGGTCTCATGCTCCTTTGTTAACTCCTGCCTCCCCTTACCTGACAGCAACAATCTCCACCCGAGAGCTGGAGTATGCGGGTGAGTCTGGGGTGAGAAAGGACCTAGGAGGGACGCACTGAAGCTCCCCATCCAGGACAGGTGACACAAACAACCCAGCAAACCCCTTTCCATCCACTCTTTCCCCCGTAACCTTGGCCTTGGAGTGCTAAGGAACTTTAAAATCCAGAAGATTCCCTCTCCGCCTTCATCCACCTCCCTCACTTACCCCCCATTGTCCTAAGCCCCCCAGCTTAGTGAGAGCTTCCCAGCCTGGGCAAAACGCCCACCCACAGATTAGTGTCTGGGGAGGGGGGCCACACAATCACAAAGGGAGATGAGAACAATGGGGAGGACAGGCCTTGAGGCAGCCCCACTCTGGCCCAGACACAGCTCCCAGCACAGATAAGTCCCCTAAACCCCCCGGAGCCAGAGTCTGAGCCTGGCTGAGTCACCACAACAGCCACACTGTGGGTGGGAGAACCGGGATTCAGCTTCTCCCAAACTCCTGAGATCCTAACCCCTGCTCCACACTGCCTCTCCACCCACCATGGTCAGCTGTGCCCCATCCCAAATCACAGCCTCAACTCCAGCTCTCAAGACACACCAGATTTAGAGGGAAGGGGGTGGGGGTGGCCAGAAAACTATGAGAAAATCTCCTGAGGCCAGAGGCTGCCTGTTCCAGTGAAAGAGTGACCTCAGCCGCCTTCTCCACAGCCTTCCTTCAGGAGGCATGGCAGATGCCTCCCCAGTTCTGAACTTCACCTCCTCTTTTTTTTTTTTTTTTGACACAGAGTCTCACTCTGTCACCCAGGCTAGAGTGTAGTGGCGCGATCACGGCTCACTGCAACTTCAGTCTCCTTGGATTCAGGCAATCCTCCCAAGTAGCTGGGACCACAGGTATGCCACCATGCCTGGCTAACTTTTGTATTTTTTGTAGAGACGGGGTTTTGCCATGTTGCCCAGGCTGGTCTCAAACCCCTGGCCTCAAGGGATTCACCTGCCTTGGCCTCCCAAAACGCTGGGATTATAGGCATGAGCCACCATGCCTGGCCCCCTCCTCATTTAGATTCTCTTCCCAAATTAAGACCCTAGGCTTCTCTACTCCCTTCCCTTCTGACTTCGTTCCCCACATCACCTCCATCCCTTCTCTCTGCCTAGACTTCGGTCAGAGCAAGGGCAAGTTTTTGGAGGCTAGAACATCCAATCATTCTCTCCTCACTGGGCTTCTGCCCCAAAGTAGCTAATCCCCATTCACTTTGCCTAGAGGACCCCCAGATCCTGAGGCTGTGGTCCGGCTGATGGAATCATGAACTCTAACCTCCTCATCTCTGTAGCTAGGGTCTCCTTGGCCCGGCCTCCTTAAACACTAGGGTGGGAACAACGTCACTGGGGTCACAGGGCTTCCCTGGGATTCTCCCAGTTCTCACCACCTCCCTTGCTGGCTTCCCTGGGTTTGGGTAGGTCCTACAGGAAAGGGCCTGCCCCCCTCTGTAAACAGGAGTAGAAAAGTAAGGATGGGCCCCTCCCTTTTGAGGAAACTAACTTCAGACAGAAAGCTGATCCTAACCCCCAGAAGGCAGACCTCAGAATGCAGAGCACCACTTGCCCTCTGGTCCTGCAGGGCTCCTGAACCCGACAAAGAGCTAGGGACTAGGATCCTAAAGGGGGGAGGGGTGTCTTGTGGATTTGGGTCCCTCAGCCCCAGGGCAAGAGATGGGGGAGGGAGAAGGGAGGAGACCTCACCCGGAAACTCAACCCATTAAGGAGAGACAAAGAGCTGTGGTGCTGAGGCGCCTCCCAAGCCTGGGCTCCTTTCCCTGTCAGGGGTGGGGCAGGGCCCTGGGGCTCAGAGCTCTAATGGCCCAGGATTTGGGTGGGGGGTGAATTTGCAGTAGGGCCAGGAAGTCAGTATCCTGGGGAAAGGTACTCTGGTACCCTCTGAGAGATGGGACCAGAACCCTTTCCTCCTCCTATCTCCACAGCCAGACCCACTGATCCTTCCAACACCCCAGCACCCCACTTCAGCCAGCGCTGGACCATCACAGAGTCATTGTATTTCAGAGCTGGAAGGTCAATAGAGATCATCTGGTCCTAGCTCTCGGTCTACTGAAGTCTGGTTTCATCGCTGCCCAAGGTTACTAAATAGATTAATAGCAGAAACGGGATCTGGACCCAAGACTCCTGACTTCCCAGTCCAAGGATTTTTTCAGAGACATGAAACATTCCAGGTTCCTGGGAGCCATTAAGGAGAGTCTACACACAGAAGAGCCAGAATGCAGGTGGTAGTGGAGGTAGGACCATCTGATCCTCAGGCTAGGAGTCTCCAGCCCCCAGAGCAACCTCAGCTCTGTGCAGGTTGTAGCTGCAGCAGCGGCAGAGTGGCCTCCTACCAGGTGCCAGCTTCCTGGGGCAATCTGGAGCCAGGCTTCCTCCCTTACTGCCAGGCATTGCACGAGGTCTAACTAGAAGGGGGTCTCCTTTCCCCTTCCCTGGGCCTCTCTTAGTAAGAACAGTTTTGCCATCATGGAAAAGGAAGGCAAGAACCATGTGATGCAGTCACCATTGCATCCCCAGCATCTAGTATCCAGGTTGTACCCAGTGTGCACTCAAATGTACTATTCTTCAATGAACTTAGAGTGAGAACACCAAGACACTAACCCTGGTTATGCTCCTAACACTGAGCAGAGGTAATCAGGGATTCCAGACATAGTGACCTGGCCTGGGGGCTGGGAGGGAACATGAAAGGGAAGGGCTACACTGGCTCTTCTGAGGGTACTGCTGGAAGCTGGGGGTGGGAGAGAGAGATTGGCTCCTCAGTTCAGAGTCAAAGGAAAGAGATGTTTGTGTGTGTGCGTGTGTGTCTACTCCTAATATTGAGTAATCTTGCAGATCTCACTTGCTTATCTCTCTCAGTTTTTTCATCTGTAAAATGAGAGAGTTGGAGTAGTGATCTCTTTGATCTCTTCCAAGTCCTGAGATGGCATGACTCCACTCTTTAGGTGTGGGTAGATCCCACAGGAAAGTGACTGCTGCTTCCCCAACTCCAGCAACTAGGCTCCACCTTTTTGGCCTAAACAAGTGAGAAGGATTATCTGGAAGATGGGAATTAAAACACAGGTGGTAGGGGACTGTGAGGGGATGGCAGGGGTAGGAGCTCAGTATCCTATGACTGGAGGCTGGGCCCATGACCTATAATAAAATCAGAGTTGGAGCAGCCCATACCTCCACCAATCCACACATCTAGGCCTTATTCTCCTCCTCAAAGCTTTGGCTGGAGACAGAAGTAAGGGAATCACTGCCAGATCTTGCTGGGGAACAGAGGCTCCCTTGCTACTGCTCCTGGGCCTGAGAATCAAACTGTCCTGTCCAGATCAGGCCCTATCTTTTGAAGGAGAAATATTTCTGTTACTCATTACCCTAGGAACAGCCTATGGAATCCCACTGAGGTCTCACTGTGCACACACACGCACACACACTCTCCTCCACTCTGAAGATGATACATTCCTATAATTCATATTTGCTCTATATGCATTAGACAGATAGGAGGTAAGGAGTAATACAAGGCATCTAGTTAAGAAAATGGGGGAACAGGAGATGAACAAATGGGGACCACACCCTATCTAGAAGGTTCCCTTCCTTAGACCCCCACCCATCTAAACCCCCTTATTACCACCCTGGCACCTAATACTGTGCCCAGGGAAAGGGAGGGGTCAGAGTGACAGGCATTCTCAGCTCTCCTATAGTCCCCAACAGGTGCCCCAGTCCTGGTGCTCTAGAACGTCATGGAGAGATGAGAAGGAAATAAAAATCCCCCATCCACTCTCTGGGCATCAGGCTTCCTGCACTGTGATGACTGCAGAAACCAGCTGAGCCCTGAGTCAGCCCCAGTTCCAGGCAGCCGTTCCAGAGCCCAGGGGGTAGGCCAAGGCACCTCCAGGAAACCCTGGGGTGAACAGGATCCTCACAAGTCCCACCTGCCTGCCCACCTGCACTGGGTCACCATGTCTATTCCCCCAAGACAGCTCAGGCCTAGGCAAGGCTTTGGCAGAGGCATGAGGGATCCCAGACATAGTGACCTGGCCTGGGGGCTGGGAGGAAACAAGAAGGGGAAGGGCTATACTGGCTTTTCTGGGGGCACTGCTGGAAGCTGGGGGTAGGAGAGAGAGACTGTCTCCTCAGTTCAGAGTCAAAGAAAGGAGAATATGTGTGTGCGTGCGTGTGTGTCTATGTGTTTGTGCATGTGTGTCAGTGCCAGGTTGGTCTCAGAAGCAAGTGTCCTGATGGTTCAGGCAAGTCCTACCTGTAAATGATGCCAGCAGTAGCAGCAGCAGCAGCCAGGCCTCAGGCCCCCACATCTCGGCTCCCAGGGACAGGGGCATGGTTGAAAGGCAGACTGCCCAGCGTTTCTGAAGTTCCACAGAGATCTCCCTGGGAGCCGGCTGCAGACTTGAATAAGGAACTGACCCAGAAGGCAGGAAGCTTCAGAGTTCTTGCCTCTCGCACTTGGATCTCCACTAGGGGACCCAGCCCCGGCCCCGTTCTACCCACCCAGCCGTAGCTACCCCCAAGAAGCCGTGATCGGGAGCTCCGAGCTCCCCCAGAGCTGCTTCCCACGCTGTGGCCAACAACGACGGCAGAAACCTGGGAACCTGCTCAGCAGGTCAGAACAGGTGCGTCTCTGGGGGCTGGGCCTGGCACGGAGACTCAGCAGCCACCGCCCCCATGGCCTGGGCTAGCTAATGGGCGCCAGCGAGGGAGGGAAGGAGGGAAGGACCTGGGTGCGGGCGGTGGGGTCCCATCCTCAGCTCCAGGCTTTACCTGCGAGTATGTGGAAGGGGCTATGAAGGGAGAGGCAAGGGTGGGGGCTAAGGGAGGCCCAGGGCACCAGGCCAGGCCAGGATGAACAGGGGCAAGGCCCTTGTGGGTAGAAAGGAACCCAAGCGTCCCACACCCCAGCTAGCCTTGGTACCTCCTGGGGGCCTTGACAAGTTCCCAGATCTCCTGGAGGGTCTCAGCTTTGGAGCCACAGAATCGGAGAAGGCCAGAACTGAGGAGGAAGGAGTCTGTTAGTGCTGCGCTGTATACTTCATTCTTCAGAAGAGAAAACCAAGGCCCAGAGAAGGGGAGGGACTTGCCAGAGGACACACAACTTAGTCTCATGGTTTGCTCAGACACTTCTATCCCTGAGGTAGGGAAGTAGTTCAAAGACCCCTGAGAAAGAACTTACGTAACTCCTCTAACTCCAACTCCATATAGAAGAGGCCAAGGAAGTAGCCAAGGAATTAGCCCTAGGGGTTCCTGGCTTCCCTATCCGGGCCCTCTCTCAGCTTCAACACCTTGTTACCTGGCCAGGAGTCCCAAAAGCACGGCAGCACAACTTGAATGGAGAGAGGTTCCTCTCTACCCTCTCCATGGTCATTTTACCCAGTTTACTCCAAGGGCATTGGACAAGACCACATGTCTGGACTTTGCAAGGACAATCTTAATTTCAAGTACTCTGGCCCTGTATTCCTATAAGTACATCCTTGTCAGACCATGTGTTTCCATTCTGAATGCATAAAAAGTGACCGCCAAGTTACACAAAACCTTCCTGGCCTCCCTGGGATAGCCAGAGGAAGAGGGCATATTCTGAGCCCACTGAATATTTAGTGAAGGGGAGGGGCAACATCACTTGCAGACTAGGGCTAAAACAAAAACCAGGTAAATATAGAGATAGACATGGGAGAAGAAAAAAATCAAGGTTAAAGTTTTGCAATAGGACCCTTCCATCTGGAGAAGGCAGAAAGGAGGAATAAAGAAGCCATAAGGAAGAGTTGTTCTATGTAGATTTTCTACCACCACCATCCCCACCAACTCTACCTGTCAAACTCTTATTCATCTTTCAAAGCTGACCTCAAATGCCACATCTTCGTGAAGCCTTCTCTGCTCCTCCCAACCCAAATTAATCTTTCTTCTATTCTTCCTCAGCCTTTGCTAGTCCTTTTATTATAGCTTATGTGCTCATAATTTGTGCACATCTTATCTCCTAAACTAAATTGTAAGCTTCAAGTCAAAAAAACATTGATTGAGGCCTGCTGTGTGCCAGGGATTCAGTAAATGTATTAAATTGCGGGACAGGGCAAGAGTTGTAGCCTGTGAACTCCTTGAAAGTTGGGCTTGTTTTATGATCTTGTCTCAGTCTTCCATGCTAGGACAGGCCACAGCATTTCATGGGAACTGACTACATTTTGGTGAAGGCATGAATTTCTGAATAAATGAGTTGTCCGGATGGAAAGGGTGGTGAAGTAGGATCAGTAAAGCAGAGATCCTGACTGGCCATGAGTTACTATCCTGAACTGGGCTTGTGACCTGGACTTTACTCCTGTCGCTGGACTATGACCCCAGCTCTGGCTCTAGATGCCAACTGTCAGCAATGACCACGGCAGTGACCTCTTCTTCAGGGGCTATTTCCTGCAGGTCAGAGGCCCTTAAAGGCCAGGCCGGATGCCAGAATTCCCCAGTTTCTCTCCACCTCCAACCCCTTCCCTTCTTCAGGTCCCCACCTGTGCCAGGGGAACAGCCCCACCCAGATGCTGCTTTGAGATCCACTGTGGCAGGGGTGGAGTAGGGCCAGCGGGAATGGGAGGGGGAGCATCCTGTGTTATAATTATAATTATCACACCTTGGATCCTATCGCATGCTTTCGGAGGAGCTGCTTTCCTTCCCACGGATTCACCCCTCCAGGTCCTGGAAGCCACAGGAGAAACTGAGGCACAGGAGTGGAAAAGCAGTTAGTTCTCAAGATGGATATCCAATCTCCTTCAGCCTATCCATTCACAGTATACCCCTGTGAAAGTACTACCAGTCAGGATGTCTCTGAACCCCTGGTTGGGCCCCTTAATCACTCACCCTGAACTCTAGCCATATGGAGCATGGAAGGGGGGCAGAACTGTCCAGAGGTGGAGTTAGGGTATGGCTATACTCATTTTTTCATGGGTATGATGCAGCCTTGAAGTAGGCTAAGGGCACCACAGTGCCTGAGAGGGAGCACTAGAGTCCAGTAGCCCACTCCAGGCCTTTGACGGAGGTAGGGATCTCTCTCCTCATTTCACAAATACCTATCTCAAGTCCCTCTCTCCCCTCCTTCCCCTCAGCCCTGTATGTCTCACAAGGGCCATGCTCTTGGAGAATATGCCCTCAAACTTAGGCCTTTTCTACCCTCTCCTAGGATGAAGGCTGGGGAAGGCATATTCTAGGATTGAGGCTGGAAGGAAATATTGGATGAGGAAGATTTTCAAGACCAATGCCTGGTATCCTGGTTCGGTTCTCCCTTCCATATTGAATTCCCATTCCCCACATGCTCACTCCTACCCTCCTCCTACCCACATTGTGGTCCCTAAGAATGAGAACAATTCAAGCCATGATAGTGTCTTTATCATGTGTGTTTGTCTGAGTGACATTGCTGCGTGCGCGCCTGCACCCATGCATTCCTTCAACAGACATAAAGTGAGTGCCACTATGTGTCAGGCTCAAGGGAGGAGACCGAGACACATAACACATAACACATAGTCCCTGCCCTCAAGGAGCCCTCAATCAGGAGAGGCAGACACAGAAACAACTGTAACATGCTATATCCCACCATCATGTGTTCTCTACGTATCTCTGTACACATACATGCTATGCACATATGTGGGACTGTCTCTGTGTGCACAGCAGCGGATGTTCTTCATGATCTGCATGCATCCAAGCATCCGCTTATACCTGTCTCTGTCCCCATGACAGGCTGCACGCCTCAGCCAAACCGGTTGGAGTGGGTTGTGCTGAAATTTTTGTTTGTGTCAATGGGACTTGAGGTGAGTCAGAGAGGGACAAGGATGGGTGGGGTGGTGTGGGGGAGAAGAAGAGTGAGAGTGAGGGTCAGATTGAGTGGGGGAGGGAAGGAGTGGGCCCATGTTGGAAGGGGTGGGAGTGAGAGTGGGGTGCAGGAGGATGAGTTGGGGGTAGGAGTAGATGAGAGAGCTCCTTGGTGAGTAATATCCTGTCTGTCTGCAGTGAGGTCCCAGGTCAGAGAAGAGTCAGAGGCTGGGGGAGAGTCCCTTGTGCTTAGGGAGAGAGGAGGGTGAAAGATAAATCAGAGTAGAACTAGTTGGAAGCATGAGTGTGGATAAAATATTTGTGATCCATTTCTGTACAGCTTTGTCTCTGTGATAAGCTATTCCTAATCTGCTCATTGCAAACTTTCTGCAGTTTGTACAGAAAGGTGTTGGGGAGCTGATGACGTGGTGAAAGATTACCAATATGGGCCTTGATCTCACCCCCCAGGACCAAGGCTTCAAAGTCACTCCTCCTGCTCCTCCCTAGGATCACCCCTGCTCCATCCATGGAGGTATGGGCATACCCCCATACAGAACACAGGGGCTCCAGCAGCTTTTCTTCCCCTAGAAAACACCTTTACTCCCCTCCAGATGGAACTTCACTATGCTCAATATTAGGATGGTGGCCTCCTGTTTTCTAGGAAATTACATCGAAACATTGCCATGTGCTATGTTGTTCTTTGCCTATCCTGCAGGCCCACTGATTCCCCAATACCCAGCCCCCAGCCACATCCTTTAATGATAACCACATTTCTTGGTTGCCTAACAACCCTTGGAGCTCAGGGGGCTGAATTTGCTTGTTCCTTGAGGGCCCTAAAGCTGGAGTGTGCCATCCAGGGGAGGAGGCAGCTAAATGCAAGGCATATTCAGATCCTATTTCTCAGTAGGTCCAGTTGTGTGCAGAGCCCCATCCTCCTTGCTCTCACCCCATGAACTTCCCAAGTTTCCATGAACACACTACCACGAAATCCAGGACCAGAGTATGGGTTAAGGGACAAATGTCTTTATTTTGACACTAAGACCCCACTGTGGGGAAATTCTACTCCCTGAAAAGGCCCTACGTATTGAAGCTCACTCAGGTCCTCATCAAAAATTGAGACTGTGCCCGGGGACCCCAAACTGGTGCTATAGTTCTAGAAAGCAGCCAAAGGGAAGAAGTCTGGCCACTTCTGGAAAGTTCTAAAGCTCCTTGCAGGAAAGTCAGATGGCTGGCTCTGGTCAGCAGGAAGAAAAGGGCAGTAACCCAGAGAGAAAAACACAGAAGTCGAAACAGTGAGAGACAGATCTCAAGGCGCAGTGAGAAAAATGGAAACTTAGAGACAGAAAAATATACAAATGCTCCTTGACTTTTATGATGGGGTTATGTCTTGATAAGCTCATTGCAAACTGAACATATAAGTTGAAAATGCATTTAATATGCCAGTCGCTAGCCCTAGAAAATATCAAAATTCAAAATTCAAGTATTGGTCCTACCGAACACGCTATCATTTTTGCATCACTGTAGTTAAAAAATTATAAGTTGGGTCGGGCATGGTGGCTCACACCTGTAATCCCAGCACTTTGGGAGGCTGAGGCGGGCGGATCATGAGGTCAAGAGATCGAGACCATCCTGGCCAACATGGTGAAACCTCACCTCTACTAAAAACTCAAAAAATTAGCTGGGCTTGGTGGTACGTGCCTATAGTCCCAGCTACTCAGGAGGCTGAGGCAGGAGAATCGCTTGAACCCAGGAGGCGGAGGTTGTGGTGAGCCAAGATTGTGCCACTGCACTCCAGCCTGGTGACAGAGCAGGACTCCGTCTCAAAAAAAAAGAAAAGAAAAAGAAAAAGAAAAATTGTAGGTTGAACAATCGTAAGTCAGGGATTGTATTGGAGACACACACACACACACGCACACACACGAGTTATTGAAGGGGGAGAATTCAAAGAGACAAAGTGGCTGAAGTGGCCAAGATAAAATCTGAAACAGAGACAGAAGGACTCGAAGAGAAATTTCTGGATGCCATGATTATCAAGTCTTTCCCTCTTCTGCCCTCAATTCCCACCACTCAGCAATGACCCAATGATACTTTCCTACTCAACATTGCCTACTCTCTCAACAACATGAGCTCCTCCCCATCCCTATCCCACCTCTCCATCATTCTCTAACTTGGCTGATTACCACTCCCCTCCACCCTAAAGCCTGCTTACAATTTCACCTTTCTCTCAATCTCCTTCTAGCTCACATCCAGTCAAAGGAGCTCTCAAGATCTGACCTCATGCAGTCTCTTTGCCTGGTCATTTCTCTGTCCTTTTGTCCCTGTCTTTATTCTAGCTGAGCTGAAAGCAAAGAGTCAGAATTGAGGACAGGATGGCATAGGGCCAGGAAGTCAAGCAGCCAGAATGAGCTGTGTGAGAAATAGAGAAGGGTCAGCGTACAGCAGAAGAAGAGTCAAAGAAAGGGCCTGAAGGATGGGGACAGCCTGGGAGACATGGGCAGAGGGAACTGTGGGAGTCTTGAGTGCGACTAAGACCCTTTGGTGCAATTGTTGGTCTCTTTCTTTCTTTTCTTTCTTTCTTTTTCTTTCTTTCTTTCCTTTCTTCCTTCCTTCCTTCCTTCTTTCTTTCCTTCCTTCCTTCTTTCTGTCTTTTTCTTTCTCTCTCTTTTTCTTTCTCACTCTCTCTTTTCTTTCTCTCTCTCTTTTCTTTCTCGCTGTCTCTTTTTCTCTCTCTCTCTCTTTTCTTTCTTTCTCTCTCTCTCAGTCACCCAGGCTGGAGTGCAATGGCACAATCAAGGCTCACTGCAACCTCAGCCTCCCAGGTTCAAGCGATTCTCTTGCCTCAGCCTCCAGAGTAGCTGGGACTACAGGCATGCACCACCACGGCTGGTGAATTTTTTAATTTTTTTTTTAGTAGAAATGGGGTTTCACCATGTTGGCCAGGCTGGTCTTGAACTCCTGGCCTCCTCAAGTGATCCACCAACCTTGGCTTCCCAAAGCGTTGGGATTACAGGCGTGAGCCACCACACCCAGCCCAATTGTTGGTTTTCTGTATGTACTGAATAATGCTAAGAACCAGAGATGGTTCCAGGGTCAGAAAATGGGGTTAAGGAAGGGAGAAGATAGAGTAAGAGCTTTGTGAAAGTTTGAGGCAAGGGGGCGTAGATTTGGGGCTGGGACAGACATCTAAGGCTAGGTAGGAAGCTGAGTGCTTGCTTGCTAGAGATCACATAGACTCTTGGCCAACTGAGACAGAGCCAACGTCAGAGGATCACATCAAGATTACGAGACTTTCAGGATATCCAGTCCCTGCTCTCATTTGTGGACAGAGGTTGTCCCTGGGTATTATTAGCAGGTGAAAGCAGGTTCACAGCCCTGGCTGCCCTTTTCCCTGTCTCTCACAATTTTCTCTCAGTTCCCCCTTTCACTTATCTTAATGCCCTTTCAGTTTGTATATCATTGACAAGGACATTATAGACCACTGCAGATGCTGTCCTGTGGTGTGAAGCATGTGTCATACAAGTCCAGGTTGGCTGGTTTGCTTTCTTCCTCTCTCTGTTTCTCTCTTTCTGGCTTCTTTTCTCCCTCCTCCAAAATATAGATTTGGTTCAAACTAACCTAAGAAGGTAGGAGTCCTAGGCAGTTCCTCTCCCAGGGTCTTGGGATGGCAAAGCAATGGACAGATGCTTCCAGCTCTTAGGAGGAACTGGAAGCATCTAGGTACAGAACTGGAGAGGGCACAGCCAAGGAGTATGTGAGGTTCAAGCTCTATGTCTAACGAAGATGCCTACTGCTAAGGACTCAGAGTCAGAGAGGAAGCTGGGAGAGAGGAGCTGGAAAGGCCCGTGGGGTGGGGAGTTCCCATTTCTATCCAGGAGAGGCAGAAAGTAAGTCTAACAGAACAGCCAAGACTTAGGCAAAAGCAAGAGCCTAAAATGGACATATAGGCCAATAAGGTTTAAGCAAAATTGCCCCACCCCTGAGGCAAGCCCTTGCCTAATCCTAGGAGTATGACAGATCTGAATCCAGCTGTTGGGAGGTTAGCCAGTGAGAAGCTTGAGGGGAAAGACTGACTTTTAAATTTCAGCCAAGGACAGTAAAAGTTAGTGATTTTTTAGAGATTCTTACCATGATTTTGGAAAACTGAGAATACTGCCTGTCATACTCAGGGAAAGCTATAGGTGGGAGGGCAGAGACTTTCAAAGCTATTGTTGAATCTTGGCTTTAAGGTACAGGTGGGGAACAGGTCCTGGTAATCTTCCAGTCTCTATAACTGTGGCTTTCCTGCCCATGCCATCCCCATGCTGTGTTCTCTGAGGACCAAGAGTTGGGAAGAGGAGGGGAAAGCCCTGCTGTGCTATCAGACCCTGCATTACATGCCCATCCTCACTGCAGCCCTGGCCACTGTCTCCTTTCTTCCTTTCTTTATTTCTTTTCTATTTTTCTTTCTTTCTTTCGACAGGGTCTCACTATGTTACCCAGGCTGGTCTTGAACTCCTGAACTCCCGGCCTCAAGTGATTCTCCTGCCTGGCCACTTTCTATGATCTCAGTATCTCAGGTATGATGGGGAGCAAGGTGATGTGTAGAAACCAAAGGCCACAAGTGGCAGTCATCATTCCCACTTACAGCCCAGTCCCAGAGGACACAGATCCTGTTTTTGCCCCACCCCAGCTGTGTTGGGAGGAAAATTCTGTCTGTATTTCCTCCTTCAGCTGAAACCAGAAAGCTTGCATCTGGGCCTCTTCAGTTATCACTTGGTCCTGGCGGACAGAGTTAATATCTGGAAACTGGCTTAAATAAAAGATATCAGGGAAGGGTAGGAGTCTGTTTTTCTCATTTTCTCACTTTTCCCCCACTTTACCCTTCTAAGGCTGAGTGGGTTCTCTCTCTCTTTCTCTCTCTCTCTCTGTGTCTCTGTCTGTCTCTCTCTCTCTTTCTCTCTCTCTCTCTCTCTCTCTCTGTGTGTGTGTGTGTGTGTGTGTGTGTGTGTGTGTGTGTGTGTGTGTGTGTGTGTGTGTGTGTGTGTGTGTGTGTGTGTGTGTGTGTGTCCCCTGAGAGACTGGGTTCTGCTACCCTCTAGTGGCCAGAGCTGAAAGGACTCTCCCACCCAATCAATCGGGACCTTCAAGCCTTTGGGAATAAACCAACAGCCTATTTGATGAATGACAAAGCTGAGAAGGCCTAGAGAGAAACAATGCCTTTGAGGGTCAGGGTCATAGTTGGGACTAGAACCCAGGTCTCCTGTCTCTCGGGCCAGTGCTCAGTCCACTTTCACTTCCCCACCCTCTGACTTTTGCTTCTCCTTCCTTGCTCATCCCTGAGGTGGTTAGCCCGAGTAAGACACCCTGAAGCCAAATGATCCCTCCCGGCCCTAGTGGAGCAGCACCTGCACCTCAAATGTCAAAATCGCAAATCAGTTCACAGCTGAGATCACAGGGGTTTATTCTGAGGACCCGACTGTCCTCCGACTTTCTGAGGTTAACAATCTTGCAGGATTTTTATTGACCTGATACAGCTCCCGTAGCCTTGGTGGCACCACCATACGGTTCCCGATAGTCACCCAGGTGTCCTGTCTCCACGGTAACTGCTGCTTTGCGACCTTCGGTTTGCAGCGGTCGCGCCGCAGCCGCTGCAGTGGTTGCTGGGCGACCACGGAGAGAAAGCCGGGACTTGAGGTGGGAACCCTGGCTGGCGTCCGGTAGGGGGAGGTTCCCGGGGAAGCCCGCGGAAGGCGAGGTGCCTGGCCCGCCATGTAGGGGCTCGTTCCAAGCCGCAGACCCCACCGCCCTCCCTCTCCCCGGGGCCCATGGCGGTGGCCGTGCCCCCGGGTCGGGCCGCAGGTTCAGGCTGGGCCTGGAGGCCAGTGGCGCGGGACGCGCTTTTGGCTAGGGCTTTCCATTCATGCACCGAACTGCGGGGACGGTTCTATCTCGTAGGTGGTCTCCTAGCAGGAAGCGCGAGAGAGCCCAGCAGCGATACGGTGGTTTTCGACCCGGCTAGGGGCCAGGCCGTACGATTGGGAGCCCGGGGCAGCCCTCCGCGCAGTCACCACGACGCGGCACCCGTGGGCGGGCGTTGGCTTTGCGTGGTGGGCGGCTGGGACGGGTCTCGCCGCTTGGCCACAGTGACCGCACTGGACACAGAGCGCGGTGTGTGGGAGGCGTGGACAGCGACCCCTGGTGACTGCCCCCCCGCCGGCCTCAGTAGTCACACCTGCACCCGCATCTCTGACCGAGAGCTGCAGGTGGCTGGCCGGGAGGGCGGTATCCACACTCAGCGACGCTATGGAAGCATCTACACATTAAGGCTGGACCCCAGCGCCCGCACCTATTGGTATGGCCACCCCCTGCCCAAAACCTTTCACTCTCATCTACACTCTGGAAAAACAAAAGCCTAAGCAGATTTCTCAGGCAATTTATCCACGTCCTCACTCTAGCACCCTCCTCCCAGGGGAACCTACCATGTTTAAGCTAGCTGAGCTCTCTACAGTATTACCCTCCCTCTTATCCCACCTACCGCACTGCCCTATGCCTCTTCTCCATCCATCCTTGGCAAGGGCGGTGGCATTTACATTTTCCAGAAAACCCACTCAGCCCTGAATTTCTGCATGTCCACAGCTACAAGCAAGAAGGCTGCCACATAGCCTCACGCTCAGGTCACTGTGCGGCCCTGCTCCAAACTCCTGGACCCCATCCAGGTCATCAGCTATTGCTCTTTGGAGGTTGCAACTTAGCTGAACCAGAAGTAGCTGGGCATTGGAGTCATGGGAAAATTAAGGTATTAGCTCCTCACACATCTTGTTTAGGATGGGAAGAGGCTAAAATTGTGATGCCCAGGTCTCTTTGGACAGTCCTTTCTTTCTCCCCAAGGAGGAACCACCTGTTGCTCCTCATTTGATGGAACAGCTTGCAAGGCTTGTGAACAGTGGGCAGGGGTCCCAGAAGGGGCCCCATGGACTACGGCATCACTCATGTTCTGTGGTCGGGCCCTTTGCTGTGCTGTTTGGTGGAGAAACTCTGACCAGAGCTAGAGACACCATCTGCAATGATCTCTACATCTATGATACCCGTGAGAGCCAGACTAATGGCTGAAGGGGGGAAAGGTGGGAAGATGGGGGAATCT
Source organism: Pongo abelii (assembly GCF_028885655.2). NCBI lineage: Eukaryota > Metazoa > Chordata > Mammalia > Primates > Hominidae > Pongo > Pongo abelii. The sequence continues at coordinate 89,254,620 of NC_071985.2, read as the reverse complement.
GAAGATTACAGAAAGAGGATGGAGTGATGGGGTAGGGAGGAGGAAAAATTAGTTGACAGGAGTTAGAGTACACAGAATATTAAGCATTTGAAGAGGCCTACAAATCAAGTGAGAAAAACAATGGGCAAGCCCTTGTGTTGAGTTCTGTGAATGACAAAGTGCTACTGCCTCAATAACCACCCTCTGCCCGTATCCAACAGGCACATCTCCTCCTCTGTGGTTCCACTTCCCCTGTGCAGATCGCAGGATGAAACGCGTGGGCCATCGCACCTGCCTTTGGAATGATCAGCTTTACCTGGTTGGGGGTTTTGGTGAGGATGGCAGGACAGCCAGTCCACAGGTTTGCATCCTGGACTTTATCTAAATAATGCCAAGACACATCACTAAGCCTCGTTTTGTTTTGCTTTGTTGCAAACCTATAAAGCGTTATCACCAGAGCTATCTGCTTCACTTCAAATGCTTATTAAATTTCAATCTGAGACTCAAGATTTGTCTCTGAAATTTTTTGGGGGAGGGGGAAGGGCAGTAAATAAGTGGACATACCTTTATTTGCAAGGAAAGGATAAAATAAATATGGGTCCTACTCTCATGAGTCATTAACCTGATGGAAACAAAAACCACACATCATATGCTGTTCCGTGTCTCAAAACAATTTCCACCCCCAAGTAGGAGAAAACTTCAGGCTACAGCTAAGATTCTGACCAAAACATTTAATTAACAAAAAATATTACAATAGCAGAGAAAATAATAATAATAACAATAAAGAGAAATTAGAAGTGGGAGTCAGGGTAGAAAAAAATGCAAAGGCCTTGGTCCCTAGGAGACCAACACTCCAGCTGAGCTGGCCTTAGCCCCAGCCCCTTCTGAGTTTTCCTTGGCTGCTGGCTTCTCATCTTCTCCCATGAGACGAATGTTGTGCTTTTCCCGGAATTCATTTAGTTCTTTTCCCTTTGCCTGAAGCTGCTGTGTCAGTGTCTCAATGATCTTCTGTATCTAGAGGACAAGTAACAGGGATTATATAAGGAATTCAGGAATCCTTTCCCCCACCTGGAATGGACTATGGTTGGAGGAAGTGTTAACACGTTTAATCTTACCTTTAACCAAGTAGAGGAGCCCAGACATTAAAATTATTCCTTTCTTGAACACAGTGGTTTATACACTTTAATGTACTTAGAATCACCTGGGCTGCTTATTTTTTATTTTTTACAGAGACAAGTTCCTACTATGTTACCCAGGCTGGTCTCAAACTCCTGCCTCAAGCAATCCTCCTGCCTCGGTCTCCCAAAGTGCTGGGAATACAGGCATGAGCTTATTTTTATTTTTTCATTTATTATTATTTTTTTTTGAGATGCAGTCTCGCTCTGTTGTCCAGGCTGGAGTGCAGTGGTGCGCTCTCGGCTCACTGCAAGCTCCGCCTCGCGGGTTCACGCCATTCTCCTGCCTCGCCCTCCCAAGTAGCTAGGACCACAGGCGCCCACCACCATGCCCAGCCAATTTTTCATATTCTTAGTAGAGACGGGGTTTCACCATGCTAGCCAGGATGGTCTTGACCTCCTGACCTTGTGATCCGCCCGCCTTGGCCTCCCAAAGTGCTGGGATTACAGGTGTGAGCCACTGCAACCTGCCTAGCTTATTTTTAAAATGTCACTTCATGGCACTCCCAAAGGTTCTAATCCAGTGGGTCTGGGAAGCTGCATTTATAAATTAGTCCTTCAGATGATTTTGATTCATGTATCCGTGAAACACACACTATGAGAAACACTACTCTAATCCCACCCAATCCTCCCACCCCAATTCAGCCAGGTCACAGAGCCCACAGCAGTCAGCAATTCCTCTTGTCTAAGAGTTGGACTTAGCATAGCATAATGAGCATAGGCTATTTTATGCTGCCCTCTTTTTTTTTGAGACAGGGCCTCACTCTGTCACCCAGGCTGGAGTGCAGTGAGGTGATCACAGCTCACTGAAGCCTCGACATTTTAGGCTCAGGTGAGTAGTTGGGACTACAGGCACATACCACCATACCCAGCTAATTTTTTGTATTTTTTGTAGTGATGTGGTTTCACCATGTTGCCCAGGCTGGTCTCGAACTCCTGGACTCAGGGAGTCCACCTGCCTTGGCCTCCCAAAGTGCTGGGTTTACAGCCACTGTACCCGATCCTATTCAATGATTCTTGCTCACCTGCTCCTTGTTGTTCTCCAAAGCAGGCAGCACCTCTTTGACAGTTCGCTCCACCAGCACTCCTCCAACCATGCGGTAGCACTTACGAGTTTCATCTACCTCCTTCAGTGTATCGATCACTAGGCTGGGATAGGAGAACAAGGCAGGACCTGAGGATTCAGCCCCACTCTACTACAAATCCCCCTCACGGAGTAGCCCATACAGCTGTCCTACTGTTTGCCTCTCCCTGACTTTCTCACCTGTGCTCATTCAACTCCATCTCCAACTCAGCTGCTTTGGATGCCAGGCCTCGCTGTTCCTGCCGAAGGCGGTTGAAGCCAGCAATTACCTAACAAGGTGAGAGAAGAGGTGAAAGAGGGGATAGTGGAAATGGCAGAGGGTCCAGACAGCACATAGGGTGGCAGGCTTTACAAAGGTGCAGTAGTGGGCACCTACCTGGAAAAGGAGTAGAACCACAAGTTTGCGATTTCTACCTAAAATTTTTCTGGAATTCCATTCACCAAACATGGAGGGCCTACTATTTTTGAGATATTTGAGGGCCTACTGAGGGACATCACAGAATAGATTTGGCCTCTGACTTCTCGTAGCTTATAGTTTGGTGGGAAATAGGCATTTAATATAAGAATGGGGGCCAGGCGCGGTGGCTCACGCCTGTAATCCCAGCACTTTGGGAGGCCGAGGCGGGTGGATCACGAGGTCAAGAGATTGAGACCATCCTGGCCAACATGGTGAAACCCTGTCGCTACTAAAAATAGAAAAATTAGTTGGGTGTGGTGGTATGCGCCTGTAGTCCCAGCTACTTGGGAGGCTGAGGCAGGAGAATCATTTGAACCCGGGAGGCGGAGGTTGCAGTGAGCCGAGATTGCACCACTGCACTCCAGCCTGGCGACAGAGCAAGACTCCGTCTCAAAAAAAAAAAAAGAATGGGGTTGGAAAGCTACTGGAGTACCTACAGGGGAGCCTAGACTTGCAGTGAGGGCTGTCAGGAAGGGCTTTGTAATGAGTAACTTTTGTTTGGGTCCGCTCAGTATCCCATCCATTGGGGAACTGCCCCTCCTTAACTTGGTGTGGTTCTTTTGGGGCTACTAACCACATGACCCCTGACCCAGGGGCAGTGACCTACAGAGTCTCTCTACAGGAACTGGAATTTTGCAGACAAATGGGTATAGAAGACAGCTGGAGTTAAGATTCCTATTGGTTCTGTAGAGATGACCTTCCATTCCTATTCCTAGATTCCCTAAAGCTGCCCCAGTTCTTGAACTTTGTTCAGTCTAGTTATTTAGCCTTTTTTTTCATTCTGTTCAATTCTGTGAAATACCCACTATTATTCAAAAATAGCCCTTAAAAAAAAAAAAAAAAAGGGCCAGGCATGGTGGCTTACGCCTGTAATCCCAGCACTTGGGAGGCCGAGGTGGGCGGATCACCAGGTCAGGAGATCAAGATCATCCTGGCCAACATGGTGAAACCCCATCTCTACTAAAATACAAAAAAATTAGCCGGGCATGGTGGCATGTGCCTGTAGTCCCAGCTACTCAGCAGAGGCAGGGGAATTGCTTGAACCCAGGAGGCGGAGGTTGCAGTGAGCCAAGATCACGCTACCGCACTCCAGCCTGGCAACAGAGCAAGACTCCGTCTCAAAAAAAAAAAAAAAAAAAAAAAAGAGAAAGTTGGTCAGAGTTGGTTTCTGTAGCCTATAAACCCTAACTGATACAGAACTGATACAGGCTTCCTGAGGGATAATGTAATGGTCTTAAATGAAACCTGAAAAATCAGAGTGTGGGGGGAAAAAAATGAAAAATATGAGGCTCAGAGACAAAAGCCAGGTTTCAGGTTCTGCCTCTGCTACTTTATTGGCTCTATGGCCTGGGACAGACATTTAACCCTGTGGTTCTTAACCATGGCTATATGTTAGAATCACCTGAATCATTTTAAAAACATGAATACTGGAGCCTCAGAACAACTACACAACCACTGGGGGTAGGGCCCAGGCCTCAGTATTTTTAAAAAGATCTCCCACATAATTCTAACGTGTAGTGTGAACTGAGAACCACTGGATTAACCCCTTTAAGCCTTAGTTTTCTTACCTGCAAAATGCAGATAATGATTCCTACTGCATAAGGTTGTTGTATCATGTGAACCAATGAGTGTGAAACATCTTTGTGAACAGTGAAGTACATTAATACTATCATGGACTTCTCTCCAAGTCCAGAATTGTCCCTTTAGACTCTCTCCTGGTCATCTGACAACAGTGGACTCAATCCATTCAAACCATTACCAAATACGAGTGTATTTGCAAATATCATCTCCAGTCACACAGCCAGAAATTTTGCCCTAATAAAGATGATTAACCACTTCATCTTTACTAGGGCCCCATCTCTTTTTTTCCTTTTCTTTTTTTTTTTTTTTTTTAATAAAGGTCGCACTCTGTCACCCAGGCTGGAGTGCAGTGGCACAATCACAGCTCACTGCAGCCTCAATCTCCCTGGGCTCTGGTGATCTTCTTGCCTCAGCCTCCCAAACAGCTGGGACTACAGGTGCACACCACCTGATATTTTTGTAGAGACAGGATCTTACTATGTTGCTCAGGCTGGTCTCAAACTCCTGGGCTCAAGTGCTCTGCCTGCCTCAGCCTCCCAAAGTGCTGGGATTACAGGCATGAGCCAACATGCCTGGCCTGGCCCCTTAGCTCTAGTGTGCCCTCTGCAAGGATCACATACAGCAAATATTATCCAAATGGCCGACCTGCACCACCCTTATATCCCTTCTACTGCTAATAAACCAAGGAATAATACTTCACCAAAAACTTGTCATTCCAGCAACCTCCTCCTTTCTCCCATCTATCACCCCTTCATCTCAATCTACTTTAGCCACTCATTTCAACAAATGCCTTGGAAATCTAACTTATCTACAGGCTGTTTTTCCTTAACCTTCATTGCCTATCTCAAAACCATCCCATTTATATTAGCTTTTTCTCCACTGTTAATATTCTAGATCAAAATAATTCCATCTAAAAAAAAATTATGACTAAAGCAGAGTCTAGATGTTCCCTTAGCACCCAAATGATCCACTTTTCTGGATGTATGTTGTTAAATACATCAAAGAAATCAGCTTAAGTGTCTAAAATTTCTGATGCCCCAACTTTTAACTCCTGGGCTCAAGTGATCCTTCTGCCTCAGCCTCCCAAGTAGCTGGGACTACAGACATGTGCCACCACAGCAATTATTTTTATTTATTTTTATTTTTTGTAGAGACAGGGTCTCACCATGTTGCTCAGGCTGATCTTGAACTCCTGGCTTCAAGCAATCCTCCCACCTTGGCCTCCCAAAGAGCTGGGATTACAGGCAGGAGCTACCATGCCCAGCAGAATTTATTTTCCTTAGTAATTAATAGGAGTCTACTTTTCTTTTCTTTTCTTTTTTTTTGAGAGGAGTCTTGCTCTGTTGCCCAGGCTGGAGTGCAATGGCATGATCTCAGCTCATTGCAACCTCTGCCTCCCGGGTTCAAGCGATTCTCCTGCCTCAACCTCCCAAGTAGCTGGGACTACATGTGCACACCACCACACCAAACTAATTTTTGTAATTTTAGTAGAGATGGGGGTTCCACCATATTGGTCAGGCTGGTCTTGAACTCCTGACCTCAGGTGATCCACCCACCTCAGCCTCCCAAAGTGCTGGGATTACAGGCGTGAGCCACTGCACCCGCCTGAGATTTTTTTTTAATTCCAACTTTTCTTCAACATTCTTGCTAATAACTAATTTCCTCTTGTTCCATTTTATGAACTTTTAATCAAATACCAAACTAAAATCTACTTAAACATGTTGAGTTATCCACAGTTATTATGGAAAATTTCAGCCATAAGTGCACTTAAAGGAAATGAAATCTCTTAGCAGCTGATATAGTTTAGGTGTCCCCTCTAAGTTTCATATTGAAATATAATCCCCAACCTTGGAGGTGGGGCCTGGTGGGAGGTGTTTGGATCATGGGGGTAGATCTCTCATGAATGACTTGGTTGCCATCCCCTTGATGATAAGTGAGTTACTGGTCTGAGTTCACACAAGATCTGGTTCTTTAAAAGTATGACACCTACCCCTCTTTATTCCTCCTGCTCCCACCATGCATAAGACACCTGTCCCCCCTTTGCCTTTCATCATGATTGGAAGCTTCCTGAGGCCACCCCAGAAGCACATGCCATGCTTCCTGTACAGCCTACAGAACCATGAGCCAATTAAACCACTTTTCTTATAAATTACCCAGTCTCAGGTAATTATAGCAACACAAGAACAGCCTAATACAGCAGCTAACTGCAACTTAACTGTAGACTATATGAAAATAAGCCAATATTAAGCCATTTCTGGGGTCTGCCAGGTAATGAAAACAGAGAAGCTATCCTCTATTCCCACATTTTTCCTTTTAAAACAAAACTTTTCTAATAGTCTTCTCCCCTATGGCTAGGACCTAATTATCCTTCTCTTTCCTTATTCCTTATTCTCTTTAAGTTGTCTGCTGTAAGCACAGATTGACACGTCAGTGTTGCGTCTCTCAACCCTATTAAATCATCATCTATGTACAAACAATTTTTTTCTTTTCTTCTTGAGACAGGGTCTTACTTGAACTCCTGATTCATCTGTTGCCCAGATGGAGTACAGTGGTGCAATCATGGCTCATTGCAGCCTTGAACTCCTGGGCTCAAGTGATCCTCCTGCCTCCACTTCTAGAGTAGTTGGGGACTATAGGCACCCATCACCACTCCTGGCTAGTTTTTTTAACTTTTTGTAGTGATGGGGTCTCACTCTGTTCCCTAGGCTGGAGTGCAGTGACACAATCATGGCTCAATGCAGCCTTGAATTCCTGAGCTGAATGAAGCGATCCTCCCACCTCAGCCTCTTGAATGATGGGACCATTGGCATGTGCCACTATGCCCGGCTAATTTTTGTATTTTTTTGTAGAGACAGGGTTTTGCCATATTGCCCAGGCTGGTCTCGAACTCCTGGGCTCAAGTGATCCTCCCATCCTAGCCTCCCAAAGTGCTGGGATTACAGGCATGAGCCACCAGGCCCATACCCTATTGATATATTTTTTAAAACTGCTTAACTAGGGCCAGGCATGATGGCTCAAGCCTGTAATCCCAGCACTTTGGGAGGCTGAGGTAGGTGGATCATGAGGTCAGGAGATCCAGACCATCCTGGCTAATATGGTGAAACCTGGTCTTTACTAATAATACAAAAAATTGGCCGGGTGTGGTGGCACATGCCTGTAGTCCCAGCTACTTGGGAGGCTGAGGCAGGAGAATTGCTTGAACCCAGGAGGCGGAGGTTGCAGTGAGCCGAGATCATGCCACTGCACTCCATCCTGGGTGACAGAGCGAGACTCTGTCTCAAAAAAAAAAAAAAAAAAAAAAAAAAGCTTAACTAATCCTCTGCTGTTAGAACATTTAGGTTGTTTCCAATTTTTCTGTAATAAATAGTAACAATATAAAATCTCTTTGGACAGGCCTGGCACGGTGGCTTATGCCTGTAATTCCAGCAGTTTGGTAGGCCAAGGCGGGCAGATCACTTGACGTCAGGAGTTCACAACCAGCCTGGCCAACATGGTGAAACCCCATCTCTACTAAAAATACAAAAATTAGCCGGGCGTGGTGGTGCACACCTGTAGTCCCAGCAACTCGGGAGGCTGAGGCAGGAGAATCGCTTGAACCCGGGAGGTGAAGGTAGCAGTGAGCCTAAGATCATGCCACTGCACTCCAATCTGGGTTACAGAGTGAGATTCTGTCTCAAAAAAACAAAACAAAGGCCAGGCGTGCTGGCTCAAGCCTGTAATCCCAGTACTTTGGGAGGCCAAAGCGGGTGGATCACCTGAGGTCAGGAGTTCGAGACCAGCCTGGCCAACATGGTGAAACCCCATCTCTACTAAAAATACAAAAAATTAGCTGGACGTGGTGGCGTGTGCCTGTAGTCCCAGCTACTTGGGAGGCTGAGGCAGAAGAATCGCTTGAACCCAGGAGGCAGACGTTGCAGTGAGCTGAGATCACACCACTGCACTCCAGCCGAGGCAACAGAGCGAGACTCTGTCTCAACAAAAAACAAAAATTAAAATTAAAAAAAAAAAAAAAAGGCTGGGTGCGGTGGCTCACCCCTATAATCCCACCACTTTGGGAGGCCAAGGCCAGCAGATCATTTGAGGTCAGGAGTTCAAGACCAGCGTGGCCGACATGGTGCAACCCTGTCTCTACTAAAAATAATACCAAAAAAATTAGCTGGGTATGGTGGTACATGCCTGTAATCCCAGCTACTCAGAAGGCTGAGGCAGGAGAATCGCTTGAACCCAGGAGACGGAGGTTGCAGTGAGCCAAGATCGCGCCATTGCACTCCAGCCTGGGCACAAGACCGAAACTCCGTCTCAAAAAAAAAAAAAAAAGGAGAATCACTTGAACCCAGGACATAGAGGTTGCAGTGAGCTGAGACTGCGCCACTGCACTCCAGCCTGGGCAATAGAGTGAGACTCCACCTAAAAAAAAAAAAAAAAACCTCTTTGGTCTTTGGACAAATAATGCACAATTTACAGCCACTTTTCTTGAATTTCTTGAATCGTATTCAAAAGTAAGATCAATGAGTCAAAAAGGCATTAGCATTATTATAGCTTCCATTGCATGTCGCTAGAAAGCTCTCCAAGATGACCAGATTAATTTATACTGCTACCAGCAATATCATGATTATATCTCTTTCCCCAGAGCCCTAATGGTAGCTTTTATTATTTTTGTTACTTTAATAAATTTTAGAGTTGGAATGTAACTCCAGAAACCCCGGAATCATCCTTGATTCACTATCCACATCAAATTAATTACATCTGTACTACTTATTATACCCTCCTGATTTCTATACTGCCTCCTGATTTGCCCCCTTTAATCTACTCCCCACACTGCAGCATAAGTGACCAAAAATATAAATCTAACCAATTATTCCTATGCCTAAAACCTTCTCGATGCTCACAGGATAAAATCTGAACTCCTCAAAAAGTCCTATAAAGACTGGGTTCCAGCTTACCTCTCCCAATCAGTCGTTCCCTCCACATCTTAACTCAGCACTCAGTGTCCTAAGTCACTGGTAGTTTCCCTTAACAGCTGTCTTCAGGCATCTGCATAGAATCTTCACCCTACCTTTGGTATACTTTCCCAAACCTCTCTCATTCAGTTTTTCTCTGCTTAAGTCTAATTCTTTCTTCAGGTTTCAACTTAGATTCTTCTGGGAAGCAGAAGAATCTGGCCATCTTCCACTCCCATATGTTAACCCTTCATATGTGCTCACATAAAAATGCATATTAGTTACTTAAATAATTTGACAAAATCTTTTCTATTTATATTGTGTTATTTTCCACCATGCAGACTGCCTTCTATTCTTTATCTTCTTTTAAAATGTTAAATATGCAAATGCAACCTATTTTAAAATATCTATTTCTTTCATAGTCCTACTATAATCTGCCTTCCACAGTCTCAAGAGTAAAGGAACACCTACTATATGCCACGCACTGTGCTAGACTATCTCATTTAATTCTAAAAAACAAAAAAGACTGTAAGACCTGTACCTTCAATTTGTAAATGAGGAGACCAAGGCTGGTGGAGTGTTGTGTGGTGGTCAAAATAACATAGTGTGGGTCCAGGCACGGTGGCTCATGCCTGTAATCCCAACACTTTGGGAGGCAGAGGCGGGCTGACCACTTCAGGCCAGGAGTTCCAGACCAGACTGGCCAACATGGTGAAACCCTGTCCCTAATAAAAATACAAAAGTTAGCTGGGCGTGGTGGGGGGGTGCCTGTAATCCCAGTTACTCGGGAGGCTGAGGCAGGAGAATCGCTTGAACCTGGGAGGCGGAAGTTGCAGTGAACCCAGATTGTGCCATTACACTCCAGCCTGGGTGACAGAGCAAGACTGTGTCTCACAAACACAAAACAAAATAGTGTGGGATGGGCGCAGTAGCTCACGCCCGTAATCCCATTACCTTGGGAGGCTGAGGCAGGCAGATCACTTGAGCTCAGGAGTTCGAGACCAGCCTGGCCAACATGGTGAAACCCCATCTCTACTAAAAATACAAAAAATTAGTCGGGTAGGGTGGCTTATGCCTGTAGTCCCAGCTACTCGGGAGGCTGAGGCAAAAGAATTGCTTGAACCTGGGAGGTGGGGGTTGCAATGAGCCAACACCACACCACTACACTCCAGCCTGGGTGACAAAGCAAGGCTCGTCTCGAAAAATGAAAAATAAAATAACCTAGTGAACTGCAGAAATCATACCTGTACCCAGGTTTGTCTAACTCTAAAAATCTATCTCTGTTAATATATTATTCCTGGCTTGTCAAATATTAATTTCTTATAAAAGTAAATTTATATTCCTGTTTTCTTTTTTGTTTACCATATAGTTTTAATAATTTTAGGAAAAAATCTATAATCATTACCTTTCTCTCCAAAATGTCCTAGGGTCTTCTTACATGACATTTACTCTTACTGGTTTCAATAGAAGAATAGAAGAGGTAGAGAATTATGATCGGATGAACCTGGAAAAACATGATCTGGGATACTGCTCCACTAATTACTTTCTTTTCAGTTCAGTGCCCCCTTTTCTGAAGAACATACTCAACTCTCTGTCAAAGAAAACTTCTTTGACCTTATTCTCCATCAAATAATAGTACTCATCCCTTCTCTTCATGAAATTTTTATTTATTTTTTTTTTTTTTGTAGAGACATTTTTTTTTTTTTTGAGACGGAGTCTCACTCTGTCACCCAGGCTGGAGTGCAGTGGCATGATATCGGCTCACTGCAACCTGCACCTCCCAGGTTCAAGCAATTCTCCTGCCTCAGCCTCCCAGGTAGCTGGGACTACAGGTGCCCGCCAACACGCCCGGCTAATTTTTTTGTATTTTTTAGTAGAGACGGGGTTTCACCATGTTAGCCAGGATGGTCTCGATCTCCTGACCTTGTGATCCGCCCGCCTCAGCCTCCCAAAGTGCTGAGATTACAGGTGTTAGCCACTGCGCCCAGCCTGAGATGGGGGTCTTACTATGTTGCCCAGGCTGGTTTCAAACTCGTGGCTTCAAGAGATCCTCCTGCCTCAGCCTCCCCAAGTACTGGGATCCAAGTAGCAACATAGTAAAGTGGAAAGAACCCAAACTTCTTATTCTGACCTGGGTTGAAATCCCAGTTTTGCCATTTACTTGCTATATGACTGAGTCACTTAACTTTCCTTGTTTCCTCATTTATGAAATGGACTTAATATAATATACCACAGGGCAGGGTTTCTCAACATTGTCACTACTGACATGTTAGGCCAAATCATTCTTTGCTAGGAGGGCTGTCTCAGGCATTAGAGGATGTTTAACAAATCCCTGGACTATACCCACTAAAAGCCAGTAGCAACCCCTTTTACTTGTGACAACCAAAAATGTCTCCAGACACTGCCAGATGTCTCCTGGGAAAAGATAATGCCAGTTGAGAATCACTGCTATAGGGTAACAATGAGAACTAACTGAGATAATAGGTCAAGTGCCCGATACAATGTAGATCTTCGACTCCCCTTTGGTTTCCAGGTCCCTTCAGTTCTCCTTCCTATCTCAAGCCTCCTTCTTTCTCCTTTCTGAAAGTTCTTCCTCTTTCACTCCCACAATGGCCACAGGATCTAAGATTCTATTCATAGCACTTCTTCATTACCTATATTATTTTTGAAACTATATTTTATTGATTCATAATCATTCATATTTTCATGGTATATGTGATAATTTGATACATTCATATAATCAAATCAGGGTAACCTATACTATTTCAAGTGGCATTCTTAGCTACTTCTATAGTTCCAGCAATTGCCTTTATTCTACTTGCCTGCAAAACCAGGCCTTTTCAGAAATTCTAGTCCCACATTTACAAGTTAGAGGAAAGAGCTTTTTTGTGCCTGACAGAAATGGCTTAACGTCAGACCATGACAAGTTACTTCTTTTCTGAATGTTTCTTCACCAATAAAATACAGATTAATACCTGCCTCACAGAATGTATAAGGATTAATTACTTCTTTTCTGATGTTTCTTCACCAATAAAATACAGATAATACCTGCCTCACAGAATGTTGTAAGGATTAAGTAATTACATCAAGAACTTAGGACAATATCTATCATATAACAAGTTTTCAATAAATAGCTGCTATTATTACAGATCATCTCCACCTAAATGTCCCATGGATATCTTAAACTCATGTTGTTCAAAGCTGAAGTGATCTTATCTCTTCTATTTCTGCTACTGACATCACTCTAGCCCTCCTGGTAGGAAACCTTAGTTTCATCTTTTGTTTTGTTTTTAAAGATGGGGTCTCCCTATGCTGCTCAGACTGGTGAAAAGTGGTTATTCACAGGCACAATTACAGCACACTATAGCTTCAAACTCCCAGACTCAAGTGATCCTCCTGTCTCAGCTTCCTGAGTAGCTGGGACTACAGGCACTTGCCACCATACCCAGGTTCATCTTTGAACATACCATAATCCCATGAACTGCCAAATGTACTGCACTTAGTATAGCAATTTCTCTCAGGCTCACTGACATAACCCTAGTTCAGATGTTCATTACCTTCTTGTCTGAATTACTACAATAGTCTTCTAAATGATCCTATTTTTAGACTCCCCAAACCTACACTACACACTGCTAATTTAATCTTCCTAACACTTAGATGACATAGAAAAATGTTCAACATATACTATTAGGCTTAAAAAAACAGATTACAAACCAGTACATACTGTAGTATAATCCTAATTTTATAAAATATGTAAAAAAAAAAAAAAAAGGCTCCCCCTTCCATCCACACATATATACACAAAAAGACAAAGGAGGGGGGAAAAATCTCTCAAAGGATATACTCCAAAATGGCAAGAAAAGTTATCTCTGGATAGTTGGATTATGGGCAATTTATTTCCTGGTTTGAACTTTTTCCTTTGTTTTCTACAGTTCTGACAATAAATGTATTATTTTATATAAGAGTTAAATATTTAATAATATAACATATATCCTTCTGTGACTTCCTCACTGCTTATGTTAAAAAGTTATAAATTCTTTGCCATGCACTCAAAGACCTCTATGGCCTTATTCAACTACTCTCCTCTTATCATATTCCCTACTTTCTATTCCCACTGCTACCTGTTCAAATCCATCCACTCCTTCAGGGTTCTGCTCAAATATCTCTAATATAATCATGGCATAAGTGGAAAAAATAGGTCTGCCTGATTCTTAAGTCCCTTATTTAAAAATCCTGCTCTTCCAGTTACTGACCTTGGGCAAGTTAACTAAAGCCTCTGAAATTAAGATGTCCTCACCTATAAATGGAGGACAATACAACCTGCTTCAAATGGCAGTAATTAAATAACAGAAGGTAGGCCTGAGCGGTGGCTCAGCTCATGCCTGTAATCCTAGCACTTTGGGAGGCCAAGGCAGGTGGACTGCTTGAGCCCAGGAGTTCAAGACCAGCCTGGGCAACATGGCAAAACTCCATCTCTACAAGAAATACAAAAATTAGCTGGGCAGGGTGGCACACGCATGTAGTCGCAGTAACTTGGGAGGCTGAGGTAGAAGGATCACCTGAGCCTTGGGAGGTTGAGGCTGCAGTGAGCCGTGATCACACCACTGCACTCCAGCCTGGGCAACAGAATGAGACCCTGTCTCAATCAGTAACAGAAGGTAAAACAAGTGTCTAACACAATGTGTTATTTGCTTCCATCTTGTTTGTAAGGGACATATGTGGCTCAAATTTGCAGCAGTGATAAATCTTGTAATGTTTTACCCAGTGTTCTCTCCAGAATAAACAAAGGCAAGAGAATGTTAATCAAGGAACAGCCTCAAAACTCAATTATCACACTTCCTCAGTTTCCTGAGGGAAGTTTGAGGGCTTCTCTTTAGCTCCCCTAAAACAGTGGTTCCACTCTTGTTCTACTTCTTTTTTCACTTTCTGTACAAACTATGGAAAGCGATCATTTTTATCCATAACCATGGCTTTATCATCCATAAACTCAATTCTCAAATCTGTATCTCCAACTCATTTCTTACTGTATCTCAAGATTTAAAAATCAAAGTGTCTACTGAATGTTTAACCTGGGTGTCCCACAAGAAACCTAAACTCAAAATTCTAAAATAAACTTATATTTCCCCCAAAATTGTCTGTGTCTTCCTACATTCCCTATGGCACCATTATCCACCGAAGACAGAAACCTGAGAGACATCTTATATTCCTCTTTTACCCCCTTTTCTCCATATTCAAGTTCTGTAATCCACCTCAAACATTAAGTCCCACCTGCATCCCAAACATGCCAGGCAGTTTCATGCCTTAGTGTTTTGGAACACATTATTCCCTCTACCTAGAAAATCTTCCACTTCCTTCTTTGCTTGACTAACTTCTCTCATCCTTTAGAATTGAGCTGAAGGATTTTTCTCCTCTAGAAAACAAAAGCTAACTAGCATTTACTAAACACACACTATATTCTCATCACTGTGCAAAACACTTTGCATGCATTGTCTTGCCTAATACTCTAAATTCAGTGATGAGGTAGGTACTGTTATGTTTCTACAGATGGGGGAGGCCAAGATGTAACTCATGGGAGGTCATATATAAATAGTAAATAGTAGAAATGAAATTCAAACTTAGGTCTGACCCTAGTGCGTAAGAATGCTCTTAGCCAGCCTACTATACCACAGCTTCCTTTTTCCAGCCCCTACCCCCACAATCCTACAACCTCGTGATTAGTTAGGGGTCTCTCCTCTGCTGCCATAATGAAGGGATTGTGCAGCACACTATAAATCTTTATTGTTTGGTTTGTTTTTTCTCAAATGAGTCTGTGAGTAAAGCAATTTGAAGACAAAGTCTGTTTCATTTACAATAGTCTCTCATTATCCAGAGTTATCCAATGTCTGAAAATAAATGGAAAATTCCAGAAATAAACAATTCATACTTTTTGTGTGTTTGTTTTTTGAGACAAGAGTCTCGCTCTGTTGCCCAGGCTGGAGTGCAATGGCACAATCTTGGCTCACTGCAACCTCTGCCTCCTGGATTCAAGCGATTCTCCCTGCCTCAGCCTCTTGGGTAGCTAGGATTACAGATGCCCGCCACCACACATGGCTAATTTTTTTATTTTTAGTAGCGATGGCGTTTCGCCATGTTGGCCAAGCTGGTCTCGAACTCCTGACCTCAGATGATCCACCCACCTCAGTATCCCAAAGTGCTGGGATTACAGGCGTGAGCCACGGCACCTGGCCAACAATTCATCAGTTTTAAGTTGCACACTGTTGTGAATAACGTAATGAAATCTCGAGCCATCCTGCTCAGGATGTGAATCATCCTTTTGCCCAGCCTATCCATGCTGTATATGCTACCTGCCCTTTAGTCATCAACATCTCCTGCTCAACATTGTCATGGCTCAATGATCTGAGATCACCTAAAGCAGATGATTCTCTTTCTGACTTATCATCAATAGTGGCCTAAGGCTATATCACAATGCTGTCATTCACCTTACCTCATCAGGAAGGCAGTTTATCATCTCACATCATCACAAGAAGGGTGAGTACAGTACAATAAGATATTTTGAAAAAGAGAGACCACATTCATGTAACCTTTATTATATTGTCATAACTGTTCTATTAGTTATTGCATCTATTATATAAATTAGACTTTATCACAGGTATGAGAAAAAACATAGAGTTCAATACTATCCCAGGTTTCAGGCATCTACTGGGGTCTTGGAATATGTCCCCCTCAGATAAGGGGGAGCTACTGTATCTGTATCGCTGTACCCAGCAGAGTGCTTGGCCCATGGTAGCCTTAAAAATTATTAGGGGGAGCCAGGCAAGGTGGCTCACACCTGCAATCCCAACACTTTGGGAGACCAAGGCAGGTGGATCACCTGAGGCCAGGAGTTCAAGACCAGCCAGAGCAACAAAGTGAGACTCCCATCTCTACCAAAAAAAATTTTTTTAATTAGCCATTCAAAATGGCTTATGCCTATAGTCCCAGCTACTCAGGAGGCTGAGTCAGGAGGATGGCTTGATCACCCAGGGATTTCAAGGCTGCATCAGGCTATCATCACGCCACTGCACTCAGCCTGAGCAACGAAGTGAAACTCTGTCTCTAAAAAAAAAAGTATTGTGGCTCATGCCTGTAATCCCACCAGTCTGGGAGGCCAAGGCAGGCGGATCACTTGAGGTCAGGAGTTCGAGACCAGCCTGGCCAACATGGTGAAACCCCGTCTCTACCAAAAAGACAACAATTAGCCAGGTGTGGTGGTGCACCTGTAATCCCAGCTACTCGGGAGGCTGAGGCACCAGAATCGCTTGAACCTGGGAGGCAGAGGTTGCAGTGAGCCGAGATCACGCCACTGCACTCCAGCCTCGGCAACAGAGACTCCGTCTCAACAACAACAACAAAGTATTAAAAAGTATTAGGTTCCTTTTCCATTCCCCAACCCCAAGTCAGAAACCATATTCCATAGCACTTTATACTTCTCTTAGGACACTTATCTTCTGCCTCATATAAGCATTTTGCTTCTCTTATTTACCCCACTAGACTATGCTCTTCGAGACCAGCATGGGCAACATGGTGAAATCCTGCCTCTACAAAAATTAACTGGGCGTGGTGGTGCGGGCATGTAATCCCAGCTACTCGGGAGGCTAAGGCAGAAATGCTTGAACCCGGGAGGTGGAGGCTGTGGTGAGCCCACATCCCGCAACTGTACTCCAGCCTGGATGACAGAGTGAGACTCTGTCTCAAAAAACAATAAAAATAAAAATCTTTATGCTGATACATCTGCTTGTATTAATTGTTCAACAAAAACTGAACCTATAATTAAGACAGCTGTAGGCCGGGCGCGGCGGCTCACGCCTGTAATCCCAGTACTTTGGGAGGCCGAGGCATGCGGATCACTAGGTCAGGAGTTGGAGACCAGCCTGGCCAATATGATGAAACCCCGTCTCTACTAAAAATACAAAAATTAGCCGGGTGTGGTGGCGGGCGCCTGTAGTCCCAGCTACGCGGGAGGCTGAGGCAGAAGAATAGCTTGAATGAACCAGGAGGCGGATTGCAGTAAGGCGAGATCGCGCCACTGCATGCACTCCAGCCTGGGCGACAGAGCGAGACTCCGTCTCAAAAAGTAATAATAACAATAAAATAGCTGTTAACTGTTTTCATTTCTATTGTGTAGCTTTCCTCCCACTCCTATTTTTCCACTTAGCAAAACACGGTTCCCAAGCCACAAAGGGTTTTCTAACTAACTTAGCAAACGCTTCCTGATGCTAGGCACTGGGGAAAATGCAAACTCGGATCAGAAAGGGGTTTCTGGTCTCTAAAGAAATTCGATCTAGTAATGAACTCCCGAATTAAAATAGTATATAGAACACTAGGCTGTTCGAGTATGAGAGTCACGTGGCTCTGCAGCGTGACGGCGATTGTCAACGTGGGTTCAGGATCACGTAACAGACTACACAGCCAGCCCGTTAACTAATTCTCTAGGGTTAGTTTCGAGCTGTCTTGCCCAGCCATAACCTGTTTGGAGGGGCTGAGGAGAGAGAGAGAAAGCAGCAAACCATCTCCCCTCAGACCTGTGCATCTTCCCAGACCCTGCATGTCAGGGCTTTCCCCTTGCTCAGGCTCACCCACCACCCCACGGAGGCGTGGCTCTCACCTACCCACCCGTCTACCTCTCCGAAGGGGCTCGGCTAGCTTTTCCGGGGACCCTTCCCTCTCTAGCTGCCACGCACATGTGGTACTGGAGTAAAGGCCTGCACAAGCCACAGGCTCCCCCTTCTCGCTAGTATTCCAGACCCAGGTGGGTGCCCTCCTTCGCGTTAGCCACTCCTCACCTGCTCTGCGGACACCGCCCCCTTCCCCGCGCCGCTCCCGCTGCTCTTGCCGGCGCGACCGCTGTTCTCCGCCATCTTCGCCTCCTGCTGGGTTTCCGGCCGGCGCAGCTCAGCCCCCGCCTTGCGTCACGTCCGGCCTGCGAGTTACCGCCCACTGGCTGCGGCGCTGCTGGCTCCAGGCCGCCCTCCGGATCCGATCCTGCGAATGGTTTTGGCCACATCTTCATGTAGGACCTACTGCCTATCCCGTCGGCCGCGGTGAATCCCACCTGCGGTGCTTTAACTTGTGCAACAGAGATGCTGCCCCTGGGAGAGGCGGGGAGGGACGGGCCAACTGGAGCGGGCGGCTGGAGGGTGGAGGGCGGGGCGCGGCTTGGGGCCTGGGTTCCTTTGCCCCTTGCCCACCAGGGAGGGGTGGGAGACGAGGGAGGGTGAACTTTCCCCTGAGAGATTCTTGTGAAAGGGGAAATATGCTTCGAGTCAGTAAAGCTGCGCAAGTGCACAGTCAAGGAGAGAGTCTTGGGAAAACCAAGGATAGTTCCCGGAGATGACTTTTGGACTGCGGAAACGTTTGTCAGAGGAAAGAGGCTTCAGTTTAATGTGAGATCATTGGAAGTTGAACTATTCAGGCGGCGAGCAGAGCCCCTTCCTCCATCTTCCCACTGTATGATCTTGTCCCTTAGCCTATAATTTCTTATATAGTAAAGAGCGTTTTGAAGACTAGGTTTTTACTGGCAGGGCCCTGATTCAGGCTCACAGTATAAAGACAGAAGTCAGAGAATCCTAGAAATTTATTGAAGAAGGGGTTGGTGTCCTCATGTCTCACCTTCCTCAGGCTGGGCTTCATCACCAGGCCTCCTCACAGATTCCTGTCCCTTCTGTGTCCCGGACTCCGGATACCTCGACTGTCAGTACTTTGTGCTCAGCCCAGGTAACACGTTTTGTTGTGCCCTCAGTGCCTGGCAGTTAGATGCTCAGTTTGTTAAATGGATAGTAGGAGACACAGGAGTGTCAACTATCCACACATTTGATTGGTGAGCCCTACTAGCCCTGGGTCAACGTGCCCTGTAAGAGCATGATCAAAAGGAAGTCCAGCTTTCCTGCCTCTCCACTTGCACCCCTTAGCATTAAATTTCTTTCCCCGTGCTGTGAAATCTGAGAATCCTGCCTATGCTATTCACAGGCCCAGAGCCATGGCTATCTCCTCTTCCTCCTGCGAACTGCCCCTGGTGGCTGTGTGCCAGGTAACATCGACGCCAGACAAGCAACAGAACTTTAAAACATGTGCTGAGCTGGTTCGAGAGGCTGCCAGACTGGGTGCCTGCCTGGCTTTCCTGCCTGAGGCATTTGACTTCATTGCACGGGACCCTGCAGAAACGCTACGCCTGTCTGAACCACTGGGTGGGAAACTTTTGGAAGAATACAGCCAGCTTGCCAGGTATCAGGGAAAGAGCGAGGGAGAGGTAGAATCTCTGTTGGACGGTGTCCCTGGGTTGCCAGATACGAGGGTAGAGCCTTGAGAAGTCAGTGAAGAGTTGTCAGTGTCCCTTCCCCCCAGGGAATGTGGACTCTGGCTGTCCTTGGGTGGTTTCCATGAGCGTGGCCAAGACTGGGAGCAGACTCAGAAAATCTACAATTGTCACGTGCTGCTGAACAGCAAAGGTGAGACTTTATAACCCTTTAGCCTGCCTCTTCCCATGCTCTTCTACTTAAACTTAGATTCTCCAGAATTGTTTCTCAACTCATTTCCTTGACCCAAGGATTTAGGGGTGTTCCTACTTCAGTTCGTAGCCTATAATCTCCTCCTTGGGAGGAGTAAGCAAGGCTTCTAGAACACCAGCACTGATATTCCTTCTTTCTTACTGTAGGGGCAGTAGTGGCCACTTACAGGAAGACACATCTGTGTGATGTAGAGATTCCAGGGCAGGGGCCTATGTGTGAAAGCAACTCTACCATGCCTGGGCCCAGTCTTGAGTCACCTGTCAGCACACCAGCAGGCAAGGTGGGAGTTGTGAAAGGATGAGGGAGGGGAACAGGAATACTTTGAACTGGCAGTAGAGGATAGAAAGCCCTAAGAAAGGGGGTAATGGAAATATGACTAGATGCTGTGACAAACAGAGCAGGAAGACTACTAAGTAGGCTGTTTTTCATTCCAGATTGGTCTAGCTGTCTGCTATGACATACGGTTCCCTGAACTCTCTCTGGCGTTGGCTCAAGCTGGAGCAGAGATACTTACCTATCCTTCAGCTTTTGGATCCGTTACAGGCCCAGCCCACTGGGAGGTAAGACGATGCCTTTTTAAAACATAAGAGCCTTTTCTTAACCTCATCTTCCCCCCTTGGCCCTACCAGTTAAATTCTTTCCCCTTTCCACCTAATGGGAAAACTCATTCCCCAGATATTTCTCTCATGTTACAGAACAGTTAAAATAGTAAATCATTCCTAGGCAATTATCAAAATAGTCACAATGGGTAGATTGGTCTGTAATGTCCCTCACCTGTCACTTCCCCACTATTTCCTACATGTACTTAAGTGAACACACATCTCATGCCCAGGTGTTGCTGCGGGCCCGTGCTATCGAAACCCAGTGCTATATAGTGGCAGCGGCACAGTGTGGACGCCACCATGAGAAGAGAGCAAGTTATGGCCACAGCATGGTGGTAGACCCCTGGGGAACAGTGGTGGCCCGCTGCTCTGAGGGGCCAGGCCTCTGCCTTGCCCGAATAGATCTCAACTATCTGCGACAGTTGCGCCAACACCTGCCTGTGTTCCAGCACCGCAGGCCTGACCTCTATGGCAATCTGGGTCACCCACTGTCTTAAGACTTGACTTCTGTGAGTTTAGACCTGCCCCTCCCACCCCCACCCTGCCATTGTGAGCTGGTGCTCATGTGACTTGGAGGCAGGACCCAGGCACAGCTCCCCTCACTTGGAGAACCTTGACTCTCTTGATGGAACAAGATGGGCTTCTTGGGAAAGAAACTTTCACCTGAGCTTCACCTAAGGTCAGACTGCAGTTTCAGAAAGGTGGAATTTTATATAGTCATTGTTTATTTCATGGAAACTGAAGTTCTGCTGAGGGCTGAGCAGCACTGGCATTGAAAAATATAATAATCATAAAGTCTGTGTCTGGACATTGCCTTTGGGAACTAGAAAGGGAGTTGGTATTGTACCAGCTGGATTAAGCTCCAGTTCTAGACCACCTGGCTCATTCAACATGCCTCCCTACCTAAATAAAAGTGCAACACTCAGTGCATGTCCCAGCCCCATTCTCCCAAGCATGGGAGTGGGCGTAGGAGTGGAGGAGGGGGAAGGAAAAAGGAATTACTTCACTTTCACCTATGATGCCCTTTGCGCAAGCCAGAAGAAAGCAAAGGGGAAAAGGGCTGCAGGGTACATTATTTATTTTCACTTGAACATGGAAAGAAAGTGTCACACTCCCCCTTCCCCTTTATAGGGGGAGTGTATTTTAATCAGCAACCTCTTCTCCATCCACCCTGTGTATGTGTGTACACATATACCACCACAGTTGGGAGGCATGACTAGGCTGACCCAGTCTTCTTATCTGTTCCTCCTTTGAAGAGGGTTTGACAAATGGGGAAAAGGAAGGAGCCACACATCAGGCAGAGGTTTCAAGCCATGGAATGGAGGAAAGGCGGCAGAGAGGAGCAGCACCAGAGGCCAGGAGAGAGTGGAAAGGGCCACAGCTTCTTTGTTTTTAAAAAATTCTATAATTTGGAAGAGGGTGGTGATTAATTTTCAAAATACACTTCAGAGTCCCACTTTCCACATAGCTCCCTTACTCACAGCCCTTTGGTTTTTTAGACAAAATTTAAGAGCTCTCATAAAGCCAGAAGTATTGATAACTCCTTAGTGCATCCAAAAAAAGTGTTCACATCAATCCCTTAACAAAGACTATGTGCTGTAGACTTTGCTTCTCCCTATACATTTGTCTTACGGCTCAGTGGTAAGGTAGCTGTTGAGACACACAATAGGGGGTAAATGGAAAAGGGAAACAAAGGGGAAGCCCAGGCACATGGGTGCAGGGAGGGGTGGGGAATACCACTTCCACTTTCTTTTGTCTTTTTCTTTAAAAAAAAAAAAAAAAAAAAAAGGCAGGGGTGTGATTGTTTGGAAGGGTAGAGAACAAACCCCAGAACAGTGTAAGCTCCAGAGGTGGGTGATGGGAACAGTCCCCAAAGTGAGAAGAGGGAATAGGTCAGGGCAATGCTTGCAGCATCAAGTTCCTCAGGAGTTTCTGTCGGCCCAGCTCATAGTCCTCCTCGTCTACATTTACCAGCAGCTTGATGGCTTCATGGCCCACAGCTTGCTTGAGGGAGTCTGTGATGAAGACACCTTTAAGTGCCTCTAATAAAGAGCCATTGATGTAGTCGCGCCAGAATGCGTCGAGGTAGGTGAGCTCAGAGAACTTGATGTCACAGATGATGGAGCCCAGGTCCCGGGACTTGAGGATGGTGTTGGCCTGGTTAAAGCGCTCAAACTGGCGCTCAAGTGGGTCCTGCTTGTTAGAGAAGACATTGCCCTGCAGAGCAGTCTCATGCTGGCAGTATTCAGCCCGAACCCGCAGTCTGATGTCTGTTGGAAACAGAAGATACAGAGCAGAAGAGGTTACAGTAAGGGATGAGTTTACAACCCAAGCTTGAAAAGTGAAAAGCACAACAGAATAAAAAAGTAGGGAATATCACCTGACAGCTTCTCTACTTCTTCCCCAGGACTATTTCTATGTATCTCTGAAATCCTTGCCTGAATGCAGGAGGTTCCCTTAAACGGGACATGCCGAGGTCAGCACTGTTCCCATTACTCACAGGTAGCAACTTGTTTATAGGAGATATTTTCCTAATTACCAGGCATAGAAGTTCATTTTAATACTCGACTTGGCTCATCCTACAATAAGGATGTCATAACAACATCCCTGTGATGTAGTATTAACTAAGAAGAGTTGAAATGTACCCTGCCACAATTATAAAGAGCAGTTCTTCCACCAGACACCAACCATTCAGCCTCACTTTGCAATGGCAATCAAAGTGAATCTCACACTGAATAGCATAAACTGCCCAGTGTCCCAGCAGTTCTTTATATTCTCCTCCAAGTCTGCTCCATCTCTGGAACCCTTGAACTTCCTCACCACATGTCTGCTTTTCCTTGGGATCTGGTGTCACTGACTTCCGGCGTTTTCGCTGGCTCCCAAGTGTGGCTCTCCCTCGGGCTGGCCGCTTGCTACACATCTGAGGACCCGAAGTGGGGCAGCACACCACAGGATAGTGGGGAGGCACTGACCAGAAAGTAAAAGGGAAGAAAACACAGTAGGGTAAAGGCAGAAATTCAAATACTTCTCTTGGAATGAGGAAGGAATCATTTAGACTTAGCACTAAAAGCAGTGGAAATAATGTGACTTGAAAAGACATGTGAGAGCAAATACGGGACCTAGGAGAAATGTCACCTCACCTGATTTTTTTTTTTTATGGGGCACGATGTGGGGGCACAGCATCCTTTAAGCTGGCAAGGCCCAGAATGTGATGGGATCAGTGTCCTTTTACTTGATGATGGAAAGTAGGGGGAGTTAATATCTTCTCACCTGTTTTAGAGGGCTGGGGAGGCCTTGGTTCTGGATCACTGAGGGCTCTGGGGGTCACATAGCGAACTGATGTCTCCTCCAGATACTTGTCTACAAGATCAGGGCACACTGTAGGAGGAGAAGTAATCATTCAGGAAAATATACACCCTTCCCTTCTGTCAGTCCAAACCCCCAGTGGGCCTCACAAGTTACTCTAAGTACTCCCCAGGATCAATGTGTCCTCCCCTTTGGACGCCTATGTTGCTGCTTCCTGGCCTCCCACAACTCTTCCCTGATTCCAGCCCCTAATACTTCCTCACCAGCCCGTCTCCTCTTGAGGGTGACGTAGGGCAGCAGGTCGTGGCGAGTGATGATGCGCAGCAGCTGCAGCACCTGGCGAAAGTTACTTTCATCACAGCGGCCCTGGCGCTCCAGTGCCAATAAGAAGTCACGTCCATTTCGGATGAGTCCACGCTCGTGGTCATCAATGACATCAACAAAGAGGAAAGAAAGCACGCGCACATCTCTGTGTGTCAGATGAGTGCCCACGATGTCAAACATGCGGTGCAGGCTGTACAGCCCATGTTCCTGCTCACCATGCTCTTCTGGCCACACCTGGCTTGCCCGCCGCTTTAGGCCCGCCATGCTGGGGGCTCAGGTACGCAATGCTTTCCAGAATCCCTGCTCAGCAGCTGCAATCCCCACCGTACTGAAAGGGCAGGGAAAGAACCGATGAGACACTCAAGGGCAGGAACTAGTCTTATGCATTCCCATATTCCCAGTCACTAACAATGCCTGGCACAGTATAGTGCTTTATACATGTTTATTAAATTTTTAAAGTGTTTGTTTAAAAATAAACACTGGCTGGGCACAGGGGCTCACACCTGTAATCCCAGCATTTTGGGAGGCCAAGGCAGGAGGATCACTTGAGCCCAGGCGTTCAAGACCAGCCTGGGCAACATAGGGAGACCCCTCTTTCTACAAAAAAAGAAAAAATTAGCTGGGCTTGGTGATACACGCCTGTAGTCCCAGCTGCGCAGGAGGCTGAGGTGGGAGGAAGGCTTGAGGCCAGGACTTCAAGATCAGCCTGGTCAACATAGCAAGACCCCATCTCTACAAAAAAGAAAAAAATTAGCAAGGCATGGTGGCATGCGACTGTAGTCCCAGCTACTCAGGAGGTTGAGGCAGGAGGATCACTTGAGCCCAGGAGTTCAAGGCTGCAGTGAGCTATAATCCTGCACTGTAGCCTGGGTGACAGAGTGAGTCCCCCATCTTGAAAAAAAAGAAAAGAACTAGTTTACACTGAAAGGCTGTGTAGCTGTGTGACCGTAAGCAAGTCACTTAACTCCAAATTCTCAGTGCTGTCATCTATAAACAGGGATGAATGAAGCTGCACCTCAGAGTTGTTAAGAATCCAATGAGAAAATCACTGGGTAACCCTTATATAAATGGTTGTGAAACAGATTTCAAAGATACAAGCATCCTTGGCCTTTGCAGCCCAGAATCATCCCTCCACATTTTTCCTACAATCCAACCACATCGAGAAACAATAACTGCTCAGAAAGTTTATCAATATTTACCAAAACTCATGGATTTAAAATAAACATTAAGTTTCTACAATAAGCATTCTTGTAATTCTATGCCATTTGTACTCCCTTGATCTTCACACTAATTGGCAATACCAACTTTTATTTATTTATTTATTTTGAGATGGAGTCTCACTTTGTCACCCAGGCTGGAGTGCAGTGGTGCAATCTCAGCTCACTGCAACCTCCGCCTCCTGGGTTCAAGCAATTCTCGTGCCTCAGCCTCCCAAGTAGCTGGGATTACAGGCACGCGCCACCACGTCTTGCTAATTTTTGTATTTTTAGTAGAGACGGGGTTTTACCATGATGGTCAGGCTGGTCTTGAACTCCTGACCTCAGGTGATCCACCCGCCTCAGCCTCCCAAAGTGCTGGGATTACAGGCGTGAGCCACCGTACCTGGCCTTGGCAATACCACCTTCTAAGCTTTCCTCATGGATGTCATTTACCAATCCCCTATCAATGACCAATCACAGCCCCACATTCATTATATAGCTTGGCTCTTGATTCACAAAGTTCCTCCATCATTATGGGCTATGGGTAATACTAATGACGCAGCCATTAATCAATTCTCAAATTCAACAATTTTGACTCCACTCAAGTCACTCATACTTACTACTCCACCAGATAGTACCATCCTATACTGTGCACTCTCTGGTCACAATCTCCAATCACACAATCAATCCTAAATTCCTGTTAATGCTACTTCTAGATATTTCTTAAATCTATCCTACCTTTCCACCTCCACTGCCATGGTTCAGATTACAATAATCTCTCACCTGGACTACTGTAACTTTAAAAGTTCTCTGCAACACCAATCTTAACCTACCTAAATCCATCCACTGCCACATCTAGTTCAGTTAGCTGTCTAAAGTCCACAACTGACCAAGTCACTTTCCTGCTTCAGACCCATTGATAGCCCCATCATTATCTATAAGAACACTCCAAACTAATTTTTTTTTTTTTTTTTTTTTTTGAGACAGAGTCACTCTGTCGCCCAG
This sequence comes from Pongo abelii, assembly GCF_028885655.2. NCBI lineage: Eukaryota > Metazoa > Chordata > Mammalia > Primates > Hominidae > Pongo > Pongo abelii. Next base: position 89,228,424 of record NC_071985.2, on the reverse strand, counting down.
GCTGGAGTGCAGTGGCGCGATCTTGGCTCACTGCAACCTCCGCCTCCCGGGTTCAAGCAATTCTCCTGCCTCAGCTTCCCGAGTAGCTGGGACTACAGGCACCCACCACCACGCCCAGATACTTTTTGTATTTTTAGTAGAGACAAGGTTTCACCATATTGTCCAGGCTGGTCTTGAACTCCTGACCTTGTGATCCGCCTGCCTCGGCCTCCCAAAGTGCTGAGATTACAGGCGTGAGCCACCACACTTGGCCGAACACTCCAAATTCTTTATACACACATCAAGCCTTCTGAGATCAGGCCTACCTTCCCAACCTCATCTCCCATCACATCCGCTTTTTATTCTCTAATATTATCAGTTTGTTTATGGTTCACATACATCATGCAATTTGTTTCTCTATACCTTCTTCAGGCTCTTCTCTTTGCCTGAATGCCCCTCTCCCTTCTCTATTCCACACCCCCATCATCACTCTTTTTCAGATGGCTAACTCCTACTCATTCTTTAAGAGTCAGCTCAGATGCCATCTTCAAAATGCATTTTCTACACCCCCATGCTGAGATAAGTAGTCCTCTTCTGTGCTCTTATGGAACACTATGCATATCTCCTTTACACCGTTTATCACCATGTACTAACATTATTTGTGTATTTATTATCCCATTAGATCCTACTCAACTCATAGAGAGGGACTATGTCATATTCATCTTTATATCCCTAGTGCCTAGTAACGGACAGAGCCTCAAATATAGTAGGAGCAACCCACTGTTGAACTGAACTTAATCTCCAAGAGATCACCTCAAGCAATTCCAATTAAGAAACAAATTCACAAAAGTCCAAGAGAGGACCCCATTAAAAACAGATACAGGTAATTCAGTTACCATGCATATATTCTAACTAGCCATAGCCTCCTCTGCAATGTCCAGAACTACCCACACCATACCACACCACTCTACCCTACTCAACAATAAGACAGGTTGCTCTGTCCATTTTATACAAAAAGGAACTGAGGCTAGACTAGGAAACAGAATAAAATAATAAGCTTCTTTGGAAAAACAAAGCTGATAGAGAAAGTTGAAGAGTAAGTAGGAACTGGTCCTTTCTTCCTCAGATGAAAAACTAAAATGAAAGCACAGAGGAACTCATTCCCTTAAGAAAAGGTGAGGTACACTCTGGGATCACTTAACCCTATACCATGGGTTCTTATATGTAGACAGGAAATGTAATCCATATATAGTTTTGAGAGCCCAGATGCCCCCACTCAAAGCATGGGAAATAGCTATTCAACTATAGACTGGTATTCCTTGTCTCTTCCTCTCGATTCACCTGTTGCTGTCACTGGGTACAAATGAAGGTGCTAAAGGAAAATAAGTTCTTACTCATAGCAGGCAACATGAGAAAACTGAGCCTCCTCAGAGCCCCTGCAACTTCTCTTTGTTCCCTATCCCACCTGTTCCCTTGGGCCAGCTGTTGATTATGAGGCTCTCAGATAAAGCAGATGGGTAGGTTTCATATTAAACCAACCAGAAGAGCCGGTTGCTCCACAGTTCCCTAATTTAAAGTGTGCTTAAACCCCAGGAAATGAAGAAACACTGTCTCCACATACCCTCACAATGGAAAATAAGGCAAAATACAGGAAAGCACTGTGGTCCTAATTATGTATCAATGGATGTAATTCTATAAGCTTCAATCCCTTGAAGTTAACTCCCTACATTTGAGAGGAAACAAACACACTAGCCACCTTTAAGTCCTAGATCCCAGGCTGGATCATCAATGTACTAGGAATTATAATAGCTTTTAGGTCAGTGGTTCTCAACCAGGGGCAAATTTAACCCCTGGGGAATATGTGGCAATGTCTGGAGACATTTCTGATTATTATGCCTGGTGGGGAAGGGGACTGCAATCAGCATGTAATGAGTAGAAGCCAGGGATATTTAGAAACATCCTACAGGACAGGTGCAGTGGCTCACGTCTGTAATCCCTGCACTTTGAGAGGCCAAGGTGGGAGGAACACTTGAGCCCAGGAGTTTGAGATCAGCTTGGACAACATGGTGAAACCCCATCTCTACACAAAATATAAAAATTAGCCTGGCATGGTGGCATGCACCTGTGATCCCAGCTACTTGGGAGGCTAAGGTAGGAGAATTGCTTGAGCCTGGGAGGTCAAAGCTGCAGTGGGATGTGATAGCGCCACTGCAGTCCAGCCCAGGTGACAGAGTGAAACCCTGTCTCAAAAAAAAAAGAAACATCCTATAATGCACAGAACAGTCTGCCACAACAAAGAATCATCCAGCACAAAATGTCAATAATGCCAAGGATGAGAAACCCTATTCTAGGTGGAGCATGGTGAAGGGTCAAAAGAATGCATGTCACTTTCCACACTAGATCTAGAAAAAGCCATTTGGTCCCTCCAATCCAAACCCATCAAACAACATTCCAGAAGAAAAGAAAAGCCTGTCAGACATACACGTTCATTTAACTCCCAAGTCCAACTGCACTAAGGTGTTTCATGCCACTCCAACCTTGGGTCCTCTGTCACCTGCTGTTGCCATTCAGCTAAGGAACAGGTGGTAGTTCTACATCCACTTCTGCCCCATCCCAGGAGGTCTACTTTGACCTAGTTCAATCTGGAGTTCTGTGGGGATATTAGAAATGTAATCCTCTGCAAGACAGACACAAAGGATCCTGCTCGTAAGCCTCAGGGTCATCTTTAAAGTCTTGGAACTGGATGAGCAGCAAACTCTCCTTGTTAGGTCACTAATCAGACTTTTATTGCTTATTCAATGAAGCAAAACATAGAAATATGTAAGTTCCTCAAGGCCATGTCCTTGGGAGAAATATGAGGATACTGTCATGCAGGTTAAGAGGCAGCCCTCTCCACTTAATGCAACGCAGATAAGGGTTCCAAGAATCTATCTAACTTTAACATTAAAAGAATGTGATGAGGCCTGGCATGGTGGCTCACACTTGTAATCTCAACACTTTGGGAGACCAAGGCAGGAGGACTGCTTGAGCCCAGGAGTTTGAGACCAGCCTGAGCAACATGACACAACTCCATCTCTACAAACAATAAACAAAAATTAGCTGGGCATAGTGGGACATACCTGTGGTCCCAGCTACTCTGATCGCGCCACTGCACTCCAGCCTGGGGTACAGAGTGAGACCTTGCCTCAAAAAAAAAAAAAAAAAAAGTGATGAAAGTTCAGCTGATTAGTAAAATTAGAAAAGAAAACATGACCAATTTCCTCTAAAACCAAAATATACTCATATTTCTGTGGCAGCGAAGCAAGGGAGCTCAACTTAAAACATACAGAGATTCTAGATGACAGGTATCAGAATGGTGAGGAGAATGTAACCCTCTGAACAGAAGATTAGAACTAACTCAAGTCTTGGTATCTGAAACACTGCCAAATACCAAGAGACAGAACTCCAGCACACAGAAAGTCCTGATCTCACTGACTGGTCTGGTTGTATTTGAGATAGTAACACATGAATTCTCCCCTACAGTTTCCCAAGAATAATTGATTCTGAGGAATTGTATTTCCTGGAGTTTTGCTTTTTTCTTTAGAGAAGTCCAAGTCAGCCAAGGGCCAACAGTCTATAGGTATCTTCAGGATTTCCTCCTGATTGGTCCTTCTCTACTGTTTCTCCTTCCAAGCAAAGTCTGGTCTCATCCCAACCAGGAATATCTGTAGTTTTTGAGGTACTTGGCTCTCTCAGAAGCCCTTAGGGGAAAGCGACGTGAAAGAAATAAAAAAGAGTGCTGTCTTGAAATGAAAATGACAGTCATCTTTTCTGAACAGGGATGATATTTGTAATTTCATAGAATCAGAGATATCTGACTCTCTCAGAAGTCCTCAGAGGAAAAGTCATGCAGAAGAACTACAAAAAAAGTGGTATCTTGAAACTTGAAATGAAAACTACATAGAAAATCTTAAAGATGGTTAAGAGAACATTCTTGCTGGTGGGACTAGGAAATGTAATCAAATATCTGGAAGTCAGAATTACATAGTATGTTTTCAAAAGAAAGATGCCAGGAACCCCCCAACAGCTGGAAGAGAAAGTTAGAGGAAAAGTTTCCCATGGAAGGAAGGTGTCCCAGCAACCCTCCAAGGGCAACATTTAGTAGACAATGTACTAGAATACAGCCTTCCATATGTTAAAAAAAAAAAAGTTTCAGAGCTGACCAAGAAGACTAGACAATAACAAACCAAAGCTGGGGGATTGTCCCAAGACATCTAAATCTCCTTCTCTTTCACCTCCTATCTCCAATTAACTAAAGACAGTGATTACAAGAGATCTCATGCACTCGGATGAATGATAACTCATTTTCCCTGGCATTCTCCTCCTCATTAATGGACCCAACCTCAAAATAACTCCCATGCTATTTCCATTCCCTTCCATTGTTTTAAAACAATAAACAAGTTCCAGACTTACCTCCGCAAGAAACTTAATTTCCCAGGTCTCTTCCTAGCACAAGTTTCACAGCCAGCAGCAAAACAAAAACAAATAAGGAGGGGAAAATAATTAATTTTCAAGTTTTACTTTGAAACCTCAAAGGCCCATAGAATTAGACAATCTCGTTGCAAAAGTACACAGACAAGCCTAAAGCCATTTAGAGAACTCACCCCCAACAAGTCTCCAGGCTTCCCTAACTCTCTATTAGTCAATTTACAAAAACAATACCAACTCCAAGAATTTCCAGTCTCAATGGCTTGCGGCAAGACAGCTCCCAAATTTAAGAACTTCTGGGAAAACCAGTTACCCTCTGGCAGCTTCTCATCTTCCTCCACAATTCCTTATTCCTATTTTGTTACAATATTAATGTTAACTTTCATCTTTAGAAAAAACTGGGAGGAAAGTGGCTACAGCAGACCAGCACTATCCTCCAAATTCTACCTTTGGCCCTTTCCCGTAACTAGCACACAATGAGAACAAAGTATCTAATGGCGCAGCATCCACTCATACATCTATGTTTCACCAGGGAAAGTTTTTCTATATACAGTATCCATGTTACCCCCTCCCTTCTAGACTTAAACAGCAAAAGGGTCTGGAAACTACAGCACTCATTTAATTAACCTGTCTAGATGCCACTCTATCTTTTCTGTTTCCCTCCTCAGACTTCCAGAGCCTCCACCTTAGCATATAGGGTTCCAATATAGCCATGTCTGCTCCCCGACTCTTGTATTGCTAATGCTAAAAACTAGAAAAGTCCTTTGCTCCTCCACACTTGGGCAACACCGGCTTCCCCATTTTCCCAAGCAGGAAAAACAAGGGAACAGTAAGCTAGGGAGTCTTTTGGAAAACAAACCCAGTTGAATTCTCATCCAACCCCAATTCTGCAAACCCACATGACCATTCCCTTCTGCCCTTCCCACCCTCTTAAAAGCTAAGGGCCTGGCAATTAGAATTGGCTGCAACTGATGCTGCTTAACTCTGTTCTCTCCTCCTCTCCACCGGGGAAAGGGAAACCCCCGAACCTCTATCACCCGTGCAGCTCCACTGTCCTATCTCCCATTCCACTCCCCTTCCTCCCAAACTTTCTTCCTCCCAGTCTCTCACTTTCTCCATTACCTCCTCCCACCGACACTCTCTCCATTCCCCAAGCCTCCGTTCTCTCCTTTTCCACCCAAATTCTCCCCTAGGCCCTTCCCCCTCCCACCTTGAATTTAACACTTTCGAAGTCCCCCAGAAACGTCTTAACTCCAATTCTGACCTTTCCCCACCTCCTCGCAACACCCCTCATCAGAGTCCAGTCCTCCCTCCAACCACATGCCACAGCCCCCTTCCCCTTCACACCCTCAGCCTCTCCCTCCTGCTCCTACCCCCTTCAATACGAGCGGATCGCAGCCCCACTCCCCACCTCGGCCTCTCTAATACCCCTGGCTGGGCCCAGTCTCAGCCCTTGTTTACGCCCCTCCCCATGCCCTCACTCCTCCGTCTCGACCCCTGCCCTCTCCCGCAGTTGCCATCTCCCCTGCACGCCCCCCTCGGCAGCTCCCCTCCCCCACCTCTCAGCGTCCCGTCACCTCCCTCTCTTGAGGTTCTCAGGCTGGACGTCGCCACCGCCTCCCCCTCCACTTTCCTTCCCCAAGCCCTTTGCGGCCCCGCCCGGCCCCGCCCCGTCCCGCTCGACTCCCTCTCCCCACTCCGGCCGCCCCTCCGCCTCACTCTCGGCTCAGGCTCGGCGCCGCCATGTTGGATCCATCCGCGCCGCTCTCCCGGGCCTGCCTCACGGCGCCGCATCCGGGCTCCAGCAGCAGCCGCCGCCGCCGCCGCCGCCGCCGCGGGCGTGGGGGAGGGGATAGGCGGGCGGGGGTGGCTGCATCCTGAACGGCGCCTCCCGGAACCCGGCCGGTTAGTGGCGGCTTCGAGGCCATAGTGAGACATGAGCCGGAGTAGCCATAGTAAGTGAGGGCAGCCTGGCAGCGGCATTAAGTGGGGAGTGGATAGCTTCACTTCGGGAGGAGAGCTAGAGATTGGCAGCCATCTTGCTTTGGGGCAAGCTGGCAACGCCGGTTTTTCTTGACGGCTGCTTAGGGCGGTAATAAGGAATCGGAGAGGATAGCATTCTTGAATGGGAAACATTGGTGGCGCCACAGCTGGCTGGTGGCGACTTCAAGACCCACTGAAAGGCTGGGATTAGCAGCCATGACTCATAAGGGCGGAATACCACAGGGATCGGTTTGTCTGGCGAACTTGAGTGAAGGGTCAAGATCTGGATTTCACCTTTCCTCTGAGCTTCCTGATAACCCGGACGTTCCGTAAACCCGGATCCGGAGCCGAAAGCGCTGCCCAGATCCCGTCTCGGAATTCATTCGTTCAGCATTTACCTTTTGAACGCCGGTTTCCTGTAGGAAGTGTCGCCTAGCTGATCCGCGTAGGGCTGTTGGGAATTGGGGGTGGGGAGGATGGTGCGGGTACATTCTGGAGCTGCCAACAGCCTGGTGTGGCTAAAGAAAGAGGTAATAGATAGGGGAAGACCAGATTATGCGAAGCCTTGTAAATTAATTGAATTTTATCCTTAAGGCAATGAAAAGTCTTTGAAGAATCTCAGCAGAGGTGTGAACAATTTTATTTGCATTTTAGATCGCTGCGTGCAGTGTGAAGGATGAATTGAGGGGACAAAGTGAGAATCAAGGAGAGCAGTTGTGAGGCTCTTTTCCAGGCAAGGATGATGATGGTCTGCCTGTGGAAGGGAGAGTGCGGATGGGGAGATACAGATTGGTTTAAGAGGTACGAATGTTGTGACTTGGACAACTGGGGAATAATGATACCATTTTCTTTCTCGTTTAGTGGGGAGATAATGAGTTTTAGGTGCCCCTGGGATATTAGCTAATGTGGGTTGGGAACCCAAAAGAAAGGTTTGAGGTGTGTGTGCGTGTGCATATAGATAGCTGTTGAAGCCATGAAGTGGGCTAGAGAGGATACCTGCATTTGCGGGATAGGATGAGGGAAGCCGAAAAGAGAACACTGAGAAGGGGCAAACCGAAAGGAAAGAAGAAAACCATAGAGAACTATCAAGGAAACTGGTTAAAGCGTTTAGTGTAACAGAGATAAAGTAAAATGCTAACTAAAATATACCCATCAGGGCCGGGCATGGTGGCTCACACCTGTAATCTTAGCTTTGGGAGGCCGAGGCGGGTGGATCACTTGAGGCCAGGAGTTCAAGACCAGCCTGACCAACATGGTGAAACCCTGTCTCTACTAAAAATACAAAAAAAAAAATTAGATGGGTGTGGTTGCACATGCCTGTAATCCCAGCTACTTGGGAGGCTGAAGCATGAGAATTGCTTGAACCCAGGAGGCAGAGGTTGCAGTGAGCCGAGATCGCGCCACTGCATTCCAGCCTGGGCACCAGAGCAAGACCCTGTCTCAAAAAAAATAAAATAAATAGGCCGGGTGCTGTGGCTCATGCCTGTAATCCCAGCACTTTGGGAGGCCATGGCGGGCAGATCACTTGAGGTCAAGAGCTGGAGACCAGCCTGGTCAACATGGTAAAACCCTGTCTCTACTAAAAATACAAAAATCAGCCAGGCATGGCAGTGCGCGCCTGTAGTCCCAGCTACTGGGGAGGCTGAGGCACAAGAATCGCTTGAACCCAGGAGGCAGAGGTTGCAGTGAGCTGAGATCGTGCCCCTGCACTCCAGCCTGGGTGACAGAGTGAGACTGTCTCCAAAAAAATAAAATAAAATAAATAAAATGTATCTATCAGGTATTGCAACAAGGGCCAGGCACAGTGGCTCACACCTGTAATCCCAGCACTTTGGGAAGCCTAGGCAGGTGAATCAGTTGAGACCAGGAGTTGGAGACCAGTGTGGCCAACGTGGCAAGACCCCATCTTTACAAAAAATACAAAAATTAGCTGGGCATGGTGGTGCGCACCTGTGATCCCAGGTACTCCGGAGGCTGAAACAGGAGAATCACTTGAACCCAGGAGGCGGAGGTACAGTGAGCCGAAATTGCACAACTGCACTCCAGCGAGACTTTGTCCCCCCAAAAAAGATACTGCAACAAGGAGGTCATTTAGGAAATTTGGAGAAAGCTGTTTTGTAGTTATGGTGGATAGAAACCAGATTGCATTGAGAGGGCACAACGTATAAAGACGGTTTTTTCATGGTGTTGATGTAAAAAGGAGACTAGTGGTAGGGTGTTGCAGGAGGGAGAATTCCAAAGAAAAGGAAGAAGTTTTAGGTACCTGTGAGATAGCTAGATAGATATGTCCTAGTGGCATGTTTAATATACAGATCTAAAACTTAACAGAAAAATATAAGTGGAGAAAAAAAGCAAGCACAGAATAAATATGACACATTTACACATGCATTAAAAAATTATGAAGAGTGGGCCTAGGAGGGATAAGACTTACTCTTTTCATTTTACATCTATCTTTATTGCTTGAAATTATTTTATTATGCACATATTATTTTATAGAAAGCTACTTTTTTTTTTCTTTTTTGAGACAGAGTCTTGCTCTGTCACCCAGGCTGGAGTGCAGTGGCACATCTCAGCTCACTGCAACCTCTGATTCCCAGGTTCAAGCAATTCTCCTGCCTCAGCCTCTCGAGTAGCTGGGACTACTACAGGTGCACGCCACCATGCCTGGCTAATTTTTTGTATTTTTAGTAGAGACGAGGTTTCGTTATGTTGGCCAGGCTGGTCTCAAACTCCTGACCTCGTGATCCACTCGCCTCGGCCTCCTAAAGTGCTGGGATTACAGGCGTGAGCCATGGTGCCTGGCCAGAAAACTACTTTTTAGAAAGTCCTGTGATATATAGGCCAGAAATTCTGAAACATCAACATTTCAGTGGTAGTTGAAGCCATAGATTTGGATAAGCTCCCCAGAAAAGGGCAGAGGGCTAAGAAGAGTGCTCTCAGAAATTCCAACATTTAAGGCACAAGTAGAAAAAGAGCTTTTGGAGAATCTATGAAAAGGAACAGCGAGTGAAGAAGAAGAAAACCTGGGAGATAATTGTCACAGAATCAAAGGGAAGAGTATTTCAAGGGGGTGGATGTTGAAAGTGTCAGATGTCCCCAGAGAGGCAGCTAATAGGAAAGGTGCTCTTACCTCTGAACCTAGGTTTCTTGGAAGCTTGGCACAAGAGTCAAATCCAGATCTTGAACCTTTCCCCAAGTATCACTGGGCAGTACAACCCCCAGGCTATTCTGCCCTTATGCATCATGGCTGCCAGTCCCAGTCTTTCGGTGAGTCTTCAAGTCAACACCAGCCAGTGCTGGCACCATCAATCTTACTACACTCAATAATGCTACCCTGGCTGTGTGTGGTGGCTCACACCTGTAATCCCAATACTTTGGCCAGGAGTTCAAGATCAGCCTGGGCAACATAGTGAGAGACCCCATCTCTACAAATTTTTTTGTTTTAATTAGCTAGGTATGCACTTGCCTGTAGTCCCAGCTATTTGGGAGGCTGAGGTGGGAGGATCACCTGAGACTGAGGAGTTTGAGGTTGCAGTGAGCCCTGATGGCACCATTGCACTCCAACCTGAGTGACATAGCGAGACCCTGTTTCAAAAAAAAAAAAAAGAAGAAGAAGAATGCTACCCTCTCCCAGTCCTTACTATGGCCCTGAAGCTGCCATCAACAAAAACCTGTTTTTCTAGAAATGGTAAAATTAAGGAATTGAAAGTGGGAGTATTCGTTGGAGTTGGAGGTCAGGAACTAACTGTATTTTTCATAGGTTTTTCTGAAACCTCCCAGGATGATAGTAAGGGTTGGCACAAAAAGAGGTTAATAGGTGCTGAAGGCTGGGTTTGGAGGATCACTTGAGCCCAGGAGTTTGAGGCTGCAGTGAGCTATGATTATGCCACTGCACTCCAAAAAGAAAAAGAAAAAAAAAGGTGCTAAAGGGCAGTAAAGCCAGATGGCATAAGCTTCAAAGGGAGAAGAATTTTTGCAAGAGGATGGAAGCACAGTGGTCTAAAAGTAGCAGTGGGTAGCAAAGAGAAAGCTGATACCTTGCCACCCCTTCCTACAGGAGCAAGAATAAACGGCCTGTAGAAGGTTGAAGGGAAAAGGTGTTCATTAATTGGGAAAAGTAAAAAATTTCTACCTCACCTCTGACCATTTTTTCCTCTATACCCACTGGAACACTTTTCTTTTGTAAACAGTCTCCCTTATGTATTCATTGTCTTCGCAGATTGCTCCTTAGCTTTTCCTAGAGGAATAGCCATCAGGACAGAGGTAGCTGTGATGTGTGGAATGCAGATGTAATCCACATAAGCCCGCAAAAAAGGCAGACACAGGCACTACTTCTTAAAGGAGAATAATATTCTCCCTCCGTATCCATATTCTGAAGTGGTTTGACACCTAGTAGTCTTGGCACCATGATGGTAATTCCTTTGCATGAACCCACCTCTCCTCTCCAAACCTAACCCAATTCCATTCAGAGGATTAGAGAAAGCTGAGGATTGCCTTTTCTAGTTATAGTATGATGTCCAGTCTGCTCATTGCAGCCAATGGGGAAAAGAACAGATCACTTTCTTCACTGAGAATGGAAAGCTTAGCCAGGCACGGTGGCTTTTGCCTGTAATCCCAGCACTTTGGGAGGCCGAGGCAGGAGGATCACTTGAGGTCAGGAGTTCGAGACCAGCCTGGCCAACATCTACTAAAAAATACACAAATTAGCTGGGTGTGGTGGCATGCACTTGTAATCCCAGCTACTCGGGAGGCTGAGGCAGGAGAATTGCTTGAACCTGAGAGGTGGAGGTTGCAGTAAGCCGAGATCACGCCACTGTACTCCAGCCTGGGCAACAGAATTGAACTCTGTCTCCAAAAAAAAGAATGGAAAGGTGAAGGAAGGGCTGAGATTTGCCTTCATTAGGCCTTCTGAAGTAATCTCTCTTCCCCTGCAGGACTCACAGAACTCAGTTCTTTTCCCTGGGGCCAGACTTCAATGACCAAATTTTCCAAATTCCAAACATTGGGACAGTTGCCTGGCCAGCTGTTCCTAAACTAGTCAGTTTATTTGGAGGGATATTTTCTGCTTGGGGAGCCCTGGAAGTTCACTCTTTCAACATGAAGTCCTAAGATCATAATGCCAACAAAGAGAGCTGTGCAGATTTCCTGAGCTAAGCCAAAGGGACCTCCTGTGTAGAGATGGGCACCCTCATGTCCATCACTGAGAAAAAAATATTTCAAACAATTTAGAGTTTTTTGTTAGCTATAGCTAGACTGCTGTTCCTCCTTAGCTTAAACTATACATCATCTGTACAGTTAAAACAAAAACTTCATCTCTTGCCTTATGAACCACCCTCCCCTTGATTCAACTAAAAACTTGGGGGAACTTCCTCTGAGAAGATTGAGAACCCTGTGTAGAACTCTCTTCCTTTACATTAGTTCCTATCCCTTCCTCGGCTGAGAAAACATCCCTCCAGCTTTCAAAGACTGGCCCCTTCAGCTCTATCCTGATGACCATCCTTTTCTACTTATCAAAACACTACTCCCACAGTTACCTCTTCCTTCACTGGAATCTGTAACCTGGAACCCTTCAGCTATCTCTCCACAGGCTCACATTTCCACTGTGTCCTTAACTGTAGTTTTCAACTCCCTGTAATTCACAGTAATTAGAAAGGCCTTTTTACTATCCTTAGATAAATCTCTTTGTAACTTCCATTTATTGGTTCTGTTTTTTCTCTCTGGGTCAATACATCATAGCCACATGTCCCTACTAAATATTTTTTTACAAGTCAGTGGTAGTACCAGTTTAGAGTAAAGCAGATCTGTTCTCTTTCTTGATGTGAATACTCTATTAAGGCTGCTTGTCCTAGTCCATGTTCCTTCCCAGGTCTGCCAGATTAATCTTTTCAAACCAGATATTCCCTTAAGAAGTCTATATCTTGCTAGCACTAGCCCCTTGTCACAAGTATCCTCTTGACTCTTCCAGGGCCACTCGGATCCCTGTGTCCCTACCAGGGCTTTACTCTTCTGCTTTACCCTGCAGGGCCTTGCTGACCTGATGATCTGCTCTATTCTTGGTTTCCTATTAACTCTAAGCTGCCCCAGTTACTCATTTTCATCCAGGCATTATACTACTGGCTCCTCCTAATTTCAGTTCAGCTTGGAACCTAGCTCTAAGTCCTTAACTAGAATTCTGGCTTCTATGGCTCCTGAATAAAAGAGTAGGGACCTCGGCCACGCATGGTGGCTCATGCCTGCTGTCTCAGCACTTTAAGAGGCTGAGGCGGGTGGATTGCTTGAGTCCAGGAGTTCAAGACCATCCTAGGTAACGTGGCCAAACCCTGTCTCTACAGAAAAAAATACAAAAATTAGGCATGGTAGCATGTGCTTGTAGTTCCAGCTACTCAGGAGGCTGAGGTGGAAGGATCACTTGAGCCTGGAAAGCGAGGTTGCAGTGAGCCAAGATCGCACCACTGCACTCCAGCCTGGGTGACAGAGCCAGACCCTGCTGCCTCAAAAAAAAGAAAAAGAAAAAGAAAAAAGGAGTAGGGACCACAATCAGTTGCTGAATCCTAATGATCTGCTGTTCAAGTCGCCTCAACCTGTTCCCTTTTCTTCATTCCCCAGCTCTGACCCTCACTAATATGACAGGCAAGTTCCTTAACTTCTCTAAACTTGTTTTTTTATCTGTGAAAGAAATATAACATCCACCTTACAGATCATTGTTTTAATGATTATATTAAATGATGTATAGAAAGTGTTGCACAGGGCCTAGTGCTCGATAAATGTTACCTAATATTTATTATTGTATTATATATAACAAGTTTCACCAGGTTTCAGAAATTCAGCAGGCTCTTTATCAATGACTCTCTGCTGCCCCCATGGGGATGACTTTTTCCAAGTCATTGGTTATTCCAAAGACCGTAACATAAAACAACCCTGTCTCACCAATCCCACCAGTTAATTAGAGAATTAACCAATTTTTCTTTGGGTGGTTGTTCAATTAAGTAAAAATGCTCTTATATTCCAGACCATTCTTTTTCAAATAACATAACAGGCTGGGCGTGGTGGTTCATGCCTATAATTGCAGCACTTTGGGAGGCCAAGGCAGGTGGATCTCTTGAGGTCAGGAGTTCGAGACCAGCCTGGCCAACGTGGTGAAACCCTGTCTCTACTAAAAACACAAAAATTAGCTGGGCATGGTGGCAGGCGCCTGTAATCCCAGCTACTCCAGAGGCTGAGGTGGGAGAATCACTTGAACCCGGGAGGCAGAAGTTGCAGTGAGCCGAGATCATGACACTTGCACTCCAGCCTGGGCGACAGAGTGAGACACTGTCTCCAGAAAAAAAAAAAAAAGATACACCGCATCTATGATCTTCTCCTGATCTGTTAATCTAGTAACACTGACAAGAAAGGAAACTTATTCAGTCATTTATTTTTATTTTATTTTATTTTATTTTTTTATTATTTTTTTTCCAAGACAGAGTCTCACTGTGTCGCCCAGGCTGGAGTGCAGTGGCGCAATCTCGGCTCACTGCAAGCTCCACCTCCTGGGTTCACGCCATTCTCCTGCCTCAGCCTCCCGAGTAGCTGGGACTACAGGTGCCCACCACCACGCCCGGCTAATTTTTTTGTATTTTTAGTAGAGATGGGGTTTCACCGTGTTAGCCAGGATGATCTCAATCTCCTGACCTCGTGATCGTCCCGCCTCGGCTTCCCAAAGTGCTGGGATTACAAGCTTGAGCCACTGTGCCCAGCCATCAGTCATTTATTTAATAGATATATATTAAGCATTTACTAATGTTAGGTATTGTGATAGACATGTAGGATAGGATACACAGTGGAGAACAAAGCAGAGGGTGCATGTCTTCATGGAGCTTACCATTTACATGAGTAGACAGATATTAAGGAATAAAATAACAAATACATAATTCTAAATTGAAATAGGTGCTATGAAGGAAAATAACTGAATGCTATGTCAAAAACCAGGGAAAGCCTCCCTTTGAGGAGGTAACATATAATAGAAGCCAAAAGACATGAAGGAAGGGCCTGGTGCAATGGCTCACACCTGTAATACCAGCATATTGGGAGGCTGAGGCAAATTTGATACCAGCCTAGGCAAGATGGTGAGACCCCTGTCTCTACAAAAATAATTAAAAATTGGCTGGGCTCACGTGGTGGCTCATGCCTGTAATCCCAGCACTTTGGGAGGCCGAGGCTTGTGGATTACGAGGTCAGGTGTTCAAGACCAGCCTGACCAACATGGTGAAACTCCATCTCTACTAAAAATACAAAAATTAGCCAGGCATGGTGGCGCACGCCTGTAATCCTAGCTACTCCGGAGGCTAAGGCAGGAGAATTGCTTGAACCTGGGAGGCGGAGGTTGCAGTGAGCAGAGATCGTGCCACTGCACTCCAGCCTGGGCGACAGAGGGAGACTGTCTCAAAAAAAAAATTAAAAATTAAAAATTAGCTGAGTGTGATGTCATGTGCCTGTAGCCCCAGCTACTCGGCAGGCTGAGGTAGGAGGATTGTTTGAGCCCAGGAGTTCAAGGCTGTAAAGAGCCGTGATTACACTACTGCACTGCCCTCCAGTCTGAGTAACAGAGCAAGACCATGTCTGTCTTTAAAAAAAGAAGAAGAGGAGGAGGAGGAGAAGGAAGAAGAAAGAAGAAGAAGACGAAGACATGAAGGAGACATCCGTTTTGTGGAGAATGGGGAGGAATGTCCTAGGCTGAGAAAGGATACCTGCAAAAGACCTGGAAGAAGAGCTGACAACTGGGACTGAATCATATCCTGATGAAACATTGCAGGCTTCTGGTGATCACTGCTTTTTCATCTCACTGTTCATAAATTACTCCTTTTAAAAAATAATAATAATAATGTGGCCAGGTGTGGTGGCTCACGCCTGTAATCCCAGCCTTTGGGAGGCCAAGGCGGGTGGATCACAAGGTCAGGAGTTCGAGACCAGCCTGACCAACATTGTGAAACCCCGTCTCTACTAAAAATACAAGAATTAGCCGGGTGTGGTGGCACGTGCCTGTAATCCTAGCTACTCAGGAGGCTGAGGCAGGAGAATCGTTTGAACTCGGGAGGCGGAGGTTGCAGTGAGCTGAGATTGTGCCACCGCACTACAGCCTGGGTGATAGAGGGAGACTCCGTCTCAAAAAAAAATTTTTTTTTTAATAAATAACAATAGGCTGGGCGTGGTGGCTAACGCCTGTAACCCCAGCACTTTGGGAGGCCGAGGCAGGCAGATCACGAGGTCAGGAGATCGAGACCATCCTGGCTAACAAGGTGAAACCCCATCTCTACTAAAAACACAAAAATTAGCGGGGTGTGGTGGCGAGTGCCTGTAGTCCCAGCTACTCAGGAGGCTGAGGCAGGAGAATGGTATGAACCCAGGAGGCAGAGCTTGCAGTGAGCCGAGATCGCGCAACTGCACTCCAGCCTGGGCAACAGAGCAAGACTCTGTCTCAAAAATAAATAAATTAAATAAATAAATAAATAAACAATAATAAGGTTATCAAAAGGTTGAAAGTAAAAGTATAGGAAAAGATAAGCTATGCAACATAAACCAAAAGAAGCTTATATTAAAATCAGACACAGTTGACTTGAAGGCAAAAAGCATTACTAGAAATAAGGACATTTTATACCAATAAGTTTAATTCACCAGGAAGTTAAATTATTTATTTATTTATTTGTTTATTTATATTAGACAAACAGCTTTTTTTGAAAGACGGGGGACAGCCGAGTCCCCCTGACCCTGCGGTCCTGGCAACGTCGGTCTCAGGCGTGGGAGGACCAGTGTCCTGTGGTGAGAAAAATAGGGTTGGGGTCTGCAGCCGGGGTCTGGAGTCAGGGGTCAGACCACGCGAGCGGCCGCACCCTGGGGGAGGCCGCGGCGCCTGTCGGGGCCTGGGTTTCACTGCCACACATGGGGCAGCGCGGTGAGCTGAGGCCCGCGGAGGCTCTGGGCGCCAAATCTCACCCGCAACCACGGCCAAAACCGGGGGTGATTTTCAACCAACGCCAGAAAACATTTCTAAATTTGTATGTACTTAACAAAACCTCAAATAATATACAGCACCGAGCTACAAGTTCACAATCATTGTAGGAGATTTAGCACACCTCTCTCAATTAATAGAGTATACTTCTTTCAGAACTGATAGAAAAAGTCAGTAAGGGCCAGGTGCAGTAGCTGATGCCTGTAATCTCAGCACTTTGGGAGGCTGAGATGGGAGGATTGCATGAGACCGGAGTTCAAGACCAGCCTGGGCAGCATAGGGAAACCCCCATTTCTACAAAAAAAAAAAAAAAAAAAAAAAAAAATTAGGGCCGGGCGCGGTGGCTCACGCCTGTAATTCCCAACACTTTGGGAGGCCGGGGCTGGCAGATCACCTGAGTTCAGGAGTTCGAGACCAGCCTGGCCAACATGGTGAAACCCCGTCTCTACTAAAAGTACAAAAATTAGCTGGGCGTGGTGGCAGGCACCTGTAATCCCAGCTACTCAGGAGGCTGAGGCAGGAGAATAGCTTAAACCCAAGAGGCGGAGGTTGCAGTAAGCCAAGATCACGCCACTGCTCTCTAGCATGGGTGACAAGAGCAAGACTCCGTCTCAAAAAAAAAAAAAAAAAAAAATGCTGAGCGTGGCGGTGCATGCCTGTAGTCCCAGCTACCCAGGAGGCTGAGGTGGGACAATTACATGACCCCAGGAGGTTGAGGCTGCAGTGAACTATGATGGCACCACTGTACTTCAACCTGAGAGACAAAATGAGACCATCTCTTTCTCTAAAAAAAAAAAAAAAAAAAAAAAAGACAGAGAAAGAATAAGAAAAAATCAGCAAGGATATAGAAAATTTAAATAACACGAGCAGCAAATTTGATTCAACAAGCGTATAGAGTCCACTATACCCAACGACTTCAAATTACAAATTATTTTCAAGCACATTTGGAACATTTAAGAAACTGACCAGATTGTTCTATAAAGCAAGTTTCAACAAATTTCAAAGGCTTCAAATGATACAAAGTATGTTTCTTGCCTACATTACAGTGAGGCTAGAATCAGTAACAAAAAGGTAACTGGGAAGTCCCTATGTTTACAAGTTAAATACAGCCGGGCACAATGACATATGCCTGCAGTCCCAGCTACTTGGAGGCCAGAGGATCCCTTGATTCCAGGAGTTTAAGACTGTAGTGTGCTGAATACATTTTTAAATGACCCACAAAATAAATCACAATTGGAGTTAGAAAATATTTTGACCTGAGTGATAATTTAAAATGTCACAAAGCAGGCCGGGCACCATGGCTCAAACCTTTAATCCCAGCACTTTGGGAGACTGAGGCAGGTGGATTGCTTGAGGTCAGGAGTTGGAGACTAGCCTGCCCAAATGGTGAAACCCTGTCTCTACTAAAAATACAAAAACTTAGCCGGGAGTGGTGGTGGGCACCTGTAGTCCCAGCTACTCGGGAGGCTGAGGCGAGATAGTCGCTTGAACCTGGGAGGTGGAAGTTTCAGTGAGCCGAGCTTGCTCCACTGCACTCTAGCCTGGGTGACAGAGCGAGATTCTGTCTTAAAAAAAAAAGAAAGAAAGAAAGAAAAAAGGGCTGGGCGCGGTGGCTCATGCCTGTTAATCCCAGCACTTTGGGAGGCCAAGGTGGGCAGATCACAAGGTCAGGAGTTTGAGACCAGCCTGACCAACATGGTGAAACGCTGTCTCTGCTAAAAATACAAAAATTAGCCGGGTATGTTGGCGCGTGCCTGTAATCCCAGCTGCTCGGGAGGCTGGGGCAGGAGAATCGCTTGAACCCAGGAGGCAGAGGTTGCAGTGAGCGAAGGTCACGCCACTGCACTCCAGCTTGGGTGACAGAGTGCGACTCTGTCTCAAAAAAAAAAAAAAGAAAAAAGAAAAAAATGTGCTCAGAGGAAAATATATAGTCTTAAGAGCACATAAGAAAAAAGAGCCTAGATGTGGTAGCTTACACTTGTAATCTCAGTGCTTTGGAAGGCCAAGGAAGAAGGATTGCTTGAGGCCAGGAGTTTGAGACCAGCCTGGCCCACATAGGGAGACCCCTGTCTCTTTTAAAATAAGTAAGTAAATAAATAAAAAAAAATTTTAGGATGAAAGAAAAGCTGAGAATTTGTGAGTTCTGCATCCATCTCAAGAACCTAGAACAGTAAATTAAACTGAAAGGATTTAGAAGATTGGAAATGTATACATACAGATATCTGGAAGAATATATACCTAAAATGATAGTGGCTTTTTAAAATCTCTTGGGGTGGTATTTTTGGGTTAATTTTATTTTTCTCTATTGTTCAAATAAGCTAAAACAAATAATAAAGCCATTGTAATTTTTGGGGGTAAAAACACAGAATTTTTTTTTTTTCTAGACTGAGTCTCACTGTGTCACCCACGCTGGAGTACAGTGGCACAATCTCAGCTCACTGCAACCTCTGCCTCCCAGATTCAAATGATTCTCCTGCCTCAGCCTCCCGAGTAGCTGGGACTACTGGCACCTGCCACCACACCCGGCTAATTTTTGTATTTTCAGTAGAGACCGGGTTTTACCATGTTGGCCAGGCTGGTCTCGAACTCCAGACCTCAAGTGATCTGTCTGCCTTGGCCTCCCAATGTGCTGGGATTACAGGCATAAGCCACCGCACCAGGCCTGAGGAAAATTTTTAAAAAATAATCGAGATTGTTATGGTGACACCACCACCAGAAGCTACAAGCAAAATACTGATAACCTCATATGTGAAAATTTTTCACATTGTTTAAAATAGTATGAACAAAAGAAAAGACAAATAACAAACTGGGAAAAATATTTACAACTCATCACAAATGGCTAATCTTTTTAATATTAATATTTAAAAAAATACAAATCAGGTCAGGCACAATGGCTCATGCCTGTAATCCCAGTACTTTGGGAGGCTGAGGTGAGAGGATCACCTGAAGTCAGGAATTTAAAACCAGCCTGGCCAACATGGAGAAACCTGTCTACATTAAAAATACAAAAAGTAGCCGGACGTGGTGTGGGCACCTGTAATCCCAACTACTCGGGAGGCTGAGGCAGGAGAATCGCTTGAACCCGGGAGATGGAGGTTGCAGTGAGCTGAGATCGCACCACTGCACTCCAGCCTGGGCGACAGAGCAAGAATCTGTCTAAAAAAAAAAAAGGCTGGGCATGGTGGCTCACACCTGTGATCCCAGCACTTTGGGAGGCCGAGGCAGGTGGATCACGAGGTCAAGAGATGGAGACCATCCTGGCCAACATAGTGAAACCCTGTCTCTACTGAAAATACAAAAATTAGCTGGGTGTGGTGGCAGGCACCTGTAGTCCCAGCTACTCAGGAGGCTGAGGCAGGAGAATCGCTTGAACCCGGGAGGTGGAGGTTGCAGTAAGCTGAGATTGTGCCACTGTACTCCAGCCTGGGCAACAGAGCGAGACTCCATCTCAAAAAAAAGAAAAAGAAAAAAACATGGCATGGTGGCTTACGCCTGTAACACGCCCAAATCCCAGCACTTTGGAGGCCAAGGCGGGTGGATCACCTGAGGTTGGGAATTCGAGACCAGCCTGACCAACATGGAGAAACCCTGTCACTGCTAAAAATACAAAATTAACTGGGCGTGGTGGTGCATGCCTGTAATCCCAGCTACTCAGTAGGTTGAGGCAGGAGAATCGCTTGAACCCGGGAGGCGGAGGTTGCGGTGAGCTGAGATCGCGCCATTGCACTCCAGCCTGGGCAACGAGTGAAACTCCGTCTCAAAAAAAAAAAAAAAAAAAAAAGCAAATCAGTAAGAAAAATGAATAATAGGCTGGACGCAGCGACTCACGCCTGTAATCCCAGCACTTTGGGAGGTGGAGGCGGGCGGATCACAAGGTCAGGAGATCAAGACTATCCTGGTTAACATGGTGAAACCCTGTCACTACTAAAAGTACAAAAAATTAGCCGGGCATGGTGGTGGGCGCCTGTAGTCCCAGCTACTCAGGAGGCTGAGGCAGGAGAATGGCGTGAACCCAGGAGGTGGAGCTTGCTGTGAGCCGAGATCGCGCCACTGCACTCCAGCCTGGGCAACAGTGCAAGACTCTGTCTCAAAAAAAAAAAAAAAGAAAAAGAAAAAGAAAAGAAAAGAAATTTTGAATAATAATTTAAAAGGGGGAAAGGAGGTAAGACTTTACAGAACAGAGCTGGGTGTAGCATGCACTTGTATGTAGCTGCTTGAGAGGCTGGGTCCCTTTGTGCCAAGGAGTTCGAGACCAGCCTGGGCAACATAAGGAGATTCCATCTCTAAAATAAATGAATAATAATGAAATATTGTACAGAACAGGAAATACGGATGGATACTAAACATCTGAAAAGATAGTAGGCCAGGTGCAGTGGCTCATGCCTATAATCTCAGCACTTTGGGAGGCTGAGGTGGGCAGATTGCTTGAGCTCAGGAGTTCGAGACCAGCCTGGGCAACATGGCATGAAACTCCATCTCTACAAAAATATACAAAAATTAGGCCAGGCGCGGTGGCTCACGCCTGTAATCCCAGCACTTTGGGAGGCCGAGGCAGGTATGAGGTCAGGAGATCGAGACCATCCTGGCGAACACAGTGAAACCCCGTCTCTACTAAAAATACAAAAAATTAGTTGGGCGTGGTGGCGGGCGCCTGTAGTCCCAGCTACTCGGGAGGCTGAGGCAGGAGAATGGCGTGAACCTGGGAGGCGGAGCTTGCAGTGAGCCGAGATCGCGCCACTGCACTCCAGCCTGGGCCACAGACTGAGACTCTGTCTCCAAAAAAAAAATATATATATATATACAAAAATTAGCTGAGCATGGTGGCATGTGCCTGCTGTAGTCCCAGCTACTCGGGAGGCCGAGGTGAAAGGATCACTTGAGCCCAGGAGGCAGAGGTTTCAGTGAACTGAGATTGCACCACTGCACTCCATCCTGGGTGACAAGAGCAAAACTCTGAAACATAGGTTTCACTGTATATTCTTTTGTCCTTTTTAAATTTGGGGCAGGTGCATGTATTATCTATTCAGAAGTAAATATTTTAAAACCAAATATATGTAAAAGTTTGTTCTCATTTTATCATATTTGTGCTTTCCCTGCTCTCTCCTTGCCTGCATGTTTAATGTATTTATCCTAAGAGTTCCAGTTCAAAGGCCATCAGCCATATCTGATTCTCTCAGGCATAGTTACTCAGACAGTACTTTGTTTATCTCCAGAATAGGGATTTCTTATTTTATGGTAATTGTCACCATATTAGTTTCTCCTACCCAAAGGGGAGGTAGAGATGAAGTCCCATTAATGGTTAAACGCAAAGTCTGTAGTTCCAAAATCCCTAAGGGTGATACCAATACCACAGAAGGTGCTGCGCATACCGCAGCCCATTCAAGGGAGGGGGTGGTTTAGAGTCCCTGCAGTTCTACTGTGCTTAATGCAGAACCACGAGGCTCTCCTTGTGTTTTCAGAAACAGGTTCATTATTGATCACTGTCTGCCATTTAGGGCCATCAATAGCCCCCTGCTACTGCTCCTAATCCCTCAGATCCCTGCTGCTAATTTTATATTGGCCTAGAGATGGTAGAAAGGTATATCAATTGGTTAAGTGTGTGACTTCTAGAGCCAGGCTGTGCTTGGATTGAATTCCAGGTCTACCATTTAATTGCTGTGTGATAGGGCTTTCTTTCATTCAACTTGTGCTTCAATTTCTTCACGTGTAAATGAGGATAATGAGAGAACCCACCCCAGGGTTATAACCAGAAATAAAGGAGCTGATGTTTGTAAAATGTTTAGGACAGTGCCAAACACATAATAAGCACCGTATAAACGTTAGCTTAACATTATAATTCTTTTTACCAAGTGATTCTAAGTGTGAACCCAGTTTCTCATAGCATAAGAGACCAAGCTATAATTTACCATAATTCTTTGTTGAAGTCTCCAGGATAATTAAAGGTAATAACAAAAGAGAATAACTTCCAAAACTGGCTATCCATCTACACTAATCTTCTATAACGTGGCTTCCTCCGTATAGCAGAGCCATCATTTCTTTCACCGTTCTGAGTTATTTTCCAGCATATTGGAGTCCAGACCAATGCCTTAAAGAACAGAGGAGCTGGGTGCGGTGGCTCACACCTGTAATCCCAGCACTTTGGGAGGCCGAGGCAGGCAGATCACGAGGTCAGGAAATCGAGACCATCCTGGCTAACACAGTGAAACCCCGTCTCTACTAAAAATACAAAAAATTAGCCGGGCGTGGTGGCAGGTGCCTGTAGTCCCAGCTACTCGGGAGGCTGAGGCAGGAGAATGGCGTGAACCCGGGAGGCAGAGGTTGCAGTGAGCCGAGATCATGCCACTGCACTCCAGCCTGGGCGACAGAGCGAGACTCCGTCTCACAAAAAAAAAAAAAAAAAAAAGAGAACAGAGGAAAAGCTTCCTCTTTTTTCCCTAATCCAAGATTTATTTCTCTAATCCAGTATTCACTTCTCTTTCTGTCCCAGGAGCTGCCTTTTCCCATGATGACAGACAGTGGGGCTTTCAACTACCTTCAGGGGTTCTCCGATGCACCCAACTGTCCTATTGCATTGCCTACATTTCCTAGAATTGAGCTATTTAATCAATCCTTTTCTATTCCTTTTTTTTTTTTTTTTTTGAGATAGAATGTTGCTCTGTTGCTGAGGCTGGAGTGCAGTAGTGCGATCTCACCTCACTAAAACCTCTGCCTCCTGGGTTCAAGCAATTCACCTGCCTCAGCCTCCAGAGTAGCCGGGACTACAGGCACACACCACCACACCCTGCTAATTTTTTGTATTTTAGTAGAGATGGGGTTTCACCATGTTGCCCAGGCTGATCTCAAACTCCTGAGCTCAGGCAATCCACCCGCCTCGGTCTCCCAAAGTGCTAGGATCACAGGCGTGAGCCACCACGCCTGGCTGAATTCCTTTTTATAACTATTTAAGGATAATTTCCATGAAGACAGGGAGTCCACCTGCCTATGCACTACTGTATTTCCAATGCCTGGAACATATTAGGAACTCCATAAACATTTGCTCATGAATGAGTTCTTCCTCTGAAAAACAGTGAGGCTCAGGCCTGCATACTCTTCCTTCATTTTTTTTTTTTTTTTTTTTTTGAGACGGAGTCTCGCTCTGTCGCCCAGGCTGGAGTGCAGTGGCGCTATCTCGGCTCACTGCAGGCTCCGCCCCCCGGGGTTCACGCCATTCTCCTGCCTCAGCCTCCCGAGTAGCTAGGACTACACACTTTTTTTTTTTTTTTTATTTAAGAGATGTAGTCTCTCTCTGTCGCCCAGCCTGGAGTGCAGTGGCGCGATCTCGGCTCACTGCAAGCTCCGCCTCCCGGGTTCACGTCATTCTCCTGCCTCAGCCTCCCAAGTAGCTGGGACTACAGGCGCCCACCACCACGCCCGGCTAATTTTTTTGTATTTTTAGTAGAGACAGAGTTTCACTATGTTAGCCAGGATGGTCTCGATCAGCTGACCTCGTGATCTGCCAGCCTTGGCCTCCCAAAGTGCTGGGATTACAGGCATGAGCCACCGCGCCCAGCCCCAGTCTTCTCAATTTTAGTTTCTTGTCTCATGTGAGCATTACTTAATAGTAAGTTAAATCCATAGTTTAAACCTTTCTCTAAAAGAGGCATGTCCTACTGAGATGCAACTATGCCTATAATAGAGGCAGGCCTATGTTTATAACAGAGACAGTGCTTTGTATTATCATACATTATTATGTGCTATGCTTTACTGAATGGTTTAATAAGGTGGTTTTCCGGCCCGGTGCAGTGGCTCAAGCCAGTAATCCCAGCACTTTGGGAGGCCGAGGCAGGCGAATCACCTGAGGTCAGGAGTTCGAGACCAGCCTGGACAATATGGTAAAACCCATCTCTACTAAAAATACAAAAATTAACTGAGTGTGGTGGCGGGCGACTGTAATCCCAGCTACCGGGTAGGCTGAGGCAGGAGAATTGCTTAAACGCAGGAGGCGGAGGTTGCAGTGAGCCGAGATTGAGCCATTGCACTCCAGGCTGGGCATCAAGAGTGAAACTCTGTCTCAAGGAAAAAAAATAAAAATTAAAAATAAGGTGGTTTTCCAAAACTATGAAACAAAAACAACATGCAGCTTTATAAAGACAGCTTTTCTGGTGCTTACTTTATGTATCAAGATACTCATTGATGTTAAAAATATTGATTGAACATTTAATCTGTGGCAGACGCTATATTAGGTTTTAGAAGCACAGCGTTGAACAAGATAGATACACAATCCCTACCCTGATTGAGCTTCCAGGCTATCAAGACAATTATACAATTAATAAAGTGTGATGAGTAGTTACCATAGAAGTATTCTCAGGGATAGATGTCTTCTGCCTGCACTTGAACAAGAGCAGCGCTATATTGATTATTTTTATAATTTGGTACTCCCGGTAAGATTTTGTTTGTAAACCTGGCTTCACTACCATGTAAAAGTTTGAATACTGCCATTTATTTATCTGAATTTCATCCTGACAGCCTATTATGTAAATGAATGGCCATTGCGTATATAGTTATAACTATATAAGCTTTTTTTTTTTTAAACTGAGACAGAGTCTCACTCTGTCACCCAGGCCGGAATGCAGTGGTTCAATCACGGCTCATTGCAGCCTTGACCTCCCAGGCTCAAGTCATCCTCCCATCTCAACTTCCCAAGTAGATGGGGACACAGGTGCACGCCACCACATCCAGCTAATTTTTAAACTTTTTGTGGAGATGGGGTCTCTCTGTTTTGCCCAAGCTGGTCTCGAACTTCTGCGCGCTCAAGAAATCCTCCTCCCTTAGTCTCCCAAAGTGCTGGGATTATAGGTGTGAGCCACCATGCCCAGCCTTATAAGCCTTATTATCCTCATTTTATAGTTGAGAAAATACAGTTACCAGAGTTAAAGAACAGAGTTAAAGTAACTCTTTTTTTTTTTTTTTGAGATGGAGTCTCGCTCTATCGCCCAGGCTGGAGTGCAGTGGCCTGATCTCGGCTCACTGCAAGCTCCGCCTCCTGGGTTCATGCCATTCTCCTGGCTCAGCCTCCCGGTAGCTGGGACTACAGGAGCCCGCCACCACACCCGGCTAATTTTTTGTATTTTTAGTAGAGACGGGGTTTCACCGTGTTAGCCAGGATGGTCTCGATCTCCTGACCTCATGATCCACCCGCCTCGGCCTCCCAAAGTGCTAGGATTACAGGCGTGAGCCACCGCGCCTCGCCGGCTAAAGTCTTACAACAATTAAATTGCAAAGCCTCATTCCAAAGCTCTGCTCTCTATATCACACCACAGTGCCCACACCCAAAGTGGAATAAATCTTATTTCCCCTAGAAGAGAGATCTCTAGTTAAGAAGTACAAAGCTTTGCCTTAGCCTTATCCAATATCCAATTTTTTTTTTATGAAAGAGATATATAGCATGCTAATAAAAAACAAAAAACACACCATCATCTCAAATCAACATGGAAAAAGCATTTGAAAAACTCCTTTATAAGGCTGGGCGCTGTGGCTCATGTCTGTAATCCTAGCACTTTGGGAGGCCGAGGCAGGCAGATCACCTGAGGTCAGGAGTTCAAGACCAGCCTGGCAGACAGGGTGAAACCCCGTCTCTACAAAAAACGCAAAAATTAGCTGAGCATGGTGGCCTGCGTCTGTGGTCCCAGTTACTGGGTGGCTGAGGCAGGAGAATCACTTGAACCCAGGAGGGGAGGCAGAGATTGCAGTGAGCCGAGATCACACCACTGCCCTCCAGCCTGGGTGACAGAGGGAGACTCCGTCTCAGAACAAAAATCAAAAAACAACTCCCTTTTGAGAAAAACCGTCAACGCCAGAAGGGAACTTCCTCAACCTGACAAGGGCATCTGTGAAAAATCTGCAGCTTAACCTCATATTTAATGGAGAAAGACAGCTGGGCGCGGTGGCTCACGCCTGTAATCCCAGCACTTTGGGAGGCCGAGGCGTGTGGATCACGAGGTCAGGAGTTCAAGACCAGCCTGGCCAACATGGTGAAAGCCCGTCTCTACTAAAAATACAAAAAATTAGCTGGGCGTGGTGGCGGGCGCCTGTAATCCCAGCTACTCCAGAGGCTGAGGCAGAGAATTGCTTAAAACCTGGAGGGGCGGAGCTTGCAGTGAGCTGAGATCGCGCCATTGCACTCCAGCCTGGGCGACAGAGCAACACTGTCGCAAAAAAAAAAAAAAAAAAAAAAGGAGAAAGACATTGATTTTCCCCCTAAAGGCAGAACGAGACAAGGATGACTGCTGGTAACACTCTCTTTTTTTTATTTTGAGACGGAGTCTCGCTCTGTCGCCCAGGCCGGAGTGCAGTGGCGCGATCTCGGCTCACTGCAAGCCCCGCCTCCTGGGTTCACGCCATTCTCCTGCCTCAGCCTCCTGAGTAGCTGGGACTACAGGCACCCGCCACCACACCCGACTAATTTTTTTGTATTTTTAGTAGAGACGGGGTTTCACCATGTTAGCCAGGATGGTCTCGATCTCCTGACCTTGTGATCTGCCTGCCTCGGCCTCCCAAAGTGCTGGGATTACAGGCGTGAGCCACCGCGCCCCGCCAACACTCTTACTCAGTATTGTACTGGAGGCTGAGCACGGTGGCTCACGCCTGTAATCTTAGCACTTTGGGAGGCCGAGCAGGGTGGATCACCTGAGGTCAGGAGCTCGAAGTCAGCCTGGCCAACATGGTGAAACTCCATCTCTACTAAAAGTACAAAATTAGCCGGGCGTGGTGCTGCGTGCCTGTAATCCCAGCTACCCGGATGGCTGAGGTAGGAGAATCGCTTGAACCCAGGAGGTGGAGGTTGCAGTGAGCCGAAATCATGTCACTGCACTCTAGTCTGGGTGACAGAGTGAGACTCTGTCTCAAAAACAAAACAAAACAAAACAAACAAACAAACAAAAAACTTACTGCCACAGGCTGGAATGATTCACTGAATAAACAGTGAAATAAACATAAATAAAATAATATATTTTTTAAAATTTTGGTCTTACTTTGACCCCCAGGCTGGAGTGAAGTGGTATAATCTTGGCTCATTTGCAATCTCGACCTCTGGGGTTCAAGAGATCCTCCTGCTTCAGCCCCCAAAATAGTTGGGACTATAGGTGCACACCACCACTCCGGCTAATTTTTGTATTTTTTGTACAGCTGGGGTTTTACGACGTTGCCTAAGCTTTTTCGAACTCCTGGGCTCAAGCCATCTGCCCACCCCGGCCTCCGAAAGTGCTGGGATTACCTGCGTGAGTCACCGCACCCGGCCAAACAAGATATTTAAATCTATAATTAACGTGTTTAGGTTTTATTTATTTTTTGAGACGGAGTCTTGTTCTTGTTGCCCAGGCTGGAGTGCAAAGGCAGGATCTCGGCTCATTGTAACCTCCGCCTCCCGGGTTCAAGCGATTCTCTCCTGCCTCAGCCTCCAAGTAGCCGGGACTACAAGCGTGCGCCACCATGCCTAGCTAATTTTGTATTGTTAGTAGAGACGGGTTTCACCAGTCAGGCTGGTCTGGAGCTCCTGACCTCAAGTGATCCACCTCCCTTGGCCTCCCAAGGTGCTGGGATTACAGGCTTGAGCCACCACGCCAGCCAAACAGGATATTTAAATTAAAGCCAAAAATTGCCGGCGTGGTGGCTCACGCCTGTAATCCCAGCACCTTGGGAGGCTGAGGCAGGCGGATCACCTGAGGTCGGGAGTTCAAGACCAACCTGGCCAACATGGCGAAACCCGGTCTCTACTAAAAATACAAAATCAGCCGGGCGTGGTAGCACATGCCTGTAATCCCAGCTACTCCGGACGCTGAGGCAGGAGAATCAATTGAACCCGGGAGGCGGAGGTTGCGGTGAGCCGAGATCATGCCATTGCACTCCAGCCTGGGCAACAAGAGTGAAACTCCATCTCAAAAAAAAAAAAAAAAAGCAAAAATTAATGTGTTTAGATTTTAAGACCAACTGGAGTTTATTTATTGTTTCTCCACAAGTAATCCCAGCACTTTGGGAGGCTGGGGCAGGAGGATCGCTTGAGCCTGGGAGATGGAAGATGCAGTAAGCTATGATCGTACCACTGTACTCCAGCCTGGGCAACAGAGCGAGACACTGTCTCAAAAAAAAAAAAGTCTAGGACTCAGTGAATGGCTAGACTAAGACACAAATCTTGCAGGGATTTGTCTTTTGATTCTGCATGGTTTCTAATCTTTATCAGGAGTTAAACATCCTTCTACAGGATAACTGCGTCTAGAGGCAGGACTATATATAAGCAAAGGAAAAATTCTTCGAAGAGGAAACACGAATCGCTTGTTTTAGGAAGGCAGTGCCTTGAAAAGCGCCTTGGGGTTGGGGGCTTGGGGCTGGGGGAGGGATAGCATTAGGAGAAATACCTAATGTAAATGACGAGTTGATGGGTGCAGCAAACCAACGTGGCACAAGTATACCTATGTATCAAACCTGCACGTTGTGCACACGTACTCTAGAACTTAAAGTATAATAAAAATAAATAAATAAGTAAAAATGCCTTCAGCAGCCTTAAGTTCTAAGAGCTTTCCAAGTTTGGGAAGGTGTCCGGGTTTTCTGCGATTACTTCTCTGAGCATGAACGGAAGTCACCCTTTGTGCCTTATGCGGTGATTTTAATGACAGGTGTCATATATAGGACGGAGTAATCTGTTTATATTCTGTTCTTCTCGATGCACTCACGAGCGGGTAACTAGGTGACAAGAAAACAAAGATCTTATTCAAAAGAGAAGTCTTACAGCAACCCAACGTCTTATCTTCCCACAGTGAAGATGACGGCGCCTTGAGGTAAGCTACAGGCAACACCACTTCCGCGTTTCTCTTGCGCCCTGGTCCAAGATGGCGGATGAGGCCACGCGACGTGTTGTGTCTGAGATCCCGGTGCTGAAGACTAACGCCGGACCCCGAGATCGTGAGTTGTGGGTGCAGCGACTGAAGGAGGAATATCAGTCCCTTATCCGGGTTAGTTGTGTTTCTGCAGTCTAACGCGTAGAATAAGGGTTGGGAGAAATCAGGTGTCCTCAATAATAGGCTCCGTGTGGAAGCCGCTTCCGGTTTTTAAGTTTAACGCCCAAATTCATAGAAATGGGACTGTTGTGGGGCTCGGGGACTAAGGAGGGATGGTGGGGAGAGGGCAAAAAAGACTCAGGTGAGGTGCACAGTGGGGCCAGACCTTGCGGCTAAAAGCAGCAGTTATTTTAGGGATCCGCTTCCCCGGAAGGTGACGTGTCTCCCTGGCTCCAGGTGTTTGTTCACCTGGATGTGAACAAAAATCCTCAGGGCGCCAACTCCCAGTCCGCATCTGTCTGCCCCCTCCTTCACTCTTCACTCTTTTGTTTGTTTGTTTGACGGAGTCTCGCTCTGTTGCTAGTCTGGAGTGCAGTGGCGCGATCTCGGCTCACTGCAACCTCCGACTCCTGGGTTCAAGCGAGTCTCCTGGCTCAGCCTCCTGAGTAGTTGGGACTACAGGTGCGCGCCACCACACCCAGCTAATTTTTGTATTTTCAGTAGAGACGGGGTTTCGCCGTGTTGGCCAGGATGGTCTCGATCTCCTGACCTCGTGATCCTGATCCACCCGCCTCGACCTCCCAAAGTGCTGAGATTACAGGCGTGAGCCACCGCGCCTGGCCTCACTCTTCACTCTTTCAAACCACATTAGGGCTGAAAATTCAAGTAGGTGTTAACTACAGAGATTTGGGGAGTTTAGCTCATAGTTAGAAACGGGCTGTCTTCTCAGCTATCTCTCTACTGTGGAAGGTGAAAAAAGTTTGTCTTCCTTATAGTTTCTGCCTGCTTCAAAGACCAGCAGTTCTAGTTCTCCTACCTCATGTATTCATTCACCAAAGAAAAAAAAAAAAAAAAATTACTGTGCATATAGAACCTAGGGAGGAGATACCAAGCCGAATAAGGAGGAACTTACTCAGGTAGACAAAACCAGATCATTATAATACAGTGTTTAAGTGGAGAGAGACTGAGACAGATATGGACAGATATAAAGCGAGAAATGGCTAGGATGTTTTGAGAGCATAAGGGGAGACATCCAGTTTGCATTTGGTCACGGAAGGTTTCCTGGAAGAGGTAATGCTTGAGCTGAAACTTAAAGAATAAACATAAGTTAGCCTGATAAAACATAAGAGTAGAAGGACATTCAAGCCAAAAGGGACAGCATGAGCAAAGGCATAGAATCTAGAAAGGGCACAGGCACCGGCATGATGTGTTTGAAGAAACAAAGTAGCTCGGAGTTGTTAGAGCATCAAATGTGAGGCAGGGAATGGTAGACAAAGCTAGGAGACATATTTGAGCACTTGAATTTTCTCTTGGAGGCTTTGGGATGCCGTTAAAGGTTTTTAAGCTGAGGAGTAACATGGCCAGATTTGGGTTTAGATCAGTCACATTGGCAATAAGGGGAAAATACAATTGACAGGGACAAGACTGAAGGTAAGAGACAAGTTAGGAGGCTGTCATTAATCTCAGCGAGACAAAAGGCAATCTAAACTAGGCAGTTGTGAGGATAAAGAGGAGAGGTAGATTTGTAGAATATTCAGAAGGTAAAATTAGCATGACATCATGGATTAGTGTAGTAAGGGATAGGGAGGGTCAAGGATGATTCCCAGGTTTTTGCCTTGGGTGAATGCTCATACTGCCACCTGAAATTGATAATTCAGGAGGATAATTCAGGAAGTGTATCCAAAGGAATATTATAAATTCCAGATGGAAATGCTGAGTTTGAAGTACCTGTGAAATGAAGGTCAAAATGTCAACATACAGTTGGATACTAAAGGCTGAAGTTCTGAGGAAAGATCTGGACCAAAGATAAAAATCTGGGAGTCATTAGCCTGTGGGTGCTAGTTGAAACCAGGACTATATGAGGCTAGAAGGAAGGGAGTTACCCAGGGAAGGAGTCTACCATTAAATGAGTTGTGGGCTGAGGGCAGACACTATCAGAGAAGTGAGAGGAGAATCCAGATGATATCTTCAGGTCTTTTGTGCTTGCTAAATTGAGTGGAGCTCAAACATTCTATTCTCTGTTCTGGGCAGACCCCCACTGACGAGTATAGCCTTGTCTTCAGCTTTGCTAATGTTAGAAAAATTAGGTAAACATATTAAGAAAAAGTAGGCTGGGCGCGGTGGCTCACGCCTGTAATCCCAGCACTTTGGGAGGCCAAGGTGGGCGGATCACGAGGTCAGGAGATCGAGACCATCCTGGCTAACATGGTGAAACCCCATCTCTACTAAAAAAAAAAAATACAAAAAATTAGCCAGGCATGGTGGCGGGCACCTGTAGTTCCAGCTACTTGGGAGGCTGAGGCAGGAGAATGGCGTGTACCCAGGCAGTGGAGCTTGCCGTGAGCCGAGATCGCGCCACTGCACTCCAGTCTGGGTGACAGAGTGAGACTCTATCTCAAAAAAAAAAAAAAAAAAAGTAACCGGCTGGGTGCAGTGGCTCATGCCTGTAATCCTAGCACTTTGGGAGGCCAAGGCAGGTTGATCATCTGGGGTCAGGAGTTCGAGACCAGCCTGGCCAACATGGCGAAAACCCGTCTCTACTAAAAATACAAAAATTATCCGGGCATGGTGGTGCACACCTGTAATCCCAGCTACTCAGGAGACTGAGGAAGGAGAATCGCTTGAACCTAGGAGGTGGAAGTTGCAGTGAACCCAGATCGCGCCACTGCACTCCAGCCTGTGTGACGGGAGCGAAGAAACTCCATCTCAAAAAAAAAAAATATATATATATATATATATATATATATATAACCACATACTTTTCTTTCGAGGAGAGAGGGACTGCCCTTGGCCCCAACTACTCTCTCAAAGACCTCATTCTCTGCTTTCAGTATGTGGAGAACAACAAGAATGCTGACAACGATTGGTTCCGACTGGAGTCCAACAAGGAAGGGACTCGGTAGGTAGACCCTCTTGGGAGGTGTGGGGTGGGAGTCTTATATGAGTTAGGTAATTTGGTATCCTAGCGCCCACTACCAAAGCTGCCCTGTCTCATGTTAGCTGTCTCCACTCCCACAGCTCCAGAGTTCCCCAGTTCTCATCCTATGAGTTTCCCAGGTTGGTGGCCTAAGCCAAGATGTCATTTGAGTATTGGAAGAATAGGCAAATTGGGCTAAGGTTTGGTCTTTGTTACAGGTGGTTTGGAAAATGCTGGTATATCCATGACCTCCTGAAATATGAGTTTGACATCGAGTTTGACGTGAGTGTGATAGAGTGGGAAATATGAAGGTTAGTAGAAGGGGAGGGATTAGATGATTGGTAACAAGCTATCCTTTCTTGAAGGGACCAAAGAAAACTTTAAAAATGGGAGAGAAAAGCTGAGGTTTGAGGCAAGCATAAGTTATATTTACTCATCTCCACATCCAGAATCCTGGTATGGATGTGCTGCTTGGGGAGTTTTACTTAACATTTCAGTTTAACCAAGAAATATGTATGTATGATTATATTAGTTCCTTTCTATCCTGATTCTGTTTTATTAAGGTTTTATAATTTCTCCAGATTCCTATCACATATCCTACTACTGCCCCAGAAATTGCAGTTCCTGAGCTGGATGGAAAGACAGCAAAGATGTACAGGTAGGACTGAATAGGAGATGGCAAAGAGTCAAAGAAGGCCTTAAGGAAGAACTTCATGGCGGGAGGGAGAGCATCAGGAAGAATAGCTAATGGATGCTTGGCTTGATGTCTGGGTGATGGGATGATCTATGCATAAATCACCATGGCACGTTTACCTATGTAACAAACCTATACATCCTACATGTGTACCTCTGAACTTAAAAGTTGTAAGGAAAAAAAAAAAAGGAAGAACTTTGGAGGCAGAGATTTTCCCAGGGTCTGCTGGCCTAGTGGGGTGTCAGGCCCTCCTCTGCTGAGCCTAAGCAAAGTACTTAGCTGAACTTGTTCTCAATTCTGATCACTAGTAGTCTTCCTATGCCCCCAAGAGGCTGCTGTGCTTTATGGTAAACTTTGCATGTCAACACTTTCTTCATGTCCCTCTCATAGGGGTGGCAAAATATGCCTGACGGATCATTTCAAACCTTTGTGGGCCAGGAATGTGCCCAAATTTGGACTAGCTCATCTCATGGCTCTAGGGGTAAGTTTTGTATATTTGGCATAAAAGGAGAAAGAGGGACTCAGGCCCTGAGCAGTACAAGAAAAGCAGCTAAGAATAAAAGGAATAACAGTGATGTCCCTTAAGCATGTTCCCCCAGAATCTGTCTCCAGGAGGGAGCTTCTAATGGAACAAGAAGCATTGACTGGTAATAATCTCACAGGATTTTCCTTGTATTGCAGCTGGGTCCATGGCTGGCAGTGGAAATCCCTGATCTGATTCAGAAGGGCGTCATCCAACACAAAGAGAAATGCAACGAATCAAGCCATTGAGGCAGGGCAGAGGGACCTTTGATAGGCTACAATACTATTTTCCTGTGCATCACACTTAACTCATCTAACTGCTTCCCCGGACACCCTCCACCTCTAGTTGTTACTAAGTAGCTGCAGCAGGCATTGCTGGGGGAGAAACAAACAAACACCAAACAGTATTGCTACTTAGGTTCTAAGGCTGCACAGGGAAGGGAAAGACTGGGCTTTGAACAATCTAGAGGTAATTTATATCCGCCCCCAGGTGGAGCAACATGCGATCCTGGAGGCATAGAGGGTAACTGAAAGTGAGTACATATAGTCTTTCTGGTTTCTGGAGAAAACCCATCAATAAAAGCTGCTTCCTCTGGTAGCCTGTGGTTCTCATTGGGAGCTGTTAACAGAGGGCAAGTGGCCTAAAACCTGAGGCACATGAACAGCTACGCCGGGTCGGGTTGGGAAGGAGTCGGAAATAGAGGATGCTGTGGTCAGGAGTGGGAATGAAATGTTGACTGTTCCACCTGCTGCTCAGATCTGCCTTTGTCCTTTAGTGGTGAGCCATGCTTCGCCCTACCGTGTTAGCCTGCAAGAAGTGGTTTTGCCGGACCAGCACTTCCCGCCCTCCAGGGATCTTCCCAGCCCTCTGTGAAGTGCTAGATGCTTCTCCACTGGTCTGCGGGCTGGACCCAGGCCTGCAGCTTGCCATACTTGCACCCCTGCTGTTTGGGAAGGATCTGTGCTGTAAGCCTCGCGACTGTACTATGATTGTCAGATCTCCATCCCTATGGGCTATAGGATGGGGCGACGGCACCCTATACCTCAGTGACTTGCTGTGGAGTCATGGATTAAAGACCACTCTGGGCAGCGTTGAGAACCAGCGACCCTAAACTTGGCTGCGTTTCCATGGTGTCGATCGCGGAGCCGTGGGGGCGGGCTCACGCAAGCGCCAAGGGACCGAGTGGGAGGAGTTCGGGTGTGGCTGCGCAGGCGCTTTGAGAGACGGTGAAGCCGGTGGCCGGTGGCCGGGCGGGACCAACAAAGATGGCGGCGGCCCCTGCGGCGGGAGCGATCTGGGCAACGGCTGCGGCCAAAGCTGCAGCCGGGCCCACGGGGGGGCTGCACGGGGGTAGTAGGGGGTGGCCCTGAACTGGGGCCTGGCCCCGGCTGGCCTCTCCCGCCGCCTCACCGGGGGACAGGTACGGGCCGGGGCGTTATGGCATGGCGGGGTGTGGGGGGGCGCAGAGGGAAGACTGCTCCAGACCCGAGAGGACACTCTCCACAAAGGCGCGTGGGGCCCGGCGGGGCCTGGGAGAACTGGGCTGGAGGGACAGCATCCCTGGACCGCGGGGAATACGCCGCCGGATTCCGTAGCCAATCAGCGGTCTCGGCCTTTCTGCCCTCGAGGGGGGCGGACCCGGCTAAAGCCCTGCTGTGGTGGGAGAAGTGCAGAGATTAAGGGTCAAGGAGTTGTTCGTTCTCCATCCCCGACCACTGCTTCCTGAACCTCGACACCATGTCGGAGGTCGGAGGTGGGGGAGGGAATGGATCGTAAGTCACCCATATAGTCTGCTGCATTTGCAGCCCAGAGAGGCAGGGATTTGAGGATGGAGGGCTGTCTTTTGGGCTGTTATTCTTGCATCTACACTACCATTTGGCTAGAGGTCTTAAGTGACCCGAGGCACATCCTACTTTACTAGCCGGGTATGGGGTCTCATGTTACGTTAGAGCCGAGATAGGAGTTATCACTGGCTTTTCAATAAAGCTGTATTCTGCAGGGAGGGGACGGGAGTATAGAAAGGGTCAAAGCCATGGGCTGTTATCTTTCATTCATTTGTTTACCCAATAGATACTAAGTATTTACTTTGTACCAAACACGATGCCAGGTACTGGGGATACGATGGCTGATTCGATAGATCTGGTTCCTGCCCTCAGTGCATATACTGCTCCCCACTTTCGTTGATGTGGTAGTGGTGATGACTGAGCCAACCATCTAATGTGGAAATGAGAGGACAGCAAGATTGTGGGTATGGAATGGGGCAAAGCAATAAGGGAAAATTAGTGTGGCAGGGTTCAGTACAGCAACCTGGCTTCCCATTTCCCCCCATATTCAAATGCTGACACTCTCTTCTCCTCCCAGGTCCAGCCTGTGGTGTCCACAATGCCCCAGGCCTCTGAGCACCGCCTGGGCCGGACCCGAGAGCCACCTGTTAATATCCAGCCCCGAGTGGGATCCAAGCTACCATTTGCACCCAGGGCCCGCAGCAAGGAGCGCAGAAACCCAGCCTCTGGGCCAAACCCCATGTTACGACCTCTGCCTCCCCGGCCAGGTCCCCCTGATGAACGGCTCAAGAAACTGGAGCTGGGACGGGGACGGACCTCAGGCCCTCGTCCCAGAGGCCCCCTTCGAGCAGATCATGGGGTTCCCCTGCCTGGCTCACCACCCCCAACAGTGGCTTTGCCTCTCCCATCTCGGACCAACTTAGCCCGTTCCAAGTCTGTGAGCAGTGGGGACTTGCGTCCAATGGGGATTGCCTTGGGAGGGCACCGTGGCACCGGAGAGCTTGGGGCTGCACTGAGCCGCTTGGCCCTCCGGCCTGAGCCACCCACTTTGAGACGTAGCACTTCTCTCCGCCGCCTAGGGGGCTTTCCTGGACCCCCTACCCTGTTCAGCATACGGACAGAGCCCCCTGCTTCCCATGGCTCCTTCCACATGATATCCACCCGGTCCTCTGAGCCTTTCTACTCTGATGACAAGATGGTGAGGACTTGCCACACACATGGCCTTCATGCCCATGGTCCTCTATGCTTTCCTGCCATCCTCTGCCTTTTCTGTCCCCCATTTCCCTGAAGTTCCTTTCTCAGCCCTACATTACAGCAGTTTGGACACGCCTCTCCCTTACTTAAATACCCTTGAGCCTCCTAGACCCTTTTTTGGGTTGTTGGTGACTCTTCAGCCTGGTGTGCCATTTCGGTCCCCAGGGAATTAGCCCAACTATTTAGAATTCTTCTTTGGGTCCCCAGGCCCTTCCTTTCCCTTGCTTGCACCTTCTCTACTGGGACTCTGCCTAGGCCGAATTAATCTCTGGAGCTAAAGAGAGGCAGGCACAGAACATCTTAGCAAACGTGTTTGCACATTTTCTGAGCTAAGTAAGCTAGGCTGATTGCAATTGGAGCCAGCAGGAGAAGGGCAAGAAGGGGCCACGGGGGCAGGAGGGGGTTTTGGGGGCAGAAAGGTGGGAGTGGTGAGCACCTGGGCAACCATGCCAGTGCTGGGGGAGTTGCCCCAGCAGCTGCAACGTCAGCTAGCTGAGCAGAGGAGTAAGTGGGCAACAGGTGGGACAGCCATGGCTGAGTCCGTGGTACATTCAGCTGTGATGGGCTTACTGCTCATGACCAGTGAGGTAGGGAGACGAGAATACCTAGTGAGGGGAATAGGGTAGAGTTTGGGGATGAAACATGCATGGGATGGGGGAGGCAGTGGGCAGCATGCTGTTGAAAGGTTAAAGTGCCAGGTAGGATATATAGGAACTTGCCAATTGTACTCTGACCTTCCAGGCTCATCACACACTGCTTCTGGGCTCTGGTCATGTTGGCCTTCGAAACCTGGGAAACACGGTGAGAGCCATTCTCCTATCTTTCCTCTCTAAAAGGAATGTGAAATGGTGCTGGGGGTGGGGAAAACCCACGAGCTTGGGGAAGGCATGTGGAAGGAGAGCTCTGAAGCTCTTCTAAGGCTTCCTGAGCAGTGGTCTGGAGAGATAACAGCAGTGTCCCTACTGCTCCCCAGTGCTTCCTGAATGCTGTGCTGCAGTGTCTGAGCAGCACTCGACCTCTTCGGGACTTCTGTCTGAGAAGGGACTTCCGGCAAGAGGTGCCTGGAGGAGGCCGAGCCCAAGAGCTCACTGAAGGTGAGGCAACAACTCCTGCTCCCTCTGTTCAAGTCCCTTTTTCCCCAACCACTTGCAGGTCCATCTGCCAGTGCTGGTGGCCCCCAACCCTTAAATCTGGCAGTTGTATCTACTTTTCCCAGTGCCTACTTTCCTAAAGGTTATTTTCTACCCTCTGAGCCACCTCTTGCTTGCCTCTTCCAGACATTAACCTTTGTTTCCCTTCCCCACTCCCATCCCAACAGCCTTTGCAGATGTGATTGGTGCCCTCTGGCACCCTGACTCCTGCGAAGCTGTGAATCCTACTCGATTCCGAGCTGTCTTCCAGAAATATGTTCCCTCCTTCTCTGGATACAGGTGGGAGAGCTGGAAGCTATGGGATTTCTCTCTGGCCGTGTCTGGGGGTAGGGCCAAGCAAGGGCCCTGGCAGCATTGTTCTGAACCTTGAGATGTTCTTCATCCAGGAAGTGGGCACCAATATCTGGGCAGGGAATGGTGTCTGTGGACTAGGAGAGGAGTCAGTTGCCCATACTCTTTGTCTGGCTGTAGCCAGCAGGATGCCCAAGAGTTCCTGAAGCTCCTCATGGAGCGGCTACACCTGGAAATCAACCGCCGAGGCCGCCGGGCTCCACCAATACTTGCCAATGGTCCAGTTCCCTCTCCACCCCGCCGAGGAGGGGCTCTGCTAGAAGAACCTGAGTTAAGGTAAGGGTCGTTCCCTCTACCACCTCTCCCCAGTAGTTTATCAGCATCATTCACACTTCATAGAACTGAACTAGTAAAGATTGAAAATGTAGGGTCCAGGGAAACCCTTTAGTATAGAAAATAGTGTGAGAAGCAACATAGAAGTAGAAGGAGGGAAGGAAGAGGGGGAGTCTAAGGGAGCAGATGGAGGCAGAAGATCATGCTAGGGATGTCACCAAATTGAAGAAGGGGATAATTCATTTATAGGTAGAGGAAGACAGCATATTCTTCCCTTGTGTACATTCCTTTCTTTTCCTCTCACCTCGGATTTCCCTAGAAAGTTCATTGAGGCATTATTCCTTTGACTTTTCTTGAAATTTAGGGAAGGAGCAGGGGTGTGGGTGGGGAGTAGGGTTCTGTGGGTTGTTTCAGTGGGTGTTGGGGGAGCCCAGTGTTCCTGCTGTCTCATGGGTGCTCCCCACTTCGTTTGATCTGTGGTAGTGATGATGACCGAGCCAACCTAATGTGGAAACGTTACCTGGAACGAGAGGACAGCAAGATTGTGGGTATGGAATGGGACAAAGCAATGAGGGAAAATTAGTGTGTGAGGGGGGTACAGGCTTGGGGGGGGAAATCGATACTATCAAGGGGTATGGGAACAAGACTGGATGATGCAAATGTGAAGTTGTGTGAAGAGTTGATTAGGAGTGTTGGTAGTGGGAAAGGAAGGGTCAGGCAAAGGGGCAGGAAGAGATGGAAATCCAAGAAATCATCTCATAACATCCAACAATGACCTTTTCTCCTGTCCCTGTGCTTCTGTCTAGACCTGTTTGTGGGCCAGTTGAAAAGTTGTCTCAAGTGCCAGGCCTGTGGGTATCGCTCCACGACCTTCGAGGTTTTTTGTGACCTGTCCCTGCCCATCCCCAAGGTGGGATTCCAGAGGATTCCGGGGTGGACAGGACAGGGGCTCTGTGACCCAAGCCTACCCACCCCCAGAGTGTGGGCGGGAACCCTGTGGATTTCTGGAGCAGAACTGAAGCCTGGATTGATTGAGAAGAGTTGGGAAAAGGAAATTCAGAACATGTTGACCTTTCTTCCCTTTTTCCCCCAGAAAGGATTTGCTGGGGGCAAGGTGTCTCTGCGGGATTGTTTCAACCTTTTCACTAAGGAAGAAGAGCTAGAGTCGGAGAATGCCCCAGTATGTGGAGGTTCACAAGGGATACAGTAAGGGTGGGAGACCTGGGGGGACTCCATGTGGATAAAAGGGATTGCATGATGCCTTAATATGGGGAATAATATTTAATGTATCTGGGTTTGTGTTGGAGTCTCAGATATGTTCTAGTACTCCTAGAGCAAAGGGGAGAAGCCGAGAGGATCCAGCCGTAATGAAGAGCATACCAAATTTGTGGATCGGGGTGTCAGAAAAGCCAATTGAGGTTAGGAGCATATTAACCTGACACTGTTTGCCATTTATTCAGGTGTGTGACCGATGTCGGCAGAAAACTCGAAGTACCAAAAAGTTGACAGTACAAAGATTCCCTCGAATCCTCGTGCTCCATATCCTAATCTTCAGATTCTTACTTCTCTTAGGATACCTCCCATACATTCTCTTTCCTCACCCTCCATGTTTCCAGAGAATTGAATTTTCCTTAGGAAAAGTCTGCCACCCACTTTTCCACAAGCTGCTCCCAGTGTGTCGGGAGTGGGGAGAGGACAGCTTTCAGGATAGAAGAAGTCCCCCTCAGAGGCCCACTGCCTCCCAAATGCTCCTTAACCAGGGCTTAGATCTGAATCGATTTTCTGCCTCCCGAGGCTCCATCAAAAAAAGTTCAGTAGGTGTAGACTTTCCACTGCAGCGACTGAGCCTAGGGGACTTTGCCAGTGACAAAGCCGGTGAGTCTGGTGGGGAAAGCCCTAAGGAGCCAAAGGAGTGGGGGCACAGCTCTGATTATAGAACTTGATCATCTCCAACCCCGCAGGAAGTCCTGTATACCAGCTGTATGCCCTTTGCAACCACTCAGGCAGCGTCCACTATGGCCACTACACAGCCCTGTGCCGGTGCCAGACTGGTTGGCATGTCTACAATGACTCTCGGTGAGAATAGCCTCCTATTTACATCCTGCCCCATTCCCACTCAGCCCTGACACCCTCCCCTTCTATGAAGCTCCAGGAGAGCAGAGTGCCAGGTGAAAGGAGAGGTGGAGGTCTTGCCTGATCATTTCCTGGATACTCTGAGGTTCGGTCTTGTAGGGAGAAGGGAGTAAACAGGAATGACCACAACCCTTTCCCGATCTCCCTTTTTCCTAGTGTCTCCCCTGTCAGTGAAAACCAGGTGGCATCCAGCGAGGGCTACGTGCTGTTCTACCAACTGATGCAGGAGCCACCCCGGTGCCTGTGACACCTCTAAGCTCTGGCACCTGTGAAGCCCTTTAAACACCCTTAAGCCCCAGGCTCCCCGTTTACCTCAGAGACGTCTATTTTTGTGTCTTTTTAATCGGGGAGGGGGGAGGGGGTGGTTGTAGCTCCATTATTTTTTTTATTAAAAAATACCCTTCCACCTGGAGGCTCCCTTGTCTCCCAGCCCCATGTACAGAGCTCACCAAGCCCCTGCCCATGTACAGCCCCCAGACCCTCTGCAATATCACTTTTTGTGAATAAATTTATTAAGAAAAAATGGTGTGCTTATTTGTATTTTTGCTTAGGGGGTGATAGAGAACTGGGCCAAATTGGAGTCTTCTTGGGACCCAAGTTCCCTCTCTAACAGGTGGGGGCGCTCTCAGAGCCGAGGGGGAAGGTTTCGGGGATGTGCCGGATCCGGACCTGTGTCCCCCAGCAGTGAAGGTTAAGTACTGGGAGGAAAAGAGGAAAGGCATACTTGAGTGAGGCTGCGTGCAGGCTCTGGGGCAACTGGTTTGGTCGGCGATGGGGGGGTGCCGCTGTTGACAAACACTGGGTACGTTGCCGGGCGGCTCTAGCTCCCGTAAGCCTGGTCTGTTGCTAACATCAAGGAGCTGTTTATGGAGCCGCCTCCCCGTGGACTGGCCTCCAGTGTCCCTATCTATTCTCCCTACGACCAAAGCTCCTGGGGCCTTCCCTCTAGGGTTATCACCCTAGCTGGACCTGGGAAGCTTGTGCTGGGGAACGCTAACTCCAGCATTAAGCGCTCGCCGCCTCAGTCCTGACGAGGGCAGTGCCGGGCACGGCCTCTCACTCCCAGCTCGGCGCTGACACGGTTAAACTCCAGCTCTTACAGCGCCGTCGCTCCGCCTCTGCCAGTTCAATGTTTTCATTGGTGAACGTGATCCGGAGCCTTCCAGGGCCCGCCAATCCAGATGTAGGAGAGATAGGGTCAGGCGCGTGCCGCGAGAATAGAGTGGACGGAGAGTAGGAGAGACCGAAAAGTCTGGGGGTGGGAGTAGCGGATTTGAGGCGCTTGTTGGCCTACAGCGGTGTGGCAAGCAGAGCGCCTCAGAACTCAGGCGTACTGCCCGCCGCCCGAGCCCTGCGAGGGCCGATAGCGAGGGTGTGGCCCTTATCTGCACCCAGCAGAGCGCCGGCGGGGTACGGTCTTAGGACCTCGACCTCCTTCTCCCTCATTTTCTCTCATCCCTACCTCTTGTGGGTGAGTCCTGGCCCCTGGACGGGGACCTCACTTTCCACCAGCCCATCCGTGCACACTTAGTTTCCCCTAAAGCAGTGAGTGGCCGGGACAGAAGGCAAAACAGGCGGGGCTTCTGGAGCGCAGGGTGTCCCCGGTCTGCCTGTCCATATCGCCCCCTTTCCCCCAGGTTTCCCCATGGGCCGGACCGTGGTCGTGCTGGGCGGAGGCATCAGCGGCTTGGCCGCCAGTTACCACCTGAGCCGGGCCCCCTGCCCCCCTAAGGTGAGTGCTCCACCTGTGCCAGAGGGAGCTTCATTTAATGCTCTTCCCATTTCCATCAAAAGCTAGATGGATCCTGGCCCTCTGAATGTGCCTCTTCCCCTCCCCTCCTGACCTCTCGCCGGCGGCTACAGGCGGTGCTGCAGTGTCTCTCCCTCTTGTCGCCAGGTGGTCCTGGTGGAGAGCAGTGAGCGTCTGGGAGGCTGGATTCGCTCCGTTCGAGGCCCGAATGGTGCTATCTTTGAGCTTGGACCTCGGGGAATTAGGCCAGCGGGAGCCCTAGGGGCCCAGACCTTGCTCCTGGTGAGAGGCTTGTGGGATGTCTAGGAGAGGTTGTGGAGGGGGCTTCCATTGGGGTATAGAGTTTAGGGGAGGAAGTATGTTTGGTGGGTCAGAACTTCCCTTAGTTTCTCCTCTTCTGACGGCATGTGGAGAGCAGGTTTCTGAGCTTGGCTTGGATTCAGAAGTGCTGCCTGTCCGGGGAGACCACCCAGCTGCCCAGAACAGGTTCCTCTACGTGGGCGGTGCCCTGCATGCCCTACCCACTGGCCTCAGGTAACACCAGGACCTCTGCTCCTTTTACTGTGCCCTCATCCTCATATGCCTTCCATTTCTTTCTTTTTTTTTTTTTGAGACGGAGTATCGCTCTCGCCCAGGATGGAGTGCAATGGCGCGATCTTGGCTCACTGCAACTTCCGCCTTTCGGGTTCAAGCGATTCTCCTGCCTCAGCCTCCCGAGTGGCTGGGACTACAGGTGCCCACCACCACGTCTGGCTAGTTTTTGTATTTTTAGTAGAGATGGGGTTTCACCATATTGGCCAGGCTGGTCTTGAACTCCTGACCTTGTGATCCGCCCACCTCGGCCTCCCAAAGTGCTGGGATTACAGGCGTGAGCCACCACGCCCGACCTACCTTCATTTCTTCATGTCCCTGTCAGCCTTCCCAGCAAAAGGAAGCCAAATGAGTGGAAATTACCCCAGCGCCTGGAGCTGGGGAGGTATGTCAGGAGCTTCCCCCTCACTATGCCTTTCTCCATGCAGGGGGCTACTCCGCCCTTCACCCCCCTTCTCCAAACCTCTGTTTTGGGCTGGGCTGAGGGAGCTGACCACGCCCCGGGGCAAAGATCCTGATGAGACTGTGCACAGTTTTGCCCAGCGCCGCCTTGGACCTGAGGTGACACTTGCCCAGAGGCCCCAAACCTCTTCCCTCCTAAACCAGCTGCAGAGCTCCCTGTTCAAATCTACCACCTAGGGGCTCTTCTGTATCATTTGGGGATGCCCTCTTTCTCTTCATACCCCACCCCCTCATAATTCCCAAAACTCATTATTGGGAGTGAAGGCCTTCACTTCCATCCTTCTGTCATAGTGGGAATGTCCCCCAACCCAAACCCTATCCCACCCTCATTCCCTACCAAATAGGGGCTGTGGAAATCAGTCAGTGTAGATTATTTTTTGGCTCCTTAGTCCTAGTCTCACCCTTAAGGTGGCGTCTCTAGCCATGGACAGTCTCTGCCGTGGAGTGTTTGCAGGCAACAGCCGTGAGCTCAGCATCAGGTCCTGCTTTCCCAGTCTCTTCCAAGCTGAGCAAACCCATCGTTCCATATTACTGGGCCTGCTGCTGGGGTCAGGTGAGGGGGGATTGATTCAAAGGGTGAAGATATTAAGGACTGCCAAAGTGAGGGAGTGGGGACAAGGGATGCTATTCAATTATTCTTTTTTTCTTTTTTGAGATGGAGTCTTGCTCTGCCGCCTAGGCTGGAGTGCAGTGGCGCAATCTCAGATCGGCTCGCTGCAACCTCCGCCTCCCAGATTCAAGCAATTCTCCTGCTTCAGCCTCTTAAGTAGCTGGGATTACAAACATGTGCCACCACTCCCAGCTAATCTGTGTATTTTTTTGTAGAGATGGAGTTTCACTATTTTGGCCAGGCTGGTCTCAAACTCCTGACCTCAAGTGATCCACCCGCCTCGGCCTCCTAAAGTGCTGGGATTACAGGTGTGAGCCACTGCATCCAGCCTCAATGATTCTTGTTTGCTTCCTCTGCAGGGCGGACCCCACAGC
This sequence comes from Pongo abelii, assembly GCF_028885655.2. Lineage (NCBI taxonomy): Eukaryota > Metazoa > Chordata > Mammalia > Primates > Hominidae > Pongo > Pongo abelii. The sequence continues at coordinate 89,184,115 of NC_071985.2, read as the reverse complement.
CAGACTCAGCACTCATTCGCCAGGCCTTGGCTGAGCGCTGGAGCCAGTGGTCACTTCGTGGAGGTCTAGAGATGTTGCCTCAGGCCCTTGAAACCCACCTGACTAGTAGGGGGGTCAGTGTTCTCAGAGGCCAGCCGGTCTGTGGGCTCAGCCTCCAGGCAGAAGGGCGCTGGAAGGTAGGGGAACCCCTGGAGTGTAATGAACCTGTCAGTGTTTCCATCTTTATCCAAGTAGTTTAGGCCAGGGCTGATAGGACTGGAGTTCCTCATTGTTTTTGTGCCTTAGAAGCTACTTAGACATGGGCTACCCCAGAATCCTAGGCCCTATTTGTGAACCTTCCTCAAAGAGCCTATGCAAGTCTGTGGATAGAAGTAGTACTTATAAGTGGCTTAGAGGTAGGGGAAAGAACCCAGCTTCACTGAACATTTCAGAACAGCCACACTGGCCTGTCTGGTCCACTTCCTGGAGTACACAGACGAATGATTTTTTGTGACGTCTACATAGTCACCCAATCTCTTCATCCGGGGTCAGTACACAGTCTCCCTGGCCACATGGGTGCCTGGGAAACTGAGAGTGAAGTCTATTTTCACTCATCAAATTCTCACTTTCTGGGTCTCTCAAATGTTTTCATGCTCTCAGGTATCTCTAAGGGACAGCAGTCTGGAGGCTGACCACGTTATTAGTGCCATTCCAGCTTCAGGTAATGGGATAGCCACCTTCCCCTTCCCCAACCCCTACCAGTGAGAGGCAAAAGCTGTACCTTCCTGGGTCAGCAGGACCACACCATGCCCCTGAACTGGTCATCTCTATGGGAGTCTAATCCCAAAGAGGACTGACAACTGTAATGGGAATGCCTTCTGAGTCAGGCCTCTGCCTGATCTCTAGTGCTCAGTGAGCTGCTCCCTGCTGAGGCTGCCCCTCTGGCTCGTGCCCTGAGTGCCATCACTGCAGTGTCTGTAGCTGTGGTGAATCTGCAGTACCGAGGAGCCCATCTGCCTGTCCAGGTATGATAAAGGGACGGAGAGGCTGCGCATGGTGGCTCACACCTGTAATCCCAGCATTTTGGGAGGCCAAGGTGGGCAGATAACAAGGTCAGGAGTTCGAGACCAGCCTGGCCAACATGGTGAAACCCCATCTCTACGAAAAATACAAAAATTAGCCAGGTGTGGTGGCTTGCACCTGTAATCCCAGCTACTCGGGAGGCTAAGGCGGGAGAATCGCTTGAACCCAGGAGGTGGAGGTTGCAGTGAGCTGAGATCTCGCCATTACACTCCAGCCTGGGTGACAGAGTGAGACTCTGTCCCCCCCCCAAAAAAAAAACGGGAAGGAGACAGGCTCAGCTAGAGCCCTTTCCTTCTGACGCATGAATGTCCTTCTCTCCAGGGATTTGGACATTTGGTGCCATCTTCAGAAGATCCAGCTGTCCTGGGAATCGTGTATGACTCAGTTGCTTTCCCTGAGCAGGATGGGAGCCCCCCTGGCCTCAGAGTGACTGTGAGGAGGAGGAAACTTTGCCTAGTGGCATTTCCAGAGGGCTCCTCTGTGCTCCAGTGTAGGCAAGGCCAGACTGATCAGTGCTATATTCCCTCCTTAGGTGATGCTGGGAGGTTCCTGGTTACAGACACTGGAGGCGAGCGGCTGTGTCTTATCTCAGGAGCTGTTTCAACAGCGGGCCCAGGAAGCAGCTGCTACACAATTAGGACTGAAGGAGATGCCGAGCCACTGCTTGGTCCATCTACACAAGGTAAGTTGGGATAAACTTCCCTCAGCTCTCCACTGAAGGCCTTGAAGACAGGGACTGGAACATTTGTCACTGTATGTCAGCCAAGGCCTAGGACATCAATAATAAACTTTTCCCTGCATCCTCTCCTCTCTTCTCAGAACTGCATCCCCCAGTATACACTAGGTCACTGGCAAAAACTAGGTAAGTTGGGAAAACAGCTGGGCTGAGGAGGGCCAAGGGCATCAGACCCCCAGCTAAAACATACCTTTCATCCTTTCCTTCCAGAGTCAGCTAGGCAATTCCTGACTGCTCACAGGTTGCCCCTGACTCTGGCTGGAGCCTCCTATGAGGGGGTTGCTGTTAATGACTGTATAGAGAGTGGCCGCCAGGCAGCAGTCAGTGTCCTGGGCACAGAACCTAAGAGCTGATCCCCAACTCCCACTCATGAAAATAAAAACTGCTGGAGCTTGGCTTGGTCTGGCTGTTCTATCACCTATAGGCATAAGAATGCACGGCAGCAAAGAGGCAAAGTGTGCCTGGGATGCAGAAAGCAGGAGCAGATGCGAGACAAAGTCCTTTATTAGAAAATATATCAAAATCCCAGCCCCCTGAGCCAGGACCAGAAGAGGGAGCTATTCCAGCATGGGCAGAAAATGCCCAGGGAGGGGCTTCCTTCACCAAACAACTTCCCGGGAACCATAAATAGAATAAATATTCACAGAGGTCCCAGGAGAAGCCAGATCACTCTTCTCTCCATGGAAGAGGGAGGGGCTTGGGGTCCAGCTGTGCTCCTACTCTAGGGGCAGGGACTCCCAGGAATCGTCACATAAAATCATGACATCAAGGATTCACAGTCATAAGCCCTACAGGAGACCCTAGAGAGAGGGACCCCTCAGGTCTACAGGAGCCCAGCTCCAGTCCAGCAGTGAGGGAGAGGCCCCTGCCCCCTAGCACGGCACCACAGTTCAGTTCCCCCACATCCGTCTGAGAACAGTGAGGAGCTGAGGGTGGGGAGAATGCAACCCCATGAATTCAGTTTCATGATTAAGGTAGACAGGAAGGAGGAGTTAATGTGAACCTCGGAGGGCTGTGTGGTTGGCAGTAGGTGGAGGCCCAGGCCTGGCTGGGGGCCGGCGTTGCAGCATTTCTTGACGGAAGGCTTGGGAGGAACCAGGTGGGTAACGGGGCCCAGAAGGAGCCCGAGGACCCCGAGGGTCAGTCCCAATGTCTGCTGTGATGTTGGTATAAAGAGGCCCCAACTCTCGAGCCAGCAATTGGTATGTCAGTGAGTTCATCCCATCTTGCGTCCAGGAATTCTGGGTACGGACCAGGAGGTCAAATCTGAGGGTTAGAGGTTGGAGACTAAGACCCAGAAAGGAACAGCCAGAAATCTAGGGACCTTTAGGATTTTCCTGGCTAGGGGTACAGAACCCTGAGGATCCAGTAACAATTCCCAGGCAGTCCTTCCTTCTTCCTACCTGTGGGGATTTTCCTCGTTGCCCTTATCTCCTCGGTGCTTCACCATCTTATAGTGTCCTACAGATGTGGGGGGCCGAGAGATCTTCATCCCAGCCAGGCGCACCCTATGGGAAAAGTGAGGGGATCATGGGGGATCCAGAGTAGAGAAAAGCAAGGAAGGGATTAAATGTTTCTGTACACACAAAAAAAACAACTATTACTTAGTAGGCAAAAGAAAAAAAAAAGCCCAGGATGGAAGTCAAACAGAAAGAAAGAAATGGCTGAAGAGAACATAAAAGCTGGATGTATCCAAATCCTCAGGGCCCAGTGCCAGTCACCCTAGGGCCTTTAAACAGTTGGCAACCTACTCCCTTGGCTTCCTAAAGGGCTCCTAGGAGCTGCCCTTGCAGTCTAGGAAAGACGCAGAGAGAGGCCATTCTGTCAAAAGAATAAGAAAAGACTGGGAGTTGCTGAGAATCTTAGTTAGAATAGTGACTGAGCTACCCCAGCTTCTCTCCCACATCCCCCATGTTAAGAAAAAGGTAGGCCAGGTGCAGTGGCTCACACCTGGAATCCTAGCACTTTTGGATGCCAAGGCAGAAGGATCACTTGAGGCCAGGAGTTCAAGACCAGCCTGGGAAAATAATGAGACCTTGTCTCTAGAGAAAAAGAAAAAAAAAAAAAAAAAAAACGAAAGAAAGAAAAGAAAAGGGTAGAACCAGGTAATCAGGACCCTAAAAGAAACAAACTCCACCTCTGACACACAGAAGCATGGAATGCAGATGGCCTGGGAAGGAACTAGAAGAATACTTATGTATATTTACAATTCACTGGGTATTTCACACACATACAGAGGATGAGAATTCACAGAGATGTCATCACAGAGGACACAGGGGGAACGGAAGCAATTGGTCCCGCATACCAAGCCCAAACATTCATACCACAGACATGAAATTGGGTCAGCTGAGGCTGAAGGTCAGAATGTTTCACATGCCAAAAATGAGTTGGCCCTGTGCCAATGGCACAGGCCTTTTACAAAGTGATTCTGGGAACATGGAGCAGAGCCCCTCTCTCCTAACCCCATAGGAAGTGGCCTGACTGGAACCCCAGCAGAAGGCAAGACTAAGCTGTCTCTGGGCCCCTTTCCAGTTCTGGAATCCAACGATAGTATTTCCTATTGGATCTTATGTCCTCTCCCAAGAACAAACTAACCAGGAGACTGAAGGATGACACAATGGGCAATAGCATGCAAGCCTGACCTGGGTATCCTAAAAAGACTAAGGGAAAGGAATGGGCTCAGTGCAGGACCAGGGAGCTAAAGGTTAGTGTTGAAGGGCTATGGCCAAAGGTGGTCTTAGAGGACAGGGATCCAGACTGGGGTCAGGAGGGAGGAAGTGGCAGGAAGTCTGACCTGGTAGCAATGTCATCATCCTCACCACCCCAGCCCCAGTATTCATTGGGGAAGCCATTCATCTTCAGGTACTGGTCAGGAGTAAGCGCCGAGACTCCTCCGAAGTACTGGGGGTACGGGAGGCTAGGGAGAGAAAGATCCTTGCATACCCCAAGTCTTCTGGGGAGACATCCCCAACCACAATCCCCTTGGCTCTCCTCCTTCCACAGGATAGTAGGCTTCCCTGTCTCCCAGTACCCTTCCATGCCCTCTACCTGTATCCAAACTTGTTCATAGCAACGGCAACATGGCGGGGTCCCCGGGGGTCACACACATACAGATTGTGGTCATTTTCTGGCAAGAGGTCCACATCATGCAAGAACAGGCAATCCCACTCTTCATCACGCAGGGCCTCTCGCACCCCAACGTTCAACAGTTTTGCCCTGTTAAATGTTCCATTTCCAGCCTGGAAGATAATGGAGGGGGACCAGACTATGTCTGTAGGTGGCATGGAGAAAAGGGGGCTAAAGAATAAAAGTGAAGGCCGGGCGCGGTGGCTCACGCCTGTAATCCCAGTACTTTGGGAGGCCAAGGCGGGCAGATCACAAGGTCAGGAGATTAAGACCACCCTGGCTAACACGGTGAAACCCCATCTCTACTAAAAATACAAAAAATTAGCTGGGTGTGGTGGTGCATGCCTGTAGTCCCTGCTACTCAGGAGGCTGAGGCAGGAGAATGGCGTAAAACCCAGGAGGCGGAGCTTGCAGTCCGCCGAGATCGTGCCACTGCACTCCAGCCTGGGGGACAGAGTGAGATCCCAAAAAAAAAAAAAAAAAAAAAAAGAATAAAAGTGAAAAGAGGGAGAGAATGAAAAATAAAGACTATCTTTTTCATTTTTCCACTTAGTCATTTGACAAATCTTGCTTGTGTATTGGTATGGGCCTGATACTTAGATGCTGCTGTCTAACATTTAATCCTGACAATTGGCAACCAACAATGGTGTGGTGTGGAACAGGTGGTATATTAGTTATCTTTTGCTCTTTCCTCACGTTAGATGTTTAAGTATCTTGCTCAGAGTCATAAATGTAACAAGTGACGGAACTAGAATTTTAGCCCTATTGTGTCCAATTCCAACTCAGCACAAGCCATTCAATAAAGAAAAAATCACAGAAGAGTGTAGGACAGTGGGAATAACCTAAGCAGATTAAGGAGAAGTATGGGACTAACAAAGTTGGAAGAGCAGTGCCAGGTGCTTCTCCACACTCTAGCAGTCTGGCCTTCTTAAAATTATTCTAGGGACCCATTAGATGAAAGTGGAGTGGCATGTGCTTGAGGCTTCCTTAGAAGAAAGTAAGTCAAAATGAGGTGGAGATTGGGGGTACCTGGTGGATGACATAGATGCCATAAGCAAGCTGCTGGCGCTGCAAGAAGGGGTGCAGGTGGTAGAGCAGCAGGCGCAGGTGGTGCTCCCGGGCACGATGAGGCACAATGATGGCTGTTCGGGAGCGGGGCTCACAACCTGCAGGGCGGTACCGGCCCCCTGGTTCTACCCGGGGATTCCGCTCCACAATCTCTGCCAGTGATGGCACTGGGCTAAAGGACACCGACACAGGACCCACTGTTGGGAAGGAATGGCAAGTAAAGGGATCAGAGGGGCAAAGAGAAAAGAATCAAACTAGGGTCTGGGAATACCTCTGGCACTGGCAGTCTGATTCTGGGGCTTAGTTCTCAGGGCTCACTCAGAAATCTCACATGCCTTGGATTACCTATCACTGGGACAGCTCTACAAAGGCTGGAAGGTGCAGGATCCTTACCTAGCCTTCTCTTCTTATTTTAGGGTTGCATAACTTTCTCCTCTCTTACAGGGTTGGAAGCTATAGTTGAAGGCTGGAGAGACTTGCAACTAATTAAACCAGGGCTCATCTACAAGGAAAACAATTCCTAGCCTGGGGCAGGAAGAGCCCATAAAGGGGCAAGCAGTAGAAAGTGGAAACCCAATAGTCTAGTCTAAACTCCAAATTCAGAGTCTACTCTATCTCAACCTCAGCCCTCTATCTCAACCTCAGCCTACCTGCAGAGTCCATTATCCTCTTCTAAGTTCCACTTCTGCCACTCCATGCCTCCCTATCCCCAAGCCTCCCTGTCCCTGCACCTTGTCCTTCCTTTCACCACCTCCTTCCTCCTGCACTTACCTAAGAGAGGAGATCGTTCTGGACAGTAGGGCAGACCTTGAGGAGCTGGAGGACCCCCTGGGGCCCCAGGCAGGTGACTGAGGTTACTGTAGACATCACGAGGGTGAGAATAGTCAAATGTCGGCCCCTGATCTCGGCCAAATAGGGCACTGAGACTTCGGAAGCCCCCCAGTGACAGGTACATCATGACAGCCAGCTGGGAGCCCACAAGCAGGGCGAGCGTGCAAGGCCGCTCCAGCAGCCTCCGCAACATCCTGGGGGTGAGATCTAGGGAGGGAGAGGGGAATTCTGGGGGTAGGCAGGAAGAGAGCAAGCCAGGAGAGAGGTCAGTAGGTAGGGTTGAAGGTGGTGCCAGGGGTAAAGAGGAAAAAGCAGAAAACAAAGTCACAGAAGGGAGCACACAGGTGCACAGTCACGCAAGGAAACAAAATAGAATGTAACCACCAGTAACCCTACCACCTGTCACTTCAGCCCAAGTTTCGCTCTCCTCTACCTCCCCCCAAACCACTCCCACCATCTACTGTCAGTCCTCACCCCCAAAAATGTTTACATCATTCAAATCTCATGTTCATTTCAGAAGAGTCTCTAGAGAACCCCTCTTCCAATTTTAGAAGGGAAGAGATAGACTCACCTAGGTTCAAGCTGTCTTCTTAGGGATCATGGGGGCTCCAGGGGGTCCCGGGGGGACAGAGATGTGAGGCATTATCTAAAATTGGAAATGTCACAGAGGGCAGAGAAAGGCTCCATCCAGCACTCCAGCAGCGAATCTGGGACCAGCTGGAACAGAAGTGGTAAAGGATAACTAGCTACCTGCACCGCCAGAGATCAGGATCAGGGTGAAGCCGGTTTCCTAGCAGGCGAAGTGAAGGAAAGTGGTTGGAAAGGAAGAGGAGGAGCAGGAGATGGTAGGTCCCTCGCCTGTCTCCCGCGCTACCCTGGAATGATAAGTGTCAGGTTCATACTTAACCACCCCCGTACCCCCACCCCAACAGGACAGATTGGGGAGTGGGGACAGGACAGCTAATGGAAACACTGTTTTCCCCCAGACCAAGAACCAGTTGAAGTGGCGACAGAGTCATGACAGGACCGTGGAGTGGCCTAAGGAGTACCCAGGGCGAAGTAGGAAACAGGCTCCTTCTATTCTTCATGTGCCTGGGTGCCAGCTCCTCAGGTGCAGGGACCGTGACCACCTGGGGGCTGTAAGCGAACAGCCCCGGAGCTCGGCGGAGAGTAGGGTGGGGGTGGCGTCCTCTACCTTTTCTACCTTTCCCCTCTTCTAGCGGGGGTGGGGACGAGGGTTACTGCTGAAGAGAAAGGGAAAGGGAGAGCAGGGGCAGAGACAGTCAGGGGTGGCTGGAAGGGCTCACCTGGAGAGGCGTGGTCCGCGCTGTGGAGGGGGTTAAAACCCAGCTCTTTCGGAGCACGCCCATCCTATCCCAGTCTCTTGCTTTTGCCCTACCTAGCAACGTGAGCCCGCCCGGCCCCGGTCCATACTTCCACCTAGGCCCCCGTCCCTGCTCAGGCTTGTCTCCAGGCGTTACCCAAAACTTCTCACTCTCTCGAATGCCCAAACCTTTATCCCAGGCCTCCGTGCCGACGCGTCCCCAGCGCACATACCTGGTCTTTTGCTGCCTGTCGTCACCGCCACCCCAACAGCCGGGCAGGCATCGCTGCCGCCATCTTGGAAGCGGGCACTGCGGGGGCGGGGTCCGCGTCATGGGGCGGGGCCTCGGGGCGGAGCCACCCGGGCTGACTAGGCACCGGGTCCGAGACACCGCGTGGCCGGGGGCTTGTGAGGGAGCTGCGCCTGAGCCTGCCCGCCTGGAACGCGTTGTAGGCGACCCCTTGGGGAGCGGGTGCGAGTGCTCAACTCCACTACGCAGACTGCTAGTGGGATTTAATTTCCTGCCCCTCAGATTTGTAAAAGCAGAAGCTCAAGCCCTTCATTTTCCTCTGGGCCGAGACTGATCAGGAGGCTAGTGAGCCGGTTTCTGGTGCTCCGCTGACCTCGTTATCACCTTGTGGTTGGCTGAGCCCTCTCCTAGTGTGTCGGTGGCACCCCCTGCAGCCTAGTGCCACTTAGTATCAATTGTTCCTTACGCAGGCTACAGCGTTGCGGATCGCTCTAGCGCATTTTTGTATTCCCGTGGTATCCCGCAGGCCTGGAAATAAAAAGCGATTAGTTAATAAAACAATGAAACATTGAATGTGGAGGGAAAGACAGCGTCTTCTTTAAAGTCAAATGGTGTTTCCCCAGATATTAGAGTAAAATGGATGCTCCGTTAACATGCAATATGTTTACCTTACGACAAACACTACCCCCTAGCATACTGTGTTCCTTAGAAGCAGATGTTCACGCTGAAGAAACAATCAGAGACTTGAATAACTCACAGAATCTGCCCCAAAAAGCCCATGGTCTTGTGTATCTTGTATGGAGGGAGGGATGTAAACAATATAACGTGATAAATATGCTGGCCTAGAAGTGGCAACTCATTCATACGTGGGGATTCTAGAAAGGCTTCCCAGAAGTGACGGCTAATGGGAAACCTGAAGGACTTGTCTATAGCATATCCTTCTGCTTTAAAGATTCTGTTTTCATGGGAGTTATTTTACAATTCATGTAGGTAACTGATCTGTATGCAAATTCTGTCCTGTCTGGTAGAGGTTCAATTAACCTGCTATTCCCCACACTGTGGGGGAAAAAGCAGTTTTGGCGTCCATTTTCATCTTCATTTCTGTTTTCCTGATCCATAAACATGTCCGTTCTCTAGATTTTCTCTTGTATTAATTATAACATCTGCTAGTTTCTTCATGAGTTAAGTAAAATCAACACGTGTTCATTTTTTTCTTAATTTTTTTTCTTTACTTTTTTTTTTTTTGAGAGGGAGTTTCCCTCTTGTTGCCCAGGCTGGAGTGCAATGGCGCGATCTCGGCTCACCGCGACCTCTGCCTCAGCCTTCCTCGGTAGCTGGGATTACAGGCATGCGCCACCACACCCGGCTAATTTTGTATGTTTAGTAGAGACAGAGTTTCTCCATGTTGGTCAGGCTGGTCTGGAACTCCCGACCTCAGGTGATCCACCCACCTCGGCCTCCCAAAGTGCTGGGATTACAAGTGTGAGCCACCACGCCCGGCCTTTTTCTTTACTTTTTTTTTTTTTAATTTAAAAATTTGTGACAGGGTCTCACTCTGTCACCCAGGCTGGAGTGCAGTGGCAAGATCACAGCTCACTGCAGCCTCAACCTCCTAGGCTCAAGGTATCCTCCCACCTCAGACCCGCAAGTAGCTGGGACAACAGCACATCCAGCTAATTGTATTTTTTGAAGACACAGAGTTTCGCCATGTTGTCCAGGTTGGTCTCCAACTCCTGGGCTCAAACTGTCTGCCCACCTTTGCTTCCCAAAGCGCTGGGATTTACAGACGTCAGCCACAGCATCAGGCCTCTTAATTTTATTTCTCTTTTTCCTTCCTTCCGTCCTCCCTCCCTCCCTTCCTCCCTTCCATTCCCTTCCTTCTTTTTTTCCTTTCCTTTCCTTTTTTTTTTTTTTCCCAAATACCCAGTCTTCAAGGATAATTTTTTTTTTTTTGAGTCGGAGTCTTGCTCTGTCACCCAGGCTAGAGTGCAGTGGCATGATCTCAGCTCACTGCAACCTCCGCCTCCCGGGTTCTAGTGATTCTTCTGCCTCAGCCTCCCGAGTCGTTGGGATTACAGGCTCCCGCCACCAAACCCGGCTAATTTTTGTATTTTTAGTGGAGACGAGATTTCACCATCTTGGCCAGGCTGGTCTTGAATCCCTGACCTCATGATCCACCTACCTTGGCCTCCCAAAGTGCTGGGATTATAGGCATGAGCCACTGCACCTGGCCTATGTGTTCATTTTTATGTTGGTATTGACAAAGACCATCTCCTTAACCAAACTTTCAACAGGCTCCTCTAAGACCTCTTTTTGGCTAGGTCTTGTCCTTATGCCCTGTCTTGGGCCTGCCTAGCCAGTTATAGCAAGAATCTTGCCAAGTCAGTTTAGGGATAATTCCCTGCCCACTTCTCCACCCTTTATAGCTGATCTATCTGATCACCCTCATCTGCCTTCAGGAAAGATCCTGTTAGGTCAGTTTAGCAAGAATCCTCCTAGCCTTAATGTAATTTTCCTTCCATCCACTGACTCTGATTCTGCTTATTGACTATTGCAATAGTCTTCCTTACTGTTTTAACAAGTGTCAGAATAATTTTTTCTTCAACAGTTTAAGGGTCATAATTTTACCTTCTTCTGAAAATTACCTTTTTTTTTTTTGAGACAGAGTTTTGCTCTTGTTGCCCAGGCTGGAGTGCAATGGCATCATCTTGGCTCACCGCAATCTCCACCTCCCGGTTTCAGCCAATTCTGCCTCAGCCTCCCGAGTAGCTGGGATTACAGGCATGTGCCACCACACCCAGCTAGAAAATTAACTTTTAACAGATGAATAGTGTTCCAGGCAGAGGAAACCATAAGTGCAAAATTCTGGAAATGAGGAAGAAATTAGGGAGTTTGGGAAATTAAAACTGGGCCCGCAAGGCTGGACAGTAGAGTGAAGGGAATGTTGAGATATGAGACTGGAGAGGTAAGCAAATGCCAAATAATGAAGGACTCCACAAACCACATTAAAAGAGTTTGGGTCTTATCCAGAGGGCAAGAAGAAGGCATTAAAGTGCTGTAAATAGAGAGTGCTATGATCAGAACTTTAGGAAATGTGGAGCACTAATTGAAGTAGTCAAGACCGGAGGCAGGGAGACTATTTAGAAAGTTACTGCAGAAATCCAGGAATAAGATGAAGCTCATGCAGAATAGGTAATACCCGTGGGACTGGAGGGAAGAAAGTAACTTTGAGAACTTTCAGGAGGCAAACAGGACTTGAAGATTGACTGAATGTGCCAAGTTAGGGAATTGGACTCCAAGAGGACACCCAGATTTCTAATTTGGACCACTGGGTGGTGCCATTTAATGAGAAACAAAACTTAGGAAGAAGCACATTTTGGGGAAAGGGTAGAGATGACAAACTTTAGACATAATGAGTTTGAGGTGCCTGTGAAGGCTCAAAATGAGATAATGCTGGGTTTAAATACAATACCAACTTTGAAACCCTTTGGCTGTGTACTGAGCAATACGTTCTCTGGATTTCATCTGTAAAATGAACTCTAGTCTTAAGGAGTTTTGTGATCATTAGTGAGAACTATGGAAAACTTTTGAGCACAAATAGAAGCCAAGACAAAGCCTTGATTTTTTTTTATTATAATTTTTTTTTTTAAAGAGACAGTCTCACTATGTTGCCCAGGCTGGTCTCAAACTCCTTGGTTGAAGTGATCCTCCCGCTGTGGCCTCCCAAACTTGATTTTTTGTTTGTTTGTTTTACTTTTATTTTTTATTATTATTATTTTTAGCTTCTGATATAGTATAACTCAAAAAGCCTTGATTTTTTAAGAATCTCACTGTGTAGTGGAAAAGACAGACTTAAACAGATCATTGAAATGTGGTTCTTGGCCTGGCATTATGGCTCACGCCTGTAATCCCAACACTTTGGGAGGCCCAGTTAGGTAGATCAGTTGAGTTCAGGAGTTTGAGATCAGCCTGGGCAATATGGCAAAATTCCCTTCCAAGAAAAATACAAAAATTAGCTGGGCATGGTGGCTCATGGCTGTAGTTCCAACTACTCACGGGGCTGAGGTGGGAGGATCACTTGAACCCAGGAGTTCAAGGCTGCAGTGAGCTGTGATTGCACCACTGCACTATTCCAGCCTGAGTGATAGAGCCAGATCCTGTCTCAAAGAAGAAAGAAAGAGAGAAAATGTGGTTCTCCCAGAGGACCTTTCCTTTAAGCCTCTGCTCCTCCATCGCCTTCTGTTTTACAGCACTGACCCTCACTTTCTTTTTCTTTCTTTTTTTTTTTTTTTTTTTTTTGAGATGGAGTTTCTCTCTTGTTGCCCAGGCTGGAGTGCAACGGCATGATCTGCAGCTCACCGCAATCTCCGCCTCCCGGGTTCAAGTGACTCTCCTGCCTCAGCCTCCCAAGTAGCTGGGATTACAGGCATGCGCTACCACGCCCGGCTAATTTTATGTTTTTAGTAGAGACGGGGTTTCTCCATGTTGGTCAGGGTGGTCTCAAACTCCTAACCTCAGGTGATCTGCCCACCTCAGCCTCCCAAAGTGGTGGGATTACAGGCTTGAGCCACCGCGCCCAGTCTTCACTTTCTATTTCCTTCTGTATCTAACCATCTTCTTTTTTTTAGAGTCAGAGGCTCACTCTGTCACCCAGGCTGGAGTGCAATGGCATGATTATAGCCCACTGCAGCCTTGAACTCCTGGGTTAAGGTGATCCTCCTGCCTCAACCTCTCAAGTAGCTAGGACTACAGGTGTGTACCCAGCTAATTTAGTTTATTGTGGAGATGGAGTCTCACTCTGTTGCCCAGGCTGGTCTTGAACTCCTGGCCTCAAGTGAGCCTCCTGTGAGCCACCACAAAGCCCTATCTACTATCTTCTGACCATTCCCTTACATTAATTTGTAAGCTCCCTGTTTTCAAGAACCTTCCCTTCTGCTCTGTCTCACCCTGGCCACACCCTGGACTTAGTCATCACCTAGAACTGTTATGTTTCTGAAAACTTAAATTTTAATATGCTGGTTTCCACCACAACATCCTGTCTTTCTATATTCTGAATAAATCCTGGGGCCCACACTGGCCCAGTCATGACACATAACACAATAGAAGAAACCCAGTTTAGTAATCAAAAACTAATTTAAATCTCTACTTAATTTCTCAAGGAAATATCAGAGACAGGGGAAAGGGGCAGTGGATTAGGAGCACATTTTAATGGACAGCCCAATGTCTTTAAAATCCTCTGTCTCGGCCGAGCGCAGAGGCTCATGCCTGTAATCCCAGTGCTTTGGGAGGCCGAGGCAGGTGGATCACCTGAGGTCAGGGGTTCGAGACCAGCCTGACCAACATGGTGAAACCCTGTCTCTACTAAAAATACAAAAATTAGCCAGGTGTGGCAGCACATGCTTGTAATTCCAGCTACTCGGGAGGCTGAGACAGGAGAATTGCTTAAACCCGGGAGGTGGAGATGGCGCCACTGCACTCCAGCCTGGAAAACAGAGTGAGAGTCTGTTGCAAAAAAATATATATATATATTCCTCTCCCTCTTCCATTCAACATTTTCTACTTGGATGTTATTTCTCCCCAAAACTATCCCTTCCAACTCCCTTCAGCCCACACTGTTGTTCCAGATCTCTCTCCCACTGAGCTCTTTCTGTTGCCATATTATCCTCCAGTTTCTGGTTTTCTGGTCTGTTCTCTTTACCTCTTTACCTCACTTTGGTTTTGTATAACATAGAAGAACCTGAACCTGACCTAGCAAACAGAAATCATGCCCCCCTGACACCCTTCCACCATCCATGGGTTCCCTGCAGTCTTCCAGCTTTTTTTTTTTTTTTTTTTGGAAACAAGTTCTCATTGTGTCACCCAGGCTGGAGTGCAGTGGCACAATCACAGCTCACTGCAGCCTCCACCTCCTGAGTTCAAGTGATCCTCCCACCTCAGCCCCCGCCCCATTCCCTGAGTAGCTGGGACTACAGGCGTGCACAAGCACACCTGGCTAATTTTTTTTTTTTTTTTTTTTGAGATGGAGTCTTGCTCTGTCGCCCAGGCTAGAGTGCAGTGGCGTGATCTTGGCTCATTGCCACCTCTGCCTCCCAGGTTCAAGCAATTCTTCTGCCTCAGCCTCCCAAGTAGCTGGGATTACAGGTGCCCACCACCGTGCTGGCTAAATTTTGTATTTTTAGTAGATATGGGGTTTCATCATCTATCTACTAGTAAGGCTGGTCTCGAACTCCTGGTCTGATCTCGAACCAGAGACCAGATTCTCAAACCAGGCTGGTCTTGAACTCTGACCTCGTGATCCACCCGCCTCACCCTCCCAAAGTGCTGGGATTACAGGTATGAGCCACTGCACCCTGCCTTTTTTTGTATTTTTTGTAGAGACCAGGTTTCATCATGTCCCCCAGGCTGGTCTTGAACTCCTGCCCTCAAGTGATCCTCCCACCTTGGCCTCCCAAAGTGCTGGGACTACAGGTATGGGTCACTGTGCCCAGCCTTACTGCTCACTTCTAGAAGGAGAGACAGGTACCTCCTCCAGAAACACTTCTGTGGCCTCATATTCGTGCTAGGTGCCCTTCCTTGATCATGGCACCTATCACAGAAGTCTGAAATTTTTGTCCTACTTGACTGTCTCAGCCACCAGATTGTGAACTCTCTGAGGACAAGGACCATGTCTTTCCTTTTATCATCCCTTCAATGTAAGCCAGAATTTTTGCACAAATTTACAAAATGGCCCTTAGATCTCACCTAGACAGTTCCTTGATATAACTGTTTTCTCACGCTAATGCAGGGGTTAGAAGTCAGGGAGCAGACAAAGGAAGAGATATAAGGAAAGGAGAATTGGCCTTTATTGACCACTTACTAAAAACCAGACACAGTGCCAAACATTTACATCATCATATTCTTAAGTCTGGACCTCTCTATAAGGCAGGTAATAGTACAAACCTTTTGTAGGTAAGGAAACTGAGGTTTACAGAGATCAAGTAATTAAGGTTGCATCATTACATGTAAGTAAGTAGCAAGGCTTAGATTCAATTTGACTCCAAAAATCCATGTCCTTTCCACACGCTGTGGAATGTTTACAATGTTTACAACCCATTGGCTTATTTATTGAACAAATAAATGGTATAAACAGTCAATTCTCAATGCATGATTAGGTCAATTAATATCTTTTAATCTTCAGATCGATTTTCAGGTGAAAATTCTTATATTTTCAGCTCCCTACTACTTATTTGCATCTATATTATCAACAGAATGTGTTGGCCAGGCACCCTGGCTCACACCTGTAATCCCAGCACTTTGGGAGGCTGAGGCAGGCAGATCACTTGAGCCCGGGAGTTCAAGAACAGCCTGGGCAACATGGAAAACCCCGTCTCTACTAAAAATACAAAAAATTAGCTGGGCATGGTGGTGCATACCTGTAATCCCAGCTACTTGGCAGGCTGAGGCAGGAGAATCACTTGAACCTGGGAGGTGGAGGTTGCAGTGAGCCGAGATCGCGCCATTGCACTCTAGCCTGGGTGACAGAACGAGAATCTGTCTCAAAAAAAGAAAAAGAAGAAGAAAAAAAAAGAGAGAGAGAATGTGGTAGTGTGTCTCTGTGAAGTTGGATGTGTGTATGTCAATGTGTCACTGTTGGTATGGGTGTATGGTGCCTGTTTGTTGTCCCAAGACTGTGAGGGATACTTAATCTACTTCCTCCCCTCCCTTTCCTTCCTAATGCTACTTAAGTACCCTGGGTCTGTCCCCATGTAAGATCCTGCCTGGGGAAGTTGTTCAGTGTTGTTGCTCCCCCGCCTTCCCTGACCCCCCTCTTTCTGAGCATTTTTAGCACTGGTGGTTTCCTCCAGCTGTCATCTGGTTTCTCGTGGTGCCAATGATTTTAGCTTGGCCTCAGCAACAGTCAATGGGGAAGGTACTCAATTGGTTCAGAAACATCCTCTCAGCCAATAAAATGTTAATACATTGAAATCCACTTTCTTCTCCCTTCCTCCCCCACAAGCCCTGACCAATCAAATGCCAGTTTTGTCACTTACTGCCAATCTGGTATTTTAGAAAACAAAATACTGTAATACTGTATGAAGATGACAGAAATGGGACTAGAGATGGAATAGAAGTGTAAATGCCCATTCCACAGCACCCTCCAGGAACCCTGGCTATCCCACCTCCATTACAAAAATAGTGGCTGGACAAATGTCCAGATTTCCTCTGTTCGAACCACAGAAGCAGAGAATCTCAGGGGCAGAAGGGGCTTTAGGAAATTGGCCCAACTTATTGCTTCAACTTCCTCCCCCACCTCAAACACATACTCATGCACAACACTTGCCATCTCATAAAATGGTTGTCCAAACTCTTCTTGAACTTCTCTAGGGACAGGGCTCTAATCCCTTGTCATTCAATGCCTTTTCTTTTTCCATTTCCTCTTTTCACCTCCAGAACCAGATACTTGAATTGTTTCAGTGCCTCCTTACTTCCTGTTATTACTGTTTCTGTTCCTCCTTATATATCTACACCCCAGCTCAGGCCCATGAGGGCAATAAGTAGGCAGTTGGGAAACAGAGCTCACTGTAGCTCTTACAGGGAGATATGTGCCCCCCCACAACCCCATCCCTAGCAAGAACTTGTTGGACTCCTATTAGGTAAAGCCTACCTACAGCCTGGGTCTTGGAGGTGTGGTAAGGCAGAGACCGTTCCAGAAAGGGGTCAGGCCTTGCCTGGGATTGAGGGCTGAGATGCCCATCACTTCTCTTTGATGAGCTAGCTCTCTCTGCCCCTCTTTCACTCTAGCTCCTGCTCACTTACCCAATCACAGAGGTGGCCCCTAAGCTCAGTCTCATTCTCAGAAAAACTTACTTATGCCAGTGAGAACCCTACTTGGTGAGCGAAGGGCTTTCTCTTAAAATAACAGGCAGAAAAGTGATTTAAAAGTGAATCTACACCTGTAGTCCAAGCTACTCAGGAGGCTGAGGTGGGAGGATTACTCAAGCCCAGGAGTTCAAGGCTGTAGTAAGTTATGATGGTGCCACTGCACGCCAACCTGGGCCACAGAGTGAGACTGTCTCAAAAGAAAAGCCCAGGCATGGTGGTTCACACTGGTCATCCCAACACTTTGGGAGATCGAGGTGGGAAGATCCCTTGAGGCCAGGAGTTCAAGACCAGCCTGGGCAATATGATAAGACCTCGTCTCAACCAAAAAAAAAAAAAAAGTAAATTAGCTGGGTGTGGTAGCTCATGCCTGTAGTCCTAGGTACACAGGAGGTTGAGGTGGGAGGGTTGCTTGAGCCTGAGAGTTCAAGGCTGCAGTGAGCCAAGATCACACCACTGTACCCCCGCCTGGTCAACAAAGGGAGACCCTGTCTCAAAAAAAAAGTGTGTCTCCATGAACATTAAAGGAAGGTGAGAAGGGCTATCATGATGACCTGTTCTCCAGGGCCCAGCCCAAGGTAGCCCTCCATAACCCTCATAGTCCATTCAGTTCGGGGCTCATTAGGCTCTTATCTTCTAGTCCCTTTTACTGTCCCATTGTTTCTCTTTGCAGGGAAGGTGGAGTGGGAGCCGTATACAACCTCCCCTGACCAGAATGCAGTGTGAACCCCTTTAGGACAGTCATATATATTGTTTGTATTTGTACCTTACATCTACTTATCACAGAACTCTGCTCATTGTACCATCAACTCATAGTATCAAGGTCCATAAACATACTATCTGTGGTCTCATTTTGCTAACTAGATGAAACGAGTAAAGATCACTCTTGTCTTGTCTCCATCTTCTTCAGCCTGGTTAGTAGGAGGACCACAGGAAGGGCCAGGGGGCCAAGCCTAGCAGTGGGAACCGTGTTTACTGGAGAGAAGAGAGTGTGGGCAGTCTTTTCTCGCTGCAGAGGAAGCAGGCACTGTGCTGGCTGGTGTAGAGTACAGGGTGCTGTATAAGGCACTGCCTGGTACAGAACTTGATTAGCAAAGCCCAGATCCAGTGAGCATAGCACATATAACCACTACAACCTCTGCAGCCTGCCTCAACCCCATAGTCCCAGCTTCACATTCCAAGCAGTGTTTGGCATCCCAGCTAGGGGCTGCTATGGCAGAGTGAAGTGCCTTTGGCTCCCCCATTCTTCACTCTTCCACCTCAACCTCAGGGTCTTCTTTACCTATAGTTTCTCCCTCAACCCCACATCCAGTACCTTCCCCAATCCTTAGCAGTCCTGCTTCTGCCTCTCAAAACTCCAAATTCTTGCAGGGTCTACCTACCACCCTTGCCCATCCCTGTTCCATCCATGACACATGCAGGACTGCCCAAGTTCTTTTTTTTCTGAGATGCAGTCTCACTCTATCGCCCAGACTGGAGTTCAGTGGTGCAATTTCGGCTCACTGCAACCTCCACCTCCCAGGTTCAAGCGATCCTCCTGCCTCAGCCTCATGAGTACCTGGGACTACAGGCACTTGCCACCACACCTAGCTATTTTTTTGTATTTTTTTTAGTAGAGATGGGGTTTCACCATGTTGGTCTGGCTGGTCTTGAACCTCAGCCTCCCGAAGTGCTGAGATTACAGGTGTGAGCCACCATGCCTGGCCTTTTTTTTTTTTTTTTTTTTTTTTTGAGTTGGTGTTTTGGTCTCTCACCCAGGCTGGAGTATAGTGGCATGATCATAGCTCACCATAGCCTCGAAATCGTGGGCTCAAGCAGTCCTATTTTAGCCTCCCAAGTAGCTGGGACTACAGGTGCCACCACACCCGGCTAATTTTTCAATCTTTTTTTTTTTTTTTTTTGGTAGAGATAGAATCTTTCTGTGTTGCCCAGGTTGGTCCCAACCTCCTGGCCTCAAGCAATCCTCTTGCCAAAGTACTGGGATTACAGGCATGAGCCATCTCATCCAGCCCAAAATTCTTTCTCAAGCAAAGGCACCTTGCCCAGAGGGGAAAATGCAGATGTTTTAGTCCCTCCCTCTCCTCAGGCATCAGGTATTCTGCCATTTTGGGGCACCTGGCTCCCTCACCTCAGATCCTTTTACGGGTTATTCTTTTTGCCTTCTTGCCTATTTCCTGCCAAACCATATCCTGTTTTTGTTTTTGTTTTTGTTTCGAGACGAGTCTCGCTCTGTCTCCCAGGCTGGAGTGCAGCGGCGCAATCTCGGCTCACTGCAAGCTCTGCCTCCCGTGTTCATGCCATTCTCCTGCCTCAGTCTCCCAAGTAGCTGGGACTATAGGCACTTGTCACCATGCCTGGCTAATTTTTTTTTTTTTTTTTTTTTGTATTTTTAGTAGACACGGGGTTTCACTGTGGTAGCCAGGATGGTCGGTCTCAATCTCCTGACCTCATGATCCACCTACCTCGGCCTCCCAAAGTGCTGGGATTACAGGTGTGAGCCACCATGCCCAGCTGTTTTTGTTTTATGAAATTTTATTCTAATCTCACATCTTCTAGGCATTCTGCTGGGTTTACACTGGCAGATTCTGGAGACTCTGTTCCATCTTCAGGTAGTCACAGGGGTAACCTCTCACATGGCCATGACTATAACCTTTACTATTTTGAAAATATTCTAGCATTTGTTCCCAGAACAACTCTGTGGGAGTAGATACTGTTAGTCCCATATGAGCAATCTAAGGCTTAGCATCAGTGACTTACCCAACACCACCCAGCTAATAAGACGCCGAGCCCCAAATCGAATCCAGACCCGCTGGCTCCCACTCCAGTGCTCTTTCTACTGTTGTGAAACCCAGACCCCTCAACTATCAACCTTATTACTAAGCACTCATTTGTGTTGATGCAGTTGTTCTTGTTATTTGTTCTTGTTATCCTGCACCTTCATGTTCTTGTCAATTGTATTTGTAGCCACGTGCTTACTATGTCTCCTTCCTGTGATTGGGAACCTCCAGAGGTGAGGGGTGGAATTTTCCTTTCTCTGTTGGTCCCTCAGAACCCAGGATAGGGGTCTGCCAACCAAAGGAACGGACCCTGAGGATAAAGGCAGGCACCATGGATGTGGATCTTTGCCACCTTCAAGTGCATATGGAGAGTGGATGTGGACAGAAATTTGATAATAGTAAGTAACAGCAGCTGCCATTTGTTGAGCACTTACTAGATGCTGAGCGTTATGCTAGTTCTTTATTTACATTATTTAATCCTCACAACAAACTTCTAAGGGAGGTATTATTATTGGCAAATGAGAAATCTAATGCTCGGAGACATGGAGTTAGGATGCAACCACATCTGTCTGACTCCAAAAGGATCACATAAATAGCAGAATTCAATTTAGAAAATATGTACCGGGCGTGGTGGCTCACACCTGTAATCCCAGCACTTTGGGAGGCCGAGGCAGGTGGATTACCTGAGGTCAGGAGTTCAAGAGCAGCCTGGCCAACATGGTGAAACCCTGTCTCTACTAAAAATACAAAAATTAGTTGGGCGTGGCCAGGCGCGGTGGCTCACGCCTGTAATCCCAACACTTTGAGAGATGAAGGTGGGTGGATCACCTGAGGTCAGGAGTTCAAGACCAGCCTGGCCAACATGGTGAAACTCCATCTCTACTAAAAATACAAGAATTAGCCAGGCGTGGTGGTAGGTGCCTGTAATCTCAGCTACTCGGGAGGCTGAGGCAGGAGAATTGCTGGAACCCAGGTGGTGAAGGTTGCAGTGAGCTGAAATCATTCCAGCCCTGGTGACAACAGCGAGACTCTGTCTCCAGACAAAACAAAACAAAACAAAAATTAGCCGGGCGTGGTGGCAGGAGCCTGTAATCCCAGCTACTCAGGAGGCTGAGGCATGAGAATCACTTGAACCCGGGAGGCGGAGGATGCAGTGGGCCGAGATTGTGCCATCACACTCCAGCCTGGGCGACAGAGCGAGATTCTGTCTCAAAAAAAAAAAAAAAAAAAGAAAGAAAGAAAGAAAAAAAAAAAGATAATCCTTCACTCCCTGAAGGCCCACCCTACCCTTGACTTTTCTTTTCCCAAAAAATAAAATTCAGGAAGAGGAAAGCAGAACAGGTTGTACCTCATACATAAGCACACACACATTTTCACACACACACACACACACATACACACACCACTTACACCTATCACCACCACCCTGGATTTTCTAGCCCCAGGGTGAGGGCTATGAGGGGTCAGGGGTCAGGTTCCCCAGGACCCTAGTCCTTGTCCCCTTCCCTGGTGCTAAATAAAAGTGAATAAATACTAAATAAATACAACTGGGGCCCAGGCCCACCCTGCCTTCCCCCTCCCTCCTGTGACCCGCAGGGCAGAGGGGGCAGTTTAGATGGAGGGCTGTCTGTCAGCCCCTTCCATCCACTAACCCTTCACTGCCTCCCAGGGCAGGAAACCAGGGCAGGGCCAGCCTGCGCATTAGGGCAGAGAGGAGGGGCAGGTCTCACGCCCACAGCCCCTCCCCACTGAGTCTTAGCATGAGGCAGCAACAGAAGCTCTCTCTTTATCCCAGCTAAGTCCGAGGCCCCGGTGCCCAGAAAGGGCAGCCGGGATAGTGAGGTTATTTCCTGCCCACCCAGGGGCGCCGCCGAAGGATCTCCAGAATCTGTGCTCTTCGGTGCAGCCAGTCCTGGGGAGTGGGGTGTGGCGTTGAAGGGGTCGGCCGGGGCACGAAGAAGCTGTATCGGAGGCGTGCGTCCTGGGGGTTGCCAGCCACTAGGACTTGCAGTGTCAAAGGCTGGGCCAGTGGCCCGTGGCCTGACAGTGTCTCTGAGGCCGCAGTGGCCCCGCTGTAGCGCAAGCTGACTGCCCCAGGCAGTACCACATCTGTGGGGGAGGGCATCAGCGTGTATTCACCATTGAGGGCATAGGAGCCATCTGGCAGCTTCAGGGCCAAGTAGATGCTCCGGTGGCCAGGGTTTCCCTGCTGCCGGACAAGAATGTGGGTGGCCCCCGTGGGGATAGTGACCACATTGTTGTATCCGTACCTGTGTGGAAGGAGTAGACGGGGAGCTCAGGATCACCTGAATCCCCTCAGTCTTCTGAGCTGTGTTTATGTGACTGTATGTGTGTACATGTGTGTAGATGGTTGTCACCCAATCCTATGTGAGCTGTTCAGTCTGGATCAGAGCTACATGCACATGTGCCCTACTGCCTCTTATCTCTGGACCTTTACACCCACTGCCCCCTTACTGAGGTGCCCTTCCAAGCCCCACTTCCTTGGTACCTGTCTAATTCCTACCCTCCTTCTGAGACTCAGCTCAGAGGTCACCTCCAAGGAAGCCTTCCCTGATGCCCACAAGGGCACTCACAACACCCTGTTCCGACCTCGGATGAATACACGGGACACCGCACTGTAGCTGCCTACTCGTCTGTCTCCCGCTAGACTGTGAGCTCTTCGAGAGTGGAAACAGTGCTGACTTCCCCTCTGCATCACCAGGACCCAGAATGTCCAGGAAGGTAGAGGGAGGAATGATGGTGAAAGAACCTGAATTTCCTGAAGGAGCCTGACTGCTTGCTGCAGCCAGAACCGTCCCCTCCGCACACCATGCACTTGTCAAACTTCTTCTTGGAGCCAATGATGCGGTCACAGCCAGCATGGATGCACCGGCCCTGGACACAGACCAAGGAGCTGTCCGGGGAACAGGGGGTCCCATCTACCACCTGAGGAAAAGAGAAAGAACAATGCCAAAGGTTCCTCCTAAGTCAAAAGGGGTTGGTAAATCAAACAAGACCCATGTCTCATCAGGGAAGCAATGTCGGAAAAGTTGGATGAAGTAGGGGATGTAGATGGGTGAGTGCCAGCCACCATGTGGGTGATAATCATAACAATAATAATTATTATCACATATAACATCTAGCCAGCATTTTCAGAGCACTGAGTATGAATCAGGCAGCATGCTAAGTGTTTTACAAACACAAACGTAAATCTCACCACCACTATTTGAGGTTTTTAGGGATGGAACGTTGAGGTTTAGAAAAGTTAAAGAACCTGTCCAAAAGCCACACAAATGGCAAGCAGAGGAGCCAAGATGGGAAGTGCAGTCTGTCTGGTCCCAGCACCAAGCCCTAAACCTTGATGGCACTGTCCCTAAATGGACGCTAGAGGGCAGCCAGCCTGTAGAAATTCTCAGGCTGGGGAGAATGGAGCAAAATGCTGCTAGGGCTTGTTTTTCTTCGTGCAGCCTTCAACCCACCACCCTATCACAGAGAGGGAGTGTAGGGACTTCAGTCATCTCCAGGAGGCCTGTCCATTGAGGGACTGGCTGTCCAGGAGCTGAATGAGGCCACCACTATAATTTGACAGAGGAGCCCATGGAAGAGGGGTCAAGGACTTGCCCCAAAGGCCACACATTCGATTCTCACCAAATGCAGCACTAGAAGATGGGGAGTCAGAGGAAAAGAAACCACGGGAAATAGGATAGGCTAGAGGGACCTATTGGCCACATATCTGGAGTCTGGGGCTCGTTTTCCTGATACCCATGTACAGATAAGTCTGAGTGGGATCCTGGACTGGGCTGGCGTGGCTGTGGGAACAGGGTTACTTTGGGGGATCTTTGTCATCAGAAAGCAGAGGAAGCACTGGGGGTGTGTGTGACCATAGACAGGGCCTGGGGGTGTCCTGACCCTCACCCGTGGCTCCAGTACATAGTAGTAGCCCAGTGCCCGGGCCTGGCAGGTGAGTTTGCACTGGTCCTGGGGGGCCACGCCTGTGTAGCGAGGAACCCAGTCCATGGGCCCTGGGAAGCTCTTGAAGAGGTCGGTGCGGTGGTTGTAGGCAGCACACTGCTCCTCACGGAAGGTCAGGGCTGGAGGGGTAAAACAGTCAGAGCCCCTCCTTCCTCACATCACCCCACATCCCTCCACCCAACCCCTGAGAGCTCTAGAGAGCACAGCTCTGTTCTTCCCTGCAGACGGCCATGGACAATTCCCAGAGGTTAAAGGCACTCCCCACAACAGCAGGGGAATCAACACCCCCTTGGTCTTGCACTTAAGGGACAGTCCTTCCTGCTCTACTGTCCCCTCCCAAGGGCTCCCATCCCCCCTACTCCTCACCTGAGCCAGTTGGGCAGTCCTCAGTGTTGCAGGAGCGGAAGCGGGTACGGCGGCCTTCACAGTACTTGCCACCATTCCGGGGGACAGGCCTCGTGCAGTCTCGGGAGGAGAACTGGACACCACCCCCACAGGTCCGAGAGCAGTCGCCCCATGGTCCCCAGGGACCCCAGCCACCAGCCTGTGGAATCTGCAAAGGCACAGAATGGAAGTGGGGCATAAGTGAACTCTCTCCCAGGCTTAGGGCCAGTCCCCACACCCCCGGGCCCTTTACCCCACCCCTGCCCTAGGATCTCACATTGAAGTCCTGGAGCTGGTCCATGTGGAGGCAGCGACCACCCATGCAGGCCTGTGCGGGCCCGCAGGGCGTGCCATCGGCCCAGGGCGAGTGTTTGGTCTGGCACATGGCATGGCCATTGAGGTGGCCAGAGCACCAGAGGGCAGCACAGGGCGGCGGCAGCTGTGGACAATGGCGTGAGTCAGGCCCGAAGGTCAGCTGGCACTGGCGGTCAGCATCATAGTCCTTGCCAGGGAAAGTCACAGGCAGATGCAATGGAGCCTCTGGTTTGTCTAAGAGACAGTGCCCTGGGAAGGGGGTTGGGGCACAAAGTCAGCAACGGGCTGAGGGGAGCATTCAGGATTGCCAGCAGAAAGCTTAGGCTCCCTGGGGCCTGATGGAGCCTAGAAAAACAATCCTAGGACTATAAGAGGATTTAAATTTTTTTATTTATAATTTTTATTTTAATTACTTTTTTTTTTTTTTTTCTGAGACAGAGTCTTGCTCTGTCACTCAGGCTGCAGTACAGTGGCATGATCATGGCTCACTATAGCCTCAAACTTCTGGGCTCAAGCAAACTTCCTGCCTTGGGCTCCTGAGTAGCTGGGATTACAGGCATGTGCCATGTCCAGCTAATTTTTTGGAATTTTTTATAGTGATAAGGTCTTGCCATGTTGTCCAGGCTAATCTCAAACTCCTGGTCTCAAGCAATCCTCCCACCTTAGCCTCCCAAAGCATTGGGATTACAGGTGTAAGCCACTGTGCCTAGCTCTGTAAGAGGCTTTAATGGGCAGCTATAGTTTATTGGATGCTTATTATGAGATGAGCATTAGCTAAATGCTTGACCAGCACGTATTTAATCATGGCAAATACCTATGAGATAGGTACCGCTATTATACTTATCTGACATATCCACTACAAACACAGAGAGGTGAAGTAACTTACAGTCACACGTCTACACCTGCTTAAAGAACAGAATAAGAGGCCAGGCATGGTGGCTCAATGTCTGTAATCCCAGCATTTTGGAAGGCTGAGGTGGGAGGACTGCTTGAGCCTGGGAGTTTGAGACCAGCCTAGGCAACACAGTGAGACCTCATCTGTATTTAAAAAAAAATTAAAAACACAGAATAAGGATAGGAACTCAGTTCTGCCTATTCTAACCAACTATAGAATATTTGAGTTTGCTTCTCATCAACATCTCTGCCTAGTGGCAGTCATCCTGCTATTCTTGCATACCTCACTGCGTGACAAGGTAATCACCTCCTTCACAGCCAGCCCATTCCAGTGGTGGACAGTTCTGGCCCTCAGAAAGTCAGTTCTAATTCTACTGAGCCAAAATTCGCCTCCTCTAGCTATGCTATTTATTCTGGGAGGAAGTGAGAACTACACAAAGACAGCAGCATTTCTCACCCCTTCCCACACTGCAGAGGAAGCACACTTGGGGGAGGCAATTTGGTCCATGCAGAATGCAGCGGAAGTGAGAGTGCCCTGGAGGACAGGAATTGAGTGCTACTCAGGGAAAGGTAAGTGCCATCTGCTTACCATAGCCATTGTCCAGGAAGTCAGTGATGAAGCGGGCACTGCAGGGGGACCAGGGCTCCTCAGGATCCACATGAGCCATCACAGGGGCCATGACATGGCGAGAGGTGCTCAAAGGCCCATTCAAACTGATGCATGGCTTGGAGTTGTCATGGAGCATGTTGAAGACATGACCTGTGGGAGCAAAGGCCCTGATAGGATCTGAGGGTCCCTTCCCCATGCCCTGAGGGACTCCATCATAAATCTGCTGCAGCTGTGGGTGATCAGATCCATTACCCACCTCACTCTGCCCCCAGTCCCTTCCTTTATGGTACTCTCAGGGCTCCCAGTATGTAGCCCTGTCTCTTTCTCTGTCTCCTCTTCCCCAAAATATACTCAGGGTCCCTCCCTACCCACTTTTCCTTATAGCCAACATTCCCAACTGTGACCCCACCCATTGTCTCTCTGACTCCCCCTCCAAATACACACACACACACACACAGAGAGAGAGAGAGAGAGAGTTCACAGTAGTTTCAACCAACTAATTTATTTAATAGAAAAATGTAAACGTATGTCTACACCTGGAGCAGAGAGGAGTAATAGCCCTATACCTAGGCCTGGGGGAAGAATACCTTGGGACCCCCATTGACACTGTGGTGAACTTGCTACCCCCTCCCCCACCTTCTCCTCCCTAATACCCTTCTCATCTACCCCCACTTTACCCAGTTCATGAGCAGCAGTGAAGGCTGACTGGAGCCCATCATCCTCCACAATAGCACAGCTCCGAGCTGGGTCACACACAGTGCCCACATCAGCCATACCCAGCGTGTCGCAAGTGGAGACTCCACACAGGTCCTGTGGAGAGGGATCATAGAAGGTGCATAGAGAGCCAAGACACCTGGGTCCATTGGGTTGAGATCCAGATTCCCGGGGACCTGGGCACTGAGGACCCAGCACTGTCAGGGCCTAGGTAGCCACACATGGTAGTGTGGCTGGGGCAAGGCACCATGTCACACAACTCCAGGAACATCATTTGCATCATAGTCTATGTAGTGGTGCTTCTTAGAATTGTGCAGTGCATAGCCTGCGGTGCTGACTGGGGCCTCACCTGACGGGTGAACAGAATGGCTGTGTCAAAGTGGTCAGGGTCCGAGTCCTCAGGGGTGTTGAGGCCCCGCTGCCAGGCACAGAAGCTGCGCAGGGTCTGGGCAGCACTGGGCCCCACTTGGGGCCCCTCCTCGCCTGACCCCAGGATCACTAGCCGAGTCACCACCAAGCTGACAGGATTGCGGATGCTTGGGTGCTTAAAGGCCTTGGCCGCTGCTGCCATCACTGTTAGCAGGTAGCGCTTTAGCCCTGCACCATGGAATGCGGCCATCTTGTCATCTGCCACCACCAGTGTCTCCACAAATCTACTCAGTGAAGCAAAGCGCTGGAGAGAAAAAGGGAGAAGAAGATCCTGAAATAGCCTCTCAGACCCATGGGTCGGTCGATTCTCCAATCCCTCACTTTCTGGGTCTGGAACTCAGCATAGTCAGCTGGGCCCCACACACCCCACAGGATTCCTGACTCCTGGCAGGTCTTGGTTGGGCCCTTCCCCCAACGCCAAATCTCAGGGCTTTTGTGGTAACTCTGAGGAGTCAGCAGCTGGTTCTAAGAAGGGGAGGAGAAGGGGACGCCACATCCCAGGGCTGCGGGAGCCCCAGAGGTGAAGGCAGCCTGGACTGCCGTCAGGAGGGACTTTGGGGTTCTCCAGGCCTGAGTGTGGCTGGGGCCTATGGGACCAGGGCTAGAGGGCTGGGCTGCAACGTGTCTGCCCTGTGTGGTTGGAGGAACGATTCAGTCAGCAGCTAGGGCCAGGGCCAGAGCTCAGCGTGGCGGGTGTGGAGGGAGCGTCTGGTCTGGATTAAAGCTAGAGAGGGAGGAGGGAGGAGGGAAGGGAAGAAGGGGGAGACCAGAGTGGGAGGGAGGAAAGGATGGAGCCTCAGGCAGCCTCGCAGTCCGGCCACAGTGTGGGAAGGGGATTGACCAGAAAGAGGTATGGGACACCCTCCCTCTCTTGCCACTCCTGCCCTAGTTTGCGGTTTGCCACAGTGATTTAAAGGCAGCATCAGAAGCCAGACACCAAGCCCTAGGGCCTCAAACCTCACTCCTTTAGCTGGGAGTGGGGGGTGAAAATCAAATTTGGAGCAGAGAAAAGAGCCAAGGCCAAGGGACTGTTAGGAGACCTTTACTGCTGGGGACTGTGTCAGTAGGAGATGCCATGGCCAGGAAGGGGTGGGGTGGGGAGGGGGAGCAGTTATTCCCAGCCCAGAGTCTGTGACCCACCTC
This sequence comes from Pongo abelii, assembly GCF_028885655.2. NCBI lineage: Eukaryota > Metazoa > Chordata > Mammalia > Primates > Hominidae > Pongo > Pongo abelii. Next base: position 89,155,621 of record NC_071985.2, on the reverse strand, counting down.
TGAGAACCCTCGGTGGGTCTGGCTAGGAGAAGGGTGAAGGGGAGAGGTCTGAGCCTTACCAAGAAAGGAGGCTCATGGAGAGAGGAAAGGCAGGCAGAAGGGAGGGAAGCAGAATGGCCAGAAGTGGAAGTGGGTGGAGAGAGGGTGAATAGGGGTCAGTAGGACAGACATGGTGGGAGGACACCGCAGGACACAGACTCCAGAGATGCCTACCTTGGCTCTTCGGGGTCTGGGGCTGGGGCTTCCAAGAGGAGCCTTGACGTTGCACATGGGACCTTGACCGCTGGCAGGACTCTTCCGGCGTAGGATGTGAGCCCCAGGTCCCCCAGCGGAGTTAGGGGTGCCTCCCTCCAGGGGCTGGAGGTGGAGTTCAGCCCCCCGATATTGTAACACGCCTAACAGGGCTCCCCCATCCCAGTGCAGAGATGCCACCGACTCCGGATCTCCATTGATGGTGCCAGTCAGGTAGGTGCCAGGCTCTGCTCCACCCAGCAGCTCAGGTGCCTGGCCCAGGTACTGCACTGTCAGCCCCTCGACCTGCACACCGGAGTCCTGCTCCAGCTCTAGTAGCAGCGTCTCCCCAAAGGCCTGCAAGCGGCACAACAGCCTGGCAGGGGCGCCCGAGCCAGGCAGGACGCTGCCGTTGAGCTTCTCTGGAAACACGATCTCCTCCTCCCGGGGGAGGGGGCTGGCCAGCCGGGCTGAGGGCAGGAGAGAGGCCAGCAGTAGCAGAAGCAGCCACACCAGCCAGGAGAGCGGCACAATGGGGAGCAGGAGGCAGGGTTGGGCTCCCCACAGCCAGCGCCCCGCCAAGCCCCTCCCGGGATGCGAGCCTGTCTGGGACATGGCACTGGTACTGCAGCTGGGAGGGACTGAGGCCGTCTGGGGCACCAAGTCCTCCACACCCTAGCTTTGGAAAGCTCCTCTCTGTAGCCTGGGGGCTTGGACTCCTGCCAAGGTCAGAGGCAAAGTTTTCAGAAGGGCTGGGGACCGTTAAAGGAAATGGAGAAAACTTAGTCCTTGGGCTTGGGAGAGGTGCCCAGGGGTCTGGCTTCTCCAAACTCTCCTCCTGAACCCTCCTTTCCTGGATCTTTGTCTCTCCCTGCCTGTGTCTTCTGCAGCTTCTCTGGCCTCTCCCTCTGTAGGACTCTGTCTGGGCCGCTTCTGTGCCTGCCCTGTCTCTGCCTTCTTCCGCTGTGCCTTTGTCTCTGTCTCTTTCCTCCTCTGTCTCTCTCGTGCATATGTGTCTGTGGGTCTCCCTGTGGGTTCTCCCCAGCCTCTCTCCGCGCCAGCTCTTTTAAGCATGGTGAGCCTCTGCGATTGATTGGCTGATCTCTAAGCCACTCAGCTGAGCTCTGCCGGTGGGACTCAGATGGGTGTATCATCACTTCCCAAAAAAATGGGACTTGCCCAGGGGAGGGGAATCTCTAGCAGCCGAATGGATAACAGGCACTGGGCCAGCTGATGACATAGCCTTTTCCCAAACCCCACAATCAGCCCTCAGCTGTCTCTTTCCCTTTTTGGTGGGACAGAGCCCCAGGAGAGGCAGAGAGTGAGGGAAAGGGCCTGGCCGGCATGCACAGATAGGATCACGGTCCTGGGAGAATTCCTGCTCTTATAGTCTAACCTACCATGGCTTCTCTTTTCTCAAGGCTCCCTCATGCTGCCCTTTGGCCCTAGTGGCTGGTTTCCAGGGCTGAGGGGACTGAGTGAGCTGCCTGAGAAAAGAGGGTAGGGAACAGGTAAGGAGGCATCAAGAGGGAAGAACAAAGAAAAGAGGTAGCTTGACATGGCTCAGGATAGAACTGAGCAGCTGGGAAGAGTAAAAAAGGCAGAACAATGGGGGAGGCAAGGAGACAGTGATCAGGGAGTTGACTGCCCAAAGGTAGGATGATACTGCTTGGAATGAACATACGGAGGCGGCAGATGACAAGGCAGGAGGGGTTAACGACTTTTCCTTTTATAGAAGGCGGATCCAGGGTGGCACCTCCTCTTTTCTAACGTCCCTTCTCTCCCTCAGGATCCCCCTTCCTGAGTTACCACTACCCACCCCCTCCAAAGCCCAGAACAGCCATTCCGCCTCCATTTCCCCCCAGGGTTCCCCCTCCCCACTTCCTGACTCCCCATTTCCCTGGCCCAGCTCCCAGTAGCTTCCCCCAGGCTTTTGGCCCTGCTCCTACCCACTCCCAACTGCCCTAAACCCTCCCCCAGCCTCAAGTCAGCCAGCCCCCAGCATAGGTAAGACTTGCTCTCAGGAACCCAGATTCACTCAGTATCAATCTGGGAGAATCCCCACCTGGCTCCCACCATCCACCCCACCTTGCTCTGAGAACCCAGTGGTTCCTGGAATATCTAGTAATCTTTTCTTTTTAATTCTCCCTGGGGCAGGGAGAGGGTGGAGACAGCATTGTGCATATAGGGAAATTAGGGTACTGGGAGAAATCCATTGCCTGGGGTGGGGAAAGTGGCTGGGGAGGAAGAGGTGGTGTTAGGGAAAGGAAGCAAATTATTCCTTTGGCTTTGGATAGGAGGGAACTGGTATGAACTCTCAAGGCAAGGAAGCGTTCAGAAGTAGGGGCAATTTCTGCTCACCCCATCCTCTGGCTGCTTGTTTCCCCAGGAAATCCCCAGGAAGGAGAGTGCAGTCAGCAGTCTCTTTCCTTTCCCAGAAGTGGACCACCTCCTCCTGCCTCTATTCCCCTATTCACTCTGCTTTGTCACCTCCTGTCCCCCGCATATCATATCTGTCAGAATACTTCCTTTCCCCCTCCCTTCCTGCTCAGGTCGGTAATACCTGCCCTGGTGCCTATCACTTCCTGGATCACCCACCCCCTTGTGACTGCCAGACCCACCTCTTGACCCACCACTGGTTCTAAGCCAACGGGGCTGGGACTAGAGGAGTCAGACAAGGGGTGGGAGACCAGAAGGGGCAGGGGCAAGAGGAGCTATCACCAGAGAACTCTACTGCCCCTTTCCACTCCCCTATTTGAGATGAGGACAAAGGGGGTGACTAAGCAGTGAAAGACAAAGGGCTTTAGAGTGGCTGCAGCAGTGTGTGTGGGGGTGTTGGCAGTAAGGAGAAGGCACAAAAGCTGCAGTGTCCTAGGCAGCCCCTCAGGAGCCCCCCACCCCAGTCCCAGCTCAAGCTGCCTCCAGGGCCAAGCAGCCCAGAGTCTATCCTGACTTCTCCCAGGCTGGATCAAGGCAAATAAATGCAGTCCTTCCCATCCCCCACCACCATGGCCACATTTGCTGTGTTTCAACAATAGACAGAAACAAGGCCCAGGGAAAGAGCAAGGAATGAGGACAACAGAGGGATCAAACCTCTGCCCTGGCTCTGTGGCAGCTGCCTTGTCTAGCCCAGATCCTGGTCAGTTCCCACAGCTAAGGATCTGGCCCCACCCTTTGGTACAGTTCCCATTAGGTCAATTCCCAGGCCAGAAGTCTGGCTTTCCCCTCTTTCTCTGCAGTGAAGAATTCCTCCGTCTCTGCTTCCTGGTCTGTCTGCCTCACCCTGCTGCACTGCTGGTGGGCTGTGTCCCAGGGATCCTGTCTAGGGGATATCTGGGGAAGGCCTCTTTCCAGGCTCAGAGTTGGAGAGTTGTACAAACTCTACAGGTGGGTGGCCCAGCTGGAGTTGGGCTTAGAGGCAGAGGGAGAAAACAGGAACTAGCCTCTAAGGCTGGAAAAATCTTTGTCCATACAGAATTGTGATCAGACTCCTGGTGCTACTACATTTCCATGCTGTTGGCCATTACCCAGGAGGGCTATAGCAGGGTCAGAAAGACGTTAGGGAAAAGAAGCTGACGCAAGACGGAAGTGGGGTGTGAGGCATCTCTAAGGGCGCTTCCTGGGTCTGTGATCCTGTAGGTTCGGGAAGCCTGGCGGATGTCAGGGTCACCCACAGAGGACCTCCACTCCCCCATCTGGGATGAGGTGGCTCCTACACACCCCGACACTCCCCTCCGCACCACCAATGCCGGCGGCCTTGGCATCCTATTCTTTTTTGTTTTGGTTTGGCGGGAGCTCTCAGACCCGCCCAGCCCCACTTAGGCTCCTTTCTCCAATCTCAATTTATGACATCTGGAAATTAGCTGGCTTTCCCAACTCCTGTCTTTTGGATTCAGTGATGGGAAGGTAATTGGCAAAGCCTGGGGCTACCCTGTAAGGGCAGGGCTCAGATACAATCCGAGAGCAGGACTAAAGCAGGAGGGCGGCCAAGGCGGAAGGGAGTAGGGAAGCAAGCGCCGCGCGTTTCCAAGATACGCAGGCGGGCTCGGCGAGAGAGCACGAAGTATTTGCCCCACGCAGGAACGGCAATTTTCCCTTGCTCGCTCCTAGAGAAGCCAGCCAGGAGCTGTGGGAGGAACCGCCCTCAGTAAAGATGACCGCAATCACTGTTATCTAAACGCAAGTGAAGCCGAGTCACAGGACCCGGATGTTGTCGGTTCGACGGTAAACGACCCTGCCAGCTTCCAAGAGGGCGGCTTCACTGTGCGAATAGGTGAGAAGCCAACAAGGAGGCGCGCTGGAGTTACTTCCGCCCGGTTCTCCTTCCCGCAGTCTGCAGCCGGAGTAAGATGGCGGCGCTGAGGGCTTTGGGCGGCCTCCGGGGCGTCGCGGCCCAGGTGCTGCGGCCTGGGGCTGGAGTCCGATTGCCGATTCAGCCCAGCAGGTGAGATCGAGGGCAGCCCTCGACACACTTTCTCCAAGGCTAGAGTTTCTCAGGTTGGGGACGCTTTACTCCCCCAGAAAATAATAACCCAAGCCTGTGACCCCATTGTCCATCCCTGATTTCTTGGGCTACGGGATGCAGTGGCTCCCACTCTGGCGAGGGAGGGGAGAGGGTCTAGAGTTCGTTCGTGCAGAGGTGAAATCAGCGGAGTGGGAGACTCTGCTTTTTAGCTTCATAATTTGAATGCATCTCTCCTGTCATACCTGAGTAGAGCTCAGCTAAAGAGCCATAGAATGCTCGCTGTCTCTGTCGTTGACCTTGAACACTTTTCTCACGATCATATTCACCTGGTTGATAATATCAATATGATGAAAATATGAAGAAGCTAGGATCCCAACCTTGCATGCCCGGGGTGATGGGTGGAGTTATTCCAGGAATAATTTGTTAGTAGGAATGGAACCTCTAGAGTTCCAGTTTATTTTGCCGAAGCTACATTAACTTCAGATCAGTGACTTGGCATTAAAAAATCCAGGACGTTGGCCGGGCGCGGTGGCTCACACCTGTAATCCTAGCACTTTGGGAGGCCTAGGCGGGCAGATCATCTGAGGTCGGGAGTTCGAGACCATCCTGACCAAAATGGAGCACCTCCCGTCTTTACTAAAAATACAAAATTAGCTGGGCTTGGTGGCGCATGCCTGTAATCTCAGCTACTTGGGAGGCTGAAGCAGGAGAATCGCTTGAACCCGGGAGGCGGAGGTTTCAGTGAGCCGAAATCACACCATTGCCCTCCAGTATGGGCAACAAGAGTGAAACCCAGTATCAAAAAAAAAAACAAAAAAAAAAACCCAGGACATCCTTCCTGGGTCCCCTTGAGAGTGAATGGGAACACAGGAACCAAACACTGTTCAGGCCCTTTGTCTAGGATCTGTCTTTAACTCCCCAGAGGTGTTCGGCAGTGGCAGCCAGATGTGGAATGGGCACAGCAGTTTGGGGGAGCTGTTATGTACCCAAGCAAAGAAACAGCCCACTGGAAGCCTCCACCTTGGAATGGTGAGTGACCAGAGTTGCTGTCCCAACCCACACCCATCCCTGCCCGCAGCTGATTTCCTTTTCTTTTTTTGAGACAGGGTTTCCCTCTGTCTCCCTAGCTGGAGTGCAGTGGTGTGAAAGTGGCTCACTGTAGCCTTGAACTTCTGGGCTCAAGGCAACCTTCTGTCTCAGCCTCCCCAGAAAGCCGCAACAACAGGCCTGTGCCACCACAACTGGCTAATTTTGAAAGTTTTCCTTTTGTAGAGACAGAGTCTTGCTATGTTGACCAGGCTGTTTTCAAACTCCTGGCCTCAGGTAATCCTCCCGACTCAGCCTCCCAAAGTGCTGAGATACAGGCTTGAGCCACCATGCCTGGCCTCCAGCTGATTTCTAAGTGCTCTTGAGCTCTCTGTCTTAGGCAAATTTTAGCCCCTATCCTGTTTGCTTCTTTCACCACGAAATTCAACAGACATAACAGTGATAACAACAGGTATTTGTGAAGTAGAGAAGGAAAGGAAGGATGTTGCAGAAGAAAATAAAGAATGGGTCCCAGTAAATACCCAAAAGTCCCTACCAATTTAAATCTTAATGCCAGCTTTTCCCATGTTCAATACATTTCAGGTTCACTACATTATCTCCCTCTCCAGACAAGGTGGTGGTTTTCCCATTGGTAACCAAATGAAACCTACATGAATACAAACCATTTTTTTTCCTATCAAAACTAGCTCTTCCTTTTGACTTTTGATTTTGATCAGTGGCACCCTCATTCTCCTAATCCCTCAGGATTGAAACTTTTTAGTCATCTTTGGCTGTTTTATCTTGCCCTCCATGTCTATGTCCAGTAAGTTATCAAACCACGTAGGTACTTTCATAATGTCTCATATCTGGTTATCTCTCCCTTTTAATTTTCATTGCCATCATTCTTATTCAGATTTATCTTGTATTAGACCCTGATTATTTTAGGAGTCTATTCACTGAGTTTTTGCCACTGAGTTTTCCCCAAAGGGGAAAGTTGTTGTCCCCTTTCCATCTATCCTATACAGTGTCATCACCTTCATCTTCCCCAAACATTATTTTACCATGTTATTCATACTCTTGCTCAAAAACCTTCAAAGACGCTTCCAGTTACTTTCCACAAACTTACAGTAACAATAGCTGAGTGCTTACCATTTGCCAAACATTTTCGTATGCATTATTTTGTTTAATCTTTACAACAGCTTTATGAGAGTATTACCCCAGTTGTGAGGAAATTATGGTCTAGGGAGATTAAAACTTGATTAAAGGCCGGGTGCGGTGGCTCACACCGGTAATCCTAGCACTTTGGGAGGCCGAGGTGGGCGGATCACCTTAGGTCAGGAGTTCAAGACCAGCCTGGCCAACATGGTGAAACCCCGCCTCTACTAAAAATACAGAAATTAGCCAGGCGTGGTGGCACGCACCTGTACTTCTAGCTACTCAGGAGGCTGAGGCAGGAGAATCGCTTGAACCTGGGAGGCGGAGGTTGCAGTGAACCGAGATCGCGCCATTGCACTCCAGCCTGGGTGACAGTGCAAGACTGTCTCAAAAAAAAAAAAAAAAAAAGTTAAGGACACACAGGCAGATTTGTACTCGGGTCTGTCAGACTCCAAAGCCCATCATGAAGAATTTTGGTGGTAAAGATGGGCTCTGGTTTCAAATCTCCACTCTCAATTTACCAGTGAATAAAGCATCTATTTATAGCATTATTTTAAGGATTAAATGAGATAACATGTGCCTGGCACATGTAAGTCCCCTATAAGTGTTCATTGTTATTAATGATATGTACAGATAATTGAACCACTACCCCCTACTTTGTCCCAATACTTATCCCTCTCTTGGGAAGTCCCAATAAGAATTCCACGGATGTTTCCTTCCTTGTTTTTAAGATTTGGCCCATGTTGATTTCATAGCCTGGAATGCCTCTTCTCCCTTCTAGCTATCTAAATCATTTCCTATATTTAAGCTCAGATCCCACCTACATGAAGTCTTTGCAGTGTTCTTTCCTTCTTTTAAAAATGTAATGGCTAAGCTACTTTCTTGGTTACTTATAAATGTGACCTCTGTTCCTAGTTTTTCACATGTACTTCTTTCCCAAATTAAATTGTAAGCTTCAGATTAGGTGGGCATGGTGGTGTGCACCTGTAGTCCCAGCTACTCTGAAGGCTGATGCAGGAGAATTGCTTGAACCTGGCAGGCAGAGGTTGCAGTGAGCCGAGATGGTGCCGCTGCACTCCAGCCTGGGTGTAGAGTGAGACTCTGTCTCAAAAAAAAAAAAAAAAAAAAGGTAATCTTCTTGAGGGTAAAAGTTCATTTAGTGGGAGTAAGCGTTAGGTGTACATTTCCTGACTGGTTGGCCATTCATTGGATACATTTGGAGGGCAGTATATCATAGTAGTTAAGATGTTTGGATCCTGGAGCTAAACAGGCTGGGTTAAAATCCTGGTTCTGCCACTTACTAGTTTTATGATCCTGGAAAAGTCATTTAAGCTCCATGGCCTCAGTTTATCCAATGAAATGGGGATAATGATAGTACCTATTACTCATAACAGTTGTTGTAAGAATTAAATCAATTAAAGTGCCTAAGGTAGTGCCTGGCACATAATAAAGCTATATAAGTGTTGTCTATTATTAAAAAGATATTCTATGCACACTGACTATGAACCATGAAAAAAAAAAAGGTATTCTAGGAGACATAGAGTGAGATTCATAGTGTCTGTCATCAGAAAGTTTAGATCTTCCTTTTCCCTATCTAAGGGTCCTCTTCCTGGTTATAGTGGAGATTAGGAAATTAACAAAGTATGGAATGGTGAGTTAGAAAATCTATAGGGAGAGGCTAACTCCTTGCTGTCTTTTGGGGGATCCCAAGGGAATAACCATGTGGCTCTGAACTATTTCTTTTCAGATGTGGAACCTCCAAAGGACACAATTGTGAAGAACATGACCCTGAACTTTGGGCCCCAACACCCAGCAGCGCATGGTGTCCTGCGACTAGTGATGGAATTGAGTGGGGAGATGGTGCGGAAGTGTGATCCTCACATCGGGCTCCTTCACCGAGGCACTGAGAAGCTCATTGAATACAAGACCTATCTTCAGGTGTGGGGGGTGAACAGGGGCCTTTTGGCGGGATCTGGGGTTGCTTTAGCCTGGGGCTTTGCCAGTTTGCTGCCCTTAAAACGTGAGGAGAGGAAGGTATTGAGAGGAGTAACCCATTGAGGTTACTCTTGGTTGGGTGGATGGAGGGAAGTGGCAGGGGATGCTTGAGTCATTAGGATTTGGTTTATTCAGCAGCAGTGCTTTGAAGCTGGAGCTATACTCAGCTTTTCTCTGGCTGACTTTTTGGCTGGCCCCTTTGCCATTACTTGAGTGCCTCAGTTTCCCTGCTCTTACGTTAGACTAGTGCGTCAAAGCCAGTGTCCCTAGGGGCAGGGAAAGAGAAAAGACATTAGTTTGCTAAGTTTAACAGCTGATTCTTGTATCTTCCAGCTGTCGACGTTTGTTTTCAAAACATTCAATGAGTCAGAGCAACTGAGAGGGGGTTTATGACAGAGTTTGCCATTTTTAGGAGAACTGTATAACCCAAATGATGAAGGTCAGATTTGAAGGAGTTGGATCTCTAATAGGAATCTGAAGTTTTTTTCTTACTGTCATGAAGAAAGGTCCTGATAACAGGATGGTAGGATTAGGATTTAGATCCCAGCCCAGTGTTGGGGTGAACAGTGACTAGAATGTGATTCCCCAAGAGAGCTTCGGCGATGACAGTTTCTGGTCCCAGAGTCTATGGGTTAACCCCTGTAGCATTAGCCCCCGTCACAGTGACATCAGAATAAGAACAGGCTGTCCCAGCTAGTAGCGTCTTAGCTCCACCCTCTTCCTGGAAGCTGAAGCTGGTTCAGCAGACAGCTAGGACTTGGCTTTTTAGCATTCAGGAGGAAGGACCATTTCTACCTGATGCTCTGTCTTCCTTAAATAACTCACTCTGGCCAGGCGTGGTGGCTCACGCCTGTAATCCCAGCACTGTGGGAGGTCGAAGCAGGTGGATTACTTGAGGTCAGGAGTTCGAGACCAGCCTGGCCAACAAGGCAAAACCCCATCTCTACTAAAAATACAAAAATTAGCCAGACGTGGTGGTGTGCGCCTGTAGGAGAATCACTTGAACCTGGGAGGCAAAGGTTGCAGTGAGCCAAGATGGTGCTGCTGCACTCCAGCGCCTGGGCAACAGAGCAAGACTCTGTCTCAAAAAAAAAAAAAAAAAAAAAAAAAAAAGATTAAAAAAAACCCCTCCCAGATCCTCTTAAGACTGATTGCCTTTCTCCTTCAGTATCTGAGGTTTTTTGTTTGTTTTGTTTTTTCCCTTGAAACGGAGTCTCACTCTGTCGCCCAGGTTGGAGTGCAGTGGCGTGATCTTGGCTCACTGCAACCTCTGCCTCCCGAGTTTAAGCAATTCTGTTTCAGCCCCTGGAGTAGCTGGGATTATAGGCATGCACCACCATGCCTGGCGAATTTTTTTTTTTTTTTTTGAGACGGAGTTTCGCTCTTGTTGCCCAGGCTGGAGTGCAATAGTGCGATCTTGGCTCACTGCAAACTCCACCTCCCAGGTTCAAGCCAGTCTCGTTCCTCAGCCTCCCAAATAGCTGGGATTACAGGTACCCACCACCACGCCCAGCTAATTTCTATATTTTTAGTAGAGATGGGGTTTCACCATGTTGGCCAGGCTGGCCTCAAACTCCTGACCTCATGAGCCACCCCGACTTGGCCTCCCAAAGTGCTGGGATTACAGGTGTGAGCTACTGCGCCTGGCCAGTATGTCAGTTTTTAAAATTTTTATTATTTTTTGAGATGGAGTTTTGCTCTTGTTGCCTAGGCTAGAATGCAGTGGCATAATCTTGTCTCACTGCAACCTCTGCCTCCTGGGTTCAAGTGATTTTCCTGCCTCAGCCTCCCAAGTAGCTGGGATTACAGGCATGCGCCACCACGCCCTGCTAATTTTGTATTTTTAGTAGAGATGGGGTTTCTCCATGTTGGTCAGGCTGGTCTCAAACTCCCGACCTCAGGTGATCCACCCGCCTCGGCCTCCCAAAGTGTTGGGATTACAGGCGTGAGCCATGTGCCCGGCCAAGGACTCTTGACAGTGATATCCTGGAGCTAGCTCATACTGGCTTGCAAGAGTGCAGTTGTTACATTTTCAGGAGTTTTGTGAGCCAGTTGTTGAACATAGCCATTGTTAGAAATTAATTTATATAAGCTTATGATTTAATACATTATACTAAAAGCAAAGGTAAGATTAAATATTCAAAGCTCATCACTTCATTATTTTACATTTTACTATGCTCTGCCTTTGAGGTATTTGCTTTGAATGTGTCTGTATGGTGGAAATACCGTATAATGGTGTGGTATTCTTCCCAATGCTGCGGTATTCTTCCCAATGCTGCATTCAGTTACATGATATTGGTAACTTAAAATTGGCCATTGTGGGAGTATTTTTACCATGGAAATTGGCAAACATGACAAATCAAAGTCCTCCCTCACTTTGGAGAGCCAGTTTTTAAACATTTACCAGAATACTACTGGTTTTTGGGATATTTTACCTGCCTTTTTGGAGCTCCTGAGACGAGAAAGGCTTATACAGCACCAACTTCTGGTGCCCACTGAGAGCAAGGCTTCAGGCAGCCAGACTGTGGGCTCCTGAGCCTGTTAGATGTGACCCACGTTCCTCCCTCCTCCCAGGCCCTTCCATACTTTGACCGGCTAGACTATGTGTCCATGATGTGTAACGAACAGGCCTATTCTCTAGCTGTGGAGAAGCTGCTAAACATCCGGCCTCCTCCTCGGGCACAGTGGATCCGAGGTATGTCCCCCCGGCTTTTTCTGCGGCCCACTGTGAGCATAGCATAGTGTCTTTTCCACCACTTCCCCCTTGAACCCAAGCTTAGTGTTCAGACCCCAGGCTCTGCCCAGACCTTTCTGTCCGCCTCAGTGCTTGGCTCCTATATCCTTTCTTCTCCTTGTCTTCACAGTGCTGTTTGGAGAAATCACACGGCTGTTGAACCACATCATGGCTGTGACCACACATGCCCTGGACCTTGGGGCCATGACCCCTTTCTTCTGGCTGTTTGAAGAAAGGGAGAAGGTAAGAGCGAGAGGAAAGGATAGGAATAGGGAATGAAGTGCAGGAAGTAGAGAAGGTATAAAGGAGACAGGAGATTAAAAGAAGAGAGAGAACATGGGAGAACATTTAGAGGGAGAAGGTATGTTTAACTTGGGTTATATTTGTGGAAACTGTATCATGAGGGGTTGGTTGGGCACAAGAAGGCAGAAGGTGGGGGAGTAGGCCATCATAGGACCTGGGGGCCTGGGACTTTGACACTAATTCCCAGCACGTTCTATGAAGATGTTTGAGTTCTACGAGCGAGTGTCTGGAGCCCGGATGCATGCTGCTTATATCCGGCCAGGAGGAGTGCACCAGGTGAGCAGGTCCCCGGCTTCCCCAAATGTCCAGCCCAGGCCTATTTTCCCTGTGGCCACTGGAGGGCAGTGCTGGATGATGGAAACTCCAAACCTGTATCCCTGGGGGAGGGGGTGCTGAGAGGGCTCTCCTTAGTGGAGGCTATGCCACATTCAATAGCACCTCCGTTTGACTTCTAGGACCTACCCCTTGGGCTTATGGATGACATTTATCAGTTTTCTAAGAACTTCTCTCTTCGGCTTGATGAGTTGGAGGAGGTAAGCTAGGAGTCAATGGGAAAAATCTCTCCCGCACAAGAAGGGCTTGTGGGATTTTATTCCCCAGTTGTAAAGAAATACAGAGATATTTGAAGAGTGTGAGGAAGAGTATTAACACACCAGTTTTCTTGATCAATAGTTGCTGACCAACAATAGGATCTGGCGAAATCGGACAATTGACATTGGGGTTGTAACAGCAGAAGAAGCACTTAACTATGGTTTTAGGTGAGGGGAATATGACTTCTCTCCTTAGGAGTGGGGATGGGAGTGGGGGAGTTCCAGCCTAATATCTTGTCTTTGAAGACTTGTTGGCATCCTCCTAGTCATACCCTGAATGTGAAGGATCAACAAGGGAGGCTAAGGAAGAATGAGCCTCCTCACTTAGTTTGTGGAGAGTGGCCCTTATTCCCATTATGCTCTCTACAGTGGAGTGATGCTTCGGGGCTCAGGCATCCAGTGGGACCTGCGGAAGACCCAGCCCTATGATGTTTACGACCAGGTTGAGTTTGATGTTCCTGTTGGTTCTCGAGGGGACTGCTATGATAGGTAAGGCCCCAATCCTTTCTTGGCTGATATTCCAGCTAGTTTCCCCTGCCTCATTCTTCTCTTTGCCACTTCCTTCTTTTTCTCTTTGCCACTTCCTTCTTTACCCTACTTCTCAGTGTCTGTGGGAGCTCTTGTGTGTGTTAGACGAGGTTGCTCTCAAAACACTTTCACATATATGGAATCTTACTTATTTTTTTCTTTTTTGAGACGGAGTTTTGCTCTTGTTGCCCAGGTTGGAGTGCAATGGCGCAATCTCGGCTCACTGCAACCTCCGCCTCCTGGGTTCAAGTGATTCTCCTGCCTCAGCCTCATGAGTAGCTGGGATTACAGGCATGAGCCACCACGCTCAGCAAATTTATGTATTTTTAGTAGAGACGGGGTTCCTCCACGTTGGTCAGGCTGGTCTCAAGCTCCTGACCTCAGGTGATCTACCCGCCTCGGCCTCCCAAATTGTTGGGATTATAGGCGTGAGCCACCACACCTGGCCTGTGGAATTCTTTTTATCTTTACATTATCCTTGTCTTAGATGGAGCTAGCTTTGGCTGCATTTTATAGCTGAGAAAGCTGAGGCATAAAAGTTAGGGATTAGCTGGGATTATTCTTCAGGAGTGGTTGAGACTAGAATCCTCCTGATCCAGTGTTCTTTCTAGTAGATCCTAAGCTTCAGATTCTCCTCCTGGGCCAGGCACAGTGGCTTATGTGTGTAATCCCAGCACTTTGGGAGTCCAAGGTGGGTGGATCACTTGAGGTCAGGAATTCAAGACCAGCCTGGCCAACATGGTGAAACCCCGTCTCTACTAAAAATACAAAAAATTAGCTGGGTGTGGTGGTACATGCCTGTAAGTCCAGCTACTTGGGAGGCTGAGGCAGGAGAATTGCTTGAACCTGGGAGGTGAAGGATGCAGTGAGCTGAGATGGAGCCACTGCATTCCAGCCTGGGCGACAGAGCGAGACTCTGTCTCAAAAAAACAAAAAGCAAAAACCAAAAACAAATTCTCCTCCTGTTTTCTCACCCTGAGTCAGATTTGTTACTGTGTATTTTTTGTCTGTTTTATTTTTTGAACGTGGTAGCTACTGTATATTTTTGTTTGTCCATTTGACTCTCACCCATTCTGTGGTCCAAAAAGTGCTTAAGGAGGTAATTAAAGAAATAAATACTACAGGCCATGTTCTGAGAAAATAAGGAGAGGGTTTGGGGAAGCACCCAAGAGTAGAAGCAAAAGATTACAGGGGGCTGGGCTTGGTGGCTCATGCCTATAATCCTAGCACTTTGGGAGACCAAAGCGGGCAGTCGCTTGAGCTCAGGAGTTGGAGATCAGCCTGGGCAGCAAAGTGAAACCTCGTCTCTACAAAAAATATTCGGATGTGGTGGTGCACGCCTGTAATCCAAGCTACTCTGGAGACTGAGATGGGAGGATCATTTGAGCCCAGGAGTTCGAGGCTGCGGTGAGCTGTGAAACCCTGTTTCAAAAAAAAAAAAAAAGACTACAGGGTTTATATGGGTGGCCAAGCCAAGCAGAGATGCTGTACTTGGAGAAAAGAGTGGGGAGAGTTGACCTAACCCTTCTGAGGTTGGCCAAAGAGCATCCTTCCTAGCCCCATACCTGCTCCTCTGACTGTTCTTCTCTTGCTGTGTCTCATCTTCTTGAGGTACCTGTGCCGGGTGGAGGAGATGCGCCAGTCCCTGAGAATTATCGCACAGTGTCTAAACAAGATGCCTCCTGGGGAGATCAAGGTTGATGATGCCAAAGTGTCTCCACCTAAGCGAGCAGAGATGAAGGTTGGCTGCAGGGAGGGGGAAAGTGTGGGGTGTTGGAAAGGGGCCAGTGGCTGGGGAGGAGTATCCTTGGATTAAATCCTATCTTTCGGTTTTCTTTCTTTTTTTTTTTTTGAGACAGAGTTTCACTCTTATTTCCCAGACTGGAGTGCAATCTCGGCTCACTGCAACCTCCACCTCCCAGGTTCAAGCAATTCTTCTGCCTCAGCCGCCCAAGTAGTTGGAATTACAGGCATGTGCCACTACGCCCAGCTAATTTTTTGTATTCAGTAGAGACAGGGTTTCACCATGTTGGTCAGGGTGGTCTCGAACTCCTGACCTCAGGTGATCCTTGGCCTCCCAAAGTGCTGGGATTACAGGCGTGAGCTACTACGCCCAACTCAGTTTTCTTTTTATAGAGAATTCACTGTATAATAAGAGATTCGGGTTTTTTTAAATTTTTTTAAATTTTTTTATTTTTTTGAGACGGCGTCTCACTCTTTCACCAGGCTGGAGTACAGTGGCATGATCTCGGCTCACTGCAACCACTGTCTCCTGGGTTCAAGCGATTCTCCTGCCTTAGCCTCCCGAGTAACTGGGATTACAGGCACCCACCACCACGTCCAGCTAATTTTTGTATTTTCAGTAGAGATGGTGTTTCACTGTGTTGGCCAGGCTGGTCTCAAACTCCTGACCTCTTGATCCGCCCACCTCAGCCTCCCAAAGTGCTGGAATTACAAGCGTGAGTCACCGCACCCAGCCATATAAGAGATTCTTAATCTCCCATAGCTCTCCTGTTTTATTCTGTATCCTCTCTGCTTACTGACTGACATGTGGCTTCAGTCTCCCTGAGGGTAGAGATTATTTTCTATGCTGGGGGAAGGCCTAGGAGACAGAGTTTGGATATGGTTTATTGATGCTCCCTGTTTCCTCTCGTCAGACTTCTATGGAGTCGCTGATTCATCACTTTAAGTTGTATACTGAGGGCTACCAAGTTCCTCCAGGAGCCACATATACTGCCATTGAGGCTCCCAAGGTGAGGAGAGGAGGGGAAGGAAAAGACCATATGTAGAGTAGGTAGCTAAAGATAGATGTTTAACAAAACGCTCATTCATCAATGAGAGAGAAAACAGGAGAATTAATAGAGGTTTTGTTGGCAGAGAAAAATACTCTTCATGTTAATACAGACACCCAACCTTCTTCCTTGAACAGGGAGAGTTTGGGGTGTACCTGGTGTCTGATGGCAGCAGCCGCCCTTATCGATGCAAGATCAAGGCTCCTGGTTTTGCCCATCTGGTAAGAATCAATCCCAGTAACTATAACTCCAATGAATTAAACCTGACCTTGGTTGAGGTTTTTATGAACTCTTCTTTCTCCTCCCACCTCGGAAGTCTTACCTAACATTGTTGCCATCTCAATCTCTCTAGGCTAGTTTGGACAAGATGTCTAAGGGACACATGTTGGCAGATGTCGTTGCCATCATAGGTACGAGGCCTATTGTGTAGTAGAGGTATCCTAGACAAAGGAGTTCGGGACGCCCACTGGGGACAGAAAGAGAACACTTCCTGTTCACCATAGGCCATGGCATGGACTCGGGTCCTCAATCTTTTGAGCACAGTAATGGGTTCTGGATCTTGGGTAACACCACTTTTTTTGTTTGTTTGTTTTGCCTCACAACAGGAAGATAAAGTAACACCACTTTTTTCCTCCATCCTCTCACCTAGGTACCCAAGATATTGTATTTGGAGAAGTAGATCGGTGAGCAGGGGAGCAGCGTTTGATCCCCCCTGCCTATCAGCTTCTTCTGTGGAGCCTGTCCCTCACTGGAAATTGGCCTCTGTGTGTGTGTGTGTGTGTGTGTGTGTGTGTGTACACGTTCATGTACACTTGGCTGTCAGGCTTTCTGTGCATGTACTAAAAAAGGAGAAATTACAATAAATTAGCCGCTTTGCGGCCCCTAGGCCTAAAC
Organism: Pongo abelii; assembly: GCF_028885655.2. Lineage (NCBI taxonomy): Eukaryota > Metazoa > Chordata > Mammalia > Primates > Hominidae > Pongo > Pongo abelii. Next base: position 89,138,908 of record NC_071985.2, on the reverse strand, counting down.
TTATGGTATCTTAGTGTCTCAGTATCTTAGTGTCCTTCACTCGGACTGTAAACCTAAGAGTGTTCATTAACCCTCCATTCCTGTTAGATTCAGTCAGGTCTTTGCAATTTTTCCTGCTCATCTCCACCCCCTTCTCTGACTCTTGTCCTTTCCACTTCTCTATTCCCTGTTTCCTCTTTCCCCTCAGTTCCCTCCTTGCCCAAACCTTCTCGGTGCCCACATAACTTGGTAAACCACTCAAATCAAGACGTGGGGTAAAGTTGGGAGGGAAAGGGCTATAGTGGGGTCTGAGGGAATGTTGATGGGCAGTTTAGCACAGATAAATCTCTGAACCAGCCGGGCGCAGTGGCTCACGCCTGTAATCCCAGCACTTTGGGAGGCTGAGGCGGATGGATCACCTGAGATCAGGAGTTCAAGACCAGCCTGATCAACATGGCGAAACCCCATCTCTACTAAAAATACAAAATTAGCCAGGCATGGTGGCGCATGCCTGTAATCCCAGCTACTCAGGAGGCTGAGAGAGGAGAATCGCTTGAACCCGGGAGGCAGAGGTTGCGGTGAGCTGAGATGGTGGCATTGCACTCCAGCCTGGGCAACAGAGCAAGACTCCGTCTCAAAAAAAAAAAAAAAAAATCTGAACCAGGTGGAGTGGAAAATAGCAGATATAGACAGCCTTTCCTGAGCGTGAGAGTCTCATTCTGTGGGTTAGGAGTTGGTCATTGAAGGGCTGACGCTTAAGAGCCCAGATCTCCCAACTCCCTTAGTTAGCCCTTCCGGGAGCCGCCCGGTCTCTTGTGCAGGAAGGGGAAGGGGCCAAAGCGTGGGGGAAGGCGTGGCAGGAAGGGGGGGACTCTGTGGTCAGGGAACTGCTCGCTGAGCACAGCTGCACAGTGCTGTCAGAACGGCCGATCTCCAGCCCAAGATGATTCCAGCAGTGGTCTTGCTCTTACTCCTTTTGGTTGAACAAACAGGTAAGAGGGTTTGGTGAGGGATAGCATGAGCTGGCTCCAGGGTGGAAGTCCAGAGCTTGGGTCTGAGGACCAAGTCAAACACAGATGAAGGAAGGCTGACAGTGGGTAGGTGGGCATAGGGAGACCCTGAGGCTAGTCCTATCCAGCCCCGACCCAGGGCACTAGTCTCAGTTCCCTTCTTTCTTGTTGCCTTCTTACTTCATTCCAGACTTTTCTCCGTATTATTATTATTATTATTTTGGAGATGGAGTCTTACTCTGTCACCCAGGCTGGAGTGCAGTGGCGCAATCTCTACTCACTGCAACTTCTGCCTCCTGGGTTCAAGCGATTCTTCTGCCTCAGGCTCCCGAGTAGCTGGGACTACAGGTGCCCGCCACCACGCCCAGCTAAGTTTAGTATTTTTAGTAGAAACTGGGTTTCATCATGTTGACCAGGGTAGTCTCGAACTCCTGACTCAAGTGATCCACCCACCTCGACCTCCCAAAGTGCTGGGATTACTGGTGTGAGCCACTGCACCATTAAAAAAAGACAGGGTCTTGCTATGTTGGCCACATTGGTCTTGAACTCCTGGCCTCAAGCAATTCTCCCACCTCGGCCTCCCAAAGTGCTACTGTGCCTGGCTGACTTTTCTCTTTTCAGGGTTGATAGAAAGTGGCAGGGGAAGGGTCTGGTTGTATGGCATGAAGAGCTGGTCTGGTGAAAAGCTTCATTTCTCATGATGAGCATTTCCCATGGGTGCCTTTGGTCTTGTCTGCTGGGAGCTGATCTCTAGCTGGTTTAATATACAAAGCACCCTTGGCGCCTGTAATCCCAGCTACTCAGGAGGCTGAGGCAGGAGAATCACTTGAACCCAGGAGGTGGAGGTTGCAGTGAGCCAAGATCGCACCACTGCACTCTAGCCTGGGGGACAGAGTGAGACTCTGTCTCAAAAAAAAAAAAAAAAAAAGATTTATATATATATATTCAGAGACAGAGAGAGAGAAAGATAACCCTTTAGGAAGGTAGGGCTCTGTTCTTGTGCTTGGGAGTAAGGCAAGGATATAGCCAAGACAAACAGATGGGATTGCTGTTTCTATGGGTCATTGCTAATGCTCCATTCTGTCAGCAGTTGATATGAGGGTGGGCAGCATGAGATGCCCAGTTCCAGAGACCTGAGCATCAGCTGAGAAATAGAGGCAGAAATGGGAAGGTCTCTGAAGCTCTACAGCTCCAGTCACTGTCTAAGAATTCTCACTCCTCGTTCACTCTGGGTTGTCTGTGCTGGATTGGTGTGTGTGTGTTGGTAGCAGCTGGGTGTCGGGGAGGAGGAGGTCAGTAAACTTCAGGGAAACTGTGGAAATTGAAAGAGAATGACTGGGGAGGAATTCCAGCAGCCTAGCTGAGAAGGTGGCAGCAAGTATTAAGTTAGCCACTGGTCTGCTGCCGTGGGATGAGGAGGGAGGAGGCCCGCTGAGGCACAAAGGAAAGCATGGGCTTCAGAGGCAGAAAACCTGCATTTGAGTTCCAGCTCTGTCACTTAACTCTGTGGCTCTGAGTGAGTTACTTAGCTTTTCCGAGCCTTGGTTTCGTCGCCCATAAAATGGCGATGATGATGTTTCCCTCACAGGGTAGTTTTAAGATTTGTGCAATATCGTGTGTGTGAAAGAGTGTTGCAGAATAAAAAGTACTTGACCGATGTCAGCAATTGACTGACGTTAGTCACATGTTCCCTACTGGTCCTCTGATACGGGGTGAGAGCAGTCTCTGGAGCCCAGACTTGATTTGATTTTTTAAATTGCACAAAACTTCCCCTCTCAGAGGCCCAGAGAGTGAGTAATAGGGCAGAGTAACAGGAGCTGGAATCCATATAGCTGTGGTCATTCCCCCAGCCTTGTGTTCAGGGCCAAAGGTATCTGTAAGGTCTGGGAAAAACAGACACACTTTTTTTTTTTTTTTTTTTTTTTTTTTTTTTACATATTTAAGTGTCTTGTGGTGGGACAGAAAGCAACAAGGCTGAGGCTAGGAGATGACCAATGATAGAGTAATTGCCTTCTCTCCCTTCCCCAGCTCACATCCTTCCTGTCCAGCCCTCAGCCACAGGTCATAGGACTTAGTAGAGACACTTCTGTGGTTTCTTCACTGAAATTTGCCACTACCTTCCCCCGCTACTACCCATCTTGGCTGAGGTTTTGGTTTCAGTCCAGTGGACTCAGATGGGTCCCTTGAGGTGGATAAAGTGCTCAATGGTGCCTGAAGAACCCACAGTGCTAAAAAGAAAAGGTTGGGGGCTGAGGGGGAAGGCCTCAATTATTAGTCCGTGTAAGTCCCATTTCAATAGAACCCTCACGCTTCCTATCCTAGCCCAACCCTATGGTGTGGGAGAAGAGGGAAAGGTAAGTGCAGTGGAAGGCCAGAGAGAAACAGAATTTCTTCCCTTAGACGGCTCCCCTCCAGGCCCTGTCCTACCTTCCAGAGCCCCTTCCCTTCTCTCCTCTGAGTACCAGATCCTCCCTGATGCCCCTGACCCCATGGGCATCCTCTATCCCCTCAGTGGCCCTGGGAGAGCCTCAGCTCTGCTATATCCTGGATGCCATCCTGTTTCTGTATGGAATTGTCCTCACCCTCCTCTACTGTCGACTGAAGGTAGCGCTGGGCAGGGTGGGGTAAGGGCTGGAAGGGGAAGTGGGAGGTGGGCAGCAGCAAGGATTCGAAGAGAAGGAATAAAAGGGGATCCCCCGCAAAGTTTGGAGGGAAGGGGGATGGGCCACTAACTTACCCTTTACTGATAACCTTTCCCCCATTCCAGATCCAAGTGCGAAAAGCAGCTATAGCCAGCTATGAGGTATGGACCCTCCTACACCTGGTGTCGACAACTTTTCAGACCCTCAGCCCTCCTGGGGCTCTAGCCTGGGTTTCCAGGCCTCTGGGAGGGCATGCCTCTCAGGTGCTGATCTGCATACACCTCAGAGGCCTCCCTCCCACCTTACCTAGCCAAGCCACAAGTAAAATATTCAGCAGGTGACAGGGAAGAATCAAGCATAGAGTGACAAAGAATATGTGAGAGACTTGGATGTAGTATGTCGGGTTTATATGTGTGCCTGTAGCCATGTAGGCAAACAGGTATCCATGGCCCAGAGTGTCCATGTGAGTGTCCTCTAGCCCAAGGTGGCTGGCTGTGCACCCCCCATGCCTCCCTGGGTGGGGCAGATGCTGAGGGGCCCTGGAGAAGGTGTGGGTCTTTAATGTTTTGCTTCTTTTGTCTCTGCAGAAATCAGATGGTGTTTACACGGTAAGTGTGCCTGCCTCCCCCACCCAGGAAGTCAGCAGAAGAGGGTGGGATTTTGAGCGATCTTTGGAAGTGGGGGGGGCGGCCTGTGGAGGTGGGAGGGGCCTCTGATGGACTCCAGCTCCTGATCACCCTTTGACTCCCACCTCCAGGGCCTGAGCACCAGGAACCAGGAGACTTACGAGACTCTGAAGCATGAGAAACCACCACAGTAGCTTTAGAATAGATGCGGTCATATTCTTCTTTGGCTTCTGGTTCTTCCAGCCCTTGGGGTTGGCATCACATATGCCTGCATGCCATTAACACCAGCTGGCCCTACCCCTATAATGATCCTGTGTCCTAAATTAATATATACACCAGTGGTTCCTCCTCCCTGTTAAAGACTAATGCTCAGATGCTATTTACGGATGTTTATATTCTAGTTTCACTCTCTTGTCCCACCCTTCTTCTCTTCCCCATTCCCAACTCCAGCTAAAATGTGGGAAGGGAGAACCCCCAATAAAGCTGCCATGGACTGGACTCTATTCATTCATTCATTCATTCATTTATCATATATTTATTCAGTCTCTACTAAGCTCTAGATACAGTTTTTCAGTTCCAGAACTCACAGTCTAATGGACTTCAGAGCTATTTTGCTCGACTGAGGGATAAATGCTGACTATGGCTGGGGGAGGGATAAAAACCTTTGACCTGTAGGTGCTCTGAGGATGGAGCTGGAGCAGGGACTAGTGTGTTGGGAGTCTAGGCATATTTGGAAACGTAAGAAATGACTTCTGTATCAGCATGGCCTTCTGTGTTCGACAATTAAACCAAGGTTGGGTTGTAGGGGAGCCTGGGTGTCCCCAGATGGCCACCAATCCAGACAGCATCAATCCAGTACATGCATATGGGAATTAGCATAGCTGAAAAGCCAAATATGCAGAACGGATGGTGTAACTAGGGCTGTGTGAAGCTCCTAATGGAAGGTTTTATAGGAACAGTGAATTTTCAGGGCATCTGGGGCAAGTGGGACCTTAGAGGGCCAGATGGGTTAGTGGTAGGTAAGGCAAAGGGAAATAAGTTGGGTCCAAATGGGGGGTCATCTCCCTCAAGTGCATGGGTGGTGGTCAAGGCCCTGTCAATGCCTGTCCTGTTTCCAGAGCTACGAGGAATATTTGCCTGGAAGAATTTAAACCTCAGGAGATGCTGCCAGTCCTACTCATGACCCGCAGTCTTTTCAGAATGGGTCTAGAGACTCCAAGCTTACCCCTGGCATAACCCCCAACCTCCACAGTGCTGCACAACACTTCACACTGCATAGTGGCTTACACTTTTTGAAGTATTTTCCAGCTCATTGTACCATTTGATCTGCTAATTAACCCTGTGAGGAAATTCGGGCTCTTTAAAGTTAATTAACTCGTCCAAGGTCACCTTGCAACGAACCGACTGAGATCACTTTCGTCTCTGCACATTTTGCCACATGAGAAGAAGCAGATATTGGGAAAGAGAAGAGGTAGTGAGTAATCATGAATGGCGAGGGTCTTGAAGGCCAGATGAAGGAGGTTGATCAATATCTGGAAGGAATTGGAGCCATCTCCGGTGTCTGGCGGGGGAAAGGTGATTTCAGATGAGATAAGAGAAATGAGCCAGGGTAGGAAAGTAACTTTTTTTTTTTTTTTTTGAGATGGAGTCTCCCTCTGTCACCAGGCTGGAGTGCAGTGGCATGATCTCGGCTCACTGCAACCTCTGCCTCCTGGGTTCAAGAGATTCTCGTGCTTCAGCCTCCCGAGTAGCTAAGACTACAGGCACCACCATGCCCAGCTAATTTTTTTTGTATTTTTAGTAGAGACAGGGTTTCACTATGTTGGCCAGGATGGTCTTGATCTCTTGACCTCGTGATCTGCCCGCCTCAGCCTTCTAAAGTGCTGGGATTACAGGTGTGAGCCACCGAGCCTGACCTGGAAGTAACTCTTTTAAAGATAAAGTGGGAATAAACTTTTATTGGAAAATGTTTCATTTTCCTTTGCTCTGCCTTTTGGGATTGTAAGTCTCTCCCCATCAACCCGGACTGATTTCCATTCCATTTTCATTTAATCCAGGTATCACAGCTCCCAAAGTTTTTCTAGTCCCACATGTCCACCAAATTGGATACTTGTACTACTTCCAGGCTCCAAGATGGCTACCAGGCCAGTTCTATGAATAGTGCCTGGAGAGCAGTGGAGGAGAGGTTTGGAATGGGTCTTCCACAGACAGTGTCTAGATAAGAGGTTTTTTTTGTTGTTGTTGTTGGGATGGAGATTCACTCTTGGTGCCCAGGCTGGAGTGCAAAGGCGTGATCTCGACTCACTGCAGCCTCCACCTCCCAGGTTCAAGTGATTCTCCTGCCTCAGTCTCTTGAGTAGCTGGGATTACAGGCATGTGCCACCACTCCCGGCTAATTTTTGTATTTTTAGTAGAGACAGGGTTTCACCATGTTACCCAGGCTGATCTCGAACTCCTGACCTCAGGTGATCTGCCCGCCTTGGCCTCCCAAAGTGCTGGGATTACAGAGGTGAGCCACTGCACCCAGCTGGTCTTTTGTTTTCAATTAAAATATATATATATATTGGGGGGGTCTCACTGTGTTTCTCAGTCTGGTCTGGAACTCCTGGCCTCAAGTGATTCTCCCACCTCAGCCTTCCAAAGTGCTGGGATTACAGGTGTAAGCCTCGGTACCTGGTCTAGATAAGAGGTTTTAAATGGAGAAATTAGAGCACTTCTAGGGAGAGGAGCAAACTCAAGTCTTTTATTGTGGGAAGGGGGAAACACAGTGTTCCCCTGGCTCATAAAGGAAAGGAGGGCCTCAGGTGACACCTTGGGAAGCTTTCTTTTCTTCATAGAATGACTAACAGGAAATTCTGAGGGGTACCCTCATTTTCTTTTTTTCTTTACTTTCTTTTTTTTTTTTTTTTTTTTGAGACGGAGTCTTGCTCTGTCACCCAGGCTGGAGTGCAGTGGCACAATGTTAGCTCACTGCAACCTCTGCCTCCGGGGTTCAAGCGATTCTCCTGCCTCAGTCTCCCGAGTAGCTGGGATTACAGGCACGTGCCACAACACCTGGCTAATTTTTGTACTTTTAGTAGAGCCGGGGTTTTACCATGTTGGCCAGGCTGGTCTGGAACTCCTGATCTCAAGTGATCCACCTGCCTCGGCCTCCCAAAGTGCAGGGATTACAGGTGTGAGCCACTGCGCCCCACCAGGGTACCCTCATTTTGCCTATGACCTCCAGAAATCGAGGGATTCAGTTTGTGAATCCAGCCTTCCTCTCCTAGTTCCGTGTGCAACGCAAAGCCTCTTTAGTGTTCACCTGCAGAGTCGTGCCCAGCCTGTAGGAGACTCTTTGGGTTTGAAGAAGAATCATGGCACCCTCATCCTGTCATTTTCATCAGTTGTGTCTTCAATCCTTTCTTTACCCCTCCACACCCAAACTTCTCTCCTTCTAGAAGCAGATTTTTCCTTTTCCTTCTTCTTCTCCTCCCTTACTCCCCTACTTTTCCCAGTCCCCCAAACATACCAGGCTCAGAGCTGGATTCATTCAGCATTTATTGTAGCAAAGAGTGGGTAGGGAGAGGAGCTCTAGGCCTGGCCAGTGGGTGTTCTAGAGGCCAGCTGGGGTTGGAAGACAATGGTCTGGACACTTCACTGGGTGGCAGGCTGTGTTCAGAGTTCCAAGAAATAGTTCAAGAAGTTAACCAATTCTGTTCCAGCCTTCTTGATCAGGGGTGTTAGCTGCTCCTTTGACTTTTCAAAGTAAGACCTGGATAGGTGAAGGAATTAGAGTTTAATCTGAGGGACCCTAGGCACTGGCAGGGGCCTTGGTGGTGATGGGAGGTCAGAGCAGGCTGACTCAGGTCCCCAAACTCTAGTGCCTGGTCCATTGCATGGCAAAGCCCCTAGGTAGGAGTAGAGTCAAGACCTTTGCTAGGTAGAGGAACAGACCCTAGAGACTGAAATTCAAGGCCCAGTTCTTGCTGTTCCTCTCTATCTAAGAGACGTGTGGGAACTTTGGGTGATGAAGGACTTTTTCTCTGCAATTTAAGCCTAATCTGCCCTAATCCCCACCCCTGGGTTCAGTCTTCTGTGGGACCTCTCATCTTCCCTTCTTTCTCTCCACAGTTCCACAGCCCCTGAACTCCTTGAGACTTACTTGGCCTGGGCCTGAAGCTCTGGGCTCTTGACCTTCTCCATCAGGTCCTTGCCATAGTCAGTCACGGTCTGGAAGTACTGAGAAACCGGGCTCTCCACACATGGCTCCTTTGCCTGTCTCCGAACCAAAGCTCCTGCACACACACACACACACACACACACACACACACACACACACTCTTCAGCTGGGTCCACAGCAATGAATCCCGGCCTCCTGCCATACCTCTGCCAGTACCCACCCCAGCTGTCTGCCCCCTCCCCAAAAAGGTATCCAGCCAGATCTTTGGATGGGCTTTCTGGGCTTTAGAGAGAGAATGATCTTCCTTTTGAGCCCTCTGGTTGACAGACCTGGATATAAGAGCACAGCCAGATAGGTAGCTATAACCGCCAGCACATTCTCCCTTTTGGCCCCCTCTCCATATCACACCCACCTTCAAGGCTGCAGATGGTGAGGAGCAGCACAGTTGCTGCGAGCAGCTTCATGTTGGTAACAGTGGGGAAGGCAGCCTAGGAAGAGGGTGGTGGGGGTGGGGGGACACTGAAGCCAAATGGGCTTCAGCTCCTCCCCAGGGATCTCCCTACCTGCTGCCCATTCCAACCTGGCTCTCTCCCTCTCCACAACTGAAGCCCAGGCCTCTTTGGATGCTGCTCACACCTCTTGCCTCCTTATCTTACCTAGTCAGCGTCTCTGTCCTTGGCGTCTGTGCCTGCCCTGGCTGGAGAGGTAGGGGCTATATACCTGTCTGTTTACCCACCCCTGTCAGGTGACAGGGACTATGGATGGGCCCAGTGGGGCAGGGATTATGTGAGGATAAACAAGTTGGAGAAATGGGGGAGGAGAGGACAAGCACATGGAAGACTTATGGTGATGGGGTGAGAGGCAGGGGGTACAGCTCTTAGTGGAGGCTAAGGGGGTATACTTCAGGTATATTTGAGGTTCATTCTTTTGAGATCTGAGGTCCTTGGACTTGAATGCAACAGGAAGCAGGATTCCAAGTTATTTCTCTGGAAAGCTCTGACATATCAACCCATGGAATACCATCAACTCATCATACCATGGAAAGCTCATGGTGTCTTTATTCCATTATGGGTAGATCTCATCTCTCAACCTTATTCCACTTTACTGAAACTTGGCAGAGAGATATTGGGGAGCAGAAGAAAGGAGAAAGGAATTGAAATCAGGGACAGGGTTGAGGGCTATGGGGGTTAGGGGAATGAGGGTCGGGTAAGAGGGCAAGTATAAATGATTTTGTCCGTTTTTGAGTTAATGTGTAATGAGACGGGGAGAAAACAGGAGAGCCCAGAATGACCTGGATGCTGATCAGTGAACATACCCTACCCCCAGTAAAACAAATTCAGAAAACAACTTCTGCCCGTCCCCTCCCAACGGAGGGCTCTGGCAGGAAAAGAGGTGAATAAGAGGCTTCTGCCAGGGTAAAGGTTGAAGGCGTCTGGTCATTTGATCACCTTATCAGTTCTAGGCAGTGATCAGCCAATATTGAGTCAGCAGGGGCAATAGCCCTGGCCCTTGTCTCACTCCTGTTGGGGGTGGGGGAGGGGGAGAGGTACATTCCCAGGTTCAAAGCATTTGGGTGAAATCAGTTAAATAGATATCAGAAGCTTTTGTATCTTTCACCCTTTTGCCCCCCAGGAATGTGGAACATTCCTGAGAGGTGAGAGTGGAGGCGCAGAGCTAATGAGGGAGGTAGTGACCAGAGACCAAGAAATCTTTGTTTTTTAACTTTTGTTTTAAATTCAGAAGTATATGTGCAGGTTTTTTTGTTTGTTTGTTTTCCTGAGACAGAGTTTTGCTCTTGTTGCTCAGGCTGGAGCGTAATGGCATGATCTCGGCTCACTGCAACCTCCACCTCCCGGGTTCAAGCGATTCTCCTGCCTCAGCCTCCCAAGTAGCTGGGATTACAGGCATGTGCCACCACGTCTGGGTAATTTTGTATTTTTAGTAGAGATGGGGTTTCTCCATGTTGGTCAGGCTGGTCTTGAACTCCCGACCTCAGGTGATCTGCCTGCCTCGGCCTCCCAAACTGCTAGGATTACAGGCATGAGCCACCGCGCCAGGCCTATATGTGCAAGTTTGTTACATACGTAAACTTGTGTCATGGGGATTTGTTGTACAGATTATTTCATCACCCAGGTATTAAGCCTAATATCCATTAGTTATTTTCCCTGATCTTCTCCCTCCTCCCACCCTTCACCCTCCAAGACCAAGAACTCTTACTCCATTTTCAATTATTCCCCTGTGGAGCGCTTGGTGCTTGAGGTCAGCCCTTTGGCTTGTCCCTGGTCCTGGGATGGAGTGCCTTTGGGGGCCAGGCTCCATATTCCTAGATTTTATTTGCCAACTCTGCCTTGGGACTCAGGGAAGGAAGGGTTAAACACAGAGAGCAGCTGTTTCAGCGAATAGTTCTGCTAGAACTTAACTCCTCTGCGCCAAACTCTCACACCTGTTTCCATTCCACCAAGTGGTCAAGAGCGGGGACTTCGAGAGATGTAGACCTCCAGAAGAGAAGGGTGGGTCCCTGTTCTAGGGAGTGCTGCGCTTAATGAGTAGTACTCATTTAGAGGTGTGCTGTGGAGGGCTGTGAGGAGGATTTCCCATGGGCTCTTTGGGGAGAGGGGAGAAATAGAAATGAACCAGGGTTCCAAAGAAGTCTTCATAATCGTTCTTTCTGCCACCCTTCACACCATGCCAGTCTACAAGCTGTAGTTTCACTTTTTTCATGGGTGAAACTACATGGGTGGAAGGAGCTTCAGTGGCCCAAGCTACAAGATGCTCCCTCTAGTGTCTTGCACGCTCACAAGTTTTTTTCCGACCTTGGAAAGGCCTAGTGATCTAAAGCCTTCCACTGAAGTCTAAGGGGCCACCAATCAAGTCCTGCCCGCCTCTGCAGCTCCGGGGTTGAAGCTCTTGGGCCGTCAGACCTGCCACTCATTTTCTTCCTCCCTTCCCATTGGCCTATGGTAGATAGCGAGGCTTTTTTTTTTTTTTTTTATTGATTGGGCGGGGCCCAATCAGGGGTGGGTTAGGTCTTTGACAGCTTTCTTTGCCAGATTCAAAGATGGCGCTTACGGCCACGCTAAGAATACAGCGTGAAGCTGCAGTTCTGCCATCACTCAAGATGGCTGCCCCCATCAAGATGACCGGGGTGTGCCGGGGGGAAAGGGGCAGCATGATTGTCTGAGATGGTAAGGGATACTGCACCATTGCGGGCCTGGTCTTGGGGCCTGGGAATGAAGAATAGAGAGACTAGGGAGCTAGGTGAGGGCTGTGGTGGGGGCTAGGATCAGAGAAAGGGAGAGAGGACAAGGGTGACAGGTGGGGGTGAGAGATCAAAGATGGGGCGGGAGTGTGCCTAGGGTTGTCTCTCCATGAGTGCTCTCCTTCCCTACTCTTCCTGTTCCAGGTGTAGCGTCGGACCATGTGGAAGTTTCTGAGACTGGGGAGCCGGATAATGGGGGGTGGGGACCGTTGGGGGGTAAAGGGGCAATAGCGTCCTTTCACAGGCTAACCTCGGCCCTTCCCAGTCCTCTGGACTAAAATGGGGAACACATTGGGCCTGGCACCAATGGGGACTTTGCCCCGCCGGAGCCCCCGCCGAGAGGAACCCCTGCCCAACCCTGGGAGCTTCGATGAGCTGCACCGGCTATGCAAAGGTGAGAACTTGGCATTTGGGTGTCTCAGGATGAAGGGGCAGAGTAGTGGAGGGTCTTGAATGCCGGATGTCCGGCGATGGGAGCAGGAAAGGGGAGATCATAGCTGGGGCATGCAGCCTCAGGATGAGGTGCCCAAATGAAGTGGAGCATTTCATTGCAGGACTTGAAAGGAGGTTAATTCCTCCAAAGTGTTCCCTATGGGATTGAAAGGGGAGACTACCTTTTGGGGTAGAGGTTCTTTGTGCTTATTCCTTCCCTTCCCCTACCCCCTTCAGATGTATTCCCAGCACAGATGGAGGGCGTGAAGCTCGTTGTCAACAAGGTTCTGAGCAGCCATTTCCAGGTGCTCCCACTTGTCTGGCCCCTCCTTACTATTCCCCCTTTCCTGTCCCTGGATCATCTTTTCCTTTCCTTTGTACTCCAGCCCTAGCCAGTCTATGTGGGACAAATGAGGGAGGATGTGGGGTTCTCTTTACCTCCGTGCCTGTGGGACTTGTTGCTTTTAATCCGATGACCTTCTCTGTATATGTTGGAATATTTGGGATTCTTAAGAGGCCCTCTGGATGGGGAAAAGACTAAGGATGGGATGAGGGATTGAAGTGGAGCAGGAATGCTCTTTTCTCCACTGAATCCTCTTTCCTCAGGTGGCTCACACTATACACATGAGTGCCCTGGGCTTGCCGGGATATCACCTCCATGCGGCCTATGCAGGGGATTGGCAGCTCAGTCCCACTGAGGTGAGGGCTCCACACACCTGGGTCATCTCCCTAAAAACCAATCTGGGACCCAGGTCTGGAGGAAGAGGAATTGTGTGTGTTATGGGGAGGAATCGGCCGTAACCTGATTCTCTGTGTCTCTTCTGAATGGGAGAGGGTAGAGAAACATTTTCTGTGAAGAGCCCAGAGTGTGTCTTTGTGACTCCACCAGGAGTCGCTGTGCACTCTTAATGAAGTTCTATATTTGGGTTTAGGCTGAGTGGTGCCATCCGGCTCAGCCTTACTACTGTGTACACCCTTCCACAGGTGTTCCCCACTGTGGTAGGGGATATGGACAGCAGTGGCAGCCTGAACGCCCAGGTCTTGCTCCTCTTGGCAGAGCGGCTCCGAGCTAAGGCTGTCTTCCAGGTGACCACAGTTCTGCCTCCATCCCCTGAGGCACTTCCTCTTTCTCCTCCACGGGTTTCCTGCTCTGAGGGCTTGGAAGGAGGAGCAGAGTCTATAATGATCATAAAGAGGGAGGGAGATTTTACTTCTTGCTCTTGCCACCCAGACGCAGCAGGCCAAGTTCTTGACATGGCAGTTTGATGGCGAGTATCGGGGAGATGACTACACAGCCACTCTGACCCTAGGAAATCCTGACCTGATTGGGGAGTCGGGTGAGGAAATGGGACAGGGTTCTTTTTATTTTGGCTGCCCATTTGCTAATGTTACTGTGCCTCTTCATCTTCTGTACAGTTTGGAGTTTAGAAAAGGAACTTCTTGGGCAGGGTGGCGGTTACTGGGGGTGAGGGAGCAGGTCTGGATATTGTTTCTATGACTGACTCCATGTCTCCCCATTCCCCCACAGTGATCATGGTTGCTCACTTCCTGCAGAGCCTCACTCATCGGCTGGTGCTGGGAGGAGAGCTAGTTTATCACCGGCGGCCAGGCGAAGAGGGGGCCATCTTGACACTGGCTGGGAAGTACTCGGGTATGGGGCGAAGTGAAGTAGTGGTGGGTGGGGGGGGGGCAATTCTGGACTTTTCTGGGGTTCCTGGCCTGTGTCATACTACAGTTAACACTGCTTCCCCTCTGTATTTTGGATTTTACAGCTGTACACTGGGTAGCTACATTGAATGTGGGATCAGGCGGGGCCCATGCAAGTTACTACCACAGGGCAAATGAACAGGTGAGACCTCTGAGCTCATTCCCCTCCTTGTCAGCAAGTCAGTCATGAACTTCTGTTCATCTGGACCTCTATCGCCCTGCTGACCTATTTTTCTTCCTACCACTCTGTGTATATATTTCCATGTATGTCTCCATTCTGCTGATCCCCCATCAGCACCCTTCTGGTCTTCACTGATACTGATCTCTCTCTCATCCTTGCCCATGGTTCTCAGGTTCAGGTTGGAGTGGAGTTTGAGGCAAACACAAGGCTACAAGACACAACATTCTCCTTTGGTTACCACCTGACTCTGCCCCAGGCCAACATGGTATTTAGAGGTGAGGGTTATTGGGAGACATTTGGCTATGCTGAGGAATGGGGGATGCAGAGGGAGGGAAGCTCGACCTTACTTCTGGTGACTATTTCCTCCAATCCCTGTTAAATAATCTAGTGGGTATTCTCTCCCCCAACAGGCTTGGTGGATAGTAACTGGTGTGTAGGTGCTGTGCTGGAGAAGAAGATGCCCCCTCTGCCTGTCACCCTAGCCCTGGGAGCCTTCCTCAATCACTGGCGCAACAGATTCCATTGTGGCTTCAGCATCACTGTGGGCTGAGGTTGTCCAGAGCCAGCCCCCACAGCAGCTGGAACCTCTGAGTCAGGTGCCCTAGGGCCAGAGACTAGGCCCCTCTCCAGAGCCCACCTTGCTGGGTGATCTCTAGGACCCAGAAGCAGAGTGGCGGACAGGACCATGCCCTCCTCAGAACTGGAGCTGCCACAGGGGCAGTTGATGAGGCAGAGGTTTGAGGATCCCTCCCTCTGCTACCAGCCCCAATATCACCTTCCCCATGCTCTTGTGGCTGTGGACTAAGGGAGAACGATTAAGGGGTATGGCTGAATTCCCCCGGCACCCCTCGCCCTCAGGCTTCCTTCTTCCTTTCCCTTTGGTTAATCCTGCATGGGATTAGCTGACCATCCTGTTTTCCATCCCAGAGCCTCCCAAGGCTGGGAAAGTAGGGCTGAAGGGCTAGATGTTTGGTCTCAAAAAGTGGGGCCCACCCATTCCCAGAAGGAGCTTCTTTACCTCTTAGCCCTGAGGTTTCCTCCTTCCCATCTTCTGTGCTTCCAGAGAACAACTTTGTTCCTGTGGTCACCCCCACTATCCCATCACCACATGAAGAGGCAGTTATCGCTTTAGTCTTTCATTGCAACCACTGGGCTCCCTTTGAACCTGGCCCAATCTTTGGTCCCAGCATTTTCCCACTCCAGTGTATCCAGGGTGTCCCAGGTGAGCTGGGGAAGGAAGTGAGCCTGGCCTCAGCTGCAGATCTCCTGGAGCAGCGGCATCATGGCAGACAGGCCCTGGATGTGCTGGATTTGGTACCCGTAGGCCTCATTAATGCTCCGGAGCTCAGCCAGCAGGCCCAGCAACTTCGCATACAGAAACCTTTGGAGGAAGTAGTGGGGTTGCCAGGAAAACAGGAGGGAAATAAGGCAGTTGGGAGTCTTGTCTTTAGGCCCTGATCCCCTGAACTATTCCTCAGCAAAGCCAGGTCTGAACATTAGAGAAAATCATGCTCTGGTATGACAGACTATCAGAGGTTCCAAAGGTCCTCCAGGGGGCCTCGGTCTGACACTGTCTTCTCTCACCATGCTCAGTTTTTTCTGAACCCAGAGCTCTGAGGGCTGAGTGTGAAGAAAGCTCCAGACTTGGCCAGAACTCCAACTGTGTGGAATCTGAGGGCCTGGCCTTCTAGAGCAGGTTCTAGAAGGTGGATGTGTTCTATGGTATAAAGCATCCCCTTTCTGGCCAAACTAGCTCTTGGAGGAATGAGCAAAACAGAAGCGGTGCATACCTCAGAGCCTGGATAAATCACAGACTATTGAACCTGGAACTGGCTTTGACCATGAAACTGTGAATGGCCCTAACTTCAAGGGAAACGAAAAATCGAAGGAATTGGCCCAATGGCGAGGAGAGGAAAGGCCAAGGGAAGAGAAAAGTCTGCGTTAGTCTGGAGAAGTTGGACTAGTGAGGTAATGGATGTCATCAATCTCAGGAATGCTATTACCCAGAGCCTCTGAGCTACTACTTTGCATCTGTACTGAATAAAAAAAAAAATCTGGAAAAAGTGAGATGAAACAGCAGTATCCAAATACAGCAATTTGGATGCTGAAACGATGTGAGACAGGGATGGCCAGGGGGAAGGACTAGACCCCAAGATACCTGAATTCCCTAAGGAAAGGACAGTAAAAAACATTCCTCCCAAGCTCAATGTTTCGCCAACCCCTTCCTGCCCTGGTGTGGCCTCCAAGCCCTCAGTGTCCCACCGTACCGATCCCGGGGCCTTCGCTGCTGACCCTTGATGTAGCTTTGCAGAGTCAGTGCCATCTCCTCTTGCAGCTGATCAATCTCATCCCTCTGGGTAACTCCAGGTCGGTCTGTAAGATAGGGAGCTGGGAAGGACAAGGTGGGTGGCAGGGGTGGGCCTGCATGGTGCCCCGGGGACTGAGGCTGGGATAGACCTAGTCTGCAGGTTTGACGGCTAGGCTAGAAGGCCTGGGTGGATGGACTCAAGGAGCTGAGTGTTTGGGCAGAGATGGTGCAAAAGGCTCTGGGCTTTGGGGGATGCTCACCAGGAGAGAAGAGGGCCATGGCAGCCAAGAGCACATACTCAGGCTCTTGGAGCTGCAGTTTTCGTAGTGTTCCATGGAAGTGAAAGAGCAACTCCAAAAACTCTACCTGGAACCCCACTGCGGGAGATACTAGGATTAGGAGCCTCTAGGTCACCTGACCACATACTGTACCATGAGGACACATGCCCCCTACTGCTCTAGCACCATCTCACCACGGGCTCCGTCTTCAATTGTGTAGCGAAGAGGCCCGCAGAGAAAGTTTTGTGTTTGGAGACAGAAAGTGGTATTGAGTACGATGTGACAGATTTCCACAGCTGCTCCCTTGAGAAGGGAGATCTGGTCTTCAATGGGCAGGGAACTGTGGAAAGCAGGAAACAAGGGCACTTTTCAATTTTTTTTTTTTTTTTTTTTTTCTGAGACAGAGTCTCGCTGTCACCCTGGCTGGAGTGCAGTGGCACGATCTCTGCTCACTGCAACCTCTGCCTCCCGGGTTCAAGCAATTCTCCTGCCTCAGTCTCCCAAGTAGCTTGGATTACAGGCGTGTGCCACCATGCCTGGCTGATTTTTTGTATTTTTAGTAGAGACAGGTTTTCACTATGTTGGCCAGACTGGTCTCCAACTACTGACCTCAGGTGATCCACCTGCCTTGGCCTCTCAAAGTGCTGGGATTACAGGCATGAGCTACCGCGCCTGGCCCATTTTTTAATTTTTTGTTTGTTTATATATTTTTATTTTTTGTAAAGATGGGGTCTTACTGTGTTGCCCAGGCTGGTCTCGAACTCCTGGGCTCAAGCAGTCCTCCTGCCTTGGCCTTCCAAAGTGCTGGGATTATAGATGTGAGCCACTGTGCTCAGCCGACAAGGGCACCTTATTATTATTCTTATTAATTAATTTATTTTTGAGACAGAGTGTTGCTCTGTCACCCAGGCTGGAGTGTAGTGGCCTGATCTCGGCTACAGCAAACCTCCGCCTCCTGGGTTCAAGTGATTCTTCTGCCTCAGCCTCCTGAGAAGCTGGGATTATAGGCGCCCACCACCACACCCAGCTAAGTTTTGTATTTTTAGTAGAGACGGATTTCACCATGTTGGCCAGGCTGGTCTCAAATTCCTGAGCTCAACTGATCCACCTGCCTTGGCCTCTCAAAGTGCTGGGATTACAGGCATGAGCCACCGTGCGTGGCCTATTATTATTATTTTTAGCTTTCATTTTTTGAGACAGAGTCCCACTCTGTCACCCAGGCTGGAATGCAGCAGTGCTATCTCAGCTCACTGCAGCCTCAACCTCCTGGGCTCAAGTGATCCTCCCACTTCAGCCTCCTGAGTAGCTGGGACTACAGGCACCCACCATCATGCCCAGCTAATTTTTGTATTTTTTGTAGAGTTGGGGTTTTGTCATGTTGCTGAGGCTGGTCTCAAACTTCTGGACTCAAGCGATCTGCCGGCCTCCACCTCCCAAAGTGCTGGGATTACTAGTGTGAGCCACTGTGCGGCACCTCAAGGGCACTTTAGATGCAAGCCTGTACTTCAGAGATGGAGAAGAACTCCCAGTTCTGATGGGCACATTTAAAACCAAAGCTGGGAATTCAAGACCTAATGCTTGGAAAGGCTGAGGCATGTGTTAATTTGTAGTCAGTGACTTTTCGGGGTGGATATACAACTTACTGAAGTGTTTGCCTCCTGAAAGATGAGGGGAGGTCACTCACCGGAAGACGGGCAGGTCCTTAGTAAACTTAATGACTTGCAGTACCATGAAAGTGTTGATGTCTGCGAAGTGTGTGACCAGAGGCATCACAGGGGCCAGGGTGGGCAAGGGCTGGTGATGGATGAAGAGATGAGCTGGAGGCTGCAATGATCAGAAAATTAGCTAAAGGCCCTGGCCCTAGGGCCCTCCTTTAGACCTCGCCAGCCTTATCTTGGAAGAGTTCCTTGCTGAGAAGCCTGCTCAGGCTGGGGTTCTGGAGATCTGTTCTCAGTATCGGTGCATGGCATACACCCCTCTCCTTCAGACCAGCATTTTTGAGTGCCCTTTTAGTTGTATTCCAACCCAAATCCTGTCGGTGCTCACCCTAAACTGCACAAACTGTTCAAACATGGTGCCCATGTGGCGGGTGTGGGCCCCCAGGAGTGTCCGGATCAGCTCTTCTTGCTCCTTACTCAGTTGCATAGGTGTTTGCTGTGCCCGCCGCTGGGCCTGCTTTGCTCGCCGCAATGCCAGGGCTTCTGCTGACAGTATCACTGTGCCAGGCAAGAGATCATGACAAAGCTGTTGAGACCAGCAGAGCACTTCTCTCTGCTGGTCCCTGATCTGGGGCCCCTCAGCCGCCCTGCACAATGAAGGATGGGGGCAGTGGGGGGAATTCCTGAGACTTTCTTGGGCTTGGCTAAAGTCCTAGAGGCTCCAGGAGGCAGGGGGTTCCTATACACTTCCACCAACCTGTGAAGAACTGCAGCAGAAAACTGCACTGTAGGGGAGAAGGGAAGGGTGGCGAGGAAAGTAGGAAAGATGTGAGGAAAGGTGCGAGGGCTTTTGGGGAAACAGTGTAGAGGGAGGGGTCTTGATATCTAGAGCATCACTTTATGTGATGTTTTCAAATAATCCTTTCAAATAAACCTTTATCTGATGTTTTAGCAAAATTTCAAAACTTCTGAGGTTAAATCCCACTGAATGAAACAACCCCAGAATAGGCAGGGCTGGTATTCATCATATATATATATATATATGACATATATATATATATATACACACACATATATATTGCTTGTTTTGTTTTGTTTTGAGATGGAGTCTCTCACTCTGTCGCCCAGGCTGGAGTGCAATGGAGTAATCTCGGCTCACTGCAACCTCCACCCCCTGGGTTCAAGCAATTCTCCCTGCCTCAGCCTCCTGAGTAGCTGGGATTACAGGCACCCACCACCACGCCCGGCTAATTTTTTTTTTTTTTTTTTGTATTTTTAGTAGAGACGGGGTTTCACCATGTTGGCCAGGCTGGTCTCGAACTCTTGACCTCAAGTGATCCACTCACTTCGGCCTCCCAAAGTGCTGGGATTACAGGCGTGAGCCACTGCGCCCAGCCCAATCACATTTTTTAGAAATGTAGACAGGCTTAGATTCTGGTGACAGGACCAAGGTCACAAAATAAGTAATATAGATTGAATTCAAACCAAAATCTTTTGACTTCTACAAAAAATCCAAGATCGAACCAAGATCTTGAATTCATACCAAGATCCTTTGACTTCTACAGTTTCCTTTCATTCTTCCATAGTGAGAATCGTGTGATATCGAAAAAGCAAGAGTTTGGGGGTCAGGTAAACTTGAGTTTGAATACTGACTGTACAACTTCTTCTTCCTTCTTCTTCTTTTTCTAGAGAGGGCATCTCACTCTGTTGACCAGGCTGGTCTTGAATTCTTGGCCTCAAACAATCCTCTTGTCTCAGCCTTCCAAAGTGTTGGGATTAGAGGCATGAGCCACTGCGCTCGGCCTGCACAAGTTTTTAGTTGAATTAACTTGGGCAAATTAATTCTGTGAGCCCTAGTTATATCCTCCTTTGGGAGCATAGCACAGTTACCTGGCACAGAGAAAGCATTAACTAATTAAATTATTGAGCACCTACTAGGTGACAGGCACTATATTCAAGAGATAGAAAATAAAAAACACACCTGTAATCCGAGCACTTTGGGAGGCAGAGGTGGGCAGATTGCCTGAGGCCAGGAGTTTGAGACCAGCGTGGCCAACATGGTGAAAGCTCATCTCTACTAAAAATACAAAAAATTAGCTGGGTGTGGTGGCACATGCCTGTAATCCCAGCTATGCAGGAGGCTGAGGCAGGAGAATCACTTGAACGCAGGAGATGGAGGTTGCAGTGAGCCGAGATGGCGCCACTGCACTCCAGCCTAGGCAACAGAGTATGAGACTCTATCAAAAAAAAAAAAAAAAAAAAAAGAGAAAGAAAAGAAAAGACAAGACTAGCCATGTGGATATCTAGGAGAAAAGCATTTCAGGTAGAGGGAATGGCAAGTGGAAAAGCCTTGGAGAAGAGTGTGCTTGGTGTTTCTTTTTTTTTTTTTTTTTTTTTTTGAGTCGGATTCTGGCTCTGTCGCCCAGGCTGGAGTGCAGTGGCACGATCTCGGCTCGCTGCAAGCTCCGCCTCCCGGGTTTACACCATTCTTCTGCCTCAGCCTCTTGAGTAGCTGGGACTACAGGCGCCCTCCACTACGGCCGGCTAATTTTTTTTGTATTTTTTTAGTAGAGACGGGGTTTCACCGTGTTGGCCAGGATGGTCTCGATCTCCTGACCTCGTGATCCGCCTGCCTCAGCCTCCCAAAGTGCTGGGATTACAGGCGAGAGCCACCGCGCCCGGCCTGGTGTTTCTAAGAATGACAGTGAAGTCAGTGTGGCTAGAATTGATTGAGTAAGGGGGGAAGAGTATGAAATAAAGTCTGAAAGATGTTGTGGGAGAGCTAGATCATGAGATCATGTACTTTGAGATGGGGAGCCATTGGATGTCTTGAGTGAATAGTGACATAATCCAACTAGTTTCAAAAAGAGTACTGTGCCTGCTATGTAGAGAATGCACTGTTGGGAACAAGGACGAAGCAGACAGACACAGTCAATGGATTCTTGGGATGTAGGGGGCCAACTCACTGTCTTTCCTCATGCCAGCATCTAAGCACTTCTGCAACCTGCAGGCTGGGCAGTGGCGCCTCTGAGTCTTGCTGACTTCACAGCTTCCAGCAAAGGGGCAGGTGGGACCAATGCTTTTGCTGACCGTCCTCCTGTGAGACACAGAGATGTTGTTAGAGTCTGGGATGCAATGGATAGGTGAGGGGCTGAGATGACATGGTCTAAAAGACCTGGGAATCTGGTGAAATGGACTAATCTGAGCTGTGCCCAAAGGTCCCCGGGGGTGGATAGCATCCAACACATCTCAAGCATTTCCATGGCAACACAGGATCACTCCGGAAAGCCTAGTTGATGTAGTACTAGCTAGGTGCTTCACAGGCAGTGGGTATATAAGAAGTGCTCTTGACTAATGGGCTGTGTCCATCAGACAAACATTCAGCTTTCCCTCTGTTATGCCACCAGTTTATACAGTGATGTGTTTGGCAAGATGTAGGATGCCAGCCACAGGGTAGTTAGACTCTAAGATAAAGGAGTAATGTAGGTGGACAGGCTTGGGCACCAGTGAGGGTGTAAAGGCTGACTAATAGGGAGTTTGATTTGGAGGGCTATTTCCATTGGGGAGGAGACTCTCACCTGAAGAAACCCTTGCAGCCCTCACAAGTCAGCGCATTAAAGTGGTAGCCTGTGGCTTGGTCCCCACATACCACACAGTTCCTCAGCTCATCTTCCCTACTGGCCATGACGTCAGGTGTTGGGGTGGCTGTCACAGACTCCTGAATGTAGGAGGGGTCAGCAGTCAGTTTTGGGCCACCCTTGACCCTTTTCTGTCCCTTCTAGAGAGTCTCTTTCCAAACCAAACCAAACATGCCCTTGACTTGATCCCTGGCATTAACTTTTGTGGTTTTTTTTCTTTTTCTTTTCTTTTTTTTTTTTTTTCTGAGACAAGTTCTTGCTCTGTCACCTAGGCTAGATCTCCGCTCATTGCAACCTTCGCCTCCTGGGCTCAAGCAATCCTTCACCTCAACCTCCTGAGTAGCAGGGACTACAGGTCTGGACCACCATGTCCAGCTAATTTTTGTTTATTTATTAATTTTTTTTTGTAGAGATGGGGTTTTGCCATGTTGCCCAGGTTGGTTATTTTGTTTGTTTGTTTTGTTTATTTGTTTGTTCTGTTTTTTGAGATAGAGTCTTACTCTGTTGCCTAGTGTTGCCTAGGCTGGAGTGCATCATAGTTCAATATAACCTCACACTCCTGGGCTCAAGGGATCCTCCTGCCTCAACCTCCTGAGTAGCTGGAACTATAAGTACACACCACCACACCAGGATATTTTTTTCTTTTCCTTCCTTCCTTCCTCCCTCCCTCTCTTATTCCTTTCTTTCCTTTTTTTTTTTTTTCCTGAGACTGAGTCTTGCTCTGTCACCCAGGCTGGAGTGCAGTGGCGCAATCTTGGCTCGCTACAACCTCCACCTCCCAGGTTCAAGTGGTTCTCATGCCTCTGCCTCCTGAGTAGCTGGGATTAAGGTGCTCGCCACCATGCCCAGCTAATTTTTTATTTTTAGTAGAGATAGGGTGTCACCATATTGGCCAGGCTGGTTTCAAATTCCTGACTTAGGCCGGGCGCGGTGTCTCACGCCTGTAATTCCAGCACTTTGGGAAGCCGAGGTGGGCGGATCACCAGGTCATGAGATCGAGACCATCCTGGCCATCATGGTGAAACCCTGTCTCTACTAAAAATACAAAAATTAGCTGGGTGTGGTGGCGTGTGCCTGTAGTCCCAGCTATTCGGGAGGCTGAGGCAGGACAATCACTTCAACCTGGGAGGCAGAGGTTGCAGTGAGCCGAGATCGCGCCACTGCACTCCAGCTTGGGCGACAGAATGAGACTCCGTCTCAAAAAAAAGACAAAAAAAAAAACCAAAAACCAAAAACCAAAAAAACAAATTCCTGACTTCAAGTGATCAATCCTCCCACCTCGGCTTCCCAAGGTGCTGGGATTACAGGCATGAGCTCCTGCGCCTGGCCTCTTTTCTTGCTTTTTTGTAGAGATGGGGTCTGTTATGTAACCCAGGTTGGTCTTGAACTCCTGGGCTCAAGCGATCCCCCCATCTTGGCCTCCCAAAGTGCTGGAATTACACACGTGAGCCACTATGCCTAGCCCCCAGCATTATCTGTACTTTATTGCATTTAGTCTTTGGCCCCCAACAGATTTCCTACCTGCTTCTCTTAGGCAGCATGTCACCTGCAGGCCACAGAATCTGGTATGGAATGCCTCTCCCCAAACTCCCACGCTGTTGCTGGTTTTCCTCTGATGTCAGGAGTTGCCAGTGATTGGAGTTAGGGATTATGACCCTTAGTATCTGGAAAACAAGAGATGTCTGTTTTATGTGGCCTCCAGTTGCTCTCAGTGACTGTGGGGTTAGGGCACAGACCCTGGACTCAGGGCAAAAGGCCTGGGTGGGAGGTTTTCCCAGCATGACAAAAGTGCTGGTTGGTGGCACATGGGGAGGGACTCCGGTGGGTGGGAACCTTGTGACTCATTGGAAGCTGCTGCTTATTAGACTCATCGAGATTTTCCCTGTTGATGAGTTTAAGGCTACATCTGCAGCCTTCTGTGTACAGAGATCCTGAACAAGCTGGGAAGAGAGAGAGAGAGAGAGAGACAGGCAGACAGACAGAGCAAGCTTTTTCACACGCAGTATGTCAGTACTAAAATAAAAGGTGTAACAGTTCCACAAGGCTCCCCCAAAAAAAGTTTTTAAGAGACTAGGGGCCGGGCACGGTGGCTCACGCCTGTAACCCCAGAACTTTGGGAGGCTGAGGCAGGCGGGTCACTTGAGGTCAGTAGTTCGAGACCAGCTTGGATAACATGGTGAAACCCTGTCTTTACAAAAAATACAAAAATTAGCCAGGCATGGTGGCACATACTTGTAATCCCAGCTACTTGAGAGGCTGAGGTGGGAGGATTGCTTGAACTCAGGAGGCAGAGGTTGCAGTGAACTGAGATCATGCCACTGCACTCCAGCCTGGGCACAGAACAAGTGAGACTCTGTCTAAAAAAAAAAAAAAAAAAAAAAAGTGAGAGAGAGAGACTAGGATCTAAGTAAGAGCTTACGGAAAGAGCTCTCTCACTTCCTAACTAGGGAGGGCTGAGAATTAAATCAGAGTGACCACAGGGCACAGTGACATGCCCTGTACATCCCCCCTACTCTGGAGACAGGTAGAGAATGGTTTGAGCCCAGGAGTTTGAATCCAACCTGGGCAACATAGCAAGACCCTATCTCTAATAATAATAATAATAATAATAATAAAGAGTGCTATTTTTAAAAAATATATATATTTTTTTGGCTGGGTGGGGTGGCTCATGCCTGTAATCCCAGCACTTTGGGAGGCTGAGCTGGGCAGATCATGAGATCAAGAGATCTGGCCAACGTGGTGAAACCCTGTCTTTACTAAAAATACAAAAATTAGCCAGGCATGGTGGCGCGCACCAGTATTCCCAGCTACGTGGAAGGCTGAGGTAGGAGAATTACTTGAACCTGGGAAGCAGAGGTTGCAGTGAGCCGAGATCGCAGCACTGCACTCCAGCCTGGGTGACAGAGTGACCACGCCCGGCTAATTTTTGTATTTTTAGTAGAGCTGGGGTTTATGTTGGCCAGGCTGGTCTCGGACTCCTGACCTCGTGATCCGCCTTGGCCTCCCAAAGTGCTGGGATTATAGGTGTGCGCCTGTAATAATAGCCACTGTGCCCGGCCTATTTTTCTTTGTTTTGCTATTATGTCTTCTGCTTCTTCAGTTGCATTAAATTATAATTAATGTTCTCTAAAGATGAGTTAAAACCCCAAGTGCAGGCTGGAGTCATACACACACACACACACACACACACACACACACACACACACACACACACAGAGAGAGAGAGAGAGACTGAGTTAAAAAGATCCTTGTTTAGGTTACCAGAATGAGTTGGTAGAATCCCTAATCTCAAGTGGTATAGCATCTAACTATGCATAACTTTGTATTTTGAAATAAACTGAGTTCCAGAGAGCACAGATGCTTGGATCTGTTCCTTGGGAGATGGTAAGAATATTTATGTGTATGTATCTGTTGGTGTCTCTGTGACTCTGACAATTCATACTAATTCATTCAACCAACAAATATTGACCAAGAATCCACCTATGTCTTAGATACTAGAGTTAAAAGATGAGTAAGATGCTCTCCTACCCTCATGAATTTTAATCGCTAATGGGGGAGACAGACCTTTACACAGATATAAAGAAATACGGTCAGATCAGTGATGGTACCATGCACAGAGCATTATGGCACTGAAAAAGTGGGGCACCTAATTCTGCTTTGGCAAAGGGGTGTTGAGGAAGAGGCAGGAGAGGCTTTCTGGAGGTGTGGCAACTGAGTTGACTTTTAAAGGGTAATGATGAGTTAGCTAGGGGGAATATAAAAGGCAGTTCAGGCAGAGGGTGCAACCTGAGATGGTCAAGAAGCCAGATACAAAAAGGTAGATATGGTAGAACCACAGATTGGCCTCTCTTGCTGGAGCATAACATTTCAAGCTGGAGTGGGAAGAGATAAGGCTGGAGAGGTGGGATATAAGGCTGAGATGTAGGCAGACCACAGGAGACCTCATGTGTCAGGCTAAACACTTTGAGTCCATCAGGAAACTTTGAAAGAGAAAGCTGTGAAATGACATTGTCATATCTATATTCTAGATAGTTTACTCTGCTGGCTGTTGGATTTGAGGGGGCAGGACTGAAGGCAAAGAGACCAGTTAGTAAGCTATTGCCTGCCGGGTGTGGTGGCTCACACCTGTAATCCCAGCACTTTGGGAGGCCGAGGTGGGCGGATCATGAGGTCAGGAGATCAAGACCATCCTGGCTAGCGCGATGAAACCCCATCTCTACTAGAAATGCAAAGAATTGGCCGGGTGTGGTGGCGGGTGCCTCCCAGCTACTTGGGAGGCTGAGGCCGGAGAATGGCATGAACCTGGGAGGCGGAGGTTGCAGTGAGCCGAGATTGTGCCACTGCACTCCAGCCTGGGCAACAGAGCAAGACTCCATCCCCCCCCGCCCCCCGCAAAAAAAAGAAGAAGAAAGCTATTGCCATAATGTAGGTGAGAGAAGATGAAGCCGGAGCTAGGATAATGGAAGGATGTAGGAGAGGAGAGGGTTTTGGGAAATACATGGAAAGTGGTATTATTGGAATTTGGTGACTACTAGAGTGCCTGGATTAAGAAAGAGGACGAGGAATTAAAGATGACTCCAGGTTTCCGGCATGGGTGACTGAGTGGATGGTAGTATCACCAATTGGGAGACAAACTACAGGAGGAGGACAAGGGCCCTCCATACTTGGGTGCCAATCCATTTTCACAGTTGACAATTTACTCCAGCAATAAGTTATCAAGTGTCCACTCATGATTAGGCACCAGAAGGAGAGACAAAAGAAGAGTCCCTATTACAGAGACACTTCCACATTAATTATAAAGACTGAATACATAAATTGAATTCGTAGGTCTTAAAAGAAAATATATAATCAAACCTTAAATATTTGATTTAAGGTTGTGGTAAAGACTATGTATAATATTATAGGTATTAATTGCTCCCTTAATTTATTCTTCTTGTGTACCCAGTATGAGCAGAGTACTATGTAAAAATCCTTGCCTGTGTTAACACTGTAAGATAGGTAATATCATCATTTTACAGATGAGAAAACTGAGGCTCAGAGTGTTTAGATAACTTATACAAGGGCCAATATACCCAACAGTTTATTAGATGACTCACTTGGATGTCACATAGACGCCTCAAATTCAATATGTCTCAAATTGAATTATCAACCCCCCACAAACTAACTTCTCCTATATTACCTAACTTAGTGACTAGTCCAACATGAGAAAGTGGAAAGAACATGGGCTTTGGGGTCATATAGACTTAGGTTCAAATTCTGACTGGCTCTTGCTAGTTGAATTACTTATTTTTTGCCACTTCTCTAATTGTTTGACATGACTGAGACCCAGCTCCATGGGGCCCTGGGAATCAGATATCATCAGGCTGAGCCAATACTGGACCAGGGAAGGGAGGCATACTTCCTCTTCCTACATCAGCTTTGAACGCTTAGGGAGAGGCTAGGCCTAGAAAGATGTTCTGGTCCAGGGCTGCCCTTCACCTGGGGCCAGGGATTACACCGAGCCTTGTTCTTCTTGGAGAAGTCCACCTTGAAGTTCTTTGAGATGGGGTTGCCTTGGGAACAGACTGCTTTGAGTTTACTCTTCTGTGTATGGAAACCCTCCCCTGGCTTCAGGGTCTCTGCTGTAAAGCAGATGGAGAGTGGAATCTGCTGCAGGATGCCCCTGGCATCCATGGTGAACAGGCTTTCAGGGTTAACTGATACGCTCACCCTCTTCCAACATGCCTCTTCCAGGCCAGGGTCTGAAAAACACCTGTGAGGATTGTGACCTGATGGGTTAAGCTCTCTGAATTTCAGTTTTCTTACCTGGAAAAAAAAAGGGTTAAAACACTCATTATCCAGGTTTGCTGTGAAGATTAAACAAAGTAATAAAATAGTAAAATATAAAATTCTTTACACGGTGCTTGAAACATGGAAGGAAATCAACACATATTCATTCTCTTACCTCCTTCTTTTCCTTCCCCTTTTACTGCTGTCTTCTCCCAGATGCCAAACCAGAAACTGGTGAGTCACCTAGTCTCCTTTCTCTCCCTCACTCCCTATAAATGACCAAATGCCATGACCTGTCATTCCTGTCTTCTGACCTCTACATGCCCACTACCTCTTAGCTGAGTTTAGGCCCTCATCATCTTTCACTTACTGCTGCAGTAGACTATTCAATTATTCTCCCTGCTCCCAGCCTCATCTCCTTCCAACCCATCCTCCATGCTGTTGCTATTTCTAAAATGCAAATTTGATCATGTCTCTCCCCTGCTTAAAATTCTTCGTTTGCTTTCCATCACCTTCACGATAAAATCCAATCTCTTTAGCATGTCACACAAAGTCCTTTGTGATATGGCCCCTATTTAATCACTCTGGCCTCGTCTGTTCTGTCCCCACTTCCCTCCCCTGACCTAGCACATCACACTTTGGCTCTAGATGTGCTTAGGCATTTAGAGTTCCCTGAACAAGCTGTGCTCACTCACCCCTGAACATCTGCCCTTGTTGTTCCCTCTGGTTGGAATCACCTCACACACCCTTACTTTCAAACCCTCCTTCCCTGATCCTTCTGATCCTCTTGGTCCTTCAGGCCTAGGTAGAGCAGATCACCTCTGTGAGCCTAATAGATCTACACCTCTGTACACAAATTTGTCACAGCACTTATCACATTGCAGAACAACTGTCTGTTTCTTTTTGACTCTGTCAATCAACTGTGAGTTGATGAAGTCAAGGGCTGCACCTGTCATTTGGGGATCCTTAGGGTCTTATGTACTCCAAGCATATATAATAAATATTTATGGAATGAATAAATGGGCTAGGATACAAATTAAGATCTGATTTCAAACCCATGCTCTTTTCATGTGACATCATGTGCTACTGTTTGTGAATGAGCACACTCATTCATTCAATAAATATGTAATGGGTATCTACTTTGTGCCAGGCATTTTGCTAGCACTATCATCTGAATACATTTCTATTTCCCTTTTAGCTGCTTTCTTTTTTAATTTTTTAATTTTTTTTTTTTTGAGATGGAGTTTTGCTCTTGTTGCCCAGGCTGGGAGTGCTGTGCAGTGGCGTGATCTCGGCTCACTGCAACCTCTGCCTCTTGGGTTCAAGCAATTCTCCTGCCTCAGCCTCCCAAGTAGCTGGGATTACAGGCATGCACCACCACACCTGGCTAATTTTTGTATTTTTAGTAGAGACTGGGTTTTACCATGTTGGTCAGGCTGGTCTCGAACTCCTGACCTCAGGTGGTCCACCTGCCTCTGCCTCCCAAAGTGCTGGAGTTACAGGCGTGAGCCACTGCACTTGGCCTAGCTGCTGTCTTTCACAGCTCTGTCACCCAGGAGAGAGTGCAGTGGCTTGATCTCGGCTCACTGCAACTTTTGCCTTCTGGGTTCAAGCGATTCTTCTGCCTCAGCCTCCTGAGTAGCTGGGACTACAGGCGCACGCCACCATGCCTGGCTACTTTTTGTATTTTTAGTAGAGACTGGGTTTCACCATATTGGCCAGGCTGGTCTTGAATTCCTGACCTTGTGATCCACCCACCTCAGCCTCCCAAAATGCTGGGATTACAGGCATGAGCCACCGTGCCCGGCCTTTCATAGCTTTTTTTAAAAAAAATTCTGAGACATGATGGGCGTGGTGGCTCATGCCCACTCCGGGAGGCAAGACAGGTGGATCACTTGAGTTTGAGAACAGCCTGGCCAACATGGTGAAACCCCGTCTCTACTGAAAATACAAAAAATAGCCAGGTGTGGTGGTGGTGCCTATAATCCCGGCTACTCAGGAGGCTGAGGCTTGGAAATGCCTTGAACCTGGGAGGCGGAGGTTGCAGTGAACTGAGATCGTGCCATTGCACTCCAGCCTGGGTGACAGAGGGAGACTTTGTCTCAAAATATATAATTAATTAATTAAAAAATAAAACAAAATAAAATAAAATAAACTCGGAGACAGGTCTTGTTCTGTTGCCCATACAGGAGTGCAGTGGTGTGACCACCGCTCACTGCGGCCTCCACTTCCTGGGCTCAAGTGAATGAATTTCCTGCCTTGTCCTCCCAGGTAGCTAGGACTACAGGTGCATGCCACCACACCTGGCTAATTTTGTTTATTTTTTGAAGAAACAGGGTCTCACTATATTGCCCAGAGTGGTCTCGAACTCCTGGGCTCCAGCAATCCTCCTGCCTGGCCAGACTTCCGTTAGTCTTCTAGTCCTATTCGTGAGTCCTTTCATAATTCTGAACTGTTCCTACCTGCTGTTCCTACTTGCCATGTTTGCATTTGCTATCTGGCTGACCTCATTCAGGTATCTATTGAGCCAAATATCCAGTCTGGGCCTGTTGTGTCCTGTTTGGCCTCCCAGATTCTGGCACAAACACTTCTTTGAACAGGAAGAGTTCCTTTCTTTTGAGCCTTATAATCTGGTTTTAATCTTCTTTCTTTAAATTTACCACCAATCTCCTGTGGTCTTTTGAATTCAATGGGCTTTCTTTCATGTTTCTCCCAATCAACCAACCTCCCTTCTGCTTTTGACCTCCTAACAACTATTTTCTTTTCTGAGAAACTTAATCTCCCTAACCTCTATGATGTTATGTATTCTTGGTTCTCCATTTGTATTTCTAATAGGTCTTTTTTTCTTTCTTCTCTAATTGATCCTCCTTTTTTCTAGGCCCATGGGTTAGGAAAAACTATGGAAACTATGGGGCTTTTTTGTTCCCAAATGCTCTTTTTTTTTTTCTTCTTTGAGACGGAGTCTTGCTCTGTCAGTGAGGCTTGAGTGCCGTGTGCGATCTCAGCTCACTGCAACCTCCACTTCCTGGGCTCAAACAATCCTTGTGCCTCAACCTCCAGAGTAGCTTGGATTACAGGCACCTGCCACCACACCTGGCTAATTTTTGTATTTTTAGTAGAGACAGGGTTTTGCCCTCTTGGTCAGGCTGGTCTCAAATTCCTGGCCTCAAATGATCCGGCTGCCTTGGCCTCCCAAAGTGTCAGGATTACAGGTGTGAGCCGCCACGCCTGTGACCTAAAGCTTGATCTTAACCTTCCTACCCTTCTTTCATATTCTTCCCTAAGGCTTAATTTCTACACGATGCTCTGGTAAAAGGTAAAAATGTCTAATATTTTAACATCACAGTTTACAGAGTTTATATGCTTCATTTTGTTCACCCTCATCTCAGTATGTGAATGTCTCTAAAATCTACAACTCGTTCCAGGAAATCTTGCTGTTCTTTTTATTTTTATTTTATTTTTATCTTTTATTTTTTGTACAGACGGGGTCTCACTATGTTGCCCAGGCTGGTCTTGAACTACTGAGCTCAAAGGATCCTCCTGCCTCGGCTTCCCAAAGCGCTGGGATTACAGGCATGAGCCACTGTGCCTGGCCAAATCTTGCTGTTCTTAGTAGTCACTCTTTTTTATTTTTATTTTTTTGAGACAGGGTCTCACTCTGTCACCCAGACTGGAATGCAGTGGTGTGATCATGGCTCAATGCAGCTTCAACCTCCTGAGCTCAAACGATCCTCCCGCCTCAGCCTCCTAAGTAGCTGGGACTATAGGTGCACACTACCACACTCAGCTAATTTTTATTTTTATTTTTTTGTAGAGATGGAGTCTCACTGTGTGGCTCAGGTTGAGTAGTCACTTCTAATGCCTCTGCAGATTGCATTTCATTCTGTTCCTTTCTCTGGACTCCCACTGCACTTGTCCAGACTTCTATCAGATAACCTATAACAATATCATGCCTTTGCATTCACATGACTGTCTCTCCCCTACTACACCATAAGCTCTATGTTGTGTAGGTTTTTCTATCCAAACACTCAGCATCTGTCCTGGCCATAATGTGTGCTTAATAGCCAATGAAAGTTTGAAGAATTTTCCCAATTTCCCGATCTTGAATTCCAAAATCACTGTGAATCCTCCTCTAAATCTTTCTAGTCACCAAGTCTTGTAGATTTCTTATGTCATGTGTTTCTTGATGCTTTCTCTTCTCTTCTGTTACTGTCACTACACTCACCCAAGATCCTACACTTTGTACAACTGCACCGTCCCCATCTTGGCCTTCCTGCTCTTAGTCTTTCTCTTGTCAAATCAGTCCTATGTTTCTTCTGCAAGAATAAACTAAAGGTGCTATTTGTATGAAGGCTAAATTTAAATTCCTTACTCTGATATTCAGGACCCTGCCATATCTCCTGCAATTTCTCCATTTAAAACCTGAGTTTTCTTTCACCATTTTTTTTCTTATTGTCACTCAGATACTGGAGAGACACATCTTTTCCTCTTTCTTCTCTCCCGTTCTCCATTTGTTTATATTCTACTCTTCATTTAAGGCCTAACCCAAATTTCACTTTCCCCAGGAAGTTTTTGATTCTTTTGGTCCCGGCTGATGTCTGTCTTCTTTGACTTATTTATTATTTATTCATTTATTGAGACAGAGTCTTGCTCTGTCGCCCAGGCTGAAGTGCAGTGGCATGATCTTGGCTCACTGCAACCTCCATCTCCTGGGTTCAAGGGATTCTCATGCCTCAGCCAACTGAGTAGCTAGGACTATAGGCGTACGCCACCATGCCTGGCCAATTTTTGTATTTTCAGTAGAGGCAGGGTTTCATCATGTCGGCCAGGCTGGTCTTGAACTTCTGGCCTCAAGTGATCTGCCTGTCTTGGCCTTCCAAAGTGCTAGGATTACAGGAGTGAGCCACTGCACCCCACCTGTCTTCTTTGACTTATTACATTTTTTTTTTTGGAGACAGTCTCTCTCTATCCCCTAGGCTGGAGCGTGGTGGCACGATCTCGGCTCACTACAACCTCTGCCTCCTGGGTTCAAGCGATTCCCATGCCTCGGCCTCCTGAGTAGCTGGGATTACAGGCACCTACCACCACCCAGCTAATTTTTGTATTTTTAATAGAGACGGTGTTTCACCATGTTGGCCAGGCTGGTCTTGAACTCCTGACCTCAGGTGATCCACCCACCTTGGCCTCCCAAAGTGCTGGGATTACAGGTGTGAGACACCACGCCTGGCCTGACTTATTACTATGTATTATTATACAATTTACTGTTGGAGCATACTTGGGCATTTAGTCGTCTCAGGCAGATATTGACAATTTATGGCCTATGAGCCAAATCTGGCCTGCTGCCTGTGAGCTAAGAATGGTTTTACATTAATATTAAACATTTTTTAAAGTAGGATATTTTGTAACACATAAAAATTATGTGAAATTTGAACTTTAGTGTCCACAAATAAAGTTTTACTAGAACATAGCCACAGCTATTTGTTTACATATTGTCTATGTCCTCTTTCTTTTTTTTTGAGATGGAGTCTCACTCTGTTGCCAGGCTGGAATGCAGTGGCAGGATCTCAGCTCACTGTGACCTCTGCCTCCCTGGTTCAAGCGATTCTCCTGCCTCAGCCTCCCAACTAGCTGGGACTATAGGCATGTGCCACCACACCCGGCTAATTTTTGTATTTTTAGTAGAGACAGGGTTTCACCAGGATGGTCTCGATCTCCTGACCTTGTGATCCACCCCCCTTGGCCTCCCAAAGTGTTGGGATTACAGGCGTGAGCCACCTCGCCTGGCCGTCTGTGTCCTCCTTCAAGCTATAATGGGAGACTTAAGTAGTCTTGACAGAGAGCATAGGTGGCCTGCAAAGCCTAAAATATTTATCATCTGGTTGATACAGAAAAAGCTTACTGATCCCTGATCTCAGATCTTGAATTCTCTTTATAATCTTTTCATAGCTGTTTAAGAACTTTGGAAAGGTCTGCTTCACTAAAGATAATCTTTTGACGCTAATTAGTGGTTCATTAGAACAGTGGGGGAAGCTGGAGGAGTAGGCTTTATAGAGTGTGTAGGAGCTATCCTAGTTAGAAACTTAGTAACTTAGGCAACTGGATTTCCATTGGAAAGTGAGAGTCAGAGGATCTCAGGTGGATGAGGGAAAAGATGTGCTCTTTTTTCCATCTTCTCTTTTTTTTTTTCTTTTTTCTTTTTTTTGAGATGGAGTCTCACTCTGTCACCCAGGCTGGAGTGCAATGGCGTGATCTCTGCTCACTGCAACCTCCGCCTCCCAGGTTCAAGCAATTCTTCTGCCTTAGCCTCCTGAGTAGCTGGGATTATAGATGTGCACCACCATGCCCAGCTAATTTTTGCATTTTTTAGTAGAAACAGGGTTTCACCATGTTGTTCAAGCTGCCTCATGATCCGCCCGCCTCGGCCTCCCAAAGTGCTGGGATTACAGGCATGAGCCACCACACTCGGCCTCCATCTTCTCTTTTTCTGACTTAGCAGAGGAAATGTAAAAGCAAATGGGATCTAGCTACAGAAACGACTATCTGAGGTCTTACCTGAATCTGGTTGTTGAGAAGAGATCAATGGTTGCTGGCTGAGAGAAGCTCAACTATTAATGATACAGTTATAACAGGCAATGAAAGAAATCATCAAAAGGGTATACTGCTAAAGCTGAAAGTGGCCTTGGCTGACTGAAGCTCTAAGTAGGCTAAGAGGTTTTACAATGCCTAGGAGTATTATAGGCATGATAATTTCAAGGATTTCTTTAAAGAAGAAAAGAAAGCTAGATATTTAGATAAACAAGAATAGCAACTGAAGTTATCAGAAAGTTCATGCCTTTTACCAGGTGTTCTATTTCTTCTCATCTTCCCCTAATCATATTTTTTCCTTAAAATTATTCAGCACCGTAACTTTTTTTTTTTTTTTTTTGATACGGAGCTTCACTCTTGTTGCCCAGGCTAGAATGCAATGGCATGATCTTGGCTCACCACAACCTCTGCCTCCCGGGTTCAAGCAATTCTCCTGCCTCAGCCTCCCTAGTAGCTGGGATTACAGGCATGCACCACCACGCCTGGCTAATTTTGTATTTTTAGTAGAGAGGGGGTTTCTCCATGTTGGCTTGGCTGGTCTCAAACTCCCAACCTCAGGTGATCCGCCCGCCTCATCCTCCCAAACTGCTGGGATTATAGGCATAAGCCACCATGCCTGGCCCACAGCATAGTAACTATTTAGTAATAAATTATAGAGATTGGATTGTGGGGCCCATCTTTCACATCTGCCCCATACACCCTGACAGAATCCACTTGGCTAGTTTGGGTACTCAAATATGGACCACCAGATGGTGAATTGCTGCCTGAAATGTGTGAAGAAACAAGCTAGACTCTAGGAGACAGGACTTGCATATTTTAATGGAAACAATAGATGCAAGGTCATAGGAAGTGTCTTTTTAAAAACAGCTTCACAGCCTTGGCACAGTGGAGAGCACATTGTCAGACTGAGATTGAATGAATAAACAGTTGGAAATTAACTTTTGTGGGGCATCATTTACCTATTCAAGTGGACACTGGAGACCATCATTTTGTTGGAGTGAGTTTTTTGTTTTTTTGCATTGTGTGGGAGGTAGTGAGAAGTGAAGCCAGCTGGACTTCTGGGTTGGGTGGGGACTTGGAGAACTTTTCTGTCTTACAAGAGGATTGTAAAATGCGCCAATCAGCACTCTGTAGCTAGGATTGTAAAATGCACCAATCAGCAGTCTGTAGCTAGCTAGAGGTTTGTAAAATGGACCAATCAGCATTCTGTAAAATGGACCAATCAGCACTCTGTAAAATGGACCAATCAGCATTCTGTAAAATGAACCAATCAGCAGGACATGGGCAGGGACAAATAAGGGAATAAAAGCTGGCCACCCCAGCCAGCAGCAGCAACCTGCTCGGGTCCCCTTCCATGCTGTGGAAGCTTTGTTCTTTCACTCCTCACAATAAATCTTGCTGCTGCTCACTCTTTGGGTCTGTGCCACCTTTAAGAGCTGTAACACCGTGAAGGTCTGTGGCTTTGTTCTTGAAGTCAGCGAGACCAAGAGTGCACCAGAAGAAACCAACTCTGGACACATCTTGGCAACCCAGATGGGACTATTGCCAAGTGGTGAGTACCATTGGACCCCTTTTGCTTGCTAGTCTGTTCTATTTTTCCTTAGAATTCAGGGACTAAACACTGGGCACCTGTCAGCCAGTTAAAAGCGACTAGAGTGGCAGCCAGACTAAAGACTTGGGTGTCAGGCTTTCTGGGAAAGGGCTCTCTAACAACCCCCGACTCTTTGGAGTTTGGAGTGTTGATTTGCCTGGAACCAGCTTCCACTTTTCCTGTACTTCTGGGCTGAGCCAAGGGTTGACAGAGAGGAAAGCCATTCAGCTCCAGGGTCCCGACAAAAAGTTAGTTGACCCTGTAGCCATGAGCAGAACTCTCGAAGTCATGTTGCCCAAGCGAGACTTGCCCATCTATCCTGTCTATCCTGACCTTTGCCTCCTGGGTCCTAACACCTGTCAGACAAACTTCCTTCCGCCTCTCTTCTCTGAGGCTAGTCCCGCTTCTAAAAACCACTCCCTGCCTCTGGTGCTTTTCTAGTTTCTCCTATAAGAATGACTTCTAGTATAAATTTTGGGACTCTATTCCTTTCTTTGGGCACCCAGGCTCACCAATTAAACATACTTTTTGCCCAAAGCCCTGTCAGGTGGGGAGACCAACTATCCTTTTAGGATCCCTCCTCAAACAAGCAGGCCTAACAAAGGCTATTCCTGAAGCTAGGATATGGGGAGCCTCAGAAATGATATTCTTCCTATTCGTATGATGAGAAGTGAGGACAAAAGGCATCACTCTTCCAAACTTGGAGATCCCTTCCCTCCCTCAGGGTACGGCCCTCCACTCCATTTCTGGGGCATATCATCTTTATAGGACAGAGGTAAGGTCCCAATACTACCAGGAGATAACACTTAGGACTGTAACAGGTTTTCGAGAATGTGTTGGTAAAGGCCACTAAATCTGATTTTTCTTGGTCCTCTTTGTGGTCTAAGAGGAAAGACAAGGGTGCAGGTTTTCAAGAATGCGTCGGTAAGGGCCACTAAATCCGATCTTCCTCAGTCCTCTTTGTGGTCTAGGAGGAAAACTAGTGTTTCTATTGCTGTGTCAGTGAGCACAACTATTCCAATCAGCAGGGTCCAGGGAACGTTGCGGGTTCTTGGGCAAGAGGGGGATCTGCTGCTGCATCGGTGAGCGCAACTATTCCAATCAGCAGGGTCCAAGGGCCATTGCGGGTTCTTGGGTGGGGGTGAAAAACAAACCAAAACTGTGGGTGGTTTTATCTTTCACATGGGAAACACTCAGGCATCAACAGGCTCACTCTTGAAATGCATCCTAAGCCAATGGGACCAATTTGACTCTCAAACCCTGAGAAAGAGGTGGCTCATTTTTTTTCTGCACTATAGCCTGGCCCCAATATTCTCTCTCTGTTGGGGAAAAATGGCCACCTGAGGGAAGTATAAATTATAATACTATCCTGCAGCTTGACCTTTTCTGTAAGAGGGAAGGCAAATGGAGTGAAACACCTTACGTCCAAGCTTTCTTTTCATTGAAGGAGGATCCACAACTATGCAAAGCTTGCAATTTATATCCCACAAGAGGACCTCCCAGCTTACCCCCATATCCTAGCCTTCCTATAGCTACCCTTCGTACTAATGATAAGCCTCCTCTAATCTCCCCTACCCAGAAGGAAACAAATAAATCTCCAAGGGATCACAAAACCCCCCGGGCTACCGGTTATCTCCCCCTTCAAGCTGTAGGGGGAGGGGAATTTGGCCCAACCCAGGTACATGTCCCCTTCTCCCTCTCTGATTTAAAGCAGATCAAGGGCTGGGTGTGGTGGCTCATGCTTGTAATCCCAGCACTTTGGGAGGCTGAGGTGGGTGGATCACCTAAGGTCGAGAGTTTGAGACCAACCAAGCCAACATGGAGAAACCCTGTCTCTAATAAAAATACAAAAAAATTAGCTGGATTTGGTGGTGCATGCCTGTAATCCCAGCTACTCGGGAGGCTGTGGCAGGAGAATCGCTTGAAGCTGGGAGGCAGAGGTTGCGGTGAGCTGAGATCGTGCCATTGCACTCCAGACTGGGCAACAAGAGTGAAACTCCACCTCAAAAAAAAAAAAAAAAGCAGATCAAGGTAGATCTGGGGAAGTTTCCAGATGATCCTGATCCTGATAGGTACATAGATGTCCTACAGGGTCTAGGGCAAGTCTTTTGACCTCACTTGGAGAGATGTCATGCTATTGTTAGGTCAAACCCTGGCCTTTAATAAAAATAATGCGGCTTTAGCTGCAGCCTGAGAGTTTGGAGATACCTGGAAGGGGACAAATTCCCTACCAGTCAGCAAACCATCCCCAGTACGGATCCCTACTAGGACCCCGACTCAGATCATGGGGACTGGAGTCGTAAACATCTGCTGAGCTGTGTTCTAGAAGGACTAAGGAGAATTAGGAAAAAGCCCATGAATTATTCAATGATGTCCATCATAACTCAGGAAAAGGAAGAAAATCCTTTTGTCTTCCTTGAGCAGCTACGGGAGGCCTTAAGAAAATATACTCCCCTGTCACCTGACTCCCTTGAGGGTCAATTGATCCTAAAAGATAAGTACATTACCCAATCAGCCACACATATCAGGAGAAAGCTCCAAAAGCGAGCCCTGAGCCCTGAACAAAATCTGGAGGCATTATTAAACCTGGCAACCTCGGTATTCTATAACAGGGACCAAGAGGAACAGGCCGAAAAGGAAAAGTGAGATCAGAGAAAGGCCACAGCCTTAGTCATGGCCCTCAGACAAACCTTGGTGGTTCAGAGAGGACAGAAAATGGAGCAGGCCAATCACCCAGTAGGGCTTGTTATCAGTGTTGTTTGCAAGGACACTTTAAAAAAGATTGTCCAACGAGAAACAAGCCGCTCCCTCACCCTTGTCCACTATGCCGAGGCAATCACTGGAAGGCGCACTGCCCCAGAGGACAAAGGTTCTCTGGGCCAGAAGCCCCCAACCAGATGATCCAACAACAGGACTGAGGGTGCCCGGGGCAAGCACCAGCTCATGTCATCACCTGGGTATGATTAACCATTGTGGGCCAGGAAATTGACTTCCTCCTGGACACTGGCACGGTTTTCTCAGTGTTAATCTTTTGTCCTGGACAGCTGTCCTCAAGGTCCATTACCATCTGAGAAATCCTGGGACAGCCTGTAATCAGGTATTTCTCCCACCTCCTCAGTTGTAATTGGGAGACTTTGCCCTTTTCACATGCCTTTCTTGTTATGCCTGAAAGTCCCACACCCTTATTAGGGAGGGACATATTAGCCAAAGCTGGAGCTATTATCTACATGAATATGGGGAACAAGTTACCCATTTGTTGTCCCCTGCTTGAGGAGGGAATCAACCCTGAAGTCTGGGCATTGAAAGGACAATTTGGAAGGGCAAAAAATGCCCACCCAATCCAAATCAGGCTAAAAGACCCAACCACTTTTCCTTATCAAAGTCAATATCCCTTAAGGCCTGAAGCTCATAAAGGATTACAGGATATTGTTAGACATTTAAAAGCTCAAGGCTTAATAAGAAAATGCAGCAGTCCCTGCAACACCCCAATTCTAGGAGACTAGTTCAAGATCTTAGACTTATCAATGAGGCAGTAGTTCCTCTATATCCAGTTGTACCCCACCCCTATACCCTGCTCTCTCAAATACCAGAGGAAGCAGAATGGTTCATTGCTCTGGACCTCAAAGATGCCTTCTTCTGTATTCCCCTGCACTCTGACTCCCAGTTTCTCTTTGCCTTTGAGGATCCCACAGACCACACATCCCAATTTACGTGGACAGTCTTGCCCCAAGTGTTTAGGGATAGCCCTCATCTGTTTGGTCAGGCACTGGCCCAAGATCTAGGCCAATTCTCAAGTGCAGCCACTCTGGTCCTTCAGTATGTGGATGATTTACTTTTGGCTACTAGTTCGGAAGCCTCATGCCAGCAGGCTACTCTAGATCTCTTGAACTTTCTAGCTAATCAAGGGTACAAAGCATCTGAATTGAAGGCCCAGCTCTGCCTACAACAAGTCATATATCTAGACCTAATCTTAGCCAGAGGAACCAGGGCCCTCAGCAAAGAATGAATACAGCCTATACTGGCTTATCCTTGCCCTAAGACATTTAAACAGTTGTGGGGGTTTCTTGGAATCACTGGCTTTTGCTGACTATGGATCCCTGGATACAGTGAAATAGCTGGGCCCCTCTATACTCTAATCAAGGAGTCCCAGGGGGCAAATACCTATCTGGTAGAATGGAAACTAGAGGCAGAAACAGCCTTCAAGACCTTAAAGCAGGCCCTAGTACAAGCTCCAGCCTTAAGCCTTCCCACAGGACAAAACTTCTCTTTATACATCACAGAGAGAGCAGGAATAGCTCTTGGAGTCCTTACTCAGACTCATGGGACAACCCCACAACCAGTGGCATACCTAAGTAAGGAAATTAATATAGTAGCAAAAGGCTGGCATCACTGTTTATGGGTGGTTGTGGCAGTAGCCATCTTAATATCAGAGGCTATCAAAATAATACAAGGAAAGGATCTCACTGTTTGAACTACTCATGATATAAATGGCATACTAGGTGCCAAAGGAAGTTTATGGCTATCAGACAACTGCCTGCTTAGATACCAGGCACTACTCCTTGAGGGTCCAGTGCTTCAAATACACATGTGTGCAGCCCTCAACCCTGCTACTTTTCTCCCAGAGGATGGAGAACCAATCGAGCATGACTGTCAACATCTCTTATGACTGCTAACAAATTATAGTCCAGACCTATGCTGCCCAAGAGGATCTTTCAGAAGTCCCCTTAGCTAATCCTGACCTTAACCCATATACCAATGGAAGTTCATTTGTGGAGAATGGGATATGAAGGGCAGGTTATGCCGTAGTTGGTGATGTAACAGTACTTGAAAGTAAGCCTCTACCCCCAGGGACCAGCGCCCAGTTAGCAGAACTAGTGGCACTTACCTGAGCCTTAGAACTGGGAAAAGGAAAAAGAATAAATGTGTATACAGATACTAAGTATGCTTATCTAATTCTACATGCCCATGCTGCAATTTGGAAAGAAAGGGAGTTCCTAACTTCTGGGGGAACCTCCATTAAATATCACAAGGAAATCATGGAGTTATTGCATGTAGTGCAAAAACCCAAGGAGGTGGCAGTCTTACACTGCCAAAGCCAAAGGAGAAGGAGAGGGGATAACAGCAGCATAAGCGGCTGCCAGAGGCAGGGAAAGACCAGCAGAGAAAGAAAGAGAGAAAGAGAAAGAAAGTCAAAGAGAGAGAGAGAGACAGACAGACAGACAGAAAGTCGGAGAAAGAGAGAGGGGAAAGACAGAAAGTCAGAGAAGAAAGAGAGAAAGACAGAGAGAGAAAAGTAGTAAAGAAAAAACAGTGCACCCTATTCCTTTAAAAGCCAGGGTAAATTTAAAACCTATAATTGATAATTGAAGGTCTTCTCCATGACCCTATAGCACTCCAATACCACCTTGTTGTCAGTGTAAACAAGAGCATAGTCCAAAAGTACTGAGGCCACTGACAGCCCACAGTCTTCCTATCAAAAATCCTTAACCCATTAGGTTTCCTATTAGGGAATCTAAATCTTAATTAATTACCATACAAAGGTCTAACCAGACCTAGGAAGAACTCCCTCCAGGACAGGATGATAGATGGTTCCTCCTGGGCGATTAAGGGAAAAAGACACAATGGGTATTCGGTAAGTGATAAGGCAATTCTTGTAGAAGCAGATTTAGGAGAATTGCCTAATAACTGCTGTGCTCAAACATGCAGGCTGTTTGCACTCAGCCAAACCTTAAAGTACTTACGGAATCAGGAAGGAGACATCTATCTATACCAATTTTAAGTTAATATGGACTGAACGAGGTCTTATTAATAGCAAAGAATAATTGAAATCCCAAATTTACAAGGTTTTCAACAAAAGTAAAGTTTGCTAAAAGTTAACAGTGTAACATGTATTATCCTAACTTCTAATCTTATGGAAATCAGACCCTATAAGTGCCCCTCAAAGCTCCTGTCAGCACAGGGCCATACAACTAATACCCCTAGTTATAGGGTTAGGAATGGCCACTGCTACAGGAACCAGAATAGCAGGTTTGTCTACTTCATTATCCTACTACCACACACACTCGAAGGATTTCTCAGACAGTTTACAAGAAATAACAAAATCTATCCTTACTCTACAATCCCAAATAGACTCTTTGGCAGCAGTGACTCTCCAAAACCACTGAGGCCTAGACCTCCTCACTGCTGAGAAAGGAGGACTTTGCACTTTCTTAGGGGAAGAATGTTGCTTTTACACCAACCAGTCAGGGATAGTAGGAGACTCCGCCCGGTGTTTACAGGAAGAGGCTTCTGAAATCAGACAACACCTTTCAAACTCTTATACCAACCTCCAGAGTTGGGCAACATGGCTTCTCCTCTTTCTAGGTCCTGTGACAGCCATCTTGCTATTACTCGCCTTTGGGCCTTGTATTTTTAACCTCCTTGTCAAATTTGTTTCCTCCAGGATCGATGCCATCAAGCTACAGATGGTCTTACAAATGGAACCCCAAATGAGCTCAACTAACAACTTCTACCGAGGACCCCTGGACCAACCCATGGACCCTTTGGCTGGCCTAGAGAGTTTCCCTCTGGACGATACTACCACCGCAGGGCCCCTTTGCCCCTATCCAGCAGGAAGTAGCTAGAGCAGTCATCGCCCAATTTCCAACAGCAGTTGGGGTGTCCTGTTTAGAGGGGAGATTGAGAGGTGAAGCCAGCTGGACTTCTGGGTCGGGTGAGGACTTGGAGAACGTTTTCGTCTTACAAGAAGATTGTAAAATGTGCCAATCAGCACTCTGTAGCTAGCTAGAGGTTTGTAAAATGAACCAATCAGCACTCTGTAAAATGGACCAATCAGCAGGACATGGGCGGTGACAAGGAAATAAAAGCTGGCCACCCCAGCCAGCAGCAGCAACGTGTGGGGTCCCCTTCCATGCTGTGGAAGCTTTGTTCTTTCGCTCTTCACAATACATCTTGCTGCTGCTCACTTGCTCACTCTTTGTGTCGGTGCCACCTTTAAGAGCTGTAACACTCACTGCGAAGGTTCCCAGCTTCATTGTGGAAGTCAGCGATACCAAGAACCCACCAAAAGGAACCAACTCCGGACGCAGTAGGATTTGATGAATCCTAAAATGTCTTCCAACTCCTAAGATCTATGATCTTCCACATCAAATAGGCACTTCACAATTTCCCTGTTCTTTGCCAGAGAAAACTGTCCATTTGCTCCAGTCTCTCTCTCATTCTGTCTCTCTCTCTTCCCCCAGCCTTCCTCCCTCTCTTGTGCTGTTCTCTGGTCCAGGGTGCTATTCTTTTTTTTTTTTTCTTTTGAGACGGAGTCTTGCTCTGTTGCCCAGGCTGGAGTGCAGTGGCGGGATCTTGGCTCACTGCAAGCTCCACCTCCCGGGTTCACGCCATTCTCCTGCCTCAGCCTCCCGAGTAGCTGGGATTACAGGCGCCCGCCACCACGCCAGGCTAATTTATTGTATTTTTAGTAGAGACGGGGTTTCACCGTGTTAGCCAGGATGGTCTCGATCTCCTGACCTTGTGATCTGCCTGCCTCGGCCTCCCAAAGTGCTGGGATTACAGGCTTGAGCCACCGCGCCCGACCTCTAGGGTGCTATTCTACTAGGAAATCTTAATCTGCAACATCTCTTGGCTTTACCCCTTTCATTCACTGTTTCCTGTTTTCCGTGTACCCTCTTGATTTCTTTCCAGCTCTTCTCTTTCTCAGACACACACTCCTTCCATTCCACTCCCCCCTTGCCTTCTTCGTGTACATCTCCTTTCTCCCTCTCTTTCTTTGCTCCCCCTACTTCATTTTCTGTCCCCGCAACCCCCGATGGTCTCCCCCTCCTTCCCGCTCTCTGTCTTACCCTAGTTTGGAAATGCAGCAGACCTCTAAACCTGCCAGCATTGGCTGCAAGAGGCTGTCATTCTACGGTAGGAGGAGCTTCTATTGGTCGGGCTGGAGGAGGGTACCGAGCTGAGTATAAAAAGTGGGGCCGAGGCGGCGATCTGAGCGGCTCTGACAGGACGGGTCGGAGAGGGTGGCCTGGCCGGAGCTGGGCGCCGAGAATCCCGGGTGCCAGCACCAGAGCAGCGGCTCTCCGCACTAACTCTCCTCTCCTGGTCTGCTGTAACCCCTGCCGCAGAGCCCGGCAACTCTCAGCTGTCGCCCGCGGAGCCCCGAGGGCCCCTCGCCTCACCTGTGCGTGCGGCGCCTCGCGAGCCCTGTCCGGCTGCGGAGATGAGCGAGGTGAGCGGCGCGGCCAGCGGCGCTCTCGGCAGGGCTGCGGCGGGGAGGGGGCTGCGGCGGGGAGGGGGCTGCGGCGGGGAGGGGGCTGCGGCGGGGAGGGGGCTGCGGCGGGGAGGGGGCTGCGGCGGGGAGGGGGCTGCGGCTCGGGATCCCAGGGAGGCTAGGGAGAGCGAGGCAGACCGGAGCCGCGAAGAACCCTCCAGGGGCGCCCCACTGCCCTCCTAGGAAAGCTCCCACCTCGGGGC
This sequence comes from Pongo abelii, assembly GCF_028885655.2. Taxonomy (NCBI): domain Eukaryota; kingdom Metazoa; phylum Chordata; class Mammalia; order Primates; family Hominidae; genus Pongo; species Pongo abelii. The sequence goes on along the minus strand of NC_071985.2, from coordinate 89,094,605 downwards.
GCTGGGAAACGATTGGAAGACGGGGTGCTTTCAGTCTCCCCACTGTGGACGGCGCTTTTGGGGGTAACTGGAATCGGCTGTAGAGTCGGGAAGCGGGGATGCTGAGCTCTCAGGTGGTAGGTCATCCCCTCGGGATACTGCCCCCTGCATCTGTCTTACTACCCGAGGTTATTCTGGCTCCCCTTACCGCCCTCTCTTCGCTTCTGTCCTCTCTCTCCTAGGGATGTAAGGCACTCACATTCCTTCTGTAGCATCTAACAAGAACTCCATCCCTGGCCCCCGGGGAGGGCCACTATGCCCCTTTTAGAAAGGTGGCATCCTGCCCTCCACTAATTTAGTCAGGAACGTTGGAGGGACCTTTTCCGGTATTTAGAAGCCCCTGCCAGCTGCTGGGGAGATTTCCCCTTCAAGAATAGACCTCCCTCTGCAGTGCTTGTTACAAACTAGGTCTTCCGGCAGGCTCTGTGGTGTTCATCGTGGCCAGACCCAGTCCATTAACTGATTTACCGTTTTCAAAGAACACTGTTCATGGGGTGGGGGAGTGGGGGGTCAAAGCAGAGACTTTGGAAAGACGTCTCCTATTGTCTATTTGTAGGCACAGTCTCATCTCCAGAAACAAGGATCAGCCTTCCCAAGTGAAGTCAGTCTGGTTAGTGGCATCACAAGCTTGCCCTCTGCAACCTCTTTCCTAGTACCCACGTCATTGTGTTAAATCCAACTCCTCTGCTATATGTCGGATATGTATGTAGGTCTGCTGCTTACCTGTGATGTAGCCTTAGGCAAAGTACAAAACCTTTGTTTCATTTTTTGTCTGTAAAATGGGGATAATACTGGTTGTTGTAATAATTAAATGAGATAATATATGCCAAATACTTCAAACAGGACCTGGCACTCAATCTATATTAGCTATTGTCTTTCTGTTTCTTTTTTTTTCCTCTCCCATTAGAGTATTACAGAAATTTAACAGAATTCCCAAAGACATTAGATTACTGAAGGAATAGGACCCTGGAGCCTGGGTTCCAGTTTAGATACTAAAAATGAAGATCTCTACTGACTCCTACCAAAAGTTGTCACCCAGGGAGCTAATTAGTGCCAACTGCTGTGTTGTCTTGGTTGCCATGTTCACTAATTTTATCCTGGAAAATTCGGCTAGTCTGGGGGCTGCAGATGAACCAAAGTGGTTTCCAGTCCCTCAGCTGGTTGTGACTCTGACGATGGCAATCTTTCAGAAAGAAAAGAAAAAAACGCATCAACCTCCTCTTTCAGCTCTAATGTGGGAAGAGAGGTTTTCTTTGCCCTCTTTTCACTGAGGTCTAGGGTTCATACTACTCCTCCCACTCCGAGCATTTCTAAATCTGCAAGTTGTAATCCAAGCCATCCCCTGGGAGTTTGTGATCTGAAGGCTATGCCAACGTGAGGATTTGCGGTTAGCCTGTTTTCTGGGGGAAGTGCACAGCCCCTTTGTAGGACACACTACAGGGGCTGGCATTTAGGGTGGTATTTGGTGGAATGAGAAACCTGTTTTGTAGCAAAGGAAACAATTTGGTGTTTGAGGGGAAAGCCAAGTCTGCTCCCTCCTGACTCAGCACCTGAATTTGGTTAGCCTTCATCAGGGGCTCAGTAGAATGATAAGAGAAGGATCCACGGATGGAGACTATCAGTGTACCCAAGTCTGCCCAGCCTCCTTGGCTATCAGAGCAAACTGGTTTTAACTAGCAATTGAGTCATAGAAGCTGTCTCCTAATACGGAGCTGAGCCTGGTCTTAGGGATGAGTACTTACAAAATCCAGAAGCAGCTGTCTCTGAATCAGGTCACAAAGGGGTCTCTGCTTCTCTAGAGGCTGAGATCCAGCCTGTTTTCTTCCTCTTGTAAAAGCTATGGTAAAAGGTGGAAGTGTTGCCCAGAGCTCTAGGGAGACTCCAAACTGCTTCATTTCTCTCAGGCCAGCCCCATGGGGCTCCTCTTTCAGGCAGAAGAGCCCCACCCAGGAAAGCCCTGTGTACCTTGAATCTTACGTAAGTTTCACCTCCCCCAACTGCTTATTTTCTTGCTTCAGAGAAAGTGCATGAAATGAGACAATTTGGGATGTCTTTAAGAGACTCCTATTTCAACTGAAGAACAAAACCAGGGAGGAGTCTCCAGACCTAGAACAACCAACAGTGCAGGGGTTCTGGTGGGGCTGCTGGGGAGGATCTCTGGCTCTGCCTTGCCTTTGTGGCTGTTTGCTGTCACTCATTACTGCAGTAGAGCATTTCCCTGTGAGTGTGTGTGTGCGTTCGTGCATGAAGGAGCTGCAGGGACTCATCTCCAATTTGTCTGCATTCACAGCTGCAGGCAGGACTTGATTGCTGTGGATCGCACTCTATCTCCTGTGGTTTAATAACTTTTCCCTAGTTTCAGTGACGGATGGGAATGAGAGATGTGTTCAGTCCCTGAGGGCTCTTTCCTATAATCCTTTTTCATACAGTGTAGCTGGCTGCTTAAAGCAGAATTGCAGGTTCTTTTGTAATCCTGTTGCATTTCTCATCTGCGAGGACCCTAGCTGGGGGAATCCCTTGGTCCAGCAGTCGTTCTGCTGAAATGGGAGTCATGGACCACTGGTGACAGTCTTCATGGTGTCTGTCCTGTGTTTTGGCTGGCAGGGGCTGGGGCAAGGGACAGATCAACTAGAAATCTCATTTAGGGGAGAGCTTAGACCTGGTGCTCCTTCATTATCCTGTTTGCTCTCTTCTTACCTAATGAGAATGGGATATCACACTTTGGAGATCCACACACTCTTTCCTGTGCACATCTGTCTGCATCTGCCACCTTCCCAACAAGGGAAGTTCAGTCAGAGTGATACTATTCTGTTATGTCTCCTGTGAACCAGTTGTTAGAGAACCTGGTGTGGACTTGGAGGAGATCCAAGTTTATCTCTCTCATTGGTATGTCACTTTTATTATGGTTATATTGGATATATAAAATAGAACGTCTAGTCACTTAATGCTATTGAAATGCCTTCTACTGGCCAGGCGGGGTGGCTTACACCTGTAATCCCAACACTTCAGGAGGCTGAGGCGGGTGGATCATGAGGTCAGGAGATCGAGACCATCCTGGCTAACATGGTGAAACCCCATCTCTACTAAAAATACAAAAAGTTAGCCAGGTGTGGTGGTGGGCGCCTGTAGTCCCAGCTACTCGGGAGGCTGAGGCAGGAGAATGGCGTGAACCCAGGAAGCGGAGCTTGCAGTGAGCCAAGATCGCACCACTGCACTCCAGCCTGGGCGACAAAGTGAGACTCCATCTCAAAAAAAAAAAAAAAAAAAAAAAGAAATGCCTTCTACCTCTGGAAACATCTGCCTTGGAGTGAGGAAGATGAGAACTTGCTCATTCCTTTCTTAGTCTCCCATTTATGTTGCTGGTTTTAGCTGCTTAGGCAGGAGCCTCTGGTTGGTAGAAGTGGATGACTTTGTCATCCTGTGACCTGGAAATATGGATGATTCTTTCTCTCAACCACTGCTGTGATTTGTTAGCTCTGAGAATGTCATCTTTATAGGGTCAGGCAGCCATAAGTAATATGGCTGAAGTCCAGAAGCGCAAACTTGATGCATCTTTCATGTTTGCCTATGGAGGGTCTTAACTGATGGAAGTGGTGGAGATAGAGTTGCAGGCAGAGAGGATGAAGAAAGATGAATAATTGTCTTTTCAAGGTGGTGGTTCTATGAATGCCTCCCGCTATTTTCTTTTTACTTTTCTATATTTCTAAATTGTCTTTCATGAGTCTATTTTATCATAGAGAAAAATAAACTTAGTTCTGCAAAAAATTCTTCAAAATAGAAAGATATATCTTTCACCAAGAAAACCTCAAATAAAATATCAAAACATTTTAGTGATGCGATTTTAGATTTGTTAAGGAACGCTGAAGATCATCTGGTCCAATATTCTCATTTTACAGGTGAGAAAACTGGGGCCCAAAACTTATCTAAGTTTACACTGTACTAGAACCAAGACTAGGGCACAGTACTTCTGACTTGCTCCAAATGGAGCAAGTTCCAAAAGAACATTCCACAGGACTCCTTTAACATTTCACTTCAGTAAATACAGGATTTTTTTTTTTTTTTTTTTGAGTTGGAGTCTTGCACCCTTGCCAGGGCTGGCTGGAGTGCAATGGTGCGATCTTGGCTCACTGTAACCTCCACCTCCAGGGTTCATGCAATTCTCCTGCCTCAGCCTCCCAAGTAGCTGGGATTACAGGCACTCGCCACCACGCCTGGCTAATTTTTTGTATTTTTAGTAGAGATGGAGTTTCACTATGTTGGCCAGACTGGTCTCGAACTCCTGACCTCAAGTGATCTGCCCACCTCAGACTCCCAAAGTGCTGGGATTACAGGGGTGAGCCACTGTGCCTGGCCACAGAATTATTTGATTAGCATGCAAACTTTTAATAAATATATTTCGAGTACTTTTTTTTTTTTTGAGACAGTATCTCTGTCACCCAGGCTGGAGTATAGTGGCACGATCATGGCTCACTGCAGCCTCAAGCTCCTGGACTTAAGCAGTCTTCCCACCTCAGCATCCCTTGTAGCTGGGACCACAGGTACACGTCACCATGCCTGGTTAATTTTTTTTGTATTTTTTGTAGAGACGGGTTTCACCATGTTACCCATGCTGGTCTCGAACTCCTGAGCTCAAGCAGTTCACCCATCTCAGCCTCCCAAAGAGCTGGGATTACAGGCATGAGCTACCATGCTTGGCCTCAATACTTTCTTTTCTTTTTTTTTTTTTTTTTTTTTTTTTTTTGTGAGATGGAGTCTCACTTTGTCGCCCAGGCTGGAGTGCAGTGGCGCCATTTTGGCTCACTGCAATCTCCCCCTCCTGGCTTCAAGCGATTCTCCTGCCTCAGCCTCCCGAGTAGCTGAGATTACAGGCGTGTACCACCAGGCCCGGGTAATTTTTGTTTTTTTTTTAGTAGAGATGAGGTTTCACTATGTTGACCAGGCTGGTCTCAAACTCTGGGCCTCAAGTGATCCACCTGTCTTGGCCTCCCAAAGTGCTGGGATTACAGGCGTGAGCCACCACGCCTAGCCTCAAGTACTTTCTATAAGAAATATAGGCTGGGTGTGGTGGCTCACGCCTGTAATCCCAGCACTTTGGGAGGCCAAGGTAGGTGGATAACGAGGTCAGGAGTTCGAGGCCAGCCTGGCCAACATGGTGAAACCCCATCTCTACTAAAACTACAAAAATTAGCCAGGTGTGGTGGCAGCCACCTGTAATCCCAGCTACTTGGGAGGCTGAGCCAGGAGAATTGCTTGAACCTGGGAGGCAGAAGTTGCAGTGAGCCGAGATAGCACCACTGCACTCCAGCCTGTGACAGAGCGAGACTCCATCTAAAAAAAAAAAAGAAATATAAGCAATGTGGCTGAGTGTGGTGGTTCACGCCTGTAATCCCAGCACTTTGGGAGGCTGAGGCAGGATGACTGTTTGAGCTCAGGAGTTTGAGACCAGCCTGGGCAACATGACAAAACCCTGTCTCTACTAAAAATTAAAAAATTATCTGGGCATGGTGGCGCATGCCTGTGATCCCAGTTACATGGGAGGCTGAAGTGAGAGGATCTCTTGAGCCTGGGAGGTCAAGGCTGCAGTGAGCCGTGATGGCACCACTACACTCCAGCCTGGGAGATAGAGTGAGACCCTGTCTCTCACATACACGAAAAAGAAATATAAGCAGTGTGATCTAATAATGCTGAGCAAGAGGATAGAGACAAGAGACCAACATTAGATAATATTTTATCAACAGGGTACATTCTGGTAGAATACTAGTCAGGGCAGGTACTATCCATCTTTACACAGGATGCCTACTCACCTTAAAAATGGGTGCAGAAAATGGGGTGGAGTAGGTAAGCTGATAGGAGTGAAGGAAGTAGGGAGCCTGGAGGCCCTCTTTTCATGAGTTCTTAATTTCGATGTTCATCTTTGATTCCCATAATTGCAGGAAAGCAGGTGTCTAAGTAAAATTGGTGCACCTGATGAACAAACAGCCTCTGGATATTCAGTCCTCTTTCGTTTGGCCGTTTGACTTCCAAGTCAGGAGTTCAAAGGCTTTGGGAAGAGAATGATAAGGCCAGATGTGATGGCTCATACCTATTATCCCAGCACTTTGGAAGGCTGAGGTGGGAGGATTGCTTCAGCCCAGGAGTTTGAGACTAGCCTGGGCAACATAGCAAGACCCTGTCTTTACAAAAAATAAAAAATTAGCCAGATATGGTGGTGTGCATCTGTAGTCCCAGCTACTTGGGAGGCTGAGGTGGGAGGATTGCTTGAGTCCAGGAGGTCAAGGCTGCAGTGAGCCGTGATTGTGCCACTGCACGACCCTGTCTCAGGAACAAAAAAAAAAGCAAGAAGATGGGGAAAGAAGAATAAGAAGAATGCATTAGGCTGGCAAGGTAAGTGATGAAATCTTACTGGGATTCAAGCATCCTGAGTGCATGATTTTCTAAATCCATACTCTGACCTGCTGCTCAAAATGGCTTGACTTGCGTTGGAATTATTTTAGTTACAAAAGTAAGCTAAATCAGAGGAGATCCAAAACCACTTTTTTTTTTTTTTGACAAAGTTTCACTCCTGTTGCCCAGGCTGGAGTGCAGTGGCATGATCTCGGCTCACTGCAACCTCACCTCCCGGGTTCAAGTGATTCTGCTGCCTCCGCCTCCCAAGTAGCTGGGATTACAGGCACCCAACACCACGCCCAGCTAATTTTTTTGTATTTTTAGTAGAGACTGGGTTTCATCATGTTGGCCAGGCTGGTCTCAAACTCCTGACCTCAGGTGATCCACCTGCCTCGGCCTCCCAAAGTGCTGGGATTATGGGTGTGAGCCACCACGCTGGCCTCAAAAACACTTTTCTAAGAGATCTGCATCCCTGAAAGGTGCCCATAAACAGGTACCTAGAAATCTAGATCTTGTCACAGTCTCCTCACTGAAGCCTGATTTCTATTTCCCTCCAGGCTTATTCCCGAAGGCATGCCCAGTACCCCACCCAGGGAAAAGGGTTACATTTATCGTTCTGTTGTCCTTGGTGCTGCCTCCCTCCCACACAAAGCCCTCCAACTGAGTGTTTGCTTTGTAGGCTGCAGGGGGGATTAATACGTTTATTTTGGGACATTAACACCATGGGTGGGATGCACATTGAAGATTATAGTAATAAATGATGCTATGGCACTACTCTCTCTCCCCCATTCCCTAAACCTCAGTGTGGGGTGAAGGCACAGCTCTAAGCTGTGTGCAGAGCACCACAAATAACCACTCATTAAACTGTGGCAGCCCATGCTGGGGGGAACAGGCTGGGGCTGTTGACTCACTGCATACCATGAGCTGGCATGGCCAAAGAATTCTGCCTCTGACTCCAGTTGGGGGTACTTCTATTCCAGGAAACAGGGATGGGGTGGCTAAGAGGGGAGAATCAGACAAGGGGGCTTGGGAGCTAGGGCTGTTTAGGTTCTATTTTTGTCTTAGGATGCATCTGAGATATAGGGCATCGGGGGAAATAGTATATATATTAAGAGAGGAATGTGTGTATGTAGAACCTGCAGTAAGGATTCCTAGTTCTTTTTCTGTTATTATCTTGAGGGTGACCTTGAGCAAGTCTTTCTGAAGCTGTTTAAGGATTGCAGCTGGTTGCTGCACTGAAAGAATTGAAACGGTTCCAACAGTGCTCCAAAAACAGCAGTCTAGGGTCTTCCAGGGGCACTAGAGGATCCCAGAGGCCTCTGTAAGGTTTTTTAGCAGTTACCTTCATTTAACATTGGAGGAGAATATGTCAGAAGGGATAAAAGGGTCCCAGGGGTGGAGTGGGAGGGTGCAAAGCCTCTTTGTCGCCACTTGGAATCAGATCCACTAACTCTCCTGTCCCCCTTCACTTCCTGCACCTCTATAACAAGCAGGGAGCTTAGGAAGCCTAGAATTTATGTCAATACAAAGGCAAGGAAAGGGATTTTTAAAGGCTAGTATTTAGGATTTTTAGGATTCAGTCCCTTTTTAGGTTTTTCTGCCTTGGACTGTAGGACAGGATTCTGAGTTCCTGTGTGTATTCATCTAAACTAAGTATTCTGGTAGTAAGTACAAAAATGTGTTTATAATGTGTTTTTATTTACACAGCATCCAAGCTATGTCATGCAAATACAGGTATAGGTAGTCTAGGTATGATGAGGTGATCCTTGTTCCTGTCTGTTGCTGCTGTTGACAGCCTGTGATCTCTCTTTAAAGAGCCCAGTGGGCTGAGGAATATGGGGAAATCTGGATAGTTTATCCTTTCCAAGGTTCTAACTCACTGCTTGGAGCAGAAGGGGCGACACTATCTTCCCTTTTCTGGTGACAATGGTTGCTGTGGCAACGCTATTAAAGATGAAAGCCACAAAGGAAGGAGGAAACACAGCCCAAGAAGGGAGCAGGGAAGATTGGGCCTAGAGTTATAGGGTATCTGTTCCCCAGTAGTGGCAGCAGGAAAACAGCACCAAAGTTGCTACCGTTTTGAATGTCTAGGTGCTTGCTACCACAATACTATGTTTTGTTTTTGTTTTGTTTTTTTACACAGAGTCTGGCTCTGTTGCCTAGGCTGGAGTGGAGTGCAGTGGTACGATGTTGGCTCACCGTGACCTCTGCCTCCCAGGTTTAAGCAATTTTCCCACCTCAGCCTGCTGAGTAGCTGGGATTACAGGTGCCCACCACCATGCCCAGCTAATTTTTGTATTTTTAGTAGAGACAGGGTTTCACCATGTTGGCCAGGCTGGTCTCAAACTCCTGACCTCAGGTGATCCCCCTGCCTTGGCCTCCCAAAGTGTTGGAATAACAGGCGTGAGCCACCGCACCTGGCCGACAATACTATCTGGTGAGGCAAGGAATAGACTTACACAATCATTTTCATGACACAAAAGTGGACGAAAGGACTCAATCAAGGAGTATAGTTTGTTTACTCCTAAGTGCTAATCTCCTTCTCCCTGTGGTGTATAACTTAAAAAAAGAGATGTCTCAGGGTTCCCAGAGGTTTAGAGCCATTCTCAGCACTTTTAGGGACAGACATTGGGAAGACAGGGAGATTGTGATTTCTAGGGCTTGTTTAGAGGGGAAAAAAAAGAGCATTTATGAAACTCCTACGGTAGCAGAATAAGCCTCCAGGGCCCTTCGAGCAATCCCAGGTATTCTCTTCCTCTTTCAGTTCCACTTAGAGAAGAACTGCTCTGCGGCAACTCCACTCTCTGATTCTAGTACTTTAACCCTGCAATAAATACCTCAGCATCTTGACCTAAACCTATTCTTATATTCAACCCCAGGTTATATTACTTTGGAATAATAACTATTTATTGCAATATGTGCTAAGTATTTTACATACATTTTTCTCTGGTTCCTTTTACCTTTTTTTTTTTTTTTTTTGAGACGGAGTCTCGCTCTTGTTGCCCGGGAGTGCAATGGCGCGATCTCAGCTCACTGCAACCTCTACCTCCCGGGTTCAAGTGATTCTCCTGCTTCAGCCTCCCAAATAGCTGGGATTACAGGCATGCGCCACCATTTCTGGCTAATTTTGTATTTTTAGTAGAGGTGGGGTTTCACCATGTTGGTCAGGCTGGTCTCGAACTCCTAACCTCAAATGATCCACCTGCCTTGGGCTCCCAAAGCCCTGGGATTATAGGTGTGAGCCACCATGCCCTGCCTTTTTACCTTTCAAGATAGATATTATCTCTCTTCTGCAGATGAGAGATCTGAGCACAGCAAAGCTAATTAATTTACCCAGTGTCACACAGCTAGGAATGACAGAGCTGAGATTTGAACAGATAGTCAATGCAGATGCAGGGTATGAATCCAGATCTGTCTGACTAGTGTGCCACATTGCTGCTCCCAGGAATTTGAAGCCTAACAGAATTTTATTTTATTTTTTTTCTTTTATCCTCATCCTCTATGTGATGGTAAGGCCTAAGCAAATTTTAATTCACATAAATATCCATTAAGTACCTACTATTACAAGACATGGGTTGTAGTTATTGTAGCCTAGACATAAACAAATGGAAAACATGGACTGTGCTTCAAAGGAAATAAAACCTATCAGGGTGCTGAGGGTGGGGAAGGGGAGGTAAGACATATTACCTGTACCTGTGGTACAGGTAATATGAAATATACTTCATGAGAAGGCCTTTCCTTCATTCTCTGCTCTTTTTCAGGCACATATGTTAAAGTGAAGGAAAGCAATGACCTGGCTTCTGATTCCCTTTTCCATAACCTCTGAACTGGCTACAGAATGGAGGCCTTCAACTGTCTGAAAACAAATTTGATTTCAGAAGTTTAGATGAGGTTGCAAATAAAACAGAGAGCTCCCTTCATTTATTTAAAAAATTCTTAGTGTAAATCATGTGTAAAGGATCAAAAAGGATCAATAGGAATTAATGATACGAAAAGGAGGCAGAGATAAGAGAATATGCCAAGGTCCTGAGGTGGGAAGGAACATAGTATGTTCCAGAGGTGAGGTTATTGAGGTAATCAGAGGCTGAATAATGTAGAGCCTTTTAGGCCGTATTAAGGATTTTGGGCTGAGTGTGGTGGCTCACACCTATAATCCCAGCACTTTGGGAGGCCGAGGCAGGAGTACTGCCTGAGTCTGGGAGTTTGAGACCAGCCTGGGCAACATGGCAAAAACCCATCTCTACAAAAAAATACAAATATTAGCCGGGTGTAGTGGTATGTGGCTGTGGTCCCAGCTACTCAGGAAGCTGAGGTGCGAGGATTGCTTGAGCCTAGGAGGCCAAGGCTGCAGTGAGCTGAGATTGTACCATTGCATTCCAGCCTGGGCAACAGAGCAAGACCTTGTCTCAAAAAAATAATAAGGACTGGGCGTGGTGGCTCATGCCTGTAATCCTAGCATTTTGGGAGGCTGAGGCAGGTGAATCACCTGAGGTCAGAAGTTCAAGACCAGCCTGGCCAACATGGTGAAACCTGGTCTCTACTAAAAATACAAAAATTAGCCGGGCATGGTGGTGCGTGCCTGTAATCCCGGCTACTCGGGAGGCTGAGGCAGGAGAATTGCTTGAACTCAGGAGGCAGAGGCTGCAGTGAGCTGAGATCATGCCACTGTACTCCAGCCTGGGCAACAGAGAGAGACTCTGTCTCAAAAAATATATAACAAAAAAATAAAAATTAAAAAGAATTTCATCTTTTATCCTAAGAGCATCAGTAACCACTTGGGTTGTTACAATTGCTCATGTCAGAGCCAACTGTGTTAGGGTGTGCAATGGTCTGAATGTTTGTGTACCCCCAAAATCCATATATTGAAATCCTAACCCCCAAGATGATAATACTAGGAAGTGAGGCCTTTGGGAGGTGATTAGGTCATGAGGGCAGAGCCCTCATAAATGGGATTAGTACCCTTATACCCTTATAAAAGAGACCCCAGGCTCAAAAAAAAAAAAAAAAAGAGACCCCAGGCTAGGCACGGTGGCTCTTGCCTGTAATCCCAGTACTTTGGGAGGCTTAGGCGGGAGGATCACAAGGTCAAGAGATTGAGACCATCCTGGCCAACATGGTGAAACGCTGTCTCTACTAAAAATACAAAAAAATTAGCTGGGCATGGTGGCATGCGCCTGTAGTCCCAGCTACTTGGGCAGCTGAGGCAGGAGAATTGCTTCAACCCAGGAGGTGGAGGTCACAGTGAGCTGAAATCGTGCCACTGTACTCCAGCCTGGTGATAGAGGGAGACTCCGTCTAAAAAAAAAAAAAGAGACCCCAAAGAGATCCCTCTCCCCTTCTACCATGTGAGGATATAGCAAAAAGATGGCCATCTACAGATGGAAAGTGGGCCTCACCAGTCATTGAATTCAGGTTGTTTCCAGTTTTTGGCAATTACAAGTAGAGCTGCTATAAATATTAATTTACAAATGTATGTGTGAACATAAGTTTTAATTTCTCTTGGATAAATAACTAGGAATAGGATTGCTGGGTGGTATGGTAAACGTATGCTTAAGAAATTGCCAAAGTAGCTATACCTCTTGCAATCCCACCAACAATGTATGAGAGTTCCAGTTGGTCTATATCTTTGCCTCTACATGGTATTGCCACTAAACAGAAAATTTTTAATAGGTATGTGGTGATATCTCATTGTGGTTTTAATTTGCATTTCCCAAATGATGATGATGTTATATATCTTTTCATGTGCTTATCATCCATGTATCTTCTTTGGCGAAATGTCTGTTCAAATATTTTGCCCATTTAAAAAAACTGTTTTTATTATAGAGATTTAAAAGTTCTTTCAAAACTTATTCTGGATGCAAGCCTTTTATCAGATATTTGATTTGCAAACATTTTCTTCTAGTCTGTAGTTTGTTTCTTTTTTTTTCCCCTGCCCCCAAGACAGAGTCTTGCTCTGTTGCCCGGCTGGTGTGTAGTGGCACGATGTTGGCTCACTGCAACCTCCGCCTCCAGGGTTGAAGCAATTCTCCCGCCTCAGCTTTCCGAGTAGCTGGGACTACAGGCACGTGCCACGATGCCCGGCTAATTTTTGTATTTTTAGTACAGACTGGGTTTCACTATGTTGGCCAGGCTGGTCTCCAATGCCTGACCTCATGATCCACCTGCCTTGGCCTCCCAAAGTGCTGGGATGATGAGTGTGAGCCACTGTGCCTGATCTTTTTTTGTTTTTTCTTTTTGAGACAAGCTGTCACTCTGTCACCCAGGCTGGAGTGCAGTGGCGTGATCATAGCTCACTGCAGCCTTGATCTCTGGGTTCTAGTGATCGATCTCATGCCTCAGCCTCCTGAGTAGCTGGGACTACAGGTACACGGCACCACACTTGGACTAATTTTTTTTTTTTTTTTTTTTTTTTTTTAGTAGAGACAAAGTCTGTGTTGCCCAGGCTGGTCTCAAATTCTTGGCCTCAAGTGATCTGCCTGCCTTGGCTTCCCAAAATGCTGGGATTACAGGTGTGAGCCAGCATGCCCTGCCTAATTGTACATATTCATGGGGGTACATAGTGAGTGATATTTTGATACATATAACATATAGTGATCAGATTGGGGTAATCCCTAACTTTTTTTTTTTTTTTGAAGCAAATTCTTCTAGATCCTGATTTCTTTTTTTCTTTTTTAAAGCATTTCCCTAAACTTTTAACATTGGTATTCCTGGGCTGGGCACAGTGGCTCATGCCTGTAATCCCAGCACTTTGGGAAGCCGAGGCGGGTAGATCACGAGGTCAGGAGTTCGAGACAAGCCTGGCCAACATGGTGAAACCCTGTCTCTACTAAAAATACAAAAGTTAGCCAGGCATGGTGGTGGGCACCTGTAGTCTCAGCTACGCGGGAGGCTAAGGCAGGAGAATTGCTTGAACCCTGGAGGCGGAGGTTGCAGTGAGCCGAGATTGCGCCACTGCACTCCAGCCTGGGCAACAAAAGCGAAACTCCGTCTCAAAAAAAAAAAAAAAAAAATTGGTATTCCTCAACATTGACAATTCCTATTGTCTTAGACCTGCTTCTTTCCTCTCTAATGGTAGTCGGAAAAGAAATTCAGGTTGAGAGAGGCTTTTATTTATTTATTTTTATTTAAGGATAAATATATTTATTTATCCTAAGTCATATTTATTTACTTCTTAAGGAGAGAGGGAAGCTTTATATATGAGAGAGTAAAGGGAACTGATTGTCAAGATTCCTGAGGAGGAGAAGGGTGATGGGATCTAGAGCTCAGATGGAAGGACAAGACATCATCTGACAAATGCTCTGGGAGGAGGCAGATAGGCAAGTGTGTGGTGCTTCTATTTCCTGGAAGTGGGAGGAAATGAAAAGGGTAGGCACTCCTGGGGAAAGTATTAGGGAAAGGGAGAATGTTACTATGTCATGTTCCTCTCTGCAATCTCAAAGCTGAAAGAAAAAAAGACCCTTAAGCCAACAAGACTCTCCTTCCTTTCCTTCTTCCTCATGGGAAGGGAGAATCTGCAGCTTTGAGCTGCAGAGGAAACAAAAAAGTACTCATGGGGAATTGGCAGTATCACCAAGATGATGGAATGGAACATTGGTACACATCAGGCTCAGAGGCAAGGAGAAAAGAAATATAGGAAGGTAGGCAAGGAAAGCAACTAAAACCCTCTAGGGAAAATAAATTAAGGAAAAGAAAGAGTTGATGGGCCTCACAGTTGCTAATTGGTGTTTGGTTTCTATTGAGAAGTGAGAAACATTTAGTCCTGGCTGGGGAGGGTGTGGGTGGCTCACACCTGTAATCCCAGCACTTTAGGAGGCTGAGGCTGGAATATTGCTTGAGTGAGAACCTGTTTCAAAACAAACAAACAAACAAAACCCCTAAAATCCCATTCAGTCCTGTGTGGGCAGCGAGGCTGAACGAACCAAGCTCCAAGCTCACTAGAAACTTGGAATAACAGGCTTGAATGACAGTGAGGGAGGCATTTGAAATGGAAGCCAGTAGAATGATCCTACACATGGAATTCTCAGACTCTGAAGGGCTGGGTTCTTGCTCTGTGAGTAAAGAATGTAAACTATGGCTGTCCTCCAGGAGTCAGCCGTGTGTGTCTGGAGGCCCACTGAGCAAACATTAAGATGAAAACCAGAATCAGGGTGATTAGATCAATTAGCAGAGCAGAAATCTGAGTGATAGGCATGGTCTGGGATCAGGTTGTCAAATATTAATAACATGTAAAATTGCCCCATAATGGCAGGACTGGACCCTGTTCCCCAAGTTCCCTTTGGAGTATATGTGAAGATAGCATTGCATACGCATGCACATACATACCCCTACACGCCCATACTTTTGATTGGAGATTGAGAGATAGTGTAGGATAATGATCAAGAGCATGGATTCTAGAGCCAGACTGCCTGGGTTCAAATCCTAGCTTTGTGGTTTATTTGTTCTATGGCTTTGGGCAAGATAACCTCTCGACTTCAGTTTCCTTCTCTGTGAAATAGAAATAGTAATTATACCTATTTTATAGGGCTGTTAAAATCATTCAACGTGTTAGTGTTTATAAAGTACTTAGAAAAGTAGCTGGCACATAGTGTATTATATATGATTGTTCATAAAGTAAAGCGAGGTGACATTCTGAAATCCTTGATTTCTTCCAGTTCCCCCAGTTGGGTCCTATAAGGAGAAGGAAGGATTTGCTAAACCATTTCATTGTTGTTATTTCTGGTCAGGAAAGCTCAGTATCGAAAGGAGTAGAAGGCTAGGCACTCCAGCCTCGGTGACAAGAGCAAAACTCCATCTCAAAAAAAAAAAAAAAAAAAGGAGTAGAAGAGCACCTGAGAGGTTTCTGATCCATACCTGGCTAGAATGAGGAGCTGCTGAGAAATGCTGACCTGTTACAGCTCTTGCAGTTTGGCCTCACTACTCTGCAGGTATGAATTTTTGTGAGAAACACTAGAGTACGTGGTCTCTGGTCCCAGAGTGTACCTCCATGCCTCCTTTGTTTATGTGAAGTATGGTTAGTCTGATGGCTTGCAGATGCGTATACCAGACGACCTTAATTCATCTAAAATTGCTGCGTTTCTGGAAGATAAACAGGAGGGTTGAGGCAGAGACCAGGGACTAATAAAGGACTGAGCACCACATAGAGGGTGGGAGCAGACAACTTGTGATCTAACTGCCCCCACCCCTAACCTCAGCAAATCACAAACAACTAAATCCAGAAGAGTGTCTAGAGTGGCTGTTTCGAGAACTGGCTAGAGAGAAAGAGGGAAGAGGGGCAGGAGGTAAAAGCTCCTGCACCCCTTTCAGCGGAAGGTAAAAGGGAGATTTCAAGGGGCATTGTGAGTAACAGGAGTTTTCTTCTCCTTACAGCATCCTTTGCTGGTTTCCCAAGTGGAGACCCACCACTTTTAGATTATTATCTCTCATAAATTTAACCTAAATGGAGCTAGAAACCCCGGGGGGTGGGGCAACCAGATGGCAGCTGAGCCACTGCTCCATTCCGGGGCCGGTGATCTCCAGAGAGACTTGGGAGGAAAGCGGCTGGCAGGGCAGAGGGAAAGTGGCAGCTTGTGTGGTTTAGTCCTGATACACATTCCTGCTTATTCTCAAGGTCCGCTGATATGAGAAGGAATGTAGAGGAAACAACCACCTGAGGGAAGATATTTAGAATCAGAGTCCAGTGGCTGGGCGCGATGGCTCACGTCTGTAATCCTAGCACTTTGGGAGGCTGAGGCGGGCGGATCACGAGGTCAGGAGATCAAGACCATCCTGGCTAACACGGTGAAACCCCGTCTCTACTAAAAATACAAAAAATTCGCCAGGCGCAGTGGCGGGCGCCTGTAGTCCCAGCTACTCGGGAGGCTGAGGCAGGAGAATGGCATGAACCCAGGAGGCAGAGCTTGCAATGAGCAGAGATTGCGCCACTGCACTCCCGTCTGGGCGACAGAGCAAGACTCCGTCTCAAAAAAAAAAAAATCAGAGTCCAGATTTTCCTTCAAAGAGGAGGGGTTGGGGTGAGAGAAAAGATCTGATGGATTAAGGGAATAGGCTTAGAGTCAGACAGAGGGATAATGGCTAAATCATGGATCAGAGTCTGAGATTTACTAGCAAAAGAGAGCATAGGATTTGCAGTCAGAGATCATGAGACTATAGAACTTGCCTCTTAACCTATGGTCCTCTTGTCTGGACAGTTGCTGTTATCCTATTAACTGCATACTCCATCTAGGTCATACTTTTTTTTTTTTTTTTTTTGAGACAGAGTCTTGCTCTGTAACCCAGGTTGGAGTGCAGTGGTGTGATCTCAGCTCATTGCAACCTCCGCCTCCCTGGTTCAAGCAGTTCTCCTGCCCCAGCCTCCCCAGTAGCTGGGATTACATTTGCCTGCCACCACACCCAGCTAATTTTGTGTTTTTAGTAGAGATGGGGTTTCGCCATGTTGGCCAGGCTGGTCTCGAACTCCTGACCTCAAAGGATCCACCAGCTTCAGCCTCCCAAAGTGCTGGGATTACAGGTGTGAGCCACTGTGCCCGGCCAGGTCATATTTTTACAGTGTGGACAAACCTCTTGTGATGACAGTATTCCTGTGGAAGGTGTCACCTCAGTAACTATTGGGACATTTTATCGATTATGTGCAAAATTAAGAAAAGAAAAACATTTGACCACAGGGGGATTATGCGGAGAGAAAGAGTAACAACTGGATCAGTCTCCTAAGTCTCAGGAACAGTCCTTCCTCTCATGGAATCTTTCTTTTGGTCAAAGGGGAACAAGCAGGAATTCCATAGGGTTTCAGGAACACCTTTATGTATGTTCTTCCAGATTTTAAAATGAAAATATATATGGGCCTGGCGTGGTGGCTTGTGCCTGTAATCCCAGCTCTTTGGGAGGCTGAGACAGGAGGATTGCTTGAGTCCAGGAGTTTGAAACCAGCCTGGGAAGCATAGCAAGACCCAGTCTCTACAAAGAATACAAAAATTACCCAGGTATAGTGGTGTGCCTGTAGTCCCAGCTACCTGCAAGGCTGAGGTGCGAGGATCACTGGAGCCTGGGAGATCGAGGCTGCAGTGAGACATGATTGTGCCGCTGCACTCCAGCCTGGGTGACAAAGCAAGACTTATCTCTTAAAAAAAAAAAGGAAAATGTGTGTGTGTGTGTGTGTGTGTGAGTGTATATGTGTATATATATGTATGTATATATATATAAAATATACATATAAATATAAACACATATGTATCTTACACAAAATTTGGACCATATAAAGTTATAAGCGAGTTTGAAAAACTTGCCTATGTCAAATACAATATTGCATTAGCACTTTTAATAATTTTTGCTCTAAATTATTATTTTCTTTCCCCCTAATGTTTTATTGGAACCATTTACCAGAATTGAAAGAATAGTTCAAGCCAGGTGCAGGCATTGCATCTATTATCTCAGCTATTTAGGAGGCTGAGGAGGAAGAATTGCTTGAGCTCACCAGTTTGGGACCAACCTGGGCAGCATAGTGAAACCCCATCTCGAACAAACAAATAATTAGAGTTAATAAATAATTTCAGCAAAGTTGTTGGATACAAGATCAATATATAAAAATCAGTGGTGTCTCTAAACACTATCAATGAAAACTCCAAAAAAGGAAATTAAAGCAATTCCTTAAGGAAAGAAAAAATAGTTCAGTACATATCCATATGTCTTCCACTTAGATTCAGTAATTGTTAACATATTAGCATATTTGTGTCAGCATGTGACATATTTGGTCTTATGGAGATAGTACAGCCTGTTGGCTAGGAGTATGGAGTCGGTCTACCTGGGTTCCAAAGCCAGGTTCACTGTTTTCTATTGCGTGATTTGACTTGGGCAAGTTCCTCAACATCTTTCTAAGCCTGTTTTCCTCAACTATAAAATAGGGTGCCATCTTCTTAGAGATTTCAGAGGATTAAATGGGATAATGTTTGATATATAATAAACAATAAATATTATTTGGGTCCTTATCTCCTCTAAAATCACTTAGCCTAGAAGATAGGAAGAGTATCTTGATTGGTTTCACCTTAAATTCATGGCCATTAACCCCCAATGTGCCCTTTGTGCTATCTGGTAATCCTGCTACATCTTTAGGGTCTAGTTGTGTTGCCTCGGCTGGTCTTGGACCCCTGGGCTTAGGTGATCCTCCTGCCTCATCCTATATCTCACCAGCTCACTCACTCTCTTACTCTCTTAGATAATCCTTTCAGTCATTCTCCTCTTTCTTCAAATATTTAATACTTCTGTGCCTTCTTCACTCTCAGCTGACAACTGTCTTTCGTGTTTCATTGAGACAATGGAAACAATCAGAAGAAAACTTTTATACATTTCTACATCTGCCACCTTTCCTGCATCTATTCCTTCATTTCTATATTGTAGATAAACTGTCTGTATTCTTATCGAAGGGCAACCCCTCCATTTATGCACCAGATCTATTTCCTCTTGCCTATTCAAGACATCACTCTGGTAATTATCCCCTCTCCTGTATCATCAATTTTTTTCTTCCTTACTAAATCATTTCCATCAGCATTTAAAATCCCCCATCTTACCAAGCCCTCCCATAACCTCACATTCATCTCTAACTAATGTCCAATTCCTCCGCCGCCCTTTAAAGAAAGGCTCTTTGATAGAGCTCTCTGTACTGAAAAATATACAGGCAGATCCAACTTATTTTACCATGAAACTTGTCTCAAGTCTTAGTATTTCCTATTATCTCCATCACTACCACCCTAGTCCAGGCCCCATCATCTTGCTTGTACCATTGCAAGACCCTCTTGTTTTCCCTGGTTTCTTGAACCTCTATTTTCTTTCTTTTTTTCCTTCTTTCCTTCCTTCCTTCTTTTTTTTTCTTTTCTTTTCTTTTCTTCTTCTTTCGAGATGGGGTCTCACTGTGTTGCCTGGGCTGGTCATGAACTCCTGGGCTCAAGTGATCCTCCCATCTCAGCCTCCCAAAGTGCTGGGATTATAGGCATGAGCCACCACACCCAGCCAGTAATCTTTTTTCTACCCATCTGTCAGAACAATCCTTTAAAAACATGACAGACCATGTTTTCCTCTGCCCCAAAACCTATAATGCCTTTTCATCAGCTCAGAAAAAAAATCTAAATTCTTTGTCCTGTTCCAAAGACACATATTCTGGCTATCTACCTAACCTCATTTCTTATATTCTCTCCCTTACATAGCTCCAGCCATGATGGTCTTTCTTTCTCTTTCCTCTTCCCCTTCCCTTTCCCTCACTCTTGTTGCTCAGGCTGGAGTGCAGTGGCGCAATCTCAGCTCACTGCAACCTCCGCCTTCCAGGCTCAAGTGATCCTCCCATCTCAGCCTCCTGAGTACCTGGGACCACAAGTGCACGCCACCATGCTTGATTAATTTTTGTAGTTTTTGTAGAGATTGGGTTTCACCATGTTGACCAGGCCGGTCTCGAACTCCTGGACTCAAGCAATCCGCCCACCTTGGCCTCCCAAAGTGCTGAGATTACAGGCATGAGCCACTGAATCTGGCCCATGATTATTTTTTTACTCTTCCTTGAACATACAGGCACAAACCTGCTTCAGGGACTTTCTACTTGATATTTCATCTGCCCAGAGGATCTTTTCCCACACATTCACATAGCTTGTTCTTACATCGTCATTAAAGCCTCTACTCAAATGTCAGTCTTCAGAGAGACTTTCCTAGACTACCCTGCTTTATTTTCTTTCATGGCATTTGTCACTAACTGATGTATTTGTTGAATAAGTGCAGGGACTTTCTTTTGCTCACTGCTGTATGCCCAACGCCTAGAACAATACTTGCCATGTGATTAGGCACTGACATATTTGTTGAATGAATCTTTTGCTTCTTTTATACCTCTTTAGTGTATAGAACAGTGCTGAACACAAGTAAGTGCTTGATAAGTATTTACTGAAGTGAGATGGAAACAGCATAATCTACAGAACATTAATTGGATTCTATCAGTTTCTTAAAGCAGAACCCTTAAGTCTGGCAGTCATTCAACAGAGGTTTGCATCTGTAAAATGGGGGATAATACTAAATACTCCACTAAGCTGTTCCAAGAATTAGATGAGAAGACATTTATGAAAGCACCCAGTTTTTGTATTTTGTTAAATATAAAGTACTTAAAATTGTGAGGTGAATAAACAGACTCCAAACGTACCAAGTGCAGGAATGACTCTGTCTCCAGATGAGCCATACCTTGAGACTGATGAATGTCCAGATGATGTAGCCTTATTAATATAATTTTGAGGAAGGGGAATTACTATGTTTTTTTAAAGAGCTGGGGTCTTGCTATGTCTTGCCAGGCTGGTCTTGAACTCCTGGGCTCAAGGGATCCTCCCAAGTAGCTGAGACTACAGGTTTATGCCACTGTACCTGGCCTTACTATTACGTTTAACTCTCCATCTGAGCAGGGAACCTGGAAAAAAGCATAGACATCAGCTGATTAGTCTCACTTCAAATTCATGACCTCCTGCCTTATGAGGGGCCTTATGTCTCCAGCAATCCTATCACTGTTCCTTAGTCCATTTACTCTCCTACTCGCCTAGGTGAGTATTTCTCCCTTCCTTTCTTTAATACCTCTTCCCTCCTCCTCTTGGATGATGACCTTGTTACACATTTTACTTCAAAAAATAGAAGCAGTTAGGGAGACCCTCCAAATGTTCCCTCTGCTTGCACCTGGGCCTGTAAGCTTTGCCTTCCCTCCAGTTCCTGTGGGTATCCTAGTCTAGCTCTTATTCAAAGCCAGCCCTCTACTGATGCACTAGATCTCACCCCCTCTCTCCTATTCCAGTAATGATCCTCTTTCTCTCCTACAGTTTTTCATTGTCTACTGGATCATTTCCATAAGAACGCAAGCATTCTGTAATTTCTGTCATCTTAAATAAAATCTTCTCGTGACCTCATATCTGCCAAAAGTTATACCCCCATTCCCATTTTTGGAATTCCTTCTATATTTGCTGCTGCAATTCCTCTCTTCCTTTTCCCTCTTGAGCCCATTACAATCATTCCCTCCCCTTGCTCCCCTCCTTCATGGACACTTCTCTTATCAGTGTCACCAGTGATCTCCCCATAGCAAAACTCAATGGTCAATTCAGTTCTCATCTTACTTGGCTTACCTGCAGAATTAGACATTGTCATTCTCTACTCCCTGAAATATTTTCTTCACATGGCTTCCACATTACTGTAATCTCTTGGCTTTTCTCCTACCTGGCTTCTTCTCCATCCTGTTGATTTTTCTTAATTTCTACAATTCTAATCACTGGGATACCTCAGGATTTTATCCTCTTCTCTATCTGAACTCACTTTCTTGGCGATCCCATTCAGTCTCATGGCTTTAAATGCTATCCATATATCAATAGCTCCCTAATTGATATCTGTAGCCCAGGCCCTTCTCTTTAACTCATGTTGAATATTCAACGTTTATAAAAGCATCTTCTCTTGGATAATTAATAGCCATCTCAAATTTGTTTAAAAATAAGCTCCTTATCCTCCCCCTAAAACCTCCTCTCCCTGTTTTCTACATCTCAGGAAATGGCAGCTCTATTTTTTTCAGATCATCAGGCCAAAATTTGGAATCATCCTTGACCCCTCTCTTTCTCACAATGCCATTTTTCGAATCAACAAATCATATTGGTCATAGCTGGAAAATATACCCAGAATCCAACCATTTACCATCTTCATCGCCACCATGCTGATTAAAGCTACCATCGTCTCTTGCTTGGTTTTCTGCAATAACCTCTTAACAGATTTTTCTGCATCCTTTCTCATTTCCCTTTTATGCAAATCAGAGGTCTCCAGCAACTTCTCATCTCACTTGTAGTAACAGTCAAACTCCGTAAAAAGACTTCTAAAGCCCTACATAATCTGCTTCCACACCCAGTTAACTCTGTTCTCATCTCCATTAATCTTTCCTCTTTCCTCTCTCCACTCCAACTACACTGGTCTGCTATTCCTCAAACAGGCTAGTCACACTTCCAACCCAGAGCCCTTGAAAACTCCTGCCAGATATCTATGAGCCTTACTTCCTCATCTCCTTCAGCTATTTGGTCAAATGCTGCTTTTCAGAGAGGCTTTTCCTGACTACTCTATGTAAAACTGTATTCCTCCATTTCCACCCCAGTACTTACTATTTCCTTTCCCTGCCTTTTCTCCATAGCACTTATCATCATAGCAGTCATTTTATATGCTTTATTTGTCTCTATATACACTGGAATGTAAGCTCCATGAGGGCAGAATTTCTTTGTCTGTTTTGTCCTCTACACTTTCTAGCATCAGTAAATCTTTGCTGAATGAATTTTGATAACTTTTCCTCTGGTCTCTGATCTCAAGACTTGCTTCTTCAAAAGACTAAGGGAATGCACCTGGTAATAGGAGGGTTTGAGAGTATATAAGAGGTCTAAGGTGATGACGCCTTCAAATTACTTCCATGAATATCTAATATTCTGATATTCTAATATTTTTTCCAGCTTAATACCAAAACATCCCCAGCAACCAACCAGGCAGCTGGCCCAGAGGAAAAAGGTGAGTGGGGTTGGGCTAGGCAGTTTGTAGAGCAGGTGACTGTAGAGACATGAAGACAAGTGGGGTGAGTCTGGAATTTCCTAAACTCAGACATGAAAGGAATAAGAATGTGGATAAGTGAAACAAAGGACTAGTTTGGAACTATAGTACTATATCTATAGGCTTCCTTCTATTTTTCCTAGGAAGTAAACGATCAGTATTTACTCCTTGATTTTAGAAACTGGGTCTGGAGTGTTGGGGGAGAGAGGTACAAGATAAGAAGAAACTCATCAAAAGTCCCAGCATTATCTTCATCAGAAATTGAGAGAAAGCTGAGGACAGTGAGTGTGCATTGGAACTTGAACCGTAGGATTTATGAATAAATGAGGAAAGAAGACGTTTGTTGTTTGGTCCAAGAGTAGCAGAGCTCCCCTAAGTAACTATAGCTAATTCCCAGCCTAAGTACCTTGACTCAGACTTCTAGGGGAATTATTAGGCATTCATAATCCTAGCAAAAATTGGGGGACCCCACGGAGTCTGGCACAAGGTGGACCTTACTCACTGTACTGGGGACCTGGAGAAAGGGTCTAGAGCAGGTCAGATTAACTCATTAATGAGTCTCCCAACTATCTGCAGGAAAAGCTGGCAATGTCAAGAAGGCGGAGGAGGAGGAGGAGATTGACATTGATCTGACAGCACCAGAAACAGAGAAGGCTGCCCTTGCTATTCAGGGCAAGTTCCGGCGATTTCAGAAAAGGAAAAAGGATCCCAGCTCCTGAATGGCCAGCCTTGCCCTTCACCTTCACCTTCACCCTGGTCCCTTCTCTCCCCTTCTCCACACCCATTTATCTTTATCCCTTGTCCCTCTAGCCATTCCTTGAGGCAAGTTCAGCCCTTATATACTCTTGTATCTGGCCCCCTCAAGCCATCACAGAAGTAGAGGCACAAGAGAGGTGGAGAAGATGAAGACTTCAATCAGCAGTCACTTGTCTAAGGGTGGAACAATTTCTTCTTGGGATAAGGTTCTTCGATCAGTAGCTATGCCTGCCCTGTAGGGTTGAACAAGAGGCTTCGAGGCTGAGAGATCTCCCCAAAGAACAATGTGGGAAGGAGGGGAAGGCCTTCAGAGTAGGGTGCCTGAGGGTGGGACATATGCACTGTTCTGCTAGTTACAGCATTCACACTTTAGGTAACATTTTTTTTTCCCCTTCAGATCCTTCTGCACCAACTCTAACTTCCCCTCCCAGGATCTAAGCCACAGTGGGGACTTGAGCCTCCCTTTCCCCCTAGGCAGACCTAAATCAAGCAGCTTACCACAGTAGTGCATGCTGAGTAGATTAGTTCCAAGGAAGGGAGACTGGAATGGTGGTGTCAAGGAAAAGCCTCCCTCATCATCTAGTCAAGGACCATAACGGGCAGATGCAGAAGAGGTTCCAGGGCCATAGGGGAATGAGAAGTAGGGCACATATAGGGAGGAAAGAAAAGTGAAGAAGGGGGAAATCTCTGAATTTTTTTACTGCTGGAAAAAGTGTACTACATGAAGGATGCTTGGGGCTTTGCTAACCTGCTCACCTCTAACCCCCCAAGTCTAGCCATCCCCAGAGGCCACACAAACCAAGTGACTCCTGTAGTTCCCATTTGCCCCACTATGGAGTCAGGGCAAAAGTGGAATAGCCACTCTATGTGATTTTAGCATGTTTAATAATTTTAACAATAAACCACCCCACAAATGGGGTCATTTAACCACTACTGATGTTTTTTTCTTGGGAGGAATGTGATTATAAGCCTGAGCTGGCCTCAGGGAGTGGGGTGGAGAAGCAACTGCGTTGATTGCGTTGATTGCGTGGTAGCACAAGAAACTAACACTGCCTGAGCAATTTTCAGACTGAAGCCAATCCTCGCTTCCCCTACCCCTACTGACCTTGCCCTCACCTTGATTTGCCACCCACATTGTCTCTGCTGCTGTCACCGCCCCCAGGGTTCACCTGCAAGAGTGCTCATTTTTCCTTTCTCCTTCCAGCTGAGAGCG
The DNA here is from genome assembly GCF_028885655.2 of Pongo abelii. Lineage (NCBI taxonomy): Eukaryota > Metazoa > Chordata > Mammalia > Primates > Hominidae > Pongo > Pongo abelii. The sequence goes on along the minus strand of NC_071985.2, from coordinate 89,069,644 downwards.
TGCTGGGTACACATCCCTCTGAAAACAAACCTGGTCTTCCTTGCTCCGGATTCCCAAATAACCTATCCTAGATTTCCTTCTTGCTTTGTCTCCTTCCCACATTCTCCCCTTCCCTCCCTCTTGTTTATCAGATGCAAGGAAAGGAAAAGACTGGTCACTAGAGAGCACCACTGTTAAACTAAAATTTTAATCCACTAATTACATAAAATTATGGCTTTCAAGTAGCTTAAATTGCTGAGAAATTACCTCTATATGCTAAAACCAGAAGCCAAATGTTTAAAGATTGAGCAAAGAATTATCTTTTTTTTTTTTTTTTTTTTTGAGATGGAGTTTCGCTCTTGTTGCCCAGGCTGGAGTGCAGTGGTGCAGTCTGGGCTCACCGCAATCTCTGCCTCCCAGGTTCAAGCAATTCTCCTGCCTCACCTTCCCAAGTAGCTGGGACTACAGGCATGTGCCACCACTCCTGGCTAGTTTTCTATTTTTAGTAGAGATGGGGTTTCTCCATGTTGGTCAGGCTGGTCTCGAACTCCCAACCTTAGGCGATCTGCCTGCCTCGGCCTCGCAAAGTGCTGGGGTTACAGGTGTGAGCCACAGCGCCCGGCCTTTTTTCCTTTTCAGTTGTTTTTATTGTGGTAAAATACACATAACAAAATTTTTCATCCTAACCATTTTTAAGTGTACAGTTTAATAGCATCAAATACATTCAATAATACTGTGTAACTATCATTGCTATCCATCTCTGTAACTCTTTCCATCTTGTAAAACTGAAACTGTACACCTATATCCTTTAGACAGTAATCCCCATCTCCCCTCTTCCCAGCCTCTGGCAACCACCATTCTACTTCCTATTTCTAAGTCCCCTTACTTCTTCATATTTACCCTTCCCTTCTTGATTTAAGAATACAGAAGTCAGGCCGGGCCCAGTGGCCCATGCCTGTAATCCCAGCACTTTGGGAGGCCAAGGTGTGCGGATCACCTGAGGTCAGGAGTTCAAGACCAGCTTGGCCAACATGGTAAAACCCTGTCTCTACTTAAAAAATACAAAATTAGCTGGGCATGATGGCAAATGCCTGTAATCCCAGCTACTTGGGAGGCTGAGGCAGGAGAATCGCTTGAACCCAGGAGGCAGAGGTTGCAGTGAGCAGAGATGGCACCACTACATTGCACTCCAGCCTGGGTGACAAGAGTGAAACTCTGTTTATATATATATATGTATGTATGTATATATATGTCAGCTGGAGGCCAAATGCGGTGGCTCATGCCTGTAATCCCAGCACTTTGGCAGGCCAAGGTGGGTGGATCACCTGAGGTTGGGAGTTCAAGAACAGCCTGACCAACATAGAGAAACCTCATCTCTACTAAAAATACAAAATTAGCCTGGCATGGTGGCACATCTTTGTAATCCCAGCTACTTGGGAGGCTGAGCAGGAGAATCGCTTGAACCCAGGAGGCAGAGGTTGTGGAGCTGAGATCACACCATTGCACTCCAGCCTCGGCAACAAGAGTGAAACTCCGTCTCAAAAAAAAAAAAAAAGTCAGCTGGGCATGATGGTGCATGCCTATAATGCCAGCTACTTGGGAGGCTGAGGCAGGAGGATCGTTTGAGCCCAGGAGTTCAAGGCTGCCATGAGCTATGATCACACCACTGCACTCCAGCCTGGGTGACAGAGGGAGACCCTGTCTCTGAAAAAAAAGTATGTGTGTGTGTGTGTAAACCATGTGGCAGCTATGAATGGGAAACAAGGGACAATATCCCTAGAAGGTAACCTATAGCTCAAAGTTTACTCATGCCTAGCAAGCCCATTGCCATAGGCTATTAGGAGAATTGACCAGTAATTCATGGGAAGGTCATATGTTAAAGGAATTACCCCCTTCTTCTGATGCCAGGGAAAAGGAGGAAATTTTACTGTTACTTTTGGAATCTGTTCAGAGTACAGTATGGTAATGATGGTGGCCTTTGGTCCCAGCCTCATAGGCAAATAAAAGGATAATCTCATTGCCACACCTGCTGTGTGTCCAGTGTGTCTGATAAAGCTGGAGTATTCCCCCTTCCCTTGTTCCATGGACATAAGATGAGAATTGATGGGTGCTGTACCTTGTCTGCCCCTGTGGGCACTAAGATAAGGCAGGGGCTTCCTCTTTCTGGTGAAGTGAACTTTTGTGGCTGGTGCTAAGGCAATGCTGGAGTTCTTTGCCACCAGCTCCTCTCTTGCAGACTCTGCTGCTTGGGGGTATCTGTTATTTGTTTTTTGCCACACCGATCTGGAGCACAGTGCTGAAATGATTTTTCCCTTTACCATCTCTTACTTTAAAAATGTTATGCTTGTTCTCATGCTCATCCTCATATTTTTAATAAAGGGCATGGTAGCAAAAACATAGTCATTGCTTTGGGAAAGAGTTTTGACCAGAAAGAGAGACTTGGGCATCTTTTGCTGAACAAATGGTAGTTCTCAATGAAGGTTCTGAACACTGTTTTCTCTCTGCCAGCCTACTTATTCCTATCATGGGTACTCAAACTGAGCCTCTTTTCTCTAGCATGCCTATAATTCCTCCTTGGGCCCTGGGCTGAGGCTGGGATCTTGGGGCTCTAGAACCTTGCTTCACGTCCCTGTCCCTCTAGTACCTACTACTGAAGAACTAATCCTCAAATACTAATCACTGAGGAATTATTCTTGGGTGCTTTCTTTCGTGGAGCAAAAACTGAGTATTTGGGGAATTGGTGAATGCCTTTATAAATGGCTTAGCAGAAAATACAAGCATAAGAAACAGTCAAGGAAGAAAGTTAAAAAGAAGAAACTCATTTTTCTTATATTCAGCACTTCCGACACCAAATGTTTGAGTTTTCTCCTCCCATTAGGCAATTCTCCAACTCTGGACAGCAACTGGGTGTCCTGCAATCCAATTATGACACTACCCAGACTTCACACTAGTTGCAGGTCTCAGATTGTGACCTATACTTCTGGCAAACTGGCTGTACATCAGGGGTTCCCATGACCATGCCTCAGGTTCAGTAATTTTCTAGAATGGTTCATAGAACTCAGAAAACTGCTTTACTTACTGTTACTGATTTATTAGAAAGGATACAACTCAGGAACAAACAAATGCAAGAGATGCATAAAGCAAAGTGTGGGGATAAGAGGTGCATGGGGCATCCATGCCCTCTCTGGTGTGCCACCCTCTCAGCACCTCCATGTGCTCACCAACCTGAAAGCTCTCCGAATCTCAAGCCCCATTGTTTAGGGTTCTTAAGGAGGCGTTATTATGTAGGTATGGTTGACTGAATCATCGACCATTGTTGATTGAGTCAATCCCCTCTGCCTTTCCTGAAGGCCTGGTGGGGTCTGGGGGGCGCTGAAATTTCCAAACCTCTAATCACAAGGTTGGTTTCTCTGGCAACCAGGCTTTCATCCTCCGAGAGTTGCCTCATTAACATAAACACAGGTAAGGTTGAAAGGGGCTTATTAAGCCGGGTGCGGTGGCTCACACCTGTAATCCCAGCATTTTGGGAGGTCAAGGCAGGCTGATCACCTGAGGTCGGGAGTTCGAGACCAGCCTGACCAACATGGAGAAACCCCATCTCTACTAAAAATACAAAATTAGCCAGGCATGGTGGCGCATACCTGTAATCCCAGCTACTCGGGAGGCTGAGGCAGGAGAATTGCTTGAACCTGGGAGGCGGAGGTTGCGGTGAGCTGAGATAGCACCATTGGACTCCAGCCTGGGCAACAAGAGTAAAACTCCATCTCAAAAAAAAAAAAGAAGAAAGGGGCTTATTACAAATAATAAAGATGCTCCCCTCCTAACAGGACATTCTTTAATTTTTTTTAATTAAAAAATTTGTTTCTAGAGATAAGGTCTCACTATGTTACCCAGTCTTCAGTACAGTGGCTATTCACAGGTGCAATCCTCCCACCTCAGCCTCCTGAGAAACTGGGACTACAGGCATGCACCACTGCACCTGGCTCACTTAGGAAATTCTAAGGGTTTTAGGAGCTGTGTGCTGGAACCCACTGTGCCAAAACTGAAGGAGGAAAACCAAATATATATTTCTTATTATATCACAATATCACATCCATATCGCTGATATCTGTTTTGGTATTTTTTTCAACTGCGTAGGGATAGCAGAGCTGGGATAATAGTCCCATCTATACGTGGGAGAGGTCTGGCAATCCAAGCAGGGGATATACTTGTAACTATGTTCCTGAAGTCCAAATATGTACTTCTTGGTGAAGTTTCAGGCAGCTAAAGGTAGAAGGATTCTGCTCCCTGGATGATCCTGCAATTCTAATTTCAGAGACTTGGTGTTGCTGCTGGGTAGGACCCTTGATGTCCCCTTCATCTTGCCCCAATCTAGAGTCAGCTCTTTCCGCTTTCATCTCTTCCATCTCCTCCTCTTGCAACAAATCCCTGCCCTAATATCCTTTTTGGGAGCTGCCCTCTGTGCCCACCTCTTTGCCATTCTCTCCACCCTCTTGCCCTTGCTGAGTTTCCCTTATTTTTGGAACTGTTTGCAGTGGGAGTGGCTTCTGGCAGCTTGCTTGTCCCTGCTGTGCTCGGTCCCTGAAAACTCGCCCTCAAAGGAATCACTCTCCAGTGAGCTGCTGTCTTCCTTCATCATCTTCTCTCCAAATGTAGCTCCTCTGCTGTCTGTGCCTCTGAAAACTGAGGGTGGGGGTCAGGAGGTTTGCTTTTTTTTTTTTTTTTGAGATGGAGTCTGGCTCTGTCGCCCAGGCTGGAGTGCAGTGGCGTGATCTCAGCTCACTGCAGGCTCCGCCTCCCGGGTTCAAGCGATTCTCCTGCCTCAGCCTCCCAAGCAGCTGGGACTACAGGCGCCTGCCACCAGGCCTGGCTAATTTTTTGCATTTTTGTTGAGATGGGGTTTCACCGTGTTAGCCAGGATGGTCTTGATCTCCTGACCTCATGATCCGCCCGCCTCGGCCTCCCAAAGTGCTGGGATTACAGGAATGAGCCACCGCACCTGGCCTGAGGTTTGCTTTTTGTGGTAAGATGGTGCCTCTCTTTCTGGTTGTTTAGGTGGCAGCTTTGACTCCAGATCTACAAAGGCAGAGATTCACAGTCTACAGATAAGTAGAAAGTCAGCCTGTTCACTAGGGTGCAGGAAGAGCTTCCTCATTCCTTTGTTGGCTCTTTCTCTCCTGCAGTCATCGGGTCAGGGTGAACCCTTCCTCTCAGCATCATGCTTCAATCATCATCATCATCATCAACATCATCATGGTCATCATCATCATAGGCTTTCCTTACTCACCAATCCTCATGAAGCAAGGGGAGCCACCCCCACTAGATCACTTGAGAGTATCCTTACCTGCACATAACTCTTTGTTGGCTCAGGTTACATCAGACTTAGGATCTTCAGGGATGCTCACCCCCAAGTTGGGGTGATTCCTCAGCCTTATGCTAACTACACAACATGAATGGTGATGATAATAGTAATATCTAAGATTTGTAAGTTGTTGTGTGTCAGATCCCATTCTAAGCATGTTTACATATATTAACTCATTTACTTCTTGCTGCTTTATGACATAGATACCATTATTATCCCCATTTTATAAATGAAGACACTGAGGCACATGAATATTAAATAACCTGCCCAAAACAAATAAGTGTTTGAGCTAGGACCAGAACTCAGGCAGTCTGGCTCCAGAATCTGGGCCCTTTGTATTACCCTGATAAGGGGCTAGATAAGTGAAGGGCAATAGATTGGTTGTCAAGAATGTTGTCCAGCCTAGCTTATAGGGCAGAGCTTTCCTTAGCTGAGCTCAGGCATATCCATTTGGTCCCTCATAACCTAGACGGGTAAAATCTGTACCTTCTCTGGTCCCTCATCCTTCCAGGGAAGAACCAGTGAGTAGGTGTGGATATCCTGAAGCTAAGCTAAACTCTCCTCTTAACTCATGGGAAGGCCCTAGGCCTTATTTATTCTTCGAAATCAGTTCTCAACAAGGGGGTGCACTGTGCTCTAGGAGATGTTTTGGGTATCTGTGGGGGTATTTTTTAGTTGTCACTGTGTGTGTGTGTGTATGTGTGTGTGTGTATGTGTGTGTGTGTGTGTGTGCTTTGGGGTGGGGGGTGGGGTGGTGATGGTGGTGGTGAAGGTTCCTGGTATTTAGGAGCCAAGGATGCTAGACAATACTGCAATGACCAGGACAGTGCTGCACAAAAAAGAACTGTCCCACATCTCACATGACTTTTAAAAGTCCCATTGGAGGCCAGATTCTGTGGCTCATGCGTGTTATCCCAGCACTTTGGTAGGCCGAGGCGGGCAGATCACCTGAGGTCAGAAGGTCGAGACCAGCCTGGCCAGCATAGTGAAACCCCGTCTCTACTAAAAATACAAAAATTAGCTGGGCATGGTGGTGGGAGCACGTAATTCCAGCTACTCGGGAGGCTGAGGCAGGAGAATTGCTTGAACCTGGGAGGCGGAGGCTGCAGTGAGCTGAGATCGTGCCACTGCACTCCAGCCTGGGCGACAGAGCAAGACTTTGTCTTTAAAAAAAAAAAAAAAAAAAATCCAAAAATTAGCTGTCCATGCTTGCGTGCACCTGTAGTCCCAGATACTTGGGACGCTGAGGCAGGAGAATCGCTTGAACCAGGGAGGCGGAGGTTGTAGTGAGCTGAGATCGCGCCACTGCACTCCAGCCTGGGTGACAGAATGAGACTCCATCTAAAAAAAAAAAAAAGTCCCATTGGATATTAATTTAGGTAAATAAAGCCTGTTATAATTGGAAGGAGCCTAGAACACAACTCCATTTTACATATAAATGCAAAGTATTTTTGTCATTGTTTTAGACCCTGAATTTCCAAGAAAGACAAGTAATGTGTAGACTGAAGGGACATCATAATTTGTTTTGTTCAGAACTTTACCAAGAGTTGTTTGCCATTTCAGGAATCCATGTCATAAGACAATGCTATCTGTGGTATTTGAGTCTCTAATACCTACCTATCAGTTTGCATGTATTACTGTTGCATTCACAGCAGTTTTTTGTTTGTTTGTTTTTGAGACTGTCTTGCTCTGCCTCCCAGGCTGGAGTGCAGTGGCAGCATCTCGGCTCACTACAGCCTCCGTCTCCTGTGCTCAGTTGATCCTCCTGCCTCAGCCTCACAAGTAGCTGGGACTACAGTCATGTGCCACCACACCCAGCTAGTTTTTGTATGTTTTGTAGAGAAGGGGGTATCGCCATATTGCCCAGGCTGGTCTTGAACTCCTGGGCTCAAGTGATCCGCCTAATAAAAATTAGCCGGGCATGGTGGCGCTTGCCTGTAGTCCCAGCTACTCGTGAGGCTGCGGCAGAAGGATCGCTAGAGCCCAGGAGACCAAGGTTGCAGTGAGCCAAGATCGTGCCACTGCACTCCAGCCTGGGCAACAGAGTAAAACCATGCCTCAAATCAATCAATCAATCAATCAATCAGTCAATCAATCTGACTTAAAATTAGCCAGGTGTAGTGGCGGGCACCTGTAGTCCCAGCTACTCAGAGAGGCTGAGGTAGGAGAATGGCGTGAGCCCCGGAGGCGGAGCTTGCGGTGAGCCGAGATAGCGCCACTGCACTCCAGCCTGGGTGACAGAGCGAGACTCTGTCCCAAAAAAAAAAAAAAAAAAATCCTACATCACTCCAAAGCACTTTTGAAGGAAAGAAGGTATTACTGAAGATGATTCTGAATCAGGTCTATTTATGGTAAATAACTTTTTTTCTCTAACACCATAATTTGACATTCAATATTTCCCTTGATTCTCTAACAGTTACATATTATTACTCCTATTTTATAGATTAAGAAGGATTCATAGAGAGAGACTAAATAATTTCCTTAAAACTTTAGGCCTTTCTGACTTCATAACTCGTATTTTATTTTAAACCCCTAATACTCCTCTGATGGTCTTCTGCATTCAGAAATAAGTTGCGTAGCTGGGTGTGGTGGTTTATGCCTGTAATCTCAACACTTTGGGAGGCCGTGGCTGGAAGATTGCACAAGGCCATGAGTTTGAAACCAGCCTGGACAACATAGTGAGACCCTGTCTATACAAAAAATTAAAAATAAAAAAAATTTTAAAAAGGAAGAAATTGGGCCGGGCATGGTGGCTCATGTGTCCAATCCTAGCACTTTGGGAGGCCAAGGCGGGCGGATCACCTGAGGCCAGGAGACCAGTCTGACCTATATGGTGAAACCCTGTCTCCACTAAAAATACAAGAAAATTAGCCAGGCATGGTGGCGCACAACTGTAGTCCCAGCTACTCAGGAGGCTAAGAATCTCTTGAATCTGGGAGGTGGAGGTTGCAGTGAGCCGAGATGGCGCCACTGCACTCCAGCCTGAGCAATGAAGTGAGACTCCGTCTCAAAAATAAAATTAAAGTAAAATAAATAAATAAGTGAAGATTAAAGAAAAAGGAATAAACCAACTGTGCTCAATATGCGACCCTGGGCCAGGCGTGGTTTATCATGCCTATAATCCCAGTACTTTGGGAGGCCACGTTGGGTGGATCACCTGTGGTCAGGAGTTCAAGACCAGCCTGGCCAACATGGTGAAACCCTGTCCCTACTAAAAATACAAAAATCAGCTGGCTGTGGTGGCAGACACCTGTAATCCCAGCTACCTGGGAAGCTGAGGCAGGAGAATCGCTTGAACCCAAGAGGCGGAGGTTGCAGTGAGCCGAGATCGCGCCACTGCACTCCAGCCTGGGTGACAGAGCAAGACTCCGTCTCAAAAACAAACAAACTATATACATATATACATAGTCAGGGTCATATATATATAACCCTGACTTGTATACCAGGGTGGCACACTGAGCTCCTTTAAATGAGCTAAGCAGGAAAAGAAGATTAGAAGACGTCAGGTAACCATGGGGCCTTAGCTTCTCCTCATGAACTGGATGTTGTTTAACTCACCTAACCATAATATTGGGTATACACAGCAGCATTTTTTTTTTTGACAGCCTCACTCTGTCACCCAGGCTGGAGTGTAGTGGTGCAATCTCGGTTCACTGCAACCTCCGCCTCCCGAGTTCAAGTCATTCTCCTGCCTCAGCCTCCCAAGTACCTGGGATTACAGGTGGCTGCCACCATGCCCGGCTAATCTTTGTATTTTTATTAGAGACGGGGTTTCTCCATGTTGGCCAGGCTGGTCTCGACCTTCTGACCTCAGGTGATCTGCCCGCCTTGGCCTCCTAAGGTGCTTGGATTACAAGCATAAGCCACCGTGCCCGGCTGCAGCATTTTCTTTTTTTTTTTCCTGAAACAGGGTCTTACTCTGTTGCCCAGGCTAGAGTGCAGTGGTGAGATCTCAGCTCACTGCAACCTCTGCCTCCCGGGCTCAAGTGATCCTCCAACCTCAGCCTCACAAGTAGCTGGGACTACAGGTGTGCAACACCACACCTGGCTAATTTTTGTATTTTTTGTAGAGATGAGGTTTTGCCATGTTGCCCAAGCTAGTCTCAAACTCCTGGGCTCAAGCCATCCACATGCCTTTGCCTCCCGAAGGGCTCGGATTACAGGAATAAGACACTGTGCCCAGCCACAAAGCAGCAATTTATCATTAAATGGAAATGGTTATATGTGATAGTTGATTTTAAGTGTCAACTTGACTGGGCCACAAAGTGCCCAGATACTTGGTTCAACATTATTCTGGGTGTGTCTGTGAGGGTGTTTCTGGATGAGACTAACATTAGAATCAGTAGTCTGAAGCAGATTATCCTCCCCATTATGGGTGAGCCTCATCCAATCTACTGAAGGTGTAAATGGAACAAAAGGCTGAATGAGAGAAAATTCATTCTCTCTGCCTGGTGGTATTCAAACTGAGACACTGGTATTCTCCTGCCTTTGGAACTTATGAATTGGAACTTATGCCATTAGCTTGCTGGTAGTCAGGCCTGCAGACTGCAGGTTTTGGAATTTCTCTGCAGATCTTGAGAATTCCCAGCCTCCAAAATCATGTGAGCCAATTTCTTATAATAAACATATAACTATATATACATATACTATATGTAACTGTATAAACATATATCTATATCTATATTGGTTTATATTATAGATGAAGAAGAGATATATGAATGGAACACAGAATGGATACAGACTGTGAAAAAATTAATGTTCCAGGTGACTGTCCACCAAAAGCCCCTTTTCCTGCTCAGTTGGCCCTTGGACAAAGTGGCCATTTTGGCAGACATGGAGCTTATGCATGAGCTCAACAACATAGAGTTTCCCTTACCAAGGCTGATCTAATTAATGCTGCCACTGAGTGCCTAATATGTCAAGAGCAGAAACCAACATTGAGTCCCTGATACACACTATTCTCTGAGGGGACCACCTTCCCACCTGATGCTTAATGGCAGGTTAATTAGACTGGCCTTCCTCCATCATGGAGGGGGCAGAGGGTTTTTTGTTTTGTTTTGTTTTTGAGACAGGGTCTTGCTCTGTCACTCAGGCTGGAGTGCAGTGGCACAATCACACAATTATAGCTCACTGCAACCTCTGTCTCCTGGGCTGAAGCAATCCTCCCACCTCAGCCTCCCAAGTAGCTGAGATTACAGGCATGAACCACCCCGCCCTGCCAAAAGATACATTCTGAATATGGATTTGCTTTCCTTGTACACAATGCATTTACCAGGACCACCATTTGTGGGCTTACAAAATGCCTTATCCACAGTCATGACATTCCTCATAGCATTGCGTCTAATCAAGGAACTTATTTCACAGCAAAGGAAGTACAGTAATGAGCTCAATGTTCATGGAATTAAGTGATCTTACCACATTTCTCATCACCTGGAAGCAGATGCCTATTTGAAACATGGACTGACTTACTAAAGACTCACAGCAACACTTGGCAGACAATACCCTGAAACAACGGGGATCTATCTTACAAGGTGCAGTATGTGTTTTGAATGAGAGGCCATTATATGGTGGTGTTTCCCCCACAGCCAGAATATATGGGTTCAGGAGTCAGCAAGTAGATGTGGGAATGGCTCTTCCACTGTTACACTAATAACCCACTCATTGAAATTTTGTTTCCCAGCAGCTTTGAGCTCTTCCTTTGTCTCCAAAGGAAGATTGTGTCCGCCAGTGAACACAGCAATGGTTTCATTGACTTGGAAGACAAGAATGCCACCTAGCCATTTGGGGCTTTATATGACACTGAACAAAAAAGCCAAACAAAAGGATTATAATAGTTCCCCCTATCCACTTATTTATGGCTTCACTTCTCAAAGTTTCAGTTTCCCACAGCCAGCTGTGGTCTGAAAATATTAAATGGAAAATCACAGAAATAAACAGTTCATGAATTTTAAATTGCATACTGTTCTGAGTAGCGTGATGAAATCTTGTGCTGCCAGGGATGTAATTATCCTTTGTCCAGCATATCCATGCTGTATATATTACCTGCCCTTTAGTCATTTAGTATCTATCTCAGTTATCAAACCAACTGTCCAAGTGCTTGTGTTCAAGTAATCCTCATTTTACTCAAAATCATCATTTACTCAATAATGCCCCAAAATGCAAGAGTAGTGATGTTGGCATACTGTTATAATTGTTTTCTATTATTAGTAGTTATTTATGTTAATCTCTTACTGTGCCTAACTGGTAAATTAAACTTTATCATAGGCCAGATGTGGTGGCTCATGCCTGTCATCTCAGCACTTTGGGAGGCCGAGGTGGGCGGATCACCTGAGGTAAGGAGTTTGAGATCAGCCTGGGCAACATGGTGAAACCCTGTCTCTACCAAAAATACAAAAAATTAGCCAGGCGTGGTGGCACACACCTGTAATCCCAGCTACTTGGGAGACTGAGGCAGGAGAATCGCTTAAACCAGGGAGGCGGAGGTTGCAGTGAGCCAAGATTGTGCCAATGCACTCCAGCCTGGGCAACAGAGCTAGACTCCATCTCAAAAAAACAAAAACAAAAACAACAAAAAACACTTTATCATAGATATATATGTATAGGAAAAAACATAGTATATATAGGGTTCAGTACCATCCCCGGTTTCAGGCATCCAGGAAGTTCTTGGAATGCATCCCCCACAGATAAAGGAGGGCTACTGTATTCCGCTGGCTGGTGTGACTGATCCTGATTACATAGGGGAAATTGAATTGCTGCACAGTGGGGACAAGCAAAGCTATTTCCAGAACCCCGGGGATTCTCTGGGAGTGCCACTTAGTACTTCCCAGCCCGATAGTAAAGGTTAATGGACAAATATAGCAACCAAAAAACAGAAAAAAAAAAAAAGGCAAGACAACTGAGAACTCAGACCTTGAGCGAGAAATGGAAGTTTGGGTCCCTGTACAGGTGAAGAACTCTGACCATCTGAGGTTCTGAGTGAGAGTGGCGAAATACAGAATGAGAAGTAGAAGTGGAATATGTCTTTTGACCCAATTATGGAAATGAGGACTGGACTGCAGGAAGTTGGCCTATTTTCTATTTGCTTATTATAATAGATACGTGTTTATGTTAGCCATTTATTCACCTCTCTTCTTTTTATATTATTAGACAAGTTACTGGAAGTGAACTTTACAATATAGTCTACATCATAGAATATTTGGTGGGACTATGACTGAATTAACATAATCAGGGATGAATACAATCACTGTTGGCCTATTTGAAGAACTGAAAAGCTCTGTGTGTGTAGTCTGCCCGTGCCTTTCCTTCTTCAACCTTACTTCTACACATGAATATTTGTCCAATAATTTCTCAGATGTTTTAAGGCAGGGTAGCAAACTCATATGTTCATAGTGGTCAGGCAGGTAAGGAAATGAGAGAAGTGAGGATTTAGATCCCATCTAAAGGGGAAAAACAATATTCAGTTCAAAGTGATTGTTGCCCGATGACAATCAATTGTGGCATTATTTGAATAAACAAACATATAGGACAAACAACAGATGTTTTCCAAGTTGTTGCAATCTCTGATTTAAAGTTAATTTATTGGCCAGGCGCAGTGGTTCACGCCTGTAATCCCAGCACTTTTGTAGGCCGAGGCGGGTGGATCACTTAAATCCAGGAATTTGAGACCAGCCTTGCCAACATGGTGAAACCCCATCTCTATTAAAAATACAAAAATTAACCGAGTGTTGTGGTGCATGCCTGTAGTCCCAGCTACTCAGGAGGCTGAGGCAGGAGAATCTCTTGAATCCCAGAGGCGGAGGTTGCAGTGAGCTGAGATCGTGCTACTGCACTCCAGCCGGGGTGACACAATGAGACTATCTCAAAAAAAAAAAGTTAACATACATTTCTCAAAGAGGTAGGAGAAAAATCAGGAAAGTCTATTACAGGGAAGTCAAGAGATAAAGTGTTGGCCAGGTGTAGTGGCTCACACCTGTAATCCCAGCACTTTGGGAGGCTGAGGCCGGTGGATCACGAGGTCAGGAGTTCGAGACCAGCCTGGCCAACATGGCGAAACCCCGTCTCTACTAAAAATACAAAAATCAGCCTAGTGTGGTGTTGGATGCCTGTAATCCCAGCTACTCAGGAGGCTGAGGCAGGAGAGTCGCTTGACCCAGGAGGCAGAGGTTGCAGTAAGCCGAGATCGCGCCACTGCACTCCAGCCTGGGTGACAGGGCGAGACTCTGTCTCAAAAAAAAAACAAAAACAAAAAAAAAGAGAGAAAGCGTTAACAGAAAGAGGAAGTGGCTGGTAATGTTGAATACTGCTGAGAGGATGAGGAAGACAAGAATGACCACTGAATCTGCAAAATAAGCATCATTAATGCCCTTTGAAACAAGCAGTTTTAGTGGAGTGATGAGGATAGAGACATGATTGAAGTGGGTTGAAGAGAGAATGGGAGGTACTAAATATAATATCCTAGACTTGTTCAAGGAGTTTTGCTATACAGGGAAGCAGAGAAACGGGGCAGTACCTGGAGGTAGGAATTTTGGAGATATTAAGAAATGTGTAGAGGCCAGGTGCAGTGGCCTAACGCCTGTAATCCCAGCACTTTGGGAGGCTGAGGCTGGCGGATCATGAGGTCAAGAGATCGAGACCATCCTGGCCAATATGGCTAAACCCTGTTTCTACTAAAAATACAAAAAAATTAGCTGGGCGTGGTGGCACGCGCCTGTAATCCCAGCTACTCAGGAGGCTGAGGCAGGAGAATTGCTTGAACCTGGGAGGTGGAGGTTGCAGTGAGCCGAGATCTCACCACTGCACTCCAGCCTGGCGACAGAGCGAGACTCCATCTCAAAAAAAAAAAAAGAAATATGTAGAAAGACATTTCATATGTCTTGTGTTTTATCCATCATCACCAGTTGTCTTTTGCCTTTGTTTATAATGTATTTTGCCATTAAAGAGGTTGAACTAGGTTGGGCGTGGTGGCTCATGCCTGTAATCCCAGCATTTTGGGAGGCCGAGGCGGGAGGATCACTTGAGGTCACAAGTTTGAGACCAGCCTGCCCAACATGACGAAACCCCATCTGTACTAAAAATACAAAAATTAGCCAGGCATGGTGGTGGACACCTGTAATCCCAGCAACACGGGAGGCTGAGGCAGGAGAATCGCTTGAACCCAGGAGGTGAAGGTTGCAGTGAGCCAAGATTGTGCCACTGCACTCTAGCCTGGGTGACAGAGCGAGACGCCATCTCAAAAAAAAAAGAGAGAGATTGAATTTCTTTTTTTTTTTTTTAATGTAGTCAACTTTATTCTCCTTAAACCACAAAATAGAGTCTTTGGTTGTACAAACATCACTAGTTATAGTCTCGCCCAGGTCTCTGCTGGGGTGGGGCAGTTAGTCAGAGGCCAGAACTCCTGCAGGGTCTCTTTAAAATGCTAACACTCAGGTTAAAACACTCGGGGCAAGGGTGGTGCTGGAGCTGACAGAGCCCCCACCCCAAGTCTGGGGGAGCTGCCTGCTCCTCTAGGAGGGCACAGGGCCCAGGCCATGGTGCCCAGGCCTTACGAGGCAGCGGCTGCTACACAGCGCCACATCTTCAGGGCCCACAGCCCCGGGAGATTGAACTTTTTATCACTTTCTTTTAGGATTTCCAGATTTCCTGTCTTGCCTAAAGACCTTCCCCATTTGGAGATTAAACAAATATTTTTATTTCCTTCTAATATTTGTCTTTTTAAAATTTTTATTTTATTTTTGTATAGGATGTGAGGGAAAAATTTTTTTACTTTGTTTTCTTCCAGGCGTATAAGTCAACTGTGCCAATGCCAATATATTTTATTAAATAATCAATTCATTTACCACTAAACTGAGATGCTTTTTTTTTGAGACAGGATCTTGCTCTATCACCCCGGCTGAAGTACAGCGGTGCGATTTTGGCTCGCTGCAACCTCCACCTCCTGGGCTCAAGCGAGCCTCCCACCTCAGCTTCCCGAGTAGTTGAGACTACAGGCACACACCACCACGACTGGCTAATTTTTTTTTTTTTTTTTTGAGATGGACTCTCACTGTGTCGCCCAGGCTGGAGTACAGTGGCGCGATTTTGGCTCACTGCAAGCTGCGCCTCCCGGGTTCACGCCATTCTCCTGCCTCAGCCTCCCAAGTAGCTGGGACTACAGGCGCCCGCCACCACGCCCGGCTAATTCTTTTTGTATTTTTTAGTAGAGACGGGGTTTCACCATGTTAGCCAGGATGGTCTCAATCTCCTGACCTTGTGATCCGCCCGCCTTGGCCTCCCAAAGTGCTGGGATTACAGGGGTGAGCCACCGCGCCCAGCCACGACTGGCTAATTTTTGTATTTTTTGTAGAGGTGGCAGTTTCACCATGTTGCCCAGGCTGGTCTCGAACTCCTGGACTCAAGCAATCCGCCTGCCTTGGCCTCCCAAAGTGCTGGGATTACAGGCGAGAGCCAATGTGCCCAGCTGACAAAGGTTTTTTGTTTTTTTTTTTAAGTATTTATTGATCATTCTTGGGTGTTTCTTGGAGAGGGGGATGTGGCAGGGTCATGGGATAATAGTGGAGAGAAGGTCAGCAGATTAACACATGAACAAAGGTCTCTGTTTTCCTAGGCAGTGTTTGTGTCCCTGGGTACTTGAGATTAGGGAGTGGTGATGACTCTTAACGAGCATGCTGCCTTCAAGCATCTGTTTAAGGAAGCACATCTTGCACCGCCCTTAATCCATTTAACCCTGAGTTGACACAGCACGTTTCAGAGAGCACGGGACTGGGGGCAAGGCCATAGATCAACAGCATCCCAAGGCAGAAGAATTTCTCCTAGTACAGAACAAAATGGAGTCTCCTATGCCTACTTCTTTCTACACAGACACAGTAACAATCTGATCTCTCTTTCTTTTCCCCAAATTTCCCCCTTTTCTTTTCAACAAAACCTCCATCATCATCATGGCCCATTCTCGATGGTCACTCTCTTCGGAGCTGTTGGGTACACCTCCCAGACGGGGCAGAGGCGCTCCTCACATCCCAGACCATGGGCGGCCAGGCAGAGGCGCTCCTCACTTCCCAGATGGGGCGGCCGAGCAGAGGCACTCCTCACTTCCCAGACGGGGCGGCCAGGTAGAGGCGCTCCTCACTTCCCAGACGGGGCAGCCGAGCAGAGGCGCTCCTCACTTCCTCCCAGCAGACGGGGTGGCGGCCGGGCAGAGGCGCTCCTCACCTCCCAGACGGGGCGGCCCGGCGGAGGCGCTCCTCACTTCCCAGACGATGGGCGGCCGGGCAGAGGCGCTCCTCACCTCCCAGACAGAGCGGCCGGGCAGAGGCGCTCCTCACTTCCCAGACGGGGTGGCCGGGCAGAGGCGCTCCTCACTTCCTCCCAGACGAGGTGGCAGCCGGGCAGAAGCGCTCCTCAACTCCTAGACGGGGCGGCCGGGCGGAGGCGCTCCTCACTTCCCAGAAGGGGCGGCCGGGCAGAGGCGCTCATCACCTCACAGACGGGGCGGCCGGGCAGAGCCGCTCCTCACATCCCAGACGATGGGCGGCCAGGCAGAGACGCTCCTCACTTCCTAGACGGGGTGGCGGAGTGGCGGCCGGGCAAAGGCTGTAATCTTGGCACTTTGGGAGACCAAGGCAGGGCTGGGAGGTGGAGGGTGTAGCGAGCGGAGATCACTCCACTGCACTCCAGCCTGGGCAACATTGAGCGTTGAGTGAGCGAGACTCCGTCTGCAATCCCAGCACCTCGGGAGGCCGAGGCGGGCAGATCACTCGAGGCCAGGAGCTGGAGACCAGCCCGGTCAACACGGCGAAACCCCGTCTCCACCAAAAATACAAAAACCATTCAGGCGTGGCGGCGCGCGCCTGCAATCCCAGGCACTCGGCAGGCCGAGGCAGGAGAATCACAGGAGCCCGAGGCAGGGAGGTTGCAGCCAGCTGAGATCAGGGCAGTACAGTCCAGCTTTGGCAACAGAGGGAGACCGAAGAAAGAAGTAGAGGGAAACCGAAGAAAGAAGGAGGGAGAGGGAGAGGGAGGGGAGAGGGAGGGGGAGAAAGGTTTTTAAAGGCAAAATGAGGAGGCTCACATAATTGTTTTGAAATATTAATAATTATCTTTGCTACAATAATCAATAAAGACAATGCCAGTTGGAGGTTTGACAGACAGTTGTTGGGCAGATGTCCTTGTAGATGTAATTTTTGTGTAAGGTCGTGAACGGCCTTTGTGCAAGGTTGCAGTTTTTGCATTTTTTTTGTTCGTTTAATTTCAACTTTTATTTTAGATTCAGGGGGTACATGGACAGGTTTGTTACATTGGTATACTGTGTGATGCTGAGGTTTGGGGTACAAATTATGCCATCACTAGGTAGTGAGCACAGCACCCAATGAGTAGTTTTTCAGCCCGTCCCTCCTCTTTCTTTCCCCTCAAATAGGCCCCAGTGTCTATTGTTCCCATTGTTATGTCCATATGTACCCGATGCTTAGCTCTCACTTATAAGTGAGAACATGCAAAGATAAAGAAAAAATTTGGCTGCAATACAGTAGGCAAAATTCATTTGCAAGGAGATCAGAAAGCCATTTGATTGTAGCCTAATCCAAATAGATTTATCATTTAATTTAATAATTTAACGAGGGGGAAGGGAATATTTCAAAAACGTTTAATGTTTATTTCTCATAGAATTAAAAAAAAAAAATTTATTTCCAGCCAGATGCGGTGGCTCACGCCTATAATCCCAGCATTTTGGGAGGCCAAGGCAGATGGATCACCTGAGGCTAGGGGTTCGAGACTAGCCTGGCCAATATAGAGAAACCCCGTCTCTACTAAAAATACAAAAATTAGCTAGGCATAGTGGGCGCCTGTAATCCCAGATACTCGGGGGGCTAAGGCAGGAGAATCACTTGAACCCGGGAGGCAGAGGTTGTAGTGAGCTGAGATCGTGTCATCGCACTTCAGCCTGGGCAATAAGACCAAAACTCAGTCTCAAAAAAAAAAAAAAAATTATTTCCTTAGGTTTTTGGGGTACAGGTGGTGTTTGGTTACATGAGTAAGTTCTTTAGTGGTGATTTGTGAGATTTTGGTGCACCCATCACCTTAGCAGTATCCACTGAACCTAATTTGTAGTTTTTTAATCCCTCACCACCCCCACCCACCCTTTCCCCTGAGTCCCCATTTTGCATTCTTTTGTCATAGCTTTTGTTATCAAGTATTTATGCTTGAGAACTTGTTTCTTCATAGCCTTCCCTGGCTCTGT
This sequence comes from Pongo abelii, assembly GCF_028885655.2. NCBI lineage: Eukaryota > Metazoa > Chordata > Mammalia > Primates > Hominidae > Pongo > Pongo abelii. The sequence goes on along the minus strand of NC_071985.2, from coordinate 89,051,075 downwards.
TTGTCAGGGTTTTCTTTTGTTTTGTTTTGTTTTTTTGTTTTTGTTTTTGTTTTTGTTTTTTTTTGAGCTGGAGTCTCGCTCTGTTGCCCAGACTAGAGTACAGTGGCATGACCTCAGCTTACTGCAGCCTCTGCCTCCCAGGTTCAAGCGATTCTCCTGCTTCAGCCCCGAGTAGCTGGGATTATAGGCGAGCACCACTATGCCTGGCTAATGTTTTGTATTTTTAGTAGAATGGAGTTTCACCATGTTGGCTAGGCTGGTCTTGAACTCCTGACCTCAAGTGATCCACCCACCTCGGCTTCCAAAGTGCTGGGATTACAGGCGTGAGCCACTGCGCTTGGCCCTGTTTTTCTTTTTTAACATGAGTGTCTCCATTTTGATTCTGACAACTTTCACATATTGTTACTTAATAAATCTTATAATTTTTTTCATACAGGTTATGTACCTTTCTTGTTAATTTTTGTTTCTGTTCTTTTTACTGTCATCAGTGGGCTTCCCTTTTATTTTCATTTCTAGCTAGATTTCTAGTTATAGACTGAAATTAATTTATTTTATAATCACACTACCAGATTGACTTCTTAGTTCAATACTTGTCTAGTTACATCTTATGGATTTCCTAGAAACACAATTATATTATCTGCAAATAAAGATAAGTTTCTCATCTATGTATACAGGTTGTTCCTTGTTCTTGGTTTATTACACTAAATTCTTCAACTATAATATTGAATATTATTAGTGATAATGTATGTACTATCTTTTTTGTTTTAATGACAATGGCTGCAATGTTTCGTATTTAATATGCTTTTTAAATGATTTTTGAAAAATAGTCTCCATTATGTTTATTTCTATTCCTACTTTACTTAGAATGTTTTGTAGGAATAGCTACTAAAAAACAATTGCTTTTTTTTTTACATCTCCTCTTGATAGAATTACGTTTTTTCCCCTGATGATATAACATATTCTGTTGGTAGATTTCCTGATACTGAACTATTCTTTCATTCCCAGAGTAAATTCTTCATGGTCATAATTTATTATTGTATTAACTCATTGTGGAATTCTCTTTTGCAAATATTTTATTTAGACTTTTTGTATTCGTATTCATAAATTGGGTTATAATCTTTTTTTTTATGGTTAACACTGAAAAAGGCTTTAAATTATTCTCAAAGTGCTCACATGCCTGGGCAAAATTATTGCTATTATTAACAATGCACTGAGGATTGTGAACGATTTATTTCAAAGTAATAATTAGATGGGATTCAAAGTTTCCCATATAACAATGTCATTTCCCTTTATCTGAATCATTATTCTAGACTTTATTTAATGCTTTACTGCAGTGGAAAGAAAGGGGGGATGTGGCTTACTTTGTTGGGGATTGTGGAAAATGGGCACAGTCTTGGAAAAACCCACATTAAGTGTGCAATGCTTGTGAAAATGCCTAATGCAAAGGTTGCAAAATGTGTCCCAGGGTACCAGGATTCCTGATGGAATAAGAAATATTAAAATAATTGGATAAACTGAGCTAGCAAAATGCAGGTGGCTGATAAATTTTAGAACAAAAGTGTAATTAAATGAGAAGCTTTGAGCTATACTCTATCTCATAAGTAGCATAATAGCTCATTTGACTCTCTCTTTTTTTTTTTTTTTTTTAATGAGACATAGTCTTGCTGTGTTGCCCAGGCTGGAGTGCAGCAGCATGATCTCGGCTCACTGCAACCTCCACCTCCCCAGTTCAAGCAATTCTCGTGCCCCAGCTGCTCAAGTAGCCAGGGTTGGAAGGCGTGCACCACCATGCTGGGCTAAGTTTTGTATTTTTAGTGGAGACAGTGTTTGGCCATGTTGGTCAGGCTGGCCTCAACATCGTGGCCTGAAGTGATCTGCCCGCCTTGGCCTCCCAAAGTGCTGGCATTACAGGCATGAGCCACCACATCCGACTTCATTTGACTCTCCTGACAGTCTGGGAAGTTTAAGCAGGGAACCCAGCTGCAACTATCTAATGAATAACGGACAGTTTAGCATCTTAACTCATAAGGAATCTTGGGCTTAAGATATTCCCAACTTTATTACTGGGTTGTGACTAAGTTTCCTCTCCCACTTCCCCCCAACAAAAGGCTATATGTAATCTATTAGCTTTTATATTTAAATGAAGGCAGATTGATTTTTTTTTAAAGACATTGAAGACACCCCTCAAACAAATGGAAGCACTCTGGGTTTTGGTAAAGCTGGTGTTAATCATATCTTTAGCTTCTTAACAAGGGGAAGAAATTACTTGTGGGCATTTTGGGTTTTTTTGTGCCATCAGTAATCCCCAGGGGAAAATGATACATATATGTTTTTCCACAATCAGTTCAGGATACCAGGATATTAATGGTATACCTAAATTGACATACCAACAAACTAGCTAATGAGGTATTAATAGTATACCTATTAATAGGTAAACAGACGTAAAATCATGTACCGACAAAACAAAGCAGTGATTGTTTAGAGAGGTGAATGGGATTTGTGCTAATTTGTAAAGTGTACTACCTTAGGCAAGCACTAGAAACAAATATTAAACACCTTAATATTTAGTTGTATATCAACTTATAGTTTACAAAGTTTTCCATACACAGGATCTCATTTGATTATTATAAAATCCCTAGGAATTAAGCAGGGCAGATATCATTATCTCAGTTGTTTACAAGTACATAAACAAGCTTACCAAAGTCAGGTAACTGTCCTGGGGATCAGCTAGAGAGTGGCTGGGATGTTTTAAAAGTCAGATCTTGGTGAAGACAGATTCTGCGTTTTAACTCATGTAAAAGCAGAGACTGACAGAGTTTACAACATAGTATAATCTCACTGATTATTTGCTGAAGGTATGAATGTGTCTTATGAGGCTATTTCAGAATTCTTTGTAGTATACTATATAAGCCCACCCCAAAAAAACTAAACAACTGAAGCCAAGTATGGAAGGTTGGAGATGGGATAAGGGGCAGGAATTATTCCCAGGAGGACTAGGAAATTCTAGACGAGGCAGCAGCTTCTGGAAATGTCAGTGTTTATTAAACATTTAAGGACATTTGGAGGTTTGAGAAGAAATATACAGAATGTAGAAAAATCCTAAGAATCCCCTGTGGCTGGAGTGCAGCCTCTTCCTCCCCCCCGCCCCCCCATTTCCCATTTGTTTTTCCTGCTTTTTGTTTGGTTGTTTAAAAACCACATCTTAAGGCTCATTTGCCCCCTCCCCCACTCCCTGACCTATGAGGATCCATTCTCTCTCTCTCTCTCTCTTTCCTCAAGACCTGGAGTCCCAGAACAGTGCTCCAAAGTGGTCAGGGGGAACCAATGCTATACCGAAGTGTGAGGATCAGGGGCCCCTCTGCTTGGGCTGGCTCTTCATTAAGGACTTAAGGGGGGCGTGAATTGCAAAAGCCACATGACGTCATTGGTCCTCAGTCATGGGTGTAAGGGCAGAGGATGAGCACAGGTAAACAAACAAAGAATGGATTAAAAAATAAAAAATAATAACCTAAATAAACCCTGAAGGAGAGTCTGATCTGGGTGCTCTGGGTATTAGCTGGGGGGACAGAGTATGGAGCTGGGCCACCTGGTAGAGGGGAGGGACGGACGGGAGAGGAAACAGCCAGCGGGACAGGCTGGGGGATGCAGGAGATGGGAATGCCAGGTGGCCTGGACTTGAGGCAGAGGGTATCAAAGTCCCTTTCTTCTCAGTGCTCAGGTGGACAGGCACCAAACACACAGCCCCTGGGGCAGGTGAGGGGTAGGATTAGCTCCTGGGCTCCCAGAAAGCCAGGGGTGAAGGTAGGGGAGAATACAATTGCCTGGGGAATGAATTCTGGAATGAAACTTACATCTCAAAGGGAGGTGAGGGCAGGGCAGGGCGGGGGAGCAAAGAGGGAAAGCACCTAGACGAGGGTAAGAGGAGCCTAGGTCCCCCTGCTGTGGCAGGGCCTGGGGTGGGGGGTGGTGATCACTTGTCCGAGTTCAGGCCCATCATGTTCTTGAGGGCGTTTTTGAGGCTGGTTCTGCTGGGGGACTTGACAGCAGGCCGGAGCTCCGAGCTCTGCTCATCCTTTCGTAGCTCCATCTCGATGACCACCACCTTTGGGCCTTTGGCGGGCTCCACCCCTAACCCCCGACCCCCCGCCCGGCCCGCTAACCGCTATTTCTTATCCTTGCGAGACTCCCCCAGCCCCTTGGCCTTCTTCTCACTGACAGCTTTGGTGCTTCTGCTGTGGTCCAGCATTGCATACAGCACTGGCGTCTGGGGGAGGGGCGCACACATCAGTCACCGAGCGATTGGGGCTTGACTGTTCCCATCCCACCCCTCACTGCTGCCCGGCGGCTCCCAGGGTTCTCTTTCCCATCTTGTCCAGGCCCCAAGTCCCGCTAACCTGCCGCCCGCGCTTCGACGCGTCCTTTCCTGGCTTGTGCAATTTCCCCTTCTCCATGGCACTGCAAGAAGAGAGAGTGCTGTACGTTTGGCCTCGCCGGAACCCCTTGCACCGCGGACACAGCTTCCTCTTCCCCTTGGCCCTCCCACCCACTGGAGTAGTCTCCGCCCAGATGGGGGATAGTGGGGAGAGGGGGAGGGGAGCTAGGCTCCGCCCCTTACCTGAGCCTCCTCTGCAGGGCCGCCTGCCTGCGTAGCCAGCAGTACCGAACCACGTAGAAAAGCAGCAGCAGCAACAGCACCACCCCGAGGACACCCCCGATCACAGCTCCCAGAACCACCCCGTACCTAGTTGGCACTAGGAGGGGTGGGAAAAGAAGTGAGAGAATGAGCAGGGCCCTGTGTCTGTGGTTCCTAGTCCGAGTCTATGCCCTGCATTGAGGATGTAGGACTCGCAGCCAAAACTGCCTTCTGCCCACGCTCCCAGAGCCTGAATAAAGGTCCTTAGGCCGGGCTTTTTGCCTCTTCCCCCAACCTGTCAGTCCTCCCTGATCCCCTCCCAAACTGCTTCCCATACCCTTGTCCCCATCCCTTCTCACACCTTTTTCAAAGACATACAGCGTGACCTGAGACGTCTTGCCCACTATGTCTGGAGGGTTTTTGACGTCACAAGTGAATGTGCCATTGTCACTGTAGTCTAGGTTGTGTATGACAATGGAGCCATCCTTCCAGCGAGGGTCCCCTACCCACTGGATGCGCTCTTTGAAGGTCCCCACCTCGTCAATGTAGGGTTGTCCCTTGGCATAGTGGAAGATCTATGAGGAATGAGGGGAAGCATGTGAGCGGACCCTAATGAGAACAGAGCTGTCAATGCTTAGCTCCATAATTTGTTACAGAAAGCCAAAAGAAAAAAAAAAAAAGCTTCGCTCCAGCCTCAGGGTAAGGGATCTTCGGCTGGAAAGGGTAGTGCTGGAGAAGGGAGGACAATGTAGTCAGGGTGACAAAGATTGCCATTTACCTTGCCAAAGTTGGGGTTATGGCTCAAAAAGGATTTCCCCCTCCTTAGCCCAAGTTATCTTTTTTGTTGTTCTTTGAAGCACTTTCTGTTATCCAACCCCAGGATTCCCCCAGGCACTCACCGAAATGGCATCTCTGCCCCCTTCGGGCTGGTAGCGCCACGTGAAGGAGATGTCGTCTGAGACCCACTCACTGGACCAGAAGGAGCAGTGCAGGGTCACCCGGGAGCCCACAGCACCATGGACCTCCCTGTCGGTGTAAACCACGATGGCCTGGGCCGGGGACAGCACTGCAAGCACAAAGTGGGGAATCAGATGCACCTATGGGCCCAGTAAGGGACACAGAGGAAGTGAGATCAGTAGGAAATCAAGTGCTGAGTCACAGGTCAGAGGCCAATTTGGAAGAGAAACAACAAATTCTGAGCCCCAAGTTTCTGGGGACTAACTGAACAGATGAGCATAAATGCTGTGTCTGTCAAGCTCTTCAGCATGTCTGTAGAGGAGATGAAATCAGCAGTAACAGAATTCTCTTGAGGACTTCCAGAGATTGGGTTCTGTCTTTAAGTCTCACTTCTCCTTTGGGTCAATATCTAACTTTTAAGCTATCCTTTAGATGCAGTGTTCTAAATTTTTAAAATTTATTATAAATTATACAGGTAATACATATTGTACTCTTCTTATAAACTATTCAAGCAATAGAAATAAAACAAGTCTCCTTTGACACTTAGCCCAACAAATTCCTTTCCTGTATTCTCTTCCAAGATGTAACAAGTTATCCATTTAATATGAATCAAACTCAGTATAAACTCAATAAACTCAAGATATACACATACTTACAACAAATAGTTTTGACGAGTTTTTTTTTCACATACATGTTGCATTGTATTCTAGTGTTTTTTTGCTTAAGAACTTATGTATCTGGAGGAGCTTTCCCTGTTGATTCAATAGATATCAATCTTATTTTAACAGCTGCATTGGATTTCACAATAACTCAAATTTCTTGCAGAAAAAAAATAAAGATAACTAGAAAATATAAGTCTTCTTCCCTGGCACAACTGTCCTCATTGCTGAATCCCTGGTTGCCATACAGTTTGCTCTTGACTGGAGAGTCAGGAAGGGAAGGGCCTCATACCCCTCTCAGCTGGGTGCAGAGCAAGACCCCAAGCCTACAGCTCAGATGACCCTACATGTGAGCTCTCTATGGTTCAAATGTCCTCACCTTCCTCTTGGCCATTCTGGCCCAGTGCCATCTCCAAGACTTACCCACACAAGGAAAGTCATTCCAGAGAGACTATGTGTGTGGGCTGGCCCCAGGGAGGGGCAACTGTAGATCTTTTTGTTCTACAGAAGGGGGAGGTGGCAACCAAACAAAGTTCCATTGTCTGACCAATGCTGGGGGGCTCATGCCACCCCTACTCCCATCCCAACTGTCCTGAATCTCTCACCTCAGCATGCAATACCACGTACTTACCTTCTGGAACTTCCACCTTAGAACCTTCTTGGGAATCCCCCTTGTGTAACAAGGGAGATAATTCACTGGCTGTAACTTCTATTCCTCCTGTTACAATATCAACCATTGCCCTTCTCAACTCTGCTCAATGGTTCTATGAGTGGAACAAGTGTTGAGACAGAACTCTCCCTCTTCCTTATACACCAAGATTCCTTCCCCCTATTTCCCTCACTATGCCCTTCTCCAACTCTCTATCTTTAACATTTTCTCAGGGTACCCCCAAATAGCCCAGTACAACCCAGAAGAGTCTAGGGCTCAAGCAGCTGACAGCAGAGAACCCTGGGCATTCTGGCCAGCCCCCTTTTCCTTGATGTCCTCCCCACCACCCCCACTTGCCTATGGCTCACTCATTGCACTAGGATTCAGGGCAGTTCAGAGAAGGGAAGGGGCCATTCCAATAATCCTGCTTTGACCTCTTACTCATCCAACATCTGCCAGCGGGCAAGGAAAGGGCTGGTCAGCTTGTGAAGGAAAACAGCTGTAGAGGGATAAGATCCCAGAATCTCATAGAACCTCACTCCATTCACCCACACAACAGGTGGGGAGCCGCAGAGAGACAAAAAATCTGAGGAGCTCAGACCACAAACCTGGGCTCCTTACTTAGATCACACTCTCTTTTTCCTTCTAGGAAACTAAGGTTAAGGCACCTCCTGTACTGCTAGGGGACGAGTGGGAACCAAACCCAGGTGTTTGAGCCTATTCCTTTATGCAATCTAACACCGCTTCCCACCAGGCTGTTAGCATGGCTCTGGGGGCATGCTACTATTTCCAACCTGTGTCCAGCCATGCCCACCACTCAGGGAAGCTTGCTACACTCTCTTTTAACCTTTCTCTTAAAATAAAACCTCTACTGCCTCCCTCTAAATGCATATTTTTTATTTTCATATATATATATATATATTTTTTTTTTTAATTTTACAGATGGAGTCTGGTTATGTTGTCCAGGCTGGTCTCTAACTCCTGGGGCTCAAATAATTCTCCCACCTTGGCCTCCCAAAGTGCTGGGATTACAGACATGAGGCACCATGCCCGGCCGCATATTTTTTCTTTCTGAATATAATGTCACCTTCCTGCTCCTGCTTGCTCTTTCTTTGGTTGCAGTGGGGAGTGCAGCAAAGGCAGTGGGGATTGCTGAGAGACACCTGAGTCCCAAGGCTCCCACAGTAGGGTGGCTCCACTTACCCAAAGAAGAGAAGAGCAGCACAGCCAGGATAGGGCTGGGGCTGGATGAGGGAGCCCCAGGAGCCATAGCTGGGGCAGGGGCAGGGGCCCGGAGCATCTGTGGGGTTGAGAAAGTGGGGGACCAGGAACTGAACGGGGGATTCCTGGAACCTGCTTAAAATCCCCTGGGGCCCCAGCATGAGGGGGCTGTCCTCAGCCAGTAACCAATTGCAGCCTGGCATGTGCAGTTGAGAGGTGGTGGGGAGGGGGGCAGAGTGCAGGGAGCAGAAGGGGCATTGTATAGTCTGGGTGGAGGGGTGGGGGGACACATACCACCCCATACACAGAGGGCTTTGTGTCCACTGGCCTCCCCCTGCCCCAGGCTGGAATGTTGCGGGGGGGTGGTGAGGGAGAGGGACAAAAACAGGGACACACACACACTTCCCTGAGGGATAGATAAGGAACCACAATTTAAAGGCCATAAAAAGGGATTCCTCGTCAGCCTCCTTGCCTGAGAGAGGCTGCCTCACAGCCCTAGGAACTAGAGGCAGGTTTTCCCCAGAGAACTCTGAAAATAGGATATCCCTTGTTATCTCCACTAATGTGGACCGCATTACAGACTTCTTGAGATGACCAAGTCCTATGGGAGTTTTTTTCCCCGCACCTCCCTTCATCCTGTGCGATTCTTCCCAGACAGAAGTCTTTCTCCACTGGACTATTTCCAGGCAAGAAGCCCCTGACCTTTCCCTGTTTGTCAAGAAGTCCTTCAATGCCTCATGCTGCTGTTTAAGTCCATTTCAATTTATTTCAAGGCTACAAAATTGTATTAAGTGCCAGCAATATGTAAAGTATGAGAATGCAGGTAATAGAGAGAGGAATAAAAATTAAGTCCTTCCCGCAAGGAGTTGAAAATTTGGTTTGGGGAGGTGGAGGTGGGAGGATCAGAGGACAAACCCATCAACAATGAAGTATAATAAGCCATGATACTTCCTTTAGTAATGAACAAAACGCTGGGAGTACAAAAGAGGGGCGCACACAGCTGCAACATCAGGAAGACTGAGTAAGTTATATGAGAGATTAAAGACAAAATAAACTTTATTTAATAAATGAAGTTTATGTCAGGCATAGTGGCTGACACCTGTAATCTCAGCACTTTGGTAGGCTTATGCAGGAGGATTGCTTGAGTTTAGGAGTTTAAGACCTGTCTGGGCAACATAGCGAGACCTCGCCTCTACCAAAATTTTTTAAAAAATCAGCTGGGCATCTTGTCACATGCTTGTAGTCCCAGCTACTTGGGAGGTTGAGGCAGGAAGATCGCTTGAACCTGGGAAATCAAGGCTGCGGCGAGCTATGATTGCGCCACTGCTTTCCACCCTGGGCTACAGAATGAAACTCTGTCTCAAAAATAAATAAATAAATAAATAAATAATCAAACAAATAAATAGTTCAGACGGAAGAATAGTTGTGTCTAGGAGGCAATGTTAGATATGAATCAGCCTTGAAGGATGACCGTCATTTTGGAAAGGGAGATAGGGAGGGTTACCAGAAGATAGAACAGCAAAAGCAAGGACAAAGAGGTGAGAGAGAGATAGAAAGAGAGAGAATGTGTGTGTGTTTGTGTGTGTGTGTGTGTGTATGTATATGAGATGTAGGTTTCTGAAGTGCTGGATATATTCAGGGCAGATCTTGTGCCATCCACTTTGACTTGATTTGGGGAAACTTGAAGTGGCATAGTCAGAAATGAGACTGGACAGGAAAGTTGAAACCAGTTTGTGAAAGGCCTTAAATGACAGGTGAAAGAAGGTGAATTCAATTTGGTACATCATGAGAATCTGAAGGTGTTGGGGTGGAGTTAGCAATGGGGATGTCTACATAACCAGAGCTGAGGTTTTTTTGTTTGTTGAGGCAGTCTCGCTCTGTTGCCCAGGCTGGAATGCAGTGGCATGATCGTGGCTCACTGCAGCCTTGACCTCTGAGGCTCAAGCAATTGTCCTACCTCAGCTTTCCAAGTAGCTGGGAACTACAGGCGCATGCCAGCATGCTGGGCTAGTTAAAAAAAAATTTTTTTTTTTTTTTTTTTTCAGAGATAAGGTCGTGCTCTGTGGCCCAGGCTGTAGTGCAGTGGTGCAATGATAGCTCACTGCAGCCTCAACCTCCCAGGCTCAAGCGATCCTCTGGCTTCAGCCTCCAGATTAGCTGAGCCACAGGCAGGCACCACCATACCCAACTAATTTTTCAATTTTTTGTAGAGATGAGGATCTCACTATGTTGTTCAGGTTGGTCTTGAACTCCTATACTCAAGTGATTCTCCTGCCTTGGCTTCCCTAAGTACTGGGATTACAGGTGTGAGTCACCGCGCCTGACCTCTAGAAGTTAATTTAAGTGGGGTGGTCATTGTTATTCCTGCTATTGAGACCACTGCAGGCTCACCCAGGTGAAGGACAGTGTCCTGGTACCTTCCTGGCATCTCATTAGACCACAGCCCTGGTGGGTTTGGTCATTAGTATTAGATTTGGGTTGTGGAATTCTAAATATGGGATTGCTTATGAAGTCCATAGGCAAAACCATCATCATGGACAAATGTTTACAGGGTGTTGTAGTCAACATTTCTATAAAACAGCAATTCAAAGTACATAAAAAACCCCAAAAAACCCAAAACTCTCCCCTCCAAAATTTCCACCTAACTCCACCTCCCAACTGTAAGTAATCATTTTCTGTTTATCTAACCACCCCTTTTATCTATACCCTTTTCAATGGGTTGTTGCTACTTTCTTTGTTGCATGTCTTTATTGATCCTGCTAAGGCTATAACCTTCCTGGGGACAATACAAACATCTGTATCTTTGAACCCCCTACAGAACTTTTCACGGACTGACAAAAAGTCCATAACTACATGCTAAATGAAATTATTAATATTTAAAGAGCTGAGTGGGCTGGGAGTGGTAGCTCGCACCTATAATCCCAGCACTTTGGGAGGCCGAGGCCGGTGGATCACTTGAGGTCAGGAGTTCTAGACCAGCTTAGCCAACATGGTGAAATTCCATCTCTATTAAAAATACAGAAAATTAGCTGGGCATGGTGGTGCACGCCTGTAATCCCAGCTACTCGGGGGGAGGCTGAGGCAGGAGAATCGCTTGAACCTGGGAGGCAGAGGCTGCAGTGAGCTGAGATAGCGCCATTGCACTCCAACCTGGGCGACAGAGTGAGACTACATCTCAAAATAAAAAAAAAAAAAGAAAAAGAAAAACCAAAAAAGATCTGAGTGAAAGAGGCATTCCTTGGGTTTGTTAATGTGAAGCTCCAGAGAGCCAAGTCAATGACTGGAATTTCGATAGCACAAAACCGTATTTAAATATAATAACTTTCTAAAGAATAAGTTGTTCATTAAATAAAACTTGTTTGAGGTACCCATCATTGAATGTGGGGGGGTTGAGTCTTGAAGATCAGCTGTTAGGGGTGTTGCAGAGAAGATCCCTGCATAGATAGTAGATTGGATTAGAGAGCCTCTTCCAATCCTTAAGTGTACGAATTTGCTTTCTTTGTCAAGCATTATAGAAATGCCAAGTAGTATTATTCATCTGATGCAGAAATAAGTGAATTTGTTCTATTTAAATCCTGAAGTGCAGGGATGCTAAATATACATAAGATCTGAATATTAACATAATTGAGTATTTTTTTTTGTAGAAATAGGAGTTGCTCTAGGCTGTCCCTTTTACTCCTCTCCACCCTACTCCCCACAAGAGTCAAGAAGTTTTGTGCTGTTCCCTTCCTTTATCATTTGCTCTTCCTCTTTCTTCAGTCTTGAGTGCTCGGCAGTTGATTCCTGTGCTTGGGTTCCTTAAAACTGTATATATATACATACATAAATCAAAGCGTGTTCTCCCCCACACTCCGGGTTCTTCTAGCTGTGGGTGTCACCCACATAGCGCTGAAGCAAGGAACAAGGGAGCGTTGTCCTCGGCTAGTGGGCGCCTGGTCCATGTGGCAGCTCAAACCCAGGAATTGTGGGGTCTAATCGAGGTGGTTAGATGAGGCTCCTTGTTTTCGGGAATGGTGGTCCGCAAGGTCTTCTCGAGGCCCCTCTACACACTCCCCAACTTAGGTCACAATTTATGTATCTGTCTGGTTAAAGCTTCGTATTAGAAAGGGAGGGAGCCCAAAGTATCTTTTCTCTTCGGTGTCTCAACCGGCCAACCACGACGTTTTTAGGCCGACCTGGGAGGCAGGGGGAACGCAACAGACTGAGAAGTCCTTAAGGAAGAATCTAAACAAGTCCGCCGTTTGCTGTTTGGGAGTGCGATACAAAATGAATATGTAGGCAAGTGGAACGTAGACTGCAGATTTTAAGCCAGCGGCGTTTCTGCCGAAATCCTGGCAAATTCCGGTAGAAGTCAGCTGCAGGAGGCGGAGGAGAGTCAAAAACCAAAAAACAACCAGCAAACCAGCTGGGCAGAGCTGAGCGGAGAAACTCCAGAGCCTTTTAAAGAGACTCTCGTCACATGACACCCCCAACCCCGACCCCCAGTCGGCACGCCTCCGCCCTCAGGTGGCGGGGCCGCCTGGCGTCACTTCCGTCCAGACCGGAACCCAAGATGGCTGCGCTCTTGCTGAGGTGACTTTAGTGTGGGACTGGGAGTTGGTGTCCGCGGCCCTACGGAGATCTGAACTGGCCCCTCACGTTTTGCTGATAACTGTTTATCCTGTGCCTAGGCAGAGAAAGGACCCATGGGTGTGGAGGCCAAGCGCTGGGGGATCCTAGAGACCCCTTTTCCTGTCCCCCCCAGCCGCCCCGGTGCGCTCCGTAGGGCTTCGGGGTCACTGACTTCGTATCGAGGGGCGCTCGGCTCTCGCCCCTTCTGTTTTCCCCACCTCCTCTAGTACTTCTAACGCAAATTGCTCTCGGGCCTGCACCCAGAGCCGAGCTCTGAGAAAATAACTTCAAGGTCAGCCACCCATGGGTCCTACGATTTCGAGAGCGTATTTAGACATTTAGCTTGGGAGAGAGAGATCTTGGTGTATTTTGCCTTTGCTTCGAATGCCTTCAAACACTAACTGCTCCCGCCGTGAGTGGGCGCTGTCTGGGTTCCCAGCGGGCTGCTGGCAAAGGGTGCAGAAGGCCTGGATCCCTATTGGGGTGGCGATTAGCATTAGCACCCAGGGCGGACCTCTGCTGCCCTAAAGCAGCCCGGGGAATTCATTTTCAGTTAATCTTTTTATTTGGGAGGGAGAGTGAGTGTCCTAGTTTTTCTCTAAAATGTGAATTAGTTGTCCAGAGAAATACCCTAGATTTTCTTTCATTCTGAACTTTCCGCTATCTAGATCTCATTCTCTACTCAGCCTCTCTAGTCACAGCGACTAGCGCCTTTAGACACGCCTGGTACAAATCCCAGCATAGTTTTGTGCCAGCCTTATTTTTGGAAATTGTTTGTTATGGAAGGTTAGCTTCAATGCTGTTGAGATTTCAATCCCTGATTTCCCCAAATGTGTTCTCATTTCTCTTTCCACTTCAGTCACCCAGTTTAAAAATAGAGGCACTTTGTTTAGTTTTTCTGTGACAAAATGATTCCTCTTGGAGTTGAAATCAGGGTTATCTTAATCCTTCATTTTCTCCCTGTTTTTCATCTCCATATGTATCTTCTTTCTAAGGTATGCCAAGGCTTGTCTTGCCAGTGCTGCCTTCCTTATTCCAGATGGTTTGACCATAATTGAATGCTTTTGAATTCTCTGATATATTTTGGTATCGATGTTAGGGGCTTTTGGTAAAATTAACGTTTAGTTTGAAATGATCATATTGGTTCCAAACAGTTCATTTTAGGAGTTTTGGGATTAGTGTTTAGAAGCTGAGGATCGTTATGGTCATTAAGTGTATCCATGCAGTATCATTTTGAGTTGTGCAGCGCTGTCCACTGAAGGGATGGGTCACCCCTCCACACCTATGGGTGTTTCTCATTAGGTGGAACGAGAGACTTGGAAAAGAAAGAGACACAGAAACAAAGTATAGAGAAAGAAAAAAGGGGGCCCAGGGAACCGGCGTTCAGCATACAGAGGATCCCCGCCGGCCTCTGAGTTCCCTTAGTATTTATTGATCATTATTGGGTGTTTCTCGGAGAGGGGGATGTGGCAGGGTCATAGGATAATAGTGGAGAGAAGGTCAAAAGGTAAACACGTGAACAAAGGTCTCTGCATCATAAACAAGGTAAAGAATTAAGTGCTGTGCTTTAGATACGTATACACATAAACATCTCAATGCCTTGAAGAGCAGTATTGCTGCCCGCATGTCCCACCTCCAGCCCTAAGGCAGTTTTCCCCTATCTCAGTAGATGGAATATACAATCGGGTTTTACACCCAGACATTCCATTGCTCAGGGACGAGCAGGAGACAGATGCCTTCCTCTTGTCTCAACTGCAAAGAGGTGTTCCTTCCTCTTTTGTTAATCCTCTTCAGCACAGACCCTTTACGGGTGTCGAGCTGGGGGACGGTCAGGTCTTTCCCTTCCCACGAGGCCATATTTCAGACTGTCACATGGTGAGAAACCTTGGACAATACCTGGCTTTCCTAGGTGGAGGTCCTTGCAGCCTTCTGCAGTGTTTTATGTCCCTGGGTACTTGAGATTAGGGAGTGGTGATGACTCTTAATGAGCATGCTGCCTGCAAGCATTTGTTTAACAAAGCACATCTTACACAGCCCTTAATCCATTTAACCCTGAGTTGACACAGCACACGTCTCAGGGAGCACAGGGTTGGAGGTAGGGTTACAGATTAAAATGGAGTCTCTTATGTCTACTTTCTATACAGACACATTAACAATCTGATCTCTCTTTCTTTTCCCCACAGTCCACACTAGGATTCAATGCCAAGAAAGGTATATTTTCCATCAGTGGTAATCTGAAGCTCTCATGGAAAGGACACCTCCATTTCTCATAAGGGCTTTTTTTAGGAGGAGAAATGAGGAATTAAAATTTTTTTTTTCTTGATAGAAGTTCCCAGTCTAATTCTGTTTCACTAGAGGGATTTGGAACTGTTTATAATGTGCTGATTTAACCTCAAAGGAAAATACCTTCTGAGAAATCCTAGGAGCTGATTTCTGGTTCTACGTTTATTTTGGACAAGTCAAGGTCATTGATTCCATGATTTTGGTTTCCTCATTTGTGTTGCAAACGGCGATAACTTGGGCCCACTTAAGAGAAATATTGGTTAAACTTTTCTTTTTGTTCTTCTTTTGGGGGTCTCTTTTTTTTTGTTCTTTTTCTTTTTCTTTTTTTTTTTTGAGACGGAGTCTCAGTCTGTCACCCAGGCTGGAGTGCAATGGCACGATCTTGGCTCACTGCAACCGCCCCTGCCCGGGTTCAAGCGTTTCTCCTGCCTCAGCCTTCTGAGTAGATGGGTGTCTACTCAGGTGTCTGCCACCACACCACCACGCCTGGCTAATTTTTGTATTTTTAGTAGAGACGGTGTTTCACCATCTTGGCTGGGCTGGTCTTAAATTCCTGACCTCATGATCCAACCGCCTCGGTCTCCCAAAGTGCTGGGATTACAGGCATGAGCCACCATGCTCCGCCTTTATTTTTATTTTTGGTTAAACTTAAAAAAAATTTTATTTACTTATTTTAATTGGCAAATAAAAATTGTATATATGGGGTATAACACGATGTTTTGAAATATGTATACATTGTGGAGCTATTGACATATGCATTACATCTTTGTGGGGGAACACTTGAAATCTATTCTTAGTGATTTTCAAGTATGCAGTGCCATGCCTTGGTTGTGTGCATGTGTGTGTGTGTGTGTGGTTTTGTTTTGTTTTTTTTTTTTTTTGGAGACAGAGTCTTGCTCTGTTGCCCAGGCTGGAATGCAGTGGCGCGATCTCAGCTCACTGTAACCTCTGCCTCCCGGGTTCAAGTGATTCTCCTGGCTCAGCCTCCCAAGTAGCTAGGACTACAGGCACATGCCACCATGCCCGGCTAATTTTGTATTTTTAGTAGAGACGGGGTTTCACCATGTTGGTCAGGCTGGTCTTGAACTCCTGACCTCAGGTGATGCACCTGAGCCAGGCATGAGCCACCGAACCAGGCATGAGCCACCGCGCCCGGCCAATGCCTTATTAACTATAGTTTAACATAATAGTAACAACATAATAATAACAATTGTGGCCGGGCATGGTGGCTCTTGCCTGTAATCCCAGCACTTTGGAAGGCCAAGGCTGTCAGATCACAAGGTCAGGAGATCAAGACCATCCTGGCCAACATGGTGAAACCCCATCTCTACTAAAAATACAAAAATTAGCGGGGTGTGGTGGTGCGCGTCTGTAGTCCCAGCTACTCAGGAGGCTAAGGCAGGAGAATCGTTTGAACCTGGGAGGTGGAGGTTGCAGTGAGCTGAGATCGTGCCACTGCACTCCAGCCTGGGCAACAGAGCAAGACTCCATCTCAAAAAAAAAAAACTGTACTGTGTTATACAATAGATCTCTTGAACTTATTCCTCCCTTCTAACTGAAATTTTGTATCCTTTGACCATCTTCTTCCCCTTCTCCCTCCCCCGCATATAAATATGTTTATGCTTGGCTAATTAAGAATTATTAGTTATCAGAGTATTGTATTGTCATGGCTTTTGAATACATGCTCTCTATTTTGTATATTCTCTAAACAGTTCAGGGACCAGCTAGAGATGAACAACCAGCCAAGTAACACAAACCATTGGCACTCAGTCAAGGAATGACTTGCCAAGGCCAAGGAGTTAGAGAACTAAGCTAAGGACAGCTAGGCTTCTGTCTAATAATGTTCATGCTCCTTAAGCACAAAGTCACCAAGAGTCATTAACTATCTGGCCAGTACTCATTGTATTAAATGCCGTATGTGAAATGCCCCTAAATATTAAGGTTTAACTCTCAATTTATGAAACTGCTTTTTAAAATAAGCATATTCATTCACAAACCTTTTTTTTTAATTTTTTTATTTTTTTTAACCTTCTTTGTGTCAGACATTATTATAGGTACTATGGATCCAAGGCCAGGTGCAGTGGCTCATGCCTGTAATCCCAGCACTTTGGGAGGCCGAGGTGGGAGGATCACCTGAGGTCAGGAGTTCAAGACCAGCCTAACCAACATGGAGAAACCTCGTCTCTACTAAAGATACAAAAATTTGCTGGGCATGGTTGTGGGTGCCTGTGGGTGCTGGTAATCCCAGCTACTTGGGAGGCCGAGGCAGGAGAACCGCTTCAACCTGGGAGGCGGAGGTTGCAGTGAGCCAAGATCGTGCTGTTGCACTCCAGCCTGGGCGACGAGAGCAAAACTCCATTTCAAAAACAAACAAACAAAAAACAAAAACAAAATTAGCCGGGTTTGGTGGCACATGCCTGTAATCCCAGCTACTCGGAAGGCTGAGGCAGGAGAATTGCTTGAACTCGGGAGGTGGAGGTTGCTGTGAGCTGAGATCGCGCCATTGCACTCCAGCCTGGGCAACAAGAGTGAAACTCTGTCTTAAAAATAAATAAATAAATAAATAAAGTACTATGGTACTATGGATCCAAAATATTTTGAGTCCTATCCTTGAGCTCAAAGTCTAGCAGAGAGATAAATAGATTAATTATTAAACCACATAAGAAATATTGATAGATGTGAACAAGTGTGAGAGCAAGGCAGATATAGCAAGTAAGGCTAAAGAAGTGATCTTGCTATCCAGGAATTGGTTGTTTTTTTTTTGGTTTTGGTTTTTTTTTTGAGACTGAGTCTCGCTTTGTCGCCCAGGGTGGAGTGCAGTGGTGTGATCTTGGCTCACTGCAACCTCTGCCTCCTGGGTTCAAGTGATTCTCCTACCTCAGCCACCCGGCTAGCTGGCATTACAGGGGTGTGCCAGTATGCCTGGCTAATTTTTGTATTTTTAGTAGAGGTGGGGTTTCACCGTGTTGGCCAGGCTTGTCTCGACCTCCTGACCTCAAGTGACCCACCCACCTTGGCCTCCCATAGTGCTGGGATTACAGGGATGAGCTACCACGCCGGCCTTTAGGAATTGAGTTTTGAAGGATGAGTTTAACAGGCTCTGAGGGAGGCTCTATTCAGAGAACAGCATGAGCAAAGGCATGTGGTCAAAAGAGGGTTTGCTGTAGCTGGACATAATGTAATGTTCAGTGTGGCAGAATTACAGTGGATTGAAAGGAATTTGTGGGAGGTTAGGTCCAGAGAGTTGGCCACGTTGTGAAGTGCGTTGTTTGCCCACAGTTTGGATCTTATACTGTAAGCAGTGGGAAATTGTTAAAGACTTTTAGGCAGGAGAATGATGAAACCATGTTATTTTATTTATTTTTCAGTAAATTAGCGTTGGTGTTATTGAATGATATGTAAGAGATTGGTGCGAGGGAGATCAGTTCAGGAGCTCTTGTTACAGTCCTAGTGAGAAATGAAGAGGATATAGACTATAGCAATGGATTGGAATGAATTTTCCTAGCTGTTAATGATAGGACTGGGTGATGCCATGCATACATATGGGGGGGCGGTGGTGAAAGAAAAGAAATCAAGGATGACTTAGGTTATAGTTTGGTAGTTGGGTGGTAATAATCATTAACCAGAACTTTTGTGTACAAATTATTATTCATCATGTCATTCAAAGTTATATATCTATTTTATTGTTGCTGTTACCTAGACATTTATGAAACTTTTTGGTATACCATTAGATCAAGTTTAGAAACTCATTATATTACAGTCATATAATATATGACTATAATAAGATAAATTATATTATAGTCACATCTTGTTTTGGACTAAAAATGGTATTCAGTTTGATCACATAGACTTGGCTTTGAATAACTTTTTTTTTTTCCAGAAATCAAATTTATTTTCAGTGGATGAGTATTTTTGTCACCACTGAGGGTTTTAAAAAGAATGTGATGCAAATTCTAAAGACCTTGGGGAGACCAGTGATAATATCTTACATATATATGTGGTGTATTGTAGTTTAGACAGTGCTTTCCTGTATGGTTTCTTGTGCAGTCCCCTCAGCAACCAATAAGGTAGGTATTATCAATCCCATTTTATAATTGAAAACGCTGAAGTTCAATGACTGACTCAAGTTATACAACTTATTCTAAGACTTCAGTCTTGATTTTTTACTTCCCAATGTTATTTTTACATTACCATTGCTGCCCCAATCCAGAGAAGAGTTTCAAAAATGATTTGAGCAATGATTACATTTTGGGGAGACATGTTAATGCGTTTAGAAGGGGCAACAATAACTAGAAATTGTAAGTTCTGGCTTGTCAATTAAAAATACAGAGTTCCTGTTTCCACATGAAAGGGAAGGATAGATGATTACTTTTGTCATATTTCAAATAAGGTTATGGCATTTGTGCAGCTAGTTTCTGTGAGGGCCTTGTAGAAAGTTTACATTGATATTTGTCTGGGAAACAATAGCGCTAGACAGAGAGGGCACGCCATAGATTCCAACCCACATCTGCAAACTCTTGCTGGGTAGCCGAGTGACTGGGCTAGCCTAGTGTGAGGAATGCGTGCCCTGCAACTTCAGAGTCACAATTCAATTGATTAAAAGAGATTTGTTCCCACTTCTTTCTGGGAGCCTTGGGTATACAATGTCTGTATTCACCTCTTGCCTTCAAAGCTGGAAAGAGGGAAGAGCTGAAGAAGGAAGTGTTCGTTAGATTTTTTTCCTTCAAATAGTGGGCCCTTCTAGTGTACTAATATGAAGTATACAGCTTTTGAAAAGTTTGTGCATCTAATATCAATGGTGTGAGGGACATCATGAGCTTTTTTAGAAGATCATTAGATCTGTATGAGATCTTGTATCCTAGTGCCTTGCAAGTAGTGGAGATGCAATAAACTTCTGTAGAATCAATGTGTTTTTAAGTTTTAGTCCCAGAAATTCACTGTTATTTACCTTCTTAAATGCTTTTGGAAAGATTTGATATAATGATGTGACTGAAGGGTATAATGGTCGTGTGTTTTTCATAGTACACGGTGAACATCCCTTTTCTGAAAAGCTTGGGACCAGAAGTATTTAGGATTTCCGATTTTTTTCAGATTTTGGAATATTTGCGTTATACTTACTGGTTGCGTGTCACTAAGCTGAAATCCAAAATGTTCCAGTGAGCATTTCTTTTGAGCATCATGTCAGCACTTAAAACATTTTGGGTTATGGAGGGTTTCAGATTTTGGATTTTCCACAGTAGGGGAGCTCAACCTGTACCGTGTAAACTTTGGATCAGTTAAATTCTCCTTAGATAGAATGCCTAGGCACGTCTTAGTTTTTGACTTGAAAAGCAATTCTGGCACTGATGTATACATTTCAAAAATAGCAATTTTTAAGTAGAAAACTTTCATGGGGTCAGTAAAAATTTTTTTTATTCCCATTTTTTTGCACATTATTATAATTACATGGAAGACTTTTTGACTTGAAATTCATTCAGGATATCTGGAGTTTGACTGATGTTAGTTCCTGAAATGACCTAGCTTAATATTTAGGATGCTCTCTTCACAAACCCCTTGCACTCTTAAACCTTTTTTTTTTTTTGAGACAAGGTCTAGCCCTGTCACCCAGTCTGGAGTGCAGTGGTGCGATCTTGGTTCATTGCAACTTCTGCCTCCCAGGCTCAAGTGATACTCCCACCTCAGCCTCCAGAGTAGCTCGTGTTATAGGCATGCACTACCACACCCAACTAATTGTCATGTTTTTTGTAGAGATGGGGTTTTACCATGTTGTCCAGGCGGTATTGAACACCTAGGCTCAAGTAGCCCACTGGCCTCAGCCTCCCAAAGTGTTGGGATTACAGGCGTGAGCCACTGCACCTGGCCTGACCTTTTAAATTCATCCGTTTGTAGTAGACCTCTGCTAAAGCTAAGCTATGTGGTTGCAGTTACCCGTGGGCTTATTCTGTTTTTTTTTTTGTTTTGTTAACCCTGTCTCTTAGACATCACCTCCTATAAGACCTAGCTTCTAAAAAATCACTTTCTCTATTTCTCTGTTGAACATTACCAACTCTGATTATTCTTATTCTTTTATCTTGCATTATTTGTGTTTGCTTAACTTTATTTTGCATTTTTAGGTAATATTTCTTATTTTTTCAAGTTACTTGGAGTTGTAGCTTTTCAACTAGAAAATGGTATCAAGGACACTAATACTGTCATTGTTTTTATATCTTATTTTTAATCTATCCCTTCACCCCTAAAAATAGAGAAGTTGATATACTAAAGTTGATCTCTAAATGTGTATTGATTTTTGATTCTCTTATCTTGCAGACACGTTAGTCGTCATTGCCTCCGAGCCCACTTTAGCCCTCAGCTCTGTATCAGAAAGTAAGTTTCTAAGTCTGGAGATTATTTTTTTTTTCCTTAGGGAAGAGCAATAGATTGTTGACTTAGATTTGATGGATATGTACGACAGTGGGCAGTTGTAGACAGTTGACTGAAACTTAAGTAATTGTGGTGACTATCGTTTGTGTGTATGTGTGTTGTTTGTTTGTTTTTGAGACAAGCTCTCACTCTATTGCCCAGGCTAGAGTGCAGTGGTACAATCAGGGCTTGCTGTAGCCTCAGCTTTCTGTAGCTGGCACCACAGGCGTGTGGTGTGCCACCATGCCTGGCTAATTTTTTGTATTTTTTGTAGAGACGAGGTTTCACCATTTTGCCCAAGCAGGTCTTGAACTCCTGGGCTCAAACGATCCCCCTGCCTCGGCTGGGATTATAGGCATGAGCCACTGCACCTGGACTTTCATGCTGTATATTTATTCTCAGCCTGTTGATGTCAACAATTGCCCTTGTGTATTTTTTAAAAACTTTTTATTTTGGAAATATTTTGTACTTTCAGAAAAGTTATACGAATAGTAGGATGAAGTTCTACATATCTTTCACCCACATTTGCCAACTGTTAACATTTTATTGTGTTTGCTTATCACTCTTTTTTGTATTTTAGATTATGCCATATGAAATTTTTATTTTTGTAGGTCAAAACTGGTGAAATATTAATGATTTAGTGTAGTTCAGCTTAATACATATTTAATTATTAGTATTTTCCCTGAATGCTTTAAGGGTAAGTTGTGAATATCATGACCATTTACTTCTAAATATTTCTCCTAAGAACAAAGAAATTGTCTTACATAATGCAGTGTAATTATATAAGCATAATTATCAAATTCAGGAAATTTAACATTGATGAACTCTTATCTGATATACAGTTGATTTTCAGATTTTTCATTTGTCCCAAATAATATATTTTATAGAAATATAATCAGCTAGGCACAGTGGTTCATGCCTGTAATCCCAACACTTTAAGAGGCCTACGCAGAAGGATCACTTGAGGCCAGGAGTTCAAGACCGGCCTGGGCAACAGAGAAAGACCCAGTCTCTACAGAAAATTAAAAAATAAAAAATTAGCTGAGTGTGGTGGTGTGTGCCTATAGTTCCAGCTATGGGGAGGCTAAGGCAGGAAGATGGCTTGAGTCCAGCAGTTCAAGGTTACGGTGAGCTGTGATCTTGCCACTGCACTCCAGCGTGGGCAGTAGAGTGAGACCCCTCATCTCTATTTTAAAAAAAAGACTGGATGTGGTGGCTCACACTTGTAATTCCAGCACTTTGGGAAGCTGAGGCAGGAGGATCCCTTGAGCCCAGGAGGTCAAGACCAGCCTGGGCAACATAGGGATACCCTGTCGCAATAAATAAATAAATAAATAAATAAATAAATAAATAAATAAGAAACAGCTATCCTCAACAATTTAGTAGGCTGGGCATGGTGGCGCATGCCTGTAATCCTAGCACTTTCGGAGGCTGAGGTGGGCGGATCGCTTGAGCCCAGGAGTTTGAGACCAGCCTGGGCAACATGGTGAAACCCCTTCTCTACAAAAAATACAAAAACTAGCTGGGTGTGGTGGTGTGTGCCTGTAGTTCTAGCTACTCGGGAGGCTGAGGTAGAAGGATCACCTGGATGGTGCAATGGAGAATTGTGCATAGCCTGAGCATGGCTGTTTAATAGTTGGTTTCAACCTAGCCCAGTGACAAAGGAAACCAAGAAACTATTGAGGTACCAAGCTGAATCTAGTTCTTGATTTTTGAGAACCTGAAAGGGAATCTTGAAAAGCCAGATGAGAGCAGATGGTAATGTATGAGATAAAACTCTGGCCCTGGAAAAGCATAATCTATTTATGTGAATATTTTTTAAATATACTTGCCCTGCCAGCCAACAAGAAGTTGTGCTTTCATCGCCAGACCTGTGTATTGGGTGGGATTAGAAAGCAGAGTTATCGGCCTGGCATGGTGGCCATGCCTGTAATCCCAGCACTTTGGGAGGCCGAGGCAGGCAGATCACGAGGTCAAGAGATCAAGACCATCCTGACTAACCAACGTAGTGAAACCCCATCTTGACTGAAAATACAAAAACTAGCGGGGCGCGGTGGCATGTGCCTGTAGTCCCAGCTACTCAGGAGGCTGAGGCAGGAGGATCACTTGAATCCAGAGGCGGAGGTTGCAGTGAGCCGAGATTGCACCACTGCACTCCAGTCTGGCCACAGAGCAAGACCCCATCTCAAAATAAAAAAAAAAAAAAGCAGAGTTATCGTCTGATATGACCTCATCAGATGATTCAGGTTAACTGAATTAAAGTTGGTATAAAAATAAGATAAGTGGAGGAACATGTTTTCCTAATACTGTGGGTTTATCCAGACCACCATACTGTTAGCAGAAAAGGGGTCTTGACCCAGACCCCAAGAGAGGGCTCTTGGATCTCATGTAGGAAGGAATTCAAGGTGAGTAGCAAAGTGCAGTGAAAGAAGCAAGTTTATTAGAAACTACTCAATTACATAGTAGGGTGCCCTCAGAAAGCAAGTAGGGGAACATGCTGTCTTTGAGGTTCTTTTTTTCTTCTCTCTCTCTCTTTTTTTTTTTAAATATATATATATATTTTAGGTCTTTAAGGGTTGGTTTTTTTTTTTTAATTATTAAATTTTTTTTTTTTTTTTTGAGACAGAGTCTCGTTCTGTCTACCTGGCTGGAGTGTAGTGGTGTGATCTGGGCTCACTGCAACCTCCATGTCCTGAGTTCAAGTGATTCTCCTGCCTCAGCCTCCTAAGTAGCTGGAATTACAGGTGTGCACCACCACGCCTAGCTAATTTTTGTATTTTTAATAGAGATGGAGTTTTACAATGTTGGTCAGGCTAGTCTCAAACTCCTGACCTCTTGATCTGCCTGCCTCAGCCTCCCAAAGTGTTGGGATTACACGCATGAGCCACCGCACCTGGCCAATTGTTAAAAATATTTTGATGTAGAGTGTTGCTCTGTTGCCCAGGGTGGAGTGCCATAATGCAATCACAGCTCACTGCAGCCTCTACCTCCCTGGGCTCAGGAGATCCTCCCACCTCAGCCTCTTGAGTAACTGGGACTACAGGCTCGGACCATCATGCTTGGCTAAATTTTCTTTGCATTTTTTGTGGAAACAGGGTTTTGCCGTGTTGCCCAGGCTGGTCTCAAACTTCTGGGCTCAAGCCGTCTGCCCACCTTAGCCTCCCAAAGTGCTGGGATTATAGGCGTGAGCCACCATGTCTGGTCTAAGTTTTCCTTATATAGGGATCTTGTCTATGTAAGGACTAAACTAAGCTGTGCCTACATGCGGGGGACCAGACAGCATGACAGAATTTATTATTCTATTGATTTAAAGAAAACTATCCTTGACATTTTAGTGTGTAAGTACATCAAAGCATAACTATAATTATTTTGAAAGCATATGTTGTTATGGGTATTGGGACATCTGGACTTTCTGTTGTTGGAGTTTGTCCTTGCAGGTATTACCAAGCTGCTTCCTTAGTTGTAAACATTTTGGAACCGTGGGTTGTCACTGGTAAGGAATGTGCCTTGCTAGTTTTAAGATGGAGTTTATTTTATTTTATTTTTATTTTTATTTTATTTATTTATTTTTTTGAGATGGAGTCTTGCTCTGTCTCCCAAGCTGGAGTGCAATGGTGTGATCTTGGCTCACTGCAACCTCTGCCTCCCGGGTTCAAGTGATTCTCCTGCCTCACCCTCCTAGGTAGCTGGGATTACAGGCGTGTGCCAACACACCCGGCTAATTTTTTTCTATTTTTAGTAGAGATGGGATTTCACCTTGTTGGCCAGGCTGGTCTTGAACTCCTGACTTCATGATCCACCCACTTCAACCTCCCAAAGTGCTGGGATTACAGGCTTGAGCCACTGTGCCCGGCCTATTATTTTATTTTATTTTTATTTTCTGTTTCTGTTGCTATAACAAGATGGAGTCGATTTTAAAATAGTGTCACTCTGGCTCTCCTAGGCTCCTGCTTCCCTAACAAAACCTTTTCTAAAAAGATACTGCAAAAGTTTTTTGTTTTTTTGAGAGGGAGTTTCTTGTTACCCAGGCTGGAGTGCGATGGCGCAATCTTGGCTCACTGCAACCTCCGCCTCCTGGGTTCAAGCGATTCTCCTGCCTCAGTCTCCTGAGTAGCTGGGATTACAGGCGCCCGCCACCACATCTGGCTAATTTGTATTTTTAGTAGAGACGAGGTTTCTCCATGTTGGTCAGGCTGGTCTGGAACTCGCGACCTCAGGTGATCCGCCCGCCTAGGCCTCCCAAAGTGCTGAGATTACAGGCGTGAGCCACCATGCCTGGCTGGTATTGCAAAATATTGACTTAACAAAACGTTATGCAAAATATTAAACCAAGCTTACTTTTAGTTATTTTCAAACTGTCTGGTTTTATTTTAGTGCTGTTCCTTTGGGAACCACAGCCAAAGAAGAGATGGAGCGGTTCTGGAATAAGAATATAGGTTCAAACCGTCCTCTGTCTCCCCACATCACTATCTACAGGTAAGGAAGGATTCTGGAGCCAGAGAATCTAGAGGTAGTGGGTGAAAGTTCCGAAGGTTGATCTTCAGCCTACTTGATACTTCCCTCACTTTCACTCAACCAAAATACTGCTATGTAGATGAGGTGAACCCTTCAGGGTAGAGGGAGATAACATAAGGATTATCTTACACCTTTTTTATGTGGAGATGACTAAATTCTATCTTCTGTCATTACAAGGGTAATCTATTTTGCAAAACTACCATTTAGAAAATTCTGGTAAGTCAAAATATAATTCCCATTAATTAAACAATTAAACAATTCAAAAACAATTGTTTTTGAAACAATTTCAAATTTACATAAATGTTGCAGAAATAACATACAGAGTTCCCATATACCTTTATATGGAAGGTATATAGTATATATGCTAAGTTATATAGAAGTTGCAACTTTGCAAATTCTTCTTCTTCTTCTTCTTTTTTTTCTGAGACAGAGTCTTGCTCTGTTGCCAGGCTGGAGTGTAGTGGCGTGATCTCAGCTCACTGCATCCTCTGCCCCGGGTTCAAGCGATTCTCCTGCCTCAGCCTCCCGAGTAGCTGGGGCTACAGGTGTGCACCACTACAACCAGCTAATTTTTGTATTTTTAGTAGAGATGGGGTTTCACCAGGTTGGCCAGGATGGTCTTGATCTCTTGACCTAGTGATCCACCCGCCTCAGCCTCCCAAAGTGCTGGGATTACAACTGTGAGCCACTATGCCCGGCCACAACTTCTTAAATTATTCAGACATGCTAATAAGCAGATTCCCAGCTTGTTAACATGTTTGAATGATACAAGAAGTTGCAATGATGATGATATCCAAGTATTATTCCTGTATTTGCTTTCTTCTTCTTTTTTTATTTTTCTGAGACAGTCTTGCTTGGTCACCCAGGCTGGAGTGCAGTGGTGCGATCTAGGCCCACTGCAACCCCTACCTCCTGAGTTCAAGTGATTCTTGTGCCTCAGCCTCCTGAGTAGCTGGGATTACACACATGTGCCTCCATGCCTGGCTAATTTTTGTCTTTTAGTAAGAGATGAGGTTTTGCCATGTTGTCCAGGCTGGTCTCAAATTCCTGGCCACAAGTGATCCACCCACCTTAGCCTCCCAAAGTGCTGGGATTATAGGCATGAGCCATCACGCCCAGTCCCTGTATTTGTTTTCTATTGCTACTATAACAAGTTTCACAAACTTAGTGGCTTAAAATAACACAGATGTATTGTCTTACCATTCTTTAGGTTAGAAGTACGACACAGGTCTCATTAGGCTAAAATTAAGTTGTTTGCAGGGGCTGCATTCTTTTCCAGAGGCTCCTTGCCTTTTCCAACTTTTATAGGCCATCCACATTCCTTGGGTTATGGCATTCTTTTTCTATTTTCAAAGCAAGCAATAGCAGAATCCTTCTCACTTTGTATCACTCTGACTTCTTCTGCCTCCCTTTTCTCCTTTCAAGGCCCCTTGTCATTATATTTAGACCTCCCCAAATATTTCTGGACAGTGCCTCCATCTCAAAGTCTTTAATTTAATAATATCTGCAAAGTTCTTTTGTGATATAAGATAATATATTCACAGGTTCTGGGGATTAATACATTGACACCTCTGGAGGGGAGGGTGCATTATTTTACCTACCACAGTCTACCCTCTAGCCCTCAAAGTTTATGTCTGTCCCATGACAAAATACATTCACCACATCCCAGTGGCCCCAAGAGTTTCAACCTACTATAGCCTCATCTCAAAGTCTTAAAATTTCATCTAAATCTCCCCATCTGAACCAGGTATGGGTGAGGCTCTGGGTATAATCTCTTTTGAGGAACATTTTCTCTTCATCTGTGAATCTAAAGCAACAAGTTACATACTCCCAAAATACAGTGGTGGGACAGACATAGGATAACAACTGTAGACATTCCTGCTCAAAAAGTGAGAAAATGGAAGGAAAAAAGGAGTCTCTGGTTCTAACCAGGTTTGAAATTCAGGCAGGCAAACACCATTTGATTTCAAGGCCTGAGAATAATCCTTTGCGGCTATTTATTGGCTTTGCCCTCTGGGCTTATAGCTCCATCCGCTATCCTTCTTTGTGAAAGATGACACATGCTTTTGCAGCTGAGTCATTTTTAACAGCCTCTTTTTTGTCTGTAGAAATTTTGGGGTATGACAGTCTTGTTTTCATCTTCTCTCTGTCACTTTTAGTCTATGCTGGCAGTATTTCTGTTGGTATAACATTCTTAAGAACATTGTGGGGGCCGGGCGCGATGGCTCACATCTGTAATCCTAGCACTTTGGGAGGCCAAAGCCGGTGAATTGCCTGAGCTCAGGGGTTTGAGACCAGACTGGGCAACATGGTGAAACCCTGTCTCTACTAAGATACAAAAAATTAGCCAGGTGTGGTGGTGCGCCTGTAGTCCCAGCTACTTGGGAGGCTGAGGCACAAGAATCTCTTGAACCTGGGTGGTGGAGGTTGCAGTGAGCCGAGATTGTGAGATTGTAGTGGCACTGCACTCCAGCCTGGGCTCTGTTTCCAAAAAAAAAATAGAACCTTGTGGGTCTCCTGCTTGTGTCATGGGAATTTGCTCCATTAGACAAGCCGTTCCCTTATAGAATTTTCCTAAATAATCCCGCCTCTGTTTCTGGCTTCTGATGAGATGGTTGAGGGGATCTACTAGTAACATACTTAATCTCAAAACGCCTTTTATGTGACTAAATATTCTGCCCTTTCAATCTTTCTCAGGTATTAACATAAGGTTACATGGCCATGCCCTGGCTTTTTCTTTTTGCCAATGAATATCCTTTTTTTTTTTTGTCCAGACAGAGTCTCACCCAGTCACCCAGGCTGGAGTGCAGTGGCACGATCTGGGCTCATTGCAACCTCCGCCTCCCAGGCTTAAGCAATCCTTCCACCTCAGCCTCCTGAGTAGCTGGGTCTACAGGTGCATGTCACCACGCCCAGCTAATTTTTGTATTTTTTTTATAGAGATGGTGTTTCACCATCTCTATAAAACCATGTTGCCCAGGCTGGTCTCAAGCTCCTGGGCTCAAGTGATCTGCCTGCCTTGGCCTCCCAAAGTGCTGGGATTATAGGTGTGAACCACTGTGCCAGGCCTTGACAGTGAATATCTTTTTTTTTTTTTTTTTTTTTCTGAGACAGAGTCTCGCACTATCGCCAGAGCTGCAGTGCAGTGGTGCAGTCTCGGCTCACTGTAACCCCCGCCTCCCTGGTTCACGCGATTCTCCTGCCTCAGCCTCCCAAGTAGCTGGGATTGCAGGCGCACGCCACCATACCTGGCTAATTTTTTGTATTTTTCATAGAGACGGGGTTTCGCTATGTTGGCTAGACTGGTCTTAAACTCCTGACCTTGTGATCTGCCCGCCCTGGCCTCCCAAAGTGCTGGGATTATAGGCATGAGCCACCGTGCCTGGCAACAGTGAATATCTTAATTTTAGTATTTTTGCTGGGAAGGCTGAGAATTTCCCAAATCATTAAGGCCTGTTTTTTTGTTTGTTTGTTTTATTTAAGAGACAGGGTTTCGCTCTGCCACCCCGGCTGGAGTGTAGTAGTGGTGTGATCATAGCTCATTGTAACCTTGAACTCCTGAGCTCAAGTGATCTTCCTGACTCAGCCTCCTGAGTACCTGGGACTACAGGTGCATGCCACCACACCTGGCTAGTTTTTGATTTTTTGTAAAGACGGGGTCTCAATATATTACCCAGGCTGGTCTTGAATTCCTGGGCTCAAGCGATCCTCTCACCTTTTTCTCCCAAAGTGTTGGGGTTACAGCTGCAAGCCACAATGCTCAGCTTGCTTTTTATTTAACAGCTCTTCCCTCAGTCTGTTTCTTTCCTTTCACATTTTACTATAAAGAGCAAAAAGAAATCAGGTTTCCACTTCAGTAGATTCTGCTTTCCACATTATCGTGGGACATAATTCTGCTAAACTTTCTGCCCTATGTAACAAGGATCCCCTTTCCACAAGTTTTTAATAACATGTTCCTAATTTCCTCCTGAGCCTTTACTAGCTGAATTAACATTCATATTTTCCTTTTTGAAATATAATTTGTATACCATATGGTTCACACATTGAAAGCATACAGTTTAGTGGCTTTTGTTAATTGTAGAGTTGTTCAGCCATCACCACAATTTTAGAATATTTTCTTTTTCTTTTTTTTGAGATGGAGTCTCGCTCTGTCACCCAGGCTGGAGTACAGTGGCATGATCTTGGTTTACTGCAACCTCTGCCTTCTGTGTTCAAGTGATTCTCCTGCCTCAGCCTCCCAGGTAGCTGGGATTACAGATGTGCATCACCATGCCTGACTAATTTTTGTGTTTTTAGTAGAGACGGGGGTTTCACCGTGTTGGCCAGGCTGGTCTTGAACTCCTGACCTCAGGTGATCCACCTGCCTTGGCCTCCCAAAGTGCTGAGATTATAGGTGTGAGCCACCATGCCCAGCCAATTTTAGAATATTTTCATCACTCCAGAAAGAAACACTACATTTCTTAGCCATCACCACCAATCGTTTGTCCCTCCCAGCTCTAGACAATCAGTTATTTACTTTCCATCTTATAAACTTACCTATTCTGAACGTTTCATTTAAATGTAGTCATACAATATGTGGTCCTTTGTGACTGGCTTCTTTTACTTACCATAATGTTTTCAGCGTTCATCCATGTTTTAGCATATATCAGTGCTTCCTTCCTTTTTATGGCCGAATAATATTTCATTGTATGTACATACAATGTTTTATTTACCCATTTATAAATTGATGGACATTTGAGCTGTTTCCACTTTTTGGCTATTACAAATAATGCTGCTATGACCATTTATTTGTGTACAAGTTTTTGTGTGCACATATGTTTCATTTCTCTTGGGTATATACCTAGGAGTAGAATTATTGCATCATATGGTAACTCTATGTTTAACTTTTTTTTTTTTTTTTTTTAAAGACAGAGTCTCGCTCTGTCACCAGGCTGGAGTGCAGTGGCGCAGTCTCGACTCCTTGCAACCTTCACCTCCCAGGTTCAAGCGATTTTCCTGCCTCAGCCCCCGAGTAGCTGGGACTAAAGGCATGCGCCACCGCTCCCAACTAATTTTTGTATTTTTAGTAAAGACGGGGTTTCACCATGTCGGTCAGGATGGTCTTGATCTCTTGACCTTGTGATCCTCCTGCCTCAGCCTTCCAAAGTGCTGGGATTACAGGCATGAGCCACGGCATCCAGCCTATGTTTAACATTTTGAGGAACTACCAGACTGTTTTCCAAAGTGGCTGCACCATTTTACATTCACACTAGCGGTGTATGAGGGTTCTAGTTTCTCCACATCCTCACCAGGACAACATTCATATTTCTACTAAAATCTGTTCAAGGCAATCTGGGCTTTTTAAAAATCATGGTCCTGAAAATTCTTTTAGTCCCTTCCCACTGCCCAATTTCAAAGGCACTTCCACATTTTTGGGTATTCGTTACAGCTGCACTCCTCTTCTAGTCACCACAATCTATACTAATTTTCTATTTGCTGCCATAACAAATTACTGCAAACGTAGTGACTTAAAACAACACAAATTTATTACCTTATAGTTCTGTGGGTCAGAAGTTTGACAAGATCTCCCTGGGCTAAAATCAAGGTGTTGGCAGGGCTCTGTTTCCTTCTGGAGGCCCTAGGGAAGAATCCATGTCCTTGCCTTTCCTAGCTTCTAGAGGCTATCTGAATTCCTTGGCTTCTGCCTTCCTTCCTCCGTCTTCAGAACCAGCAATGCTACATTGAGTTCTTCAGTCACATCATGCTGACCCTGCTTCCATCATCTCACTTCTTCTTTGACTCCTTTCTTCTGTGAGCCTCTTCTGCTTTTCTTTTTTCTCATTTCTCTCTTCTGCTGTTAAAGACCTTTACGATTACACTGGGCCCATCCTAATAATCTAGGATAGTCTATGTTGTTTTGTTTTTGAGACAGGGTCTCGCTGTGTTGCCCAGGCTGAAATGCACAAGTTTTCTACAAGTTTTTAATAAAACTTGTGGGGCATGATCATGGCTCACTGCAGCCTCGACCTCCCAGACTTAAGTGATCCTCCCAGCTCAGCCTCCTAAGTACCTGGTACTATAGGCATGCACCACCATGCCTGACTAATTTTTAAATATTTTCTAGAAATGGAGTTTGGCCATGTTGCTCAGGCTGGCTTTGAACTCCTGGGCTCAAGCTGTCCTCCCACTTCGGCCTCCCAAAGTTCTGGGATTACCGGTGTGAGCCACCGCACACAGCCTTGTCTCTTTATCTTAAGGTTGTCTTATTAGCAACCTTAATTTCATCTGCAACCTTAATTCCCCTTTGCCATAAAAGGTAACATATTCATGGGTTCTAGAGATTAGAACATGAACATCTTTAAGAAGACTATTATTCTGCCTACTGCAGCTTCTTAATACTTGGCTGTGCATTTCCTCAGTTGCAAGACAGTCTCCAAAGTACAGCCATCACAATGTTACTATCTAAACCTTAGGTCCCATTTAAATTCTGCCACTTGCCCCATTAATGTCCTTTATAGGCCTAAGATTGAACCTAGAATTATATATTACATTTAGTTGTCATGTCTCTTTTTCCTGCAGTATGGGAGAGATTTTTAGTCTTTCCTTATTTGTTATGACCTTGACATTTTTAGAATGTTCCTTAATTTGGGTTTGTTTGGTGTTTTATGATTTATGCATTTTTGGCAGGAATACCCCTGTGGTAATGCTATACTTCTGTCAGTACATTGTATCAGGAGGCATGTGCTGATGATTTATCCCATTACTGGTGATGTTAACTTTTGTCACTGTTTAAGATGTGTCTGCTAGATTTCTCTACTGTAAAGTTACTGAATAAGGATGTTGTATTTATTAATTAATACATATTTTGGCAGGAGATACTTTGAAACTCTAAATATTCTTTCTCATCAGATATTTATTCACTAGTATCTGTTGGAGGTACTTGCCTAAATCATTTATTACTGTGATAGTTGCCAAATGTAATGTTGCTAATTTTATATATTATAATAATATTTTCTAGATTTATTTGTTTTGATAGGGTAAAGCTTGCTTTCTTTATCAGTATGGACTCAAGGATAATATGGATCAAGCATTGATTTCCCCAAAGGATTATACTTTGTTATTATTTATTTTGGTGTTCAAATTGTCCCAGACCTGGCCAATAGGAATTCTTCAAAATGACTCCTGTGAAATCAGTATCTGGGTGCTAGATGTGCTCATTGCTACTAGGATGTCATTGCTTCTAGGCCCTGTCTGTGGATAGAGGTAGCATATATATGTATGCAATCTCTGTCACACACATACCACATGTGTGTGTATATAAGTATATACATACATCATACATACATATATACATATATACATACATCTCTGTTTATCTCATCTTCAAAAGTGGCATTGATAACAGTTTTTGCTGATGTCTTTGAAGATAAGTCCCGTAAATCTGCTTTTTGTTTTTTTAGGCTAACCCAGCAAAGCATCTTGAGCTCTGCTACTCTCTTGGGTTCCTGCCAGTGACGCTGGCCATTTTTTAACCACCTCCACAAATACCATAACCCTTCAGTTTTTTTCCAAGCCAGATTCCAGGAATAATACTGTTTGTAGAAACTGGACATGCCACTAAAACAGAAGGAGGCTAATAAGTGATCTCATTTCTTGCTTCTCAATCATGAAACTTTCTTTTTTAAGAGATAAAAGTTTTAGGGAGGCCCAGTATGGTGGCTCATGCCTGTAATCCCAGCACTTTGAGATGCCAAGGTGGGTGGATCACGAGGTCAAGAGATCGAGACCATCCTGATCTCAGGTGAAACCCTGTCTCTACTAAAAATACAAAAATTAGCTGGCCGTGGTGGCACGTGCTTGTCGTCGCAGCTACTCAGGAGTCTGAGGCAGGAGAATCGCTTGAACCTGGGAGGAGGAGGTTGCAGTGAGCCGAGATCGCGCCACTGCACTGTAGCCTGGCAACAGAGCAAGACTCCATTTCAAAAAAAAAAAAAAAAAAAAAGTTTTGGGGAAGAATTATAATGAAAAAGAGAAAAGAGCATCCCAAATTATTCTGAATCTGTATTTAAAGCCCTGGCCTTTTTTCACAGGTCATATAAAGAATAGTTGTAGGTTGGTGAGGTGAGTCTTTCACTACCTTATTTGCTTTTCTGGTTATGTAACTCCAGACGTACTTGGGGGGAAAAAAGCAGCATGGAACACGGGGCTGTATCCAGAGTGGCATGTCAGGGAAAGATATCTGAGATACCTGAAGTCATATTTTCTATTACCCATTTTTTGGGTTTTTTTAAAGAGGCCTGGAAGTAAATGGTTAGTGATGTTAAACATCTTTTCATGTACTTATTGGCCATTGGCAGTCTGGGCCGTTGGAGAAATGTTTTTACTTTCTGGAGGTATTTTTTTATTGTTTTTTTTTTGCTTTTGAGTTAGAGTCTCCCTCCCTCTGTTACTCAGGCTAGAGTACAGTGGCGTGATCATGGCTCGCTGCAGCCTCGACCTCCCGGGCTCAGGCAATCCTCCTTCCTCAGTCCCCCAAGTAGCTGAGACTGTAGATGCATGCCACCATGTCCGGCTAATGTTTGTATTTTTTGTAGAAATGGTTTTTTTTTTTTTTTTGCCATCTTGCCCAGGCTGGTCTCAAACTCCTGAGCTCAGGCAGTCTGCCCACCTCAGCCCCCTAAAGTGCTAGGATTACAGGCGTGAGCCACTGTGCCTGGCCACATCTTGATTTTCTATACTAGACTCTTACCTAATGTTCAAACAGGGACTAGTGAAGAAGACTTGTCTTTGCTCCATGATGCCTGAGGCCTCAGCTGGAAAACACAAAGGCTAGGGCCTGAATTAATCTGAAGATCCAGTCACTCACATGTCTTGGGGTTGATTCTGGCTCTTGGATGGGGCCCTTATTTTCTCTCCACATAGGTCTTTTCACATATCTGTGTAGGCTGCTTTGGGTTTCCACATAGCATGAGGAAGGAGGGAGAATTTGTAAGTCATGCAGCATCACTTCTGCCACATTCCATCTTTTGAGGCAGTCGGTCATCAAGTCCTGCCCAGGTTCAAGGGTAGAGGCTAAATACTTGCTTGATGAGAAATGACAAGATTCTGGAAGATCCTGGGGGACTGGAAATAATGTTATGGTTATTTTTAGAAAACAATATTTTTACCTTGTCATTACTGGGCTACGGAGGCTATGATTTTAACCATTTTTGAAAAATAGGGTAACATTTGAATTCAGCAGTTTCATATTACATCACTCCCATTTTGTATATCAGTATTTCTGAAAGATTTCCGGAACAGTGCATATGTTTCTTCTATTAGCTCTTTCAGTCATGGGATTTGATTCATCTGGTCCCAGAGCCCCAAGTGTGTTTGGAATCTTCCAATTTCCTCACCTCTTTAGGTTTTCAAGTCTTTCAGATCAATATTTGTTCTGTCTTTTTCATGCTGATAATCATTCTCTTTGACAAGTGAAATAGTTGTGCAGTCTGTTTCACACTCTTGTCATCAATTAGCATAAAATTGTTCATCCCAGTTAGGAGGCTCTCTGTGTCAGAATACAATTTTAAAAGCTCTTTTTTGTTGTCCTTGAAATTTTTGCAAGCCTCAGCTCATTCTGGGTTTCGGTCTCCTGATTCTTCTTACCAAATTATGCCATCATTCTCTGTCCTTGGTTATGTGGCTCTTCTTCCACCTTTTGTATTTCTCTTGTTAAATCTGAGTTGATCAGAGTGGTATCTAGTTAGTATTAATATTTTTAATTTATTTGAGAATACTCCTTTCTTACTATGACCATTTTCATTATGTAGGCAGAATTTTCTTTTGAGATCTTTTTAACCTCCTTATTTCTCTTCAAAGTGTTGACGATATGGTTTGATTTTGCTTAGTATTCTTTGTCTAAGCTAACATTCCAAGATGAGAATTAGCTTTCTTTAGAGACTCTTGTTCTTTCCATTTTACCCACCAGTTCTCTCTTGAGCATGAGAACTAGGTCTAGAATAACAATGTTGGTTGTCCT
Source organism: Pongo abelii (assembly GCF_028885655.2). Lineage (NCBI taxonomy): Eukaryota > Metazoa > Chordata > Mammalia > Primates > Hominidae > Pongo > Pongo abelii. The sequence continues at coordinate 89,015,151 of NC_071985.2, read as the reverse complement.
TCAATGGAAAGGTGATGATTCGTAATTTAAAAAGGGGTTTGATGACAAAAAGTATTTCAGAACTACTGTGGATTAAGAAATATATACTAAATCCAGAAGATTGGATATAAAAATTTGGGATAGGTAATTTATTAGGAAATAAGTGGTATGTTCAGTTTGGATATTTTGGGGCATATAATAAGGGAGGATTCAAGGATGACCATGTATTATATGCAACTGTGGATAAATGAAACTCAGGTTTTCTTCCATCAGAGTTATACCTGGAGAAATAGAGGGACCCAGGTGGTATTACAGTGATTACTTTCTTTCTTTTTTCTTTTTTTTGAGATGGAGTCGCCCTCTGTCGCCCAGACTGGAGTGCAGTGGCGTGATCTCCATTTATGCCAAACTCCGCCCCCTGGATTCAAGTCATTCTGCTGCCTCAGCCTCCCAAGTAGCTGGGATTACAGGCATGCACCACCATGCCTGGCTGATTTTTGTATTTTTATTAGAGACGGGGTTTCACCGTGTTGGCCAGACTGGTCTCGAACGCCTGACCTCGTGATCCACCTGCCTCAGCCTCTTAAAGTGCTGGGATTACAGGCGTGAGCCACCGTGCCCGGCCTATAGTGATTACTTTCTAATTGTATCAACTGTATTTATTTATTTAGAGGCATGGTCTCTGTCTCTCTCTCCCCAACCCGGGCTGTAGTACAGTGGCACAGTCATAGCTCACTGCAACCTGGAGTTCCTGGCCTCAAGCGACCTTCTCACTTCAGTCTCCCAAGTAGCTGGGACCACAGGCCTCTGCCACCACACCCAGCTAATTTTTTTTTTTTTTTTTTTTGGTAAAGATGGGATCTCGTTATATTGCCTAGGTTGGTCTTGAACTCCTGAACTCAACAGCCCCCGCCTTGGCCTCCCAAAGTACTAGGATTACAGGTGTGAGCCACCATGCCAGCTCCAACTTTAATGAGTGTCTTTGACCCATGTTTCTCCTTGCGAAAGGAGTTTTGAGTTATAATCATTTTTTTTTTCTCAGCCCTATCAGTGATGCAGTCTGGTAAAGGTAGGGATCCTTCTCCATAAATCAGTTTTGTTTTTTCTTTATTTTTTTAACCTAATCCTGATACAGGTTTTGTTTTTTTTTTTGAGACAGAATTTCGCTCTTGTTGCCCAGACTGGAGTGCAATGGTGCGATCTTGGCTCACCGCAACCTCCGCCTCCTGGATTCAAGCAATTTTCCTGCCTCAGCCTCCTGAGTAGCTGAGATTACAGGCATGCGCCATCACACCTAGCTAATTTTGTATTTTCAGTAGAGACGGGGTTTCTCCATGTTGGTCAGGCTGATTGCAAACTCCTGACCTCAGGTGATCCACCTGCCTTGGCCTCCCAAAGTGCTGGGATTATAGGCGTGAGCCACCACGCCTGGCCCAGGTTTGTATTTTTAAAGTAAAAAGTGGAAACACGGCCGGGCGCAGTGGCTCACACCGGTAATTCCAGTACTTTGGGAGGCCGAGGCGGGCGGATCATGATGTCAGATCAAGACCAGCCTGGCTAAGGTGATGAAACCCCTTTACTAAAAATACAAAAATTAGGCGGACCTGGTGGCAGGCACCTGTAATCCCAGCTACTCAGGAGGCTGAGGCAGGAGAATCTCTTGAACCCAGGAGGCAGAGGTTGCAGTGAGCTGAGATCGTGGCATGGCACTCCAGCCTGGGTGACAGAGCAAGACTCTGTTCCGGGGGTTAAAAAAAAAAAGTGAAAAGACAGGAATGCAAAAGCTGGTGTTTTTTTGTTTTTTGTTTTTTGTTTTTTGTTTTTTTCAGAAAATACTACCTATTCAGGAGAATCGCTTGAACCCGGGAGGCGGAGGTTGCAGTGAGCTGAAATCATGCCATTGCCAGCCTGGGCAACAGAGCGAGACTCTGTCTCAAAAAAAAAAAAAGAAAAACAAGTGCCTATTTCAGAATTAGTTTATATTTTTGCCAAGATAGACTCTCTATTATGGTGTCATCTTTTCCTTTTTAAAATTGTCTTTGTGTGTTTCTTTACAGCTGGTCTCTTCCCATGGCGATGTCCATCTGCCACCGTGGCACTGGTATTGCTTTAAGTGCAGGTATGTATATGTGTTTTTACACACACACATGTGCTTCTTTGAAAAACTTGGCTGTTTCATTGGTCCTAGTCTCTGCCTCCTTTGAAACTCAGCACTTGATTTAGACGGAACAGTAAGTCTCTTAAGTGTATTGTTCATTCATCCCTTTAACAATTAATTATGAGTTTGCACTGTGCTCAGATTCTTTTCTTCTTTTTTTTCTTTTTGAGACAGAGTCTCACTCTGTTGCCCAGGCTGGAGTGCAGTGGTGCGATCTCGGCTCACTGCAACCTTCGCCTCCTGGGTTCCAGCGATTCTCCTCCCTCAGCCTCCCGAGTAGCTGGGATTACAGGCGTGTGCCACCACGCCTGGCAAAATTTTTGTATTTTTAGTAGAGATGGAGTTTCACCATGTTAGCCAGGATGGTCTTGATCTGACCTCATGATCTGCCCGCCTCAGCCTTCCAAAGTGCTGGGATTACAGACATGAGCCACCGTGCCTGGCCCAGATTAGTTTCTTAGCAAATTTTTAAACCATTCCCTAGCACTTCCTGATATCATGTTTATTGAAATTATAGAGAGCAGAGAAATTTAATAGAGATGGGCTGGCTGACTGATCATTGATGAAACACAGTCCAAGATAAATCATCAACCTTATTTTTCCAGAAGCTCAGTTTTAGCACCCATTCTTATCACCTAGACGTGCTCAGTCCCCCAAAGACTAGCTCACTAACCAGTCTCACAATCTTTATTTATTTTATTTTTTTATTAAGTATTTATTGATCATTCTTGGGTGTTTCTCGGAGAGGGGGATATGGCAGGGTTATAGGATAATAGTGGAGAGAAGGTCAGGAGATAAACACATGAACAAAGGTCTCTGGTTTTCCTAGGCAGAGGTCCCTGCGGCCTTCTGCAGTGTTTGTGTCCCTGGGTACTTGAGATTAGGGAGTGGTGATGACTCTTAAAGAGCATGCTGCCTTCAAGCATCTGTTTAACAAAGCACATCTTGCACCGCCCTTAATCCATTTAACCCTGAGTTGACACAGCACGTTTCAGAGAGCATGGGGCTGGGGGAAAGGCCATAAATCAACAGCATCCCAAGGCAGAAGAATTTCTCCTAGTCACAACAAAATGGAGTCTCCTATGCCCACCTCTTTCTTCACAGACACAGCAACAATCTGATCTCTCCTTCCTTTCCCCACACTTCCCCCCCTTCTTTTCAACAAAACCACCATAGTCCTCATGGCCCGCTCCTGATGGTCGCTGTCTCTTCGGAGCTGTTGGGTACACCTCCCAGACAGGGCAGCCGGGCAGAGGTGCTCCTCACCTCCCAGACAGGGCGGCCGGGCAGAAGCGCTCCTTACTTCCCAGACGGGGCGGCCGGGCAGAGGCGCTCCTCACCTCCCAGACGGGGCGGCTGGGCAGAGGCGCGCCTCACTTCCTCCCAGACGGGGTGGCAGCCAGGCAGAGGCGCTCCTCACCTCCCAGACAGGGCGGCCGGGCAGAGGCGCTGCTCACTTCCCAGACCATGGGCGGCCGGGCAGAGGCGCTCCTCACTTCCCAGAAGGGGCGGCCGGGCAGAGGTGCTCCTCACATCCCAGACGATGGGCGGCTGGGCAGAGACGCTCCTCACTTCCTAGACGGGGAAGATTACAGCGGAGGCTGTAATCTTAGCACTTTAGGGGGCCAAGGCAGGCGGCTGGGAGGTGGAGGTTGTAGTGAGCCGAGATCACGCCACTGCACTCCAGCCTGAGCAACATTGAGCATTGAGTGAGCGAGACTCCATCTGCAATCCCAGCACCTCGGGAGGCCGAGGCGGGCAGATCACTCGAGGCCAGGAGCTGGAGACCAGCCCGGTCAACAAGACGAAACCCCGTCTCCACCAAAAATACAAAAACCAGTCAGGCGTGGCGGCGCACGCCTGCAATCCCAGGCACTGGGCAGGCCGAGGCAGGAGAATCACAGGAGCCCGAGGCAGGGAGGTTGCAGCGAGCCAAGATCATGGCAGTACAGTCCAGCTTTGGCAACAGAGGGAGACCGAAAAAAGAAGGAGAGGGAGATGGAAGAAAGGGGAGAGGAGGGAGAGGGAGGGGGAGGGGGAGGGGACAAAATCTTGATTTACAGACCAGAATGTCTATTTATTCATTTATATAATATGAACTGCAGCTACAGAGTGAATTATATACTGGACTTAGATAATTAGTACATCCTTTTTAGGTAGGAAGGTTTATTATGTGGAGTGCAGATTATGATCAGTTTTCTGGGATCTGATGTATCTTTTCACAGTAGAGATATACTTTACAAGAGGGTCAACTAAACTTAAAAATTATGTTTGGCTGGTACTGGAGACGTAGACATTTTTGCTTTTTTATTTTTATGTATTTATTTTCTCACAAGAATGTGCATGTAACATATTTTTACTTTTTTAGCTTTCCTTTATTTAGCCTTATAGCATACTTTGCTCTCCTACCCCCACCAAAAACAGAAACAAAAACTAGATTATATTCCCTAGATACACGCTCTTAAAGCATTCTGGTTTTTCTTTCATAATCATAGTTGTAATTTACTTGTTCATTGTTGTTCTTCCTTACTGGATTGTCTGTTCCCTGAGGGCTTAAACTGCGTCTGTCTGTATTTTTAATTATCTAGTAGGGTACCTAGAATGCAGTAGATAATTTAGTAAATATTTGGTGAATACAAAATGAATACCACTCTCTTTTTTTTAAATGTGTTTTATATATTTCTGTCCTAAATTTCTATTCCATTTATAATCATATTTTTTGGCTCTAGAAGTATCTTATTTTGGTCCCCTGCATACTGACTATAATAACTACCTAACTAGTATTGTATTTCAACTGGCATTTCTGTGTGATGTGATTACTAGTTTAGCTGAAAGCTATTCAGTTCAGTGGGAGCCAGAAGAGGTTATTGGACATGAGAGTGCTGCATAGGTAAATCTGAGTTTGTTCTCTATTAGTCTCCTTGAGACATTGGGGGAACTTGTGTTCTCTCCCAGCAAAGGTGATCTAGCCCTTATATATCCACAGGGAGAACAGGTGCAAACTAGGAGTAGTGGAGTGCTTTCTAAAAGAAATGCTCCAATGAACTGTTAGCACATACTCAACAAGACTTCTGTTCCAAGTTGATAGTCCTAGGACCTTTGCTGGCAAAGGAAAATGAGCTTATGACTTAGAACAGTGTGTAAATCCCTGCTGTGTGTACAAACTTTTCTCTCCTGTGGATAGTTCCTGGTATGTCTTTTTTTTTTTTTTTTGAGACAGAGTTTCACTCTTGTTGCCCAGGCTGGAGTGCAATGCACAGTCTTGGTTCACTGCAACCTCATGAGACCAGCCTCCCGGGTTCAAGCTATTCTCCTGCCTCAACCTCTCAAGTAGCTGAGATTACAGGTGCCCACCACCATTCCCTGCTAATTTTTGTGTTTTTGGTAGAGATGGGATTTCTGAACTCCTGATCTCAGGTAATCTGCCCGCCTCGGCCTCCCAAAGTGCTGGGGTTACAGGCGTGAGCCACTGTGCCTGGCCCCTTGGTATGTCTTTAACCTCATCCTAGGGAATAAAAGGAAATATCTTGCCTAGAATCGGTATGAACTTATATACCTGAGAGACAGAAGCCCCACTGTTTTACCTTATGTAAAGCTCTGTCTGTGCCCCTCCGTCTCGTCTCTTTTGGTACTTTAGCCTGGGAGCAATGCCTAAGTTTTATTCATCACATCAGGCATCATTACAGTCTTGCCAGGAGATGGCCCATTTGTACAGAGTAGAGCAGATGGCAACCTTCAGGTCCTAGCCTGTAAGTGTGCTCTTGCTCCAGAAATTTGATGCCAAATAGAGCTGTTGAGGTAGGAAAGGGAGTTTCTATTGACTTTTGCTTTGTTGAAGCGGTGGTGGTATTGGAAAAGTGCTCCTGTTTCTGTCTTCTGAGACCCTGAAGGATCTCTCCTAGGCTTCTGTAGACTGTTTTTAACTGACGTGGTCATTAGTAGGGCCAGTGGCTCTAGTGTAGGGATCCTGTATTTAAGGAGCTGCTGATGAGACATTGGCAGAAATTATCTGAATCTAAGCCTCTGCTATTTGCAATCTCATATGTGTGTGTGTATATATTTATATATGTCCATTTATAGACATATATGTAGTTTTGTCGATAAGGATAGAGACTCCTATCTAAGATCTGATGCCATCATTTCTGTTCTTTTTCATTCCTTTGGTTGGTAAAGGGATGATGGAATCAAGGTATAAGGATGATTTGTGTTGTTAGGAATCCATATGTAGTTCCTGGTTTTTAACCTGCTTGCACTGAACTGGTGGGGATGATAGGGTAAATCTCAAGATTAGGCTATTCTAACTGTAGATTGATAATCACTTTTATTTCTGCTTACTTAGAATAAGAAATTTTTAGATTGATTTGGAATTTCTAGATGAATGCTTTCTACTCAGTTTGGTGATATTGATGAACAGATTTAATCCTAAAAATCACTGAAAGAACAAGAGCAGTTTATTTATTAGGCTGTAGTTTCCCTTATTATCTCAGTATATTTGTCACCACTAAATGAATAAAAGATACTGACTTTTTTATAGACTATAATGATAAAAAAAAAATTCATTTGTATTCATGGCTAAAATTGAATATTTTTCACAACTGAAAAATTATTTGGGCAGGGTGCAGTGATTCACACCTGTAATCCCAGCACTTTGGGAGGCCGAGGCAGGAGGATTTCTTGAGCCCAGGAATTTGAGACCATCCTGGGCAACATATCAGGATCCAGCACTTTGGGAGGCCGAGGTGGGCGGATCACGAGGTCAGGAGATTGAGACCATCCTGGCTAACATGGTGAAACCCCGTCTCTACTAAAAAAATACAAAAAAAATTAGCCGGGCATGGCAGCAGGCACCTGTAGTCCCAGCTACTCGGGAGGCTGAGGCAGGAGAATGGTGTGAACCCAGGAGGCGGAGCTTGCAGTGAGCTGAGATTGTGCCACTGCACTCCAGCCTGGGCGACAGAGCGAGACTCCGTCTCAAAAAATAAAATAAAATAAAAAATTAGCCTGGAATGGTGGCATGCATCTATAGTCTCAGCTACTAGGGAGGCTGATGTAGGGAGGATTGCCCAGGAATTCAAGGCTGCAGTGAGCTATCACTGTGCCACTGCACTCCAGCCTGATGACAGCAAGACCCTATCTCAAAAAAAAGAAAAAGAAAAAAGTTGCTTTTTTTTCTGTCTTTACCCCTTTGAATGGTGGCCTTGCATTCATCAGCATATGTCCTGTTTTTCCCAAACTTTCTCTCCTAATTCCGTGATAGAATATAGTAGCTGTTTTCTATAGAGTAGAAGTTAAGTATAACTACAGCATTTTCTTCAAATGTTGAAGGTCCCTCCATCAAAATCATAAAGGAATAGGTTTTTGCCAGGTGGATGACTTAAGCAAATTACCCAATTCTCTAAACCTCAGCTTATTCCTTATAAAATGGGTATATTAATAATGCCTATCTCAGAATTCATGGGATTTCAAGAAACTTTATGCTCTGGGTGTTGCTTTATGGAAACAAGGATGAGAAACATGATACATTTAATAGCAACTGTCTCTTAGAAGGTAATGTGCCCTGGACCGAATGGCAAGAGAAATTGGATCATTTGTTCCGAAATGAAGTCAGTTCCAGCAACTGTGATCTTTGCATTCTTGTGGCCCTAGTCCCATCCATTTTTCACACAACAGCAAGAAAAATCTTTTGAAAATAAATGGAATCATGTCACTCCCTTCTTTAGACTCTCCTAATGACTATGTTCACTTTAGCACTTAGATTAAAATTCAAATATCCGCCATGGCCTTTGCCCTGCCAGCTCTGGCTCTTCCCTGACTCATTCCTGCCATTTCTCCCTTTGCTTACTGTGCTCCAGCCACACTGGTGTTTGAATTCATTGGAACAGGCAAAATTATTTCCTACCTGAGAGGCATTGGATGTTTTGTTTCTTTAGTCTGAAATGCCCACCCTGACCTCTTGCTGCACTGTGCTTGGTTAGTTCTTTCTTATCCTTTACATCTTAGCAAAATGTTAACTCAAAGAGCACTTTGCTTACCACCATATTTAAAGTACAAGCTTTCTTATTTCTGTTTTACAGTACTCTATTCCTTCATAGTTCTTATTGTGCTGTGTTGTTTCTTTCAAAGCTTTTATTACACAAGTTGTAATTATTTTATTTGATTTTATTTTTGAGACAGAGTCTCGCTTTTCTGCCCAGGCTATAATGCAGTGGCACGATCTTGGCTCACTGCAACCTCCGCCTCCCGGGTTCACACCATTCTCCTGCCTCAACCTCCTCAGAAGCTGGGACTACAGGCGCCTGCCACCACGCCTGGCTAATTTTTGTATTTTTAGTAGAGACGGGGTTTCACCGTGTTAGCCAGGATGGTCTCGATCTCCTGACCTTGTGATCCGCCTGCCTCGGCCTCCCAAAGTGTTGGGATTACAGGCATGAGCCACCGCGCCTGGCAGTTGTAATTATTTTATTTGCTAACTTTTTATAAATCTGGGGGTTTTTTGTTTTTGTTTTTTGTGTTTTTTTTTTTGAGACAGAGTCTCGCTCTGTTGCCCAGGCTGGAGTGCAGTGGCGCGATCTCAGCTCACTGCAGCCTCTGCCTCCAAGGTTCAAGCAATTCTTCTGCCTCAGCCTCCCGGGTAGCTGGGATTACAGGCACCCACTACCATGCACGGCTAATGTTTGTATTTTTAGTAGAGACAGGGTCTCACTATTTGGCCAGGCTGGTCTCGAACTCCCGACCTCAAGTAATCTGCCCGCCTCGGCCTCCCAAAGTGCTGGGATTACAGGCGTGAGCCACTGCGCCCAGCCAAATCTGTATCTTTTATTAGACTGTAAAGTCTTCAAAGAGTGGATACTCCATCTATGTTATTTACCATTCATACCCTCTAGCACTCAATAGGTGCTTAGAAAATCTTTATTTACTAAATGAACATACCCATGTAAATCACTTTGCTTATAGTGGTCACTTAGAAGTGTTCATTTTTCCTACCTTCTAATTAACCTCCTGTTACACATTAGAAATTAGATAGGGATAATATATAGTCTCTGCTCTCAAGGATAGAGGAATCTAAGGAGTAAGACAAATATTTATAATGCACTGTGATAGCTTTTTTTTTTTTTGAGACCGTTTCGCTTTTGTTGCCCAGACTGGAGTGCAATAGCGTGATCTCAGCTCACCACAACTCTGCCTCCCAGGTTCAAGTGATTCTCCTGCCTCAGCCTCCTGAGTAGGTGGGATTACAGGCATGCACCACCACGCCTGGCTAATTTTGTATTTTTAGTAGAGGCAGGATTTCTCCATGTTAGTCAGGCTGGTCTCAAACTCCCGACCTCAGGTGTTCTGCCTGCCTTGGCCTCCCAAAGTGCTGGGATTACAGGTATGAGCCACCGTGCTCGGCCATGATAGCTTTTTAATAAGAGATATGAGACCCCAGAGGAGAAACCAACAAATACAGTTGTCCCTTATTATCTGTTGGAGATTGGTTCCAGGATTCCTCCTCAGATACCAAAATCTACAGATACTCAAGTCCCTTATATAAGAGGATGTGGTATTTGGATATATCTTATGTACATCATATGCTTAAAATCATCTCTAGATTACTTATAATACCTAATACAATGTAAACGCTATGTAAATAGTTATATTGTTTATGGAATAATGACAAGAAAAAAAAAGTCTGTACTTTTTCAGTATAGATAAAACCATTGATTTCCCCCACCCAATATTTTCAATCCACAGTTAGTTGTATATCCACAGATGCAGAATCCATGGATGCAGAATTCAGGACACAGAGTTGACAGCACTCTGAGGGAGTTAGAAGGCTTGAAAGAAGCGTGAACAGGAGAGTTTGTGAAGAGGAGGTAGAAGAGGGCATTCCAACAGAGAAATTCTTTTATGGAAAGGCATAGGGATTGGAAATCTCCTGGATCATTGGATAATTATGACGAGGTCTGTTTCTTTTTTTCCTTTTTTTTTGAGATGGAGTCTCGCTCTGTCACCCAGGCTGGAGTGCAGTGGCATGATTTCAGCTCACTGCAACCTCCGCCTCCCAGATTCGAGAAATTCTCTTCCTCAGCCTTCCGAGTAGCTGGAATTACAGGCACCTGCCACCATGCCAAGCTAATTTTTTTTGTATTTTTAGTAGAGATGGGGTTTCAACATCTTGGCCAGGCTGGTCTTGAACTCCTGACCTCGTGATCCACCTATCTCGGCCTCCTGAAGTGCTGGGATTACAGGCATGAGCCACCACACCCGGCTGAGGTCTGTTTCTTAAGAATGGTGTTTATGGGGCCAGGCGCGGTGGCTCACACCTGTAATCCCAGCACTTTGGGAGGCCGAGGCAGGTGGATCACAAGGTCAAGAGATGGAGACCAACCTGGCCAACATGGTAAAACCCCATCTCTGCTAAAAATATAAAGATTAGCTGGGCATGGTGGCGTGTGCCTGTAGTCCCAGATACTCGGGAGGCTGAGGCAGGAGAATTGCTTGAACCTAGGAGGCAGAGGTTGCAGTTAGCCAAGATCACGCCACTGCACTCCAGCCTGGCAACAGAGTGACACTCTGTCTCAAAAAATAAAAAAAGAATGATGTTTATGGGAGAAGTGACAGAAGATAAGGCTAGAAAGTGGGCCAAATGGTGAAGGACTTTGACTGCCATGCTGTAGACCATGAAAAGCCATTAAAAGTTCATGTTCTCTTTTGTTCCAGTAACAGGACAAGCTGGCCTCCTGGATAAATACAAAATAAGTTATTTATTTTAACTATGGAGATTTTATGGCTAATATATAAATTTTAAAAAGCATGTTGACACTAGTTTGACTTTAAAATAGAATTTATTAAAAAGGAACTTGACAATTTTTGTTTGTTTGTTTTTTTGAGATGGAGTCTTGCCCTGTCGCCCAGGCTGGAGTGCAATGGTGCCATTGTGGCCCACTGCACTTCTGTCTCCTCCTGGGTTCAAGCAATTCTCCTGCTTCAGCCTCCCAAGTAGCTGGGACTACAGGCATCTGCCACCATGCCTGGCTAATTTTTGTATTTTTAGTAGAGACGGGGTTTCATCATGTTGGCCAGGCTGGTCTTGAACTCCTGAGCTCAAGTGATCTGCCTGCCTCTGCCTCCCAAAGTACTGGGATTACAGGCATGAGCTACTGCGCCTGGCCTGCAATGTTTTAAAAGGTTGAAAGAGGAGACTAATAGCACTCTTACATTGCTTAGGTTCCATAAAGATTAAAATACTCTGGGCTGGGTGCGGTAGCTCATGGCTGTAATCCCAGCACTTTGGGAGGCCGAGGCGGGTGTATCACCTGAGATCAGGAGTTTGAGACCAGCCTGGCCAACGTAGTGAAACCCCATCTCTACTAAAAATACAAAAAAAAAAAAAAATTAGCCAGTTGTGGTGGCGCATGGCTATAATCCCAGTTACTTGGGAGGCTGAGCCAGGAGAATTGATTGAACCTGGAAGGCAGAGGTTGCAGTGAGCTAGGATCGCACCAGTGCACTCCAGCCTGGGTGACAGAGCGAGACTCTTGTCTCAAAAGTAAATAAATAAATAAATAAAAATAAATAAATACTCAGGATTTTTCATAGTGACGGAAAAAGTCTACTTGACTTTTTCCTATAAAAGTCTAGTTGAAATTAGGTACATGCCTTGAGAATGGCAGATAGCTGAAGTTGCAATAATGAATGAGTCTAGGAAATCATAAATAACAAGATAAAACATACAACATAAAGCATGAGATTGAGAAGAGAGAATAAAGATACTAAACAACAGATATTTTAAGCTTTGAACCAATATATACAGATATTCATGTATCTGTATATGAATTGTACAATTAGTTTGAATGGATATAAGAATGGTCCTGCATGTTTTGGGTAGTCTTTAAAAACAGAGTCAGGCCAGGTGCTGTGGCTCACACTTGTAAACCCCGCACTTTGGGAGACCAAGGCAGGTGGATCGCTTAAGACCAGGAGTTTGAGAACAGCCTGGCTAACATGGCAAAATCCCATCTCTACTAAAAATACAAAAAATTAGCTGAGTGTAGGTGGCACATTGCTGTAATGTGGGCTACTTGGGAGACTGAAGCATGAGAATCGCTTGAACCTAGGAGGCAGAGGTTGCAGTGAGCCGAGATCATGCCACTGCACTCTAGCCTGGGTGACAGAGCGAGACTTCATCTCAAAAATAAAAATAAATAAAAATCAAAAATAAAATAAAAACAGAGTCAGATGGAAGAATCAGAACTTTCGTGAGAGATTGCCTGAGTTTGTAGGCAAACGTGCTGCTCAGGCAGGTAGCCTATTCTCTAGAAAAGCCAAAAGATTTACAGATTCCTAAAGTAACTGATGGGCTTTGAAAATGACTGTGTTTTTCTTCTGTCATGAGATGGGATATTAGTTATTGATTCTTAAATATCATCTGTTATACTTTAGAAATCCTGATTATTCCAGACTGAGTGTAGAAAAAGTGAAAAAAGTGCAGATTTTGGAATGAGACAGATCTGAGTTCAATTCTGTCACTAACTGTGAGACCTTACCTTGAAAAAGTTATTTGTCACCACACCTGCCACCAAGCCTCAGTATTTTTGTCCACAAATTTGGATAATACCTTTTTTTTCTCTTTAGTTAAAAAAATTTTTTTTGAGACCGAGTTTCACTCTTGTCTCCCAGGCTGGAGTGCAGTGACATAATCTCGGCTCACTGCAACCTCCGCCTCCTGGGTTCAAGTGATTCTCCTGCCTCAGCTTCCCCAGTAGCTAGGATTACAGGCACACGTCACCATGCTTGGTTAATTTTGTATTTTTAGTAGAGACAGGGTTTCACAATGTTGGCCAGGCTAGTCTCGAACTCCTGACTGCAGGTGCTCCACCTGCCTCAGCCTCCCAAAGTGCTAGGTTTACAGGGGTGAGCCATGTACCTGGCCTAGTTTTTAAACAGTTTTTTAAAAATAGAGATGAGGTTTCACAGTGTTGCCCAGGCTGATCTCAACTCCTAAACTCAAGCGATCCACCTACTTTGGCCTCCCAAAGTGCTGGGATTACAGGCATGAGCCACCATGCTCAGCCTGGATAATACCTTTTTGCTGTGTATGGGGGCAACAGTTATAATTTAGAGAGCTTAAAACTAGTATAAATTCTTTCACAGTGGATATGATTTGCTCTCCATTTGAGAAAAAGAAAAGTTTATGCATGTCACTGAGTAATGTAGTGTAGCTTAAAACATTAACAAAAGTTCCAGACTCATAAAAACATATGCATTAAATATGTACAATTTTTTCATGTTTCAATTATACTCAATAAAGGTATTTTTTAAAAAAAATCAAAGATAGCCCAAATGTGTTAGAGACATAAGACCAGAATGTGATTGAAATTAAGTAAGGCAATAATTCAGTTGGTAGTGTTATATTCTTTCTCAGGATACAAACTGGCAGCCTGTGGGCCATGTTTGGTCAACAGATGTACTTTGTTTCTTTGTGCTGTGATGAAAAGAAATGGAATTTGCATTTAGGTGGAACATACATACTTCCCCTTTCCAGCAGTTTTCTATGAGCAGCACTAGTCTATATGGCCTTAATTGCCTTATACTCTGCTTGATTCACACATCCGTTTGGCTCCTTAGGCATTTGAGTTTGACCTGCCTCTTGGGAGGGGCAAAGAATGAGATGAGTGGTGGTGACAGTAAGAGGGAAATGGGTAATCAGAAACAAAAAAGGAAAAAAGAGAAGGCCAAGGAACCAGATATTCAGTGTTTATTCTCTAGAGTCCAAAGGAGAGAGGCATTGAACCTGGAAGGCACAGATTATCCAGTCAGTGGAGAAGTGTGTGTGGTGCACGTGTGATTCCGGTTTATTCAGCCTCGCCTTAACTTGGTCTAAATGACATTTCTGTCAAAATCATTTCCTCCATTTGCTCTAATCTGCTAATTTTTAATTTGGCTTTCTGGGTCTTGGATTTTGGTTATTAGAAGAGGTTTTGCTGTCTATCTTCTATACTTTAGTCTCTTGTAATTTTGACAAGCCTGAAGGTAGGCCTTGGGCTGTAGAAAATGCACCAAGAGTTCTTGTCATCTTTGAGATCTCTTGAGAGATCTTGTAGTTACTTTTCACTCTGCTACATCATCATTTCTTTTTCTACTTAAAATAATGCCTGTTAAGGATTATAAAAATTAAATACTGTATATGAAATTCCTAATACAGGCTTGGTGGTGATTATTATTTACATTAATAATCAGAATAGTTAATCTTATACCTCCCAGAAAATGTGTGATATTTGTAGTTAAAAAAGTCCTTCTCAGCCCTTCCTATTTCACAACTGCTGACTGCTACATCTTAGTCCTTGCATTACCAAGTTGGGATGACCTGGCAAAACTCTTACCAGAAGAGAAAATGCTTCTCAGAAATGCTTTACTTTACCTCAGTACATGAGTACTCTTGACCTCAAGAGAGGTTGTGGGGAAGCAGATGGGCAGAATACATCATGATGAGATTAGTGTGACAACACTGTAAATAAAAGAACAGTTATGTGCTGTCACCCTGAGTTTTAATCATCAGTTGGACAGCTTCATGAAGCCTCTTTTAGATGTTTTCTTTTCATTTGCTGTGACATCTGCAGGGGCTTGCTAGGAAGAAGTGTCTGAAAGAGCTTATGATGACTTCTGGAAGTGACAATAGGACTTGCTGGCAGTCTGCATAGTTACATATATAGGACTTAACTGGGGTGGAGCCAGCAGGAACTGGTCTTGGCAGTCAAGAAAAAGCACTATTTAATTTTTCTCAGTGATTAGATAGGACAACTTCAGTGGCTTTATTTTCCCAATTGAAATTGTTTAGCTGTTAGAGGACTCTCTGAGGCACTCAGATTCTAGGAGTGGGGTCAGTTTCCTGATTCCCAATATACTGAACATCAGAGGAGAATTCAGAAAATCTCATATTTAATTCTCATATGTTTTTCACTTGTAATGATGAAAGCTTTGGCTAAAGTAGCTTTCAATTGAATTAACTGATTAATATTCCTGTTTGAAGAGGTAGAGCCTTTTTTGAAAATTAGTGAGACAGCCAGCCAAAATGATCTCTCTCCTGATTATATCTGGGTTGGAATCTGGTAATAATCCCAGATCTCCTTGACCTCCCAGAGATTTGTATAAAAAATTTTTTTCCTGATTACAAGAACATATTACCAAGAATGAAAATATTATAGAAATATATACTTAGAAAAGTTGCCCGTAATCCCATCAGTCAGAAATAACCACTATTCTGTGTATATCCAGAGACTGTATCATTTTATGTTTTTTGTTTAAGGACTCAACCCATCAGAAAAATACCACCTAATTCAAATACAACTATTGCTATAGCCATTATTTACTAAACATTTACATAATTATTTAACCCTCATAATAATCTGAGAAACAGGAGTATCTTCATTTAAGAGCTTAAGAAACTGAAGTGGCCGAGGCGGGTGGGAGGCCAAGGCGAGTGGATCACCTGAGGTCAGGAGTTTGAGACTAGCCTGGCTAACGTAGTGAAACCTCGTCTCTACTAAAAATACAAAAAAATTAGCCGGGTGTGGTGGCACACACCCGTAGTCCCAGCTACTCGGGAGGCGGAGACAGGAGAATTGCTTGAACCTGGGAGGCGGAGTTTGCAGTGGGCTGAGATCGTGCCACTGCACTCCAATCTGGGCGACAGAGCGAGACTCCGTCTCAAAGAAAAAAAAAAGAAAAAATAAAAAATTGGTGTGGGGGTGTGTAGTAGTAGAATGATTTTGAGAACATTTGACTTATTTAGAGGCAGTCTTCTCTTTTTGAATTGATTAAACTAATTGACATAATTCTGTATTATTCATAGGAAAACAAAAGCTGAAGACACTGTTATTCACATCCTAGTATTTCCGTGAGTTTTGACTCTCGTAGGTCATTTGAAAGTAGGTGGTGTTATCCTAGGATAACACCATATCAGGGTCTGGTTTTCTGTTGGGTAATATTGGTGTGGGTGGCCATCCCTGGGACTCAGCTGTGAGCCTGCTGTCCTATTTGATGCATAGATCAGGGATGAGTTTGCCCAGATATCTAAGGCATATGTTTGGCTATTGAAGTTTCAGAGCTTTGTGTTGGCACTGAAATTCAAAAGATAGTTTTGAATTTCCTATCAAAACTACCAAAAGAGGGGTTCCTACAGTCTTCTATAATAGCTTATCATCTATCCAGAGTGTCAAAGACTCTGAACCCTCTTGAGTCGTATCTTCCTCCCAAATGTTCATCAGACTGTTTGAGTTCAGGTTACCTCAGTGTCTTCAGTAATTATTTTCATGGTGCTCTTAAGTCAAGGTAAATACCTAACACTTTTGTTTTATTAGTTTGTTAGATCCAAATAGCTTATTTATTTCTTAGCCATTGAGTAGACTTTTTTTTAAAAAATCATCCACATAGGCCGGGCACAGTGGCTGACAACTATAATCCTAGTGCTTTGGGAGGCCAAGGCAGAAGGATCGCTTGAGCCCAGGAGTTAGAGACCAGCCTGAGCAACATAGCAAGACCCCGTCTCTATGAAAAACAAAAGCAAAAACAAAATCATCCACATAAATGGAAAGAAAAAAATATTTTTATTTCATTCTTAAATAACCATACTTTTTTGTTTGTTTGTTTTTGAAACAAGATCTCACTCTCTTACCTGGGCTGGAGTGCAGTAGCACAATCATAGCTCACTGCAGCCTTAACCTGCCAGGCTCAAGTGATCCTCTCCCCTCAGCCTCCCAAGTAGCAGGGACTACAGGTGCACACCATTGTGCCTGGCTAATATTTTTTATTTTTATTTTTATTTTTTGTCTTATTTTTAGTAGAGACAGGGTCTCATTATGTTGCCCAGGCTGGTCTCGAATTCCTGGGCCCGAGCAATCCTCCCACCTCGGCCTCCTAAATTGCTGGGATTACAGGCATGAGCTACCATACCTAGCCAATCATAATTACTTACTAATAGGATGTGTATGCTGTTGGATATTATACAACTCCTCCAACCTTAGAAATCAGATTGGACACTGCCACCCTCATTTCTTGTTCCACAGTGATTTTCACATAGTACTTCATTTTTGCTGAAAACCCAGCTTTGCAAAGATGTGATCATTGAAAGAAATCTGACATCTAATGTTGAAACTGAACTACCTTGAGCTAGTAGTGATTCACATGATGACCAACAGATGTTAAGTATCACTGTGTTTCATTTGAATATGTAAAATATCCTGTAGGACCTGTGAGTTTGCTGTGGTACCCCAGGGCAGCTTGGTGTAGTTTGGAAACCACAGTTCTAGCAATGATCCCAAACTATCAAATCAGGGTCTCCGAGAGTTGTGGTGTGGGTACTCTTTTTTGCTTCCCCAAAATATTTTTTGGTGATTATGGGAAACAACTGGCCTCTTATTTTTTTATTATTTTTTTTTTTAAATTCCCATTTTACAGATGACATCTTATTTCTGTGTGTGTGTGTGTGTGTGTGTGTGTGTGTGTGTGTGTGTGTGTGTGTGTGTGTGTGTGTGTGTGTGTGTGTGTGTGTGTGTGTGTGTGTGTGTGTGTGTGTGTGTGTGTGTGTGTGTGTGTGTGTGTGTGTGTGTGTGTGTGTGTTTTGTTATTTGAGATGGAGCCTCACGCTTCACTCTGTTGCCCAGGCTGGAGTGCAGTGGTGGGATCTCAGCTCACTGCAGCCTCCACCCCCCAGGTTCAAGAGTTTCTCCTGCCTCAGCCTCCCGAGTAGCTGGGACTACAGGTGTGCGCCACCACAACTGGCTAATTTTTGTATTTTTAGTAGAGATGGGGTTTCACCATGTTGCACGGGCTGGTCTCGAACTCCTCACCTCAAATAATCTGCCCACCTTGGCCTCCCAAAGTGTTGGGATTACAGGCATGAGCCACCGTGCCAGCCAAGATAACATCTTATTTCTAATTTGAGTTTCATATTTGTTATACTTGATTTCTCAGTCATTGGTGATCGATAGCCACTGAGCCCCAACAAATAATGCAGCCCTGTCAGACATTAAAATATTCATACTTTTTCTTTCACATAGGGAAATAATCTTCCAAATATATACACATAGCATTTACATGATATCATTATGGTTTTGATTTGCATTTGTCTAATGGCTAATGATGTTAAGCACCTGTTCATGCACTGATTGGCCATTTATTTATCTTCCTTGGAAAGATATCTATTCAGATCCATTTGTCATTTTATTAATTGAGTTGTAAGAGTATTTTATATATTCTGGATAAAAGTCCTCCATGATTTACAAATATTTTCTTCCATTCCTTTGAGTTGTCTTTTTACTTTCTTGATGGTATTATTTGTAGCACAAAAGTTAGTAATTTTGATGAAATCCAATTCATCTGTTTTTTCTTTTGTCATTTATGATTTTGGTGTCATCTGTGAAACCAACTGTCTAATCCAAGATCATGAAGATTTATTTCTATGCTTTCTACTAAGAGTTTTATAGTTTTAGCTCTAGCATTTAGGTCTCTAATTCATTTTAATTTAAATTTTTGTGTTATAGAGATTTGAATGATTTAAAATTTTTTCTCTCTTCAGAGGTAGCAACACTAGAAAATAAAGATAAAAAATGGGCCAGACGCAGTGGCTCATGCTGGTAATCCCAGCACTTTGGGAGGCTGAGGTAGGCGAATCACTTGAGGCCAGGAGTTTGAGACCAGCCTGGCCAACATGGCAAAACCCTGTCTCTACTAAAAATGCAAAAATTAGTGAGGCATGGTGGCATGCATCTATAAGGCCAGCTACTTGGGAAGCTGAGGCACAAGAATCGCTTGAACCCAGGAGGCAGAGGTTGCAGTGAGCTGAGATCACACTACTGCACTCTAGCCTGGGCAACAGAGCGAGACTCTGTCTCAAAAAAAAAAAAAAAAAAAAAGAGAACCTAATTTTTTTTCTCACTCTTCTCTGGACTGAGTACACTGTTTTTACGTTTTCTTAGTTAGATGATAAACTAGATGATATAGCAAGGCTTGACTTCTAAACTGGCAAGTGAAGTTTTTATAGAGAGGGATGTTGAAAGGAGGAATAACATACTAAAACATATAGCACATTTAGTTTATGATGAGATCCCAAGTAGTCTATCTCCCATTATAAACTTGAACATGAGTTTAAATCTTCTCCTTTTCAAGGCCAGGTGCAGTGGCTCACACCTGTAATCTCAGCACTTTGGGAGGTGAAGGTGGGCAGATCACTTGAGGTCAGGAGTTCGAGACTAGCCTGGCCAACTTGATGAAACCCCATCTCTACTAGAAATACAAAAATTAGCTGGGCGTTGTGGTGGGCGCCTGTCATCCCCGCTACTCAGGAGGCTGAAGCAGGAGAATCGCTTGAACTTGGGAGGTGGAGGTTGCAGTGAGCCAAGATTGCACCACTGCACTCCATCCTGGGTGACAGAATGAGACTCTGTCTCAAGAAAAAAAAAAAAAAAAAAAAACTTCTCTATTTTAAAATGGTTTAGAATTGTATGAGGTGCCAGGGGTCCCAGTTTTATGTATCATATTAGTTGTAACTTGTGAGCAGCTGTGACGAGCTACTTGGTTTTCTCCTCAGGGGTCTCTCTTTTTGGCATGTCGGCCCTGTTACTCCCTGGGAACTTTGAGTCTTATTTGGAACTCGTGAAGTCCCTGTGTCTGGGGCCAGCACTGATCCACACAGCTAAGTTTGCACTCGTCTTCCCTCTCATGTATCATACCTGGAATGGAATCCGACACTTGGTAAGTTAATTGGGGATTTGCACATTTTCTCTGTGAAGGGAGTGGGGAGACTGGGAGGATTCTCTCCTTTGTTACTGGGTTTAGTGCTGTTCTTTTTGTTGTTGTTGTTCCCAAGAGTGGAGTCTCGCTCTGTTGCCCAGGCTGGAGTGCAGTGGTGCGATCTCAGCTCACTGCAACTTCTGCCTCCTGGGTTCAAGAGATTCCTGTGCCTCAGCCTCTTAAGTAGTTGGCGTTATAGACCCATGCCGCCACTCCTGGTTAATTTTTGTATTTTTAGTAGAGATGGGGTTTCATCATGTTGGCCAGGCTGGTCTCAAACTCCTGGCCTTAAGTGATCCACCTGCCTCAGCCTCCCAAAGTGCTAGGATTATAGGCGTGAACCACAGCGCCCAGCTAGTGCTGTTCTTAAGGTTAGTTGTGACTCAGAGTCCTCTTGGAGAAAGCCAGACAAGTTCACAAGTTCCCCTGTGCGTTATCTGGCAGTCCTGCTGGTGGTGTAGCTGAGCAATGGTATAGGCCTTAGAGATACTTGCAGGGTCTCATTGTGAACTCTTCCTTTTTTAATTTAATTTAATTTTATTTTATTTTATTTGTTGAGACAAAGTCTCACTCTGTCTCCCAGGCTGGAGTGCAGTTGGCGCGATCTTGGGTCACTGCAAACTCCACCTCTTGAGTTCAAGAGATTGTCCTGCCTCAACCTCCCGAGCAGCTGGGACTACAGGTGCCTGCCACCACGCCCGGCTAATTTTTTGTATTTTTAGTAGAGATGGGGTTTCCCCATGTTAGCCAGGCTGGTCTCAAACTCCTGACCTTGTGATCCACCCCTCTCAGCTTCCCAAAGTGCTGGGATTACAGACGTGAGCCCCTGTGCCCTGCTGAACTCTTCATTTTTAAGAGGGATATTTAAAAGAGATCCCTGAAGGCATAGAATGCATGTTTATGAGATAAATATTAATTGGTACCTATTTATGTGTCAGGTACTGTTGTAGACACTGGGGATTCAGTTATGAGCTAGATAACCATTGTTGCTGCTTTCATTCTTAACGTTCCTATTCACCCAGAGTAGTGCTTCTGACAGGACTCAAATAGATTACTTTTTCTTATCTACACATTATATTGCATTTCTGTTTTGAGCTATTGGACAGAATGGGGCCAACTTTAATAGAAACTGGGTGCCAAGAATTCCAGGTTTTAATACTGAGGTTAGGAATCTTTTTTTTTTTTTTTTTTTTTTTTGAGACACAGTCTTGCTCCGTTGCCCAGGCTGGAGTGCAATGGTGCAATCTCAGCTCACTGCAGCCTCCACCTCCCAGGTTCAAGCAATTCTCCTGCCTCAGCCTCCCAAGTAGCTGAGATTACAGGTGCCCACCACCACGGCCAGCTAATTTTTTTTTTTTTTTTTTTTTTGGTATTTTTAGTAGAGATGGGATTTTGCTATGTTGGCCAGCCTTACAGGCCTGCCACCACACCCAGCAAATTTTTTTTTTTTTTTTTTTTTTTTTTGTATTTTTAGTAGAGATGGGGTTTCACCATGTTGGCCAGCCTGGTCTTGAACTCTTGGCTTCCCAAAGTGCTGGGATTACAGGCGCTGCACATGGCAGGAATCATTTAATAGATTGAAAACTGTCCATGTTGCCTCCTATGTGACCTTATGGTCTGCTCAAAACTGGTTTCTAAAATTAGCCAGGTATGGTGGTGTGCGCCTGTGGTCCCAGCTACCCGTAAGGCTGAGGTGGGAGGATCGATTGAGCCCGGGAGGCGGAGGTTGCAGTGAGCCGAGATTGTGCCACTGCACTTCAGCCTGGGTGACAGAGTGACCCCATCTTAAAAAAAAAAAAAAAAAAAATAGGCTTGCGCAGTGGTTCACGCCTGTAGTCTCAGCACTTTGGGAGGCCGAGACGGGCGGATAATCTGAGGCCGGGAGTTCAAGACCAGCCTGACCAACATGGAGAAACCCTGTCTCTACTAAAAATACAAAATTAGCCGGGCATGGTGGCACATGCCTGTAATCCCAGCTACTCGGGAGGCTGAGGCAGGAGAATTGCTTGAACCCGGGAGGCAAAGGTTTCAGTGAGCTGAGATCATGCCATTGCACTCCATCCAGCCTGGGCAACAAGAGCGAAATTCCATCTCAAAAAAAAAAAAAAAAAAAAATACAAAAATTAGCTGGGGGTGGTGGCATGTGCCTGTAATCCCAGCTACTTGGGAGGCTGAGGCAGGAGAATCCAGGAGGCAGAGGTTGCAGTGAGCCAAGATCATGCCACTGCACTCTAGCCTGGGTGACAAAAGTGAAACTCTGTCTCAAAAAAAAAAAAAAAAAAAAGATTTTGTATTTTGTAGTCTCCCTAGTTTTGCTTCCAAAAAGGCAATTAAAATTCAGTTCTTTCTGTATTTTCATTACTTCTGAATCTGAGCCAACTGTCAGATGGATGCTTTTGCCTTAATTTGACTTTTTATTACTTCCAAATCATAGCCTTAGAGACAAGCACTTTCTGGATTTCATTCTGGTCCAATAGACAGTTTAATGGAATAAAAAAAATGAGAGACTAAATGACTTATTAAATTAAGTGTCTGTATCAACTGTTCCCTGGGGCAGTGTTCAGTTTGATTTAAAATGACTTTTCACTTCCTTGAGGGGGAGGCAGTAGAGAGGGAGGACATTTCCGTTAATGACTTCCTATTCCACAGAACAAAGCTCTGTAAAGAAAATCAGCTGATCAGCTTCCTCTGTTCATATTTTGGCTCAGACAGAGACTTGCCCTATATTTGTCTTTGTCTCAATATGGGGGGAAGAGAGGGGAGGTTTTAGAAAATTGCAGAACTTAGAGCTTTTCTGCCCTGGTTCTTGCCTGTGATGGTAATCTTTTTGTTGAGGGAAGTGAAGAACCTAAAGGTCCTTAAGTCTGCTTTTATTTTTTCTTCTAGCAAGTACTGGCTGTGAGTGTGGGACAGGATTTTGTGTTTTCTGTGACAGTCTGTAGTTTTTGGCCTCTGAACTTGATAGTTGACTTGCTAGAAGATCTAATGGGGGAATGAGGAATGAAAGAGTAGGAGGTTATAGGGTCTGTGGAATTCTAGGGAATGTCCCTGCCTACTACCACTACCCAGTAGGACTCACTCTCTATAAAACATTGTCCTTATTTAAGCAAAACAACTCTTTGTGGAATCTGCTTGACTCCTAATCTCCTAGTTAGAAGCAGTTTGAGGGTTGAGGTGGAGGCATCTTCTCATCTTGATTTTTTTATTTTTTTTCCTGGGCTTCCATCTTTTCTCTGAACTGACTCCTAATTTAGGCAGTTTTACATTCAGACTGTGGGCATATGTGTGTATGTGTGTGTTAAGGCGCCATGTATGTGGGAAGTGTGGAAAAGACTGCTTTTGCCCCAGGGGCTCATTTAGTGACTTATAATATAATATTAATATGTTAATATCCCTAAGACACAAGAGAGTCAAAATTAGTGTTTTGTTAAATGTGGGGCTGGGGGCATGGTAGCTCATGTCTGTAATCCTAGCACTTTGGGAGGCCGAGGCGGGTGGATTGCTTGAGCTCAGGAGTTCGAAACTAGCCTGGGCAACGTGGCAAAACTCCATCTCTACCAAAAATACAAAAAATTAGCTGGGCATGGTGACGGGTGCCTGTAGTCTCAGCTACTTGGGAGGCTGAGGCAGGAGGATTGCTTGAACCTGGGAGGTCAAGGCCTCAGTGAGCTGAGATTGTGCCACTGCACTCCAGCCTAGGTGACAAAGTGAGACCCTGTCTCGAAAAATTAAAAAAAAAAGGGGGGGGGAGTGGTGGGGTAGGGGCTGGGTGAGATGGCTCACACCTGTAATCCCAGCACTTTGGGAGGCTGAGGTGGGAGGATTGCTTGAGCCCAGGAGTTCAATACTAGCCTGGGTGAGACATAACAAGCATCTCTCTCTACTTTTTAGTATTAAAAAGAAATGTGGGTTTTAACTCAATTGGTAGAAAACCAATTTAGTGGCATGCTACCAACAAAAAAAGAAATTTAAATAGAATAGAAAATATAGGCTGGGGCTGGGTGCGGTGGCTCATGCCTGTAATCCCAGTACTTTGGGAGGCTGAGGAGGGTGTATCACTTGAGGTCAAGAGTTCGAGACCAGCCTGGCCAACATGGTGAAACCCCATCTCTACTAAAAATACAAAAATTAGCTGGGCATGGTGGCATGCGCCTGTAGTCCCAGCCACTGACAGGGCTGAGGCAAGAGAATCGCTTGAACCTGGGAGGCTGACGTTGCTGTGAGCCAAGATGGCGCCACTGGAGAGGCTGGGTGCAGAAGTTCACGCCCGTAATGCCAGCTTTTAGGGAAGCAGAGGCAGGAGGATAGCTTGAGTCCAGGAGTTCAAGACCTGCCTGAACAATATAATGTGATCCCGTTCTCCACAAAAAGGAAAAAATATATATTTTTAATGAAATTTATTTATATTTAAAATATATAAATACATATGTATTTGTATATATATGGCACCACTCAGTAATGGTAAATATTGTTTTATCAACTTTTGCTATATTATATATACATATCTATTGGGTTCCAGTTTTAAAGGTATTTCTTAGTGGAGTCACAGTCAAAACAAAATTGAGAAATAGTGTTCTAGATCTCAGAGTATCCTTTAGAATACTAGTCCTCTGATAAACAGTTTCCCTCTATAAAAAGATTCTGAGATTGACTGTATCTAGGAAATCAGGCATATTATATCTCTCTTTTGGAGATTCACAGTGTGCATTAGTAAACTGTTTAGAGGCCGGGCGCAGTGGCTCACGCCTGTAATCCCAGCATTCTGGGAGGGCAAGGCAGGCAGATCATGAGGTCAGGAGATCAAGACCATCCTGGCTAACTCTATGAAACCCCATCTCTACTAAAAATACAAAAACAAAATTAGCCAGGCGTGGTGGCGTGCGCCTCTAGTCCCAGCTACTTGGGAGGCTGAGGCAAGAGAATGGCATGAACCTGGGAGGTGGAGCTTGCAGTGAGCCGAGATCACGCCACTGCACTCCAGCCTGGGCGACAGAGCAAGAGTCCATCTCAAAAAAAAAAAAAAAAAAAACTGTTTAGAAAGTCTTGCAGTTAAATGTTTACAAACTTTGTATGACCACAGAACTTTTTTTTGACCCATATAATGGCTTTCAACATTCTGAAGAACAAGTGTTTGGAAGAATACACCTTGAGAAACATTAATCTAGATGTGTGGTCCTGAGGAAAAGTTGTATCTATTCATTCTGGAAGCTTTTGTATACCGTATGGGGCCTGTGGCATTCTAGAGAACATTCCTCCTACCATCACCACACAATAGAACCTGATTTTCTGTCGTTGGAATAAGTGGATAATAGGTTCCATACTGTGGGTTTTGAGAAGGGTAAAGGTGGGGCATTAAGGGTAGAAGCGCTTTTCTCTAGAATCATGCTGAGAGGAGATATCTGTTCCTTTAGGTAGAATTACTTTCTGAGACAGGAACTGTTAATGTCCTGTTTACTGAAATTCCTTTTTTTTTTGGCTTTGTCCACAGATGTGGGACCTAGGAAAAGGCCTGAAGATTCCCCAGCTATACCAGTCTGGAGTGGTTGTCCTGGTTCTTACTGTGTTGTCCTCTATGGGGCTGGCAGCCATGTGAAGAAAGGAGGCTCCCAGCACCATCTTCCTACACATTATTACATTCACCCATCTTTCTGTTTGTCATTCTTATCTCCAGCCTGGGAAAAGTTCTCCTTATTTGTTTAGATCCTTTTGTACTTTCAGATCCCCTTGGAGCAGTAGGGTACCTTGTAGACCATAATAGTGGAAAAGGGTCTAGTTTTCCCGTTGTTTCTAAAGATGAGGTGGCTGCAAAAACTCCTCTTTTTTGCCCGCAGCTTGCCTACTCTCAGCCTAGAAGCAGTTATTCTCTCTCCATATTGGGCTTTGATTTGTGCTGAGGGTCAGCTTTTGGCTCCTTCCTGAGACAGTGGAAACAATGCCAGCTCTGTGGCTTCTGCCCTGTGGATGGGCGGGGGGCGGGGGGGGGTTGGTGAGGCTTTGGGTGCCACTGCCTGTGGGTTGCTGGCTTAAAGGACAATTCTGTTCATTGGTGAGCGCCCAGGCCATTAACACCTACACAGTGTTATTGAAAGAAGAGAGGTGGGGGTGGAGGGGAATTAGTCTGTCCCAGCTAGAGGGAGATAAAGAGGGCTAGTTAGTTCTTGGAGCAGCTGCTTTTGAGGAGAAAATGTATAGCTTTTGACACAAGAGGAAGATCCAGAAAATTATCATTGAACATATTAATGGTTATTTCTTTTTCTTGGATTTCCAGAAAAGCCTCTTAATTTTATGCTTTCTCTTCGAAGTGATGTACCCTTTTTTTCTGAAACTGAATTAAAATACTCATTTTATCTTTGACTCTCCTTGAAATCTAGAGAAACCAAGAAAATGGCTGTTGGGAAGGAACCAATTTCCTCCTCTTCCCTCGGGTCTTAGGCATTTACATCCTCCCTCTCCCCGCAATCTGACCTTTCCCAGGAGGGAAACAGTTTTCCTACATCTCATCATTGGAAAAGTTTTCAGGGAATCAGATAGAACTTAGCCAGAGATTTAAATATCACAGAGAAGCCTCAGAGAAGGAAGGAGAAAAAGAAAAGAAGTGACGCATGTAGAGTGCTTTTGGGTTATAGGCACCAAAATCCCATTAAGGACTGATTATAAGCTTCATGGTACAGTTCAGCAAATTATGATTCAGTGAGGGGCACAGAGGACCAGTGTTGGTGACAGCTAGGGGATAATGACCTGAGGTTATAGGCTTGGGGTGAATGAAGCATAGAGATTTTTTTTAAAAAAGAAGGGATTGTTGAAAACCTGGCAAAAATGTATAATTTAATGAGAAAACTTGCTGCTTTTAAAATCCATATAGACCAGGCTTTAGCAGGCATGCTGTTTTGATAGTTTTTGGGAACTCTGGAATAAGAGACCTATCTCGTCTGTCACTTCGAGTTGTTGGCCAGCCAGTTAAAGCTGTGGGTCGAAGAGGGGAAATGGTAACTGGCTGGTGTCAGTTGGATAGGAAGACCTTAGTTAAGGTGGGGACCCGCTGTTTTAACAGTCTTCATTCAGGGTCCCAAATAGTATTTGGCTTTAAGTAATGATTGCTTTTCCCTTTTTACTAGAGGGGCCCTGGGAAGTCCTTGTACCTTTCCTCCATTTTAAACCAGCTGTTCTCTACTTTGTCCTCGGAATGAGGGACAAGTGATCACAAGAGAACACTTTGTCATTGGGACTGGGAAAGGTTTGGCAGGGGCATTAAATTTAACAGCCAGTGCCAGGAAAATATAAAATGGGGTCAATGATAAACAGCTGTTACAGGCTGGAAAATGGGTAGGGCAGTTGAATTTTTTGGTGGTTTCGTACCATTTGGGTGATTGAAGTATGGTAGTGGGTGGGTGGGGGGTGTGACAGAGCATCATGTTTGTTATTCTGCCTTAAATTTCTACTTACTGTCTTTGTTTTTCTTCTCTGTCTTCCAATCACTTTAATATCTTCAATTTTCAAACTATATTTGTACTTGGGCTTAGATAGAAAGTCTTACACAAGCATAGTATCTTCTACTTTGGTTTTCCCTACCTTTTCTTCCCCACCTTCTCCAAACACACATATACATACTCTACTCAACAGTTCTACTTCTGATTTTGTAGTTGTTAGTTGTGCATGCTCAGGATAAAAAATGAGTGGGTAGGGTTGAGGGACTGGTTCTTTGAGGTTCTGCCCTTTTTCCATGATTCACACCAACTTTTTCTTGGTCATTTCTGGAGTATAACTGACTCAATTCTTGTAAAAACGTGTTCCACCCAAACCACTGTATGTTCTTTTCTCTACTTTATTTTCCCCCACCTTCCTTCTCCTAATTGTGTTACAAGAGGCAGCCATAGCAAGAATGGAAAATCCAGATCAGTAAAAGATTAAACAAAAAAAAGTTTATTTTCCAAATTTGCTTTTACTCCCACCCCAAAATTTCCCTGTGTCACAGTTCTGACTGGGGGCTCTTGTTTATTTCACTCAGTCGCTATATGGGTTTTTCAGTGTGTGGCCACTTGGTCCATATGAAGTTCCAGGTTTGTATTTCTGGACCTCAGCTAGGTTAGGCCCTGCCCAGAGTTCTAGCATACGTGGACTTCCAGGTGGGCTCTTAGGATTTGGCTGGGCTTTGGGGACCTGGAGTATGACCTGCAGAGGGGTGTGAGCTTTGGAGTTCATCTGGGGAATTGAGGTTGGCAGCTGGGGAGCTTGGAATTATGGTTGGACTTCGTGCTTGTTGTACAGTCTTTGTGATAGACTTCTTTCTGAGTTTCTTCTGACTGTCTGGATCATGGGGCTGTCAGTGATAAGAGTGGAAGAGAGAGTCATGTCTCTGGTCAGGCCCGGATCATTCCTAATGCATCTCAGGATTCTAACTCCCTTTCTCCCCATACCATGGGCAGTAGATCAAGTTTCAAATAAGAAAAGTTAAATTTGATTTCTCTAACCACCCTCCCCCACCTTGAGATTAGATCATTTTCTACTGTTGGGGGTAAGATGTCCTTAACCCATCCCTCCAGGCCTCAGAAGGTGATTAAGGACTAGTCAGGATAAGACAAATTGGTTAGAGGTCCCCACTGCTGGGATAGTGGTGGCGTAACAATAGACATTTTTTGAGGTTGAAAAGAAATTGAGACAACAGGGTTTTGGGTTAGATGGGAAGAATAGATACCTTGCCTAAGATTTCAGGACACAGCCCATTGGAGGCCTTGAGTAAATCAGGATTTTTCTGTATCCATTTGGTGAGGGAGACAGCACCAGCAGTTGTACGGGAGGTCAGGGTCACCCGAGCAGGGGGTATCTTCAGAGGCATTTGCCAGGTGCCCATGAAGGAACCCCAAGGATTTGCCTAAAAATGAAAAGGGATTCCTCAATGGGACTTCTCACTCCCAGTAACTGACTTAGACCTCTGTTCATATTATTTCCGTTCTTTACCTTTAGGAATGCGTGGTTATGAAACAAGACTGAAAGCATAATCTTCCCACCCTTCCTTATCCCCCTCCCTCATTTTGGCTTTGCAGGCCTAATTTTTTCATCCCCTTTACTCTGCCAACTTAAATTCCACATCCTTAGGCTGAGTGTGGCAAAGGAGTACCCACTGCACAAATGTCATCACCTGAAGGCTTTCATTTATACAGATCATTTATCAATTTAAGAACTTCTGAAGGGTGCTAAACACAACTGTATCCTGCTGGGTAAGCTGGCCGGAAGTTCAGGGGCTCTCACATTACAACATGAATTAGATTAAACTTTAATTTTCCCAATAATGGCTGTGAGAGACTGCACATCTCCCAGTTCTGTGCCTTAATTATTTGCCTTTCTTGATAGGAGTGAAGATAGTATCTCACCTTGGAACGGGGCACAGAAGGCAGTAGATGACCACGATCATTGGCAATAATTTGAGTGTAGCCTTCATGAGAAGAGATGCTCTGGGGTACAAGTGGGAGAGATAAAGGTTTGTGAGTGGAAAAAGGGAAGTATTTGGGGAGCTTGGTCAGAGAAGGATATGGGAGTTTAGAGAATGCTAAAAGGAGTTAATTGACAGGGAGAGCATGAGGCTATCTTGTAGGTACACTGAACGTGGAATACCTCTTTTGTTGGCTTAGCGGGAGACCAGTTCTGCAGATACTTGGATGAGAAAGACTTTTCATACTGTGGAGAGAAAGAGAAGTATCCCTGTGAGACTTCAAGGCCCCAAACCCAGGAAATGAAGACTAGGCACAATTCTTTAGATTTGAAGACCAAAGGCCTGACCAACCATGTAGGTTTTAAGTCACTATGACAAGGGTGTAATTTGTTTGGTCTAGATGTGTGCTGTCCAGCATGGAGCTGTTGAGCACCTGAAATATGACTAGTTCAAATTGAGGTGCTTTAGAAGTATGAAATATGCTGAATTTTGAAGTTTTTTTCTTCTCTTTTTTTTTTTTTTTGAGACAGGATCTTGATCTGCCACCTGGGTTGGAGTCAGTGGCACGATGCTAGCTCACTGCAGCCTTGGACACCTGGGTTCAAGCGATCCTCCTCCCTCAGACTCACAAGTAGCTGGGACTACAGGTGCATGCCACCATGCCCAGCTAATTTTTTAATTTACTTGTAGAGACGAGATCTCACCATATTGCCCAGGGTGGTCTCAAACTCCTGGCATCAAGCGATCCTTGTGCCTCAGCCTCCCAAGGTGTTGGGATTACAGACGTGAGCTACAACACCCAGCAGGTTTTGAAGATTTAGTACCAAAAAAAAATGTAAAATGTCTGATTATAATTTTTTAAATACTGATTAAATGTTGAAATAATATTTGGATTTATTGGGTTAAATTCAATATATTTAAATTTTATGTTTTAATTTTTTCATGTAGCTACTAGAAAATTTAAAATTACATTTGTGGCTCGCACTCTTTGTTGGGCAGCACTGGTCTAGATCAGGAGTTGGTAAACTATGGCCTATGGGCCATATCCATATTGCTGCCTGTTTGGGGATGGCCTGAGAGTAAGGGTGATTTTTATAGACGAACATTTACAGTTGATTCAGTAAAATGGAACACTAACTTTGAATCCCAGTTAAGTGAAATGTTTTCTCAACCCCCAAAATTCCATTATTTTCATTAGTAGTACAAAAAATTGTACTCAGTTATATTTTGAATTTGTCAAAAATGTTATGGAAAAATGTTTTTCTTTAATTATGTAAGTAGCTACAGAATATTTTTGACTTTGCCACTTGGCCTGCAAAGCCTAAAATTTTTACACTCCGCCCTTTTACAGAAAAAAAATTTGCCAACTTCTGGTTTACACCCTACAAATTTAACCCAGAGATACCTTTGGATCGCCCCTGGGCTCTCTCTATCCCTGAGGAGGTAAAATATTATCTCACTCCACTCTCAGCTATCTGTTCAAAGATCAGAAACCTATGAGAGGGGACAGTCCAAAGATAGAATCTGAAAAACAAAGGTAAACGTTAAAGAAATGGAGAATGGGAACTTACCTGGTTGGCACTGTAGTTAGTGGCCATGATCTTGTGCTGTTTACACTCGTTGCTTGGCAACTGCAGAAGGCCGACCTCTTGGGACTACCTCCCAATCAGCAGAGGCTGCCTTTCTCTTCTGCTTATTATTATTCACTTCCTTGACTCACACTGCCCCCGTTTGTTTTCTCTGGAACTTAGATTCATTTTTATTTTAGAGACGGGAAAGACTGAGTAAATGTGAGAAAATTAGCTGAATAGCAGCTACTTTTTTTCTGGCATAACCTACCCCTGCTTAAGAACTTCCACGTGGCCTTTGATTGGGGTTTTTAACCACTTTAACAAACCATGTAACCCTGAGAGCTATGCTTGTTGGACAACATGGTGTAATGTACCACAGGCTGTAGAGCCAGATACTGGGGTTTGAATCCTTATTCAACATGGGAACATAGGAACTATATGACATTAAACAACTGTCTTGTCTTCACTAAATTTCTATCAACTCATTTGTATTGTGGAGATACTAGAGCCTGCTTTTACAGGGTAAGTGAGATAAAATGAATAAAGTGTCTGGACGATATCATAGCATAGTAGGTATTCAATACTGGTGAGATCCTGTTTATAAGGCCCACTACTTTATCAGGCAGAATAACAAAGGAACAATATTTAAAAAGCAACTAGCTCAAATCTGTCCCCAGAAGGAAAAACATATCTTGTCCTTCGTCCTTAAAAAATTTCCTCTGTCACTGTCTAGAATCACAGCACCTAAGAACACAGGTGTTTAGTGTTTGTTGACTGGAATAAAATGGAATCGGGTGCTGGTGCAGGGAGATTGAGCAGGGATGAAGAGAGAAAGTCACAGAGTGGAAAGCATCAGGTTTGGAGAGTTCAATGGGGGGGGGGGGGGTGCCAGGACATAAGCCTAATATTTGTGGGACAAGGAAACCCCTCTGAAACTCATAAAATGGTATTGTGATACCCATCTACGAGGTGGTTAGGATAATTAATAAGTAGAACTGTGCTTTGTGAATTGTAAAGTGAATTTATATATAAGGTGTCAAGATGAAAGGGAAAAACTAAGAAATAAGTTGCCCAAAGATATCATTAGGACCAGGAGACCATTGTAAAGTATATCCAGGCCGGGCGTGGTGGCTCACGCCTGTAATCCCAGCACTTTGGGTGGCCGAAGCAGGCGGATCACAAGGTCAGGAGTTCGAGACCAGCCTGGCCAACATGGAGAAACCCTGTCTCTACTAAAAATACAAAAGATTAGCCAGGCATGGTGGCGCATGCCTCTAATCCCAGCTACTCGGGAGGCTGAGGCAGGAGAATTGCTTGAACCCGGGAGGCGGAGGTTGCAATGAGCAGAGATTGCGCCACTGCACTTCAGCCTGGGCGACAGTGTAAGACTCCGTCTCAAAAAATAAAAAATAAATAAAGTATATCCATCAGTCCCTTCTCTTTTCCTTCTTCCCCCAAAATCCTCATCTTAACCAACACACCAAGTATAAGAGCACTCCTGTGCTTCTGCAGATGGAGGGAAGAACAGCTCTTGTTTTATAGGCTCTGGAGTTAATACCTGGATAATGTGAGATCTGGAAAGATAACTCGTGTGCTTAGTCCCTGTGGTTCTTATCACTCTGTAGAGAAGAGTTCTTTAAGGACCAAGGACTATCTTTGCTCTAGGACATCCTTTTTGGCCCTTTAATCTGCAATGATAGGCTAGCATTATTTCTCTTAGAATTTGTCTTCAGTTGGTATGCCTCCCTCTGCCTTTCTGATAGGGATGTAATTATAAATGATGACTGCACTCATTTTTAAAAGTTAACTAGTTTTTGTTCAATTGAAAAAGTAATGTACATGGAAAAAATTTCATGTTTACAGGATGTTCAGTGAAAAGCAAATCTCCATTTGATTTCAACTCTCAGTCTTGCTCCTCAGGGCAACTACTGTTATTCATTTCTTGTGTCTCCTTCCAGAAATCTTCTATGCATACAAACACTAATGAGAGAGCTGTCCACATTGCTTTTTGATTTGCTTTTTGACTATCTTGAGGATTATGTTTTTATCATAATATTCCATTTTGGGATGCACCATAGTTTGTTCAGACCCATATGGATGACCATTTAGGTTATTTATAGTCTTTTGCTAATAAGGACATTGCTGTAATGAAAAATCCCTATGTATCTTTATGAACGTGTATGTATGTATTTTTATGTACATATGTGATCTGTAGGATAAATTTTTTAAAGTACATTGCAGAGTCAAAAGGGTTTGTGCATTTAAAATAAGTAGATAGGCCAGGCGCGGTGGCTAACGTCTGTAATCCCAGCACTTTGGGAGGCTGAGGCGGGCGATCACGAGGTCAGATCGAGACCATCCTGGCTAACATGGTGAAACCCCATCTCTACTAAAAATACAAAACATTAGCTGGGCGCTTGGCGGGCGCCTGTAGTCCCAGCTACTCAGGAGGCTGAGGCAGGAGAATGGTGTGAACCCGGGAGGCGGAGCTTGCAGTGAGCCAAGATTGCGTCACTGCACTCCAGCCTGGGCGACAGCGAGACTCCATCTCAAAAAAAATAAATAAAATAAAATAAGTAGATAATGTCAAATTACCACTGAAAGACATTGCGCCAGTTTGTACTTCTACCAGTGGTGTATGATGGCGTATGAGTGCCTAGTTCTCTGCTTTCTTTTCAACATCATTATCGTTTTTTCTGGTTTTTTTCAGTCTAAACTAATTTTAATTGAACTAGTAGAACTAATCGATTGAACTAGTAGAACTAATGTTAACTGAGCAGTTACTATACACATGCCAGGCACAGTTCTAATTGCTTTATTACATTTTCTCATTTAGTTCTCAACCCAACCAAGGAAACTGGAGAATACACAGTGAGGAGTAGAGCCAGGATTTAATCCCAAGTATTCTGACTCTAGAGCCAGCAGTTTTAACTATTATATCATATTGCTTGTTAAGCTCTAGGTTGAACATGGTATATAATTTTATTTTTTGTTTTTGTTTTGAGATGGTCTTCCTGTCGCCTAAGCTCTGGAGTGCAGTGGTTCCATCAATATCCTGAGCTCAAGCAATCCTCCCGCCTCAGCCTCCCAAGTAGTTGGGAGTATAGGCATGAGCTACCATGCCCAGCTAATTTAAAAAAACTTAACTATGTTGTTCCTCTTGTCTTGAACTCATGGCCTCAAGTGATTCTTCCCCTTTGACCTCCGGAAGTGTTGAGATTACAGGCACGAACCACCACACCCACCCAACATGGTATATCATTGTTTTAAATTTGCATTTCTTTAATTAGGGTGTTTTTATATGTGTATAAACCGTTTTTATTTTAATTTTTTTTTCCCTGAAAATGGCCTTTAATGTCTTTGGCCACTTACTATTGGGCTGTTGACTTTTTTTTTTGAAACCAGTCCTCCCTCTGTCACCGAGGCTGGAGTGCAGTGGCATCATCTTGGTTCACTGTAACTTCTGCCTCTCAGGTCCAAACAATCCTCCCACCTCAGCCTCCCGAATAACTGGAACTACAGGGATGCACCATCACACCCAGCTGATTTTTTAATTTTTTTGTATAGATGGAATTTTGCCATGTTGCCCAGGCTGGTTTTGAACTCCTGGGCTCAAGCCATCTGCCCACCTCAGCTTCCCAAAATGCTGGGATTACAGGCTTGAGCCACTGCACCCAGCCTGTTGATCTTGTTCATTAATCTGTTTGAACTCCATATATTAAGGAAATTAGTCCTTTGTCAAATATGTTGCCTCCAATTTGTCACTTACTTTCATTTTGTTGGTGGTTTTTCTGTTTTGTTTTTGTTTTTCTGTGGGTTTTTTTTTTTTTTTTTGCCATGGACATGTTTTTAGTACTTATGTAGTAGTCAGATGTATTACTTATTTTTTCTATGCTCTGGATCTTATGCTTTGAATGGCTTTTTGTGAATTCCAATGTTTTAAAAATAATTTACCCCTAGCTTCAGTTCTTACATTTAAATTTTTGTTCCTTCTGGAATTTTAGTGAATGTGGACAAGGTTATGCTTCAGTTGCCTTAACTAGTTGCCTTGGCATCATTTATTAATAAGTTTTCTTTTCCTCTACTGATTTGAAATGCCATTTTTAATGTATTCCCTAACATATTTGGGTCTGTTTCTGGATCCTCTAACCCATTGTTCTAGAGAGAAAGGTGATCGTTTTAGATTATTTGTCTCTCTGTAATCTAAAATCCAAGGTACACGCTGGGCACAGTGGCTCACTTGTGTAATCCTAGCACTTTTGGAAGCTGAGGCAGGCAGAACAGTTGAGGACAGAAGTTGGAGACCAGCCTGACCAACATGGCGGTACCCTGTTTCTACTAAAAATACAAAAATTAGCTGGGCACGGTGACACGTGCCAGTAGTCTCAGCTACTCGGGAGGCTGAGGCAAGAGAATCACTTGAACCGGGAGGTGGAGGTTGCAGTGAGCCGAGATTGCGCCACTGCACTCCATCCCCCGGGGTGACAGAGTGAGATTTCGTCTCGAAAAAAAAAAAAGGCCAGGCGCGGTGACTCACACCTGTAATCCCAGTACTTTGGGAGGCCGAGATGGGAGGATCACAAGATCAAGAAATGGAGGCCATCCTGGCCAACATGGTGAAACCCCGTCTCTACTAAAAATACAAAAATTAGCTGGGCGTAGTGGCGCGCGCCTGTAGTCCCAGCTACTCGAGAGGCTGAGGCAGAAGAATCGCTTGAACCCGGGAGGCAGAGGTTGCAGTGAGCCGAGATTGCGCCACTGTGCTCCAGCCTGGCGACAGAGTGAGACTCCGTCTCAAAAAAAAAAAAAAAAAAAAATCCAAGGTACAATCCTGGCTTGATCCTATGTGAATTCTAACATTTAAGATTTCAGGCCGGGCGCGGTGGCTCACGCCTGTAATCCTAGCACTTTGGGAGACCCAGCGGGGTGGATCACAAGGTCAGGAAATCGAGAGCATGCTGGCTAACACGGTGAAACTCCGTCTCTATTAAAAATACAAAAAATTAGCCGGGCGTGGTGGGGGGGCGCCTGTAGTTCCAGCTACTCGGGAGGCTGAGGCAGGAGAATGGCGTGAACCCGGGAGGTGGAGCTGGCAGTGAGCCGAGATCGCGCCACTGCACTCCAGCCTGGGCGACAGAGAGAGATTCCGTCTCAAAAAAAAAAAAAAGATTTCACTAGGAAATTGTAATATCAGTAGTAACAGGCAATTTTAAGCTTCTAATAAAAGTGTATTGAATTTTAGCCTTTCTTCAGATGAACTGGTTGACTTCAGGTACAGCAGATGGTCTTTTACTAGGACCAGATTTACTTCTTCCAAAGTTGGAAGGGCTCTTTAAAGGCCCCATCGTTTATATATGCCTTAAGATACTTTTTTCCATTAACTTAAGTTCTTTGATGACTGAAACTAAACCATTAGGAAATCTTTTATTTGGACTGAGATTATCTGCTATTGAAGTACAAGTTTAACCTGTACTCTATAGGCGATGTATACATTGGACCTACGTGAAGGCAACCACCAGCATAAGTACTAGAGTCAGATTGCCTGGGTTAAATTCTGGCTCTGCCTAAATGTGTGGCCTTACACAAGTTAATCTTTCTGGGTCTCAGTACCCTTATATGTAAAATGGGGATAATCTTAGTTTTGAGCATTAAATATATGTAACATGCTAATAGGGTGCCAGATGCATAATGAATGCTCTATTATTTTAACATTATTATTGGCTTAAGACTGCCAAGTAAGAAGTACTCCTTCAGGTTACCTTAAACAAAAAAGGGGAAGAGGGGAAATTATAATTAATAGGAGTATTTAACAGATTCCAAAGGTAGGAAGTATAGTTTGGGCTTCAAAGGATACTAGAATCTCGAAGATAGAAGATGATCAGAAAGATTTTGTGTTTCTTCTTTATCATCTCTGTTTCTCACTGCCTTTATTCTTTTTTTTTTTTTTTTTTTGAGATGGAGTTTCGCTCTTGTTGCCCAGGCTGGAGTGCAATGCGCGATCTCGGCTTACCGCAACCTCTGCCTCCCGGGTTCAAGGGAGTGATTCTCCTGCCTCAGCCTCCCGAGTAGCTGAGATTTTAGGTATGCACCACCACACCCGGCTAATTTTGTATTTTTAGTAGAGACAGGGTTTCTCCATGTTGGTCAGGCTGGTCTCGAATGCCTGACCTCAGCTGATCCGCCCACCTCAGCCTCCCAAAGTGCTGGGATTACAGGCGTGAGCCACCGCGCCTGGCCTCCCATGGCAATTTTTAAAACCAGAAAAAATTATTAGTAACCCCTTCATGGTAAAAATGGGGCATTTATCTCATCTATTACACAGTGTAACCACCTGAATCACTGTCTCTAGTTACACCATCAGCTCAGCTCTCTAAGGTTTCTTCTAAGTAGCTCCAAGGTGCCCTGCATGTCACCTCACTGGGTCAGGTGTTGATGGGTCTTGGATAGGAGACCTGGCTTTTGCCCCATTTCCTGGGCTAACAGGATTTCATCCAACCAAGCTACTGGCCAAATTTTGAACTATTCAAACACCCTGGCTTTTGTAGATTTCCTTATAGGAAATGAAGGCGTAGTTCTGACCCCTGAAGAGATGCATGGCTACAAATGTAAAAGCTATAGTTTCAGAACTTCTCTACAGAGTTAAAATAGCTGATCCAGTTTTCTTTCCTGAGACTAAGGCTCCCTCTGTCGGAGACTGCTGTTACATTTCTCCTTTCCACCGACAATACCACAAAAGAATAATATTCTTGATAAGATCCCCTTCCTGAGGAGCCAAAGAACAAGCTTTGTATACTCCCCACACACTTGCCTATGGGGTAGCCCTCTCTGCAGCATTCATAGAGCTATAACACTATTTCTTTTTCTTTTTCTTTTCTTTCTTTCCTTTTCTTTTCTTTTTTTTTTTTTTTTGAGACAGACTCTTGCTCTATTGCCCAGGCTGGAGTGCAGTGGCACGATCTCAGCTCACTGCAACCTCCGCCTCCCAGGTTCAAGTGATCCTCCTGCTTCAGCACCCCCCATAGCTGGGATTACAGGCACACACCAGCATGCCCTGCTAATTTTAGTATTTTTAGTAGAGACAGGGTTTCGCCATGTTGGCCAGGCTGGTCTGGAACTCCTGACGTCAGGTGATCCACCTGCCTTGGCCTCCCAAAGTCCTTGGATTACAGGCATGAGCCACTGTGCCCGGCCTATAACACTATTTCTTAAAACAAAACAAAAAGACCAAAGGACAAGCTTTAAACAACCAAAATGACTGAAAAGACATCAGTATCTCTCACTAGTGGTGTGAATTAAATTTGTTTACTTGCATAACTAAGAATAAATGATGGTTATAATGGCACCAGTATAGGATATCTTGGCTATGTGCTTTAACAATATACA
Organism: Pongo abelii; assembly: GCF_028885655.2. NCBI lineage: Eukaryota > Metazoa > Chordata > Mammalia > Primates > Hominidae > Pongo > Pongo abelii. The sequence continues at coordinate 88,976,861 of NC_071985.2, read as the reverse complement.
GGTTGACCATGAAGTCTGGAAATAGATACTATTATTTTATCATGTAATTAAATATATCAATAAACCATTAATATGTATTCATTAACTTTTCCACATTTCTTGGCAATCTTGTAAATATAGTACAACTATCAGTAAAGAGAGATTAGGGGGCTGGGCACGGTGGCTCACGCCTGTAATCCCAGCACTTTGGGAGGCTGAGGCAGTGGATCACTTGAGGTCAGGAGTTCAAGACCAGCCTGGGCAGCACAGTGAAACCCCGTCTCTACTAAAAATACAAAAATTAGCCAGCTGTGGTGGCACACACCTGTAGTCCCAGCTGCTCGGGAGGCTGAGGCACGAGAATTGCTTGAACGCTGGAGGTGGAGCTTGCAGTGAGCCGAGATCTCACCACTGCACTCCAGCCTGGGCGACACAGCAAGACTCCATCTCAAAAAAAAAAAAAAAAAAGGATTAGGGACAGTACATGAGAAATAGAATAAGTTCTCTGTCAGACACAGATATTAACCAGGAGTAAAAGGATTTTTCCTCAAGGTAGGTGCTAAGGAGAGTAACAGATTACTAGATAATTTCAGTGTTGCTCATATAAACAATAGCCAAAAAGAGATAATTTACATATTGTATAGAACTATTAGGATAAACGTATCCATTATAACAAAAATACAAACTCTTCCTGAATACCAAAGATATGTTTAAGGCTGGGAGGATGGCAGGACAGGGGAGGAGGAAGCAAGTGAAACAGACCACATGGTTAAAGACTTACATATATAAAACAAAATTTGTAAGGCAGATCTGCGGCCACACATACTGATAATATTAATAGATATGGGGCCGGGTGCGGTGGCTCACTCCTGTAATCCCAGCATTTTGGGAGGCTGAGGAGGGTGGATCACAAGGTCAGGAGTTCGTGACCAGCCTGGCTAATATGGTGAAACCTCGTCTCTACTAAAAATACAAAAATTAGCCAGGCATGGTGATAGGCGCCTGTAGTCCCAGCTACTCGGGAGGCTGAGGCAGGAGAACCACTTGAATCCGGGAGGCGGAGGTTGCAAAGAGCCGAAATCGTGCCACTTTAGTCCAGCCTGGGCGACAGAGCAACTCCGTATCAAAAAGAAAGAAAGAAAGTGTTTAAAGAAAGAAAGAAAGAAAGAATGGGTTTACCTACCTATTAAAAGAAAATAGTTTTCACATTAACAAAGCGAAGTCCAACGCTGTGCTATATAAAACAACTACATCTAAGAAGAGTTTCAGGAAGCCTAAATAAATGACTAAGAGATGTACCAGAATTTATTCCTAAATGTAAGCAGGGGTTGCAGTTGTAATTATCCATCAAAGTAGAATTCTGACTAAAAAGCATTACTTTTAATGAGAAAAGAGAAATAAATTTTAGCCACAATTTTTATAAAAAACATAATGACATTTTATACAAGGAGAAATAGAAGCACACTATAATAGGAGGACTAACAAATCCCTCAGATCTAGAAAGGTCAAGTTAACAATAAGTTAGGATACAGAAGACCTAAACAACATAATAAATATATTTATTTAAGTAGATTTAATAATAATAAACTCTGAACCTTAATAATAGAGAATAAACTTTTTAAAAAAATGCGTAAAGGCCTGGGCGTGGTGGCTCACGCCTGTAATACCAGCACTTTGGGAGGCCGAGGCGGGTGGATCATGAGGTCAGGAGTTTGAGACCAGCCTGGCCAACATGGTGAAACCCCATCTCTACTAAAAATACACAAAATTAGCTGAGGATGGTGGTGGGCGCCTGTAATCCCAGCTGCTCGGGAGGCTGAGGCAGAATTGCTTGAACCCAGGAGGAGAGGTTGCAGTGAGCCGAAATTGTGCCACTGGACTCCAGCCTGGGCGACAGAGTGAGACTCCGTATCAAAAAAAAAAAAAAAAGAAAAAAATGCATAAAGCATTCACAAAAATGTGGCGCATTCACAAAAATGTGGCACATTCACATCCTAAGCTACAAAGAAAATCTCAGCATATCCAAAGTGAAGAAACAATAATTCAAATAGTATTCTCTGACCAAAATGTAATACAATTAGACAAATCAAACAATAAAACCAAAAGGCCTCTTCCAAAGGGAATTTTATTTGCACACACTCACACTCACTCTCCCATACATTTCCCCAAAGGGAAATTTCAGAACGTGTTAAACCACTCCTGGGTCAAGGGGGAAATGCAAAATAAATTGCAGGGGTTTGTTTCTGTTTTTGTTTTTCTGACAATGCAAGGCAAAGCCTTTATTCATTTTAATGTTGCACAAATGTAAGGACCATATAATCTGGGTTTATTTAGGTAACAATAAAAGAAAATCTCATATTACAGAAATTTTAAAATTGACTGTATAATAAACGATTAGGAAAACTAAAAATAGAATAGGACAATGTTCAAACAGATAATAAAATTAACAAATGGGGCCAAAAGATCGACACATATCCTGCATCATCTTTCATGTAGTGTCGCAGCTTTCTTTTTCCCAAACATAAAGGCAGATTAATTCAAACTAGCCCTATTAAGAATATTAGTTTGCCGGGTGCGGTGGCTCACGCCTGTACCCAGCCTAAAAAATGTTTTCTAATTTCAAAGACACGTAGGCCGGGCGTGGTGACTCATATATGTAATCCCAGCACTTTGGAAGGCCAAGGGGGGCGGGTCACCTGAGGTCAGGAGTTCGAGATCAGTCTGGCCAACATGGTGAAACCCCGTCTCTACTAAAAATACAAAAATTAGCCCACCACCACGGTGGGCCCTGTAATCCCAGTTACTCGGAAGGCTGAGGCAGGGGAATGGCTTGAGCCTGGGACACAGAGGTTGCAGTGAGCCAAGATCTCACAACTGCAGTCCAGCCTGGGCAACAGAGCGAGACGCTATGAAAAAAAAAAAAAAAAAAAGGCCATATAGTAAATGTAAATGAATTAACTGTTAACTCACACAACCTACTTAAATAAGACTAGAATAAACAACTTTCAGGAACCAACTCCAGTTGATTTCACCACTTAACAGGAGCAAGATCTTAGGTGGGTCATTTTGTTTAAGGATGACTTGAAATTTTACAATGCCACTTTAGTCCCCACATATAAAAACTCTTCAATAATTTTTTCTTATCAACTAGAAGTTGGGGAAAATATAGTGAGAAATAAAATGATATGGCTTCTCACACATATGAAGGCCCAAATCATGCCTAAATTTCTAATCTCTCTTTGCCATGAGAGATTCCTTAATCCACAACACTCTACTCGGATAGGACAGAGAATCCCAGGACACTCCCCAGGCCACAGGATAAAAAACACTACCTGTCTTCTATCTGGCACCAACAGACTAATATCTATCTAGCTATATACAGGATTGACTTTAAAGTTGATTAAAGAATATTTTAATTCATTCAAGAAAATAAAATTTAGAAATTATATGCTTAGTCTACACAAGTTTAACTTACTTTGGTTACTTAGTGAATTTTGAATTGGCTCCAATTAGTGGTCAGCAGAATACTTTGGTGTAGAAACCAAATAAATCAAGCTATTATTACCTTGATAGTACAAACAATGTTTGTAAAGTGCCAGTTTTATATTTAAGTAAACAAAATCTGCTGTGAAGTAGGGAGGCTGCATCTTTCAACTGCCTGTGCTAGTTAAGTGAATGTTTAATCCTGCTGGGCCAAGCTCACTAGAGAGTCACCCCTCACTTTAAAGCCAAGACTGCTGCTGTCACTGCTATGGTAAGTCACAGCCAGCCAGCCTGCTGGCAAAAGGTGATACCACCAGCATTATAAATAAACAGGCCTGGTCGTGAGGTAGCTACACAGTTTTAAAGATGCTGTTAATGGTCGCGCGTGGTGGCTCACGCCTGTAATCCCAGCACTTTGGGAGGCTGAGGTGGGTGGATCACCTGAGGTCAGGAGTTTGAGACCAGCCTGACCAACATGGAGAAACCCAGTCTCTACTAAAAATACAAAAACTAGCTGGGTGTGGTGGCGCATTCTTGTAATCCCAGCTCCTCGGGAGGCTGAGGCAGGAGAATCACTTGAACTCGGGAGGCGGAGGTTGCAGTGAGCTGAGATCGTGCCATTGCACTCCAGCCTGGGCAACAAGAGCGAAAGTCCGTCTCAAAAAAAAAGAAGAAGAAGAAGATACCTTCCACTGCAGCAAAGGCTACAACACATTCACCATAGGTAGCCTCTTTGTCCCCAATACAACTCAAGGCCCAATTTGCCTTCTTGACACAAGGTGTTTCAATGGTGTTGAAGAGAAATTCCCTTTCTTTGGAATCTTTTATGTAAGTGTCAATAAGGAGACTATACATTTCAGAATGTGTGTTTTCCATGGCAATTTGGAAGTCATAGAAACAGTGGGCTTCTGTAATCTGAACTTCTTGGCTAAATCGCTCCACCAAGTTTTCATTTACTATCCCATCACTTGCTGCAAAGAAAGCCAGAACACGGGATATAAAATCACTCTCCTCGGTCCAGAAGGGAGCCTCCGCCTTCTTATACATCTGCCAAATATCATGGTACTCGACGGGGAAAATGATAAAGTGGCGGGATCTTCTCTCAGCAGTGGTTCATCCTCCACGCCAGGGGCAGCTATTTTAGTTTTCGGCTCCGCGGGCTCCTGGAAGATCCTCCTCGCGGCCTTGCTGGCCAGGACGCGAGTCCCGCTCAGGGCCGAGGGCGTGTTCTCCTTGTTGGCCAGACTGAGACCCTTCAGCAGCAAGAGCTGCAGTTGCTGCGGGTCCGCGATGGAAGTGAGCCGGACGCCGACCGAGAGCATGGTGGTGGCGCGGAAGAAGTTTTTGAAAATAGCAATGAAAAACCCCAGAAATTATGGGAAACAGCAAAAACAGCTATGAGGGAAAGGTTTATAGCATTAAATACCTATATAAGTAAAAATAAATAACAATCCAACTCAAAATATTATACACAAAACCCAGGGTAAACCGAATGACACAAAAATAAGAAATTAGTAAAAATAAAGGCAGAAGTTAATGGGTTTGAAAACAACAATAACAATAACAATGGTAGTATTATACTAATTAAAGAATCCAAAACTGTTTCTTTGTAAAAATAATTTTGATAGTTTCCTAGCTAAACTAGGAAAGCACAAATCCATGAAACTGGAAATAAAGTGACACAAAAGAGGAAATTTGAAAAATATTCTTGTAAAAATATTTTAAAATCTACATTAAATGGATTTTTTGAGAAAATCCAATTTAACAAAATTTGCCCCTATAGAGACAGCAAGTTTAAACCGGCCAAGTAACATAAAATACTCGTAGAAACTAGTTAAGTAGTTCCCCTACAAAACAAAGCAGGCCCAGATCGTTTTACAGATGATTCTACCAAACTTTAAAAAACAAATCTTTAATTTTTAAAACTATTTTAGACTATGACGAAAAAGGGAAAACCCCGAAAATCATCTTGCAAAGTAAGTATAACATTGATTTCCAAACCTCAATTTTAGAATCGTGACAAAGACTGTAACAAAAAAAACCATTATACATCAATTTCACTTTTGTATTAATATTGATACATATATCTAAAACATTAGCAAAGTGAATCCAACAGCGTGTTAAAAAATATCATGACCAACTGGATAATAATCCAAAAATGCAAGAACATATAATATTAGGAAATCTATTAATATAATCCACCATATTAATTGATCTAAGGTGGAAAAAATGTTTGATTATTCCCATAGATGCAAACTGATAAATTTTACATAACAACAAAAAAAAGTAAAAAGACTAATGGGAAAAGAAATTTATAAATTATATTACAAAGGAGTAATATATTTGATTCAGGAAAAACTTCTAAAAATAGAGAAGAAAAAGACTAATAGCTCTGTAAAAAACAGGGCTAGAAAATGGGGCCAGCCTGATCTGTCCTAAAAATTTATTTTAGGCCGGGCGTCGTGTCTTATGCCTGTAATCCCAGCACTTTGGGAGGCTGAGACGGGCGGATCACCTGAGGTCAGGAGTTCGAGACCAGCCTGGCCAACATGGGAAACCCTGTCTCTACTAAAAATACAAAAAGTATCTGGGTGTGGTGGCATATACCTGTAATCCCAGCTACTTGGGAGGCTGAGGCAGGAGAACTGCTTGAGCCTGGGAGGTGGAGTTTGCAGTGAGCCAAGATCGTGTCATTGCACTCCAGCTTGGGCTACAAGACTGAAACACTGTCAAAAAAAAAAAAAAAAAAAAAAAAAAGATGGAATAGTTTTGTCAGTACATGAAAATGTGAGGGGGCCAGGCGTGGTGGCTCACACCTGTAATCCCAGCACTTTGGGAGGCCAAGGTGGTCTGATCACGAGGTCAGGAGTTCAAGACCAGCCTGGCCAAGATGGTGAAACCCCATCTCTACTAAAACTGCAAAAATTAGCCAGGTGCAGTGGCAGACAGCTGTAATCTCAGCTACTCGGGAGCCTGAGGCAGGAGAATCGCTTGAACGCAGGCGGCAGAGGTTGCAGTGAGCTGAGATCTCGCCACTGCCCTCCAGCCTGGGTGACAGAGTGAGACTCAGTCTCAAAAAAAAAAAAAAAAAAAGAAAGAAAGTGTGAGGGACTCTTAGTGGTTGTCTAAGTTAGTTTGTATGTATACTCCTCAGTCAAAGAGGGTTGTTTTGTGTATGTGTGTGTGTGTGTGTTTGTTTTTTTGTTTTTTGAGACGGAGTCTCGCTGTGTTGCCAGGCTGCAGTGCAGTGGCTCCATCTTGGCTCGCTGCAACCTCCGCCTTCCGGGTTCAAGTGATTTTCCTGCCTCAGAGTCCCAGGCAGCTGGGACTACAGGTGCGCACCACCACGCCTAGCTAATTTTTGTATTTTTAGTAGAGACGGGGTTTCACCAGGTAGGCCAGGATGGTCTCGATCTCTTAACCTCGTGATCTGCCCGCCTCGGCCTCCCAAAGTGGTGGGCCTGGCCAAGTGTGCTTTTTTGTTTGTTTGGTTTTCATTACAAAAAGAAGGGGCCAGGCACGGTGGCTCACGCCTGTAATCCCAGCACTTTGGGAGGCCAAGGTGGATGGATCACCTGAAGTCAGGAGTTTGAGACCAGCCTGACCAACATGGAGAAACCTCGTCTCTACTAAAAATACAAAAATTAGCTGGGCATGGTGGTGCACGCCTGTAATCCCAGCTACTCGGGAGGCTGAGGCAGGAGAATCACTTGAACCCGGAAGGCAGAGGTTGCAGTGAGCTGAGATTGAGCCACTGCACTCCAGACTGGGCGACAGAGCAAGACCATCTCAAAAAAAAAGAAAAAGAAAAAGGAAGCTGAGCTACAGATTAAACAAACATTTCATAGAGAAGGAAATACCAATGGCCGGCTGCGGTGCTCATGCCTGTAATCCCAGCACTTCAGGAGGATCACTTGAGGTCAGAACTTCCAGACCAGCTGGGCAACATAAATGAGACCTCATCTCTACTAAAAATCAAGTGATTACCTTTAGGGAGAGAGAAAGAGTGATATGGAAGGTGTGGGGGTAGATGATAAACTTATTTAAATATGCCTTGTTTTATAGCGTTTATTTTGAAACCCAAGTATTTTACATAGTTATAAAACAAAATTAAATTTAAAAAAATTCTAAAATAAATAAATAAATTCTCTTCATTTTTACAACAAAAAGATTTTTAAAGAAGAGATAGTTGGCTATAATACAAAAGCTATATAAACAAGTTAATAACTCTGCTTCCTCTCAACTTGACACAGATCATATTGTTTTCTTTCTTGAGATTAAGTCTCCCTCTAGTGGAGACTAGTTTTACAACTAATCCCCAACACCCAGCACCACAAAGGAAAAAATCCTTTGCCTATTTCCTCCTGCTGCCGTAAAATTACATATTTTAGGTATCAGAGTCTTGAGAAGGAGGACGTGGTAGAAGATACTGAGCAATGGGATAGTAAAGATCTGGGGACAAAGTTAAGTTTTAAGGAATTAGGGATATGAGAAGCTCTAAGAGCCAAGATTTGGGTTATTCAACTCAGAATGGGGAAGGAACCTCAGCTTCATGATGGTAAAAAATTCCACCACCTCTGCCCAGAAAAAGGTGATTCACATCCTGATATCACTGTGTACTCAGGGAAATAGCTCTCCACAAGGCATTGCATTAGGGAGAAACTATGGTGAGGAACAGTGATGAGCAGGGCATGAAGAGTGATTGTCCTAAGCCAGATATGATGTCATGAGGGTGAACTCCAGGACCTCCTGTCCTTCAGGACGATCCCACAGTCTCACTAACCACTGAGGCCAGATGCATAAAAGCTTTGCCTTCCCAGAGGCTGATCGGGGAAAAGGTACTGGCACAGCCTCTTCAGTTCCTGGCAGGGACGGGCAGAGACTAGCCCACATTGAAAGTGGCCCCTTGGGGGATGATGGGAGGATCCTTGTGTCCTGGGCTACCCTAGGTCTCATCTGATCTTGCACAGTGAAAGCTACTCATGGAAGAACTCCCTTAGCAGGGAAGCCATTAGAGTGAAATTTTTCCTAACATTGACTCTGGTTTGTGGAAGTATATGCCGTTCTTCTCCATTCTCTGTAGCACTGTGGTCTTACCCTCTGAAGAGAATGTTTGTTGGTTGCCACCTCAGTATGTATCTTCCACCCCCTTTACAATTTTTGATAAGAACACAAAAAGAAATGAAGACTAAAAATGGCCCAGTTTCCTAAGATCGTTTTCTGATCCTATAAAATCTAATTCCTTAATGCAGCTCTGTGGTCCTGCTCTTTTGCATACCTAGCTTGAGAATGCTGTCCAGGAAGGGACTCATTTGAAGAATTATTTCTGCCAATTCCCACATCTTTCTTTCTCTTGCCTTCACTTCCTCCTTTAAGAGGTGAATTTTCAGACACATTAAAATTCTGGAGGAAAAAAGTGGGCTAATTAGGTGTGGTGACCCTTCCTGGATGCAAAATGTAGCATAATTCTCTAGGAATCCATCAACAAAGAAGACAGGCCATTGAAGACGATATCTCTCTCCCCAAACATATTGGTTGCTAAAGGCCAGCCCCCAGACAATGATTCCTAAAGTAACAAAGGTAATGTGAAAAATAATGGAATGTTATTTAGCCTTGAAAAGGCAGGAAATTCGGACACATGCCAGAACGTGGATGAAACTTGAGGACATTATGCTCAGTGAAATAAGCTAGTCATGAAAGGACAAATGCTGTATGATTCCACTGATATCAGGTACTTTGAGTAGCCAAATCATAGAACAGAAATTAGAAGAGTGGCTGCCAGGAGCTGAGGGGAGGGGTGATCGGGAGTTATTGCTTAATGAGTACAGAATTACAGTTTTGCAAGATGAAAAGAGTTCTGGAAATGGATAATGGTGATGGTTGCAAAACAATATGAATGTATTTAATACCACTGAGCTGTACACTCACAAATGGTTAGGATGATAAATTTTATGTTATATAATGTTACCACAATAAAAAAAAAATTTGGAAAAAAAGCAATATGACACTTACTGAGGACTGCCAAGGAGTAATGAAAGGAGATACCAGTGACTGATGCCGGGATGAGATCTTGTGTCTCTCTCTTTTTTTTTTCTGAGACAGAGTTTTGCTCTGTTGCCCAGGCTGGAGTGCAGTGCCATGATCTCAGGTCACTGCAACCTCTGCCTCCTGGGTTCAAGCACTTCTCATGCCTCAACCTCCCGAGTAGCTGAGATTACAGGTGTGCACCACCACGCCCAGCTAATTTTTGTATTTTAGTAGAGATGGGGTTTCACCATGTTGGCCAGGCTGGTCTTGAACTCCTGAACTCCAGTGATCCGCCCGCCTCGACCTCCCAAACTACTCTAAATTTTACCCTCTCCCTTGTCTTTTGTCAGAAATCTTGCACAGAGTAATTTCCTAAAAAGTCTAGATCAAATTAAAAAACTAAAAAAAGAAGCTAGACTACAGTCTATCTAGATCAGCGTTAGTAGTCGCATCATCATTATAGAAGTGATTAAATTAAAATGTAACCAAAAAGGTTTTAACTTATTTTTGCAGCAACCAAATGTAAAATTAGAATAATAATAGCACATTTTTGCATGTGAAAAAATTGAAGCTTAGGAAAGTTAAATAACTTCTCCAAGAACACACAGTAAGTTGTAGAACCAGTTACCAAACTCAGATAGTCTGGCAAACCCCCACACCAGCCTGTTCCCAAAAGCCCAGACCCCGAAATCTGAAATCTCTAGCCTTCATCTAATTTGATTGGTTAAACAAATTGAATAAATTTATTTCCTATGGGAATGCTCAGATGTTTAATTTCTTTTCTTTTTTTTGAGACAGAGTTTTGCTCTTGTTACCCAGGCTGGAGTGCAGCCTTGTTACCCAGGCTGGAGTGCTCGGCTCACCGCAACCTCCGCCTCCCAGGTTCAAGCGATTCTCCTGCCTCAGCCTCCCTAGTAGCTGGGATTACAGGCATGCGCCACCACACCCAGCTAATTTTGTATTTTTAGTAGAGACGGGGTTTCTCCATGTTGGTTAGGCTGGTCTCAAACTCCCGACCTCATGTGATCCACCCGCCTCAGCTTCCCAAAGTGCTGGGATTGCAGGCGTGAGCCACCACGCCCGGCCTGTTTAGTTTCCTAATGTTTACTGAGACTCTTCAAGAGTGGGAGAGGGATATAATATACAGCATTTCCTCAGTTTATTTAGCCACTGAATTTATTTTTTGTAAGCATCTCAAGGAACTTGAGCCCAAATTTTGCAAAACTGCATGTAATATGCAATGTTGCTTTTGTTTGCCGTTTTCAGCTACTTTAAGAGAATATTTAAATTATTTTATCTCATATAGAAACATTTTTATATTGAGATATTGAGAACTTGATTTGCCCAAGGTCATAATCAGTTGATATTGGAATCAGAATTAGAATCTAGGCCTGGCCACAATTTCAGGTGTCTTCTTTTAAAGTTATTTATTTTTAAACACTTTTTTTTTTTGATACAGGATCTCACTCTGTCACCCAGGCTGGAGTGCAGTGGCAGGATCGAAGCTCACTATAGCCTTGACTTCCCCAGGTTCAGGTGATCCTCCAATCTCAGCCTCCCGAGCAGCTAGGCCCACAGGCTTGCACCACCATGCCCAACTAATTTTTGTATTTTTTATAGAGACAGGGTTTCACCATGTTGCCCAGGCTTGTCTCCAACTCCTGGGCTCAAGTGATCTGCTTGACTCGGCCTCCCATAGTGCTGGGATTACAGGCATGAGCCACCACTCCCAGCCTAAAGTTATTTTTTTAATTAGAGAAGGAATACTAGCAGATTTCATTCTAGCAAATCAAACAACACCAAGCAGTTACCTAGGTGAACTAAGTAATCCCCATAACACTAAGTCTTGGTTATCTATTTCTGTATAACCACTTCGAAATTTAAGGGCTGTGGCAGGTTGTATTTTTCTTTTCTTTCTTTTTTTTTTTCAGAGGGAGTTTCCCTCTTGTTGCCCAGGCTGGAGTGCAATGGTGCAATCTCGGCTCACTGCAACCTCCACCTCCTGGGTTCAAGCGATTCTCCCGCCTCAGCCTCCCAAGTAGCTGGGAGCCACGTTAGCTGCGCCACCACACCCAGCTAATTTTGTATTTTTAGTAGAGATGGGGTTTCTCCATGCTGGTCTGGCTGGTCTTTACCTCCCGACCTCAGGTGATCTGCCTGCCTCGGCCTCCCAAAGTGCTGGGATTACAGGCGTGAGCCATGGCGCCCAGCCAGGTTGTACTTTTCAAGAGAGTTGTAACAAGATATTCCACACCACATGCTCTTCTTAAATGTGACACTCCTCCCATTAAGAGGTGGAGTCTGCATTCCTTCCTCTTGAACTTGGGTGGGCCTGTAAGCAAGGTGGAAGTGATGCAAGGTCAAAAAAGGTTATACATCTTCCACTTGATTGTCTTAGGAGTCACTCAGAATCCAGCCATCTTGGATATGAGGAAGCAGAGCAACCTCATGGAGAAACCACGTAGGTGTTCCTGCTGACAATCCTAGCCGAGATCCCAGTCAACAGCCAGCATAACCTCAGACATATGTTGAAGTAAATTAAAATGGAGACCAGGCCTGAAGAATCTCTGAGCAAACAAAACCAGTTAGGCCTCATAAGTGACCTCAACCTTGATTTACAAACACAAGGGAAACTTATGTTGAGCCATTTCTTGTAAATGCCTGTATTAAAGAAAAACAAAACTTAAGCTCAACCAATTGGAAGTAGCCAAAAACTTATATAACTAGGGACTTTCCAAGAAGGTGAATGAATGAATAAGGCAACTGTATAATTGCAATCAATCAAATTATTTATTTTGCTCCACATTTACCCCATAAATACTTGCCCCTGATGATTTGTCATGAGAAAATTAAACTTCTTTTGGTTTGGTATTTCCCAATTCATTAATTGCTTCCTATTCAAATGAACTCTATTTTTTTTTTTTGAGATGGAGTCTCGCACTGTCACCCGGGCTGGAGTGCAGTGGTTCGATCTCGGCTCACTGCAACCTCTGCCTCCCCAGTTCACACATTTCTCCTGCCTCAGCCTCCCAAGTAGCTGGGATTACAGGCGCGTGCCACCACGCCCGGCTAATTTTTTGTATTTTTAGTAGAGATGGGGTTTCATTATGTTGGCCATACTGGTCTCGAACTCCTGACCTTGTGATCCGCCCGCCTCGGCCTCCCAAAGTGCTGGGATTACAGGCGTGAGCCACAGCACCCGGCTGGTCAAATGAGTTCTTAAAATTTTTTTTGTGCCTTAGTTTACCTTTTACATATGTGAATGAGCAATTCCAAATGATTCCAGCCCCAAGCTTTTAAGTCATCTCAGGCTTCCAAGTCTTCTCAGCTGAAGTCTCAGTGATTCTGAAGCAGAGACAAGTCATACCCACTACACCCTTTCCAAATTCTTGACCCACAGAATCCATGACATAATAAACTGGTTGCTGTTTTGTACCAGTAAGTTTGGAGTGGTTTGTTACACACCAATAGGTAATTGGAACACTCCCTTATCTTCCCTGAGGTAGCATTTTGGTGAAGGTGGAGCAACCAATGACCTAGAGGTAGCAGAAAAAGGAGGCAACCTCAGGTCCCTGTGGCTGGACTCTGGCACCCTAATGCTCTCAGATGTGTTGGCCTGACCTTGTCCCTGGGTACTCTGTGCTGAGTAAGGTGCAGCTTTTTTCTGCTGGGCCTTTTGGAGTATCATCCTAACGTGAACTTCTCAAGTCTGTGGTCTCATACCATTCTATTTGCCTCTAGTTGCCAAGTCCCTGCCCAGTGGGCTTCCTTGTCTTATTCCCAGACTTCTACAGAAGACATTTATTCTTGTCTATGTATCTTCCCTTGGAAGGAGATGGGAGTCAAATCTGTTCAAAATCCATTCCTCTCTCCATACCCCCAACTCCTGATAGGGCTGGGTGAGGTTCTCACCACCTACTCCTAAGGGTTTTATTTATTTATTTATTTATTTATTTATTTATTTTTATTTTTATTTTTTTTGAGACAGAGTCTCGCACCCAGGCTGGAGTACAGTGGTGTCATATCGGCTTACTGCCAGCTCCGCCTCCCCTCCCGGGTTCATGCCATTCTCCTGGCTCAGCCTCCCGAATAGCTGGGACTACAGGCGAACGCCACCATGCCTAGCTAATTTTTTATATTTTTAGTAGAGATGGGGTTTCACCGTGTTAGCCGGGATGGTCTCGATCTCCTGACCTCGTGGATCCGCCCGCCTCAGCTTCCCAAAGTGCTGGGATTACAGGTCTGAGCCACGGTGCCCGGCCTCCTAAGGGTTTTAAAATCCATTCCTGGCCGGGCGCGGTGGCTCAGGCCTGTAATCCTAGCACTTTCGGAGGCCCAGGCGGGCGGATCATGAGGTCAGGAGTTCGAGACCAGCCTGACCAACATGGTGAAACCCGTCTCTACCAAAAATACAAAAATTAGTCAGATGTGGCGGCGTGCGCCTGTAATCCCAGCTACTCCTGAAGCTGAGGCAGGAGAATCTCTTGAACCCGGGAGGGGAGGCGGAGGTTGCAGTGAGCCGAGATAGCGCCACTGCACTGCAGCCTGGGTGACAGAGCCAGACTCTGTCTCAAAAATAAAATAAAAATAAATAAATAAAATCCTTTCCCTCAGGAGCAGGAGGCTTAGATTCCTTCTAGCACTGGCCTTGCCTTCAGGGTTTCACTGGAATATTTGGGGAGTGTTCTGCAAGGGGTGTAAAGGTGAGCAGCTGCATTTGTTCAAGGCAGCAGGAAGTACTGCTGGACCCCAAACCCAGCCTCCTGCAGTTTCCTCACTGCCTCACCTTGTGGCCAGAAGAAGCTAGGCAATCCACCCATTCCATGGTAGGGCTGGGGCTCATGTTCCTTTATTTGGTTCGAACCTCAGTTTACCTCTCCAAGGACTCCAAGATAAAAGCACATTCTTTGTAGGACTGGTTTCAAGTGATGCACCAGTGTAAAAAAGGATTTGTGGGCAATCAGTATAAATGATTTGGGTTTGGATCTAGCTCTGTCACTTAATATAAGGGGATCTCGGGCATGTCTCTACAATTTTATTTCTTCATCTGTAATATCTTGATAATGGTTACTTCATAAGATTATTAAAAGGATTAGATGACACTGTAAATTACTTAACCTTACAGAAAGTAAATGTAAAGCAGACCGGGCACGGTGGCTCACGCCTTAATCCCAGCACTTTGGGAGGCCGAGGCGGGTGGATCACCTGAGGTCGGGAGTTCGAGACCAGCCTGACCAACATGGAGAAACCCCCATCTCTACTAAAAATACAAAATTAGCTGGGCGTGGTGGCACATGCCTGAAATCCCAGCTACTCGGGAGGCTGAGCCAGGAGAATCGCTTGCACTTGGGAGGCGGAGGTTGCAGTGAGCGGAGATCGCGCCATTGCACTCCAGGCTGGGCAACAAGAGCCAAACTCCGTCTCAAAAAAAAAAAAAAAAAAAAAAAAGTAGATGTAAAGCAAAAGTTAGTTACGATTAGAAAGTGCATATTAGCAAATTAAAGACTCCGAAAGCTATTTAATTAAGGAGAATTGCTTAATTCTGTCGGACCCCAAATTTTCCTGCTTGAGAAATTCACAGAACCCTTTCAAACGAAACACCAATAATTAGGATTAGGGTGGAGACCGAAGAGCTGGAGTGAACGGGACTCGGCTGGAACACGTCCACGCACGAGTATGAGGTGAGGTGTGCAGGTCAATGGGAACGCTACTCCCCTCGGGAAGGACACGGCACAGTCTTTTCGTCCTCCTGGGGCTGAACCCAGGACGTCAACACAAGGCTAACGGGACAGCTGTTTCTCCGCTCCCTCGTCACAGCCCGCGCGTGCTCCGCTCCGCTTCCCTTCAACCGACGTATTGCCAGTACCGTCTCCGTCTTGTCCAGCCCCCGCTGTCGGGAACTGAGAGCAGCCTTTCCCAGACTTCCGGTCTTGACTCATTGCTGATGGGAAAGCTTCGGACTTCTGCGAGCCGTGGGGCGGGGTGCGGCGAGAGGAGGGGCGGGGTTCACGAGTGACGGAGGGCAGAAGGGCGGGGCGGGACGAGAGGAGGGGAGGGGCGAGCGGAGGGCAGGGACGAGAGGAGGGGCGGGACGAAAGGATGGGCGGGACGAGAGGAGGGGCGGGACGAAAGGAGAGGCAGGGCTCACGAGTGACTCAGGGCAGAAGGGCGGGGCGCAAGAGCTACTGAGAGCACGACGCGGGTGAGAGGAGGGGCGGGGCGTGCGAGTGACCGGGCGCGGAGAGGCCCGAGCCGGAGGCGAGGCGAGGCGTGAGAGTGAATGAGGGAGGAGGGCCGGGAAGGGCTGGAGCGCCCTGGGTGTCCTTGAGATTGCGGGAAATTCGGGTCACTTTTTCCCCAGGCCTCAGGCCTGCAGTGTCGAATTTGGGGTCTTCGCTAGGCCTGCAAGGTTGGCCGACGTTCAGGATCGGTGCCCAGGAGATGGGCTGCCTTCTCTGGGGCTGGGCAAGGGACTCTGCCTGGCAGCGCGCCTGGGCCGGGGCGGGAGCACAGGGCTGGATGCGGGACACCTCGGCATGATTCGCCCCGGCAAGTCTCTTTTCCATCCCTACCCTGAGTTCCCCCATTCTCTTTCCCCGCAGCAACCACTGTTAACGATTTTTGCGTGCCCTTCCTAGATGATCTCCAGTCGTCCCTCGGTATCCGCAGGCAGATTAGCTCCAGGACAGCACCCCATGCTAAAATCTGCGGACGCTGAAGTCCCTCCTATAAAATGGCATAGTATTTACCTACAACTACGCGCATCCTCCCACACACTTTAAATCAGCTATGGATTACTTGTAATACCTAATACAATGTAGTTATACTGTGTTGTTTGTATTTGCATTATTTTTATTGTTATTTTTCCTAATATTTTGGGAACCCGCTTGTGTGGGAGGCCAACTAGATCCATACATGTATATATATTAATATGCATAAATATATTTCCTCCATTCTCCCCTTACTCAAAAACCCCACACTACACACTACTCTTCACCCATCTTTTCAGTTAGCAGTAAGTCTTGAATCTGTCCAAGAGCCGGATGACATGCAAAATGAGTGATTTAAAACTCTTTCTACAGCTGGGCTTTAAAGTACTTCCAGCTTTTTGCTACTGTTTTGGCAGAGGGCTCACCTATGGGAATTAAAAGATGCATTTCTAGCCTGGGCATATAATAAGACTTGTCTCTACAAAATACAATTAGCTGGGTGTGGTGGCAGTCGCCTGTGGTCGCAGCTACTCAGGAGGCTGAGGTGGGAGAATCCCTTGAGCCTGGAACGTCGAGGCTGCAGGTTCAAGTGATTCTCCTGCCTCAGCCTCCCTAGTAGCTGGGATTACAGTGTGCACCACCACGCCTGGCTAATTTTTGTATATTTAGTAGAGACAGGGTTTCACCATGTTGGCCAGGCTGTTCTCAGACTCCTGACCTCAGGTGATCTGCCGGCCTCGGCCTCCCAAAGTGCTGGGATTACAGGCTTGAGCCACTGTGCCTGGCCCGAAGTGGGGAGTTTTTATGCAGCTGGAGAGTAAAGGAGGGGGAGTTTCAGAGACCTGAGGGGAAAAGTCTGTGTTTCTTCAGTCTCAGATAATGCCTTGAACAACCAGACTTCTGGGCATCAGCAGTTGGACATAACATCCTTAAAGGCATTCATCCGCATCTTCTGCTTTTTTCTTTTTTTGAGACAGGGTCTCACTCTGTTGTCCAGGCTGGACTGCAGTAACACGATCTCAGCTCACTGTAACCTCTGTCTCCCGGGTTTAAGCGATTCTGCCACCTCAGCCTCCTGAATAACTGAGACTACAGGCACGTATCACCCAGCTAGTTTTTGTTTTTTGTTTTTTTTTTGGTAGAGATGAGGTTTCACTATGTTGGCCAAGGTTGTCTCGAACTCCTGACCTCAAGTGATCTGCCTGCCTCCGCCTCCCAAAGTGCTGGGATTACAGGCATAAGCCACCATGCCTGTTCCTTCTGCAATTTTTTTTCAAGACCCTGAAGTTATATTCTTCTGCCTGACAAAGAAAACAGTACATCAGCAGTTTATAATTATATTGTAGAAGGAATATTGGGCAAAACACAAGTGCAAGCAAGCAAGGGCCTGATCAGAATTTTCATCCTTTCAGTCACTAAAAATGCTGGTGTGGTAAAATCTCAAGGGGTCCCGTTATAAAATGTACCTTAGAAATTCCAAGGGATGCCATGGTCTTGTTTCTTTTCATAAACAAGCCCTGTCTATCTGCCCCTGGATTTCCCTCTTGTATCCTAGCAAGGATCAGACTTTGTTTTTTTGTGTATATTTTTTGATATGGAGTTTCACTCTGTCACCCATGGATGGAATGCAGTGCTGCAATCATAGCTCACAGCAGCTTCAAACTCCTGGGCTCAAGTGATCCTCCCATTTCATTCTCCCAAGTCTTTGGGACTACAGGTGTGCCCCAGTGCACCTGGCTAGGATCAGACTTTAGAAGATCCTGGCCCGACTGGATGGCACAGGCCCATCACTACTATTTCACTGTACTCTCTGTAAAGTCCTGAAATATTCTGCCCAACAGGGATGGACTCTTTTCAAGATCCACAGAGGTCTGAGGAATTTGTCCTATCCTCTTCTTCCCCCACTGCCTCATGTTGCTGGTATCTGCTTAGAAAGGAGCTAAAGGAATGGGTAAACTAGGAGTGCTAGAGTGGTTGGTCTGAGACAAGGGTGAGGGGAAGGAATCAACCACTTTGGGATCAGGACAGAGGAGATAGCAGGGCCACCATGGGAACTGTAGTTATTCCTTTCTTGCTGCTATTTGGCTGTAGTTTCCCTCTCCCATACCATCAAGAAGCCCCAGTGAAACCACACGTACCACATTTATACTTTTTGCTCTGAGATCCATTCCCTGCCCTAACTCTCCCTGTTGTACTTGCAGGGAAATGCATTTCCCCAGGATCCCATCATGCAAAGTGAAAGCCAAAATCCTTGCTGTGTTCCACAAGACCCTTCACCTCCTCCTAGCTCACTCTGATCTGGCTACACTGGTTTTTGCTGTTTCTGGGACACAACAGCTTGCTGCTGCCACAGAACCTTTGCACTTTGTAGCCCCTCAGCCTGGAAGCTTGTCCTCTAGATATTCTACATGGCTAGTTCCCTCACTTCCTTTAGGTCTTAACACAAAAGTTACTTCTCGGGGGCCTGCCTTGGCCACACTATCTAAAATTCCACATACGAAGACACCCAGATATTTCATCTCCTGTTTCCCTCTTTATTTCTCTTTAGCACTTGTCACATCTGACATACTAAATAAAAACTGTTTCCTCTGCCCACACACTTTTGACACCAAATGTGTGGGTTTTCCACACCAAGCAATTCTCCAGTTCTCAATGGTCACCAATTGTGTGTCCTCCCATCTAACTCAAGTCTGGCACTAACTACCTGGAATTAATGAAGTTCCCACAGGTTAAGGACTCAGGCTCACAAGACTGCTCCTCACTTCAGATGTCAATCACAAGTTCCAGATTGTCATCTGTACTTCTCACCAATTGGCTATCAACTGGGGCTTTCCCAACACCCTCCTCTTGTTTGATAATTTGCCATAATGGCTCACAATACTCAGGGAGACATTTACTTACATTTACCGGTTTATTATAAAGAATATGACAAGGCCAGGCGCAGTGGCTCATGCTTGTAATCCCAGCACTTCGGGAGGCTGAGGTGGGTGGATCACCTGAGAGGTCAGGCGTTCAAGACCAGCCTGGCCAACGTGATGAAACTCCATCTCTACTAAAAATACAAAAATTGGCTGGGTGTAGTGGCAGGCGCCTGTAATCCCAGCTACTGAGGAGGCTGAGAGAATCGCTTGAACTCAGGAGGTGGAGGTTGCAGTGAGCTGAAATCGCGCCACTGCACTCCAGCCTGGAAAACAGAGTGAGACTCTGTCTGCAATAATAATAATAATAAAATAAAGAATATGACAAAGTTTACAGATGGACAGCCAAATGGAAGATGCACCGAGGGCAAGTATGGGTGAGGGCTTGGAGCATCCATGCTCTATTTAGGCTTGCCACCTTCCCAGCACCACAGTGTGTTCACTAAGCCAGAAACTCTTGGAACCCTGTTGTTTAGGGTTTGAACATAGGTTCCATTACTTAGACAGAATTGATGAAATCATTGACCATTGGAGTCAATCTCCAGCCCCTTTCTCCTCCCCAGAGGTTGGCGATGGAGCTGAAAGTTCCAGCCCTCTGATCATCTGGTTGGTTTCTCTGGAAACTGGCCCCCATCTTCCAGGCATCACCTCATTAGTATAAACTCAGGTATGCTTGGAAGGGGCTTATTATGAATAACAAAAGACACTTCTCTCACCCCTATTACTCAGGAAATTACAAGTGTTTTAGATCTGTGTTAGGAACTAAGGACAAAGACCAAATGTATACTTCTTCACAATATCACACAAACCATATATTTTATCTTATTATCTGCCTCACAAACTAGGATGTAAACTCTAAGAAGACAGGGATTTGTTTTTTGTTTGAGACAGGGTCTCACTCTGTTGCCCAGGCTGGAGTGCAGTGGCACTGAAACGGCCTTGTTATCTGGAGTAACACCCAAGGTTCGTTGTCTCACAGCCACCAAGAATAAGGATGCAGACACACAAAGAGTGAGGTTGAGAGGGAAGTTTAATAGACGAAAGAAAGAGAATAGCTCTCTGCTGCAGAGAGGGGTCCTGGAAAAATGGGGTGCCAGACCCGCAGTGAAATTCAGGGGGTTTTTAGATGAGCTGGTGGGAGGCAGAGTCATCTACATAGCGTGCAAAAAACTGGTCTGACCAGGTGTGCTATTTGCATAGGATGGGAATCTCTGGCCTCCTCCACCCCAATCTTTGATTATGCAGGCAGGTTCACTGCCTGAGCTGCACCATGTTGCCCATTTCTTTATTACTCTACATGTGGTAACAAAAAAAGGGAAGATGGAGCCTCCATGGTGGACATGTCTGGCCCCCAGGTACCCCTTTTCTATTGGCACAGCTGCCAGCACTCCCCCATGCAAGCTTCCAGCTTGCTTACCTATGTTTGCAGCTCAATTTTTCAGGCTGCTCTTTCTTAGAAATGATTTTGGGGGCTGCTTTTTTGTTAGCAAAGAAATTCTACTGAGGACTCTTCTGCCCTCACTATCTCCTAAATAATTTCTATCTCCTGTATCAGCACAATCATGGCTCACTGAAACTTCTGCCTCCAGGCTCAAGCGATCCTTCCATCTCAGCCTCCCAAGTAGCTAGGACCACAGGTATGAGCCACCACGTCTGGATAATTTTTGTGTTTTTGGTAGAGCCTGGGTTTTGCCATGTTGCCCAGGCTAGTCTTGAACTCCTGGGCTCAAGTGATCAGACTTCCTGGGCTCAAGCCATCCTCCTGCCTCAACCTCCCAAAGTGCTAGAATTACAGGAATAAACCACCACATCTATCCATACAAAAAAAAATTTTTTTTTGAGACGGAGTCTCGGTCTGTCACCTGGGCTGCAGTGCAGTTGCACCATCGCAGCTCACTGCAACCTCTGCCTCCCAGGTTCAAGCGATTCTCCTGCCTCAGCCTGCTGAGTAGCTGGGATTACAGCTGCCCAACACCATGCCCTGCTAATTTTTGTATTTTTAGTAGAAACAGGGTTTCACTATGTTGGACCAGGCTGGTCTTGAACTCCTGACCTCAGGTGATCAGCCCGCCTTGGCCTCCCAAAGTGCTGGGATTACAGGCATGAGCCACTGCGCCTGGCCATACAAAATTTTTGATTAAAGAAAAATTTAAGGCTGGGTGTGATGGTTCATGCTTATAATCTCAGCACTTTGGGAGGTCAAAGCCCGAGGATCTATTGAGGCCAGGAGTTCAAGGCCAGCTAGGCAATTTAGTGAGACTCACTTTCTACCAAAAAAAGTTTAAAAATTAAACTTTAGCAGTTTAAATTAATTTTAATTTTTAAAAATTATATATTAGCAGGCCCGGCCGGGTGCGGTGGCTCACACCTGTAATCCTAGCACTTTGGGAGGCCAAGGTGGGTTGATCACCTGAGGTCAGAAGTTTGAGACCAGCCTGGCCAACATGGCAAAACCTCATCTCTACTAAAAATGCAAAAAATAGCCAGGCGAGGTGGTGGGCACCTGTAATCCTAGGAGGCAGAGGTTGCAGTGAGCCGAGATCAATGGTACTCCAGCCTGGGTGACAAAGCAAGACTCCGTATCCAAAAAAAAAAAAAAAAAAAAAAAAAAAAATATATATATATATAAAATCAGGCCCTGTTGGTGCATGCCTGTAGTCCTGATACAGGAGGTAGAAAGAAATTATTTAGCCACTCCAGCCTGGGTGACAGAGCAAGACCCTGTCTAAAAAAAAGAAAAAAAAGCCTTAAAAATATGTACAGGTTGGCCAGGTGCGGTGGCTCATGCCTGTAATCCCCAGCACTTTGGGAGGCCGAGATGGGTGGATCTCCTGAGGTCAGGAGTTTGAGACCAGCCTGGCAAACATGGCAAAACCCCGTCTCTACTAAAAATACAAAGATTAGCCGGGTGTGGTGGTGGGCGCCTGTAATCCCAGCTACTTGGGACGCTGAGGCAGGAGAATTGCTTGAACTTGGGAAGCAAGGTTGCAGTGAGCTGAGATCACGCCATTGCACTCCAGCCTGGATGACAAGAGCGAAACTCTGTCTCAAAAAAACAAACAAACAAACAAAAAGTACAGATTGAGTATCCTTTATCTAAAATACTTGGGACCAGAATTGTTTCAAATTTTGATTTTTTTCAGATTTTGGAATATTTGCATTATACCCACCCTAGTTGAGTATCTCAAATCTGAAAATCTGTAATCCAAAATGCTCCAATGAGCATTTCCTTTGATCATCCTGTCAGCACCCAAAAAGTTTAGGATTTTGGAATATTTTGGATTTCAGATTTTCAGATTTGGGATGGTCGACCTGTATTTTATATGAATATTCCAAACAGCCTTCAAATATGTGGGCTTTTTTATTTTTTCTGGTAAATACTAAGAAATTATAATAAGGGAGGAGACCACTCCTTATATTGTCTTATGCCCAATTTCTGCCTCCACAGAAAGAAGAAGTAAAAACTAAAAGGCAGAAATGGAATCTACAGGCAGATAGCCCAGCTCTGCGCCCTGGGCCTGGTAGTTAAACATCAGCCTCTGACCTAACTGCTTGTGTTATCTATAGATTTCAGACATTGTATGGAAAAGCATCGTGAAAATCCCTGTCCTGTTCTTTTCCGTTCTGATTACCGGTGCATGCAGCCCCCAGTCACGTACCCGCTGCTTGCTCAATCGATCACGACCCTCTCACATGGACCCCCTTAGAGCTGTAAGCCCTTGAAAAGGATAGGAATTGCTCACTCGGGGAGCTCGGTTTTTGGAGACTTGAGTCCACCAATGCTCCCAGCTGAAAAAAGCCCTTTCCTTCTACAACTCGGTGTCTGAGGGGTTCTTGTCTGTGGCTTGTCCTGCTACAATAATAGCTATGTTAAGGCTTAACTGACATACAATAAACTGAACATATTTAAAATGTACAAGTTTTGACACGTGTATACACCTGGGAAATTATCACCACAATTCAGGTCTGATTTACACGTTAGGCACAGTTAATAGGGCCTATTTTTTTTTTTTTTTTTGAGACAGATTCTCTCTGTTGCGCAGTCTGGATCTCCGCTCACTACAACCTTCGCCTCTCAGGCTCGAGTCTCAAGCCTCAGCCTCCGGAGTAGCTGGGATTACAGGCGCAGGCCACCACGCCCGGCTAATTGTTATATTTTTAGTAGAGACGGGGTTTCGCCATGTTGGCCAGGCTGGTCTCAAATTCCTGGGCTCAAGCGGTCCGCTCATCTCAGCCTCCCAAAGTGCTGGGATTAAAGGCGTGAAACACCGCTCCTGGCCGAAAAATGTTTTATTTTAAATTCAAAATGTTGTAATGGAGGCTGGGTGCAGTGACTATTTTTACTCAGCATACTTGAGATTCATGTTATTGTATATGTGAGCGGTTCCGTCCGTTTTTTGGCTGAGTAACATTCCATTGTATGGATCGGTCTTTCACTTGTTGATTGACATTTGGATAGTCTACAGTTTGGGGCTATTACAAATAGAGCTGCTATGAACGTGTGTGTACAGGATTTTGTATGGGCATATGCTCTATTTACTCTTGGTAAATACCTAGGAGTGGAATGGCTGAGTCATATTGTAGAAGTTTAACGTTTTTAAAAACCACCAAACTGTTTTCCAAAGTGAATGTACCATTTTACATTCCCACCAGCAGTGAATGAGTGTTCCGGTTTCTCCACATCCTTGCCAACTTGGTATGGTCAGTCTTTTAAATTTTAGACATTCTGATATGTGTGTAGTGGTATCTCATTGTGTTTTAAATTTGCATTTCCTTAATGATTTATGACGTTGGACATCTTTCCATGTGATTATTTGCAATCCACATATCTTTTTTTTTTTTTTTTGAGGAGGAGTCTCGCTCGGTAGCCCAGGCTGGAGTGCAGTGGCGTAATCTCTGCTCACTGCAACCTCCGCCTCCCTGGTTCAAGCAATTCTCCTGTCTCAGGCTCCGAGTAGCTGGGATTACAGGCGCCCACCACCACGCCCAGCTAATTTTTATATTTTTAGTAGAGACGGGGTTTCACCATGTTGGTCAGGCTGGTCTCGAACTCCTGAGCTCGTGATCCACCCACCTCAGCCTCCCAAAGTGCTGGGATTACAGGCGTGAGCCACCGCGCCCGGCCTCATATATCTTTTTTTTATCAAGTGTCTGTTCAAATTGTTTGTCCTCCTTTTAGGAGAGTTGTGAAAAATCTTTTAATTAAAAATGTACATTCTTTCCACCTGATTTAGAACCTAAGAATCTTGAAAGGAAAAAGAACTAACATTTTCGTGACTGAGAACTGGATGGTGACAAATGAGAAAATAAACACAATAAAGGCAAGTTTGGTGGGGGTGACAGAGCAGAGCGACTTGTGATTCCCGCTCCGTCACCACGTTCGGTTCGTTCCTCTGGACTACTGGGTTAATGATACCGGCAATCAGCGCAAAGCGAGATAATCACCAGCGCACTCTTGGATCTCTATACAGGTTTGTAAACTATGTGGAGGAAACCGACCCGTCGCAGTCTCAGCCGAAGAGGCCGGAGCCGGAGCCAGAGCCTGAGCAGGGTCTGAAAAAAGGACCGGCCGTTCAGGACTAGACCCTGAACCACAACTTGCTCCTCAGGGGTCCAGGTCGGAAGTGAGGACTTCATTCACTGAGCCTCCATTTCCGGTTCCCAGTGTGTCCGAAGTGCCTTCTGGGTGTCAGAAAAGACACTAAAACTGACGGGGCAGAACCGCGACACGGTGCCTGTTGATGTCAAAAGGTCTCACCTCACGGCTCCGGAGGGACCAAGTCGCCCACAGCCGCCAGGGGCGCCGCCCGCTCCGAGCCCATTGTCGAGAGCCGCTGGGCTCCTCTGGTCTGCCCTTCAGTCCTTCCAACTCTCCTCGGACCTAGAGTTCCGGGATCTCACTGCAATCTTGGCGGATTCTTATGTAAAATTCGAAAGGACATGGAGAAGGAAAGAAACAAAAACATCTACCGCTTTGTTTCCGCCCGGTTTCGAACCGGGGACCTTTCGCGTGTGAGGCAAACGTGATAACCACTACACTACGGAAACCACTCGGTAAGCCGTTTTCCACAAATGACTCTCAAAAGTCAGAGGCTCACCACTGCGTCCCTGACCCACGAGAAAAGTAACCGGGCGGGCCACCCACAGCTTCGGGATCGGGGCGCGTAGGGAAGTAGCCAGCAAAGCAGGTAAGGCCTGGGCTGCTCGCGGGGGGTCACGACCGAGGGCACAGGGGTGAACTCGATGGTGCTTCCTCAGGAAACCTCCGGCGCAGTCAGGGCTGCAGCCAGAGCCCCGAGATAGTGGGACAGGGCTCCAGGCGTCCCCGAATGCTCGTCGTGGAGTTTTCCTGATCCTGTCGGGTCCCTAAGGAGTGCTTGGCGGGGAGCGTGGACGCCCTGGGGCCAGGCCACCACCGCCACTGAGAGCCCCCCGCCCGCCCCCGGGAACTGGAGAAAAACGGAGTAGAAGAGACCTAGGGAACAGACTTGGCCGGGTCAAGGGAAACCAGCTTATATTTGGAACAAAATACGCCTTATGTTTGCCCAGCACTGAATTTAGAAGCATTTTCACATTCTCTTGTTTAACTAGTTTTACAACAGTGCCACGAGCAAAGTATTAAACGTGTTTTAAAGATGAAGAGACTGAAGCTAGGTAAATTGAACTTGGGTAAGATGGAAGCGCTACCTAACGTTAAGGAGAGTCTGCGACCCCGATGTTCTCAGGCTGTATCTCGCTTAGTGGGACTACACCTTATTATTGTCCGAGGAAGCAAATGAAGAGGGAAGAGACCGTGGAGAGTATTCCTGGAGGGACTCAAGATACCGCTGTAGGTAGAACCCCAAGATAGCTGTGTAGAGTGACAGCTGATGTCGAATGACTTCATCTTTTCCACTGCTGCGGGTGAAATTATCTGAGGAGGTAGGAAGAGGAGATGGTTTAGGGATGCCATATGACAAACGCTTTGGAAAATTAAGAAGAGGCCGGGCGCGGTGGCTCACGCCTGTAATCCCAGCACTTTGGGAGTCCGGGGCGGGCGGATCTCACCTAGGATCAGGAGTTCCAGACCAGCCTGTCTAACATGGTGAAACGCCATTTCTACTAAAAATACAAAAATTATCTGGGCGTGGTGGCGCGCGCCTGTAATCCCAGCTACTCGGGAGGCTGAGGCAGGAGAATAGCTTGAACCCGGAGGCTCAGGTTGCAGTGAGCCGAGATCGCGCCATTACACTCCAGACTGGATGAAACAGCAAAACTTCGTCAAAAAAAAAAAGAAGAAAATTAAGAAGAGAAGGATGAGAGAATTACCAAGGCAGCAGTGAAGACTTACGTGCTGTTGTATGATACAAATGTCCAGGGGCTAGCATGGAACAATGCTGGCTGACTGCGCCAGGAGCTCTAATCTGGCAAGAACCTAGAGGAGAAGGTGGATTGTGGGATGAATAAGCAAAGGAGGAGAGTTAAGGAGTTGGGGGTGGTAGTGAGAGAGCAAAAGAGAAGCACCTGGTTACAGGTTGAGGCTGTGCAGAATGTAGAAAGACATCAGAGATGTTCAATGGTGCTCACTTCGGCAGCACATATACTAACATTGGAATAATACAGAGAAGATTAACATGGCCCCTGTGCGAGGTTGATGCACAAATTCATGAACTGTTCCATTTTTTTTTTTAAAAGAAATGTCCAACGGACTGAATGCTAGACAGATAATAGTTTATCAGGTTAAGGCACTTTATCAAAAAATTGGCTTAAATAATAAAGGGAAAATATTGCCTCACAATCCTAGGTAGATCTGGGCTTCAGTAAGTCTTCATACAAGGCTCAAAGAAGTCTCTGGGCCAGGCGCGGTGGCTCACGCCTGTAATCCCAGCACTTTGGGAGATAGAGAGAGGCAGGCAGATCACCTGAGGTCAAAAATTCAAGACCAGCCTGGTATTACTAAAAATACAAAATAATTAGCCGTGCATAGTGGTGCACACCTGTAGTCCCAGCTACGTGGGAGGCTGAGGCACAAGAATTGCTTGAACCCAGGCAGTGGAAGTTGCAGTGAGCCAAGATTGTGCCACTGCACTCCAGCCTGGGCAACAGAGTGGGACTCCATCTCAATTAATAATAATAATAATAAAGAAGTATCTGGTTTCTCTTGGTCCTTCTTCTTCAATGTGGACTCCATTCTGGGGCAGGCTCTCTACTCATGTTTTCAAAGTGCCCACCATGAGCAACTTGGGCTACAGGTTCCCGTGTTCACAGCCAGCAGAAAAAAGTGTGTACTTCTTGGAGAACTCATTATCGTGTAACAGGGATGGGATATGCTGCTTCGTTTAAATCATTAGGGCCTACTCCTGAGGTCTGGGGTAAGATTAATCCTACTCAAACTCTATGGCTGACAAATTCAGGGTGCCCCTAAGAAGGCAATGGGATGTTGTAATGCTAAGGTGGCAACCAACAAACATTCTCTTCAGAGGGTAAGCCCACAGTGCTTCAGAGAATGGAGAAGAATGGCATATACTTCCAGAAACTGGAGTCAATGTTAGGAAAGATTCCACTCTAAGGGCTTCCCGGCTAATGGAGTTCTCTCATGAGTAGCTTTCACTATGCAAGATCAGACGAGACCTAGGGTAGCCCAGGACACAAGGATGCTCCCATCATCCCCACATTGAAAGAGGCCACTTTCAATGTGGGCTAGTCTCTGCCTGTCCCTGCCAGGAACTGAAGAGTCTGTGCCAGTACCTTTTCCCCGATCAGTCTCTGGGAAGGCAAAGCTTTTATGCATCTGGCCTCAGTGGTCAGTGAGACTGTGGGACCGTCCTGAAGGACAGGAGGTCCTAGAGTTCACCCTCATGACATCATACCTGGCTTAGGACAATCACTCTTCATGCCCTGCTCATCACTGTTCCTCACCATAGTTTCTCCCTAATGCAATGCCTTGTAGGGAGCTATTTCCCTGAGTACACAGTGATATCAGGATGTGAATCACCTTTTTCTGGGCAGAGGTGGTGGAATTTTTTACCATCATGAAGCTGAGGTTCCTTCCCCATTCTGAGATGAATAACCCAAATCTTGGCTCTTAGAGCTTCTCGTATCCCTAATTTCTTATAAAACTTAACACTGTCCCCAACTCTTTACTATCCCGTTGCTCAGTATCTTCCACCACATTCTCCTTCTTGAGATTCTGAGGCTGGGCACAGTGGCTCATGCCTGTAATCACAGCACTTTGGGAGGCTGAGCTGGGTGGATCACCTGAGGTCAGGAGTTTGAGACCAGCCTGAGCAACATGATGAAACCCTGTCTCTACTAAAAATACAAAAATTAGCTGGGCATAGTGGCAGGTACCTGTAATCCCAGCTACTCGGATGCTGAGGCATGAGAATTGCTTGAACCTGGGAGGCAGAGGTTGCAGTGAGCCAAGATGGTGCCACTGCACCCCAAGCAAGACTCTGTCTCAAAAAAAAAAAAAAAAGACTCTGATATCCCATAATATATAATTTTATGGCAGCAGGAGGCAATAGGGCAAAGGATTTCTTCCTTTGTGGTGTAGATGGGGTGGTGATGATGGGAAGATAAGGAATGTTATAAAATGAGTCTTCAGTAGAGGAGTCTAGTCTCGGGCAAGAAAATTGGATATTAAATTTGTAATGTGGAAAGGAAGTAGAGGAATTAACTACAGTTTTGAAACTAGTTTTTATGGCTTCCAGATTTCACCTTTTAACCTTGGTGCTATATAGTTTCTCAAAGAGGCACATTTGTTTTGATTAGCTACATAGAAAATGAAGCAGAATTAGTAAACTATTAGAACTAATAAAATAGTTCAATAAGATTGCTGGCTACAAAATCAACATTAAAAAATCAGAAATTTCCACCACATCAGCAGTAGTCACCTAGAAAATATGAGAAAATAACATATCATTCATGATAGAACAAAATCATAACATGCTTAAGAACAAGACACAGAATAAATGCACATAACCTTTGTATTGAGAAACACTTAAAATTATTCAAGGGCAAGTTGAGAACTAATTAAGTGAAGAGATTTACCTTATTTATAAATGAGGTGATTTAGTATTATAAAGATGTGAATTTCCTCCATGTTCTCCTGCAAGACCCATGCGATATCAATATATCAACAGAATGGCTTATATAACTTGACAATTGATTGTAAAATTTATATGAATGCATAAGTCCATGGATAATCTACGGAATTTTGACAAAAGAGAATAAGGAGGCTCATTGTAACTGATAACTGGGGGAGTGGGGAAGCATTTGCTCGAGTCCACAGTGCCAGCTCCAGACACCTCCCATGGAGGAGTCCAGTGAGCTGCCACTGGATGCTAAGTCCGAGGTCACCAACTAGCTTGTAGATTTTCTTTTCTTTTCTTTTTTTTGAGATGGAGTTTTGCTCTTTGTTGCCCAGGCTGGAGTGCAGTGGCACTGTAGCAGGACCAGCCACAGACAAAACTCCTCAGACACCGGATTAAAGAAGGAAGAGGTTTATTTGGCCAGGAGCGTCAGCCGACTTGCGTCTTAAGAGACGAACTCCCCGAAAAAGAAATTCTTGGCCTTTTTAAAGGCTTAAAACTTTAAGGGGTCCACATGAAAGGGTCGTGATAAATCGAGCAAGCGTGGGAAACGTGACTGGGGGCTACATGCATCAGCTAACAGAACAAAAAGTTTTACAGTGCTTTTTTCATACAGTGTCTAGAATTTATAGGTAACACAAGTAGTTTAGGTCAGGGGTTGATGTTATTATTATTACTTTTTTTAACTGCTAGGGCTGGGTGGTGGTGTCAAGGTTGTCTGGCTATTTATCTTACTTTTGTTTTGTTTTTTTCCAACTTTTTGCTTTCTCTCTTTCCTCCTGTCTTGTGAACTAGGCAAGATGGTGGGGGAGGAGGGCAGCAGGAGTAGTAGTGGTCTCCTTCTTTATCCCCCACTTTGAGAATTTTCACTAATTAGTGGGAGTTCTCACTTTTATTTTTACTTTTTGAGTCTTTTTTGCAAGACAGAGTGATAATGTTTTATGTAATACACTTGTGTTGAAGTTTTCTGACGAACCATGGTAGCTACAAAAACTTTTATCATTTGAAGGAGCAAGCATAATACACAGGAGAGCAGCAAGCAAGTTGCTATTACTAGTAATACACTTACAGTGAGGGTTTTACATTTTTTATAGCTGGAAACTATTTTCTAAATAAAGACCTAGGATCAAACCTGTGTTAAACCTGTATATGCACATGTATCAACTTTGTCATGTCCTAAGCAGGTTAGTTTTTTTTACTGGGTCTTAAAAGCTTTTTCCTAGAGAATAACACAGTATTTTTTAATAATAGAAGTTTTTAAGAGCCAGACACTTGAACTTGTGGCATCTGTTTGGGGAAAGAGTTAGTTAAAGTTATCTTGAGGCATTAACTCTTTTGCTTCTCAAGGCCATTGGTCTCTTATGTTAGCCTTTTTTAAAACATAACATGAAGAAACATCTAGGCTGCCAGCAATGTTTTCAGCCAGCTGAGCAAATAGGTTTTTTCTTTTTTTGCTAAAGGAGGAGGTTCTGGTAACTTCTGCTTTATATGTTTAAAGAATGACTGAAAGACTTGGAATTGTTGCTGGGCTGGATGGCTCTGGGTTTCCTGACTAAGTAGTATGTGTACAGTGGGGACACCTTATATAGGTGTTTCTTCTAGCATGGTTATGGGGGGGTAACAACAACAAAACCATGTACAGCATATTCGTATCCAGCAAGGACAAAAGAGGTCCTTACTGGGAAAAAGGTTGAATACAGCGACAGAACAATAGGAAAACAGTTAGTATTACAGGAAAACTATTAGTCTTAAGATTTTTAACTACATTTACTTGCTTGAGGAGTCCTCAAGCTTCAGCTGTGCGTAGACTAGTCAGCTGCTGGTGTGTGACTAGAGCAGGGCTTGTTGTCTCCTCAAGCTTCAGCTGTGCACAGACTGGTCAGCCTCTGGAGTGACCAGAGCACGGCTGTCGTCCTCAGTAGCAGTTTGGTCTCATCTCAGGATTAGCAGGGTTGGATAATCTGCGCCCTGCTGGCTGCTACTTGTCCTGAGCTGCTGGTGTTAGCCAACTGTGGTGGATCCAAGACACAACACCTGCAACTTTAACAGCAGTGGGAGTGGACAAGGTTACAGTATAGGGCCCATGCTATATGGATCCTAGAAAAATTAGATTTTACTTTAAACAGAGTCACTAGATTTAAAGGGTGTCAGGCTTATAGGCATTTTCATTTATTTAATTATGAACACTTTGTATGGCTATTTTTAAAGCCTGCATTTGCTTTCTTAAGGTTAATTCCTTTAGTTTCTGGAGGTCACCTTTAATTTGACCTATGATTTGGGGGTGGCCGACCGAACAAAATCTTATAGGGCAAATACCTAGTTTGTTTGTTGGGGATGCACCTGACTCGGAGGAGGACCGTAGGCAAAAACCTGATTTTATCTTAAATGAATTTCCTGGCAATATTTTTTTCAGTAGCTGCTCAAGTGTCCAGTTCATGCGTTCCACCTTTTCTTGAAGTTTGTGGCTGATAGGCTGTGTGTAACTTCCATTTTATTTTTAACAGTCTTGTTAAATCTTGCACTATTTCAGCTACAAATGCTGGCCTGTTGTCTAACTTTAAAGTTAGAGGTAGTCTAAACCTGGGGATAATGTCTTTTAACAGTACTTTAGTCACTTCTTGTACTTTTTCTGTCCTGGTGGGGAAAACTTTAACTTACCCTGAAAAGGTGCAAAGAAGCACTAGCATGTACCGATAGCCTTCAGCACGGGCAGTTCTGTAAAGTCTATAAGCAAGTTTTCACAAGGTATGGCTCTTTGTCC
The DNA here is from genome assembly GCF_028885655.2 of Pongo abelii. Classification (NCBI taxonomy): domain Eukaryota; kingdom Metazoa; phylum Chordata; class Mammalia; order Primates; family Hominidae; genus Pongo; species Pongo abelii. The sequence goes on along the minus strand of NC_071985.2, from coordinate 88,944,910 downwards.
TGTTTAAGTTTCTTAGAGGAGGGGTTCTCCCCCGCACCCGGCCTTTGTAACTTTATCTAGTGACTTAGCTGTCAGTGAGAAACTGGAATACAGATACGGCAGAATCTTGCTGCTTTTAATTTCTAATGTGACCATGGGCTCCTGGGAGCCTAATGAGAAGGTGCCTAGTCTGCCCTAGTCTTTACATTCTTCAGCTCCTGGGAGCCTAATGAGAAGGTGCCTAGTCTGCCCTAGTCTTTACATTCTTCAGCTCCTGTCAGCCTGATCAGATCAGTATTTGGTTCCTCCAAGGTGCAGCAGCCCTTGGCCGATGGCCTCTTTGTCTTGCAGCCTTGGCCATTTCCTTTATTGCCTTCTGAACATTTACCCTTCTAGTGTCCTTTCTTTTTGCATCTCGTACATTAATCTCTCTCTAGCCTTGTCTGGCTCTTGAATACTTGCCTAACTTGACTTATTTCATGTCTCCATCCACGTCCACGTCCTCTCACATTGCTAATTTTTCTTTTTATAAGAGCTGTTGCTAACAGATTGGCTTTTTTTTTCTTGTCTTTAATTTCCTTTTTTTTATTTTTTCTGAGTTCTCCTGCTCCTATGGCCAGCTGGCGGGGCCGGGCAATGGCACAGGCCCTGCCCCCGCGCACTGCTGTCCGTCTCTCCTGTTTCCTTCTGATTCTCTTTTTCACACTTAGTCTTTCTTTTTCTTTTGCTCTTTCCCAGTTTTCTTCCTTGGTCGCAGTTAAGATACACCTTGGTGGCCACTTTTATAGACTAGGTGGTATTCATGCCTGCAGCTTCTGCTTGCTGTTACCCTAGGCTTGCTTTACAAATGAAGTATTCACTGTATACTGATTTTCAGCAGCCTCAGGGTTAAATGGGGTGTAAAGCCAGAATGCTTTATTGAGTCTCTTATAAAACTGACTTAGGCTCTTATCAGCTCCTTGAAGCATTCCTGAAATCTTTTTTATATTACTTGCTTTTTTCTACCAACTCTTAGCCTTTGCAGAAGTGCTTCTCAGTACCTCTACAAACACTGAAGCTGGGTTGCATTCTCTGGGTCTTTTTTCCCCTTTTTCCTAGAGTTTAACAGGCCTTTTTCTTTATATAATTTTTCGTGCACTTGGAGGGTTAAACAGGCATACTGAGAGTCAGTGTAAATGTTTACAGTCTTACCTTCACTGAGTTCTAAGGCCCGAATTAAAGCAATGAGCTCAGCTTAATGACAGCGTCCAGGGTTACCACTGCATATTCTGCATAGCTCTCTCCTTGTGGATTGATGAAGCTGTATAGCTCCCAGTCTACTGATGCCCAAGGCTGGTCCCAGAGGTCAGGTCTGCTAGAGTAAACTTGAGTCCAACACCTCTACACAGTTATGCTCTAAGGGCTCTAGCTGCCGGGAGCAAGGTGGCAGGTTCAGGGTGTTTCCAGTTTAGTAGATCAATGGTTGAAAAGGGCTGATAGATGAAAGTCTGTTGCCCCTCTGGATGTGGGCCTGGTCATTATAATAGACAGGTCCTCGCATCTTCCTGAGAGGCATTTGCATAGCTCGAGCAAGACCAGATCTGAGACAGCCCACTTGACTATCTTGACCTCCTTCCTTGGCCTCTTGAGGCTCCGATCCTCCCCTTTGAGGTGAGACCTGGGGCCTGTTAGCTCCTGAATCTCGTTTCTGAGGGGGCTGTTGGCCTTGGTAAAGGGGGGTAGGCTGGGACATATGGAGAAATAATTTCTATTATCTCTGGTGGCTCCTGCAAAACTGGCTTCTTTTGCTGTTTCTGGGACTCCCTTTTTAACTCTGTCTGCTGGTGAAGCTGCTCTTACTTTTACTTTTGGCTTTTTTGCAATAAGCTGTTAAACAGGGCTAAATTTATGCTGGTTTTGTCTATATTATATTTAACCATGAGTCAATATAAAGGAATTTGATCTAGGTACACTGGCTGTCCTCTGACCCCTGACACCACCTTAAATACAGGGCCAATTGTTCCCTGTCTATAGTTCCTTCCGTGGGCCATCCACCACCAAAAGAGGGCAATTCTAATTCACACAGAGTTCCTAACCTCTAGGGGGTTAACTTAACTCTATAATCTCCTGCAAAACCTTTCTTAAGGTTCTGTAACATGCATTTTAATAGAGTAAGTTTTGATGATTTGATGACTTTCCTTTTATTTTTCTTTTTGAAATTTTTTTAACGCAGTTCCTAGCAGAGTGGGCTTACTTTGTGTCTGAGCTATTTTTCTCTCGAGACAAAACAACATTCACACTACAAGAAGGAAAGGGTAAAAGGTCACTCACTCGTCTAATTCACACTAAATCAAAATCAAAACTAAAACCAAAGTGTTGTTAAAGGCACACCTGTTCATCAAGCAATTTAAGCCAAATCAAAATCAGAACCAAAACCAAAGTGCCAATAAAGGCACGCCTGTTTATCAAGCAATTCAAGTCAAGTCAAAATCAAAACTAAAACCAAAGAATCAAGCAATTCAAGTCAAAAACAAAAACCAAAGTGCTGGTACAGGCACGCCGTGGGTGATCAGGCCATGCTTCCACTCAAATGGAGTGGGCAAGTTCCAAAGACCAGTCTTACCAAGTTTTAGATATCTGGACTTAAAGTGTGAGTTCCTTCCCGGTGTTCAGCTACTGCATTGATCCTCTGCGGGGGCCTGCTGTGCACTGCTCTGACAAGGCGTTCCACCAGGGCAAATACCTACCCGGAGCGCTCTCAGGATCTGCATGGCTCAAGCTGGCCAGAGTCCCCCGCAGGGATGCTCTACAGGGCAGGCATAAGCTGCCTAAGGGGCTGCTTGACCTTCCATTAATCCCCTCACTTCCTGGTCAGGGAACCAAGAAATGCAGCAGGACGAGCCGCAGACAAAACTTCTCAGACACCGGATTAAAGAAGGAAATAGTTTATTCGGCCGGGAGCGTCGGCCGACTTGCACTGTGAGAGCTGAGCTCCCCGAAAAAGAAATTCTTGGCCTTTTTAAAGGCTTACAACTTTAAGGAGTCCACATGAAAGGGTCATGATAAATTGAGCAAGTGTGGGAAACGTGACTGGGGGCTACATGCATCAGCTAACAGAACAAAAAGTTTTACAGTGCTTTTTTCATACAGTGTCTGGAATTTATAGATAACACAAGTAGTTTAGGTCAGGGGTTGATGTTATTATTATAACTTTTTTTAACTTCTAGGGCCAGGTGGTGGTGTCAAGGTTGTCTGGCTATTTATCTTTTGTTTTTTTTCCAACTTTTTGCTTTCTCTCTTTCCACCTGTCTTGTGAACTAGGCAAGATGGTGGGGGAGGAGGGCAGCAGGAGTAGTAGTGGTCTCCTTCCTTAGCATGTTCTCAGCTCCTGGGTTCAAGGCACCTTCAAGGCACCTGGCCCAAAATGCAGTTTCTTATGTCTACTTCTTTCTACATAGATACAGTAACAGTCTGATCTCTCTTTCTTTCCTCCACAAGCTCAAGCGATCCACCCACCCTCCCAAAGTGCTGGGATTGCAGCTGTGAGCCAATGAGCCTGGCCGTTATTATCTTTTTTTTTTGGTCTGAATTTTTAAAATTATTTTTAAAAATGGAAAAACAGCTGGACGCAGTGGCGCACATCTGTAATCCAGCACTTTAGGAGGCCAAGGTGGGCGGATCACCTGAGGTCAGGAGTTCGAGACCAGCCTGGCTAACATGGTGAAACCCCATCTCTACTAAAAATACAAAAATTAGCGGGGTGTGGTGGTGGGCGCCTGTAATCCCAGCTACTCAGGAGGCTGAGGCAGGATAGTCGCTTGAACTCAGGAGGCAGAGGTTGCAGTGAGCCGAGATCATGCCACTGCACTCCAGCCTGGGCAACAAAGAGTGAAACTCCATCTCAAAAAAAAAGAAAAAAAAAAAAGTGCAATTTTCATTCAATAAATATTTCATTCTTATGCGGTTTTGTTGCAGAAAGTGAAGTCCATGACTTTAGAATGATAGTAATTTATCAACCAAATAATCCGTTTCACATAGTTTCAATAACTGCAGCAATCTCCTTGAATTGTCTGCAGAAATTCTGAAACTGTGGAATTGTCATTTCAAAGGACTTGGTCTTTACTCGGCCTGAATGAGTGCCACTTTTAGCATCACTGCAACATAAGGATACTTAAGAGATCTGCAACTGTCACAGCTCACAGCCAAACCCAGTTTCCATTGAAAATCTACAAGCTCAGCTGGGCGTGGTGGCTCATGTCTGTAATCCCAGCATTTTCGGATGCCGAGGTGGGCGGATCACAAGGTCAGGAGATGGAGACCATCCTGGCTAACACGGTGAAACCCCGTCTCTACTAAAAACACAAAAAAATTAGCCGGGCATGGTGGTGGGTGCCTGTAGTCCCAGCTACTCGGGAGGCTGAGGCGTGAACCTGGGAGGCAGAGCTTGCAGTGAGCCAAGATCGCACCTCTGCACTCCAGCCTGGGTGACAGAGCGAGACTGTCAAAAAAAAAAAAAAAAAAAAAAAAAAAATCTACAAGCTCTGGCCAGGAGCGGTGGCTCACGCCTGTAATCATAGCACTTTGGGAGGCTGAGGTGGGTGGATCACTTGAGGTCAGGAGTTTACACCAGACTGACCAACATGGTGAAACCCCGTCTCTACTAAAAATACAAAATTAGCCAGGCATGGTGGCGCATACGTGTTGTCCCAGCTACTCCGGAAGCTGAGGCAGGAGAATCGCTTGAACCCGGGAGGCAGAGGTTGCAGTGAGCCGAGATCGCGCCACTGCACTCCAGCCTGGGCGACAGAGCGAGACTCCGTCTCAAAAAAAAAAAAAAAAAAAAAAAAAGAAACTGCATTTTGTTCTGTACTAAGAAAAACTAAGAAAAATTCTTCTGCCTTGAGATGCTGTTAATCTGTAACCATAGCCCCAACCCTGTGCCCCAGAGACAGGTGCTGTGTTGACTCAAGGTTTTTTTTTGTTTTTTTTTTGAGACAGAGTCTCGCTCTGTCTCCCAGGCTGGAGTGCAGTGGCGCGATCTCGGCTCACTGCAAGCTCCGCCTCCCGGGTTCACGCCATTCTCCTGCCTCAGCCTCCCGAGTAGCTGGGACCACAGGCGCCGGCCACGACGCCCGGCTAATTTTTTGTATTTTTTAGTAGAGACGGGGTTTCACCGTGTTAGCCAGGATGGTCTGGATCTCCTGATCTGCTGACCTTGTGATCCGCCCGCCTCGGCCTCCCAAAGTGCTGAGATTACAGGCGTGAGCCACAGCGCCTGGCCATTGACTCAAGGTTTAATGGATTTTAGGGCTGTGCAGGATGTGCTTTGTTAAAAAAAGTGTTTGAAGGCAGTATGCTTGGTAAAAGTCTTCGCCATTCTCTAATCTCGAGTACCCAGGGACACATAAACTGTGGAAGGCTGCAGGGACCCCTGTCCGGGAAAGCCAGATATTGTCCAAGGTTTCTCCCCATGTGATAGCCTGAGACATGGCCTCGTGGGAAGGGAAAGACCTGACCGTCCCCCAGCCTGACACCCTTAAAGGGTCTGTGCTGAGCCGGATTAGTGAAAGAGGAAGGCCTCTTTGCAGTTGAGAAGAGGAAGGCATCTGTCTCCTGCTCGTCCCTGGGAATGGAATGTCTGGGTGTAAGACCCGATTGTACGTTCTATTTACTGAGATAGGAGAAAACCGCCTTGGGGCTGGAGGTGAGACATGCTGGCGGCAATACTGCTCTTTAATGCACGGAGATGTTTGTGTACATGCACATCAAGGCACAGCACCTTTCCTCAAACTTATTTATGACACAGAGACCTTTGCTCATATGTTTTCCTGCTGACCCTCTCCCCGCTATTACCGTATTGTCCTACCACCTCCCCCTATCTGAGATGGTAGAGATAGTGATCAATAAATACTGAGGGAGCTCAGATACCAGGGCCAGTGCAGGTCCTCTGTATGCTGAGCGCCAGTCCCCTGGGCCCACTGTTCTTTCTCTATACTTTGTCTCTGTGTCTTATTTCTTTTCTCAGTCTCTCGTCCCACCTGAGGAGAAATACCCACAGGTGCAGAGGGGCTAGCCCCCTTCAGAGCTCAGGTGTTTGAAACCAGCCTGGGCAACAAACATGGCGATACCCTCATTTCTATTTAAAAAAAAAAAGATAATAGCCATAGTAAATTTTAAAAACTGTGTAGCACTGACACAAGAATAAATAAGTACCCAATAGAACAGAATACAGAATCCAGAAACAGACCTGAGTGTGAACGGAAATTTCATATATGATGTAGTATTTGAATTAATGAGTTGTTTAGTGGATAATCTTAAGAAAACTGACTTACAGTATGTTGGAAAAATAAAATTGGATTATAACTCACACAGTTATCAATTTCCAATAGATTAGATATCAAAAAGTCAAAGATGAAACCATGAAGCTAATAGACAAAAATTCAGAATAACGTTTTTGTTACTTTGGGGTGGGAAAGAATTTTTAAAATAGAAGATCGTAAAACCATACAGCATAGAGGGAAAATAAATGGATGAATCAGAGCAACTCGATATGAAAGACTTCAATGAGGCACATCATGGACGAAGAGATAATAACAAGGAGAAGATATGATGTCTAAAACAAACAAGGGATTTATAGCTAGATTCTAGAATATACAAGGAACTTCTGAAATTAGAAAGAAAAAAAAATACCCAACAGGAAACCTAACAGAAAAAATGGGTAAAGAATGTGAATATTCCAACTTAAGAAGGGGAAAGCTAAGTAGCTAAAAATATGAAGAATGATGAACCTCACTAGTAATCAGAGAAATGGAAATAAATTAAAATGGCGAGATACCAATTTATATCTTTGGTAAACATTAGAAAGTCATGTCTTGGGTAGCATATAGGCAAATGAGAGGCCGGGCACAGTGACTCATGCATGTAACCCCAGCACTTTGGGAGTCTAAGGCGGGTGGATCGCCTGAGGTCAGGAGTTTGAGACCAGCTTGATGAACATGGTGAAATCCCATCTCTACTAGAAATACAAAAATTAGCTGGGCATGGTGGTGCATGCCTGTAATCCCACCTACTCGGGAGGCTGAGGCAGGAGAGTCGCTTGAACCTGGGAGGTGGAGGCTGCAGTGAGCTGAGATCATGCAATTGCATTCCAGCCTAGGTGACAGAGTGAGACTCTGTCTCAAAAAAAGAAAATAGAATAGAATAAAATAAAACATAGGCAAATGGGAAGTCTCATGTCCTGCTGATGGGAATTAAACAGGTACAGCACATTGGGAAGCAACCTGGAAGTATTTAAGTAACTGTATGCTTTAAGACTCAGCAATCCTTCTAACTATATACCTAAGAGAAACTAGCACCTAGGTCTATAAGGAGACATGTATCAGAATATTCATGACAGGACTGTGTGTGATGGTGAGAATCGGAGGCAGTCCAGATGTCCATCACTAATGCATAGATTAACTTAGGCTTGGTTTACTGATGCAAAAGAGAGAGAATAAAAATACACTGTTTTCACAAAAACAGTGAAAAGGGAGTAGGAAACAGCATAAAATTCATAGCAGAAACCCATTTTTGCAAATATACAATATTGCATTTTGTTAAATAAACACACTCTCACATACACAAACACTGATACGTTTTATATCTCCAGATTCTTTTTTTTTTTTTTTTTTTTTGAGGTGGAGTCTCTTTGTCACCCAGGCTAGAGTACAAGTGGCTCGATCTTGGCTCACTGCAATCTCCCCCTCCTGAGTTCAAGCGATACTCCCACCTCAGCCTCCTGAGTAGCTGGGATTACAGGCACCTGCCTTCATGCCTGGCTAATTTTTTTGTATTTTTGTAGAGATGGGGTTTCACCATGTTGGCCAGGCTGGTCTTGAACTCCTGACCTCAGATGATCCACCTGCCTGGGCCTCCCAAAGTGCTGGGATTACAGGCATGAGCCACCGTGCCTGGCCTAATATTTTTAGAAATAATATGTATATTTAAAAAACAGACTAAATATACAAAACTGGGTGCATTTTAGGGGAGAGGAATTGGTGTAAGAATGGGAGATGAGGAGAAAATAATGAGACAATATAACAGAACAGGGATCTTACCCAATCAATGATTATAATGAGCAATAGGGCTGGGCGGGGTGGCTCATGCCTGTAATCCCAGCAATTTGGGAGGCTGAGACGGGTGGATCTCTTGAGGTCAGGAGTTCGAGACCAGCCTGGCCAACACGGCAAAATCCTGTCTCTACTAAAAATACAAAAATTTGCCGGGCATGACAGCGCATGCCTGTAGTCCCCACTGCTCAGGAGGCCGAGGCAGGAGAATCTCTTGAACCTGGGAAGTGGAGGTTGCAGTGATCCAAGATCGTGCCATTGCACTCCAGCCTGAGTGACAGAGTGAGACCCCATCTCAAAATAAATAATAAATAAATAAATAAATAAAGTGCAATAAACTGAGGGAGATGATTGAATCAATTTTGTGTGCCCATGAGTGATAAGAGGGAAAAAAATTGAAAGTATACAATATCTTTTGGGAGAAATAGAAGAGGACTGACTGGGGTGAAGATATTCACAACATAATATCAAAACTACTCCTACAAATCCATGAGACAAAGACAACTCAAGAAAAACATGTATTTTGGCCGGGCATGGTGGCTCACGCTTGTAATCCCAGCACTTTGGGAGGCCAAGGCAAGTGGATAACTTGAGGTCAGGAGTTCGAGACCAGCTTGGCCAACACGGTGAAACCCCATCTCTACTAAAAAATACAAAAAAATTAGCCGGGCATGGTGGCTTATGCTTGTAGTCCCAGCTACTCAGGAGTCTGAGGCAGGAGAATCACTTGAACCCAGGAGGTGAAGGTTGCAGTGAGCCGAGGTTATGCCCCTGCACTCCAGCCTGGGCGACAGAGCGAGAATCCTTCTCAAAAAAAAAAAAAGAAAAAGAAAAAGAGAAAAATATGCTTTTTTGGCTGGGCGCGGTGGCTCACGCCTGTAATCCCAGCGCTTTGGGAGGCAGAGGTGGGCGGATCATGAGGTCAGGAGATCGAGACCATCCTGGCTAACATGGTGAAACCCCATCTCTACTAAAAATACAAAAAATTAGCCGGGTGTGGTGGTGAGCACCTGTAGTCCCAGCTACTCGGGAGGCTGAGGCAGGAGAATGGCGTGAACACAGGAGGCGGAGCTTGCAGTAAGCTGAGATGGCGCCACTGCATTCCTGCCTGGGCGACAGAGCGAGACTCTGTCTCAAAGAAAAAAAAAAAGCTATATATATATATATATATATATATATATATATATATATACTCTCTGTATATATAGATTATATATATTCTCTCTATATATTCTCTCTCTCTCTCTCTCTCTCTCTATATATATATATATATATATATATTTTTTTTTTTTTTTTAGACAGTCTCGCTCTGTCGCCTAGGCTGGAGTGCAGTGGCACAATATTGGCTTACTGCAGCCTCCACCTCTGAGGTTCAAGTGATTCTCCTGCTTCAGCCTCCTGAATAGCTGGGATTAAAGGCACATGACACCATGCCCAGCTAATTTTTGTATTTTTAGTAGAGATGGAGTTTCACCATGTTTCACCATGTTGGCCAGGCTGGTTTTGAACTCCTGACCTTAAATGATCCGCCCACCTCGGCCTCCCAAAGTACTGGGATTACAGGTGTGAGTCACCAGCCTGGCCTCTATAGTTATTTTTTACATAATGTTCAGCATACAATAAAAATTAGGAAACATGAAGAGAAAGAAAATGTGACCAATGGTCAAGAGAAAAAAGCAAACAGTAGAAGCAGAAACAAATAAAATCCAATTGTTTAAGTTCACAGGCAAGAACTTTAAAATAATCACAATTTTATTTTTTAAAAATAGAGGAAAAGATGGAAAGTAGATGAGAAGAATTTCAACAGAGACTTGGAATAGAGACACAAACTTCTAGAACAGAACTCTCTGAATGGGTTTAACAGCAAATTGGACACAGCAGGAGACAAGATTAGTGAATTCAAAGACAGATCAATAGGCTGGGCACCGTGGCTCACGCCTGTAATCCCAGCACTTTGGGAGGCCGAGACGGGTGGATCCAGCTGAGGTCAGGAGTTTGAGACCAACCTGACCAACACGGTGAAAGCCTGTCTCTACTAAAATACAAAATTAGCCAGGCGTGGTGGTGGGTGCCTGTAATCCCAGCTACTCTGGAGATCAGGCAGGAGAATCGCTTGAACCTGGGAGGCGCAGGTTGCAGTGAGCCGAGATCACACCATTGCACTCCAGCCTGGGCAATGAGTGAGACTCTGGCCTCAATACAGAAAGAAAGAAAAGGGAGGGAGGGAGGTAGGAAGGAAGGAAGGAAAGGAACCCATATTGAAGCACACAGACATGAGTTGAGCCTGAGACCTTGGTCAAGAATCAAACCTAACCATACGCCCGCTAAAGAGTGAGGGGACTGTGGGCATGGGGGAATGCCTCCCCACAGATTCCCATCCAGGACCCTTGGCCTGATGACCACAGCATCTCAGTAATGCTTCTGTAGTCCAGTATCATTACTTCTTTCTGAAATATATATATATATATATATATATCTTTTTTTTTTTTTTTTTGAGGCAGAGTCTTGCTCTGTCACCCAGGCTGGGGTGCAGTGGCACGATCTAAGCTAACTGCAACCTCTGCCTCCCAGGTTCCAGTGATTTTCCTGCCTCAGCCTCCCAAGTAGCTGGGATTACAGGTGTGCACCACCATGCCTGGCTAATTTTTGTATTTTTAGTGGAGACGGGGTTTCACCATGTTGGCCAGGCTGGTCTGGAACTCCTGATCTCAAGTGATCTGCCTACCTCAGCCTCCAAAAGTGCCAGGATTACAGGCATGAGCCACTGCACCTGGCCTGAAATACATGTTTAAAAGAAAAATGTTGATCGTTTACTCAAAGGGGTAAATTAAGAATGGTAGTGAGCTCCTAATATCTCTAGCCACAAGTCTCAAGGGAAGCAAATGGGGAGGCCAAACATCTGGTTGCTAATCTCATCAGCACCTGATGGGTAGGGAGGCTGTGAAGGCTGATGTCCTTTGAGGAATTCTGAAATGCTCCTTAAGGGGACTAGGCCCACCCATGTTGAGAATCACTAATGCATACTTTTGTTTAATTTTCTCTCTATTTCTTCTTCTTCTTCTTCTTCTTCTTTTTTTTTTTTTTAAGAGATGTTATGCTATGCTGCCCAGGCTGCTCTCAAACTCCTGGGCTCAAGCGATCCTCTTGCCTTAGCCTCCTGAGTACATTTAATTTTGACACAGAAACATGCAGTCTCTCAGGAATATTCTAAATCTAGAATGGGTGGATTAGCACAGTCATAGTATTAGTAATTAATAAAACTTTCCCCCACTTTGAAATCCTGAAAGTAGTTAAAATCATGGAGTTCTAGGCAGTCCGGTATTAGCAGCCCTTGACCTTTGCACTGGCAGCTGTCACCAGGTATTTAAGGTGGCTCATTAGGGAAGTTCAGAGCCAGCCAATACCCTTTACTGAGCTTGTGAGGTCAAGAATGCCACACATAATCCATTTAGATTTTTTGTAAAATAAAAACCATATATCTATATGGTAATGAATTGGTTAATTGTAAGCCAGGAAATAAAATGAATAAACAAAAGTGAAGTGGTAACAAATTAGTTAAATGGCAGGGGGATCAAATCCAGATCTCTCAGGACAGAAGGGAATACTCACCAACTATGCTAATGAGGAAGGAGATGAATCTAAAGTCGACATCTCCTCTAACTGCCCACTTTTACACTGGGCCCAGATAGGTAGGAAGCATTGATTGCTCATGCCCCATTTGCTCCCAGGCCACCACCTAGTCTGACCCCCTGCTGGCAGGACAGAGCGAGAGGCCAGCATCAGAGTGGCCATTTGTGAAAATGCCAGAAACATTGTCTACTCTCCACCCCACCCCAGCTCCCACAAAACTCACCTGTGCCATGCAAGACTGTGGCAGGTGGTTGGAATTCCAGGCGCTGCTGCTCTTCATCCTTCTAGGGAGGCAGATGTCAGGGCAGAGGCCTGGGAAGTGTGAGGCTGCTGGATCCAAGAGTGGGGGCAGGCGGAGCAGAGGTGAGGTCTGGCCTTTTCGAAGCACTGGGTCAGGAAAATCCAACCACGTGCTTTGGCCAGATTCGTTTCCTGCTCAGATTCTGGATTGAGGAAGGTGGGGAGTGAGACCACGGCAAAGAATTGACTAGGAAGAAGCTGTCACCCTTGATGGAATGGGCAAAGAGAAAAAGCAATCATTTGGGCATAGGGCCCAGCTGGACTCCTGGGTGGAAGGTGTGGCCTGGGTGTTCTTGGGTTCCTTGTCTGCTTGAGCCCCAGAACAACAGAAAATCTTGATGGCCACAGCAACAGGAGCTTAATAGTGGGAAGGAAGAAAAATGAAGGACAAAACCAAGACTTAAACTCCCACTGGGAAGTTTGAGAAAAAAGCCTTAACCACTATACCAAAAATGTACCCCAGGAAACTGATCTTACCTTCTGGTACCAGCATCAGCTACATAAATTGTCGGGTCTAGTGCAAAGTGAAAATGCAACCTCTTCTGAAAAAAGCAGCAAGAAAAGTGCTGTGAAGGGTAGTGAACTATAAAGCTTTTTCCTTTCTTCCATAGTCCTTCCTATGATGGGGCTTTTTATTTGCTTTTATTTGTCATTCTATGTAAAGAAAAATTAAGAATTTAAATAATTAGCATGATTTTTTTTTCCTGAGACAGAGTTTCACTTTTGTTGCCCAGGCTGGAGTGCAATGACACAATCTCGGCTCACCGCAACCTCCACTTCCCGGGTTCAAGGGATTCTCCTGCCTCAGCCTCTGGAGTAGCTGGGATTACAGGCGCCTGCCACCATGCCTGGCTAATTTTTTATATTTTTAGTAGAAACGGGGTTTCACCATGTTGGCCAGGCTGGTCTTGAACTCCTGACCTCAGGTGATCTGCCCACCTCGGTCTCCCAAAGTGCTGGGACTGCAGGCGTGAGCCGCCGCGCCCGGCCGGCTAATTATTTGAAATTTTAAGACCATTTTCCAGACACTCCTAAAAGTTTATAACCTACACTTGCAGTGGTTAAAGCGTCAGTCCTAAGATATTTTTCCAAAAGGTGCTGCCCAAGTACCTAAGCTGTCTCTCCCTGTGGTCTAGTGGCTAGGATTCAGTGCTTTAACCGCCAGCGCCCAGGTTCGATTCCCGTTAGGAATGTTTGCTTTTTTGCTTTCTTGATCACATGCATTCTATTATCGCCGCGGCTGCAGCTGTCACTGCCCTCCGGAGCAGTCAAGGTTTGCTTGCAGGCACACCTCTCTGCAAGGCACTACTGACATCCTGTACATCAGTATCCAGGGAATGGGGACTGCCTGTATGGAGTAAAAAGGTAGGCAGATTCAGACTCACCTCAGCCCCACTCTATTGAGAATTACTGATTTTTATTTTTACTTTTTGGGGGCTGAGTCTCTCTCTGTCGCCAGGCTGGAGTGCAGTGGCAGCGATTTCGGCTCATTGCAACCTCCGTCTCCCGGGTTCAAGGAGTAGCTGGGACTACAGCTCAGCCTTCCGAGTAGCTGGGACTACAGGCCCGCACCACCACGCCCAGCTAATTTTTGTATTTTTATTTTTGTATTTTTAGTAGAGACTGGGTTTTACCATGTTGGCCAGGATGGTCTCGATCTTTGACCTCGTGATCCGCCCGCCTCCCAAAGTGCTGGGATTACAGGCATGAGCCAACGCCCCCGGCTTGATTTTTAAAAATCAATATAAGTAATTTTTACATGAAACAAGTGAGTTATTTCAAATGGCTTCTAAATCTAGAAAGGTTTGATGAATTGGCATAGGCACAGTTTTAAGAATAAATGTAATTCTCCCTCCCCCACCTCCTGCCGAGTTCTCATTTAAACCCTAAGGGCGGTTTGTTTACATTTCAGAGATGTAGAATGCCCAGGTTATTTTACCAGATGCGCTACTGTTTCCTCTGGTAACAGGTGTTCCAAATCGGAAAACAAACTAGTCCATTATGCTAATTTGCATATTTGAAACATGAAAAACCTCTCTTAATTCGTTTGGTCTTTTGTAAAAATAGAAACATATTTTTATATGGTAATAAGTTAGTTAACTTTACCCGTAATACGAATAGACGAAAGTGAACCTCCTATGATGACAAGTTACTTGACAACACTAACTTGTCAACGTTCTTACTTGTCAAGGGCTTCCTAATGACCTTGCCCCGCGGTTCTCAAGACTGACTTCAGGATCATCTGGGAGAGGTTGAAAGGCACATGCAGTGTTCACCGCCTTGAACTGAAGATCACTGAACATGGCTTTGGTGGAAACCACTGCAGTGACATCAGAAAGCAAAAAAGCAAACTTCTTCCCTGACCGGGAATCGAACCCGGGCCGCGGCGGTGAAAGCGCCGAATCCTAGCCACTAGGCCACCAGGGAGAGGTGGTAAAACAACATGGGCAGCACCTTCTGGGAAAAAATCTTAGGACAGAGGCCTCAACCACCTCAGGCACATGTTAGAAACCTATAGGAATGTCTTAATATTTTGCAGTGATGTGTATAGTACTGGATGCAGTGACTGCTGCCTGGGCCAGAGGGTGGCAGAAGGCTTTAGGGGCAGAAACGTTGGAAGAAAGATTGTCATAAATCAAGCCGGGGAAGAGAAAAATATTTCCCAAATCATTTTTGTCACTGACTCCCTCTGACATGGGAGTTTCTCATCTCCCTTCCTGCCTCCTCCCTTTTTCTTTCTTCCTTCCTAAAATCTGCATCTCCTTCACTTATATAGTTTCCCCACGGTTGATTGAGAAAAACATGTGTCTCTTTTGCCCCCTTCCCCAAAGTATCCTATTCCTGATCTCTAAATATGCCCCTCACCAGTGCAGAGGGAGGAGCAGTCAGAGCCTGGGAGACCTGCCTATCTGGAGCTGCACCCATCTTTGAGGCCATCCTCTGTTTCCTGGAACCTGAAATGGATTTACCTATTCTACATATTTCATAGAAATGAAATCACATAATGTGTCACATTTTGTCCGGCTTCTCTCACTTGGCATAATATTTTTGGGTTCATTCATGTCATAGTACGTACTTCATTTCTTCTTATGGCTAAATAACATTTTATGTATATGCCACATTTCCTTTATCCATTCATCTGTTGATGGGCATTTGGGTTGTTTCCACCTTTTGGCTGTTGTGAATAATGCTGCTATGAACATTTATGTACAAGCATTTGTTTGAGCATCTGTTTTTTATTTTTTGGGGTTATCTATTTAGTAGTGGAATTACTAAGTCACTTGTATTCCCACCAGCATAGGTAAATCTATAGGAACAGAAAGCAGAGTAATGGCTGCCAGGGGCTGGGGAATGTGGAGTAATCACATAATGATATAGGGTTTTACTTTCTTTTGATGAAAACGTTTTGGAACTAGATTGAGATGGTGGTTGTACAACCCTGTGAACGTACTTAATGTCACTGAATTTGTTTAAGATGGTTTCATTTTTCTTCATGTTTCTGCCTATGCTTTATATTTTCTGTCGTTTTAAAAATTATAGCCATCCTAGTGGGTGTGAAGATACCACTACACATAAATTAGAATGTCTAAAATTAAAGAGACAGACTATATGCAATGGACTGAATGTTCGCACACACACCCCAAGTTCATACAGTGAAATTCTAACTCCCAAGGTTATGATATTATGAGGTGGGGCTTTGGGGAGGTAATTAGGTCATGAAGGTGGAGCCTTCATGAATAGGATTAGTGTCCTTATAAAAGAGACCCTCACCATGTGAGGCTTCTTAAAAGACTGCTTTCTGTGAGAAAACAAGCCCTCACCAGAAACCACATGTGCAAGCACCTTGATCTTGGACCTCCCAACCTCCAGAACCATGAGAAATAAATTTCTGTTGCTTATAAGCCACCCAGTCTATGGCATTTTGTTATAGCACCTGAATGGACTGAGAGAGCATACCAAACAAAAAAGAGGACATGCTGTACGATTTCATTTACATAAAACTCTAGGCAATGCCAACTTATCTATATTGACAAAAAGCAGATCAGCGGTTGGCTTGGGGATGGGGGGGTAAGAGGGAGTGTGAGGTGGTAAGGAGCGGGAGGGTGGAATTGTGGAATTACAAAAGGCTATAGGGAAACTGCTTGGGGGTGATGGAGGTGCTCACTATCTTTTTTTTTTTTTTTTTTTGAGACGGAGTTTCGCTCTTGTTGCCCAGGCTGGAGTGCAATGGTGCAATCTCGGCTTGCTGCAACTTCCACCTCCCAGGTTCAAGCGATTCTCCTGTCTCAGCCTCCCAAGTAGCTGGGATTACAAGCATGTGCCACCATGCCCGGCTGATGTTTGTATTTTTAGTAGATATGGGGTTTCACCATGTTGGTCAGGCTGGTCTCAAACTCCTGACCTCAGGTGATCCACCCACCTCGGTCTCCCAAAGTATTGGGATTACAGGCATAGGCCACTGCACCCAGCCTATATGCTCACTATCTTAATGATAGTGTTGGATTCACTGGTGTATACATATGTCAAAACATCATTTTGTATACTTTAAATATGTACAGTTTATGTTATATTAAATAACATTTTAAATAATGGTTTCTTGAAAAATTTTGTACATATATTTTGGAGACTATCTGCCCATTTATCTATCTCTACCTCTATATCTATATAGTTACACAGTTTTCTCTTAGGTATATACCTCAGAAAAAATTACTGAAACATGCATACATATGTTCAGCTATGGCAGGTATGTCCAAATAGCTTTCCAAAGTGGTTGTAACTATTCACATTCCCATGATCTGTATACCACTTTCTATCCAGTAAGAGTTCCATAGTTACAGACAAAACAGAAAAAATAGGATCGGTGTGTGTGTGTATATCTTGAATAGCCAAGATATGAACCTAAAATTGGATCCTGCAGGTTAAAAAACTAAAACCCAAGTTAAATTCATAGTCTAGGCATGCCTCTTCTGTGACAGTTGGTGTATTCATCAACAGCAGGAATGGAAATGAGACAGTTGAGCAGATTATTATGAATCTGAGTACTTTGAACCCACAAATCTCACTGAGCCTCCCTTACTAGCAAAAGAGCCCCCTTTCTTCCTATATGAACAAGTTGAAATTCTCTTGTTTGAGGATTCTTTGTGATAACATCTGAGACAGTTACATGGCAAGGAAATGCCAACTTATTTCAAGACCCACCTCTATCACCTCTTATTTCCTCCAGGCCCATAATTTGAATCAGATACCATCAGAAACTGTTGATTTTTTTTTTTTTTTTGAGAGGGAGTCTTGCTCTGTCACCCAGGCTGGAGTGCAGTGGCGCCATCTCGGCTCACTGCAAGCTCCACCTCCCGGGTTCACGCCATTCTCCTGCCTCAGCCTCCCGAGTAGCTGGGACAACAGGCACCCCCCACGATGCCTGGCTAATTTTGTGTATTTTTAGTAGAGACGGGGTTTCACTGTGTTAGCCAGGATGGTCTAGATCTCCTGACCTCGTGATCCGCCCTCCTCTGCCTCCCAAAGTGCTGGGATTACAGGCGTGAGCCACCGCATCCGGCCAGAAACTATTTAAGTTTTTAACTTAAAGTATTTAAATTTTTTAAGGCATTTTTCTGTAGATATCTTGTAAAAACAACTCTTATTTTTTAAGCCTTTCCACATAGTTTAGTTGCTTCTTCACAACTTACTGCTCTTATCCAATTTAGTATATAAATTACTAACTCTAACTGCTTCTTCTCATCTCCATTTCCTCATAAGTGTTCCCGTGCCACATGAAACTTGTGTTAAAGAAATTCGATCTATATTCTATTAATGTAATTCTCAGGTGCAGTCGGGACCCTAAGAGAATGAAGGTGGAGTTTTGCTGCCCCTGCACCCTTTAAAATTGCAGAGAGGTCATTGGGTTTCTCCAGCTCTTTAGCATCTGCTGTGAGAATTAGTTGAGCGAGAGAGCCATACTTGTTTTCCTTAGTACCAGCACCCACCTGCAAAGTCTTGCTGGCTGCGAGGTTCTGCAGGAAAGCAGCTCTCAAAGGATTTGTTTCTGGAGGGAAAAGTACAGGAGCCTCTAGTTTGGTACTAGAGGACCTCTAAACGTGTAGGGTGGAGGATGTTAGGAAACGTGTTTTACAAAGCAACCATTGTGTAGGATTTTAGGTTAGAAGTAGAACTTCTGGATCTGAAAAGAAGAATGGAGAAAAATAGTAACAACGGAATTGGAATCTAAAATCCTAACCGTCCCTGGGTGGGCTCGAACCACCAACCTTTCGGTTAACAGCCGAACGCGCTAACCGATTGCGCCACAGAGACTGACATGGAAAAATCAGTCGTTGCAGATCGTATTTATAGATATTTAGGTAAACACATGACGATTTCGCTACCTAGAGTTTTGGTTCGCCACTACGTGATTGCAAGTCTAGGTCTGAGTTGGGTAATTCTAAAACCTACAACATGAGACCATCCCTGCTATGTGACATTCAGATCCTTGCTTGCTTCCTCCCCAGTTTCTTAGCAGCAGCAGAAAGCAATTGACTCCCAAAGTCGAGACCCAGACACGAGTAAAATCAAATTTACTATTGACTTGAGGAAATGAGGAATGGAGAGAGGGTGTGGTGAGTGTTGGGAGAATAGCTCATTGCTGATTTGAACTAGAGATCCACACTTAGGAAGTCAGCTTGATGTCCTTAAATCGGTAAAGTTTTTTGAAGCCCCGTTACATCACTTCTTTCTGAATTTCAAACCTACATGCTAAGTGTTTGTTCAAAGAGGTAAGTTAAGTGTGGAAGTGAGCTCTGAATCTCTCCCTGAATATGATTCTCAAGCTTAAATATCCCATGGGAAAGTACTAAATATCCCATGGGAAGGTACAAAGACATCTGGGACCCAAGAGATTGAGCAAGTTGAACAAATAACCACCCCTCCGCTCCAAATAATCAAAAGTATCCCTGATGGGTCATGGTTTTTCATAGGGAATCACTAATTTATGATTAGTTCGATTATATTTAAGTTTTACACCGAAACATGCACCAGATCTATCAGTTATTTTGACTCAAGAAAATCAATTGTAGTAATGAATGTAATTCCCACAAATCCTTTGGCATTTGCAAAGCTGTTAACTTTTTGAAGTTTTCTACAGTCTGGACAATTTTTATGAAACCCTCTAATATTTCTACCAGTAGCTTCCATGACATGTTCAGAGGTTTCTATTACAGAAACCCAGACCACCCATACATCTCACTTAGGCTCAGAGAACAGTGTCACACCCAATATTGTAAGTCAATACAGTTAAGTCTTTCAAATAGCAACAATTTAGTTGACTCTATGTAAAAGATCAGGTCAAAATGAACTTTATAAAATGGAAAATAATAGGATGTTATTCTCTGGCTGGATGGTCAAGCAGCCCCAGATGGAAGACTTCTATGTCTCCAGTATACTTATTGGGTTGATTCAAACATTTCTGTTAAAAGTTCCAGTGGCGAGATTTGCTAGAAACTTTGAGAGACATCGAAGAGGCCCTGGATCCACAGAGTTGGAAGACTTTTTTTTCCCCTTAACCTTAAGAGGTCCTCATAAATAATTATTTGGAAAAAAAAAAGTGAGACATGGTAGTTGCATGACCTAAAAGGGGTGTAACTGCAGTAATCCATGAACACTGGCTCAGCTACTTGAATGGCAAAGTAACTGCCTACTACCACTTTAAGTAGAGCTCAAAAGGGCTGAGAATGCAGATCAGACTAGCGATGAACACTGTTTATAAGCAGAAGGATCATGCCAGGAAGAGGCATAGGCTGGCAAGAAAAGAATGGGAATGGTGCATACTCTGTGAAATCAAAATTAGAGAGGCACAACTGCAGTGGTATAAGAACAAATGTACAGCCAAATGTCAGTGTAGAGAACATATATGAAAATATCTTTCCTGATATGCACAGAAGCTGTAGGGTGCAGTAGACAGAGCTCTGCAATTTCCTTTGGGGGAAGCCATAAGACTCACAATAAGATCTATACAGAAATGAACAAACGGATGAAGAGCGCAGCTGATCTGTGGGAAAGAGAAAATGGGAAAATTTAGAGATCAAATCTGGGCACAGAATATAGGGGCATTCTCAGTATGTTTCTTGTTATTTTGAGATGAGATTGAGACCATCAGCTAGAACTCTATCCTGACACCCAACTGCCAAAAGCCCTTTGGTCAGCTTGGCTGTTGTGTTTCACCCACTGATTCCTTTAACTCCACATTTCCACCCTTGCTGCCAGGGTGTTCTAACTAGCTGGATCTCTAAAGATTCATTTTACACACCCAGAATAGGCAAGCAACTCGAACATGTTGGCTGTAAGCAAACACACACACACACACACACACACACACACACACACACGCCCCCAATATAATCCCATTAGAAAGTAGGCAAAGGACATTTCCCAAAAAAAGACATGGGAATGGTTAACCAACAGTTGTATGAAGAAAATCCTCAACATCACAAGTGGTCAGAAAAATACAAATCAAAACCACAATGAGATATCATCTTACCCCAGTTAGAAGAGACATTATTTAACAGACAAAAGAAAACACCCCAAAACCTAACAAATTCAGATGATGAGGCAGAAAAAAGGAGGGTCTTAGACACTGTTGGCAGAAAGGTAAATAAGTACACTCACCAGAAAAAAACAGCATAGAAATTTCTCAAGAAAAGCTGGCTGGGCATGGTGGCTCACCCCTGTAATCCCAACACTTTGGGAGGCCGAGATAGGTGGATCACCTGAGGTCAGGAATTTGAGACCTGGCCAACATGGTGAAACTGCGTCTCTACTAGAAATACAAAAAAATTAGCCAGGTGTGGTGGTGCGTGCTTGTAAGCTCAGCTACTTGGGAGGCTGAGGCAGGAGAATCGCTTGAACCTGGGAGGCAGAAGTTGCAGTGAGCCAGGATCATGCCATTGCACTCCAGCCTGGGCTGGAGCAAGACTCCGTCAAAAAAAAGAAAGAAAGAAAGAGAGAAAAGAAAGAAAGAAAAAGAAAGAAAGAAAGAGAAAGAGAAAGAAAGAGAGAGAGAAAAGAAAGAAAGAGAAAGAGAAAGAAAGAAAGAAAGAAAAGCAAACAAAGGTACAACTTCTGTAGAATCCAGGAAACTCACAGCTGAGTATTTATCCAACGCAAAGGAAATCCGGATATCAGACAGATACCTGTGCCCCCATGTTTAATGCCACACTATTCACAGTCACAGAAATATCGAATCAACCTAAGTGTCCATCAGCCGTGAAAAAGATAAAGAAAATGTGGCATATATACACCATGGAATACTATTTGGCTATTGTATTAGTCAGGGTTCCCTAGAGGGACAGAACTAATAGGAGAGAGAGACAGAGAGAGAGAATTAATTATATATTATATATATCTTATTACATAATTTATATGATATATATTTATTATATGGTATATATTATATATAAAATATATTATATATTATTTATAAAATATATATCATTTATAAAATGTATTATAAACATATAATATATTATATAATATATAATTATATAATAAACTCCATATATATATATCTCCTATTAGTTCTGTCCCCCAGGGGACCCTGACTAATATATATGGAGTTTATTATATAATTATATAATAAATTATATGTACATAGAGAGAGAGTTTATTAAGTATTAACTTACACGATCACAAATTCCCAAAATAGGCTGTCTGCAACCTTGAAGAGAAAGGAGAGTCAGTCTGAGTCTCAAAACTGAAGAACTCAGAGTCAGATGTTTGAGGGCAGGAAGCATCCAGCACGGGAGAAAGATCTAGGCTGAGAGGCTAGGCTCATCTCACCTTTTCACATTTTTCTGCCTGCTTTATATTCACTGGCAGCTGATTAGATTGTGCTGACCAGATTAAGGGTGGGTCTGCCTTCCCTAACCCACTGGCTCAAATGTTAATCTCCTTTGGCAACACCCTCACAGACACACCCAGGATCAATACTTTGCATCCTTCAATCCAATCAAGTTGACACTCAGTATTAACCATCACAAGTACACCCCTTGTAAACTCAAACCCATACACAACTTCTGAGATCATACATAGTCTTCAAATAAAGACAATAATAAGGTCATAATTATGCCTAACATAATACAACTATCCTTTGTACAACCAGAAATGCACCAATCCCCAACCCAAATACTATTACACAAAGTTAACATACTTAAATGCTGATATGAAGTCAATAAATCTTATGTCACATGATAAAGAAAAAGGAAATAAAATGATATTTTCTTAGTACAAGTGTATACATGCACAAACATGTTTTTAACAAAAGAAGGAGGAAATACACATGACAATTACAGTCCTTGTTTCTGCAGCTGGTCACGCGGTGATAGCTCGTATTGATGACTACCCTCTTCTCCTACTCATTCTGTATTCTCTTTGCCTTCAGCAAGCACCTCAGCAGTTCACAGTTTTTTTTCCTGGTGGAATGACCCAAACTTTCATTCTTGAGGGATCTGGACCATTTGTAGTCTTGCCTGGATTGGGCGGTTGTAGTTTCCCATTGACTATAATCATAGGGCAGGGTAATACTAAGGGATGCCCTAATGGATCTCCTGTATTCCATGCATACTCTTCCTTACCTCCATTATAGAGTAGTAGACTGATTTCATCTTGATAGTCTGGATCAATCACCCCAGCCAACACTGTAACTCCCTTCTTAGCCTGTTGACTTAAAGGTAGGAGGAGCCCAAAGTGTCTAGGTGGCAATCTCAGCTTCTGGTTTAATGGACTCATTCTTGTGTCTCCTGGTGGCAGTGTTCCTCCCCCTGGAACTAAGACCTCCAGGCCAGCAGAACGTAATGTCATGGGAACAGGAAGAAAAATTTTGCTTGTGGAACACTATGGGTGATGGTGAGTTGTGCCACTTCCACTTCCATCCCTTGATTCTTGGACCCGTGAATCCTGGCTATGGTAGAAACACTACCATATATTGGATGCTGATTTAGAGCATACATGGCTTTCTAGAGAACTTTGCCCCAGCTCTGCAAAGTATTGTCACCTAGTTGGCATTGTAATTGTGACTTCAAAAGGTCATTCCACCATTCTATCAATCCAGCTGCTTCAGGATGATGGGGAATATGGTAAGACCAGTAAATTCCATGAGCACGAGACCACTGCCACACTGCTTTTGCCATAAAGTGAATGCGTTGGTCAGAGGCAATGCTGTGTGGAATACCATGACAGTGGATAAGGCATTCCATGAGTCCATAGATGGTAGTCATGGCAGAAGCATCGCATGCAGAATAGGCAAACCCATATCCCAAGTAAATGTCTATTCCAGTGAGGACAAAGCTTTGAGTTTTCCATGATGGGAGAGGTCCAGTATAATCAACCTGCCACCAGGTAGCTGGCTAATTACCCCGAGAAATTGTGCCATATTGAGGACTCAGTGTTGGTGTCTGCTGCTGGCAAATTTGGCACTCAGCAGTGACTGTAGCCAGGTCAGCCTTGGTGAGTGGAAGTCCATGTTGCTGAACCCATGCGTAACCTCCATCCCTGCCACGATGGCCACTTTGTTCATGGGCCCATTGGGCGATCACAGGGGTGGCTGGGGAAGGAGGCTGAGTGGTGTCCATAGATAGGGTCATCCTATCCACTTGATTATTAAAATCCTCCTCTGCTGAGGTCACCTGTTGGTGGGCACCTACACGGAATACGAAGTCTTCACAGTTTTTGACCACGCAGAGAGGTTCATCCACATACCTCTTCCCCAACTTTATTTGTCACCAATTTTCCATCATGCTTCTTCCAAGTCCCTGTCCATCCAGCCAAACCACTGGCCACAGCCAATGAATCAGTATATAATCACATATCTGGCCATTTCTCCTTCCATGCAAAGTGCACAACTAGGTGCACTGCTCAAAGTTCTGCTTACTGGGAAGATTCCTCTTCACTGCTGTCCTTCAGGGGTGTCCTAGAAAGGGGGGGCTGTAGTGCTCCAGCTGTCCACTTTTGTAGGGAAAAGAAAGAGAGATCAGACTGTTACTGTGTCTACGTAGAAAGGGAAGACATAAGAGACCCCATTTTGAAAAAGATCTGTACTTTAAATAATTGCTTTGCTGAGATGTTGTTAATTTGTAGCTTTGCCCCAGCCACTTTGACCCAACCACTTTGACCCAACCTGGAGCTCACAAAAACATGTGTTGTATGAAATCAAGGTTTAAAGGATCTAGGGCTGTGCAGGATGTGCCTTGTTAACAAAATGTTTACAAACAGTATACTTGGTAAAAGTCATTGCCATTCTCTAATCTCAATAAACCAGGGGCACAATGCACTGCGGAAAGCCACAGGGACCTCTGCCCTTGAAAGCGGGGTATTGTCCAAGGTTTCTCCCCATGTGACAGTCTGAAATATGGCCTCACGGGATTAGAAAGACCTGACCGTCCCGCAGCCCGACACCTGTAAAGGGTCTGTGCTGAGGTGGATTAGTAAAAGAGGAAAGCCTCTTGCAGTTGAGATAGAGGAAGGCCACTGTCTCCTGCCTGCCCCTGGGAACTGAATGTCTCGGTATAAAACCCGATTGTACATTTTTTAAATTCTGAGATGAGAGAAAAACCGCCCTGTGGTGGGAGGTGAGACATGTTTGCAGCAATGCTGCCTTGTTATTCTTTACTCCACTGAGAAGTTTGGGTGGAGAGAAATGTAAATCTGGCTTACATGCATGTCCAGTCATAGTACCTTTCCTTGAACTTAATTATGACATAGATTCTATTGCTCACGTTTGTTGCTGACCTTCCCCCTTATTATCACCCTGCCCTCCTACTACATTCCTTTTTGCTGAAATAATGAAGATAATAATCAA
Organism: Pongo abelii; assembly: GCF_028885655.2. Lineage (NCBI taxonomy): Eukaryota > Metazoa > Chordata > Mammalia > Primates > Hominidae > Pongo > Pongo abelii. Next base: position 88,920,073 of record NC_071985.2, on the reverse strand, counting down.
TAAAAACTGAGGGAACTCAGAGACTGGTGCCGGTGCAGGTCCTTGGTATGCTGAGTGCTGGTCCCCTGGGCCCACTGTTGTTTCTCTATAGTTTGTCTCTGTGTCTTATTTCTTTTCTCAGTGTCTTGTTCCACCCGACTAGAAATACCCACAGGCATGGAGGGGCAGGCCACCCCTTCAACTTTTGGGTGGTGCCTGCATATTTAGCAAAACCATCTGTGAACCAGACCCTAGTCTTCTCTTCCTCTGTCAACTGATCATAGGGAACTTCCAATGAAGCCATCAGTACAGGCTGGGGGAGAGAAGGCAGGGTGGCAGGAGTGGAGACCATGGCCATTTGAGCCACTTCCTCATGTAATTTACTTGTGCCTTCAGGACCTGCTCGAGCCTGATAACATATATACCACTTCGATTTGATGATGGAATGCTGCTGTGCATGACTGACTTTATGGCTAGATGGGTCAGAAAGCACCCAGTTCAAGATAGGTAATTTAGGTCACATGGTGACTTGACCCATACTTGAACGTTCAGTTTCCACCAAAGCCCAGTAACAGGCCAAGAGCTGTCTCTCAAAAGGAGAGTAGTTATCTGCAGAAGATGGCAGGGCCTTGCTCCAAAATCCTAGAGGCCTCTGCTGTGATTCCCCTATGGGGGCCTGCCAAAGGCTCCAAACAGCATCCCTATCTGCCACTGACACCTCAAGCACCATTGGATCTGCTGGATCATATGGCCCAAGTGGCAGAGCAGCTTGTGCAGCAGCCTGGACCTGCTGCAGGGCCTTCTCCTGTTCTGGACCCCACTCAAAACTGGCAGCCTTTCAGGTCATTTGATAAATGGGCCAGAATAACACACCCAAATGAGGAATATGTTGCCTCCGAAATCCAAATAGACCCACTAGGTGTTGTGCCTCTTTTTTGGTTGTAGGAGGGGCCAACTGCAGCAACTTATTCTTCACCTTAGAATGAATATCTCGACAGGCCCCACACCATTGGACCCCTAGACATTTTACTGAGGTAGAAGGTCCCTGAATTTTAGTTGGATTTATTTCCATCCTCTGGCAGGCAAGTGTCTCATGAATAAGTCCAGTGTGTTTGCTACTTCTTACTCACTGGATCCAGTCAGCATAATGTAATCAATATAATGGACCAGTGTGACATCTTGCAGAAGCAAAAAGCGATCTAGGTCTCTCCGAATAAGATTATGACACAAAGCCGGAGAGTTGATATACCCTTGAGGTATATTGCTGGCCTTGCCAGCTGAAGGCAAACCACTTCTGGTGGACCTTCTGGACAGGAATGGAGAAAAAGGCATTTGCCAACTCAATGACTGCATACCAGGTACCAGGAGATGTATTACTTTGCTCAAGCAATGAAACCACATCTGATACAGCAGCTGCAGTTGTAGTCACCAATTAGTTAAGCTTACGATAATCCACTGTCATTCTTCAAGATCCATCTGTCTTCTGCACAAGCCAAATGGGAGAGTTGAATAGGGATGTGGTGGGAATCACCACCTTGTGTCTTTCATGTCCTTGATGTGATATGGTTTTTTATTTACTATTTTTCTAGGTAGGGGCAGCTCTAATGGCCTCCATTTGGGCCTTCCCACCATAATAGCCCAACCAGTCAGGGAGCCAATGTGGGGGTTCTGCCAGCTGCTAAGGATGTCTTTGCAAATTATGCATTCTGGCACTGGGGAAATGACCACAGGATGAGTCTGGGGACCCACTGGATCCACTATAAGTTGGACTGAGCTAAAATTCCATTAATTACCTGAGCTCCATAAGCCCCTACTTTAACTGGAGGGCCACAATGACATTTTGGGTACCCTGGAATCAACGTCAGCTCAGAGCCAAAGTCCCTGAAATATCTGATCATTTATCTTTCCTCAATGCATAGTTACCCTGGTAAAAGGCCGGAGGTTTACTTGGGGAAGGATTGGAGAAAGATTCGTTGCATAAATTGTGGGTAATGTAGTGGGGTCCTTCCTCAAGGGGACCTGGCCTCCCCTTCATTCAAAGGGTTCTGGGTCTGTAAACTGGCTGAAGTCTGGAAATTGATTGAGGGGCCATGATTCTCTGTTTTTATCATTCAAATTAGCCTTTTGTCCCTTCGACGTAGAATTCTCCTTATATAAATTAAGGACGAATTCAGTAGGCTTCCTACCAATTTCACTTCTAGGAACACAGTGATTAATTAGCCAATGCCAGAGCTCTACACAAGTCAGACTATTGTGATTGCTGCTTTGTCTCTGCTGTCCATTACGGTAGCTACACCCACCTTGTCTTTGACGATTGAGTGCCACCACTTGGCCCCTGCCACCTTGGGATCCAATTATTCCCATTGTATGTAAATTTTGTAGTTGGGTGACTGCAGTTCCCACTGTTAGATCTGACATATAGAGAAGAGTAATTACAGGGCTCTTCAAAGATGCAGGTGCTGCCCTCACAAATCTATTTCACAAGGCATTAATTGCAAGGGCATATCTTCTGGACCCTCCCAGCTGGGATGAGTAGGTCTAAAGTGACTAATTCACTCCACCATCCCAATCTCCCTAAGCCTTTGGGTCCCTTCCTCTACATTAAACCAAGGGAGATCAGGCATTTCCAGCTTGTTAACAGTGGGCCATCTTTTAATCCATATTTCAGCTAATCAAGCAAATAAACTATTAGAACCTTTTTTTTTTTAACTCCCTGAGCTGCAACATTAAATGAAGAGTCCCTACTTAGTGGGCCCAAATCAATAAATTCAGCCTGATCCAACTCTATGTTCCTTCCACCATTATCCCATACCCTTAATATCCATTCCAATGCCTGTTCTCCAGATTTCTGTTTATATAAATTAGAGAACTCAAGCAGTTCTTTTTGAATGTAGTGCAACTCCTCATGGGTCACACTCTCAACCTCACCTCTAGGGGCCTGCCAGGACTTTAGTCTAGTTATAGGTCTAGAAGCAAACAGAGGTGTTGGGAGTGGCTCCTAAGGAGAATCAACATTATTTTGCCTGGCAACTGCCTCAGAGGAGGTCATCACTGTTGCCTCAGGCAGTACAGGGTTTATCTCCTTAGACAAAGGTGGAGAGGCTGATGGCAGCATGGGTCAGGGAGGGGATGCTTCCACTACTGGGGATGGGGAAGCTGTTCCTTCTGGCAAAAAAGGTTCATCAGAGTTTACAAGCTCAGTGTCCCCAGCTTCATCAGGGAACTCCCACACATCCCCATTCCAAGTTGCAGGGTCCCATTCTTTTCCAATCAATGCCCTCACTGTAACAGTAGAAACCTGGCAAGGCTGTGCATGCACCTTTCGTTGCAGATCAGCCGCTCACATAAGAGCTTGTATCTGTTTTTCCACAATTTCAGCTCTTTCCCTACAGGAGATAAGACTCTCACTCAGGGCAATCTTAGCAGATCTGAGGCTCAGTATCTGCTTCTGAAGCTGGAAGACAGAATCCCTGAGTTCATCATTTTCTTTCATCAATTTGTCCACTGAACTTAGGAGCAAAAAACAGCTTCATTACGTTCCTTGGTTCTCCACATATGTTCAAAGGTATTACGTATAGAGTCACTAAACTCCTTGACTCTCACAAGCGGTGAATCAGGAGTGTCAAATGCATTTGTTTTGCATAACTTTCTAAACAGTTCACACCAAGGACTATCAGTGTTCTCCATAGTATTAGAAGTAGAGTCTTTAGCATTTTTGGGTCTAATCATATTAAGCAGCTGACTCCAGAAACCTCAAAACCAATGAGAGATTTCCAACCTTAATATTCTATTCCTCTAGAACTACTTCTGGTACCAAAATCTGTGCAAGTCAGGGTTCCCTAGAGGGAAAGTACTAACACATACAAACACACACACACACGCACACACATAGAAGTTTATTAAGTATTAACTTACACAATCACAAAGTCCCAAAATACACTGTTTGCAAGCATGAGGAGGAAGGGCAGCTAGTCCAGGGGTCAAAACAGAAGAACTTGGAATCCAATGTTAAGAGGGCAGGAAGCATCAGGCATGGGAGAGAGATGTAGGTGGGGAAGCTAAGCCACTCTCCCCTTTTCACGACTTTCTGCCTGCTTTATATGGGCTGGCAACTGATTAGACTGTGCACACCAGATTAAGTATGGGTTGGCCTTCCCCAGCCTATTGACTCAAATGTTTATGTCCTCTGGCAACACCATCACAGATACACCTAGCATGAGTACGATGCATCCTTCAATCCAATCAAGTTGACACTCATTATTAACAAACACAGCCATTAAAAAAAAAAAGAATGAAATCCTGTCATTGGCAGCAACATGACAGACACAGGAAGTCATGATGTAACATCAAATGAGCCAGGCACAGAAAGATAGAGAGGGCAGGTTCTCACTACTATCGTGGCAGCACAAAAAGTTCACCTTGTGGGGGTAGAGAGTAGAATGATAGACACCAGAGGCTGGAGAGTGTGTGTGGGTGACTGGGTTGAAGAGAGGTTGGCAAAATGGGTACGAGCATGTGGGTAGATAGAAGGAATACGTTCTAATGTTCTATGGCAGAGTAGGGCGACTAGAGGTAACAACGATGTATTAGAGTGTGTTTCCAAGGAGCTGGAAGACAGCATGTGAGATGTTCCCAACAGGTAGAGATGACAGATACCCACGGGATGGATGCCCTACATCCCCTCAGTTGATCATGGATCACTACAGCAATGTACAAGAGTTACCACATGTCACAGAAATCCCATCAATATCATGCCTGCATGAAGAAAAACATAGTCATGCTGCAAGAGTGATTGTCACAGCTCTGCCTCCCCATCGCCAAAGCCCGTGCTCTCGGCTCCACAAGTTCCGCTGCCATTTCTACCAAAGCCGCTGACACCGGTGGAGCCCAATCACGGATCCCGCCCTAAGGGTCTGGCACGCCTTGAAAAAGCCAGTAAGCTTGCTGGCATAAGTGGCTCTGGCGGGTGGCCCAACCATTAGACGCAGATCCCCCTCAGCGAAGAAAGAAGTGGCCCGTCAGCCACCCGGCTTGGATTGGCGGAAGCCGCTCTGCTCCAGACTACTGGAGCATTCCGTGGCCAGAAGAGAGTGCGAGGGTGGTGCTGGTGGAGGTGGCGGGTCACCTGGCGGCCATGGGAGGAGAAAGCCTGACCTGGCCAGTGGGCTTTGCTGCTGAGAAAGAGTGGGAGCGAGGCGAGTACCTGACAAGGAAGAGCTGTGAAGCTGATGTTGCGAAGGTGGCATCAGCGAGGCCAAAAGGACAGATGGGTGGAGGTAGGCAGCACACCCTCCAAACACCGCGCGCCTCCTTCCCGGGCGCACAGGCATGCAGCCACAGGCCAAGCTGCCACACGAGCTCAGCGCCCGGGACCTCCGCAAAAGGTCGGCCCGCTGCGTTGGCCGGGAATCGAACCCGGGTCAACTGCTTGGAAGGCAGCTATGCTCACCACTATACCACCAACGCCGCACGGCGCGGGCAGCCCCGCCACGCCGGCCCGGGGCTCCCACCAGCGCGCCGCCGACGCCCGGGGCAGCCCGGCCCCGACGGCCGGTCCGTCCGCCCGCCCGCCCGCCCGCAGCTCCGCGCTGCCACGGCCCCGCCGAAGGCCGCCCGACGCCCCACCGGTGCAAGGCGAGCGCGGCTGCCCCGTTCCGCCCGCCTGCCTCTGGGGGCGCTCTCGCTCCCTCGCCGCCCGGGGCCGCCAGAGCCCTTCCCCACCAGGTGCCCGGCGGGGGCACAGCCGGCGCCGACAGGGTCCTCGCTCCTCCGCCTCCCACCGGGCGCCGGGCCCTGTGCGTCGCAGAAAGCCTCTTCCGACACCCACTTTGGGCCGGCAGCTCGTCGGGCGCCGTGGGGGGCCAGAGGAGGCCGCCCGCCTGCGGCGACCAAGCCGCGGGCGAGAAGAAAAGGCAGGAGGCCAAGGGGGCCCAGGGGGCCAAGGGGCCAGGCAGGCCAGGCCCGAGATGGCGCACTGCCACTAGCTGGAGGGCGGAGGAAGGAGAAGGAGGGCCCACAGGCTGGGTCCGAGGCGGCGGCCCAAAACGGACGGCTGCCTCCCCGTCGGGGAATCGAACCCCGGTCTCCCGCGTGACAGGCGGGGATACTCACCACTATACTAACGAGGACGACGGCGACCGTCGCCGGGACGCCAGACCCCACTGCGACCGCGGACGCCTAGCCCTGCCTTGATCCCCTACCCCGACCGCAGGGGCCCGGTGCGTGCTCGCCCTCCACCCGCCAACCGCCACCCGCCACCCGCCACCCGCCACCCGCCACCCATCACCCGCCACCCGCCCCCCGCCACCATTGGCGCGACCTACCCCGACACCCAACAAAGCACCCTGCGATCCCGCTGGGACCCGGAGCCGGACCCGGACCCCGACAGGTACCGGAGCGGCGTGGAACCTCCCCGTGCGCCCTGCCTGCTGTCTCCAACGCGGGGATCGCGCCGGGGCAGGAAGAGGCGCGGGCGAAACAGTCAGGCCGCTGCTCCTAGGACGCGGTGGGCGCAGCGCCCTGCGGGGTTCGGCGAGCCCAGGCGCGGGGGCTGGGGCGTGCGGCGGCGGCGGCCGGCCCGACGCGGACCGTTTGGGTCCGGGGTGGGGACGCGGGGGCGTCCACGTCAACGCCGGCCGGCTCCGTTCACCTGGCGCCCGCTCCGCCCGCGCGGTCCGTCGGTTGCGCACCGAACCCAGACAGGCGCCGGCCAACGGCGCAGGCGTTCGCGCCGGGTCCCAGCCATGCGAGCGGCGACGCGCCCCGGCGCGCCGTCGGGATGGCCGAGCGGTCTAAGGCGCTGCGTTCAGGTCGCAGTCTCCCCTGGAGGCGTGGGTTCGAATCCCACTCCTGACAAGTCGACCTTTTGGCCCGCCCGCCGGAGGGCAACGCCCATGGCAACCCTGGAGCACCTTTGGCCGGTTCCTGCCTTGAGCCCTTGCCCGCTCTCCAAACTCCAGCCCCCTTGAAGCAAGCCTCCAAAACGCCGCCGCTTCTCAGGCACGTCCGTTCTTCCTGCCCACCCGCCGCCTGTCGCAGAAACAGCCCAGGACCATGCGCCAGCGCCCGCGACCCTCTACCAATTGCCCTTCGGGCGGACGCCCTCCCCGCCACCTCGCACGCCCTCTTCCCTGGCCCCACACACAGCGAGCGACCGCGACCACCTTCCACGCTCTTCCCTGCCTATCTCCTCCGCCCGCCCAAACAGACACAGCCCAGATTCTTCCCCTATTCCTCCTTTTCCCTCCCTCCTCCCACCGGCCTCCGCCCACCGCCCACCGCCCACCGCCCACCGCCCACCGCCTCGAATCGCCGCTGCGCTGCCCAGAGGCGTCCTGGCCTGCACAGCCCGCCCGGTTTCACCCTCCAACTTCTGACCGCTGAACGGCAGCGAGCGACTCGCTCGTGGAGCCGCACACACTTCTCCCACCAGAGGCACGCCATCCAACATCCTGTCCTTTCCTCCGACCCCTCGGACCCCGGCCGCGCATTCCATTCTCCAGACGCCCTAGCCACGTCGCCGATCCCACCTCGCTACTTGTGCTCCCTTCCCGCTAACACCTGCCTGCCGGCCCACCTGCAGCCCGGACGCCTGCCGGCCACAGGCAGCGGGAACCCTGCACACAGCCTGGCAGGCGAGTCCAAACCCGGAAAGACAGCCAACGAGGAATCACGAGCGGAAGCCCTAGATCCCCGTCACGCGCCCACAAACGCCAGGCCCCGCCGGGACCAGCTCCGCGCCACACCGCATCCCCACGGGGGAAGCCGCGGCCTGGGCCGTCCCAGCCACACCCAGCGCGCCTTCTCCAGGGTCAGCCAGCTGCGGCTCTGCCGAAGCGCTCCTCCGCTCCTTTCTCGCGCTCCAGCCTCCCTACCAGCCCAAGTGCGAGCCGGTGGGGTGGGTCACAGCGCAGGAGCGAGGCGCCCACGGACTTGGTCTGCGTTTCTGAGCCCGCACGCCACGGCTGCGAGACCCGTTCCCCATCGCCGCCCCCGCTCGCTGACACACCCACCTCCCCACCCACCCGCAGGTGACACAAGTGAGAAGGCCGGCCCGGCGGTGAAGAAAAGAAAGAAAAAAAAAGGACCCTCGAAAGAAAGAAAGAAAGAAACAAACAAAGAAACAAACAAAAACAAAAACAAGAACTTTGGGTCTGTGCCGGGGATCCGCGCTCAGCAAGGCCCGCCACAGCTCACCTGCCCACACGGGCATTCGGGCGCGGGCCACGGCTGGTCCTTCCCCTGGAGACCCCGGCGGGCAGTCTCTCGGCCCTGGGCGGCAGAGAAAGCGCAAGATGGGCCGAGTCGGCCTCTCTCCCTCCGCTCTCCCTCCGCGCCCCGCCTCAGGTCCCTCGACGTGACGGGAGCCACCCCTTCTGCCCGCCCCATCGGGCCAGCCTCTCGTGGCCGCTCCAATAGGACGGAGGCCCACGGCAGGCGGTGACCAGTGAACGGCCGCTGGTGGCGAGCTCCGCTGCACCAGCTTCCGTTGGCGTTTGCCATCGGTGCATGGGTGGTTCAGTGGTAGAATTCTCGCCTGCCACGCGGGAGGCCCGGGTTCGATTCCCGGCCCATGCAGCACACCCTCCCATTTTGGTGCTGCAGCAGCACCAAGGCGTAGCTGCGCTCGCCTCTGCCGCCTCCTTACACTCGGGGCGCGCGAGCGAGTCCGGCACCGGCTGCGCTCCCACGCGCGACGCCCCTCAGCCCTTTCTTCCGTGCCTCTCTCCACTGACTTACGGTTGAGCCTGTCCCCCCGCCCCCCCACCTTGGTAACAACAACCCCTCCAAACACGAGAGCGCGCCAGACACCAGCCCTGGGCAGCCTCCTGCTCCTGTTTCTCTTCATTGCCCTGCCACCGCCTCTGCCCGACGCATTTCACTTCAAGGAACACCGCCAGGCACCACGGGCTTGCAGCCACTCGCCCCACCTCTCCTCTTCACATTTCACCACCTCGACCTCTTTTCCTCTCTCTCTCTCCCCCTCGCTGGCTCCCCACATCCAGAAAATGATGCCATGGTTGCCCTTCCAGTAGGAAGGACGTCGCGACTCCGGGGAGTAACTCATCACTTTCCCCTAGTTGGTCACACAGTCCTTAACGCGACCACACGAGTGTACGCGTGGCATGTGCACCGTCTATATTCATCGTGTTCCGGCTACTCCACACTCTCTCCCCTCATTCTGCCGGCACCACCACCGCCATGTCGCATCTCCCAACCTAACCCCAATCCACCACTTTAGTCGAGGATGCTGCCTTGTTTCTCTCCCTCGGACCTCTTTTCATCTCAGCCCCAGACACATGCCTGAGACGTGAATGTGCGTCCTGAAGACGGCTTATTTATGTCTCGGGTCCAGTTGCATTCCCTACCCTTTTGGGACGTGGGACGTGGCCTCCAGTCGCTCTGTCACGACGTCTCTCCCACCCTGGGCTGCTTGCCACCTCACCCCAGCCCCACTCCATACTCTGACCGCCCAGCCCAAGCAGCAGCCCAGTCTCGCCGGCGGGGGTGCCCTTTGACCACACAGACTTCCTTCCTGCCCAGGCCAACCCGCTGAAAAGGTACTGTTCCCACCAGCCTTCAGGCTCAGCCCTCCCTCCACCACCTTTGTCTCACCCCACCCGCCCTTTCACTCACACACACACACACACACACACACACACAGACACACACTCTCTCTCTCTCTCTGTCTGTCTCTCTCTCTCACTCTCTCAATCTCTCACCCTCTCTGTCTTTCTCTGTCTCTGTCTCTGTCTCTCTCTCTCTCTCTCTCTCTCTGTCTCTATCTCTCTGTCTCTCTCTCTCGCACAGTCAACTCTCCCTCTCGCCGTCAATGTCCCTCACTCAGACGACTCATATCCCCCAGCCCTGGCCTCCTTCAGGCTCTTCAGACACACGCCAGCTCCGCCACCAGCTGGGATCCCTCCGACCGCATAGGCGGCCCGCGAGGTGCCCTGACGCCCCAGGCATCTGCACAACCTCCGTTTCACTGGACAGCCTCACTCCCAGACCTGGCCAGCCAGCCCTGTGCACCCCCTGGACACCCTGGACTCCTTCTTCCAGCTCCCAGCACGCGACATGCTTCTCTCCTTTCCTCGGTGTCAGCCCCTTGCCCCGGGCGGGGGTGGACGCCAGCCACGGGAACGGACACCTTCGTCCATCACTGTCACCCACTGACATCCACCCACATCACGCTGGCAAGCAAGCCAGCCTCCCGTGGGGATGGCAAACATCTCTATCCCCGACAGGGTCTGGTCTCTGCAGGTGATCCGACTGTGCCAAGATCCCACGAATGACACGGGAGAGGTTTGTGCAGTTGGTTGGACGTCTACTTTGCCCCTACAGAGGAGTTTTGGCAAGAAGTCGACTGACTTCTGCCATTGACTTGGGGGATCAGCCAAACAATAATGATCAATACGGGTTGAATAGAGGGTTGGAGCACTGGGCTCATCTGTGCTAAGGAGGGGATGGGAAAAGCGTTCCACAGCGAATCTTGGCGCTGGGGATGGGTACCATCTCCACATGTTCCTTGACATTTGGGGAGAAGATAGAGAGCGTAGGTCAGGCAATGGGAAGCAAACTTCGGCTGGAAGTCTATCAGGAACCCCAACCCCGCACATGCGCTTTGGTCAGCCTGGCCGTTGGGTTTTCCCCACGAACTCCTGCATCTCCACGCTTCAATGCCCGTGGCCAGGTTGGTCTAACTAATGGGACCTCTCAAGATTCATTTTCACATCCAGAATAGGCGAGAATCTCAAACCCGTCAACAGTGAGCGGGAGCACGTGTACACACACGCACGTGTATGTTGCGGGAAGTCAGGGACCCCGAACGGAGGGACCGGCTGGAGCCGCGGCAGAGGCACGTAAACTGTGAAGACTTCATTTTAATATGGACTTTCTTCGGTTCCCAAATAATGCTTTTATAATTTCTTACGCCTGTCTTTACTTTAATCTCTTAATCCTGTTATCTCCGTAAGCTGAGGATGTACCTCACCTCAGGACCCCTGTGACAATTGTGTTAACTCTACAAATTGATGGTAAAACACGTGTGTTTGAACAATATGAGATCAGCGCACCTTGAGAAAGAATAGAAGAACAGCGACTTTTAGGGAACAGGGGAAGACAACCATAAGGTCTGACTGCCTGCGAGGTCGGGCAAAAAGAGCCATATTTTTCTTCTTGCAGAGAGCCTATGAAGGACGTGCAAGTAGGCAAGATGTCGTTAAGACAACCTAAGTGTCCGTCAGCCGGGAAATGGATTAACAAGAATGTGGCATATGGACACCATGGAATGCCATTTGGCCGTAGAAAAGAACGAAATCCTCTCGTCTGCAGCAACAGAGGCGGAGCTATAGGTCACGATGGAACACCAAATGAGCCGGGCACAGAAAGACAGAGAGGGCAGGTTCTTACCCCAATCCTGGGAGCTCAAAAAGTTCACCTTGTGGAGGTAGAGAGTAGAACGATAGACACCAGAGGCTGGAGAGGGTGTGTGGGTGACTGCGGTGAAGAGAGGTTGGTGAAATGGGTACGAGCATGCGTTTAGATGGAGGGAATACGTTCTAAGAATGTTCTAGGGCAGAGTAGGGCGACTAGGGGTAACAACGACGTATTAGTGCGTGTTTCCGAAGAGCTCCTGGAAGACAGCACCTGAGATGCTCTCAACAGGTAGAGATCAGAGGCTGGAGAGGGTGTGTGGGTGACTGCGGTGAAGCGAGGTTGGTGAATTGGGTACCAGCATGCGTTTAGATGGAGGGAATACGTTCTAAGAATGTTCTAGGGCAGAGTAGGGCGACTAGGGGTAACAACGACGTATTAGTGCGTGTTTCCGAAGAGCTCCTGGAAGACAGCACCTGAGATGCTCCCAACAGGTAGAGACGACAGACACCCACGGGATGGATGCCCTACATCCCCTCAGTGGCTCATCGATCACTACGCAGTCTACACGTGTTACCACACGTCACAGGAATCCCATCGATATCATGTCCGCATGAAGAAGAACATAGTCATGCTGCCAGAGTGACTGTCGCAGCTCGGCCTCCCTGGCGCTATGGCCCGTGGTCTCGGCTCCTCAAGTTCCGCTGCCATTTCTACCGAAGCCGGTGACACCCGTGGAGCCCAATCACGGATCCCGCGCTCAGGGTCTGGCACGCCTCGGAAAAGCCAGTGCGCTTGCTGGCATGAGTGGCTCTGGCGGGTGGCCCAACCATTAGGCCCAGATCCCCCGCAGCCGAGAGAGAAGTGGCCCGTCAGCCACCGGGCTTGGCTTGGCGGAAGCCGCTCTGCTCGAGAGTCCTGGCCCATTCGGTGGCCAGCCGAGAGTGCGAGGGTGGCGGTGGTGGTGGCGGGTCACCTGGCGGCCATGGGAGGAGAAAGCCTGACCTGGCCAGTGGGCTTTGCCGCTGAGAAAGAGTGGGAGCGAGGCGAGCACGTGACAAGGAAGAGCTGTGAAGCTGATGTTGCGAAGGTGGCGCCAGCGAGGCCAAAAGGACGGATGGGTGGAGGCAGGCGGGGAGCGTTGGGGCGCACGTGGAGGCCGCGGGAGGTTGTGGCTGGGGCGCGGGAGAAGCGAGCGAGCGAGCCTGTTGGCCAAAAGGGGAGGTGTGAAGGGGCCTGGCAGCTGGCAGGCAGAGCCAAAGAAGGAAGGCTTCCCTGACCGGGAATCGAACCCGGGCCGCGGCGGTGAGAGCGCCGAATCCTAACCACTAGACCACCAGGGAGTGACGGCTTCGGGGCCCGGCTTGCGCCTCCTGGCCCCGGGCGCCTCCGGCCCCCAGCACTACCTTGGCGCTACCTTGGCGCTACCTTGGCGCCTGTCCCCTGCTTCGGGTTAAAACAAACACCCGCAACCAGCCCCCGCGACGCCGGCGGCAACCGGCCTGCCCTCACGAGCAGCTCTGCCCTGTTCGCAGCACACCCTCCAAACACCGCGCGCCTCCTTCCCGGGCGCACAGGCACGCAGCCACAGGCCAAGCTGCCACACGAGCTCCGCGCCCGGGACCTCCGCAAAAGGTCGGCCCGCTGCGTTGGCCGGGAATCGAACCCGGGTCAACTGCTTGGAAGGCAGCTATGCTCACCACTATACCACCAACGCCGCACGGCGCGGGCAGCCCCGCCACGCCGGCCCGGGGCTCCCACCAGCGCGCCGCCGACGCCCGGGGCAGCCCGACCCCGACGCCCGGTCCGTCCGCCCGCCCGCAGCTCCGCGCTGCCACGGCCCCGCCGAAGGCCGCCCGGCGCCCCACCGGTGCAAGGCGAGCGCGGCTGCCCCGTTCCGCCCGCCTGCCTCTGGGGGCGCTCTCGCTCCCTCGCCGCCCGGGGCCGCCAGAGCCCTTCCCCACCAGGTGCCCGGCGGGGACACGGCCGGCGCCGACAGGGTCCTCGCTCCTCCGCCTCCCACCGGGCGCCGGGCCCTGTGCGTCGCAGAAAGCCTCTTCCGACACCCACTTTGGGCCGGCAGCTCGTCGGGCGCCGTGGGGGGCCAGAGGAGGCCGCCCGCCTGCGGCGACCAAGCCGCGGGCGAGAAGAAAAGGCAGGAGGCCAAGGGGGCCCAGGAGGCCCAGGGGGCCCAGGGGGCCAAGGGGCCGGGCAGGCCAGGCCCGAGATGGCGCACTGCCACTAGCTGGAGGGCGGAGGAAGGAGAAGGAGGGCCCACAGGCTGGGTCCGAGGCGGCGGCCCAAAAAGGACGGCTGCCTCCCCGTCGGGGAATCGAACCCCGGTCTCCCGCGTGACAGGCGGGGATACTCACCACTATACTAACGAGGACGACGGCGACCGTCGCCGGGACGCCAGACCCCACTGCGACCGCGGACGCCTAGCCCTGCCTTGATCCCCTCCCCCGACCGCAGGGGCCCGGTGCGTGCTCGCCCTCCACCCGCCAACCGCCACCCGCCACCCGCCACCCGTCACCCGCCACCCGCCACCCGCCCCCCGCCACCATTGGCGCGACCTACCCCGACACCCAACAAAGCACCCTGCGATCCCGCTGGGACCCGGAGCCGGACCCGGACCCCGACAGGTACCGGAGCGGCGTGGAACCTCCCCGTGCGCCCTGCCTGCTGTCTCCAACGCGGGGATCGCGCCGGGGCAGGAAGAGGCGCGGGCGAAACAGTCAGGCCGCTGCTCCTAGGACGCGGTGGGCGCAGCGCCCTGCGGGGTTCGGCGAGCCCAGGCGCGGGGGCTGGGGCGTGCGGCGGCGGCGGCCGGCCCGACGCGGACCGTTTGGGTCCGGGGTGGGGACGCGGGGGCGTCCACGTCAACGCCGGCCGGCTCCGTTCACCTGGCGCCCGCTCCGCCCGCGCGGTCCGTCGGTTGCGCACCGAACCCAGACAGGCGCCGGCCAACGGCGCAGGCGTTCGCGCCGGGTCCCAGCCATGCGAGCGGCGACGCGCCCCGGCGCGCCGTCAGGATGGCCGAGCGGTCTAAGGCGCTGCGTTCAGGTCGCAGTCTCCCCTGGAGGCGTGGGTTCGAATCCCACTCCTGACAAGCCGACCTTTTGGCCCGCCCGCCGGAGGGCAACGCCCATGGCAACCCTGGAGCACCTTTGGCCGGTTCCTGCCTTGAGCCCTTGCCCGCTCTCCAAACTCCAGCCCCCTTGAAGCAAGCCTCCAAAACGCCGCCGCTTCTCAGGCACGTCCGTTCTTCCTGCCCACCCGCCGCCTGTCGCAGAAACAGCCCAGGACCATGCGCCAGCGCCCGCGACCCTCTACCAATTGCCCTTCGGACGGACGCCCTCCCCGCCACCTCGCACGCCCTCTTCCCTGGCCCCACACACAGCGAGCGACCGCGACCACCTTCCACGCTCTTCCCTGCCTATCTCCTCCGCCCGCCCAAACAGACACAGCCCAGATTCTTGCCCTATTCCTCCTTTTCCCTCCTTCCTCCCACCGGCCTCCGCCCACCGCCCACCGCCCACCGCCCACCGCCCACCGCCTCGAATCGCCGCTGCGCTGCCCAGAGGCGTCCTGGCCTGCACAGCCCGCCCGGTTTCACCCTCCAACTTCTGACCGCTGAACGGCAGCGAGCGACTCGCTCGTGGAGCC
Source organism: Pongo abelii (assembly GCF_028885655.2). Lineage (NCBI taxonomy): Eukaryota > Metazoa > Chordata > Mammalia > Primates > Hominidae > Pongo > Pongo abelii. The sequence goes on along the minus strand of NC_071985.2, from coordinate 88,905,052 downwards.
GCACACACTTCTCCCACCAGAGGCACGCCATCCAACATCCTGTCCTTTCCTCCGACCCCTCGGACCCCGGCCGCGCATTCCATTCTCCAGACGCCCTAGCCACGTCGCCGATCCCACCTCGCTACTTGTGCTCCCTTCCCGCTAACACCTGCCTGCCGGCCCACCTGCAGCCCGGACGCCTGCCGGCCACAGGCAGCGGGAACCCTGCACACAGCCTGGCAGGCGAGTCCAAACCCGGAAGGACAGCCAACGAGGAATCACGAGCGGAAGCCCTAGATCCCCGTCACGCGCCCACAAACGCCAGGCCCCGCCGGGACCAGCTCCGCGCCACACCGCATCCCCACGGGGGAAGCCGCGGCCTGGGCCGTCCCAGCCACACCCAGCGCGCCTTCTCCAGGGTCAGCCAGCTGCGGCTCTGCCGAAGCGCTCCTCCGCTCCTTTCTCGCGCTCCAGCCTCCCTACCAGCCCAAGTGCGAGCCGGTGGGGTGGGTCACAGCGCAGGAGCGAGGCGCCCACGGACTTGGTCTGCGTTTCTGAGCCCGCACGCCACGGCTGCGAGACCCGTTCCCCATCGCCGCCCCCGCTCGCTGACACACCCACCTCCCCACCCACCCGCAGGTGACACAAGTGAGAAGGCCGGCCCGGCGGTGAAGAAAAGAAAGAAAAAAAAAGGACCCTCGAAAGAAAGAAAGAAAGAAACAAACAAAGAAACAAACAAAAACAAAAACAAGAACTTTGGGTCTGTGCCGGGGATCCGCGCTCAGCAAGGCCCGCCACAGCTCACCTGCCCACACGGGCATTCGGGCGCGGGCCACGGCTGGTCCTTCCCCTGGAGACCCCGGCGGGCAGTCTCTCGGCCCTGGGCGGCAGAGAAAGCGCAAGATGGGCCGAGTCGGCCTCTCTCCCTCCGCTCTCCCTCCGCGCCCCGCCTCAGGTCCGTCGACGTGACGGGAGCCTCCCCTTCTGCCCGCCCCATCGGGCCAGCCTCTCGTGGCCGCTCCAATAGGACGGAGGCCCACGGCAGGCGGTGACCAGTGAACGGCCGCTGGTGGCGAGCTCCGCTGCACCAGCTTCCGTTGGCGTTTGCCATCGGTGCATGGGTGGTTCAGTGGTAGAATTCTCGCCTGCCACGCGGGAGGCCCGGGTTCGATTCCCGGCCCATGCAGCACACCCTCCCATTTTGGTGCTGCAGCAGCACCAAGGCGTAGCTGCGCTCGCCTCTGCCGCCTCCTTACACTCGGGGCGCGCGAGCGAGTCCGGCACCGGCTGCGCTCCCACGCGCGACGCCCCTCTGCCCTTTCTTCCGTGCCTCTCTCCACTGACTTACGGTTGAGCCTGTCCCCCCGCCCCCCCACCTTGGTAACAACAACCCCTCCAAACACGAGAGCGCGCCAGACACCAGCCCTGGGCAGCCTCCTGCTCCTGTTTCTCTTCATTGCCCTGCCACCGCCTCTGCCCGACGCATTTCACTTCAAGGAACACCGCCAGGCACCACGGGCTTGCAGCCACTCGCCCCACCTCTCCTCTTCACATTTCACCACCTCGACCTCTTTTCCTCTCTCTCTCTCCCCCTCGCTGGCTCCCCACATCCAGAAAATGATGCCATGGTTGCCCTTCCAGTAGGAAGGACGTCGCGACTCCGGGGAGTAACTCATCACTTTCCCCTAGTTGGTCACACAGTCCTTAACGCGACCACACGAGTGTACGCGTGGCATGTGCACCGTCTATATTCATCGTGTTCCGGCTACTCCACACTCTCTCCCCTCATTCTGCCGGCACCACCACCGCCATGTCGCATCTCCCAACCTAACCCCAATCCACCACTTTAGTCGAGGATGCTGCCTTGTTTCTCTCCCTCGGACCTCTTTTCATCTCAGCCCCAGACACATGCCTGAGACGTGAATGTGCGTCCTGAAGACGGCTTATTTATGTCTCGGGTCCAGTTGCATTCCCTACCCTTTTGGGACGTGGGACGTGGCCTCCAGTCGCTCTGTCACGACGTCTCTCCCACCCTGGGCTGCTTGCCACCTCACCCCAGCCCCACTCCATACTCTGACCGCCCAGCCCAAGCAGCAGCCCAGTCTCGCCGGCGGGGGTGCCCTTTGACCACACAGACTTCCTTCCTGCCCAGGCCAACCCGCTGAAAAGGTACTGTTCCCACCAGCCTTCAGGCTCAGCCCTCCCTCCACCACCTTTGTCTCACCCCACCCGCCCTTTCACTCACACACACACACACACACACACACACACAGACACACACTCTCTCTCTCTCTCTGTCTGTCTCTCTCTCTCACTCTCTCAATCTCTCACCCTCTCTGTCTTTCTCTGTCTCTGTCTCTGTCTCTCTCTCTCTCTCTCTCTCTCTGTCTCTATCTCTCTGTCTCTCTCTCTCGCACAGTCAACTCTCCCTCTCGCCGTCAATGTCCCTCACTCAGACGACTCATATCCCCCAGCCCTGGCCTCCTTCAGGCTCTTCAGACACACGCCAGCTCCGCCACCAGCTGGGATCCCTCCGACCGCATAGGCGGCCCGCGAGGTGCCCTGACGCCCCAGGCATCTGCACAACCTCCGTTTCACTGGACAGCCTCACTCCCAGACCTGGCCAGCCAGCCCTGTGCACCCCCTGGACACCCTGGACTCCTTCTTCCAGCTCCCAGCACGCGACATGCTTCTCTCCTTTCCTCGGTGTCAGCCCCTTGCCCCGGGCGGGGGTGGACGCCAGCCACGGGAACGGACACCTTCGTCCATCACTGTCACCCACTGACATCCACCCACATCACGCTGGCAAGCAAGCCAGCCTCCCGTGGGGATGGCAAACATCTCTATCCCCGACAGGGTCTGGTCTCTGCAGGTGATCCGACTGTGCCAAGATCCCACGAATGACACGGGAGAGGTTTGTGCAGTTGGTTGGACGTCTACTTTGCCCCTACAGAGGAGTTTTGGCAAGAAGTCGACTGACTTCTGCCATTGACTTGGGGGATCAGCCAAACAATAATGATCAATACGGGTTGAATAGAGGGTTGGAGCACTGGGCTCATCTGTGCTAAGGAGGGGATGGGAAAAGCGTTCCACAGCGAATCTTGGCGCTGGGGATGGGTACCATCTCCACATGTTCCTTGACATTTGGGGAGAAGATAGAGAGCGTAGGTCAGGCAATGGGAAGCAAACTTCGGCTGGAAGTCTATCAGGAACCCCAACCCCGCACATGCGCTTTGGTCAGCCTGGCCGTTGGGTTTTCCCCACGAACTCCTGCATCTCCACGCTTCAATGCCCGTGGCCAGGTTGGTCTAACTAATGGGACCTCTCAAGATTCATTTTCACATCCAGAATAGGCGAGAATCTCAAACCCGTCAACAGTGAGCGGGAGCACGTGTACACACACGCACGTGTATGTTGCGGGAAGTCAGGGACCCCGAACGGAGGGACCGGCTGGAGCCGCGGCAGAGGCACGTAAACTGTGAAGACTTCATTTTAATATGGACTTTCTTCGGTTCCCAAATAATGCTTTTATAATTTCTTACGCCTGTCTTTACTTTAATCTCTTAATCCTGTTATCTCCGTAAGCTGAGGATGTACCTCACCTCAGGACCCCTGTGACAATTGTGTTAACTCTACAAATTGATGGTAAAACACGTGTGTTTGAACAATATGAGATCAGCGCACCTTGAGAAAGAATAGAAGAACAGCGACTTTTAGGGAACAGGGGAAGACAACCATAAGGTCTGACTGCCTGCGAGGTCGGGCAAAAAGAGCCATATTTTTCTTCTTGCAGAGAGCCTATGAAGGACGTGCAAGTAGGCAAGATGTCGTTAAGACAACCTAAGTGTCCGTCAGCCGGGAAATGGATTAACAAGAATGTGGCATATGGACACCATGGAATGCCATTTGGCCGTAGAAAAGAACGAAATCCTCTCGTCTGCAGCAACAGAGGCGGAGCTATAGGTCACGATGGAACACCAAATGAGCCGGGCACAGAAAGACAGAGAGGGCAGGTTCTTACCCCAATCCTGGGAGCTCAAAAAGTTCACCTTGTGGAGGTAGAGAGTAGAACGATAGACACCAGAGGCTGGAGAGGGTGTGTGGGTGACTGCGGTGAAGAGAGGTTGGTGAAATGGGTACGAGCATGCGTTTAGATGGAGGGAATACGTTCTAAGAATGTTCTAGGGCAGAGTAGGGCGACTAGGGGTAACAACGACGTATTAGTGCGTGTTTCCGAAGAGCTCCTGGAAGACAGCACCTGAGATGCTCTCAACAGGTAGAGATCAGAGGCTGGAGAGGGTGTGTGGGTGACTGCGGTGAAGCGAGGTTGGTGAATTGGGTACCAGCATGCGTTTAGATGGAGGGAATACGTTCTAAGAATGTTCTAGGGCAGAGTAGGGCGACTAGGGGTAACAACGACGTATTAGTGCGTGTTTCCGAAGAGCTCCTGGAAGACAGCACCTGAGATGCTCCCAACAGGTAGAGACGACAGACACCCACGGGATGGATGCCCTACATCCCCTCAGTGGCTCATCGATCACTACGCAGTCTACACGTGTTACCACACGTCACAGGAATCCCATCGATATCATGTCCGCATGAAGAAGAACATAGTCATGCTGCCAGAGTGACTGTCGCAGCTCGGCCTCCCTGGCGCTATGGCCCGTGGTCTCGGCTCCTCAAGTTCCGCTGCCATTTCTACCGAAGCCGGTGACACCCGTGGAGCCCAATCACGGATCCCGCGCTCAGGGTCTGGCACGCCTCGGAAAAGCCAGTGCGCTTGCTGGCATGAGTGGCTCTGGCGGGTGGCCCAACCATTAGGCCCAGATCCCCCGCAGCCGAGAGAGAAGTGGCCCGTCAGCCACCGGGCTTGGCTTGGCGGAAGCCGCTCTGCTCGAGAGTCCTGGCCCATTCGGTGGCCAGCCGAGAGTGCGAGGGTGGCGGTGGTGGTGGCGGGTCACCTGGCGGCCATGGGAGGAGAAAGCCTGACCTGGCCAGTGGGCTTTGCCGCTGAGAAAGAGTGGGAGCGAGGCGAGCACGTGACAAGGAAGAGCTGTGAAGCTGATGTTGCGAAGGTGGCGCCAGCGAGGCCAAAAGGACGGATGGGTGGAGGCAGGCGGGGAGCGTTGGGGCGCACGTGGAGGCCGCGGGAGGTTGTGGCTGGGGCGCGGGAGAAGCGAGCGAGCGAGCCTGTTGGCCAAAAGGGGAGGTGTGAAGGGGCCTGGCAGCTGGCAGGCAGAGCCAAAGAAGGAAGGCTTCCCTGACCGGGAATCGAACCCGGGCCGCGGCGGTGAGAGCGCCGAATCCTAACCACTAGACCACCAGGGAGTGACGGCTTCGGGGCCCGGCTTGCGCCTCCTGGCCCCGGGCGCCTCCGGCCCCCAGCACTACCTTGGCGCTACCTTGGCGCTACCTTGGCGCCTGTCCCCTGCTTCGGGTTAAAACAAACACCCGCAACCAGCCCCCGCGACGCCGGCGGCAACCGGCCTGCCCTCACGAGCAGCTCTGCCCTGTTCGCAGCACACCCTCCAAACACCGCGCGCCTCCTTCCCGGGCGCACAGGCACGCAGCCACAGGCCAAGCTGCCACACGAGCTCCGCGCCCGGGACCTCCGCAAAAGGTCGGCCCGCTGCGTTGGCCGGGAATCGAACCCGGGTCAACTGCTTGGAAGGCAGCTATGCTCACCACTATACCACCAACGCCGCACGGCGCGGGCAGCCCCGCCACGCCGGCCCGGGGCTCCCACCAGCGCGCCGCCGACGCCCGGGGCAGCCCGACCCCGACGCCCGGTCCGTCCGCCCGCCCGCAGCTCCGCGCTGCCACGGCCCCGCCGAAGGCCGCCCGGCGCCCCACCGGTGCAAGGCGAGCGCGGCTGCCCCGTTCCGCCCGCCTGCCTCTGGGGGCGCTCTCGCTCCCTCGCCGCCCGGGGCCGCCAGAGCCCTTCCCCACCAGGTGCCCGGCGGGGACACGGCCGGCGCCGACAGGGTCCTCGCTCCTCCGCCTCCCACCGGGCGCCGGGCCCTGTGCGTCGCAGAAAGCCTCTTCCGACACCCACTTTGGGCCGGCAGCTCGTCGGGCGCCGTGGGGGGCCAGAGGAGGCCGCCCGCCTGCGGCGACCAAGCCGCGGGCGAGAAGAAAAGGCAGGAGGCCAAGGGGGCCCAGGAGGCCCAGGGGGCCCAGGGGGCCCAGGGGCCGGGCAGGCCAGGCCCGAGATGGCGCACTGCCACTAGCTGGAGGGCGGAGGAAGGAGAAGGAGGGCCCACAGGCTGGGTCCGAGGCGGCGGCCCAAAAAGGACGGCTGCCTCCCCGTCGGGGAATCGAACCCCGGTCTCCCGCGTGACAGGCGGGGATACTCACCACTATACTAACGAGGACGACGGCGACCGTCGCCGGGACGCCAGACCCCACTGCGACCGCGGACGCCTAGCCCTGCCTTGATCCCCTCCCCCGACCGCAGGGGCCCGGTGCGTGCTCGCCCTCCACCCGCCAACCGCCACCCGCCACCCGCCACCCGTCACCCGCCACCCGCCACCCGCCCCCCGCCACCATTGGCGCGACCTACCCCGACACCCAACAAAGCACCCTGCGATCCCGCTGGGACCCGGAGCCGGACCCGGACCCCGACAGGTACCGGAGCGGCGTGGAACCTCCCCGTGCGCCCTGCCTGCTGTCTCCAACGCGGGGATCGCGCCGGGGCAGGAAGAGGCGCGGGCGAAACAGTCAGGCCGCTGCTCCTAGGACGCGGTGGGCGCAGCGCCCTGCGGGGTTCGGCGAGCCCAGGCGCGGGGGCTGGGGCGTGCGGCGGCGGCGGCCGGCCCGACGCGGACCGTTTGGGTCCGGGGTGGGGACGCGGGGGCGTCCACGTCAACGCCGGCCGGCTCCGTTCACCTGGCGCCCGCTCCGCCCGCGCGGTCCGTCGGTTGCGCACCGAACCCAGACAGGCGCCGGCCAACGGCGCAGGCGTTCGCGCCGGGTCCCAGCCATGCGAGCGGCGACGCGCCCCGGCGCGCCGTCAGGATGGCCGAGCGGTCTAAGGCGCTGCGTTCAGGTCGCAGTCTCCCCTGGAGGCGTGGGTTCGAATCCCACTCCTGACAAGCCGACCTTTTGGCCCGCCCGCCGGAGGGCAACGCCCATGGCAACCCTGGAGCACCTTTGGCCGGTTCCTGCCTTGAGCCCTTGCCCGCTCTCCAAACTCCAGCCCCCTTGAAGCAAGCCTCCAAAACGCCGCCGCTTCTCAGGCACGTCCGTTCTTCCTGCCCACCCGCCGCCTGTCGCAGAAACAGCCCAGGACCATGCGCCAGCGCCCGCGACCCTCTACCAATTGCCCTTCGGACGGACGCCCTCCCCGCCACCTCGCACGCCCTCTTCCCTGGCCCCACACACAGCGAGCGACCGCGACCACCTTCCACGCTCTTCCCTGCCTATCTCCTCCGCCCGCCCAAACAGACACAGCCCAGATTCTTGCCCTATTCCTCCTTTTCCCTCCTTCCTCCCACCGGCCTCCGCCCACCGCCCACCGCCCACCGCCCACCGCCCACCGCCTCGAATCGCCGCTGCGCTGCCCAGAGGCGTCCTGGCCTGCACAGCCCGCCCGGTTTCACCCTCCAACTTCTGACCGCTGAACGGCAGCGAGCGACTCGCTCGTGGAGCCGCACACACTTCTCCCACCAGAGGCACGCCATCCAACATCCTGTCCTTTCCTCCGACCCCTCGGACCCCGGCCGCGCATTCCATTCTCCAGACGCCCTAGCCACGTCGCCGATCCCACCTCGCTACTTGTGCTCCCTTCCCGCTAACACCTGCCTGCCGGCCCACCTGCAGCCCGGACGCCTGCCGGCCACAGGCAGCGGGAACCCTGCACACAGCCTGGCAGGCGAGTCCAAACCCGGAAGGACAGCCAACGAGGAATCACGAGCGGAAGCCCTAGATCCCCGTCACGCGCCCACAAACGCCAGGCCCCGCCGGGACCAGCTCCGCGCCACACCGCATCCCCACGGGGGAAGCCGCGGCCTGGGCCGTCCCAGCCACACCCAGCGCGCCTTCTCCAGGGTCAGCCAGCTGCGGCTCTGCCGAAGCGCTCCTCCGCTCCTTTCTCGCGCTCCAGCCTCCCTACCAGCCCAAGTGCGAGCCGGTGGGGTGGGTCACAGCGCAGGAGCGAGGCGCCCACGGACTTGGTCTGCGTTTCTGAGCCCGCACGCCACGGCTGCGAGACCCGTTCCCCATCGCCGCCCCCGCTCGCTGACACACCCACCTCCCCACCCACCCGCAGGTGACACAAGTGAGAAGGCCGGCCCGGCGGTGAAGAAAAGAAAGAAAAAAAAAGGACCCTCGAAAGAAAGAAAGAAAGAAACAAACAAAGAAACAAACAAAAACAAAAACAAGAACTTTGGGTCTGTGCCGGGGATCCGCGCTCAGCAAGGCCCGCCACAGCTCACCTGCCCACACGGGCATTCGGGCGCGGGCCACGGCTGGTCCTTCCCCTGGAGACCCCGGCGGGCAGTCTCTCGGCCCTGGGCGGCAGAGAAAGCGCAAGATGGGCCGAGTCGGCCTCTCTCCCTCCGCTCTCCCTCCGCGCCCCGCCTCAGGTCCGTCGACGTGACGGGAGCCTCCCCTTCTGCCCGCCCCATCGGGCCAGCCTCTCGTGGCCGCTCCAATAGGACGGAGGCCCACGGCAGGCGGTGACCAGTGAACGGCCGCTGGTGGCGAGCTCCGCTGCACCAGCTTCCGTTGGCGTTTGCCATCGGTGCATGGGTGGTTCAGTGGTAGAATTCTCGCCTGCCACGCGGGAGGCCCGGGTTCGATTCCCGGCCCATGCAGCACACCCTCCCATTTTGGTGCTGCAGCAGCACCAAGGCGTAGCTGCGCTCGCCTCTGCCGCCTCCTTACACTCGGGGCGCGCGAGCGAGTCCGGCACCGGCTGCGCTCCCACGCGCGACGCCCCTCTGCCCTTTCTTCCGTGCCTCTCTCCACTGACTTACGGTTGAGCCTGTCCCCCCGCCCCCCCACCTTGGTAACAACAACCCCTCCAAACACGAGAGCGCGCCAGACACCAGCCCTGGGCAGCCTCCTGCTCCTGTTTCTCTTCATTGCCCTGCCACCGCCTCTGCCCGACGCATTTCACTTCAAGGAACACCGCCAGGCACCACGGGCTTGCAGCCACTCGCCCCACCTCTCCTCTTCACATTTCACCACCTCGACCTCTTTTCCTCTCTCTCTCTCCCCCTCGCTGGCTCCCCACATCCAGAAAATGATGCCATGGTTGCCCTTCCAGTAGGAAGGACGTCGCGACTCCGGGGAGTAACTCATCACTTTCCCCTAGTTGGTCACACAGTCCTTAACGCGACCACACGAGTGTACGCGTGGCATGTGCACCGTCTATATTCATCGTGTTCCGGCTACTCCACACTCTCTCCCCTCATTCTGCCGGCACCACCACCGCCATGTCGCATCTCCCAACCTAACCCCAATCCACCACTTTAGTCGAGGATGCTGCCTTGTTTCTCTCCCTCGGACCTCTTTTCATCTCAGCCCCAGACACATGCCTGAGACGTGAATGTGCGTCCTGAAGACGGCTTATTTATGTCTCGGGTCCAGTTGCATTCCCTACCCTTTTGGGACGTGGGACGTGGCCTCCAGTCGCTCTGTCACGACGTCTCTCCCACCCTGGGCTGCTTGCCACCTCACCCCAGCCCCACTCCATACTCTGACCGCCCAGCCCAAGCAGCAGCCCAGTCTCGCCGGCGGGGGTGCCCTTTGACCACACAGACTTCCTTCCTGCCCAGGCCAACCCGCTGAAAAGGTACTGTTCCCACCAGCCTTCAGGCTCAGCCCTCCCTCCACCACCTTTGTCTCACCCCACCCGCCCTTTCACTCACACACACACACACACACACACACACACAGACACACACTCTCTCTCTCTCTCTGTCTGTCTCTCTCTCTCACTCTCTCAATCTCTCACCCTCTCTGTCTTTCTCTGTCTCTGTCTCTGTCTCTCTCTCTCTCTCTCTCTCTCTGTCTCTATCTCTCTGTCTCTCTCTCTCGCACAGTCAACTCTCCCTCTCGCCGTCAATGTCCCTCACTCAGACGACTCATATCCCCCAGCCCTGGCCTCCTTCAGGCTCTTCAGACACACGCCAGCTCCGCCACCAGCTGGGATCCCTCCGACCGCATAGGCGGCCCGCGAGGTGCCCTGACGCCCCAGGCATCTGCACAACCTCCGTTTCACTGGACAGCCTCACTCCCAGACCTGGCCAGCCAGCCCTGTGCACCCCCTGGACACCCTGGACTCCTTCTTCCAGCTCCCAGCACGCGACATGCTTCTCTCCTTTCCTCGGTGTCAGCCCCTTGCCCCGGGCGGGGGTGGACGCCAGCCACGGGAACGGACACCTTCGTCCATCACTGTCACCCACTGACATCCACCCACATCACGCTGGCAAGCAAGCCAGCCTCCCGTGGGGATGGCAAACATCTCTATCCCCGACAGGGTCTGGTCTCTGCAGGTGATCCGACTGTGCCAAGATCCCACGAATGACACGGGAGAGGTTTGTGCAGTTGGTTGGACGTCTACTTTGCCCCTACAGAGGAGTTTTGGCAAGAAGTCGACTGACTTCTGCCATTGACTTGGGGGATCAGCCAAACAATAATGATCAATACGGGTTGAATAGAGGGTTGGAGCACTGGGCTCATCTGTGCTAAGGAGGGGATGGGAAAAGCGTTCCACAGCGAATCTTGGCGCTGGGGATGGGTACCATCTCCACATGTTCCTTGACATTTGGGGAGAAGATAGAGAGCGTAGGTCAGGCAATGGGAAGCAAACTTCGGCTGGAAGTCTATCAGGAACCCCAACCCCGCACATGCGCTTTGGTCAGCCTGGCCGTTGGGTTTTCCCCACGAACTCCTGCATCTCCACGCTTCAATGCCCGTGGCCAGGTTGGTCTAACTAATGGGACCTCTCAAGATTCATTTTCACATCCAGAATAGGCGAGAATCTCAAACCCGTCAACAGTGAGCGGGAGCACGTGTACACACACGCACGTGTATGTTGCGGGAAGTCAGGGACCCCGAACGGAGGGACCGGCTGGAGCCGCGGCAGAGGCACGTAAACTGTGAAGACTTCATTTTAATATGGACTTTCTTCGGTTCCCAAATAATGCTTTTATAATTTCTTACGCCTGTCTTTACTTTAATCTCTTAATCCTGTTATCTCCGTAAGCTGAGGATGTACCTCACCTCAGGACCCCTGTGACAATTGTGTTAACTCTACAAATTGATGGTAAAACACGTGTGTTTGAACAATATGAGATCAGCGCACCTTGAGAAAGAATAGAAGAACAGCGACTTTTAGGGAACAGGGGAAGACAACCATAAGGTCTGACTGCCTGCGAGGTCGGGCAAAAAGAGCCATATTTTTCTTCTTGCAGAGAGCCTATGAAGGACGTGCAAGTAGGCAAGATGTCGTTAAGACAACCTAAGTGTCCGTCAGCCGGGAAATGGATTAACAAGAATGTGGCATATGGACACCATGGAATGCCATTTGGCCGTAGAAAAGAACGAAATCCTCTCGTCTGCAGCAACAGAGGCGGAGCTATAGGTCACGATGGAACACCAAATGAGCCGGGCACAGAAAGACAGAGAGGGCAGGTTCTTACCCCAATCCTGGGAGCTCAAAAAGTTCACCTTGTGGAGGTAGAGAGTAGAACGATAGACACCAGAGGCTGGAGAGGGTGTGTGGGTGACTGCGGTGAAGAGAGGTTGGTGAAATGGGTACGAGCATGCGTTTAGATGGAGGGAATACGTTCTAAGAATGTTCTAGGGCAGAGTAGGGCGACTAGGGGTAACAACGACGTATTAGTGCGTGTTTCCGAAGAGCTCCTGGAAGACAGCACCTGAGATGCTCTCAACAGGTAGAGATCAGAGGCTGGAGAGGGTGTGTGGGTGACTGCGGTGAAGCGAGGTTGGTGAATTGGGTACCAGCATGCGTTTAGATGGAGGGAATACGTTCTAAGAATGTTCTAGGGCAGAGTAGGGCGACTAGGGGTAACAACGACGTATTAGTGCGTGTTTCCGAAGAGCTCCTGGAAGACAGCACCTGAGATGCTCCCAACAGGTAGAGACGACAGACACCCACGGGATGGATGCCCTACATCCCCTCAGTGGCTCATCGATCACTACGCAATCTACACGTGTTACCACACGTCACAGGAATCCCATCGATATCATGTCCGCATGAAGAAGAACATAGTCATGCTGCCAGAGTGACTGTCGCAGCTCGGCCTCCCTGGCGCTATGGCCCGTGGTCTCGGCTCCTCAAGTTCCGCTGCCATTTCTACCGAAGCCGGTGACACCCGTGGAGCCCAATCACGGATCCCGCGCTCAGGGTCTGGCACGCCTCGGAAAAGCCAGTGCGCTTGCTGGCATGAGTGGCTCTGGCGGGTGGCCCAACCATTAGGCCCAGATCCCCCGCAGCCGAGAGAGAAGTGGCCCGTCAGCCACCGGGCTTGGCTTGGCGGAAGCCGCTCTGCTCGAGAGTCCTGGCCCATTCGGTGGCCAGCCGAGAGTGCGAGGGTGGCGGTGGTGGTGGCGGGTCACCTGGCGGCCATGGGAGGAGAAAGCCTGACCTGGCCAGTGGGCTTTGCCGCTGAGAAAGAGTGGGAGCGAGGCGAGCACGTGACAAGGAAGAGCTGTGAAGCTGATGTTGCGAAGGTGGCGCCAGCGAGGCCAAAAGGACGGATGGGTGGAGGCAGGCGGGGAGCGTTGGGGCGCACGTGGAGGCCGCGGGAGGTTGTGGCTGGGGCGCGGGAGAAGCGAGCGAGCGAGCCTGTTGGCCAAAAGGGGAGGTGTGAAGGGGCCTGGCAGCTGGCAGGCAGAGCCAAAGAAGGAAGGCTTCCCTGACCGGGAATCGAACCCGGGCCGCGGCGGTGAGAGCGCCGAATCCTAACCACTAGACCACCAGGGAGAGACGGCTTCGGGGCCCGGCTTGCGCCTCCTGGCCCCGGGCGCCTCCGGCCCCCAGCACTACCTTGGCGCTACCTTGGCGCTACCTTGGCGCCTGTCCCCTGCTTCGGGTTAAAACAAACACCCGCAACCAGCCCCCGCGACGCCGGCGGCAACCGGCCTGCCCTCACGAGCAGCTCTGCCCTGTTCGCAGCACACCCTCCAAACACCGCGCGCCTCCTTCCCGGGCGCACAGGCACGCAGCCACAGGCCAAGCTGCCACACGAGCTCCGCGCCCGGGACCTCCGCAAAAGGTCGGCCCGCTGCGTTGGCCGGGAATCGAACCCGGGTCAACTGCTTGGAAGGCAGCTATGCTCACCACTATACCACCAACGCCGCACGGCGCGGGCAGCCCCGCCACGCCGGCCCGGGGCTCCCACCAGCGCGCCGCCGACGCCCGGGGCAGCCCGGCCCCGACGCCCGGTCCGTCCGCCCGCCCGCAGCTCCGCGCTGCCACGGCCCCGCCGAAGGCCGCCCGGCGCCCCACCGGTGCAAGGCGAGCGCGGCTGCCCCGTTCCGCCCGCCTGCCTCTGGGGGCGCTCTCGCTCCCTCGCCGCCCGGGGCCGCCAGAGCCCTTCCTCACCAGGTGCCCGGCGGGGACACGGCCGGCGCCGACAGGGTCCTCGCTCCTCCGCCTCCCACCGGGCGCCGGGCCCTGTGCGTCGCAGAAAGCCTCTTCCGACACCCACTTTGGGCCGGCAGCTCGTCGGGCGCCGTGGGGGGCCAGAGGAGGCCGCCCGCCTGCGGCGACCAAGCCGCGGGCGAGAAGAAAAGGCAGGAGGCCAAGGGGGCCCAGGAGGCCCAGGGGGCCCAGGGGGCCCAGGGGGCCAAGGGGCCGGGCAGGCCAGGCCCGAGATGGCGCACTGCCACTAGCCGGAGGGCGGAGGAAGGAGAAGGAGGGCCCACAGGCTGGGTCCGAGGCGGCGGCCCAAAAAGGACGGCTGCCTCCCCGTCGGGGAATCGAACCCCGGTCTCCCGCGTGACAGGCGGGGATACTCACCACTATACTAACGAGGACGACGGCGACCGTCGCCGGGACGCCAGACCCCACTGCGACCGCGGACGCCTAGCCCTGCCTTGATCCCCTCCCCCGACCGCAGGGGCCCGGTGCGTGCTCGCCCTCCACCCGCCACCCGCCACCCGCCACCCGCCACCCGTCACCCGCCACCCGCCACCCGCCCCCCGCCACCATTGGCGCGACCTACCCCGACACCCAACAAAGCACCCTGCGATCCCGCTGGGACCCGGAGCCGGACCCGGACCCCGACAGGTACCGGAGCGGCGTGGAACCTCCCCGTGCGCCCTGCCTGCTGTCTCCAACGCGGGGATCGCGCCGGGGCAGGAAGAGGCGCGGGCGAAACAGTCAGGCCGCTGCTCCTAGGACGCGGTGGGCGCAGCGCCCTGCGGGGTTCGGCGAGCCCAGGCGCGGGGGCTGGGGCGTGCGGCGGCGGCGGCCGGCCCGACGCGGACCGTTTGGGTCCGGGGTGGGGACGCGGGGGCGTCCACGTCAACGCCGGCCGGCTCCGTTCACCTGGCGCCCGCTCCGCCCGCGCGGTCCGTCGGTTGCGCACCGAACCCAGACAGGCGCCGGCCAACGGCGCAGGCGTTCGCGCCGGGTCCCAGCCATGCGAGCGGCGACGCGCCCCGGCGCGCCGTCAGGATGGCCGAGCGGTCTAAGGCGCTGCGTTCAGGTCGCAGTCTCCCCTGGAGGCGTGGGTTCGAATCCCACTCCTGACAAGCCGACCTTTTGGCCCGCCCGCCGGAGGGCAACGCCCATGGCAACCCTGGAGCACCTTTGGCCGGTTCCTGCCTTGAGCCCTTGCCCGCTCTCCAAACTCCAGCCCCCTTGAAGCAAGCCTCCAAAACGCCGCCGCTTCTCAGGCACGTCCGTTCTTCCTGCCCACCCGCCGCCTGTCGCAGAAACAGCCCAGGACCATGCGCCAGCGCCCGCGACCCTCTACCAATTGCCCTTCGGACGGACGCCCTCCCCGCCACCTCGCACGCCCTCTTCCCTGGCCCCACACACAGCGAGCGACCGCGACCACCTTCCACGCTCTTCCCTGCCTATCTCCTCCGCCCGCCCAAACAGACACAGCCCAGATTCTTGCCCTATTCCTCCTTTTCCCTCCTTCCTCCCACCGGCCTCCGCCCACCGCCCACCGCCCACCGCCCACCGCCCACCGCCTCGAATCGCCGCTGCGCTGCCCAGAGGCGTCCTGGCCTGCACAGCCCGCCCGGTTTCACCCTCCAACTTCTGACCGCTGAACGGCAGCGAGCGACTCGCTCGTGGAGCCGCACACACTTCTCCCACCAGAGGCACGCCATCCAACATCCTGTCCTTTCCTCCGACCCCTCGGACCCCGGCCGCGCATTCCATTCTCCAGACGCCCTAGCCACGTCGCCGATCCCACCTCGCTACTTGTGCTCCCTTCCCGCTAACACCTGCCTGCCGGCCCACCTGCAGCCCGGACGCCTGCCGGCCACAGGCAGCGGGAACCCTGCACACAGCCTGGCAGGCGAGTCCAAACCCGGAAGGACAGCCAACGAGGAATCACGAGCGGAAGCCCTAGATCCCCGTCACGCGCCCACAAACGCCAGGCCCCGCCGGGACCAGCTCCGCGCCACACCGCATCCCCACGGGGGAAGCCGCGGCCTGGGCCGTCCCAGCCACACCCAGCGCGCCTTCTCCAGGGTCAGCCAGCTGCGGCTCTGCCGAAGCGCTCCTCCGCTCCTTTCTCGCGCTCCAGCCTCCCTACCAGCCCAAGTGCGAGCCGGTGGGGTGGGTCACAGCGCAGGAGCGAGGCGCCCACGGACTTGGTCTGCGTTTCTGAGCCCGCACGCCACGGCTGCGAGACCCGTTCCCCATCGCCGCCCCCGCTCGCTGACACACCCACCTCCCCACCCACCCGCAGGTGACACAAGTGAGAAGGCCGGCCCGGCGGTGAAGAAAAGAAAGAAAAAAAAAGGACCCTCGAAAGAAAGAAAGAAAGAAACAAACAAAAACAAAAACAAGAACTTTGGGTCTGTGCCGGGGATCCGCGCTCAGCAAGGCCCGCCACAGCTCACCTGCCCACACGGGCATTCGGGCGCGGGCCACGGCTGGTCCTTCCCCTGGAGACCCCGGCGGGCAGTCTCTCGGCCCTGGGCGGCAGAGAAAGCGCAAGATGGGCCGAGTCGGCCTCTCTCCCTCCGCTCTCCCTCCGCGCCCCGCCTCAGGTCCCTCGACGTGACGGGAGCCTCCCCTTCTGCCCGCCCCATCGGGCCAGCCTCTCGTGGCCGCTCCAATAGGACGGAGGCCCACGGCAGGCGGTGACCAGTGAACGGCCGCTGGTGGCGAGCTCCGCTGCACCAGCTTCCGTTGGCGTTTGCCATCGGTGCATGGGTGGTTCAGTGGTAGAATTCTCGCCTGCCACGCGGGAGGCCCGGGTTCGATTCCCGGCCCATGCAGCACACCCTCCCATTTTGGTGCTGCAGCAGCACCAAGGCGTAGCTGCGCTCGCCTCTGCCGCCTCCTTACACTCGGGGCGCGCGAGCGAGTCCGGCACCGGCTGCGCTCCCACGCGCGACGCCCCTCTGCCCTTTCTTCCGTGCCTCTCTCCACTGACTTACGGTTGAGCCTGTCCCCCCGCCCCCCCACCTTGGTAACAACAACCCCTCCAAACACGAGAGCGCGCCAGACACCAGCCCTGGGCAGCCTCCTGCTCCTGTTTCTCTTCATTGCCCTGCCACCGCCTCTGCCCGACGCATTTCACTTCAAGGAACACCGCCAGGCACCACGGGCTTGCAGCCACTCGCCCCACCTCTCCTCTTCACATTTCACCACCTCGACCTCTTTTCCTCTCTCTCTCTCCCCCTCGCTGGCTCCCCACATCCAGAAAATGATGCCATGGTTGCCCTTCCAGTAGGAAGGAAGTCGCGACTCCGGGGAGTAACTCATCACTTTCCCCTAGTTGGTCACACAGTCCTTAACGCGACCACACGAGTGTACGCGTGGCATGTGCACCGTCTATATTCATCGTGTTCCGGCTACTCCACACTCTCTCCCCTCATTCTGCCGGCACCACCACCGCCATGTCGCATCTCCCAACCTAACCCCAATCCACCACTTTAGTCGACGATGCTGCCTTGTTTCTCTCCCTCGGACCTCTTTTCATCTCAGCCCCAGACACATGCCTGAGACGTGAATGTGCGTCCTGAAGACGGCTTATTTATGTCTCGGGTCCAGTTGCATTCCCTACCCTTTTGGGACGTGGGACGTGGCCTCCAGTCGCTCTGTCACGACGTCTCTCCCACCCTGGGCTGCTTGCCACCTCACCCCAGCCCCACTCCATACTCTGACCGCCCAGCCCAAGCAGCAGCCCAGTCTCGCCGGCGGGGGTGCCCTTTGACCACACAGACTTCCTTCCTGCCCAGGCCAACCCGCTGAAAAGGTACTGTTCCCACCAGCCTTCAGGCTCAGCCCTCCCTCCACCACCTTTGTCTCACCCCACCCGCCCTTTCACTCACACACACACACACACACACACACAGACACACACTCTCTCTCTCTCTCTGTCTCTCTCTCTCAATCTCTCACCCTCTCTGTCTTTCTCTGTCTCTGTCTCTGTCTCTCTCTCTCTCTCTCTCTGTCTCTATCTCTCTGTCTCTCTCTCTCGCACAGTCAACTCTCCCTCTCGCCGTCAATGTCCCTCACTCAGACGACTCATATCCCCCAGCCCTGGCCTCCTTCAGGCTCTTCAGACACACGCCAGCTCCGCCACCAGCTGGGATCCCTCCGACCGCATAGGCGGCCCGCGAGGTGCCCTGACGCCCCAGGCATCTGCACAACCTCCGTTTCACTGGACAGCCTCACTCCCAGACCTGGCCAGCCAGCCCTGTGCACCCCCTGGACACCCTGGACTCCTTCTTCCAGCTCCCAGCACGCGACATGCTTCTCTCCTTTCCTCGGTGTCAGCCCCTTGCCCCGGGCGGGGGTGGACGCCAGCCACGGGAACGGACACCTTCGTCCATCACTGTCACCCACTGACATCCACCCACATCACGCTGGCAAGCAAGCCAGCCTCCCGTGGGGATGGCAAACATCTCTATCCCCGACAGGGTCTGGTCTCTGCAGGTGATCCGACTGTGCCAAGATCCCACGAATGACACGGGAGAGGTTTGTGCAGTTGGTTGGACGTCTACTTTGCCCCTACAGAGGAGTTTTGGCAAGAAGTCGACTGACTTCTGCCATTGACTTGGGGGATCAGCCAAACAATAATGATCAATACGGGTTGAATAGAGGGTTGGAGCACTGGGCTCATCTGTGCTAAGGAGGGGATGGGAAAAGCGTTCCACAGCGAATCTTGGCGCTGGGGATGGGTACCATCTCCACATGTTCCTTGACATTTGGGGAGAAGATAGAGAGCGTAGGTCAGGCAATGGGAAGCAAACTTCGGCTGGAAGTCTATCAGGAACCCCAACCCCGCACATGCGCTTTGGTCAGCCTGGCCGTTGGGTTTTCCCCACGAACTCCTGCATCTCCACGCTTCAATGCCCGTGGCCAGGTTGGTCTAACTAATGGGACCTCTCAAGATTCATTTTCACATCCAGAATAGGCGAGAATCTCAAACCCGTCAACAGTGAGCGGGAGCACGTGTACACACACGCACGTGTATGTTGCGGGAAGTCAGGGACCCCGAACGGAGGGACCGGCTGGAGCCGCGGCAGAGGCACGTAAACTGTGAAGACTTCATTTTAATATGGACTTTCTTCGGTTCCCAAATAATGCTTTTATAATTTCTTACGCCTGTCTTTACTTTAATCTCTTAATCCTGTTATCTCCGTAAGCTGAGGATGTACCTCACCTCAGGACCCCTGTGACAATTGTGTTAACTCTACAAATTGATGGTAAAACACGTGTGTTTGAACAATATGAGATCAGCGCACCTTGAGAAAGAATAGAAGAACAGCGACTTTTAGGGAACAGGGGAAGACAACCATAAGGTCTGACTGCCTGCGAGGTCGGGCAAAAAGAGCCATATTTTTCTTCTTGCAGAGAGCCTATGAAGGACGTGCAAGTAGGCAAGATGTCGTTAAGACAACCTAAGTGTCCGTCAGCCGGGAAATGGATTAACAAGAATGTGGCATATGGACACCATGGAATGCCATTTGGCCGTAGAAAAGAACGAAATCCTCTCGTCTGCAGCAACAGAGGCGGAGCTATAGGTCACGATGGAACACCAAATGAGCCGGGCACAGAAAGACAGAGAGGGCAGGTTCTTACCCCAATCCTGGGAGCTCAAAAAGTTCACCTTGTGGAGGTAGAGAGTAGAACGATAGACACCAGAGGCTGGAGAGGGTGTGTGGGTGACTGCGGTGAAGAGAGGTTGGTGAAATGGGTACGAGCATGCGTTTAGATGGAGGGAATACGTTCTAAGAATGTTCTAGGGCAGAGTAGGGCGACTAGGGGTAACAACGACGTATTAGTGCGTGTTTCCGAAGAGCTCCTGGAAGACAGCACCTGAGATGCTCTCAACAGGTAGAGATCAGAGGCTGGAGAGGGTGTGTGGGTGACTGCGGTGAAGCGAGGTTGGTGAATTGGGTACCAGCATGCGTTTAGATGGAGGGAATACGTTCTAAGAATGTTCTAGGGCAGAGTAGGGCGACTAGGGGTAACAACGACGTATTAGTGCGTGTTTCCGAAGAGCTCCTGGAAGACAGCACCTGAGATGCTCCCAACAGGTAGAGACGACAGACACCCACGGGATGGATGCCCTACATCCCCTCAGTGGCTCATCGATCACTACGCAATCTACACGTGTTACCACACGTCACAGGAATCCCATCGATATCATGTCCGCATGAAGAAGAACATAGTCATGCTGCCAGAGTGACTGTCGCAGCTCGGCCTCCCTGGCGCTATGGCCCGTGGTCTCGGCTCCTCAAGTTCCGCTGCCATTTCTACCGAAGCCGGTGACACCCGTGGAGCCCAATCACGGATCCCGCGCTCAGGGTCTGGCACGCCTCGGAAAAGCCAGTGCGCTTGCTGGCATGAGTGGCTCTGGCGGGTGGCCCAACCATTAGGCCCAGATCCCCCGCAGCCGAGAGAGAAGTGGCCCGTCAGCCACCGGGCTTGGCTTGGCGGAAGCCGCTCTGCTCGAGAGTCCTGGCCCATTCGGTGGCCAGCCGAGAGTGCGAGGGTGGCGGTGGTGGTGGCGGGTCACCTGGCGGCCATGGGAGGAGAAAGCCTGACCTGGCCAGTGGGCTTTGCCGCTGAGAAAGAGTGGGAGCGAGGCGAGCACGTGACAAGGAAGAGCTGTGAAGCTGATGTTGCGAAGGTGGCGCCAGCGAGGCCAAAAGGACGGATGGGTGGAGGCAGGCGGGGAGCGTTGGGGCGCACGTGGAGGCCGCGGGAGGTTGTGGCTGGGGCGCGGGAGAAGCGAGCGAGCGAGCCTGTTGGCCAAAAGGGGAGGTGTGAAGGGGCCTGGCAGCTGGCAGGCAGAGCCAAAGAAGGAAGGCTTCCCTGACCGGGAATCGAACCCGGGCCGCGGCGGTGAGAGCGCCGAATCCTAACCACTAGACCACCAGGGAGAGACGGCTTCGGGGCCCGGCTTGCGCCTCCTGGCCCCGGGCGCCTCCGGCCCCCAGCACTACCTTGGCGCTACCTTGGCGCTACCTTGGCGCCTGTCCCCTGCTTCGGGTTAAAACAAACACCCGCAACCAGCCCCCGCGACGCCGGCGGCAACCGGCCTGCCCTCACGAGCAGCTCTGCCCTGTTCGCAGCACACCCTCCAAACACCGCGCGCCTCCTTCCCGGGCGCACAGGCACGCAGCCACAGGCCAAGCTGCCACACGAGCTCCGCGCCCGGGACCTCCGCAAAAGGTCGGCCCGCTGCGTTGGCCGGGAATCGAACCCGGGTCAACTGCTTGGAAGGCAGCTATGCTCACCACTATACCACCAACGCCGCACGGCGCGGGCAGCCCCGCCACGCCGGCCCGGGGCTCCCACCAGCGCGCCGCCGACGCCCGGGGCAGCCCGGCCCCGACGCCCGGTCCGTCCGCCCGCCCGCAGCTCCGCGCTGCCACGGCCCCGCCGAAGGCCGCCCGGCGCCCCACCGGTGCAAGGCGAGCGCGGCTGCCCCGTTCCGCCCGCCTGCCTCTGGGGGCGCTCTCGCTCCCTCGCCGCCCGGGGCCGCCAGAGCCCTTCCCCACCAGGTGCCCGGCGGGGACACGGCCGGCGCCGACAGGGTCCTCGCTCCTCCGCCTCCCACCGGGCGCCGGGCCCTGTGCGTCGCAGAAAGCCTCTTCCGACACCCACTTTGGGCCGGCAGCTCGTCGGGCGCCGTGGGGGGCCAGAGGAGGCCGCCCGCCTGCGGCGACCAAGCCGCGGGCGAGAAGAAAAGGCAGGAGGCCAAGGGGGCCCAGGAGGCCCAGGGGGCCCAGGGGGCCCAGGGGGCCAAGGGGCCGGGCAGGCCAGGCCCGAGATGGCGCACTGCCACTAGCCGGAGGGCGGAGGAAGGAGAAGGAGGGCCCACAGGCTGGGTCCGAGGCGGCGGCCCAAAAAGGACGGCTGCCTCCCCGTCGGGGAATCGAACCCCGGTCTCCCGCGTGACAGGCGGGGATACTCACCACTATACTAACGAGGACGACGGCGACCGTCGCCGGGACGCCAGACCCCACTGCGACCGCGGACGCCTAGCCCTGCCTTGATCCCCTCCCCCGACCGCAGGGGCCCGGTGCGTGCTCGCCCTCCACCCGCCACCCGCCACCCGCCACCCGCCACCCGTCACCCGCCACCCGCCACCCGCCCCCCGCCACCATTGGCGCGACCTACCCCGACACCCAACAAAGCACCCTGCGATCCCGCTGGGACCCGGAGCCGGACCCGGACCCCGACAGGTACCGGAGCGGCGTGGAACCTCCCCGTGCGCCCTGCCTGCTGTCTCCAACGCGGGGATCGCGCCGGGGCAGGAAGAGGCGCGGGCGAAACAGTCAGGCCGCTGCTCCTAGGACGCGGTGGGCGCAGCGCCCTGCGGGGTTCGGCGAGCCCAGGCGCGGGGGCTGGGGCGTGCGGCGGCGGCGGCCGGCCCGACGCGGACCGTTTGGGTCCGGGGTGGGGACGCGGGGGCGTCCACGTCAACGCCGGCCGGCTCCGTTCACCTGGCGCCCGCTCCGCCCGCGCGGTCCGTCGGTTGCGCACCGAACCCAGACAGGCGCCGGCCAACGGCGCAGGCGTTCGCGCCGGGTCCCAGCCATGCGAGCGGCGACGCGCCCCGGCGCGCCGTCAGGATGGCCGAGCGGTCTAAGGCGCTGCGTTCAGGTCGCAGTCTCCCCTGGAGGCGTGGGTTCGAATCCCACTCCTGACAAGCCGACCTTTTGGCCCGCCCGCCGGAGGGCAACGCCCATGGCAACCCTGGAGCACCTTTGGCCGGTTCCTGCCTTGAGCCCTTGCCCGCTCTCCAAACTCCAGCCCCCTTGAAGCAAGCCTCCAAAACGCCGCCGCTTCTCAGGCACGTCCGTTCTTCCTGCCCACCCGCCGCCTGTCGCAGAAACAGCCCAGGACCATGCGCCAGCGCCCGCGACCCTCTACCAATTGCCCTTCGGACGGACGCCCTCCCCGCCACCTCGCACGCCCTCTTCCCTGGCCCCACACACAGCGAGCGACCGCGACCACCTTCCACGCTCTTCCCTGCCTATCTCCTCCGCCCGCCCAAACAGACACAGCCCAGATTCTTGCCCTATTCCTCCTTTTCCCTCCTTCCTCCCACCGGCCTCCGCCCACCGCCCACCGCCCACCGCCCACCGCCCACCGCCTCGAATCGCCGCTGCGCTGCCCAGAGGCGTCCTGGCCTGCACAGCCCGCCCGGTTTCACCCTCCAACTTCTGACCGCTGAACGGCAGCGAGCGACTCGCTCGTGGAGCCGCACACACTTCTCCCACCAGAGGCACGCCATCCAACATCCTGTCCTTTCCTCCGACCCCTCGGACCCCGGCCGCGCATTCCATTCTCCAGACGCCCTAGCCACGTCGCCGATCCCACCTCGCTACTTGTGCTCCCTTCCCGCTAACACCTGCCTGCCGGCCCACCTGCAGCCCGGACGCCTGCCGGCCACAGGCAGCGGGAACCCTGCACACAGCCTGGCAGGCGAGTCCAAACCCGGAAGGACAGCCAACGAGGAATCACGAGCGGAAGCCCTAGATCCCCGTCACGCGCCCACAAACGCCAGGCCCCGCCGGGACCAGCTCCGCGCCACACCGCATCCCCACGGGGGAAGCCGCGGCCTGGGCCGTCCCAGCCACACCCAGCGCGCCTTCTCCAGGGTCAGCCAGCTGCGGCTCTGCCGAAGCGCTCCTCCGCTCCTTTCTCGCGCTCCAGCCTCCCTACCAGCCCAAGTGCGAGCCGGTGGGGTGGGTCACAGCGCAGGAGCGAGGCGCCCACGGACTTGGTCTGCGTTTCTGAGCCCGCACGCCACGGCTGCGAGACCCGTTCCCCATCGCCGCCCCCGCTCGCTGACACACCCACCTCCCCACCCACCCGCAGGTGACACAAGTGAGAAGGCCGGCCCGGCGGTGAAGAAAAGAAAGAAAAAAAAAGGACCCTCGAAAGAAAGAAAGAAAGAAACAAACAAAAACAAAAACAAGAACTTTGGGTCTGTGCCGGGGATCCGCGCTCAGCAAGGCCCGCCACAGCTCACCTGCCCACACGGGCATTCGGGCGCGGGCCACGGCTGGTCCTTCCCCTGGAGACCCCGGCGGGCAGTCTCTCGGCCCTGGGCGGCAGAGAAAGCGCAAGATGGGCCGAGTCGGCCTCTCTCCCTCCGCTCTCCCTCCGCGCCCCGCCTCAGGTCCGTCGACGTGACGGGAGCCTCCCCTTCTGCCCGCCCCATCGGGCCAGCCTCTCGTGGCCGCTCCAATAGGACGGAGGCCCACGGCAGGCGGTGACCAGTGAACGGCCGCTGGTGGCGAGCTCCGCTGCACCAGCTTCCGTTGGCGTTTGCCATCGGTGCATGGGTGGTTCAGTGGTAGAATTCTCGCCTGCCACGCGGGAGGCCCGGGTTCGATTCCCGGCCCATGCAGCACACCCTCCCATTTTGGTGCTGCAGCAGCACCAAGGCGTAGCTGCGCTCGCCTCTGCCGCCTCCTTACACTCGGGGCGCGCGAGCGAGTCCGGCACCGGCTGCGCTCCCACGCGCGACGCCCCTCTGCCCTTTCTTCCGTGCCTCTCTCCACTGACTTACGGTTGAGCCTGTCCCCCCGCCCCCCCACCTTGGTAACAACAACCCCTCCAAACACGAGAGCGCGCCAGACACCAGCCCTGGGCAGCCTCCTGCTCCTGTTTCTCTTCATTGCCCTGCCACCGCCTCTGCCCGACGCATTTCACTTCAAGGAACACCGCCAGGCACCACGGGCTTGCAGCCACTCGCCCCACCTCTCCTCTTCACATTTCACCACCTCGACCTCTTTTCCTCTCTCTCTCTCCCCCTCGCTGGCTCCCCACATCCAGAAAATGATGCCATGGTTGCCCTTCCAGTAGGAAGGACGTCGCGACTCCGGGGAGTAACTCATCACTTTCCCCTAGTTGGTCACACAGTCCTTAACGCGACCACACGAGTGTACGCGTGGCATGTGCACCGTCTATATTCATCGTGTTCCGGCTACTCCACACTCTCTCCCCTCATTCTGCCGGCACCACCACCGCCATGTCGCATCTCCCAACCTAACCCCAATCCACCACTTTAGTCGAGGATGCTGCCTTGTTTCTCTCCCTCGGACCTCTTTTCATCTCAGCCCCAGACACATGCCTGAGACGTGAATGTGCGTCCTGAAGACGGCTTATTTATGTCTCGGGTCCAGTTGCATTCCCTACCCTTTTGGGACGTGGGACGTGGCCTCCAGTCGCTCTGTCACGACGTCTCTCCCACCCTGGGCTGCTTGCCACCTCACCCCAGCCCCACTCCATACTCTGACCGCCCAGCCCAAGCAGCAGCCCAGTCTCGCCGGCGGGGGTGCCCTTTGACCACACAGACTTCCTTCCTGCCCAGGCCAACCCGCTGAAAAGGTACTGTTCCCACCAGCCTTCAGGCTCAGCCCTCCCTCCACCACCTTTGTCTCACCCCACCCGCCCTTTCACTCACACACACACACACACACACACACACACAGACACACACTCTCTCTCTCTCTCTGTCTGTCTCTCTCTCTCACTCTCTCAATCTCTCACCCTCTCTGTCTTTCTCTGTCTCTGTCTCTGTCTCTCTCTCTCTCTCTCTCTCTCTGTCTCTATCTCTCTGTCTCTCTCTCTCGCACAGTCAACTCTCCCTCTCGCCGTCAATGTCCCTCACTCAGACGACTCATATCCCCCAGCCCTGGCCTCCTTCAGGCTCTTCAGACACACGCCAGCTCCGCCACCAGCTGGGATCCCTCCGACCGCATAGGCGGCCCGCGAGGTGCCCTGACGCCCCAGGCATCTGCACAACCTCCGTTTCACTGGACAGCCTCACTCCCAGACCTGGCCAGCCAGCCCTGTGCACCCCCTGGACACCCTGGACTCCTTCTTCCAGCTCCCAGCACGCGACATGCTTCTCTCCTTTCCTCGGTGTCAGCCCCTTGCCCCGGGCGGGGGTGGACGCCAGCCACGGGAACGGACACCTTCGTCCATCACTGTCACCCACTGACATCCACCCACATCACGCTGGCAAGCAAGCCAGCCTCCCGTGGGGATGGCAAACATCTCTATCCCCGACAGGGTCTGGTCTCTGCAGGTGATCCGACTGTGCCAAGATCCCACGAATGACACGGGAGAGGTTTGTGCAGTTGGTTGGACGTCTACTTTGCCCCTACAGAGGAGTTTTGGCAAGAAGTCGACTGACTTCTGCCATTGACTTGGGGGATCAGCCAAACAATAATGATCAATACGGGTTGAATAGAGGGTTGGAGCACTGGGCTCATCTGTGCTAAGGAGGGGATGGGAAAAGCGTTCCACAGCGAATCTTGGCGCTGGGGATGGGTACCATCTCCACATGTTCCTTGACATTTGGGGAGAAGATAGAGAGCGTAGGTCAGGCAATGGGAAGCAAACTTCGGCTGGAAGTCTATCAGGAACCCCAACCCCGCACATGCGCTTTGGTCAGCCTGGCCGTTGGGTTTTCCCCACGAACTCCTGCATCTCCACGCTTCAATGCCCGTGGCCAGGTTGGTCTAACTAATGGGACCTCTCAAGATTCATTTTCACATCCAGAATAGGCGAGAATCTCAAACCCGTCAACAGTGAGCGGGAGCACGTGTACACACACGCACGTGTATGTTGCGGGAAGTCAGGGACCCCGAACGGAGGGACCGGCTGGAGCCGCGGCAGAGGCACGTAAACTGTGAAGACTTCATTTTAATATGGACTTTCTTCGGTTCCCAAATAATGCTTTTATAATTTCTTACGCCTGTCTTTACTTTAATCTCTTAATCCTGTTATCTCCGTAAGCTGAGGATGTACCTCACCTCAGGACCCCTGTGACAATTGTGTTAACTCTACAAATTGATGGTAAAACACGTGTGTTTGAACAATATGAGATCAGCGCACCTTGAGAAAGAATAGAAGAACAGCGACTTTTAGGGAACAGGGGAAGACAACCATAAGGTCTGACTGCCTGCGAGGTCGGGCAAAAAGAGCCATATTTTTCTTCTTGCAGAGAGCCTATGAAGGACGTGCAAGTAGGCAAGATGTCGTTAAGACAACCTAAGTGTCCGTCAGCCGGGAAATGGATTAACAAGAATGTGGCATATGGACACCATGGAATGCCATTTGGCCGTAGAAAAGAACGAAATCCTCTCGTCTGCAGCAACAGAGGCGGAGCTATAGGTCACGATGGAACACCAAATGAGCCGGGCACAGAAAGACAGAGAGGGCAGGTTCTTACCCCAATCCTGGGAGCTCAAAAAGTTCACCTTGTGGAGGTAGAGAGTAGAACGATAGACACCAGAGGCTGGAGAGGGTGTGTGGGTGACTGCGGTGAAGAGAGGTTGGTGAAATGGGTACGAGCATGCGTTTAGATGGAGGGAATACGTTCTAAGAATGTTCTAGGGCAGAGTAGGGCGACTAGGGGTAACAACGACGTATTAGTGCGTGTTTCCGAAGAGCTCCTGGAAGACAGCACCTGAGATGCTCTCAACAGGTAGAGATCAGAGGCTGGAGAGGGTGTGTGGGTGACTGCGGTGAAGCGAGGTTGGTGAATTGGGTACCAGCATGCGTTTAGATGGAGGGAATACGTTCTAAGAATGTTCTAGGGCAGAGTAGGGCGACTAGGGGTAACAACGACGTATTAGTGCGTGTTTCCGAAGAGCTCCTGGAAGACAGCACCTGAGATGCTCCCAACAGGTAGAGACGACAGACACCCACGGGATGGATGCCCTACATCCCCTCAGTGGCTCATCGATCACTACGCAATCTACACGTGTTACCACACGTCACAGGAATCCCATCGATATCATGTCCGCATGAAGAAGAACATAGTCATGCTGCCAGAGTGACTGTCGCAGCTCGGCCTCCCTGGCGCTATGGCCCGTGGTCTCGGCTCCTCAAGTTCCGCTGCCATTTCTACCGAAGCCGGTGACACCCGTGGAGCCCAATCACGGATCCCGCGCTCAGGGTCTGGCACGCCTCGGAAAAGCCAGTGCGCTTGCTGGCATGAGTGGCTCTGGCGGGTGGCCCAACCATTAGGCCCAGATCCCCCGCAGCCGAGAGAGAAGTGGCCCGTCAGCCACCGGGCTTGGCTTGGCGGAAGCCGCTCTGCTCGAGAGTCCTGGCCCATTCGGTGGCCAGCCGAGAGTGCGAGGGTGGCGGTGGTGGTGGCGGGTCACCTGGCGGCCATGGGAGGAGAAAGCCTGACCTGGCCAGTGGGCTTTGCCGCTGAGAAAGAGTGGGAGCGAGGCGAGCACGTGACAAGGAAGAGCTGTGAAGCTGATGTTGCGAAGGTGGCGCCAGCGAGGCCAAAAGGACGGATGGGTGGAGGCAGGCGGGGAGCGTTGGGGCGCACGTGGAGGCCGCGGGAGGTTGTGGCTGGGGCGCGGGAGAAGCGAGCGAGCGAGCCTGTTGGCCAAAAGGGGAGGTGTGAAGGGGCCTGGCAGCTGGCAGGCAGAGCCAAAGAAGGAAGGCTTCCCTGACCGGGAATCGAACCCGGGCCGCGGCGGTGAGAGCGCCGAATCCTAACCACTAGACCACCAGGGAGAGACGGCTTCGGGGCCCGGCTTGCGCCTCCTGGCCCCGGGCGCCTCCGGCCCCCAGCACTACCTTGGCGCTACCTTGGCGCTACCTTGGCGCCTGTCCCCTGCTTCGGGTTAAAACAAACACCCGCAACCAGCCCCCGCGACGCCGGCGGCAACCGGCCTGCCCTCACGAGCAGCTCTGCCCTGTTCGCAGCACACCCTCCAAACACCGCGCGCCTCCTTCCCGGGCGCACAGGCACGCAGCCACAGGCCAAGCTGCCACACGAGCTCCGCGCCCGGGACCTCCGCAAAAGGTCGGCCCGCTGCGTTGGCCGGGAATCGAACCCGGGTCAACTGCTTGGAAGGCAGCTATGCTCACCACTATACCACCAACGCCGCACGGCGCGGGCAGCCCCGCCACGCCGGCCCGGGGCTCCCACCAGCGCGCCGCCGACGCCCGGGGCAGCCCGGCCCCGACGCCCGGTCCGTCCGCCCGCCCGCAGCTCCGCGCTGCCACGGCCCCGCCGAAGGCCGCCCGGCGCCCCACCGGTGCAAGGCGAGCGCGGCTGCCCCGTTCCGCCCGCCTGCCTCTGGGGGCGCTCTCGCTCCCTCGCCGCCCGGGGCCGCCAGAGCCCTTCCCCACCAGGTGCCCGGCGGGGACACGGCCGGCGCCGACAGGGTCCTCGCTCCTCCGCCTCCCACCGGGCGCCGGGCCCTGTGCGTCGCAGAAAGCCTCTTCCGACACCCACTTTGGGCCGGCAGCTCGTCGGGCGCCGTGGGGGGCCAGAGGAGGCCGCCCGCCTGCGGCGACCAAGCCGCGGGCGAGAAGAAAAGGCAGGAGGCCAAGGGGGCCCAGGAGGCCCAGGGGGCCCAGGGGGCCCAGGGGGCCAAGGGGCCGGGCAGGCCAGGCCCGAGATGGCGCACTGCCACTAGCCGGAGGGCGGAGGAAGGAGAAGGAGGGCCCACAGGCTGGGTCCGAGGCGGCGGCCCAAAAAGGACGGCTGCCTCCCCGTCGGGGAATCGAACCCCGGTCTCCCGCGTGACAGGCGGGGATACTCACCACTATACTAACGAGGACGACGGCGACCGTCGCCGGGACGCCAGACCCCACTGCGACCGCGGACGCCTAGCCCTGCCTTGATCCCCTCCCCCGACCGCAGGGGCCCGGTGCGTGCTCGCCCTCCACCCGCCACCCGCCACCCGCCACCCGCCACCCGTCACCCGCCACCCGCCACCCGCCCCCCGCCACCATTGGCGCGACCTACCCCGACACCCAACAAAGCACCCTGCGATCCCGCTGGGACCCGGAGCCGGACCCGGACCCCGACAGGTACCGGAGCGGCGTGGAACCTCCCCGTGCGCCCTGCCTGCTGTCTCCAACGCGGGGATCGCGCCGGGGCAGGAAGAGGCGCGGGCGAAACAGTCAGGCCGCTGCTCCTAGGACGCGGTGGGCGCAGCGCCCTGCGGGGTTCGGCGAGCCCAGGCGCGGGGGCTGGGGCGTGCGGCGGCGGCGGCCGGCCCGACGCGGACCGTTTGGGTCCGGGGTGGGGACGCGGGGGCGTCCACGTCAACGCCGGCCGGCTCCGTTCACCTGGCGCCCGCTCCGCCCGCGCGGTCCGTCGGTTGCGCACCGAACCCAGACAGGCGCCGGCCAACGGCGCAGGCGTTCGCGCCGGGTCCCAGCCATGCGAGCGGCGACGCGCCCCGGCGCGCCGTCAGGATGGCCGAGCGGTCTAAGGCGCTGCGTTCAGGTCGCAGTCTCCCCTGGAGGCGTGGGTTCGAATCCCACTCCTGACAAGCCGACCTTTTGGCCCGCCCGCCGGAGGGCAACGCCCATGGCAACCCTGGAGCACCTTTGGCCGGTTCCTGCCTTGAGCCCTTGCCCGCTCTCCAAACTCCAGCCCCCTTGAAGCAAGCCTCCAAAACGCCGCCGCTTCTCAGGCACGTCCGTTCTTCCTGCCCACCCGCCGCCTGTCGCAGAAACAGCCCAGGACCATGCGCCAGCGCCCGCGACCCTCTACCAATTGCCCTTCGGACGGACGCCCTCCCCGCCACCTCGCACGCCCTCTTCCCTGGCCCCACACACAGCGAGCGACCGCGACCACCTTCCACGCTCTTCCCTGCCTATCTCCTCCGCCCGCCCAAACAGACACAGCCCAGATTCTTGCCCTATTCCTCCTTTTCCCTCCTTCCTCCCACCGGCCTCCGCCCACCGCCCACCGCCCACCGCCCACCGCCCACCGCCTCGAATCGCCGCTGCGCTGCCCAGAGGCGTCCTGGCCTGCACAGCCCGCCCGGTTTCACCCTCCAACTTCTGACCGCTGAACGGCAGCGAGCGACTCGCTCGTGGAGCCGCACACACTTCTCCCACCAGAGGCACGCCATCCAACATCCTGTCCTTTCCTCCGACCCCTCGGACCCCGGCCGCGCATTCCATTCTCCAGACGCCCTAGCCACGTCGCCGATCCCACCTCGCTACTTGTGCTCCCTTCCCGCTAACACCTGCCTGCCGGCCCACCTGCAGCCCGGACGCCTGCCGGCCACAGGCAGCGGGAACCCTGCACACAGCCTGGCAGGCGAGTCCAAACCCGGAAGGACAGCCAACGAGGAATCACGAGCGGAAGCCCTAGATCCCCGTCACGCGCCCACAAACGCCAGGCCCCGCCGGGACCAGCTCCGCGCCACACCGCATCCCCACGGGGGAAGCCGCGGCCTGGGCCGTCCCAGCCACACCCAGCGCGCCTTCTCCAGGGTCAGCCAGCTGCGGCTCTGCCGAAGCGCTCCTCCGCTCCTTTCTCGCGCTCCAGCCTCCCTACCAGCCCAAGTGCGAGCCGGTGGGGTGGGTCACAGCGCAGGAGCGAGGCGCCCACGGACTTGGTCTGCGTTTCTGAGCCCGCACGCCACGGCTGCGAGACCCGTTCCCCATCGCCGCCCCCGCTCGCTGACACACCCACCTCCCCACCCACCCGCAGGTGACACAAGTGAGAAGGCCGGCCCGGCGGTGAAGAAAAGAAAGAAAAAAAAAGGACCCTCGAAAGAAAGAAAGAAAGAAACAAACAAAAACAAAAACAAGAACTTTGGGTCTGTGCCGGGGATCCGCGCTCAGCAAGGCCCGCCACAGCTCACCTGCCCACACGGGCATTCGGGCGCGGGCCACGGCTGGTCCTTCCCCTGGAGACCCCGGCGGGCAGTCTCTCGGCCCTGGGCGGCAGAGAAAGCGCAAGATGGGCCGAGTCGGCCTCTCTCCCTCCGCTCTCCCTCCGCGCCCCGCCTCAGGTCCCTCGACGTGACGGGAGCCTCCCCTTCTGCCCGCCCCATCGGGCCAGCCTCTCGTGGCCGCTCCAATAGGACGGAGGCCCACGGCAGGCGGTGACCAGTGAACGGCCGCTGGTGGCGAGCTCCGCTGCACCAGCTTCCGTTGGCGTTTGCCATCGGTGCATGGGTGGTTCAGTGGTAGAATTCTCGCCTGCCACGCGGGAGGCCCGGGTTCGATTCCCGGCCCATGCAGCACACCCTCCCATTTTGGTGCTGCAGCAGCACCAAGGCGTAGCTGCGCTCGCCTCTGCCGCCTCCTTACACTCGGGGCGCGCGAGCGAGTCCGGCACCGGCTGCGCTCCCACGCGCGACGCCCCTCTGCCCTTTCTTCCGTGCCTCTCTCCACTGACTTACGGTTGAGCCTGTCCCCCCGCCCCCCCACCTTGGTAACAACAACCCCTCCAAACACGAGAGCGCGCCAGACACCAGCCCTGGGCAGCCTCCTGCTCCTGTTTCTCTTCATTGCCCTGCCACCGCCTCTGCCCGACGCATTTCACTTCAAGGAACACCGCCAGGCACCACGGGCTTGCAGCCACTCGCCCCACCTCTCCTCTTCACATTTCACCACCTCGACCTCTTTTCCTCTCTCTCTCTCCCCCTCGCTGGCTCCCCACATCCAGAAAATGATGCCATGGTTGCCCTTCCAGTAGGAAGGAAGTCGCGACTCCGGGGAGTAACTCATCACTTTCCCCTAGTTGGTCACACAGTCCTTAACGCGACCACACGAGTGTACGCGTGGCATGTGCACCGTCTATATTCATCGTGTTCCGGCTACTCCACACTCTCTCCCCTCATTCTGCCGGCACCACCACCGCCATGTCGCATCTCCCAACCTAACCCCAATCCACCACTTTAGTCGACGATGCTGCCTTGTTTCTCTCCCTCGGACCTCTTTTCATCTCAGCCCCAGACACATGCCTGAGACGTGAATGTGCGTCCTGAAGACGGCTTATTTATGTCTCGGGTCCAGTTGCATTCCCTACCCTTTTGGGACGTGGGACGTGGCCTCCAGTCGCTCTGTCACGACGTCTCTCCCACCCTGGGCTGCTTGCCACCTCACCCCAGCCCCACTCCATACTCTGACCGCCCAGCCCAAGCAGCAGCCCAGTCTCGCCGGCGGGGGTGCCCTTTGACCACACAGACTTCCTTCCTGCCCAGGCCAACCCGCTGAAAAGGTACTGTTCCCACCAGCCTTCAGGCTCAGCCCTCCCTCCACCACCTTTGTCTCACCCCACCCGCCCTTTCACTCACACACACACACACACACACACACACAGACACACACTCTCTCTCTCTCTCTGTCTCTCTCTCTCAATCTCTCACCCTCTCTGTCTTTCTCTGTCTCTGTCTCTGTCTCTCTCTCTCTCTCTCTCTGTCTCTATCTCTCTGTCTCTCTCTCTCGCACAGTCAACTCTCCCTCTCGCCGTCAATGTCCCTCACTCAGACGACTCATATCCCCCAGCCCTGGCCTCCTTCAGGCTCTTCAGACACACGCCAGCTCCGCCACCAGCTGGGATCCCTCCGACCGCATAGGCGGCCCGCGAGGTGCCCTGACGCCCCAGGCATCTGCACAACCTCCGTTTCACTGGACAGCCTCACTCCCAGACCTGGCCAGCCAGCCCTGTGCACCCCCTGGACACCCTGGACTCCTTCTTCCAGCTCCCAGCACGCGACATGCTTCTCTCCTTTCCTCGGTGTCAGCCCCTTGCCCCGGGCTGGGGTGGACGCCAGCCACGGGAACGGACACCTTCGTCCATCACTGTCACCCACTGACATCCACCCACATCACGCTGGCAAGCAAGCCAGCCTCCCGTGGGGATGGCAAACATCTCTATCCCCGACAGGGTCTGGTCTCTGCAGGTGATCCGACTGTGCCAAGATCCCACGAATGACACGGGAGAGGTTTGTGCAGTTGGTTGGACGTCTACTTTGCCCCTACAGAGGAGTTTTGGCAAGAAGTCGACTGACTTCTGCCATTGACTTGGGGGATCAGCCAAACAATAATGATCAATACGGGTTGAATAGAGGGTTGGAGCACTGGGCTCATCTGTGCTAAGGAGGGGATGGGAAAAGCGTTCCACAGCGAATCTTGGCGCTGGGGATGGGTACCATCTCCACATGTTCCTTGACATTTGGGGAGAAGATAGAGAGCGTAGGTCAGGCAATGGGAAGCAAACTTCGGCTGGAAGTCTATCAGGAACCCCAACCCCGCACATGCGCTTT
Source organism: Pongo abelii (assembly GCF_028885655.2). NCBI lineage: Eukaryota > Metazoa > Chordata > Mammalia > Primates > Hominidae > Pongo > Pongo abelii. Next base: position 88,871,365 of record NC_071985.2, on the reverse strand, counting down.
GGTCAGCCTGGCCGTTGGGTTTTCCCCACGAACTCCTGCATCTCCACGCTTCAATGCCCGTGGCCAGGTTGGTCTAACTAATGGGACCTCTCAAGATTCATTTTCACATCCAGAATAGGCGAGAATCTCAAACCCGTCAACAGTGAGCGGGAGCACGTGTACACACACGCACGTGTATGTTGCGGGAAGTCAGGGACCCCGAACGGAGGGACCGGCTGGAGCCGCGGCAGAGGCACGTAAACTGTGAAGACTTCATTTTAATATGGACTTTCTTCGGTTCCCAAATAATGCTTTTATAATTTCTTACGCCTGTCTTTACTTTAATCTCTTAATCCTGTTATCTCCGTAAGCTGAGGATGTACCTCACCTCAGGACCCCTGTGACAATTGTGTTAACTCTACAAATTGATGGTAAAACACGTGTGTTTGAACAATATGAGATCAGCGCACCTTGAGAAAGAATAGAAGAACAGCGACTTTTAGGGAACAGGGGAAGACAACCATAAGGTCTGACTGCCTGCGAGGTCGGGCAAAAAGAGCCATATTTTTCTTCTTGCAGAGAGCCTATGAAGGACGTGCAAGTAGGCAAGATGTCGTTAAGACAACCTAAGTGTCCGTCAGCCGGGAAATGGATTAACAAGAATGTGGCATATGGACACCATGGAATGCCATTTGGCCGTAGAAAAGAACGAAATCCTCTCGTCTGCAGCAACAGAGGCGGAGCTATAGGTCACGATGGAACACCAAATGAGCCGGGCACAGAAAGACAGAGAGGGCAGGTTCTTACCCCAATCCTGGGAGCTCAAAAAGTTCACCTTGTGGAGGTAGAGAGTAGAACGATAGACACCAGAGGCTGGAGAGGGTGTGTGGGTGACTGCGGTGAAGAGAGGTTGGTGAAATGGGTACGAGCATGCGTTTAGATGGAGGGAATACGTTCTAAGAATGTTCTAGGGCAGAGTAGGGCGACTAGGGGTAACAACGACGTATTAGTGCGTGTTTCCGAAGAGCTCCTGGAAGACAGCACCTGAGATGCTCTCAACAGGTAGAGATCAGAGGCTGGAGAGGGTGTGTGGGTGACTGCGGTGAAGCGAGGTTGGTGAATTGGGTACCAGCATGCGTTTAGATGGAGGGAATACGTTCTAAGAATGTTCTAGGGCAGAGTAGGGCGACTAGGGGTAACAACGACGTATTAGTGCGTGTTTCCGAAGAGCTCCTGGAAGACAGCACCTGAGATGCTCCCAACAGGTAGAGACGACAGACACCCACGGGATGGATGCCCTACATCCCCTCAGTGGCTCATCGATCACTACGCAATCTACACGTGTTACCACACGTCACAGGAATCCCATCGATATCATGTCCGCATGAAGAAGAACATAGTCATGCTGCCAGAGTGACTGTCGCAGCTCGGCCTCCCTGGCGCTATGGCCCGTGGTCTCGGCTCCTCAAGTTCCGCTGCCATTTCTACCGAAGCCGGTGACACCCGTGGAGCCCAATCACGGATCCCGCGCTCAGGGTCTGGCACGCCTCGGAAAAGCCAGTGCGCTTGCTGGCATGAGTGGCTCTGGCGGGTGGCCCAACCATTAGGCCCAGATCCCCCGCAGCCGAGAGAGAAGTGGCCCGTCAGCCACCGGGCTTGGCTTGGCGGAAGCCGCTCTGCTCGAGAGTCCTGGCCCATTCGGTGGCCAGCCGAGAGTGCGAGGGTGGCGGTGGTGGTGGCGGGTCACCTGGCGGCCATGGGAGGAGAAAGCCTGACCTGGCCAGTGGGCTTTGCCGCTGAGAAAGAGTGGGAGCGAGGCGAGCACGTGACAAGGAAGAGCTGTGAAGCTGATGTTGCGAAGGTGGCGCCAGCGAGGCCAAAAGGACGGATGGGTGGAGGCAGGCGGGGAGCGTTGGGGCGCACGTGGAGGCCGCGGGAGGTTGTGGCTGGGGCGCGGGAGAAGCGAGCGAGCGAGCCTGTTGGCCAAAAGGGGAGGTGTGAAGGGGCCTGGCAGCTGGCAGGCAGAGCCAAAGAAGGAAGGCTTCCCTGACCGGGAATCGAACCCGGGCCGCGGCGGTGAGAGCGCCGAATCCTAACCACTAGACCACCAGGGAGAGACGGCTTCGGGGCCCGGCTTGCGCCTCCTGGCCCCGGGCGCCTCCGGCCCCCAGCACTACCTTGGCGCTACCTTGGCGCTACCTTGGCGCCTGTCCCCTGCTTCGGGTTAAAACAAACACCCGCAACCAGCCCCCGCGACGCCGGCGGCAACCGGCCTGCCCTCACGAGCAGCTCTGCCCTGTTCGCAGCACACCCTCCAAACACCGCGCGCCTCCTTCCCGGGCGCACAGGCACGCAGCCACAGGCCAAGCTGCCACACGAGCTCCGCGCCCGGGACCTCCGCAAAAGGTCGGCCCGCTGCGTTGGCCGGGAATCGAACCCGGGTCAACTGCTTGGAAGGCAGCTATGCTCACCACTATACCACCAACGCCGCACGGCGCGGGCAGCCCCGCCACGCCGGCCCGGGGCTCCCACCAGCGCGCCGCCGACGCCCGGGGCAGCCCGGCCCCGACGCCCGGTCCGTCCGCCCGCCCGCAGCTCCGCGCTGCCACGGCCCCGCCGAAGGCCGCCCGGCGCCCCACCGGTGCAAGGCGAGCGCGGCTGCCCCGTTCCGCCCGCCTGCCTCTGGGGGCGCTCTCGCTCCCTCGCCGCCCGGGGCCGCCAGAGCCCTTCCCCACCAGGTGCCCGGCGGGGACACGGCCGGCGCCGACAGGGTCCTCGCTCCTCCGCCTCCCACCGGGCGCCGGGCCCTGTGCGTCGCAGAAAGCCTCTTCCGACACCCACTTTGGGCCGGCAGCTCGTCGGGCGCCGTGGGGGGCCAGAGGAGGCCGCCCGCCTGCGGCGACCAAGCCGCGGGCGAGAAGAAAAGGCAGGAGGCCAAGGGGGCCCAGGAGGCCAAGGGGGCCCAGGGGGCCAAGGGGCCGGGCAGGCCAGGCCCGAGATGGCGCACTGCCACTAGCTGGAGGGCGGAGGAAGGAGAAGGAGGGCCCACAGGCTGGGTCCGAGGCGGCGGCCCAAAAAGGACGGCTGCCTCCCCGTCGGGGAATCGAACCCCGGTCTCCCGCGTGACAGGCGGGGATACTCACCACTATACTAACGAGGACGACGGCGACGGTCGCCGGGACGCCAGACCCCACTGCGACCGCGGACGCCTAGCCCTGCCTTGATCCCCTCCCCCGACCGCAGGGGCCCGGTGCGTGCTCGCCCTCCACCCGCCACCCGCCACCCGCCACCCGCCACCCGCCACCCGTCACCCGCCACCCGCCACCCGCCCCCCGCCACCATTGGCGCGACCTACCCCGACACCCAACAAAGCACCCTGCGATCCCGCTGGGACCCGGAGCCGGACCCGGACCCCGACAGGTACCGGAGCGGCGTGGAACCTCCCCGTGCGCCCTGCCTGCTGTCTCCAACGCGGGGATCGCGCCGGGGCAGGAAGAGGCGCGGGCGAAACAGTCAGGCCGCTGCTCCTAGGACGCGGTGGGCGCAGCGCCCTGCGGGGTTCGGCGAGCCCAGGCGCGGGGGCTGGGGCGTGCGGCGGCGGCGGCCGGCCCGACGCGGACCGTTTGGGTCCGGGGTGGGGACGCGGGGGCGTCCACGTCAACGCCGGCCGGCTCCGTTCACCTGGCGCCCGCTCCGCCCGCGCGGTCCGTCGGTTGCGCACCGAACCCAGACAGGCGCCGGCCAACGGCGCAGGCGTTCGCGCCGGGTCCCAGCCATGCGAGCGGCGACGCGCCCCGGCGCGCCGTCAGGATGGCCGAGCGGTCTAAGGCGCTGCGTTCAGGTCGCAGTCTCCCCTGGAGGCGTGGGTTCGAATCCCACTCCTGACAAGCCGACCTTTTGGCCCGCCCGCCGGAGGGCAACGCCCATGGCAACCCTGGAGCACCTTTGGCCGGTTCCTGCCTTGAGCCCTTGCCCGCTCTCCAAACTCCAGCCCCCTTGAAGCAAGCCTCCAAAACGCCGCCGCTTCTCAGGCACGTCCGTTCTTCCTGCCCACCCGCCGCCTGTCGCAGAAACAGCCCAGGACCATGCGCCAGCGCCCGCGACCCTCTACCAATTGCCCTTCGGACGGACGCCCTCCCCGCCACCTCGCACGCCCTCTTCCCTGGCCCCACACACAGCGAGCGACCGCGACCACCTTCCACGCTCTTCCCTGCCTATCTCCTCCGCCCGCCCAAACAGACACAGCCCAGATTCTTGCCCTATTCCTCCTTTTCCCTCCTTCCTCCCACCGGCCTCCGCCCACCGCCCACCGCCCACCGCCCACCGCCCACCGCCTCGAATCGCCGCTGCGCTGCCCAGAGGCGTCCTGGCCTGCACAGCCCGCCCGGTTTCACCCTCCAACTTCTGACCGCTGAACGGCAGCGAGCGACTCGCTCGTGGAGCCGCACACACTTCTCCCACCAGAGGCACGCCATCCAACATCCTGTCCTTTCCTCCGACCCCTCGGACCCCGGCCGCGCATTCCATTCTCCAGACGCCCTAGCCACGTCGCCGATCCCACCTCGCTACTTGTGCTCCCTTCCCGCTAACACCTGCCTGCCGGCCCACCTGCAGCCCGGACGCCTGCCGGCCACAGGCAGCGGGAACCCTGCACACAGCCTGGCAGGCGAGTCCAAACCCGGAAGGACAGCCAACGAGGAATCACGAGCGGAAGCCCTAGATCCCCGTCACGCGCCCACAAACGCCAGGCCCCGCCGGGACCAGCTCCGCGCCACACCGCATCCCCACGGGGGAAGCCGCGGCCTGGGCCGTCCCAGCCACACCCAGCGCGCCTTCTCCAGGGTCAGCCAGCTGCGGCTCTGCCGAAGCGCTCCTCCGCTCCTTTCTCGCGCTCCAGCCTCCCTACCAGCCCAAGTGCGAGCCGGTGGGGTGGGTCACAGCGCAGGAGCGAGGCGCCCACGGACTTGGTCTGCGTTTCTGAGCCCGCACGCCACGGCTGCGAGACCCGTTCCCCATCGCCGCCCCCGCTCGCTGACACACCCACCTCCCCACCCACCCGCAGGTGACACAAGTGAGAAGGCCGGCCCGGCGGTGAAGAAAAGAAAGAAAAAAAAAGGACCCTCGAAAGAAAGAAAGAAAGAAACAAACAAAAACAAAAACAAGAACTTTGGGTCTGTGCCGGGGATCCGCGCTCAGCAAGGCCCGCCACAGCTCACCTGCCCACACGGGCATTCGGGCGCGGGCCACGGCTGGTCCTTCCCCTGGAGACCCCGGCGGGCAGTCTCTCGGCCCTGGGCGGCAGAGAAAGCGCAAGATGGGCCGAGTCGGCCTCTCTCCCTCCGCTCTCCCTCCGCGCCCCGCCTCAGGTCCCTCGACGTGACGGGAGCCTCCCCTTCTGCCCGCCCCATCGGGCCAGCCTCTCGTGGCCGCTCCAATAGGACGGAGGCCCACGGCAGGCGGTGACCAGTGAACGGCCGCTGGTGGCGAGCTCCGCTGCACCAGCTTCCGTTGGCGTTTGCCATCGGTGCATGGGTGGTTCAGTGGTAGAATTCTCGCCTGCCACGCGGGAGGCCCGGGTTCGATTCCCGGCCCATGCAGCACACCCTCCCATTTTGGTGCTGCAGCAGCACCAAGGCGTAGCTGCGCTCGCCTCTGCCGCCTCCTTACACTCGGGGCGCGCGAGCGAGTCCGGCACCGGCTGCGCTCCCACGCGCGACGCCCCTCTGCCCTTTCTTCCGTGCCTCTCTCCACTGACTTACGGTTGAGCCTGTCCCCCCGCCCCCCCACCTTGGTAACAACAACCCCTCCAAACACGAGAGCGCGCCAGACACCAGCCCTGGGCAGCCTCCTGCTCCTGTTTCTCTTCATTGCCCTGCCACCGCCTCTGCCCGACGCATTTCACTTCAAGGAACACCGCCAGGCACCACGGGCTTGCAGCCACTCGCCCCACCTCTCCTCTTCACATTTCACCACCTCGACCTCTTTTCCTCTCTCTCTCTCCCCCTCGCTGGCTCCCCACATCCAGAAAATGATGCCATGGTTGCCCTTCCAGTAGGAAGGAAGTCGCGACTCCGGGGAGTAACTCATCACTTTCCCCTAGTTGGTCACACAGTCCTTAACGCGACCACACGAGTGTACGCGTGGCATGTGCACCGTCTATATTCATCGTGTTCCGGCTACTCCACACTCTCTCCCCTCATTCTGCCGGCACCACCACCGCCATGTCGCATCTCCCAACCTAACCCCAATCCACCACTTTAGTCGACGATGCTGCCTTGTTTCTCTCCCTCGGACCTCTTTTCATCTCAGCCCCAGACACATGCCTGAGACGTGAATGTGCGTCCTGAAGACGGCTTATTTATGTCTCGGGTCCAGTTGCATTCCCTACCCTTTTGGGACGTGGGACGTGGCCTCCAGTCGCTCTGTCACGACGTCTCTCCCACCCTGGGCTGCTTGCCACCTCACCCCAGCCCCACTCCATACTCTGACCGCCCAGCCCAAGCAGCAGCCCAGTCTCGCCGGCGGGGGTGCCCTTTGACCACACAGACTTCCTTCCTGCCCAGGCCAACCCGCTGAAAAGGTACTGTTCCCACCAGCCTTCAGGCTCAGCCCTCCCTCCACCACCTTTGTCTCACCCCACCCGCCCTTTCACTCACACACACACACACACACACACACACAGACACACACTCTCTCTCTCTCTCTGTCTCTCTCTCTCACTCTCTCAATCTCTCACCCTCTCTGTCTTTCTCTGTCTCTGTCTCTGTCTCTCTCTCTCTCTCTCTCTCTGTCTCTATCTCTCTGTCTCTCTCTCTCGCACAGTCAACTCTCCCTCTCGCCGTCAATGTCCCTCACTCAGACGACTCATATCCCCCAGCCCTGGCCTCCTTCAGGCTCTTCAGACACACGCCAGCTCCGCCACCAGCTGGGATCCCTCCGACCGCATAGGCGGCCCGCGAGGTGCCCTGACGCCCCAGGCATCTGCACAACCTCCGTTTCACTGGACAGCCTCACTCCCAGACCTGGCCAGCCAGCCCTGTGCACCCCCTGGACACCCTGGACTCCTTCTTCCAGCTCCCAGCACGCGACATGCTTCTCTCCTTTCCTCGGTGTCAGCCCCTTGCCCCGGGCGGGGGTGGACGCCAGCCACGGGAACGGACACCTTCGTCCATCACTGTCACCCACTGACATCCACCCACATCACGCTGGCAAGCAAGCCAGCCTCCCGTGGGGATGGCAAACATCTCTATCCCCGACAGGGTCTGGTCTCTGCAGGTGATCCGACTGTGCCAAGATCCCACGAATGACACGGGAGAGGTTTGTGCAGTTGGTTGGACGTCTACTTTGCCCCTACAGAGGAGTTTTGGCAAGAAGTCGACTGACTTCTGCCATTGACTTGGGGGATCAGCCAAACAATAATGATCAATACGGGTTGAATAGAGGGTTGGAGCACTGGGCTCATCTGTGCTAAGGAGGGGATGGGAAAAGCGTTCCACAGCGAATCTTGGCGCTGGGGATGGGTACCATCTCCACATGTTCCTTGACATTTGGGGAGAAGATAGAGAGCGTAGGTCAGGCAATGGGAAGCAAACTTCGGCTGGAAGTCTATCAGGAACCCCAACCCCGCACATGCGCTTTGGTCAGCCTGGCCGTTGGGTTTTCCCCACGAACTCCTGCATCTCCACGCTTCAATGCCCGTGGCCAGGTTGGTCTAACTAATGGGACCTCTCAAGATTCATTTTCACATCCAGAATAGGCGAGAATCTCAAACCCGTCAACAGTGAGCGGGAGCACGTGTACACACACGCACGTGTATGTTGCGGGAAGTCAGGGACCCCGAACGGAGGGACCGGCTGGAGCCGCGGCAGAGGCACGTAAACTGTGAAGACTTCATTTTAATATGGACTTTCTTCGGTTCCCAAATAATGCTTTTATAATTTCTTACGCCTGTCTTTACTTTAATCTCTTAATCCTGTTATCTCCGTAAGCTGAGGATGTACCTCACCTCAGGACCCCTGTGACAATTGTGTTAACTCTACAAATTGATGGTAAAACACGTGTGTTTGAACAATATGAGATCAGCGCACCTTGAGAAAGAATAGAAGAACAGCGACTTTTAGGGAACAGGGGAAGACAACCATAAGGTCTGACTGCCTGCGAGGTCGGGCAAAAAGAGCCATATTTTTCTTCTTGCAGAGAGCCTATGAAGGACGTGCAAGTAGGCAAGATGTCGTTAAGACAACCTAAGTGTCCGTCAGCCGGGAAATGGATTAACAAGAATGTGGCATATGGACACCATGGAATGCCATTTGGCCGTAGAAAAGAACGAAATCCTCTCGTCTGCAGCAACAGAGGCGGAGCTATAGGTCACGATGGAACACCAAATGAGCCGGGCACAGAAAGACAGAGAGGGCAGGTTCTTACCCCAATCCTGGGAGCTCAAAAAGTTCACCTTGTGGAGGTAGAGAGTAGAACGATAGACACCAGAGGCTGGAGAGGGTGTGTGGGTGACTGCGGTGAAGAGAGGTTGGTGAAATGGGTACGAGCATGCGTTTAGATGGAGGGAATACGTTCTAAGAATGTTCTAGGGCAGAGTAGGGCGACTAGGGGTAACAACGACGTATTAGTGCGTGTTTCCGAAGAGCTCCTGGAAGACAGCACCTGAGATGCTCTCAACAGGTAGAGATCAGAGGCTGGAGAGGGTGTGTGGGTGACTGCGGTGAAGCGAGGTTGGTGAATTGGGTACCAGCATGCGTTTAGATGGAGGGAATACGTTCTAAGAATGTTCTAGGGCAGAGTAGGGCGACTAGGGGTAACAACGACGTATTAGTGCGTGTTTCCGAAGAGCTCCTGGAAGACAGCACCTGAGATGCTCCCAACAGGTAGAGACGACAGACACCCACGGGATGGATGCCCTACATCCCCTCAGTGGCTCATCGATCACTACGCAGTCTACACGTGTTACCACACGTCACAGGAATCCCATCGATATCATGTCCGCATGAAGAAGAACATAGTCATGCTGCCAGAGTGACTGTCGCAGCTCGGCCTCCCTGGCGCTATGGCCCGTGGTCTCGGCTCCTCAAGTTCCGCTGCCATTTCTACCGAAGCCGGTGACACCCGTGGAGCCCAATCACGGATCCCGCGCTCAGGGTCTGGCACGCCTCGGAAAAGCCAGTGCGCTTGCTGGCATGAGTGGCTCTGGCGGGTGGCCCAACCATTAGGCCCAGATCCCCCGCAGCCGAGAGAGAAGTGGCCCGTCAGCCACCGGGCTTGGCTTGGCGGAAGCCGCTCTGCTCGAGAGTCCTGGCCCATTCGGTGGCCAGCCGAGAGTGCGAGGGTGGCGGTGGTGGTGGCGGGTCACCTGGCGGCCATGGGAGGAGAAAGCCTGACCTGGCCAGTGGGCTTTGCCGCTGAGAAAGAGTGGGAGCGAGGCGAGCACGTGACAAGGAAGAGCTGTGAAGCTGATGTTGCGAAGGTGGCGCCAGCGAGGCCAAAAGGACGGATGGGTGGAGGCAGGCGGGGAGCGTTGGGGCGCACGTGGAGGCCGCGGGAGGTTGTGGCTGGGGCGCGGGAGAAGCGAGCGAGCGAGCCTGTTGGCCAAAAGGGGAGGTGTGAAGGGGCCTGGCAGCTGGCAGGCAGAGCCAAAGAAGGAAGGCTTCCCTGACCGGGAATCGAACCCGGGCCGCGGCGGTGAGAGCGCCGAATCCTAACCACTAGACCACCAGGGAGTGACGGCTTCGGGGCCCGGCTTGCGCCTCCTGGCCCCGGGCGCCTCCGGCCCCCAGCACTACCTTGGCGCTACCTTGGCGCTACCTTGGCGCCTGTCCCCTGCTTCGGGTTAAAACAAACACCCGCAACCAGCCCCCGCGACGCCGGCGGCAACCGGCCTGCCCTCACGAGCAGCTCTGCCCTGTTCGCAGCACACCCTCCAAACACCGCGCGCCTCCTTCCCGGGCGCACAGGCACGCAGCCACAGGCCAAGCTGCCACACGAGCTCCGCGCCCGGGACCTCCGCAAAAGGTCGGCCCGCTGCGTTGGCCGGGAATCGAACCCGGGTCAACTGCTTGGAAGGCAGCTATGCTCACCACTATACCACCAACGCCGCACGGCGCGGGCAGCCCCGCCACGCCGGCCCGGGGCTCCCACCAGCGCGCCGCCGACGCCCGGGGCAGCCCGACCCCGACGCCCGGTCCGTCCGCCCGCCCGCAGCTCCGCGCTGCCACGGCCCCGCCGAAGGCCGCCCGGCGCCCCACCGGTGCAAGGCGAGCGCGGCTGCCCCGTTCCGCCCGCCTGCCTCTGGGGGCGCTCTCGCTCCCTCGCCGCCCGGGGCCGCCAGAGCCCTTCCCCACCAGGTGCCCGGCGGGGACACGGCCGGCGCCGACAGGGTCCTCGCTCCTCCGCCTCCCACCGGGCGCCGGGCCCTGTGCGTCGCAGAAAGCCTCTTCCGACACCCACTTTGGGCCGGCAGCTCGTCGGGCGCCGTGGGGGGCCAGAGGAGGCCGCCCGCCTGCGGCGACCAAGCCGCGGGCGAGAAGAAAAGGCAGGAGGCCAAGGGGGCCCAGGAGGCCCAGGGGGCCCAGGGGGCCAAGGGGCCGGGCAGGCCAGGCCCGAGATGGCGCACTGCCACTAGCTGGAGGGCGGAGGAAGGAGAAGGAGGGCCCACAGGCTGGGTCCGAGGCGGCGGCCCAAAAAGGACGGCTGCCTCCCCGTCGGGGAATCGAACCCCGGTCTCCCGCGTGACAGGCGGGGATACTCACCACTATACTAACGAGGACGACGGCGACCGTCGCCGGGACGCCAGACCCCACTGCGACCGCGGACGCCTAGCCCTGCCTTGATCCCCTCCCCCGACCGCAGGGGCCCGGTGCGTGCTCGCCCTCCACCCGCCAACCGCCACCCGCCACCCGCCACCCGTCACCCGCCACCCGCCACCCGCCCCCCGCCACCATTGGCGCGACCTACCCCGACACCCAACAAAGCACCCTGCGATCCCGCTGGGACCCGGAGCCGGACCCGGACCCCGACAGGTACCGGAGCGGCGTGGAACCTCCCCGTGCGCCCTGCCTGCTGTCTCCAACGCGGGGATCGCGCCGGGGCAGGAAGAGGCGCGGGCGAAACAGTCAGGCCGCTGCTCCTAGGACGCGGTGGGCGCAGCGCCCTGCGGGGTTCGGCGAGCCCAGGCGCGGGGGCTGGGGCGTGCGGCGGCGGCGGCCGGCCCGACGCGGACCGTTTGGGTCCGGGGTGGGGACGCGGGGGCGTCCACGTCAACGCCGGCCGGCTCCGTTCACCTGGCGCCCGCTCCGCCCGCGCGGTCCGTCGGTTGCGCACCGAACCCAGACAGGCGCCGGCCAACGGCGCAGGCGTTCGCGCCGGGTCCCAGCCATGCGAGCGGCGACGCGCCCCGGCGCGCCGTCAGGATGGCCGAGCGGTCTAAGGCGCTGCGTTCAGGTCGCAGTCTCCCCTGGAGGCGTGGGTTCGAATCCCACTCCTGACAAGCCGACCTTTTGGCCCGCCCGCCGGAGGGCAACGCCCATGGCAACCCTGGAGCACCTTTGGCCGGTTCCTGCCTTGAGCCCTTGCCCGCTCTCCAAACTCCAGCCCCCTTGAAGCAAGCCTCCAAAACGCCGCCGCTTCTCAGGCACGTCCGTTCTTCCTGCCCACCCGCCGCCTGTCGCAGAAACAGCCCAGGACCATGCGCCAGCGCCCGCGACCCTCTACCAATTGCCCTTCGGACGGACGCCCTCCCCGCCACCTCGCACGCCCTCTTCCCTGGCCCCACACACAGCGAGCGACCGCGACCACCTTCCACGCTCTTCCCTGCCTATCTCCTCCGCCCGCCCAAACAGACACAGCCCAGATTCTTGCCCTATTCCTCCTTTTCCCTCCTTCCTCCCACCGGCCTCCGCCCACCGCCCACCGCCCACCGCCCACCGCCCACCGCCTCGAATCGCCGCTGCGCTGCCCAGAGGCGTCCTGGCCTGCACAGCCCGCCCGGTTTCACCCTCCAACTTCTGACCGCTGAACGGCAGCGAGCGACTCGCTCGTGGAGCCGCACACACTTCTCCCACCAGAGGCACGCCATCCAACATCCTGTCCTTTCCTCCGACCCCTCGGACCCCGGCCGCGCATTCCATTCTCCAGACGCCCTAGCCACGTCGCCGATCCCACCTCGCTACTTGTGCTCCCTTCCCGCTAACACCTGCCTGCCGGCCCACCTGCAGCCCGGACGCCTGCCGGCCACAGGCAGCGGGAACCCTGCACACAGCCTGGCAGGCGAGTCCAAACCCGGAAGGACAGCCAACGAGGAATCACGAGCGGAAGCCCTAGATCCCCGTCACGCGCCCACAAACGCCAGGCCCCGCCGGGACCAGCTCCGCGCCACACCGCATCCCCACGGGGGAAGCCGCGGCCTGGGCCGTCCCAGCCACACCCAGCGCGCCTTCTCCAGGGTCAGCCAGCTGCGGCTCTGCCGAAGCGCTCCTCCGCTCCTTTCTCGCGCTCCAGCCTCCCTACCAGCCCAAGTGCGAGCCGGTGGGGTGGGTCACAGCGCAGGAGCGAGGCGCCCACGGACTTGGTCTGCGTTTCTGAGCCCGCACGCCACGGCTGCGAGACCCGTTCCCCATCGCCGCCCCCGCTCGCTGACACACCCACCTCCCCACCCACCCGCAGGTGACACAAGTGAGAAGGCCGGCCCGGCGGTGAAGAAAAGAAAGAAAAAAAAAGGACCCTCGAAAGAAAGAAAGAAAGAAACAAACAAAGAAACAAACAAAAACAAAAACAAGAACTTTGGGTCTGTGCCGGGGATCCGCGCTCAGCAAGGCCCGCCACAGCTCACCTGCCCACACGGGCATTCGGGCGCGGGCCACGGCTGGTCCTTCCCCTGGAGACCCCGGCGGGCAGTCTCTCGGCCCTGGGCGGCAGAGAAAGCGCAAGATGGGCCGAGTCGGCCTCTCTCCCTCCGCTCTCCCTCCGCGCCCCGCCTCAGGTCCGTCGACGTGACGGGAGCCTCCCCTTCTGCCCGCCCCATCGGGCCAGCCTCTCGTGGCCGCTCCAATAGGACGGAGGCCCACGGCAGGCGGTGACCAGTGAACGGCCGCTGGTGGCGAGCTCCGCTGCACCAGCTTCCGTTGGCGTTTGCCATCGGTGCATGGGTGGTTCAGTGGTAGAATTCTCGCCTGCCACGCGGGAGGCCCGGGTTCGATTCCCGGCCCATGCAGCACACCCTCCCATTTTGGTGCTGCAGCAGCACCAAGGCGTAGCTGCGCTCGCCTCTGCCGCCTCCTTACACTCGGGGCGCGCGAGCGAGTCCGGCACCGGCTGCGCTCCCACGCGCGACGCCCCTCTGCCCTTTCTTCCGTGCCTCTCTCCACTGACTTACGGTTGAGCCTGTCCCCCCGCCCCCCCACCTTGGTAACAACAACCCCTCCAAACACGAGAGCGCGCCAGACACCAGCCCTGGGCAGCCTCCTGCTCCTGTTTCTCTTCATTGCCCTGCCACCGCCTCTGCCCGACGCATTTCACTTCAAGGAACACCGCCAGGCACCACGGGCTTGCAGCCACTCGCCCCACCTCTCCTCTTCACATTTCACCACCTCGACCTCTTTTCCTCTCTCTCTCTCCCCCTCGCTGGCTCCCCACATCCAGAAAATGATGCCATGGTTGCCCTTCCAGTAGGAAGGACGTCGCGACTCCGGGGAGTAACTCATCACTTTCCCCTAGTTGGTCACACAGTCCTTAACGCGACCACACGAGTGTACGCGTGGCATGTGCACCGTCTATATTCATCGTGTTCCGGCTACTCCACACTCTCTCCCCTCATTCTGCCGGCACCACCACCGCCATGTCGCATCTCCCAACCTAACCCCAATCCACCACTTTAGTCGAGGTTGCTGCCTTGTTTCTCTCCCTCGGACCTCTTTTCATCTCAGCCCCAGACACATGCCTGAGACGTGAATGTGCGTCCTGAAGACGGCTTATTTATGTCTCGGGTCCAGTTGCATTCCCTACCCTTTTGGGACGTGGGACGTGGCCTCCAGTCGCTCTGTCACGACGTCTCTCCCACCCTGGGCTGCTTGCCACCTCACCCCAGCCCCACTCCATACTCTGACCGCCCAGCCCAAGCAGCAGCCCAGTCTCGCCGGCGGGGGTGCCCTTTGACCACACAGACTTCCTTCCTGCCCAGGCCAACCCGCTGAAAAGGTACTGTTCCCACCAGCCTTCAGGCTCAGCCCTCCCTCCACCACCTTTGTCTCACCCCACCCGCCCTTTCACTCACACACACACACACACACACACACACAGACACACACTCTCTCTCTCTCTCTGTCTCTCTCTCTCACTCTCTCAATCTCTCACCCTCTCTGTCTTTCTCTGTCTCTGTCTCTGTCTCTCTCTCTCTCTCTCTCTCTGTCTCTATCTCTCTGTCTCTCTCTCTCGCACAGTCAACTCTCCCTCTCGCCGTCAATGTCCCTCACTCAGACGACTCATATCCCCCAGCCCTGGCCTCCTTCAGGCTCTTCAGACACACGCCAGCTCCGCCACCAGCTGGGATCCCTCCGACCGCATAGGCGGCCCGCGAGGTGCCCTGACGCCCCAGGCATCTGCACAACCTCCGTTTCACTGGACAGCCTCACTCCCAGACCTGGCCAGCCAGCCCTGTGCACCCCCTGGACACCCTGGACTCCTTCTTCCAGCTCCCAGCACGCGACATGCTTCTCTCCTTTCCTCGGTGTCAGCCCCTTGCCCCGGGCGGGGGTGGACGCCAGCCACGGGAACGGACACCTTCGTCCATCACTGTCACCCACTGACATCCACCCACATCACGCTGGCAAGCAAGCCAGCCTCCCGTGGGGATGGCAAACATCTCTATCCCCGACAGGGTCTGGTCTCTGCAGGTGATCCGACTGTGCCAAGATCCCACGAATGACACGGGAGAGGTTTGTGCAGTTGGTTGGACGTCTACTTTGCCCCTACAGAGGAGTTTTGGCAAGAAGTCGACTGACTTCTGCCATTGACTTGGGGGATCAGCCAAACAATAATGATCAATACGGGTTGAATAGAGGGTTGGAGCACTGGGCTCATCTGTGCTAAGGAGGGGATGGGAAAAGCGTTCCACAGCGAATCTTGGCGCTGGGGATGGGTACCATCTCCACATGTTCCTTGACATTTGGGGAGAAGATAGAGAGCGTAGGTCAGGCAATGGGAAGCAAACTTCGGCTGGAAGTCTATCAGGAACCCCAACCCCGCACATGCGCTTTGGTCAGCCTGGCCGTTGGGTTTTCCCCACGAACTCCTGCATCTCCACGCTTCAATGCCCGTGGCCAGGTTGGTCTAACTAATGGGACCTCTCAAGATTCATTTTCACATCCAGAATAGGCGAGAATCTCAAACCCGTCAACAGTGAGCGGGAGCACGTGTACACACACGCACGTGTATGTTGCGGGAAGTCAGGGACCCCGAACGGAGGGACCGGCTGGAGCCGCGGCAGAGGCACGTAAACTGTGAAGACTTCATTTTAATATGGACTTTCTTCGGTTCCCAAATAATGCTTTTATAATTTCTTACGCCTGTCTTTACTTTAATCTCTTAATCCTGTTATCTCCGTAAGCTGAGGATGTACCTCACCTCAGGACCCCTGTGACAATTGTGTTAACTCTACAAATTGATGGTAAAACACGTGTGTTTGAACAATATGAGATCAGCGCACCTTGAGAAAGAATAGAAGAACAGCGACTTTTAGGGAACAGGGGAAGACAACCATAAGGTCTGACTGCCTGCGAGGTCGGGCAAAAAGAGCCATATTTTTCTTCTTGCAGAGAGCCTATGAAGGACGTGCAAGTAGGCAAGATGTCGTTAAGACAACCTAAGTGTCCGTCAGCCGGGAAATGGATTAACAAGAATGTGGCATATGGACACCATGGAATGCCATTTGGCCGTAGAAAAGAACGAAATCCTCTCGTCTGCAGCAACAGAGGCGGAGCTATAGGTCACGATGGAACACCAAATGAGCCGGGCACAGAAAGACAGAGAGGGCAGGTTCTTACCCCAATCCTGGGAGCTCAAAAAGTTCACCTTGTGGAGGTAGAGAGTAGAACGATAGACACCAGAGGCTGGAGAGGGTGTGTGGGTGACTGCGGTGAAGAGAGGTTGGTGAAATGGGTACGAGCATGCGTTTAGATGGAGGGAATACGTTCTAAGAATGTTCTAGGGCAGAGTAGGGCGACTAGGGGTAACAACGACGTATTAGTGCGTGTTTCCGAAGAGCTCCTGGAAGACAGCACCTGAGATGCTCTCAACAGGTAGAGATCAGAGGCTGGAGAGGGTGTGTGGGTGACTGCGGTGAAGCGAGGTTGGTGAATTGGGTACCAGCATGCGTTTAGATGGAGGGAATACGTTCTAAGAATGTTCTAGGGCAGAGTAGGGCGACTAGGGGTAACAACGACGTATTAGTGCGTGTTTCCGAAGAGCTCCTGGAAGACAGCACCTGAGATGCTCCCAACAGGTAGAGACGACAGACACCCACGGGATGGATGCCCTACATCCCCTCAGTGGCTCATCGATCACTACGCAATCTACACGTGTTACCACACGTCACAGGAATCCCATCGATATCATGTCCGCATGAAGAAGAACATAGTCATGCTGCCAGAGTGACTGTCGCAGCTCGGCCTCCCTGGCGCTATGGCCCGTGGTCTCGGCTCCTCAAGTTCCGCTGCCATTTCTACCGAAGCCGGTGACACCCGTGGAGCCCAATCACGGATCCCGCGCTCAGGGTCTGGCACGCCTCGGAAAAGCCAGTGCGCTTGCTGGCATGAGTGGCTCTGGCGGGTGGCCCAACCATTAGGCCCAGATCCCCCGCAGCCGAGAGAGAAGTGGCCCGTCAGCCACCGGGCTTGGCTTGGCGGAAGCCGCTCTGCTCGAGAGTCCTGGCCCATTCGGTGGCCAGCCGAGAGTGCGAGGGTGGCGGTGGTGGTGGCGGGTCACCTGGCGGCCATGGGAGGAGAAAGCCTGACCTGGCCAGTGGGCTTTGCCGCTGAGAAAGAGTGGGAGCGAGGCGAGCACGTGACAAGGAAGAGCTGTGAAGCTGATGTTGCGAAGGTGGCGCCAGCGAGGCCAAAAGGACGGATGGGTGGAGGCAGGCGGGGAGCGTTGGGGCGCACGTGGAGGCCGCGGGAGGTTGTGGCTGGGGCGCGGGAGAAGCGAGCGAGCGAGCCTGTTGGCCAAAAGGGGAGGTGTGAAGGGGCCTGGCAGCTGGCAGGCAGAGCCAAAGAAGGAAGGCTTCCCTGACCGGGAATCGAACCCGGGCCGCGGCGGTGAGAGCGCCGAATCCTAACCACTAGACCACCAGGGAGAGACGGCTTCGGGGCCCGGCTTGCGCCTCCTGGCCCCGGGCGCCTCCGGCCCCCAGCACTACCTTGGCGCTACCTTGGCGCTACCTTGGCGCCTGTCCCCTGCTTCGGGTTAAAACAAACACCCGCAACCAGCCCCCGCGACGCCGGCGGCAACCGGCCTGCCCTCACGAGCAGCTCTGCCCTGTTCGCAGCACACCCTCCAAACACCGCGCGCCTCCTTCCCGGGCGCACAGGCACGCAGCCACAGGCCAAGCTGCCACACGAGCTCCGCGCCCGGGACCTCCGCAAAAGGTCGGCCCGCTGCGTTGGCCGGGAATCGAACCCGGGTCAACTGCTTGGAAGGCAGCTATGCTCACCACTATACCACCAACGCCGCACGGCGCGGGCAGCCCCGCCACGCCGGCCCGGGGCTCCCACCAGCGCGCCGCCGACGCCCGGGGCAGCCCGGCCCCGACGCCCGGTCCGTCCGCCCGCCCGCAGCTCCGCGCTGCCACGGCCCCGCCGAAGGCCGCCCGGCGCCCCACCGGTGCAAGGCGAGCGCGGCTGCCCCGTTCCGCCCGCCTGCCTCTGGGGGCGCTCTCGCTCCCTCGCCGCCCGGGGCCGCCAGAGCCCTTCCCCACCAGGTGCCCGGCGGGGACACGGCCGGCGCCGACAGGGTCCTCGCTCCTCCGCCTCCCACCGGGCGCCGGGCCCTGTGCGTCGCAGAAAGCCTCTTCCGACACCCACTTTGGGCCGGCAGCTCGTCGGGCGCCGTGGGGGGCCAGAGGAGGCCGCCCGCCTGCGGCGACCAAGCCGCGGGCGAGAAGAAAAGGCAGGAGGCCAAGGGGGCCCAGGAGGCCCAGGGGGCCCAGGGGGCCCAGGGGGCCAAGGGGCCGGGCAGGCCAGGCCCGAGATGGCGCACTGCCACTAGCCGGAGGGCGGAGGAAGGAGAAGGAGGGCCCACAGGCTGGGTCCGAGGCGGCGGCCCAAAAAGGACGGCTGCCTCCCCGTCGGGGAATCGAACCCCGGTCTCCCGCGTGACAGGCGGGGATACTCACCACTATACTAACGAGGACGACGGCGACCGTCGCCGGGACGCCAGACCCCACTGCGACCGCGGACGCCTAGCCCTGCCTTGATCCCCTCCCCCGACCGCAGGGGCCCGGTGCGTGCTCGCCCTCCACCCGCCACCCGCCACCCGCCACCCGCCACCCGTCACCCGCCACCCGCCACCCGCCCCCCGCCACCATTGGCGCGACCTACCCCGACACCCAACAAAGCACCCTGCGATCCCGCTGGGACCCGGAGCCGGACCCGGACCCCGACAGGTACCGGAGCGGCGTGGAACCTCCCCGTGCGCCCTGCCTGCTGTCTCCAACGCGGGGATCGCGCCGGGGCAGGAAGAGGCGCGGGCGAAACAGTCAGGCCGCTGCTCCTAGGACGCGGTGGGCGCAGCGCCCTGCGGGGTTCGGCGAGCCCAGGCGCGGGGGCTGGGGCGTGCGGCGGCGGCGGCCGGCCCGACGCGGACCGTTTGGGTCCGGGGTGGGGACGCGGGGGCGTCCACGTCAACGCCGGCCGGCTCCGTTCACCTGGCGCCCGCTCCGCCCGCGCGGTCCGTCGGTTGCGCACCGAACCCAGACAGGCGCCGGCCAACGGCGCAGGCGTTCGCGCCGGGTCCCAGCCATGCGAGCGGCGACGCGCCCCGGCGCGCCGTCAGGATGGCCGAGCGGTCTAAGGCGCTGCGTTCAGGTCGCAGTCTCCCCTGGAGGCGTGGGTTCGAATCCCACTCCTGACAAGCCGACCTTTTGGCCCGCCCGCCGGAGGGCAACGCCCATGGCAACCCTGGAGCACCTTTGGCCGGTTCCTGCCTTGAGCCCTTGCCCGCTCTCCAAACTCCAGCCCCCTTGAAGCAAGCCTCCAAAACGCCGCCGCTTCTCAGGCACGTCCGTTCTTCCTGCCCACCCGCCGCCTGTCGCAGAAACAGCCCAGGACCATGCGCCAGCGCCCGCGACCCTCTACCAATTGCCCTTCGGACGGACGCCCTCCCCGCCACCTCGCACGCCCTCTTCCCTGGCCCCACACACAGCGAGCGACCGCGACCACCTTCCACGCTCTTCCCTGCCTATCTCCTCCGCCCGCCCAAACAGACACAGCCCAGATTCTTGCCCTATTCCTCCTTTTCCCTCCTTCCTCCCACCGGCCTCCGCCCACCGCCCACCGCCCACCGCCCACCGCCCACCGCCTCGAATCGCCGCTGCGCTGCCCAGAGGCGTCCTGGCCTGCACAGCCCGCCCGGTTTCACCCTCCAACTTCTGACCGCTGAACGGCAGCGAGCGACTCGCTCGTGGAGCCGCACACACTTCTCCCACCAGAGGCACGCCATCCAACATCCTGTCCTTTCCTCCGACCCCTCGGACCCCGGCCGCGCATTCCATTCTCCAGACGCCCTAGCCACGTCGCCGATCCCACCTCGCTACTTGTGCTCCCTTCCCGCTAACACCTGCCTGCCGGCCCACCTGCAGCCCGGACGCCTGCCGGCCACAGGCAGCGGGAACCCTGCACACAGCCTGGCAGGCGAGTCCAAACCCGGAAGGACAGCCAACGAGGAATCACGAGCGGAAGCCCTAGATCCCCGTCACGCGCCCACAAACGCCAGGCCCCGCCGGGACCAGCTCCGCGCCACACCGCATCCCCACGGGGGAAGCCGCGGCCTGGGCCGTCCCAGCCACACCCAGCGCGCCTTCTCCAGGGTCAGCCAGCTGCGGCTCTGCCGAAGCGCTCCTCCGCTCCTTTCTCGCGCTCCAGCCTCCCTACCAGCCCAAGTGCGAGCCGGTGGGGTGGGTCACAGCGCAGGAGCGAGGCGCCCACGGACTTGGTCTGCGTTTCTGAGCCCGCACGCCACGGCTGCGAGACCCGTTCCCCATCGCCGCCCCCGCTCGCTGACACACCCACCTCCCCACCCACCCGCAGGTGACACAAGTGAGAAGGCCGGCCCGGCGGTGAAGAAAAGAAAGAAAAAAAAAGGACCCTCGAAAGAAAGAAAGAAAGAAACAAACAAAAACAAAAACAAGAACTTTGGGTCTGTGCCGGGGATCCGCGCTCAGCAAGGCCCGCCACAGCTCACCTGCCCACACGGGCATTCGGGCGCGGGCCACGGCTGGTCCTTCCCCTGGAGACCCCGGCGGGCAGTCTCTCGGCCCTGGGCGGCAGAGAAAGCGCAAGATGGGCCGAGTCGGCCTCTCTCCCTCCGCTCTCCCTCCGCGCCCCGCCTCAGGTCCCTCGACGTGACGGGAGCCTCCCCTTCTGCCCGCCCCATCGGGCCAGCCTCTCGTGGCCGCTCCAATAGGACGGAGGCCCACGGCAGGCGGTGACCAGTGAACGGCCGCTGGTGGCGAGCTCCGCTGCACCAGCTTCCGTTGGCGTTTGCCATCGGTGCATGGGTGGTTCAGTGGTAGAATTCTCGCCTGCCACGCGGGAGGCCCGGGTTCGATTCCCGGCCCATGCAGCACACCCTCCCATTTTGGTGCTGCAGCAGCACCAAGGCGTAGCTGCGCTCGCCTCTGCCGCCTCCTTACACTCGGGGCGCGCGAGCGAGTCCGGCACCGGCTGCGCTCCCACGCGCGACGCCCCTCTGCCCTTTCTTCCGTGCCTCTCTCCACTGACTTACGGTTGAGCCTGTCCCCCCGCCCCCCCACCTTGGTAACAACAACCCCTCCAAACACGAGAGCGCGCCAGACACCAGCCCTGGGCAGCCTCCTGCTCCTGTTTCTCTTCATTGCCCTGCCACCGCCTCTGCCCGACGCATTTCACTTCAAGGAACACCGCCAGGCACCACGGGCTTGCAGCCACTCGCCCCACCTCTCCTCTTCACATTTCACCACCTCGACCTCTTTTCCTCTCTCTCTCTCCCCCTCGCTGGCTCCCCACATCCAGAAAATGATGCCATGGTTGCCCTTCCAGTAGGAAGGAAGTCGCGACTCCGGGGAGTAACTCATCACTTTCCCCTAGTTGGTCACACAGTCCTTAACGCGACCACACGAGTGTACGCGTGGCATGTGCACCGTCTATATTCATCGTGTTCCGGCTACTCCACACTCTCTCCCCTCATTCTGCCGGCACCACCACCGCCATGTCGCATCTCCCAACCTAACCCCAATCCACCACTTTAGTCGACGATGCTGCCTTGTTTCTCTCCCTCGGACCTCTTTTCATCTCAGCCCCAGACACATGCCTGAGACGTGAATGTGCGTCCTGAAGACGGCTTATTTATGTCTCGGGTCCAGTTGCATTCCCTACCCTTTTGGGACGTGGGACGTGGCCTCCAGTCGCTCTGTCACGACGTCTCTCCCACCCTGGGCTGCTTGCCACCTCACCCCAGCCCCACTCCATACTCTGACCGCCCAGCCCAAGCAGCAGCCCAGTCTCGCCGGCGGGGGTGCCCTTTGACCACACAGACTTCCTTCCTGCCCAGGCCAACCCGCTGAAAAGGTACTGTTCCCACCAGCCTTCAGGCTCAGCCCTCCCTCCACCACCTTTGTCTCACCCCACCCGCCCTTTCACTCACACACACACACACACACACACACAGACACACACTCTCTCTCTCTCTCTGTCTCTCTCTCTCAATCTCTCACCCTCTCTGTCTTTCTCTGTCTCTGTCTCTGTCTCTCTCTCTCTCTCTCTCTGTCTCTATCTCTCTGTCTCTCTCTCTCGCACAGTCAACTCTCCCTCTCGCCGTCAATGTCCCTCACTCAGACGACTCATATCCCCCAGCCCTGGCCTCCTTCAGGCTCTTCAGACACACGCCAGCTCCGCCACCAGCTGGGATCCCTCCGACCGCATAGGCGGCCCGCGAGGTGCCCTGACGCCCCAGGCATCTGCACAACCTCCGTTTCACTGGACAGCCTCACTCCCAGACCTGGCCAGCCAGCCCTGTGCACCCCCTGGACACCCTGGACTCCTTCTTCCAGCTCCCAGCACGCGACATGCTTCTCTCCTTTCCTCGGTGTCAGCCCCTTGCCCCGGGCGGGGGTGGACGCCAGCCACGGGAACGGACACCTTCGTCCATCACTGTCACCCACTGACATCCACCCACATCACGCTGGCAAGCAAGCCAGCCTCCCGTGGGGATGGCAAACATCTCTATCCCCGACAGGGTCTGGTCTCTGCAGGTGATCCGACTGTGCCAAGATCCCACGAATGACACGGGAGAGGTTTGTGCAGTTGGTTGGACGTCTACTTTGCCCCTACAGAGGAGTTTTGGCAAGAAGTCGACTGACTTCTGCCATTGACTTGGGGGATCAGCCAAACAATAATGATCAATACGGGTTGAATAGAGGGTTGGAGCACTGGGCTCATCTGTGCTAAGGAGGGGATGGGAAAAGCGTTCCACAGCGAATCTTGGCGCTGGGGATGGGTACCATCTCCACATGTTCCTTGACATTTGGGGAGAAGATAGAGAGCGTAGGTCAGGCAATGGGAAGCAAACTTCGGCTGGAAGTCTATCAGGAACCCCAACCCCGCACATGCGCTTTGGTCAGCCTGGCCGTTGGGTTTTCCCCACGAACTCCTGCATCTCCACGCTTCAATGCCCGTGGCCAGGTTGGTCTAACTAATGGGACCTCTCAAGATTCATTTTCACATCCAGAATAGGCGAGAATCTCAAACCCGTCAACAGTGAGCGGGAGCACGTGTACACACACGCACGTGTATGTTGCGGGAAGTCAGGGACCCCGAACGGAGGGACCGGCTGGAGCCGCGGCAGAGGCACGTAAACTGTGAAGACTTCATTTTAATATGGACTTTCTTCGGTTCCCAAATAATGCTTTTATAATTTCTTACGCCTGTCTTTACTTTAATCTCTTAATCCTGTTATCTCCGTAAGCTGAGGATGTACCTCACCTCAGGACCCCTGTGACAATTGTGTTAACTCTACAAATTGATGGTAAAACACGTGTGTTTGAACAATATGAGATCAGCGCACCTTGAGAAAGAATAGAAGAACAGCGACTTTTAGGGAACAGGGGAAGACAACCATAAGGTCTGACTGCCTGCGAGGTCGGGCAAAAAGAGCCATATTTTTCTTCTTGCAGAGAGCCTATGAAGGACGTGCAAGTAGGCAAGATGTCGTTAAGACAACCTAAGTGTCCGTCAGCCGGGAAATGGATTAACAAGAATGTGGCATATGGACACCATGGAATGCCATTTGGCCGTAGAAAAGAACGAAATCCTCTCGTCTGCAGCAACAGAGGCGGAGCTATAGGTCACGATGGAACACCAAATGAGCCGGGCACAGAAAGACAGAGAGGGCAGGTTCTTACCCCAATCCTGGGAGCTCAAAAAGTTCACCTTGTGGAGGTAGAGAGTAGAACGATAGACACCAGAGGCTGGAGAGGGTGTGTGGGTGACTGCGGTGAAGAGAGGTTGGTGAAATGGGTACGAGCATGCGTTTAGATGGAGGGAATACGTTCTAAGAATGTTCTAGGGCAGAGTAGGGCGACTAGGGGTAACAACGACGTATTAGTGCGTGTTTCCGAAGAGCTCCTGGAAGACAGCACCTGAGATGCTCTCAACAGGTAGAGATCAGAGGCTGGAGAGGGTGTGTGGGTGACTGCGGTGAAGCGAGGTTGGTGAATTGGGTACCAGCATGCGTTTAGATGGAGGGAATACGTTCTAAGAATGTTCTAGGGCAGAGTAGGGCGACTAGGGGTAACAACGACGTATTAGTGCGTGTTTCCGAAGAGCTCCTGGAAGACAGCACCTGAGATGCTCCCAACAGGTAGAGACGACAGACACCCACGGGATGGATGCCCTACATCCCCTCAGTGGCTCATCGATCACTACGCAATCTACACGTGTTACCACACGTCACAGGAATCCCATCGATATCATGTCCGCATGAAGAAGAACATAGTCATGCTGCCAGAGTGACTGTCGCAGCTCGGCCTCCCTGGCGCTATGGCCCGTGGTCTCGGCTCCTCAAGTTCCGCTGCCATTTCTACCGAAGCCGGTGACACCCGTGGAGCCCAATCACGGATCCCGCGCTCAGGGTCTGGCACGCCTCGGAAAAGCCAGTGCGCTTGCTGGCATGAGTGGCTCTGGCGGGTGGCCCAACCATTAGGCCCAGATCCCCCGCAGCCGAGAGAGAAGTGGCCCGTCAGCCACCGGGCTTGGCTTGGCGGAAGCCGCTCTGCTCGAGAGTCCTGGCCCATTCGGTGGCCAGCCGAGAGTGCGAGGGTGGCGGTGGTGGTGGCGGGTCACCTGGCGGCCATGGGAGGAGAAAGCCTGACCTGGCCAGTGGGCTTTGCCGCTGAGAAAGAGTGGGAGCGAGGCGAGCACGTGACAAGGAAGAGCTGTGAAGCTGATGTTGCGAAGGTGGCGCCAGCGAGGCCAAAAGGACGGATGGGTGGAGGCAGGCGGGGAGCGTTGGGGCGCACGTGGAGGCCGCGGGAGGTTGTGGCTGGGGCGCGGGAGAAGCGAGCGAGCGAGCCTGTTGGCCAAAAGGGGAGGTGTGAAGGGGCCTGGCAGCTGGCAGGCAGAGCCAAAGAAGGAAGGCTTCCCTGACCGGGAATCGAACCCGGGCCGCGGCGGTGAGAGCGCCGAATCCTAACCACTAGACCACCAGGGAGAGACGGCTTCGGGGCCCGGCTTGCGCCTCCTGGCCCCGGGCGCCTCCGGCCCCCAGCACTACCTTGGCGCTACCTTGGCGCTACCTTGGCGCCTGTCCCCTGCTTCGGGTTAAAACAAACACCCGCAACCAGCCCCCGCGACGCCGGCGGCAACCGGCCTGCCCTCACGAGCAGCTCTGCCCTGTTCGCAGCACACCCTCCAAACACCGCGCGCCTCCTTCCCGGGCGCACAGGCACGCAGCCACAGGCCAAGCTGCCACACGAGCTCCGCGCCCGGGACCTCCGCAAAAGGTCGGCCCGCTGCGTTGGCCGGGAATCGAACCCGGGTCAACTGCTTGGAAGGCAGCTATGCTCACCACTATACCACCAACGCCGCACGGCGCGGGCAGCCCCGCCACGCCGGCCCGGGGCTCCCACCAGCGCGCCGCCGACGCCCGGGGCAGCCCGGCCCCGACGCCCGGTCCGTCCGCCCGCCCGCAGCTCCGCGCTGCCACGGCCCCGCCGAAGGCCGCCCGGCGCCCCACCGGTGCAAGGCGAGCGCGGCTGCCCCGTTCCGCCCGCCTGCCTCTGGGGGCGCTCTCGCTCCCTCGCCGCCCGGGGCCGCCAGAGCCCTTCCCCACCAGGTGCCCGGCGGGGACACGGCCGGCGCCGACAGGGTCCTCGCTCCTCCGCCTCCCACCGGGCGCCGGGCCCTGTGCGTCGCAGAAAGCCTCTTCCGACACCCACTTTGGGCCGGCAGCTCGTCGGGCGCCGTGGGGGGCCAGAGGAGGCCGCCCGCCTGCGGCGACCAAGCCGCGGGCGAGAAGAAAAGGCAGGAGGCCAAGGGGGCCCAGGAGGCCCAGGGGGCCCAGGGGGCCCAGGGGGCCAAGGGGCCGGGCAGGCCAGGCCCGAGATGGCGCACTGCCACTAGCCGGAGGGCGGAGGAAGGAGAAGGAGGGCCCACAGGCTGGGTCCGAGGCGGCGGCCCAAAAAGGACGGCTGCCTCCCCGTCGGGGAATCGAACCCCGGTCTCCCGCGTGACAGGCGGGGATACTCACCACTATACTAACGAGGACGACGGCGACCGTCGCCGGGACGCCAGACCCCACTGCGACCGCGGACGCCTAGCCCTGCCTTGATCCCCTCCCCCGACCGCAGGGGCCCGGTGCGTGCTCGCCCTCCACCCGCCACCCGCCACCCGCCACCCGCCACCCGTCACCCGCCACCCGCCACCCGCCCCCCGCCACCATTGGCGCGACCTACCCCGACACCCAACAAAGCACCCTGCGATCCCGCTGGGACCCGGAGCCGGACCCGGACCCCGACAGGTACCGGAGCGGCGTGGAACCTCCCCGTGCGCCCTGCCTGCTGTCTCCAACGCGGGGATCGCGCCGGGGCAGGAAGAGGCGCGGGCGAAACAGTCAGGCCGCTGCTCCTAGGACGCGGTGGGCGCAGCGCCCTGCGGGGTTCGGCGAGCCCAGGCGCGGGGGCTGGGGCGTGCGGCGGCGGCGGCCGGCCCGACGCGGACCGTTTGGGTCCGGGGTGGGGACGCGGGGGCGTCCACGTCAACGCCGGCCGGCTCCGTTCACCTGGCGCCCGCTCCGCCCGCGCGGTCCGTCGGTTGCGCACCGAACCCAGACAGGCGCCGGCCAACGGCGCAGGCGTTCGCGCCGGGTCCCAGCCATGCGAGCGGCGACGCGCCCCGGCGCGCCGTCAGGATGGCCGAGCGGTCTAAGGCGCTGCGTTCAGGTCGCAGTCTCCCCTGGAGGCGTGGGTTCGAATCCCACTCCTGACAAGCCGACCTTTTGGCCCGCCCGCCGGAGGGCAACGCCCATGGCAACCCTGGAGCACCTTTGGCCGGTTCCTGCCTTGAGCCCTTGCCCGCTCT
This sequence comes from Pongo abelii, assembly GCF_028885655.2. Classification (NCBI taxonomy): domain Eukaryota; kingdom Metazoa; phylum Chordata; class Mammalia; order Primates; family Hominidae; genus Pongo; species Pongo abelii. The sequence continues at coordinate 88,844,558 of NC_071985.2, read as the reverse complement.
CCAAACTCCAGCCCCCTTGAAGCAAGCCTCCAAAACGCCGCCGCTTCTCAGGCACGTCCGTTCTTCCTGCCCACCCGCCGCCTGTCGCAGAAACAGCCCAGGACCATGCGCCAGCGCCCGCGACCCTCTACCAATTGCCCTTCGGACGGACGCCCTCCCCGCCACCTCGCACGCCCTCTTCCCTGGCCCCACACACAGCGAGCGACCGCGACCACCTTCCACGCTCTTCCCTGCCTATCTCCTCCGCCCGCCCAAACAGACACAGCCCAGATTCTTGCCCTATTCCTCCTTTTCCCTCCTTCCTCCCACCGGCCTCCGCCCACCGCCCACCGCCCACCGCCCACCGCCCACCGCCTCGAATCGCCGCTGCGCTGCCCAGAGGCGTCCTGGCCTGCACAGCCCGCCCGGTTTCACCCTCCAACTTCTGACCGCTGAACGGCAGCGAGCGACTCGCTCGTGGAGCCGCACACACTTCTCCCACCAGAGGCACGCCATCCAACATCCTGTCCTTTCCTCCGACCCCTCGGACCCCGGCCGCGCATTCCATTCTCCAGACGCCCTAGCCACGTCGCCGATCCCACCTCGCTACTTGTGCTCCCTTCCCGCTAACACCTGCCTGCCGGCCCACCTGCAGCCCGGACGCCTGCCGGCCACAGGCAGCGGGAACCCTGCACACAGCCTGGCAGGCGAGTCCAAACCCGGAAGGACAGCCAACGAGGAATCACGAGCGGAAGCCCTAGATCCCCGTCACGCGCCCACAAACGCCAGGCCCCGCCGGGACCAGCTCCGCGCCACACCGCATCCCCACGGGGGAAGCCGCGGCCTGGGCCGTCCCAGCCACACCCAGCGCGCCTTCTCCAGGGTCAGCCAGCTGCGGCTCTGCCGAAGCGCTCCTCCGCTCCTTTCTCGCGCTCCAGCCTCCCTACCAGCCCAAGTGCGAGCCGGTGGGGTGGGTCACAGCGCAGGAGCGAGGCGCCCACGGACTTGGTCTGCGTTTCTGAGCCCGCACGCCACGGCTGCGAGACCCGTTCCCCATCGCCGCCCCCGCTCGCTGACACACCCACCTCCCCACCCACCCGCAGGTGACACAAGTGAGAAGGCCGGCCCGGCGGTGAAGAAAAGAAAGAAAAAAAAAGGACCCTCGAAAGAAAGAAAGAAAGAAACAAACAAAAACAAAAACAAGAACTTTGGGTCTGTGCCGGGGATCCGCGCTCAGCAAGGCCCGCCACAGCTCACCTGCCCACACGGGCATTCGGGCGCGGGCCACGGCTGGTCCTTCCCCTGGAGACCCCGGCGGGCAGTCTCTCGGCCCTGGGCGGCAGAGAAAGCGCAAGATGGGCCGAGTCGGCCTCTCTCCCTCCGCTCTCCCTCCGCGCCCCGCCTCAGGTCCGTCGACGTGACGGGAGCCTCCCCTTCTGCCCGCCCCATCGGGCCAGCCTCTCGTGGCCGCTCCAATAGGACGGAGGCCCACGGCAGGCGGTGACCAGTGAACGGCCGCTGGTGGCGAGCTCCGCTGCACCAGCTTCCGTTGGCGTTTGCCATCGGTGCATGGGTGGTTCAGTGGTAGAATTCTCGCCTGCCACGCGGGAGGCCCGGGTTCGATTCCCGGCCCATGCAGCACACCCTCCCATTTTGGTGCTGCAGCAGCACCAAGGCGTAGCTGCGCTCGCCTCTGCCGCCTCCTTACACTCGGGGCGCGCGAGCGAGTCCGGCACCGGCTGCGCTCCCACGCGCGACGCCCCTCTGCCCTTTCTTCCGTGCCTCTCTCCACTGACTTACGGTTGAGCCTGTCCCCCCGCCCCCCCACCTTGGTAACAACAACCCCTCCAAACACGAGAGCGCGCCAGACACCAGCCCTGGGCAGCCTCCTGCTCCTGTTTCTCTTCATTGCCCTGCCACCGCCTCTGCCCGACGCATTTCACTTCAAGGAACACCGCCAGGCACCACGGGCTTGCAGCCACTCGCCCCACCTCTCCTCTTCACATTTCACCACCTCGACCTCTTTTCCTCTCTCTCTCTCCCCCTCGCTGGCTCCCCACATCCAGAAAATGATGCCATGGTTGCCCTTCCAGTAGGAAGGACGTCGCGACTCCGGGGAGTAACTCATCACTTTCCCCTAGTTGGTCACACAGTCCTTAACGCGACCACACGAGTGTACGCGTGGCATGTGCACCGTCTATATTCATCGTGTTCCGGCTACTCCACACTCTCTCCCCTCATTCTGCCGGCACCACCACCGCCATGTCGCATCTCCCAACCTAACCCCAATCCACCACTTTAGTCGAGGATGCTGCCTTGTTTCTCTCCCTCGGACCTCTTTTCATCTCAGCCCCAGACACATGCCTGAGACGTGAATGTGCGTCCTGAAGACGGCTTATTTATGTCTCGGGTCCAGTTGCATTCCCTACCCTTTTGGGACGTGGGACGTGGCCTCCAGTCGCTCTGTCACGACGTCTCTCCCACCCTGGGCTGCTTGCCACCTCACCCCAGCCCCACTCCATACTCTGACCGCCCAGCCCAAGCAGCAGCCCAGTCTCGCCGGCGGGGGTGCCCTTTGACCACACAGACTTCCTTCCTGCCCAGGCCAACCCGCTGAAAAGGTACTGTTCCCACCAGCCTTCAGGCTCAGCCCTCCCTCCACCACCTTTGTCTCACCCCACCCGCCCTTTCACTCACACACACACACACACACACACACACACAGACACACACTCTCTCTCTCTCTCTGTCTGTCTCTCTCTCTCACTCTCTCAATCTCTCACCCTCTCTGTCTTTCTCTGTCTCTGTCTCTGTCTCTCTCTCTCTCTCTCTCTCTCTGTCTCTATCTCTCTGTCTCTCTCTCTCGCACAGTCAACTCTCCCTCTCGCCGTCAATGTCCCTCACTCAGACGACTCATATCCCCCAGCCCTGGCCTCCTTCAGGCTCTTCAGACACACGCCAGCTCCGCCACCAGCTGGGATCCCTCCGACCGCATAGGCGGCCCGCGAGGTGCCCTGACGCCCCAGGCATCTGCACAACCTCCGTTTCACTGGACAGCCTCACTCCCAGACCTGGCCAGCCAGCCCTGTGCACCCCCTGGACACCCTGGACTCCTTCTTCCAGCTCCCAGCACGCGACATGCTTCTCTCCTTTCCTCGGTGTCAGCCCCTTGCCCCGGGCGGGGGTGGACGCCAGCCACGGGAACGGACACCTTCGTCCATCACTGTCACCCACTGACATCCACCCACATCACGCTGGCAAGCAAGCCAGCCTCCCGTGGGGATGGCAAACATCTCTATCCCCGACAGGGTCTGGTCTCTGCAGGTGATCCGACTGTGCCAAGATCCCACGAATGACACGGGAGAGGTTTGTGCAGTTGGTTGGACGTCTACTTTGCCCCTACAGAGGAGTTTTGGCAAGAAGTCGACTGACTTCTGCCATTGACTTGGGGGATCAGCCAAACAATAATGATCAATACGGGTTGAATAGAGGGTTGGAGCACTGGGCTCATCTGTGCTAAGGAGGGGATGGGAAAAGCGTTCCACAGCGAATCTTGGCGCTGGGGATGGGTACCATCTCCACATGTTCCTTGACATTTGGGGAGAAGATAGAGAGCGTAGGTCAGGCAATGGGAAGCAAACTTCGGCTGGAAGTCTATCAGGAACCCCAACCCCGCACATGCGCTTTGGTCAGCCTGGCCGTTGGGTTTTCCCCACGAACTCCTGCATCTCCACGCTTCAATGCCCGTGGCCAGGTTGGTCTAACTAATGGGACCTCTCAAGATTCATTTTCACATCCAGAATAGGCGAGAATCTCAAACCCGTCAACAGTGAGCGGGAGCACGTGTACACACACGCACGTGTATGTTGCGGGAAGTCAGGGACCCCGAACGGAGGGACCGGCTGGAGCCGCGGCAGAGGCACGTAAACTGTGAAGACTTCATTTTAATATGGACTTTCTTCGGTTCCCAAATAATGCTTTTATAATTTCTTACGCCTGTCTTTACTTTAATCTCTTAATCCTGTTATCTCCGTAAGCTGAGGATGTACCTCACCTCAGGACCCCTGTGACAATTGTGTTAACTCTACAAATTGATGGTAAAACACGTGTGTTTGAACAATATGAGATCAGCGCACCTTGAGAAAGAATAGAAGAACAGCGACTTTTAGGGAACAGGGGAAGACAACCATAAGGTCTGACTGCCTGCGAGGTCGGGCAAAAAGAGCCATATTTTTCTTCTTGCAGAGAGCCTATGAAGGACGTGCAAGTAGGCAAGATGTCGTTAAGACAACCTAAGTGTCCGTCAGCCGGGAAATGGATTAACAAGAATGTGGCATATGGACACCATGGAATGCCATTTGGCCGTAGAAAAGAACGAAATCCTCTCGTCTGCAGCAACAGAGGCGGAGCTATAGGTCACGATGGAACACCAAATGAGCCGGGCACAGAAAGACAGAGAGGGCAGGTTCTTACCCCAATCCTGGGAGCTCAAAAAGTTCACCTTGTGGAGGTAGAGAGTAGAACGATAGACACCAGAGGCTGGAGAGGGTGTGTGGGTGACTGCGGTGAAGAGAGGTTGGTGAAATGGGTACGAGCATGCGTTTAGATGGAGGGAATACGTTCTAAGAATGTTCTAGGGCAGAGTAGGGCGACTAGGGGTAACAACGACGTATTAGTGCGTGTTTCCGAAGAGCTCCTGGAAGACAGCACCTGAGATGCTCTCAACAGGTAGAGATCAGAGGCTGGAGAGGGTGTGTGGGTGACTGCGGTGAAGCGAGGTTGGTGAATTGGGTACCAGCATGCGTTTAGATGGAGGGAATACGTTCTAAGAATGTTCTAGGGCAGAGTAGGGCGACTAGGGGTAACAACGACGTATTAGTGCGTGTTTCCGAAGAGCTCCTGGAAGACAGCACCTGAGATGCTCCCAACAGGTAGAGACGACAGACACCCACGGGATGGATGCCCTACATCCCCTCAGTGGCTCATCGATCACTACGCAATCTACACGTGTTACCACACGTCACAGGAATCCCATCGATATCATGTCCGCATGAAGAAGAACATAGTCATGCTGCCAGAGTGACTGTCGCAGCTCGGCCTCCCTGGCGCTATGGCCCGTGGTCTCGGCTCCTCAAGTTCCGCTGCCATTTCTACCGAAGCCGGTGACACCCGTGGAGCCCAATCACGGATCCCGCGCTCAGGGTCTGGCACGCCTCGGAAAAGCCAGTGCGCTTGCTGGCATGAGTGGCTCTGGCGGGTGGCCCAACCATTAGGCCCAGATCCCCCGCAGCCGAGAGAGAAGTGGCCCGTCAGCCACCGGGCTTGGCTTGGCGGAAGCCGCTCTGCTCGAGAGTCCTGGCCCATTCGGTGGCCAGCCGAGAGTGCGAGGGTGGCGGTGGTGGTGGCGGGTCACCTGGCGGCCATGGGAGGAGAAAGCCTGACCTGGCCAGTGGGCTTTGCCGCTGAGAAAGAGTGGGAGCGAGGCGAGCACGTGACAAGGAAGAGCTGTGAAGCTGATGTTGCGAAGGTGGCGCCAGCGAGGCCAAAAGGACGGATGGGTGGAGGCAGGCGGGGAGCGTTGGGGCGCACGTGGAGGCCGCGGGAGGTTGTGGCTGGGGCGCGGGAGAAGCGAGCGAGCGAGCCTGTTGGCCAAAAGGGGAGGTGTGAAGGGGCCTGGCAGCTGGCAGGCAGAGCCAAAGAAGGAAGGCTTCCCTGACCGGGAATCGAACCCGGGCCGCGGCGGTGAGAGCGCCGAATCCTAACCACTAGACCACCAGGGAGAGACGGCTTCGGGGCCCGGCTTGCGCCTCCTGGCCCCGGGCGCCTCCGGCCCCCAGCACTACCTTGGCGCTACCTTGGCGCTACCTTGGCGCCTGTCCCCTGCTTCGGGTTAAAACAAACACCCGCAACCAGCCCCCGCGACGCCGGCGGCAACCGGCCTGCCCTCACGAGCAGCTCTGCCCTGTTCGCAGCACACCCTCCAAACACCGCGCGCCTCCTTCCCGGGCGCACAGGCACGCAGCCACAGGCCAAGCTGCCACACGAGCTCCGCGCCCGGGACCTCCGCAAAAGGTCGGCCCGCTGCGTTGGCCGGGAATCGAACCCGGGTCAACTGCTTGGAAGGCAGCTATGCTCACCACTATACCACCAACGCCGCACGGCGCGGGCAGCCCCGCCACGCCGGCCCGGGGCTCCCACCAGCGCGCCGCCGACGCCCGGGGCAGCCCGGCCCCGACGCCCGGTCCGTCCGCCCGCCCGCAGCTCCGCGCTGCCACGGCCCCGCCGAAGGCCGCCCGGCGCCCCACCGGTGCAAGGCGAGCGCGGCTGCCCCGTTCCGCCCGCCTGCCTCTGGGGGCGCTCTCGCTCCCTCGCCGCCCGGGGCCGCCAGAGCCCTTCCCCACCAGGTGCCCGGCGGGGACACGGCCGGCGCCGACAGGGTCCTCGCTCCTCCGCCTCCCACCGGGCGCCGGGCCCTGTGCGTCGCAGAAAGCCTCTTCCGACACCCACTTTGGGCCGGCAGCTCGTCGGGCGCCGTGGGGGGCCAGAGGAGGCCGCCCGCCTGCGGCGACCAAGCCGCGGGCGAGAAGAAAAGGCAGGAGGCCAAGGGGGCCCAGGAGGCCCAGGGGGCCCAGGGGGCCCAGGGGGCCAAGGGGCCGGGCAGGCCAGGCCCGAGATGGCGCACTGCCACTAGCCGGAGGGCGGAGGAAGGAGAAGGAGGGCCCACAGGCTGGGTCCGAGGCGGCGGCCCAAAAAGGACGGCTGCCTCCCCGTCGGGGAATCGAACCCCGGTCTCCCGCGTGACAGGCGGGGATACTCACCACTATACTAACGAGGACGACGGCGACCGTCGCCGGGACGCCAGACCCCACTGCGACCGCGGACGCCTAGCCCTGCCTTGATCCCCTCCCCCGACCGCAGGGGCCCGGTGCGTGCTCGCCCTCCACCCGCCACCCGCCACCCGCCACCCGCCACCCGTCACCCGCCACCCGCCACCCGCCCCCCGCCACCATTGGCGCGACCTACCCCGACACCCAACAAAGCACCCTGCGATCCCGCTGGGACCCGGAGCCGGACCCGGACCCCGACAGGTACCGGAGCGGCGTGGAACCTCCCCGTGCGCCCTGCCTGCTGTCTCCAACGCGGGGATCGCGCCGGGGCAGGAAGAGGCGCGGGCGAAACAGTCAGGCCGCTGCTCCTAGGACGCGGTGGGCGCAGCGCCCTGCGGGGTTCGGCGAGCCCAGGCGCGGGGGCTGGGGCGTGCGGCGGCGGCGGCCGGCCCGACGCGGACCGTTTGGGTCCGGGGTGGGGACGCGGGGGCGTCCACGTCAACGCCGGCCGGCTCCGTTCACCTGGCGCCCGCTCCGCCCGCGCGGTCCGTCGGTTGCGCACCGAACCCAGACAGGCGCCGGCCAACGGCGCAGGCGTTCGCGCCGGGTCCCAGCCATGCGAGCGGCGACGCGCCCCGGCGCGCCGTCAGGATGGCCGAGCGGTCTAAGGCGCTGCGTTCAGGTCGCAGTCTCCCCTGGAGGCGTGGGTTCGAATCCCACTCCTGACAAGCCGACCTTTTGGCCCGCCCGCCGGAGGGCAACGCCCATGGCAACCCTGGAGCACCTTTGGCCGGTTCCTGCCTTGAGCCCTTGCCCGCTCTCCAAACTCCAGCCCCCTTGAAGCAAGCCTCCAAAACGCCGCCGCTTCTCAGGCACGTCCGTTCTTCCTGCCCACCCGCCGCCTGTCGCAGAAACAGCCCAGGACCATGCGCCAGCGCCCGCGACCCTCTACCAATTGCCCTTCGGACGGACGCCCTCCCCGCCACCTCGCACGCCCTCTTCCCTGGCCCCACACACAGCGAGCGACCGCGACCACCTTCCACGCTCTTCCCTGCCTATCTCCTCCGCCCGCCCAAACAGACACAGCCCAGATTCTTGCCCTATTCCTCCTTTTCCCTCCTTCCTCCCACCGGCCTCCGCCCACCGCCCACCGCCCACCGCCCACCGCCCACCGCCTCGAATCGCCGCTGCGCTGCCCAGAGGCGTCCTGGCCTGCACAGCCCGCCCGGTTTCACCCTCCAACTTCTGACCGCTGAACGGCAGCGAGCGACTCGCTCGTGGAGCCGCACACACTTCTCCCACCAGAGGCACGCCATCCAACATCCTGTCCTTTCCTCCGACCCCTCGGACCCCGGCCGCGCATTCCATTCTCCAGACGCCCTAGCCACGTCGCCGATCCCACCTCGCTACTTGTGCTCCCTTCCCGCTAACACCTGCCTGCCGGCCCACCTGCAGCCCGGACGCCTGCCGGCCACAGGCAGCGGGAACCCTGCACACAGCCTGGCAGGCGAGTCCAAACCCGGAAGGACAGCCAACGAGGAATCACGAGCGGAAGCCCTAGATCCCCGTCACGCGCCCACAAACGCCAGGCCCCGCCGGGACCAGCTCCGCGCCACACCGCATCCCCACGGGGGAAGCCGCGGCCTGGGCCGTCCCAGCCACACCCAGCGCGCCTTCTCCAGGGTCAGCCAGCTGCGGCTCTGCCGAAGCGCTCCTCCGCTCCTTTCTCGCGCTCCAGCCTCCCTACCAGCCCAAGTGCGAGCCGGTGGGGTGGGTCACAGCGCAGGAGCGAGGCGCCCACGGACTTGGTCTGCGTTTCTGAGCCCGCACGCCACGGCTGCGAGACCCGTTCCCCATCGCCGCCCCCGCTCGCTGACACACCCACCTCCCCACCCACCCGCAGGTGACACAAGTGAGAAGGCCGGCCCGGCGGTGAAGAAAAGAAAGAAAAAAAAAGGACCCTCGAAAGAAAGAAAGAAAGAAACAAACAAAAACAAAAACAAGAACTTTGGGTCTGTGCCGGGGATCCGCGCTCAGCAAGGCCCGCCACAGCTCACCTGCCCACACGGGCATTCGGGCGCGGGCCACGGCTGGTCCTTCCCCTGGAGACCCCGGCGGGCAGTCTCTCGGCCCTGGGCGGCAGAGAAAGCGCAAGATGGGCCGAGTCGGCCTCTCTCCCTCCGCTCTCCCTCCGCGCCCCGCCTCAGGTCCCTCGACGTGACGGGAGCCTCCCCTTCTGCCCGCCCCATCGGGCCAGCCTCTCGTGGCCGCTCCAATAGGACGGAGGCCCACGGCAGGCGGTGACCAGTGAACGGCCGCTGGTGGCGAGCTCCGCTGCACCAGCTTCCGTTGGCGTTTGCCATCGGTGCATGGGTGGTTCAGTGGTAGAATTCTCGCCTGCCACGCGGGAGGCCCGGGTTCGATTCCCGGCCCATGCAGCACACCCTCCCATTTTGGTGCTGCAGCAGCACCAAGGCGTAGCTGCGCTCGCCTCTGCCGCCTCCTTACACTCGGGGCGCGCGAGCGAGTCCGGCACCGGCTGCGCTCCCACGCGCGACGCCCCTCTGCCCTTTCTTCCGTGCCTCTCTCCACTGACTTACGGTTGAGCCTGTCCCCCCGCCCCCCCACCTTGGTAACAACAACCCCTCCAAACACGAGAGCGCGCCAGACACCAGCCCTGGGCAGCCTCCTGCTCCTGTTTCTCTTCATTGCCCTGCCACCGCCTCTGCCCGACGCATTTCACTTCAAGGAACACCGCCAGGCACCACGGGCTTGCAGCCACTCGCCCCACCTCTCCTCTTCACATTTCACCACCTCGACCTCTTTTCCTCTCTCTCTCTCCCCCTCGCTGGCTCCCCACATCCAGAAAATGATGCCATGGTTGCCCTTCCAGTAGGAAGGAAGTCGCGACTCCGGGGAGTAACTCATCACTTTCCCCTAGTTGGTCACACAGTCCTTAACGCGACCACACGAGTGTACGCGTGGCATGTGCACCGTCTATATTCATCGTGTTCCGGCTACTCCACACTCTCTCCCCTCATTCTGCCGGCACCACCACCGCCATGTCGCATCTCCCAACCTAACCCCAATCCACCACTTTAGTCGACGATGCTGCCTTGTTTCTCTCCCTCGGACCTCTTTTCATCTCAGCCCCAGACACATGCCTGAGACGTGAATGTGCGTCCTGAAGACGGCTTATTTATGTCTCGGGTCCAGTTGCATTCCCTACCCTTTTGGGACGTGGGACGTGGCCTCCAGTCGCTCTGTCACGACGTCTCTCCCACCCTGGGCTGCTTGCCACCTCACCCCAGCCCCACTCCATACTCTGACCGCCCAGCCCAAGCAGCAGCCCAGTCTCGCCGGCGGGGGTGCCCTTTGACCACACAGACTTCCTTCCTGCCCAGGCCAACCCGCTGAAAAGGTACTGTTCCCACCAGCCTTCAGGCTCAGCCCTCCCTCCACCACCTTTGTCTCACCCCACCCGCCCTTTCACTCACACACACACACACACACACACACACAGACACACACTCTCTCTCTCTCTCTGTCTCTCTCTCTCAATCTCTCACCCTCTCTGTCTTTCTCTGTCTCTGTCTCTGTCTCTCTCTCTCTCTCTCTCTGTCTCTATCTCTCTGTCTCTCTCTCTCGCACAGTCAACTCTCCCTCTCGCCGTCAATGTCCCTCACTCAGACGACTCATATCCCCCAGCCCTGGCCTCCTTCAGGCTCTTCAGACACACGCCAGCTCCGCCACCAGCTGGGATCCCTCCGACCGCATAGGCGGCCCGCGAGGTGCCCTGACGCCCCAGGCATCTGCACAACCTCCGTTTCACTGGACAGCCTCACTCCCAGACCTGGCCAGCCAGCCCTGTGCACCCCCTGGACACCCTGGACTCCTTCTTCCAGCTCCCAGCACGCGACATGCTTCTCTCCTTTCCTCGGTGTCAGCCCCTTGCCCCGGGCTGGGGTGGACGCCAGCCACGGGAACGGACACCTTCGTCCATCACTGTCACCCACTGACATCCACCCACATCACGCTGGCAAGCAAGCCAGCCTCCCGTGGGGATGGCAAACATCTCTATCCCCGACAGGGTCTGGTCTCTGCAGGTGATCCGACTGTGCCAAGATCCCACGAATGACACGGGAGAGGTTTGTGCAGTTGGTTGGACGTCTACTTTGCCCCTACAGAGGAGTTTTGGCAAGAAGTCGACTGACTTCTGCCATTGACTTGGGGGATCAGCCAAACAATAATGATCAATACGGGTTGAATAGAGGGTTGGAGCACTGGGCTCATCTGTGCTAAGGAGGGGATGGGAAAAGCGTTCCACAGCGAATCTTGGCGCTGGGGATGGGTACCATCTCCACATGTTCCTTGACATTTGGGGAGAAGATAGAGAGCGTAGGTCAGGCAATGGGAAGCAAACTTCGGCTGGAAGTCTATCAGGAACCCCAACCCCGCACATGCGCTTTGGTCAGCCTGGCCGTTGGGTTTTCCCCACGAACTCCTGCATCTCCACGCTTCAATGCCCGTGGCCAGGTTGGTCTAACTAATGGGACCTCTCAAGATTCATTTTCACATCCAGAATAGGCGAGAATCTCAAACCCGTCAACAGTGAGCGGGAGCACGTGTACACACACGCACGTGTATGTTGCGGGAAGTCAGGGACCCCGAACGGAGGGACCGGCTGGAGCCGCGGCAGAGGCACGTAAACTGTGAAGACTTCATTTTAATATGGACTTTCTTCGGTTCCCAAATAATGCTTTTATAATTTCTTACGCCTGTCTTTACTTTAATCTCTTAATCCTGTTATCTCCGTAAGCTGAGGATGTACCTCACCTCAGGACCCCTGTGACAATTGTGTTAACTCTACAAATTGATGGTAAAACACGTGTGTTTGAACAATATGAGATCAGCGCACCTTGAGAAAGAATAGAAGAACAGCGACTTTTAGGGAACAGGGGAAGACAACCATAAGGTCTGACTGCCTGCGAGGTCGGGCAAAAAGAGCCATATTTTTCTTCTTGCAGAGAGCCTATGAAGGACGTGCAAGTAGGCAAGATGTCGTTAAGACAACCTAAGTGTCCGTCAGCCGGGAAATGGATTAACAAGAATGTGGCATATGGACACCATGGAATGCCATTTGGCCGTAGAAAAGAACGAAATCCTCTCGTCTGCAGCAACAGAGGCGGAGCTATAGGTCACGATGGAACACCAAATGAGCCGGGCACAGAAAGACAGAGAGGGCAGGTTCTTACCCCAATCCTGGGAGCTCAAAAAGTTCACCTTGTGGAGGTAGAGAGTAGAACGATAGACACCAGAGGCTGGAGAGGGTGTGTGGGTGACTGCGGTGAAGAGAGGTTGGTGAAATGGGTACGAGCATGCGTTTAGATGGAGGGAATACGTTCTAAGAATGTTCTAGGGCAGAGTAGGGCGACTAGGGGTAACAACGACGTATTAGTGCGTGTTTCCGAAGAGCTCCTGGAAGACAGCACCTGAGATGCTCTCAACAGGTAGAGATCAGAGGCTGGAGAGGGTGTGTGGGTGACTGCGGTGAAGCGAGGTTGGTGAATTGGGTACCAGCATGCGTTTAGATGGAGGGAATACGTTCTAAGAATGTTCTAGGGCAGAGTAGGGCGACTAGGGGTAACAACGACGTATTAGTGCGTGTTTCCGAAGAGCTCCTGGAAGACAGCACCTGAGATGCTCCCAACAGGTAGAGACGACAGACACCCACGGGATGGATGCCCTACATCCCCTCAGTGGCTCATCGATCACTACGCAATCTACACGTGTTACCACACGTCACAGGAATCCCATCGATATCATGTCCGCATGAAGAAGAACATAGTCATGCTGCCAGAGTGACTGTCGCAGCTCGGCCTCCCTGGCGCTATGGCCCGTGGTCTCGGCTCCTCAAGTTCCGCTGCCATTTCTACCGAAGCCGGTGACACCCGTGGAGCCCAATCACGGATCCCGCGCTCAGGGTCTGGCACGCCTCGGAAAAGCCAGTGCGCTTGCTGGCATGAGTGGCTCTGGCGGGTGGCCCAACCATTAGGCCCAGATCCCCCGCAGCCGAGAGAGAAGTGGCCCGTCAGCCACCGGGCTTGGCTTGGCGGAAGCCGCTCTGCTCGAGAGTCCTGGCCCATTCGGTGGCCAGCCGAGAGTGCGAGGGTGGCGGTGGTGGTGGCGGGTCACCTGGCGGCCATGGGAGGAGAAAGCCTGACCTGGCCAGTGGGCTTTGCCGCTGAGAAAGAGTGGGAGCGAGGCGAGCACGTGACAAGGAAGAGCTGTGAAGCTGATGTTGCGAAGGTGGCGCCAGCGAGGCCAAAAGGACGGATGGGTGGAGGCAGGCGGGGAGCGTTGGGGCGCACGTGGAGGCCGCGGGAGGTTGTGGCTGGGGCGCGGGAGAAGCGAGCGAGCGAGCCTGTTGGCCAAAAGGGGAGGTGTGAAGGGGCCTGGCAGCTGGCAGGCAGAGCCAAAGAAGGAAGGCTTCCCTGACCGGGAATCGAACCCGGGCCGCGGCGGTGAGAGCGCCGAATCCTAACCACTAGACCACCAGGGAGAGACGGCTTCGGGGCCCGGCTTGCGCCTCCTGGCCCCGGGCGCCTCCGGCCCCCAGCACTACCTTGGCGCTACCTTGGCGCTACCTTGGCGCCTGTCCCCTGCTTCGGGTTAAAACAAACACCCGCAACCAGCCCCCGCGACGCCGGCGGCAACCGGCCTGCCCTCACGAGCAGCTCTGCCCTGTTCGCAGCACACCCTCCAAACACCGCGCGCCTCCTTCCCGGGCGCACAGGCACGCAGCCACAGGCCAAGCTGCCACACGAGCTCCGCGCCCGGGACCTCCGCAAAAGGTCGGCCCGCTGCGTTGGCCGGGAATCGAACCCGGGTCAACTGCTTGGAAGGCAGCTATGCTCACCACTATACCACCAACGCCGCACGGCGCGGGCAGCCCCGCCACGCCGGCCCGGGGCTCCCACCAGCGCGCCGCCGACGCCCGGGGCAGCCCGGCCCCGACGCCCGGTCCGTCCGCCCGCCCGCAGCTCCGCGCTGCCACGGCCCCGCCGAAGGCCGCCCGGCGCCCCACCGGTGCAAGGCGAGCGCGGCTGCCCCGTTCCGCCCGCCTGCCTCTGGGGGCGCTCTCGCTCCCTCGCCGCCCGGGGCCGCCAGAGCCCTTCCCCACCAGGTGCCCGGCGGGGACACGGCCGGCGCCGACAGGGTCCTCGCTCCTCCGCCTCCCACCGGGCGCCGGGCCCTGTGCGTCGCAGAAAGCCTCTTCCGACACCCACTTTGGGCCGGCAGCTCGTCGGGCGCCGTGGGGGGCCAGAGGAGGCCGCCCGCCTGCGGCGACCAAGCCGCGGGCGAGAAGAAAAGGCAGGAGGCCAAGGGGGCCCAGGAGGCCAAGGGGGCCCAGGGGGCCAAGGGGCCGGGCAGGCCAGGCCCGAGATGGCGCACTGCCACTAGCTGGAGGGCGGAGGAAGGAGAAGGAGGGCCCACAGGCTGGGTCCGAGGCGGCGGCCCAAAAAGGACGGCTGCCTCCCCGTCGGGGAATCGAACCCCGGTCTCCCGCGTGACAGGCGGGGATACTCACCACTATACTAACGAGGACGACGGCGACGGTCGCCGGGACGCCAGACCCCACTGCGACCGCGGACGCCTAGCCCTGCCTTGATCCCCTCCCCCGACCGCAGGGGCCCGGTGCGTGCTCGCCCTCCACCCGCCACCCGCCACCCGCCACCCGCCACCCGCCACCCGTCACCCGCCACCCGCCACCCGCCCCCCGCCACCATTGGCGCGACCTACCCCGACACCCAACAAAGCACCCTGCGATCCCGCTGGGACCCGGAGCCGGACCCGGACCCCGACAGGTACCGGAGCGGCGTGGAACCTCCCCGTGCGCCCTGCCTGCTGTCTCCAACGCGGGGATCGCGCCGGGGCAGGAAGAGGCGCGGGCGAAACAGTCAGGCCGCTGCTCCTAGGACGCGGTGGGCGCAGCGCCCTGCGGGGTTCGGCGAGCCCAGGCGCGGGGGCTGGGGCGTGCGGCGGCGGCGGCCGGCCCGACGCGGACCGTTTGGGTCCGGGGTGGGGACGCGGGGGCGTCCACGTCAACGCCGGCCGGCTCCGTTCACCTGGCGCCCGCTCCGCCCGCGCGGTCCGTCGGTTGCGCACCGAACCCAGACAGGCGCCGGCCAACGGCGCAGGCGTTCGCGCCGGGTCCCAGCCATGCGAGCGGCGACGCGCCCCGGCGCGCCGTCAGGATGGCCGAGCGGTCTAAGGCGCTGCGTTCAGGTCGCAGTCTCCCCTGGAGGCGTGGGTTCGAATCCCACTCCTGACAAGCCGACCTTTTGGCCCGCCCGCCGGAGGGCAACGCCCATGGCAACCCTGGAGCACCTTTGGCCGGTTCCTGCCTTGAGCCCTTGCCCGCTCTCCAAACTCCAGCCCCCTTGAAGCAAGCCTCCAAAACGCCGCCGCTTCTCAGGCACGTCCGTTCTTCCTGCCCACCCGCCGCCTGTCGCAGAAACAGCCCAGGACCATGCGCCAGCGCCCGCGACCCTCTACCAATTGCCCTTCGGACGGACGCCCTCCCCGCCACCTCGCACGCCCTCTTCCCTGGCCCCACACACAGCGAGCGACCGCGACCACCTTCCACGCTCTTCCCTGCCTATCTCCTCCGCCCGCCCAAACAGACACAGCCCAGATTCTTGCCCTATTCCTCCTTTTCCCTCCTTCCTCCCACCGGCCTCCGCCCACCGCCCACCGCCCACCGCCCACCGCCCACCGCCTCGAATCGCCGCTGCGCTGCCCAGAGGCGTCCTGGCCTGCACAGCCCGCCCGGTTTCACCCTCCAACTTCTGACCGCTGAACGGCAGCGAGCGACTCGCTCGTGGAGCCGCACACACTTCTCCCACCAGAGGCACGCCATCCAACATCCTGTCCTTTCCTCCGACCCCTCGGACCCCGGCCGCGCATTCCATTCTCCAGACGCCCTAGCCACGTCGCCGATCCCACCTCGCTACTTGTGCTCCCTTCCCGCTAACACCTGCCTGCCGGCCCACCTGCAGCCCGGACGCCTGCCGGCCACAGGCAGCGGGAACCCTGCACACAGCCTGGCAGGCGAGTCCAAACCCGGAAGGACAGCCAACGAGGAATCACGAGCGGAAGCCCTAGATCCCCGTCACGCGCCCACAAACGCCAGGCCCCGCCGGGACCAGCTCCGCGCCACACCGCATCCCCACGGGGGAAGCCGCGGCCTGGGCCGTCCCAGCCACACCCAGCGCGCCTTCTCCAGGGTCAGCCAGCTGCGGCTCTGCCGAAGCGCTCCTCCGCTCCTTTCTCGCGCTCCAGCCTCCCTACCAGCCCAAGTGCGAGCCGGTGGGGTGGGTCACAGCGCAGGAGCGAGGCGCCCACGGACTTGGTCTGCGTTTCTGAGCCCGCACGCCACGGCTGCGAGACCCGTTCCCCATCGCCGCCCCCGCTCGCTGACACACCCACCTCCCCACCCACCCGCAGGTGACACAAGTGAGAAGGCCGGCCCGGCGGTGAAGAAAAGAAAGAAAAAAAAAGGACCCTCGAAAGAAAGAAAGAAAGAAACAAACAAAAACAAAAACAAGAACTTTGGGTCTGTGCCGGGGATCCGCGCTCAGCAAGGCCCGCCACAGCTCACCTGCCCACACGGGCATTCGGGCGCGGGCCACGGCTGGTCCTTCCCCTGGAGACCCCGGCGGGCAGTCTCTCGGCCCTGGGCGGCAGAGAAAGCGCAAGATGGGCCGAGTCGGCCTCTCTCCCTCCGCTCTCCCTCCGCGCCCCGCCTCAGGTCCCTCGACGTGACGGGAGCCTCCCCTTCTGCCCGCCCCATCGGGCCAGCCTCTCGTGGCCGCTCCAATAGGACGGAGGCCCACGGCAGGCGGTGACCAGTGAACGGCCGCTGGTGGCGAGCTCCGCTGCACCAGCTTCCGTTGGCGTTTGCCATCGGTGCATGGGTGGTTCAGTGGTAGAATTCTCGCCTGCCACGCGGGAGGCCCGGGTTCGATTCCCGGCCCATGCAGCACACCCTCCCATTTTGGTGCTGCAGCAGCACCAAGGCGTAGCTGCGCTCGCCTCTGCCGCCTCCTTACACTCGGGGCGCGCGAGCGAGTCCGGCACCGGCTGCGCTCCCACGCGCGACGCCCCTCTGCCCTTTCTTCCGTGCCTCTCTCCACTGACTTACGGTTGAGCCTGTCCCCCCGCCCCCCCACCTTGGTAACAACAACCCCTCCAAACACGAGAGCGCGCCAGACACCAGCCCTGGGCAGCCTCCTGCTCCTGTTTCTCTTCATTGCCCTGCCACCGCCTCTGCCCGACGCATTTCACTTCAAGGAACACCGCCAGGCACCACGGGCTTGCAGCCACTCGCCCCACCTCTCCTCTTCACATTTCACCACCTCGACCTCTTTTCCTCTCTCTCTCTCCCCCTCGCTGGCTCCCCACATCCAGAAAATGATGCCATGGTTGCCCTTCCAGTAGGAAGGAAGTCGCGACTCCGGGGAGTAACTCATCACTTTCCCCTAGTTGGTCACACAGTCCTTAACGCGACCACACGAGTGTACGCGTGGCATGTGCACCGTCTATATTCATCGTGTTCCGGCTACTCCACACTCTCTCCCCTCATTCTGCCGGCACCACCACCGCCATGTCGCATCTCCCAACCTAACCCCAATCCACCACTTTAGTCGACGATGCTGCCTTGTTTCTCTCCCTCGGACCTCTTTTCATCTCAGCCCCAGACACATGCCTGAGACGTGAATGTGCGTCCTGAAGACGGCTTATTTATGTCTCGGGTCCAGTTGCATTCCCTACCCTTTTGGGACGTGGGACGTGGCCTCCAGTCGCTCTGTCACGACGTCTCTCCCACCCTGGGCTGCTTGCCACCTCACCCCAGCCCCACTCCATACTCTGACCGCCCAGCCCAAGCAGCAGCCCAGTCTCGCCGGCGGGGGTGCCCTTTGACCACACAGACTTCCTTCCTGCCCAGGCCAACCCGCTGAAAAGGTACTGTTCCCACCAGCCTTCAGGCTCAGCCCTCCCTCCACCACCTTTGTCTCACCCCACCCGCCCTTTCACTCACACACACACACACACACACACACACAGACACACACTCTCTCTCTCTCTCTGTCTCTCTCTCTCACTCTCTCAATCTCTCACCCTCTCTGTCTTTCTCTGTCTCTGTCTCTGTCTCTCTCTCTCTCTCTCTCTCTGTCTCTATCTCTCTGTCTCTCTCTCTCGCACAGTCAACTCTCCCTCTCGCCGTCAATGTCCCTCACTCAGACGACTCATATCCCCCAGCCCTGGCCTCCTTCAGGCTCTTCAGACACACGCCAGCTCCGCCACCAGCTGGGATCCCTCCGACCGCATAGGCGGCCCGCGAGGTGCCCTGACGCCCCAGGCATCTGCACAACCTCCGTTTCACTGGACAGCCTCACTCCCAGACCTGGCCAGCCAGCCCTGTGCACCCCCTGGACACCCTGGACTCCTTCTTCCAGCTCCCAGCACGCGACATGCTTCTCTCCTTTCCTCGGTGTCAGCCCCTTGCCCCGGGCGGGGGTGGACGCCAGCCACGGGAACGGACACCTTCGTCCATCACTGTCACCCACTGACATCCACCCACATCACGCTGGCAAGCAAGCCAGCCTCCCGTGGGGATGGCAAACATCTCTATCCCCGACAGGGTCTGGTCTCTGCAGGTGATCCGACTGTGCCAAGATCCCACGAATGACACGGGAGAGGTTTGTGCAGTTGGTTGGACGTCTACTTTGCCCCTACAGAGGAGTTTTGGCAAGAAGTCGACTGACTTCTGCCATTGACTTGGGGGATCAGCCAAACAATAATGATCAATACGGGTTGAATAGAGGGTTGGAGCACTGGGCTCATCTGTGCTAAGGAGGGGATGGGAAAAGCGTTCCACAGCGAATCTTGGCGCTGGGGATGGGTACCATCTCCACATGTTCCTTGACATTTGGGGAGAAGATAGAGAGCGTAGGTCAGGCAATGGGAAGCAAACTTCGGCTGGAAGTCTATCAGGAACCCCAACCCCGCACATGCGCTTTGGTCAGCCTGGCCGTTGGGTTTTCCCCACGAACTCCTGCATCTCCACGCTTCAATGCCCGTGGCCAGGTTGGTCTAACTAATGGGACCTCTCAAGATTCATTTTCACATCCAGAATAGGCGAGAATCTCAAACCCGTCAACAGTGAGCGGGAGCACGTGTACACACACGCACGTGTATGTTGCGGGAAGTCAGGGACCCCGAACGGAGGGACCGGCTGGAGCCGCGGCAGAGGCACGTAAACTGTGAAGACTTCATTTTAATATGGACTTTCTTCGGTTCCCAAATAATGCTTTTATAATTTCTTACGCCTGTCTTTACTTTAATCTCTTAATCCTGTTATCTCCGTAAGCTGAGGATGTACCTCACCTCAGGACCCCTGTGACAATTGTGTTAACTCTACAAATTGATGGTAAAACACGTGTGTTTGAACAATATGAGATCAGCGCACCTTGAGAAAGAATAGAAGAACAGCGACTTTTAGGGAACAGGGGAAGACAACCATAAGGTCTGACTGCCTGCGAGGTCGGGCAAAAAGAGCCATATTTTTCTTCTTGCAGAGAGCCTATGAAGGACGTGCAAGTAGGCAAGATGTCGTTAAGACAACCTAAGTGTCCGTCAGCCGGGAAATGGATTAACAAGAATGTGGCATATGGACACCATGGAATGCCATTTGGCCGTAGAAAAGAACGAAATCCTCTCGTCTGCAGCAACAGAGGCGGAGCTATAGGTCACGATGGAACACCAAATGAGCCGGGCACAGAAAGACAGAGAGGGCAGGTTCTTACCCCAATCCTGGGAGCTCAAAAAGTTCACCTTGTGGAGGTAGAGAGTAGAACGATAGACACCAGAGGCTGGAGAGGGTGTGTGGGTGACTGCGGTGAAGAGAGGTTGGTGAAATGGGTACGAGCATGCGTTTAGATGGAGGGAATACGTTCTAAGAATGTTCTAGGGCAGAGTAGGGCGACTAGGGGTAACAACGACGTATTAGTGCGTGTTTCCGAAGAGCTCCTGGAAGACAGCACCTGAGATGCTCTCAACAGGTAGAGATCAGAGGCTGGAGAGGGTGTGTGGGTGACTGCGGTGAAGCGAGGTTGGTGAATTGGGTACCAGCATGCGTTTAGATGGAGGGAATACGTTCTAAGAATGTTCTAGGGCAGAGTAGGGCGACTAGGGGTAACAACGACGTATTAGTGCGTGTTTCCGAAGAGCTCCTGGAAGACAGCACCTGAGATGCTCCCAACAGGTAGAGACGACAGACACCCACGGGATGGATGCCCTACATCCCCTCAGTGGCTCATCGATCACTACGCAGTCTACACGTGTTACCACACGTCACAGGAATCCCATCGATATCATGTCCGCATGAAGAAGAACATAGTCATGCTGCCAGAGTGACTGTCGCAGCTCGGCCTCCCTGGCGCTATGGCCCGTGGTCTCGGCTCCTCAAGTTCCGCTGCCATTTCTACCGAAGCCGGTGACACCCGTGGAGCCCAATCACGGATCCCGCGCTCAGGGTCTGGCACGCCTCGGAAAAGCCAGTGCGCTTGCTGGCATGAGTGGCTCTGGCGGGTGGCCCAACCATTAGGCCCAGATCCCCCGCAGCCGAGAGAGAAGTGGCCCGTCAGCCACCGGGCTTGGCTTGGCGGAAGCCGCTCTGCTCGAGAGTCCTGGCCCATTCGGTGGCCAGCCGAGAGTGCGAGGGTGGCGGTGGTGGTGGCGGGTCACCTGGCGGCCATGGGAGGAGAAAGCCTGACCTGGCCAGTGGGCTTTGCCGCTGAGAAAGAGTGGGAGCGAGGCGAGCACGTGACAAGGAAGAGCTGTGAAGCTGATGTTGCGAAGGTGGCGCCAGCGAGGCCAAAAGGACGGATGGGTGGAGGCAGGCGGGGAGCGTTGGGGCGCACGTGGAGGCCGCGGGAGGTTGTGGCTGGGGCGCGGGAGAAGCGAGCGAGCGAGCCTGTTGGCCAAAAGGGGAGGTGTGAAGGGGCCTGGCAGCTGGCAGGCAGAGCCAAAGAAGGAAGGCTTCCCTGACCGGGAATCGAACCCGGGCCGCGGCGGTGAGAGCGCCGAATCCTAACCACTAGACCACCAGGGAGTGACGGCTTCGGGGCCCGGCTTGCGCCTCCTGGCCCCGGGCGCCTCCGGCCCCCAGCACTACCTTGGCGCTACCTTGGCGCTACCTTGGCGCCTGTCCCCTGCTTCGGGTTAAAACAAACACCCGCAACCAGCCCCCGCGACGCCGGCGGCAACCGGCCTGCCCTCACGAGCAGCTCTGCCCTGTTCGCAGCACACCCTCCAAACACCGCGCGCCTCCTTCCCGGGCGCACAGGCACGCAGCCACAGGCCAAGCTGCCACACGAGCTCCGCGCCCGGGACCTCCGCAAAAGGTCGGCCCGCTGCGTTGGCCGGGAATCGAACCCGGGTCAACTGCTTGGAAGGCAGCTATGCTCACCACTATACCACCAACGCCGCACGGCGCGGGCAGCCCCGCCACGCCGGCCCGGGGCTCCCACCAGCGCGCCGCCGACGCCCGGGGCAGCCCGACCCCGACGCCCGGTCCGTCCGCCCGCCCGCAGCTCCGCGCTGCCACGGCCCCGCCGAAGGCCGCCCGGCGCCCCACCGGTGCAAGGCGAGCGCGGCTGCCCCGTTCCGCCCGCCTGCCTCTGGGGGCGCTCTCGCTCCCTCGCCGCCCGGGGCCGCCAGAGCCCTTCCCCACCAGGTGCCCGGCGGGGACACGGCCGGCGCCGACAGGGTCCTCGCTCCTCCGCCTCCCACCGGGCGCCGGGCCCTGTGCGTCGCAGAAAGCCTCTTCCGACACCCACTTTGGGCCGGCAGCTCGTCGGGCGCCGTGGGGGGCCAGAGGAGGCCGCCCGCCTGCGGCGACCAAGCCGCGGGCGAGAAGAAAAGGCAGGAGGCCAAGGGGGCCCAGGAGGCCCAGGGGGCCCAGGGGGCCAAGGGGCCGGGCAGGCCAGGCCCGAGATGGCGCACTGCCACTAGCTGGAGGGCGGAGGAAGGAGAAGGAGGGCCCACAGGCTGGGTCCGAGGCGGCGGCCCAAAAAGGACGGCTGCCTCCCCGTCGGGGAATCGAACCCCGGTCTCCCGCGTGACAGGCGGGGATACTCACCACTATACTAACGAGGACGACGGCGACCGTCGCCGGGACGCCAGACCCCACTGCGACCGCGGACGCCTAGCCCTGCCTTGATCCCCTCCCCCGACCGCAGGGGCCCGGTGCGTGCTCGCCCTCCACCCGCCAACCGCCACCCGCCACCCGCCACCCGTCACCCGCCACCCGCCACCCGCCCCCCGCCACCATTGGCGCGACCTACCCCGACACCCAACAAAGCACCCTGCGATCCCGCTGGGACCCGGAGCCGGACCCGGACCCCGACAGGTACCGGAGCGGCGTGGAACCTCCCCGTGCGCCCTGCCTGCTGTCTCCAACGCGGGGATCGCGCCGGGGCAGGAAGAGGCGCGGGCGAAACAGTCAGGCCGCTGCTCCTAGGACGCGGTGGGCGCAGCGCCCTGCGGGGTTCGGCGAGCCCAGGCGCGGGGGCTGGGGCGTGCGGCGGCGGCGGCCGGCCCGACGCGGACCGTTTGGGTCCGGGGTGGGGACGCGGGGGCGTCCACGTCAACGCCGGCCGGCTCCGTTCACCTGGCGCCCGCTCCGCCCGCGCGGTCCGTCGGTTGCGCACCGAACCCAGACAGGCGCCGGCCAACGGCGCAGGCGTTCGCGCCGGGTCCCAGCCATGCGAGCGGCGACGCGCCCCGGCGCGCCGTCAGGATGGCCGAGCGGTCTAAGGCGCTGCGTTCAGGTCGCAGTCTCCCCTGGAGGCGTGGGTTCGAATCCCACTCCTGACAAGCCGACCTTTTGGCCCGCCCGCCGGAGGGCAACGCCCATGGCAACCCTGGAGCACCTTTGGCCGGTTCCTGCCTTGAGCCCTTGCCCGCTCTCCAAACTCCAGCCCCCTTGAAGCAAGCCTCCAAAACGCCGCCGCTTCTCAGGCACGTCCGTTCTTCCTGCCCACCCGCCGCCTGTCGCAGAAACAGCCCAGGACCATGCGCCAGCGCCCGCGACCCTCTACCAATTGCCCTTCGGACGGACGCCCTCCCCGCCACCTCGCACGCCCTCTTCCCTGGCCCCACACACAGCGAGCGACCGCGACCACCTTCCACGCTCTTCCCTGCCTATCTCCTCCGCCCGCCCAAACAGACACAGCCCAGATTCTTGCCCTATTCCTCCTTTTCCCTCCTTCCTCCCACCGGCCTCCGCCCACCGCCCACCGCCCACCGCCCACCGCCCACCGCCTCGAATCGCCGCTGCGCTGCCCAGAGGCGTCCTGGCCTGCACAGCCCGCCCGGTTTCACCCTCCAACTTCTGACCGCTGAACGGCAGCGAGCGACTCGCTCGTGGAGCCGCACACACTTCTCCCACCAGAGGCACGCCATCCAACATCCTGTCCTTTCCTCCGACCCCTCGGACCCCGGCCGCGCATTCCATTCTCCAGACGCCCTAGCCACGTCGCCGATCCCACCTCGCTACTTGTGCTCCCTTCCCGCTAACACCTGCCTGCCGGCCCACCTGCAGCCCGGACGCCTGCCGGCCACAGGCAGCGGGAACCCTGCACACAGCCTGGCAGGCGAGTCCAAACCCGGAAGGACAGCCAACGAGGAATCACGAGCGGAAGCCCTAGATCCCCGTCACGCGCCCACAAACGCCAGGCCCCGCCGGGACCAGCTCCGCGCCACACCGCATCCCCACGGGGGAAGCCGCGGCCTGGGCCGTCCCAGCCACACCCAGCGCGCCTTCTCCAGGGTCAGCCAGCTGCGGCTCTGCCGAAGCGCTCCTCCGCTCCTTTCTCGCGCTCCAGCCTCCCTACCAGCCCAAGTGCGAGCCGGTGGGGTGGGTCACAGCGCAGGAGCGAGGCGCCCACGGACTTGGTCTGCGTTTCTGAGCCCGCACGCCACGGCTGCGAGACCCGTTCCCCATCGCCGCCCCCGCTCGCTGACACACCCACCTCCCCACCCACCCGCAGGTGACACAAGTGAGAAGGCCGGCCCGGCGGTGAAGAAAAGAAAGAAAAAAAAAGGACCCTCGAAAGAAAGAAAGAAAGAAACAAACAAAGAAACAAACAAAAACAAAAACAAGAACTTTGGGTCTGTGCCGGGGATCCGCGCTCAGCAAGGCCCGCCACAGCTCACCTGCCCACACGGGCATTCGGGCGCGGGCCACGGCTGGTCCTTCCCCTGGAGACCCCGGCGGGCAGTCTCTCGGCCCTGGGCGGCAGAGAAAGCGCAAGATGGGCCGAGTCGGCCTCTCTCCCTCCGCTCTCCCTCCGCGCCCCGCCTCAGGTCCGTCGACGTGACGGGAGCCTCCCCTTCTGCCCGCCCCATCGGGCCAGCCTCTCGTGGCCGCTCCAATAGGACGGAGGCCCACGGCAGGCGGTGACCAGTGAACGGCCGCTGGTGGCGAGCTCCGCTGCACCAGCTTCCGTTGGCGTTTGCCATCGGTGCATGGGTGGTTCAGTGGTAGAATTCTCGCCTGCCACGCGGGAGGCCCGGGTTCGATTCCCGGCCCATGCAGCACACCCTCCCATTTTGGTGCTGCAGCAGCACCAAGGCGTAGCTGCGCTCGCCTCTGCCGCCTCCTTACACTCGGGGCGCGCGAGCGAGTCCGGCACCGGCTGCGCTCCCACGCGCGACGCCCCTCTGCCCTTTCTTCCGTGCCTCTCTCCACTGACTTACGGTTGAGCCTGTCCCCCCGCCCCCCCACCTTGGTAACAACAACCCCTCCAAACACGAGAGCGCGCCAGACACCAGCCCTGGGCAGCCTCCTGCTCCTGTTTCTCTTCATTGCCCTGCCACCGCCTCTGCCCGACGCATTTCACTTCAAGGAACACCGCCAGGCACCACGGGCTTGCAGCCACTCGCCCCACCTCTCCTCTTCACATTTCACCACCTCGACCTCTTTTCCTCTCTCTCTCTCCCCCTCGCTGGCTCCCCACATCCAGAAAATGATGCCATGGTTGCCCTTCCAGTAGGAAGGACGTCGCGACTCCGGGGAGTAACTCATCACTTTCCCCTAGTTGGTCACACAGTCCTTAACGCGACCACACGAGTGTACGCGTGGCATGTGCACCGTCTATATTCATCGTGTTCCGGCTACTCCACACTCTCTCCCCTCATTCTGCCGGCACCACCACCGCCATGTCGCATCTCCCAACCTAACCCCAATCCACCACTTTAGTCGAGGTTGCTGCCTTGTTTCTCTCCCTCGGACCTCTTTTCATCTCAGCCCCAGACACATGCCTGAGACGTGAATGTGCGTCCTGAAGACGGCTTATTTATGTCTCGGGTCCAGTTGCATTCCCTACCCTTTTGGGACGTGGGACGTGGCCTCCAGTCGCTCTGTCACGACGTCTCTCCCACCCTGGGCTGCTTGCCACCTCACCCCAGCCCCACTCCATACTCTGACCGCCCAGCCCAAGCAGCAGCCCAGTCTCGCCGGCGGGGGTGCCCTTTGACCACACAGACTTCCTTCCTGCCCAGGCCAACCCGCTGAAAAGGTACTGTTCCCACCAGCCTTCAGGCTCAGCCCTCCCTCCACCACCTTTGTCTCACCCCACCCGCCCTTTCACTCACACACACACACACACACACACACACAGACACACACTCTCTCTCTCTCTCTGTCTCTCTCTCTCACTCTCTCAATCTCTCACCCTCTCTGTCTTTCTCTGTCTCTGTCTCTGTCTCTCTCTCTCTCTCTCTCTCTGTCTCTATCTCTCTGTCTCTCTCTCTCGCACAGTCAACTCTCCCTCTCGCCGTCAATGTCCCTCACTCAGACGACTCATATCCCCCAGCCCTGGCCTCCTTCAGGCTCTTCAGACACACGCCAGCTCCGCCACCAGCTGGGATCCCTCCGACCGCATAGGCGGCCCGCGAGGTGCCCTGACGCCCCAGGCATCTGCACAACCTCCGTTTCACTGGACAGCCTCACTCCCAGACCTGGCCAGCCAGCCCTGTGCACCCCCTGGACACCCTGGACTCCTTCTTCCAGCTCCCAGCACGCGACATGCTTCTCTCCTTTCCTCGGTGTCAGCCCCTTGCCCCGGGCGGGGGTGGACGCCAGCCACGGGAACGGACACCTTCGTCCATCACTGTCACCCACTGACATCCACCCACATCACGCTGGCAAGCAAGCCAGCCTCCCGTGGGGATGGCAAACATCTCTATCCCCGACAGGGTCTGGTCTCTGCAGGTGATCCGACTGTGCCAAGATCCCACGAATGACACGGGAGAGGTTTGTGCAGTTGGTTGGACGTCTACTTTGCCCCTACAGAGGAGTTTTGGCAAGAAGTCGACTGACTTCTGCCATTGACTTGGGGGATCAGCCAAACAATAATGATCAATACGGGTTGAATAGAGGGTTGGAGCACTGGGCTCATCTGTGCTAAGGAGGGGATGGGAAAAGCGTTCCACAGCGAATCTTGGCGCTGGGGATGGGTACCATCTCCACATGTTCCTTGACATTTGGGGAGAAGATAGAGAGCGTAGGTCAGGCAATGGGAAGCAAACTTCGGCTGGAAGTCTATCAGGAACCCCAACCCCGCACATGCGCTTTGGTCAGCCTGGCCGTTGGGTTTTCCCCACGAACTCCTGCATCTCCACGCTTCAATGCCCGTGGCCAGGTTGGTCTAACTAATGGGACCTCTCAAGATTCATTTTCACATCCAGAATAGGCGAGAATCTCAAACCCGTCAACAGTGAGCGGGAGCACGTGTACACACACGCACGTGTATGTTGCGGGAAGTCAGGGACCCCGAACGGAGGGACCGGCTGGAGCCGCGGCAGAGGCACGTAAACTGTGAAGACTTCATTTTAATATGGACTTTCTTCGGTTCCCAAATAATGCTTTTATAATTTCTTACGCCTGTCTTTACTTTAATCTCTTAATCCTGTTATCTCCGTAAGCTGAGGATGTACCTCACCTCAGGACCCCTGTGACAATTGTGTTAACTCTACAAATTGATGGTAAAACACGTGTGTTTGAACAATATGAGATCAGCGCACCTTGAGAAAGAATAGAAGAACAGCGACTTTTAGGGAACAGGGGAAGACAACCATAAGGTCTGACTGCCTGCGAGGTCGGGCAAAAAGAGCCATATTTTTCTTCTTGCAGAGAGCCTATGAAGGACGTGCAAGTAGGCAAGATGTCGTTAAGACAACCTAAGTGTCCGTCAGCCGGGAAATGGATTAACAAGAATGTGGCATATGGACACCATGGAATGCCATTTGGCCGTAGAAAAGAACGAAATCCTCTCGTCTGCAGCAACAGAGGCGGAGCTATAGGTCACGATGGAACACCAAATGAGCCGGGCACAGAAAGACAGAGAGGGCAGGTTCTTACCCCAATCCTGGGAGCTCAAAAAGTTCACCTTGTGGAGGTAGAGAGTAGAACGATAGACACCAGAGGCTGGAGAGGGTGTGTGGGTGACTGCGGTGAAGAGAGGTTGGTGAAATGGGTACGAGCATGCGTTTAGATGGAGGGAATACGTTCTAAGAATGTTCTAGGGCAGAGTAGGGCGACTAGGGGTAACAACGACGTATTAGTGCGTGTTTCCGAAGAGCTCCTGGAAGACAGCACCTGAGATGCTCTCAACAGGTAGAGATCAGAGGCTGGAGAGGGTGTGTGGGTGACTGCGGTGAAGCGAGGTTGGTGAATTGGGTACCAGCATGCGTTTAGATGGAGGGAATACGTTCTAAGAATGTTCTAGGGCAGAGTAGGGCGACTAGGGGTAACAACGACGTATTAGTGCGTGTTTCCGAAGAGCTCCTGGAAGACAGCACCTGAGATGCTCCCAACAGGTAGAGACGACAGACACCCACGGGATGGATGCCCTACATCCCCTCAGTGGCTCATCGATCACTACGCAATCTACACGTGTTACCACACGTCACAGGAATCCCATCGATATCATGTCCGCATGAAGAAGAACATAGTCATGCTGCCAGAGTGACTGTCGCAGCTCGGCCTCCCTGGCGCTATGGCCCATGGTCTCGGCTCCTCAAGTTCCGCTGCCATTTCTACCGAAGCCGGTGACACCCGTGGAGCCCAATCACGGATCCCGCGCTCAGGGTCTGGCACGCCTCGGAAAAGCCAGTGCGCTTGCTGGCATGAGTGGCTCTGGCGGGTGGCCCAACCATTAGGCCCAGATCCCCCGCAGCCGAGAGAGAAGTGGCCCGTCAGCCACCGGGCTTGGCTTGGCGGAAGCCGCTCTGCTCGAGAGTCCTGGCCCATTCGGTGGCCAGCCGAGAGTGCGAGGGTGGCGGTGGTGGTGGCGGGTCACCTGGCGGCCATGGGAGGAGAAAGCCTGACCTGGCCAGTGGGCTTTGCCGCTGAGAAAGAGTGGGAGCGAGGCGAGCACGTGACAAGGAAGAGCTGTGAAGCTGATGTTGCGAAGGTGGCGCCAGCGAGGCCAAAAGGACGGATGGGTGGAGGCAGGCGGGGAGCGTTGGGGCGCACGTGGAGGCCGCGGGAGGTTGTGGCTGGGGCGCGGGAGAAGCGAGCGAGCGAGCCTGTTGGCCAAAAGGGGAGGTGTGAAGGGGCCTGGCAGCTGGCAGGCAGAGCCAAAGAAGGAAGGCTTCCCTGACCGGGAATCGAACCCGGGCCGCGGCGGTGAGAGCGCCGAATCCTAACCACTAGACCACCAGGGAGAGACGGCTTCGGGGCCCGGCTTGCGCCTCCTGGCCCCGGGCGCCTCCGGCCCCCAGCACTACCTTGGCGCTACCTTGGCGCTACCTTGGCGCCTGTCCCCTGCTTCGGGTTAAAACAAACACCCGCAACCAGCCCCCGCGACGCCGGCGGCAACCGGCCTGCCCTCACGAGCAGCTCTGCCCTGTTCGCAGCACACCCTCCAAACACCGCGCGCCTCCTTCCCGGGCGCACAGGCACGCAGCCACAGGCCAAGCTGCCACACGAGCTCCGCGCCCGGGACCTCCGCAAAAGGTCGGCCCGCTGCGTTGGCCGGGAATCGAACCCGGGTCAACTGCTTGGAAGGCAGCTATGCTCACCACTATACCACCAACGCCGCACGGCGCGGGCAGCCCCGCCACGCCGGCCCGGGGCTCCCACCAGCGCGCCGCCGACGCCCGGGGCAGCCCGGCCCCGACGCCCGGTCCGTCCGCCCGCCCGCAGCTCCGCGCTGCCACGGCCCCGCCGAAGGCCGCCCGGCGCCCCACCGGTGCAAGGCGAGCGCGGCTGCCCCGTTCCGCCCGCCTGCCTCTGGGGGCGCTCTCGCTCCCTCGCCGCCCGGGGCCGCCAGAGCCCTTCCCCACCAGGTGCCCGGCGGGGACACGGCCGGCGCCGACAGGGTCCTCGCTCCTCCGCCTCCCACCGGGCGCCGGGCCCTGTGCGTCGCAGAAAGCCTCTTCCGACACCCACTTTGGGCCGGCAGCTCGTCGGGCGCCGTGGGGGGCCAGAGGAGGCCGCCCGCCTGCGGCGACCAAGCCGCGGGCGAGAAGAAAAGGCAGGAGGCCAAGGGGGCCCAGGAGGCCCAGGGGGCCCAGGGGGCCCAGGGGGCCAAGGGGCCGGGCAGGCCAGGCCCGAGATGGCGCACTGCCACTAGCCGGAGGGCGGAGGAAGGAGAAGGAGGGCCCACAGGCTGGGTCCGAGGCGGCGGCCCAAAAAGGACGGCTGCCTCCCCGTCGGGGAATCGAACCCCGGTCTCCCGCGTGACAGGCGGGGATACTCACCACTATACTAACGAGGACGACGGCGACCGTCGCCGGGACGCCAGACCCCACTGCGACCGCGGACGCCTAGCCCTGCCTTGATCCCCTCCCCCGACCGCAGGGGCCCGGTGCGTGCTCGCCCTCCACCCGCCACCCGCCACCCGCCACCCGCCACCCGTCACCCGCCACCCGCCACCCGCCCCCCGCCACCATTGGCGCGACCTACCCCGACACCCAACAAAGCACCCTGCGATCCCGCTGGGACCCGGAGCCGGACCCGGACCCCGACAGGTACCGGAGCGGCGTGGAACCTCCCCGTGCGCCCTGCCTGCTGTCTCCAACGCGGGGATCGCGCCGGGGCAGGAAGAGGCGCGGGCGAAACAGTCAGGCCGCTGCTCCTAGGACGCGGTGGGCGCAGCGCCCTGCGGGGTTCGGCGAGCCCAGGCGCGGGGGCTGGGGCGTGCGGCGGCGGCGGCCGGCCCGACGCGGACCGTTTGGGTCCGGGGTGGGGACGCGGGGGCGTCCACGTCAACGCCGGCCGGCTCCGTTCACCTGGCGCCCGCTCCGCCCGCGCGGTCCGTCGGTTGCGCACCGAACCCAGACAGGCGCCGGCCAACGGCGCAGGCGTTCGCGCCGGGTCCCAGCCATGCGAGCGGCGACGCGCCCCGGCGCGCCGTCAGGATGGCCGAGCGGTCTAAGGCGCTGCGTTCAGGTCGCAGTCTCCCCTGGAGGCGTGGGTTCGAATCCCACTCCTGACAAGCCGACCTTTTGGCCCGCCCGCCGGAGGGCAACGCCCATGGCAACCCTGGAGCACCTTTGGCCGGTTCCTGCCTTGAGCCCTTGCCCGCTCTCCAAACTCCAGCCCCCTTGAAGCAAGCCTCCAAAACGCCGCCGCTTCTCAGGCACGTCCGTTCTTCCTGCCCACCCGCCGCCTGTCGCAGAAACAGCCCAGGACCATGCGCCAGCGCCCGCGACCCTCTACCAATTGCCCTTCGGACGGACGCCCTCCCCGCCACCTCGCACGCCCTCTTCCCTGGCCCCACACACAGCGAGCGACCGCGACCACCTTCCACGCTCTTCCCTGCCTATCTCCTCCGCCCGCCCAAACAGACACAGCCCAGATTCTTGCCCTATTCCTCCTTTTCCCTCCTTCCTCCCACCGGCCTCCGCCCACCGCCCACCGCCCACCGCCCACCGCCCACCGCCTCGAATCGCCGCTGCGCTGCCCAGAGGCGTCCTGGCCTGCACAGCCCGCCCGGTTTCACCCTCCAACTTCTGACCGCTGAACGGCAGCGAGCGACTCGCTCGTGGAGCCGCACACACTTCTCCCACCAGAGGCACGCCATCCAACATCCTGTCCTTTCCTCCGACCCCTCGGACCCCGGCCGCGCATTCCATTCTCCAGACGCCCTAGCCACGTCGCCGATCCCACCTCGCTACTTGTGCTCCCTTCCCGCTAACACCTGCCTGCCGGCCCACCTGCAGCCCGGACGCCTGCCGGCCACAGGCAGCGGGAACCCTGCACACAGCCTGGCAGGCGAGTCCAAACCCGGAAGGACAGCCAACGAGGAATCACGAGCGGAAGCCCTAGATCCCCGTCACGCGCCCACAAACGCCAGGCCCCGCCGGGACCAGCTCCGCGCCACACCGCATCCCCACGGGGGAAGCCGCGGCCTGGGCCGTCCCAGCCACACCCAGCGCGCCTTCTCCAGGGTCAGCCAGCTGCGGCTCTGCCGAAGCGCTCCTCCGCTCCTTTCTCGCGCTCCAGCCTCCCTACCAGCCCAAGTGCGAGCCGGTGGGGTGGGTCACAGCGCAGGAGCGAGGCGCCCACGGACTTGGTCTGCGTTTCTGAGCCCGCACGCCACGGCTGCGAGACCCGTTCCCCATCGCCGCCCCCGCTCGCTGACACACCCACCTCCCCACCCACCCGCAGGTGACACAAGTGAGAAGGCCGGCCCGGCGGTGAAGAAAAGAAAGAAAAAAAAAGGACCCTCGAAAGAAAGAAAGAAAGAAACAAACAAAAACAAAAACAAGAACTTTGGGTCTGTGCCGGGGATCCGCGCTCAGCAAGGCCCGCCACAGCTCACCTGCCCACACGGGCATTCGGGCGCGGGCCACGGCTGGTCCTTCCCCTGGAGACCCCGGCGGGCAGTCTCTCGGCCCTGGGCGGCAGAGAAAGCGCAAGATGGGCCGAGTCGGCCTCTCTCCCTCCGCTCTCCCTCCGCGCCCCGCCTCAGGTCCCTCGACGTGACGGGAGCCTCCCCTTCTGCCCGCCCCATCGGGCCAGCCTCTCGTGGCCGCTCCAATAGGACGGAGGCCCACGGCAGGCGGTGACCAGTGAACGGCCGCTGGTGGCGAGCTCCGCTGCACCAGCTTCCGTTGGCGTTTGCCATCGGTGCATGGGTGGTTCAGTGGTAGAATTCTCGCCTGCCACGCGGGAGGCCCGGGTTCGATTCCCGGCCCATGCAGCACACCCTCCCATTTTGGTGCTGCAGCAGCACCAAGGCGTAGCTGCGCTCGCCTCTGCCGCCTCCTTACACTCGGGGCGCGCGAGCGAGTCCGGCACCGGCTGCGCTCCCACGCGCGACGCCCCTCTGCCCTTTCTTCCGTGCCTCTCTCCACTGACTTACGGTTGAGCCTGTCCCCCCGCCCCCCCACCTTGGTAACAACAACCCCTCCAAACACGAGAGCGCGCCAGACACCAGCCCTGGGCAGCCTCCTGCTCCTGTTTCTCTTCATTGCCCTGCCACCGCCTCTGCCCGACGCATTTCACTTCAAGGAACACCGCCAGGCACCACGGGCTTGCAGCCACTCGCCCCACCTCTCCTCTTCACATTTCACCACCTCGACCTCTTTTCCTCTCTCTCTCTCCCCCTCGCTGGCTCCCCACATCCAGAAAATGATGCCATGGTTGCCCTTCCAGTAGGAAGGAAGTCGCGACTCCGGGGAGTAACTCATCACTTTCCCCTAGTTGGTCACACAGTCCTTAACGCGACCACACGAGTGTACGCGTGGCATGTGCACCGTCTATATTCATCGTGTTCCGGCTACTCCACACTCTCTCCCCTCATTCTGCCGGCACCACCACCGCCATGTCGCATCTCCCAACCTAACCCCAATCCACCACTTTAGTCGACGATGCTGCCTTGTTTCTCTCCCTCGGACCTCTTTTCATCTCAGCCCCAGACACATGCCTGAGACGTGAATGTGCGTCCTGAAGACGGCTTATTTATGTCTCGGGTCCAGTTGCATTCCCTACCCTTTTGGGACGTGGGACGTGGCCTCCAGTCGCTCTGTCACGACGTCTCTCCCACCCTGGGCTGCTTGCCACCTCACCCCAGCCCCACTCCATACTCTGACCGCCCAGCCCAAGCAGCAGCCCAGTCTCGCCGGCGGGGGTGCCCTTTGACCACACAGACTTCCTTCCTGCCCAGGCCAACCCGCTGAAAAGGTACTGTTCCCACCAGCCTTCAGGCTCAGCCCTCCCTCCACCACCTTTGTCTCACCCCACCCGCCCTTTCACTCACACACACACACACACACACACACACAGACACACACTCTCTCTCTCTCTCTGTCTCTCTCTCTCAATCTCTCACCCTCTCTGTCTTTCTCTGTCTCTGTCTCTGTCTCTCTCTCTCTCTCTCTCTGTCTCTATCTCTCTGTCTCTCTCTCTCGCACAGTCAACTCTCCCTCTCGCCGTCAATGTCCCTCACTCAGACGACTCATATCCCCCAGCCCTGGCCTCCTTCAGGCTCTTCAGACACACGCCAGCTCCGCCACCAGCTGGGATCCCTCCGACCGCATAGGCGGCCCGCGAGGTGCCCTGACGCCCCAGGCATCTGCACAACCTCCGTTTCACTGGACAGCCTCACTCCCAGACCTGGCCAGCCAGCCCTGTGCACCCCCTGGACACCCTGGACTCCTTCTTCCAGCTCCCAGCACGCGACATGCTTCTCTCCTTTCCTCGGTGTCAGCCCCTTGCCCCGGGCGGGGGTGGACGCCAGCCACGGGAACGGACACCTTCGTCCATCACTGTCACCCACTGACATCCACCCACATCACGCTGGCAAGCAAGCCAGCCTCCCGTGGGGATGGCAAACATCTCTATCCCCGACAGGGTCTGGTCTCTGCAGGTGATCCGACTGTGCCAAGATCCCACGAATGACACGGGAGAGGTTTGTGCAGTTGGTTGGACGTCTACTTTGCCCCTACAGAGGAGTTTTGGCAAGAAGTCGACTGACTTCTGCCATTGACTTGGGGGATCAGCCAAACAATAATGATCAATACGGGTTGAATAGAGGGTTGGAGCACTGGGCTCATCTGTGCTAAGGAGGGGATGGGAAAAGCGTTCCACAGCGAATCTTGGCGCTGGGGATGGGTACCATCTCCACATGTTCCTTGACATTTGGGGAGAAGATAGAGAGCGTAGGTCAGGCAATGGGAAGCAAACTTCGGCTGGAAGTCTATCAGGAACCCCAACCCCGCACATGCGCTTTGGTCAGCCTGGCCGTTGGGTTTTCCCCACGAACTCCTGCATCTCCACGCTTCAATGCCCGTGGCCAGGTTGGTCTAACTAATGGGACCTCTCAAGATTCATTTTCACATCCAGAATAGGCGAGAATCTCAAACCCGTCAACAGTGAGCGGGAGCACGTGTACACACACGCACGTGTATGTTGCGGGAAGTCAGGGACCCCGAACGGAGGGACCGGCTGGAGCCGCGGCAGAGGCACGTAAACTGTGAAGACTTCATTTTAATATGGACTTTCTTCGGTTCCCAAATAATGCTTTTATAATTTCTTACGCCTGTCTTTACTTTAATCTCTTAATCCTGTTATCTCCGTAAGCTGAGGATGTACCTCACCTCAGGACCCCTGTGACAATTGTGTTAACTCTACAAATTGATGGTAAAACACGTGTGTTTGAACAATATGAGATCAGCGCACCTTGAGAAAGAATAGAAGAACAGCGACTTTTAGGGAACAGGGGAAGACAACCATAAGGTCTGACTGCCTGCGAGGTCGGGCAAAAAGAGCCATATTTTTCTTCTTGCAGAGAGCCTATGAAGGACGTGCAAGTAGGCAAGATGTCGTTAAGACAACCTAAGTGTCCGTCAGCCGGGAAATGGATTAACAAGAATGTGGCATATGGACACCATGGAATGCCATTTGGCCGTAGAAAAGAACGAAATCCTCTCGTCTGCAGCAACAGAGGCGGAGCTATAGGTCACGATGGAACACCAAATGAGCCGGGCACAGAAAGACAGAGAGGGCAGGTTCTTACCCCAATCCTGGGAGCTCAAAAAGTTCACCTTGTGGAGGTAGAGAGTAGAACGATAGACACCAGAGGCTGGAGAGGGTGTGTGGGTGACTGCGGTGAAGAGAGGTTGGTGAAATGGGTACGAGCATGCGTTTAGATGGAGGGAATACGTTCTAAGAATGTTCTAGGGCAGAGTAGGGCGACTAGGGGTAACAACGACGTATTAGTGCGTGTTTCCGAAGAGCTCCTGGAAGACAGCACCTGAGATGCTCTCAACAGGTAGAGATCAGAGGCTGGAGAGGGTGTGTGGGTGACTGCGGTGAAGCGAGGTTGGTGAATTGGGTATCAGCATGCGTTTAGATGGAGGGAATACGTTCTAAGAATGTTCTAGGGCAGAGTAGGGCGACTAGGGGTAACAACGACGTATTAGTGCGTGTTTCCGAAGAGCTCCTGGAAGACAGCACCTGAGATGCTCCCAACAGGTAGAGACGACAGACACCCACGGGATGGATGCCCTACATCCCCTCAGTGGCTCATCGATCACTACGCAGTCTACACGTGTTACCACACGTCACAGGAATCCCATCGATATCATGTCCGCATGAAGAAGAACATAGTCATGCTGCCAGAGTGACTGTCGCAGCTCGGCCTCCCTGGCGCTATGGCCCGTGGTCTCGGCTCCTCAAGTTCCGCTGCCATTTCTACCGAAGCCGGTGACACCCGTGGAGCCCAATCACGGATCCCGCGCTCAGGGTCTGGCACGCCTCGGAAAAGCCAGTGCGCTTGCTGGCATGAGTGGCTCTGGCGGGTGGCCCAACCATTAGGCCCAGATCCCCCGCAGCCGAGAGAGAAGTGGCCCGTCAGCCACCGGGCTTGGCTTGGCGGAAGCCGCTCTGCTCGAGAGTCCTGGCCCATTCGGTGGCCAGCCGAGAGTGCGAGGGTGGCGGTGGTGGTGGCGGGTCACCTGGCGGCCATGGGAGGAGAAAGCCTGACCTGGCCAGTGGGCTTTGCCGCTGAGAAAGAGTGGGAGCGAGGCGAGCACGTGACAAGGAAGAGCTGTGAAGCTGATGTTGCGAAGGTGGCGCCAGCGAGGCCAAAAGGACGGATGGGTGGAGGCAGGCGGGGAGCGTTGGGGCGCACGTGGAGGCCGCGGGAGGTTGTGGCTGGGGCGCGGGAGAAGCGAGCGAGCGAGCCTGTTGGCCAAAAGGGGAGGTGTGAAGGGGCCTGGCAGCTGGCAGGCAGAGCCAAAGAAGGAAGGCTTCCCTGACCGGGAATCGAACCCGGGCCGCGGCGGTGAGAGCGCCGAATCCTAACCACTAGACCACCAGGGAGAGACGGCTTCGGGGCCCGGCTTGCGCCTCCTGGCCCCGGGCGCCTCCGGCCCCCAGCACTACCTTGGCGCTACCTTGGCGCTACCTTGGCGCCTGTCCCCTGCTTCGGGTTAAAACAAACACCCGCAACCAGCCCCCGCGACGCCGGCGGCAACCGGCCTGCCCTCACGAGCAGCTCTGCCCTGTTCGCAGCACACCCTCCAAACACCGCGCGCCTCCTTCCCGGGCGCACAGGCACGCAGCCACAGGCCAAGCTGCCACACGAGCTCCGCGCCCGGGACCTCCGCAAAAGGTCGGCCCGCTGCGTTGGCCGGGAATCGAACCCGGGTCAACTGCTTGGAAGGCAGCTATGCTCACCACTATACCACCAACGCCGCACGGCGCGGGCAGCCCCGCCACGCCGGCCCGGGGCTCCCACCAGCGCGCCGCCGACGCCCGGGGCAGCCCGGCCCCGACGCCCGGTCCGTCCGCCCGCCCGCAGCTCCGCGCTGCCACGGCCCCGCCGAAGGCCGCCCGGCGCCCCACCGGTGCAAGGCGAGCGCGGCTGCCCCGTTCCGCCCGCCTGCCTCTGGGGGCGCTCTCGCTCCCTCGCCGCCCGGGGCCGCCAGAGCCCTTCCCCACCAGGTGCCCGGCGGGGACACGGCCGGCGCCGACAGGGTCCTCGCTCCTCCGCCTCCCACCGGGCGCCGGGCCCTGTGCGTCGCAGAAAGCCTCTTCCGACACCCACTTTGGGCCGGCAGCTCGTCGGGCGCCGTGGGGGGCCAGAGGAGGCCGCCCGCCTGCGGCGACCAAGCCGCGGGCGAGAAGAAAAGGCAGGAGGCCAAGGGGGCCCAGGAGGCCAAGGGGGCCCAGGGGGCCAAGGGGCCGGGCAGGCCAGGCCCGAGATGGCGCACTGCCACTAGCTGGAGGGCGGAGGAAGGAGAAGGAGGGCCCACAGGCTGGGTCCGAGGCGGCGGCCCAAAAAGGACGGCTGCCTCCCCGTCGGGGAATCGAACCCCGGTCTCCCGCGTGACAGGCGGGGATACTCACCACTATACTAACGAGGACGACGGCGACGGTCGCCGGGACGCCAGACCCCACTGCGACCGCGGACGCCTAGCCCTGCCTTGATCCCCTCCCCCGACCGCAGGGGCCCGGTGCGTGCTCGCCCTCCACCCGCCACCCGCCACCCGCCACCCGCCACCCGCCACCCGTCACCCGCCACCCGCCACCCGCCCCCCGCCACCATTGGCGCGACCTACCCCGACACCCAACAAAGCACCCTGCGATCCCGCTGGGACCCGGAGCCGGACCCGGACCCCGACAGGTACCGGAGCGGCGTGGAACCTCCCCGTGCGCCCTGCCTGCTGTCTCCAACGCGGGGATCGCGCCGGGGCAGGAAGAGGCGCGGGCGAAACAGTCAGGCCGCTGCTCCTAGGACGCGGTGGGCGCAGCGCCCTGCGGGGTTCGGCGAGCCCAGGCGCGGGGGCTGGGGCGTGCGGCGGCGGCGGCCGGCCCGACGCGGACCGTTTGGGTCCGGGGTGGGGACGCGGGGGCGTCCACGTCAACGCCGGCCGGCTCCGTTCACCTGGCGCCCGCTCCGCCCGCGCGGTCCGTCGGTTGCGCACCGAACCCAGACAGGCGCCGGCCAACGGCGCAGGCGTTCGCGCCGGGTCCCAGCCATGCGAGCGGCGACGCGCCCCGGCGCGCCGTCAGGATGGCCGAGCGGTCTAAGGCGCTGCGTTCAGGTCGCAGTCTCCCCTGGAGGCGTGGGTTCGAATCCCACTCCTGACAAGCCGACCTTTTGGCCCGCCCGCCGGAGGGCAACGCCCATGGCAACCCTGGAGCACCTTTGGCCGGTTCCTGCCTTGAGCCCTTGCCCGCTCTCCAAACTCCAGCCCCCTTGAAGCAAGCCTCCAAAACGCCGCCGCTTCTCAGGCACGTCCGTTCTTCCTGCCCACCCGCCGCCTGTCGCAGAAACAGCCCAGGACCATGCGCCAGCGCCCGCGACCCTCTACCAATTGCCCTTCGGACGGACGCCCTCCCCGCCACCTCGCACGCCCTCTTCCCTGGCCCCACACACAGCGAGCGACCGCGACCACCTTCCACGCTCTTCCCTGCCTATCTCCTCCGCCCGCCCAAACAGACACAGCCCAGATTCTTGCCCTATTCCTCCTTTTCCCTCCTTCCTCCCACCGGCCTCCGCCCACCGCCCACCGCCCACCGCCCACCGCCTCGAATCGCCGCTGCGCTGCCCAGAGGCGTCCTGGCCTGCACAGCCCGCCCGGTTTCACCCTCCAACTTCTGACCGCTGAACGGCAGCGAGCGACTCGCTCGTGGAGCCGCACACACTTCTCCCACCAGAGGCACGCCATCCAACATCCTGTCCTTTCCTCCGACCCCTCGGACCCCGGCCGCGCATTCCATTCTCCAGACGCCCTAGCCACGTCGCCGATCCCACCTCGCTACTTGTGCTCCCTTCCCGCTAACACCTGCCTGCCGGCCCACCTGCAGCCCGGACGCCTGCCGGCCACAGGCAGCGGGAACCCTGCACACAGCCTGGCAGGCGAGTCCAAACCCGGAAAGACAGCCAACGAGGAATCACGAGCGGAAGCCCTAGATCCCCGTCACGCGCCCACAAACGCCAGGCCCCGCCGGGACCAGCTCCGCGCCACACCGCATCCCCACGGGGGAAGCCGCGGCCTGGGCCGTCCCAGCCACACCCAGCGCGCCTTCTCCAGGGTCAGCCAGCTGCGGCTCTGCCGAAGCGCTCCTCCGCTCCTTTCTCGCGCTCCAGCCTCCCTACCAGCCCAAGTGCGAGCCGGTGGGGTGGGTCACAGCGCAGGAGCGAGGCGCCCACGGACTTGGTCTGCGTTTCTGAGCCCGCACGCCACGGCTGCGAGACCCGTTCCCCATCGCCGCCCCCGCTCGCTGACACACCCACCTCCCCACCCACCCGCAGGTGACACAAGTGAGAAGGCCGGCCCGGCGGTGAAGAAAAGAAAGAAAAAAAAAGGACCCTCGAAAGAAAGAAAGAAAGAAACAAACAAACAAAAACAAAAACAAGAACTTTGGGTCTGTGCCGGGGATCCGCGCTCAGCAAGGCCCGCCACAGCTCACCTGCCCACACGGGCATTCGGGCGCGGGCCACGGCTGGTCCTTCCCCTGGAGACCCCGGCGGGCAGTCTCTCGGCCCTGGGCGGCAGAGAAAGCACAAGATGGGCCGAGTCGGCCTCTCTCCCTCCGCTCTCCCTCCGCGCCCCGCCTCAGGTCCCTCGACGTGACGGGAGCCTCCCCTTCTGCCCGCCCCATCGGGCCAGCCTCTCGTGGCCGCTCCAATAGGACGGAGGCCCACGGCAGGCGGTGACCAGTGAACGGCCGCTGGTGGCGAGCTCCGCTGCACCAGCTTCCGTTGGCGTTTGCCATCGGTGCATGGGTGGTTCAGTGGTAGAATTCTCGCCTGCCACGCGGGAGGCCCGGGTTCGATTCCCGGCCCATGCAGCACACCCTCCCATTTTGGTGCTGCAGCAGCACCAAGGCGTAGCTGCGCTCGCCTCTGCCGCCTCCTTACACTCGGGGCGCGCGAGCGAGTCCGGCACCGGCTGCGCTCCCACGCGCGACGCCCCTCTGCCCTTTCTTCCGTGCCTCTCTCCACTGACTTACGGTTGAGCCTGTCCCCCCGCCCCCCCACCTTGGTAACAACAACCCCTCCAAACACGAGAGCGCGCCAGACACCAGCCCTGGGCAGCCTCCTGCTCCTGTTTCTCTTCATTGCCCTGCCACCGCCTCTGCCCGACGCATTTCACTTCAAGGAACACCGCCAGGCACCACGGGCTTGCAGCCACTCGCCCCACCTCTCCTCTTCACATTTCACCACCTCGACCTCTTTTCCTCTCTCTCTCTCCCCCTCGCTGGCTCCCCACATCCAGAAAATGATGCCATGGTTGCCCTTCCAGTAGGAAGGAAGTCGCGACTCCGGGGAGTAACTCATCACTTTCCCCTAGTTGGTCACACAGTCCTTAACGCGACCACACGAGTGTACGCGTGGCATGTGCACCGTCTATATTCATCGTGTTCCGGCTACTCCACACTCTCTCCCCTCATTCTGCCGGCACCACCACCGCCATGTCGCATCTCCCAACCTAACCCCAATCCACCACTTTAGTCGAGGATGCTGCCTTGTTTCTCTCCCTCGGACCTCTTTTCATCTCAGCCCCAGACACATGCCTGAGACGTGAATGTGCGTCCTGAAGACGGCTTATTTATGTCTCGGGTCCAGTTGCATTCCCTACCCTTTTGGGACGTGGGACGTGGCCTCCAGTCGCTCTGTCACGACGTCTCTCCCACCCTGGGCTGCTTGCCACCTCACCCCAGCCCCACTCCACACTCTGACCGCCCAGCCCAAGCAGCAGCCCAGTCTCGCCGGCGGGGGTGCCCTTTGACCACACAGACTTCCTTCCTGCCCAGGCCAACCCGCTGAAAAGGTACTGTTCCCACCAGCCTTCAGGCTCAGCCCTCCCTCCACCACCTTTGTCTCACCCCACCCGCCCTTTCACTCACACACACACACACACACACACAGACACACACTCTCTCTCTCTCTCTGTCTGTCTCTCTCTCTCAATCTCTCACCCTCTCTGTCT
Source organism: Pongo abelii (assembly GCF_028885655.2). Classification (NCBI taxonomy): domain Eukaryota; kingdom Metazoa; phylum Chordata; class Mammalia; order Primates; family Hominidae; genus Pongo; species Pongo abelii. The sequence goes on along the minus strand of NC_071985.2, from coordinate 88,803,720 downwards.
TTCTCTGTCTCTGTCTCTGTCTCTCTCTCTCTCTCTCTCTCTCTGTCTCTATCTCTCTGTCTCTCTCTCTCGCACAGTCAACTCTCCCTCTCGCCGTCAATGTCCCTCACTCAGACGACTCATATCCCCCAGCCCTGGCCTCCTTCAGGCTCTTCAGACACACGCCAGCTCCGCCACCAGCTGGGATCCCTCCGACCGCATAGGCGGCCCGCGAGGTGCCCTGACGCCCCAGGCATCTGCACAACCTCCGTTTCACTGGACAGCCTCACTCCCAGACCTGGCCAGCCAGCCCTGTGCACCCCCTGGACACCCTGGACTCCTTCTTCCAGCTCCCAGCACGCGACATGCTTCTCTCCTTTCCTCGGTGTCAGCCCCTTGCCCCGGGCGGGGGTGGACGCCAGCCACGGGAACGGACACCTTCGTCCATCACTGTCACCCACTGACATCCACCCACATCACGCTGGCAAGCAAGCCAGCCTCCCGTGGGGATGGCAAACATCTCTATCCCCGACAGGGTCTGGTCTCTGCAGGTGATCCGACTGTGCCAAGATCCCACGAATGACACGGGAGAGGTTTGTGCAGTTGGTTGGACGTCTACTTTGCCCCTACAGAGGAGTTTTGGCAAGAAGTCGACTGACTTCTGCCATTGACTTGGGGGATCAGCCAAACAATAATGATCAATACGGGTTGAATAGAGGGTTGGAGCACTGGGCTCATCTGTGCTAAGGAGGGGATGGGAAAAGCGTTCCACAGCGAATCTTGGCGCTGGGGATGGGTACCATCTCCACATGTTCCTTGACATTTGGGGAGAAGATAGAGAGCGTAGGTCAGGCAATGGGAAGCAAACTTCGGCTGGAAGTCTATCAGGAACCCCAACCCCGCACATGCGCTTTGGTCAGCCTGGCCGTTGGGTTTTCCCCACGAACTCCTGCATCTCCACGCTTCAATGCCCGTGGCCAGGTTGGTCTAACTAATGGGACCTCTCAAGATTCATTTTCACATCCAGAATAGGCGAGAATCTCAAACCCGTCAACAGTGAGCGGGAGCACGTGTACACACACGCACGTGTATGTTGCGGGAAGTCAGGGACCCCGAACGGAGGGACCGGCTGGAGCCGCGGCAGAGGCACGTAAACTGTGAAGACTTCATTTTAATATGGACTTTCTTCGGTTCCCAAATAATGCTTTTATAATTTCTTACGCCTGTCTTTACTTTAATCTCTTAATCCTGTTATCTCCGTAAGCTGAGGATGTACCTCACCTCAGGACCCCTGTGACAATTGTGTTAACTCTACAAATTGATGGTAAAACACGTGTGTTTGAACAATATGAGATCAGCGCACCTTGAGAAAGAATAGAAGAACAGCGACTTTTAGGGAACAGGGGAAGACAACCATAAGGTCTGACTGCCTGCGAGGTCGGGCAAAAAGAGCCATATTTTTCTTCTTGCAGAGAGCCTATGAAGGACGTGCAAGTAGGCAAGATGTCGTTAAGACAACCTAAGTGTCCGTCAGCCGGGAAATGGATTAACAAGAATGTGGCATATGGACACCATGGAATGCCATTTGGCCGTAGAAAAGAACGAAATCCTCTCGTCTGCAGCAACAGAGGCGGAGCTATAGGTCACGATGGAACACCAAATGAGCCGGGCACAGAAAGACAGAGAGGGCAGGTTCTTACCCCAATCCTGGGAGCTCAAAAAGTTCACCTTGTGGAGGTAGAGAGTAGAACGATAGACACCAGAGGCTGGAGAGGGTGTGTGGGTGACTGCGGTGAAGAGAGGTTGGTGAAATGGGTACGAGCATGCGTTTAGATGGAGGGAATACGTTCTAAGAATGTTCTAGGGCAGAGTAGGGCGACTAGGGGTAACAACGACGTATTAGTGCGTGTTTCCGAAGAGCTCCTGGAAGACAGCACCTGAGATGCTCTCAACAGGTAGAGATCAGAGGCTGGAGAGGGTGTGTGGGTGACTGCGGTGAAGCGAGGTTGGTGAATTGGGTATCAGCATGCGTTTAGATGGAGGGAATACGTTCTAAGAATGTTCTAGGGCAGAGTAGGGCGACTAGGGGTAACAACGACGTATTAGTGCGTGTTTCCGAAGAGCTCCTGGAAGACAGCACCTGAGATGCTCCCAACAGGTAGAGACGACAGACACCCACGGGATGGATGCCCTACATCCCCTCAGTGGCTCATCGATCACTACGCAGTCTACACGTGTTACCACACGTCACAGGAATCCCATCGATATCATGTCCGCATGAAGAAGAACATAGTCATGCTGCCAGAGTGACTGTCGCAGCTCGGCCTCCCTGGCGCTATGGCCCGTGGTCTCGGCTCCTCAAGTTCCGCTGCCATTTCTACCGAAGCCGGTGACACCCGTGGAGCCCAATCACGGATCCCGCGCTCAGGGTCTGGCACGCCTCGGAAAAGCCAGTGCGCTTGCTGGCATGAGTGGCTCTGGCGGGTGGCCCAACCATTAGGCCCAGATCCCCCGCAGCCGAGAGAGAAGTGGCCCGTCAGCCACCGGGCTTGGCTTGGCGGAAGCCGCTCTGCTCGAGAGTCCTGGCCCATTCGGTGGCCAGCCGAGAGTGCGAGGGTGGCGGTGGTGGTGGCGGGTCACCTGGCGGCCATGGGAGGAGAAAGCCTGACCTGGCCAGTGGGCTTTGCCGCTGAGAAAGAGTGGGAGCGAGGCGAGCACGTGACAAGGAAGAGCTGTGAAGCTGATGTTGCGAAGGTGGCGCCAGCGAGGCCAAAAGGACGGATGGGTGGAGGCAGGCGGGGAGCGTTGGGGCGCACGTGGAGGCCGCGGGAGGTTGTGGCTGGGGCGCGGGAGAAGCGAGCGAGCGAGCCTGTTGGCCAAAAGGGGAGGTGTGAAGGGGCCTGGCAGCTGGCAGGCAGAGCCAAAGAAGGAAGGCTTCCCTGACCGGGAATCGAACCCGGGCCGCGGCGGTGAGAGCGCCGAATCCTAACCACTAGACCACCAGGGAGAGACGGCTTCGGGGCCCGGCTTGCGCCTCCTGGCCCCGGGCGCCTCCGGCCCCCAGCACTACCTTGGCGCTACCTTGGCGCTACCTTGGCGCCTGTCCCCTGCTTCGGGTTAAAACAAACACCCGCAACCAGCCCCCGCGACGCCGGCGGCAACCGGCCTGCCCTCACGAGCAGCTCTGCCCTGTTCGCAGCACACCCTCCAAACACCGCGCGCCTCCTTCCCGGGCGCACAGGCACGCAGCCACAGGCCAAGCTGCCACACGAGCTCCGCGCCCGGGACCTCCGCAAAAGGTCGGCCCGCTGCGTTGGCCGGGAATCGAACCCGGGTCAACTGCTTGGAAGGCAGCTATGCTCACCACTATACCACCAACGCCGCACGGCGCGGGCAGCCCCGCCACGCCGGCCCGGGGCTCCCACCAGCGCGCCGCCGACGCCCGGGGCAGCCCGGCCCCGACGCCCGGTCCGTCCGCCCGCCCGCAGCTCCGCGCTGCCACGGCCCCGCCGAAGGCCGCCCGGCGCCCCACCGGTGCAAGGCGAGCGCGGCTGCCCCGTTCCGCCCGCCTGCCTCTGGGGGCGCTCTCGCTCCCTCGCCGCCCGGGGCCGCCAGAGCCCTTCCCCACCAGGTGCCCGGCGGGGACACGGCCGGCGCCGACAGGGTCCTCGCTCCTCCGCCTCCCACCGGGCGCCGGGCCCTGTGCGTCGCAGAAAGCCTCTTCCGACACCCACTTTGGGCCGGCAGCTCGTCGGGCGCCGTGGGGGGCCAGAGGAGGCCGCCCGCCTGCGGCGACCAAGCCGCGGGCGAGAAGAAAAGGCAGGAGGCCAAGGGGGCCCAGGAGGCCAAGGGGGCCCAGGGGGCCCAGGGGGCCCAGGGGGCCAAGGGGCCGGGCAGGCCAGGCCCGAGATGGCGCACTGCCACTAGCTGGAGGGCGGAGGAAGGAGAAGGAGGGCCCACAGGCTGGGTCCGAGGCGGCGGCCCAAAAAGGACGGCTGCCTCCCCGTCGGGGAATCGAACCCCGGTCTCCCGCGTGACAGGCGGGGATACTCACCACTATACTAACGAGGACGACGGCGACCGTCGCCGGGACGCCAGACCCCACTGCGACCGCGGACGCCTAGCCCTGCCTTGATCCCCTCCCCCGACCGCAGGGGCCCGGTGTGTGCTCGCCCTCCACCCGCCAACCGCCACCCGCCACCCGCCACCCGTCACCCGCCACCCGCCACCCGCCCCCCGCCACCATTGGCGCGACCTACCCCGACACCCAACAAAGCACCCTGCGATCCCGCTGGGACCCGGAGCCGGACCCGGACCCCGACAGGTACCGGAGCGGCGTGGAACCTCCCCGTGCGCCCTGCCTGCTGTCTCCAACGCGGGGATCGCGCCGGGGCAGGAAGAGGCGCGGGCGAAACAGTCAGGCCGCTGCTCCTAGGACGCGGTGGGCGCAGCGCCCTGCGGGGTTCGGCGAGCCCAGGCGCGGGGGCTGGGGCGTGCGGCGGCGGCGGCCGGCCCGACGCGGACCGTTTGGGTCCGGGGTGGGGACGCGGGGGCGTCCACGTCAACGCCGGCCGGCTCCGTTCACCTGGCGCCCGCTCCGCCCGCGCGGTCCGTCGGTTGCGCACCGAACCCAGACAGGCGCCGGCCAACGGCGCAGGCGTTCGCGCCGGGTCCCAGCCATGCGAGCGGCGACGCGCTCCGGCGCGCCGTCAGGATGGCCGAGCGGTCTAAGGCGCTGCGTTCAGGTCGCAGTCTCCCCTGGAGGCGTGGGTTCGAATCCCACTCCTGACAAGCCGACCTTTTGGCCCGCCCGCCGGAGGGCAACGCCCATGGCAACCCTGGAGCACCTTTGGCCGGTTCCTGCCTTGAGCCCTTGCCCGCTCTCCAAACTCCAGCCCCCTTGAAGCAAGCCTCCAAAACGCCGCCGCTTCTCAGGCACGTCCGTTCTTCCTGCCCACCCGCCGCCTGTCGCAGAAACAGCCCAGGACCATGCGCCAGCGCCCGCGACCCTCTACCAATTGCCCTTCGGACGGACGCCCTCCCCGCCACCTCGCACGCCCTCTTCCCTGGCCCCACACACAGCGAGCGACCGCGACCACCTTCCACGCTCTTCCCTGCCTATCTCCTCCGCCCGCCCAAACAGACACAGCCCAGATTCTTGCCCTATTCCTCCTTTTCCCTCCTTCCTCCCACCGGCCTCCGCCCACCGCCCACCGCCCACCGCCCACCGCCCACCGCCCACCGCCTCGAATCGCCGCTGCGCTGCCCAGAGGCGTCCTGGCCTGCACAGCCCGCCCGGTTTCACCCTCCAACTTCTGACCGCTGAACGGCAGCGAGCGACTCGCTCGTGGAGCCGCACACACTTCTCCCACCAGAGGCACGCCATCCAACATCCTGTCCTTTCCTCCGACCCCTCGGACCCCGGCCGCGCATTCCATTCTCCAGACGCCCTAGCCACGTCGCCGATCCCACCTCGCTACTTGTGCTCCCTTCCCGCTAACACCTGCCTGCCGGCCCACCTGCAGCCCGGACGCCTGCCGGCCACAGGCAGCGGGAACCCTGCACACAGCCTGGCAGGCGAGTCCAAACCCGGAAAGACAGCCAACGAGGAATCACGAGCGGAAGCCCTAGATCCCCGTCACGCGCCCACAAACGCCAGGCCCCGCCGGGACCAGCTCCGCGCCACACCGCATCCCCACGGGGGAAGCCGCGGCCTGGGCCGTCCCAGCCACACCCAGCGCGCCTTCTCCAGGGTCAGCCAGCTGCGGCTCTGCCGAAGCGCTCCTCCGCTCCTTTCTCGCGCTCCAGCCTCCCTACCAGCCCAAGTGCGAGCCGGTGGGGTGGGTCACAGCGCAGGAGCGAGGCGCCCACGGACTTGGTCTGCGTTTCTGAGCCCGCACGCCACGGCTGCGAGACCCGTTCCCCATCGCCGCCCCCGCTCGCTGACACACCCACCTCCCCACCCACCCGCAGGTGACACAAGTGAGAAGGCCGGCCCGGCGGTGAAGAAAAGAAAGAAAAAAAAAGGACCCTCGAAAGAAAGAAAGAAAGAAACAAACAAACAAAAACAAAAACAAGAACTTTGGGTCTGTGCCGGGGATCCGCGCTCAGCAAGGCCCGCCACAGCTCACCTGCCCACACGGGCATTCGGGCGCGGGCCACGGCTGGTCCTTCCCCTGGAGACCCCGGCGGGCAGTCTCTCGGCCCTGGGCGGCAGAGAAAGCACAAGATGGGCCGAGTCGGCCTCTCTCCCTCCGCTCTCCCTCCGCGCCCCGCCTCAGGTCCCTCGACGTGACGGGAGCCTCCCCTTCTGCCCGCCCCATCGGGCCAGCCTCTCGTGGCCGCTCCAATAGGACGGAGGCCCACGGCAGGCGGTGACCAGTGAACGGCCGCTGGTGGCGAGCTCCGCTGCACCAGCTTCCGTTGGCGTTTGCCATCGGTGCATGGGTGGTTCAGTGGTAGAATTCTCGCCTGCCACGCGGGAGGCCCGGGTTCGATTCCCGGCCCATGCAGCACACCCTCCCATTTTGGTGCTGCAGCAGCACCAAGGCGTAGCTGCGCTCGCCTCTGCCGCCTCCTTACACTCGGGGCGCGCGAGCGAGTCCGGCACCGGCTGCGCTCCCACGCGCGACGCCCCTCTGCCCTTTCTTCCGTGCCTCTCTCCACTGACTTACGGTTGAGCCTGTCCCCCCGCCCCCCCACCTTGGTAACAACAACCCCTCCAAACACGAGAGCGCGCCAGACACCAGCCCTGGGCAGCCTCCTGCTCCTGTTTCTCTTCATTGCCCTGCCACCGCCTCTGCCCGACGCATTTCACTTCAAGGAACACCGCCAGGCACCACGGGCTTGCAGCCACTCGCCCCACCTCTCCTCTTCACATTTCACCACCTCGACCTCTTTTCCTCTCTCTCTCTCCCCCTCGCTGGCTCCCCACATCCAGAAAATGATGCCATGGTTGCCCTTCCAGTAGGAAGGAAGTCGCGACTCCGGGGAGTAACTCATCACTTTCCCCTAGTTGGTCACACAGTCCTTAACGCGACCACACGAGTGTACGCGTGGCATGTGCACCGTCTATATTCATCGTGTTCCGGCTACTCCACACTCTCTCCCCTCATTCTGCCGGCACCACCACCGCCATGTCGCATCTCCCAACCTAACCCCAATCCACCACTTTAGTCGACGATGCTGCCTTGTTTCTCTCCCTCGGACCTCTTTTCATCTCAGCCCCAGACACATGCCTGAGACGTGAATGTGCGTCCTGAAGACGGCTTATTTATGTCTCGGGTCCAGTTGCATTCCCTACCCTTTTGGGACGTGGGACGTGGCCTCCAGTCGCTCTGTCACGACGTCTCTCCCACCCTGGGCTGCTTGCCACCTCACCCCAGCCCCACTCCATACTCTGACCGCCCAGCCCAAGCAGCAGCCCAGTCTCGCCGGCGGGGGTGCCCTTTGACCACACAGACTTCCTTCCTGCCCAGGCCAACCCGCTGAAAAGGTACTGTTCCCACCAGCCTTCAGGCTCAGCCCTCCCTCCACCACCTTTGTCTCACCCCACCCGCCCTTTCACTCACACACACACACACACACACACACACACACACACAGACACACACTCTCTCTCTCTCTCTGTCTGTCTCTCTCTCTCAATCTCTCACCCTCTCTGTCTTTCTCTGTCTCTGTCTCTGTCTCTCTCTCTCTCTCTCTCTCTCTGTCTCTATCTCTCTGTCTCTCTCTCTCGCACAGTCAACTCTCCCTCTCGCCGTCAATGTCCCTCACTCAGACGACTCATATCCCCCAGCCCTGGCCTCCTTCAGGCTCTTCAGACACACGCCAGCTCCGCCACCAGCTGGGATCCCTCCGACCGCATAGGCGGCCCGCGAGGTGCCCTGACGCCCCAGGCATCTGCACAACCTCCGTTTCACTGGACAGCCTCACTCCCAGACCTGGCCAGCCAGCCCTGTGCACCCCCTGGACACCCTGGACTCCTTCTTCCAGCTCCCAGCACGCGACATGCTTCTCTCCTTTCCTCGGTGTCAGCCCCTTGCCCCGGGCGGGGGTGGACGCCAGCCACGGGAACGGACACCTTCGTCCATCACTGTCACCCACTGACATCCACCCACATCACGCTGGCAAGCAAGCCAGCCTCCCGTGGGGATGGCAAACATCTCTATCCCCGACAGGGTCTGGTCTCTGCAGGTGATCCGACTGTGCCAAGATCCCACGAATGACACGGGAGAGGTTTGTGCAGTTGGTTGGACGTCTACTTTGCCCCTACAGAGGAGTTTTGGCAAGAAGTCGACTGACTTCTGCCATTGACTTGGGGGATCAGCCAAACAATAATGATCAATACGGGTTGAATAGAGGGTTGGAGCACTGGGCTCATCTGTGCTAAGGAGGGGATGGGAAAAGCGTTCCACAGCGAATCTTGGCGCTGGGGATGGGTACCATCTCCACATGTTCCTTGACATTTGGGGAGAAGATAGAGAGCGTAGGTCAGGCAATGGGAAGCAAACTTCGGCTGGAAGTCTATCAGGAACCCCAACCCCGCACATGCGCTTTGGTCAGCCTGGCCGTTGGGTTTTCCCCACGAACTCCTGCATCTCCACGCTTCAATGCCCGTGGCCAGGTTGGTCTAACTAATGGGACCTCTCAAGATTCATTTTCACATCCAGAATAGGCGAGAATCTCAAACCCGTCAACAGTGAGCGGGAGCACGTGTACACACACGCACGTGTATGTTGCGGGAAGTCAGGGACCCCGAACGGAGGGACCGGCTGGAGCCGCGGCAGAGGCACGTAAACTGTGAAGACTTCATTTTAATATGGACTTTCTTCGGTTCCCAAATAATGCTTTTATAATTTCTTACGCCTGTCTTTACTTTAATCTCTTAATCCTGTTATCTCCGTAAGCTGAGGATGTACCTCACCTCAGGACCCCTGTGACAATTGTGTTAACTCTACAAATTGATGGTAAAACACGTGTGTTTGAACAATATGAGATCAGCGCACCTTGAGAAAGAATAGAAGAACAGCGACTTTTAGGGAACAGGGGAAGACAACCATAAGGTCTGACTGCCTGCGAGGTCGGGCAAAAAGAGCCATATTTTTCTTCTTGCAGAGAGCCTATGAAGGACGTGCAAGTAGGCAAGATGTCGTTAAGACAACCTAAGTGTCCGTCAGCCGGGAAATGGATTAACAAGAATGTGGCATATGGACACCATGGAATGCCATTTGGCCGTAGAAAAGAACGAAATCCTCTCGTCTGCAGCAACAGAGGCGGAGCTATAGGTCACGATGGAACACCAAATGAGCCGGGCACAGAAAGACAGAGAGGGCAGGTTCTTACCCCAATCCTGGGAGCTCAAAAAGTTCACCTTGTGGAGGTAGAGAGTAGAACGATAGACACCAGAGGCTGGAGAGGGTGTGTGGGTGACTGCGGTGAAGAGAGGTTGGTGAAATGGGTACGAGCATGCGTTTAGATGGAGGGAATACGTTCTAAGAATGTTCTAGGGCAGAGTAGGGCGACTAGGGGTAACAACGACGTATTAGTGCGTGTTTCCGAAGAGCTCCTGGAAGACAGCACCTGAGATGCTCTCAACAGGTAGAGATCAGAGGCTGGAGAGGGTGTGTGGGTGACTGCGGTGAAGCGAGGTTGGTGAATTGGGTACCAGCATGCGTTTAGATGGAGGGAATACGTTCTAAGAATGTTCTAGGGCAGAGTAGGGCGACTAGGGGTAACAACGACGTATTAGTGCGTGTTTCCGAAGAGCTCCTGGAAGACAGCACCTGAGACGCTCCCAACAGGTAGAGACGACAGACACCCACGGGATGGATGCCCTACATCCCCTCAGTGGCTCATCGATCACTACGCAGTCTACACGTGTTACCACACGTCACAGGAATCCCATCGATATCATGTCCGCATGAAGAAGAACATAGTCATGCTGCCAGAGTGACTGTCGCAGCTCGGCCTCCCTGGCGCTATGGCCCGTGGTCTCGGCTCCTCAAGTTCCGCTGCCATTTCTACCGAAGCCGGTGACACCCGTGGAGCCCAATCACGGATCCCGCGCTCAGGGTCTGGCACGCCTCGGAAAAGCCAGTGCGCTTGCTGGCATGAGTGGCTCTGGCGGGTGGCCCAACCATTAGGCCCAGATCCCCCGCAGCCGAGAGAGAAGTGGCCCGTCAGCCACCGGGCTTGGCTTGGCGGAAGCCGCTCTGCTCGAGAGTCCTGGCCCATTCGGTGGCCAGCCGAGAGTGCGAGGGTGGCGGTGGTGGTGGCGGGTCACCTGGCGGCCATGGGAGGAGAAAGCCTGACCTGGCCAGTGGGCTTTGCCGCTGAGAAAGAGTGGGAGCGAGGCGAGCACGTGACAAGGAAGAGCTGTGAAGCTGATGTTGCGAAGGTGGCGCCAGCGAGGCCAAAAGGACGGATGGGTGGAGGCAGGCGGGGAGCGTTGGGGCGCACGTGGAGGCCGCGGGAGGTTGTGGCTGGGGCGCGGGAGAAGCGAGCGAGCGAGCCTGTTGGCCAAAAGGGGAGGTGTGAAGGGGCCTGGCAGCTGGCAGGCAGAGCCAAAGAAGGAAGGCTTCCCTGACCGGGAATCGAACCCGGGCCGCGGCGGTGAGAGCGCCGAATCCTAACCACTAGACCACCAGGGAGAGACGGCTTCGGGGCCCGGCTTGCGCCTCCTGGCCCCGGGCGCCTCCGGCCCCCAGCACTACCTTGGCGCTACCTTGGCGCTACCTTGGCGCCTGTCCCCTGCTTCGGGTTAAAACAAACACCCGCAACCAGCCCCCGCGACGCCGGCGGCAACCGGCCTGCCCTCACGAGCAGCTCTGCCCTGTTCGCAGCACACCCTCCAAACACCGCGCGCCTCCTTCCCGGGCGCACAGGCACGCAGCCACAGGCCAAGCTGCCACACGAGCTCCGCGCCCGGGACCTCCGCAAAAGGTCGGCCCGCTGCGTTGGCCGGGAATCGAACCCGGGTCAACTGCTTGGAAGGCAGCTATGCTCACCACTATACCACCAACGCCGCACGGCGCGGGCAGCCCCGCCACGCCGGCCCGGGGCTCCCACCAGCGCGCCGCCGACGCCCGGGGCAGCCCGGCCCCGACGCCCGGTCCGTCCGCCCGCCCGCAGCTCCGCGCTGCCACGGCCCCGCCGAAGGCCGCCCGGCGCCCCACCGGTGCAAGGCGAGCGCGGCTGCCCCGTTCCGCCCGCCTGCCTCTGGGGGCGCTCTCGCTCCCTCGCCGCCCGGGGCCGCCAGAGCCCTTCCCCACCAGGTGCCCGGCGGGGACACGGCCGGCGCCGACAGGGTCCTCGCTCCTCCGCCTCCCACCGGGCGCCGGGCCCTGTGCGTCGCAGAAAGCCTCTTCCGACACCCACTTTGGGCCGGCAGCTCGTCGGGCGCCGTGGGGGGCCAGAGGAGGCCGCCCGCCTGCGGCGACCAAGCCGCGGGCGAGAAGAAAAGGCAGGAGGCCAAGGGGGCCCAGGAGGCCAAGGGGGCCCAGGGGGCCCAGGGGGCCCAGGGGGCCAAGGGGCCGGGCAGGCCAGGCCCGAGATGGCGCACTGCCACTAGCTGGAGGGCGGAGGAAGGAGAAGGAGGGCCCACAGGCTGGGTCCGAGGCGGCGGCCCAAAAAGGACGGCTGCCTCCCCGTCGGGGAATCGAACCCCGGTCTCCCGCGTGACAGGCGGGGATACTCACCACTATACTAACGAGGACGACGGCGACCGTCGCCGGGACGCCAGACCCCACTGCGACCGCGGACGCCTAGCCCTGCCTTGATCCCCTCCCCCGACCGCAGGGGCCCGGTGCGTGCTCGCCCTCCACCCGCCAACCGCCACCCGCCACCCGCCACCCGTCACCCGCCACCCGCCACCCGCCCCCCGCCACCATTGGCGCGACCTACCCCGACACCCAACAAAGCACCCTGCGATCCCGCTGGGACCCGGAGCCGGACCCGGACCCCGACAGGTACCGGAGCGGCGTGGAACCTCCCCGTGCGCCCTGCCTGCTGTCTCCAACGCGGGGATCGCGCCGGGGCAGGAAGAGGCGCGGGCGAAACAGTCAGGCCGCTGCTCCTAGGACGCGGTGGGCGCAGCGCCCTGCGGGGTTCGGCGAGCCCAGGCGCGGGGGCTGGGGCGTGCGGCGGCGGCGGCCGGCCCGACGCGGACCGTTTGGGTCCGGGGTGGGGACGCGGGGGCGTCCACGTCAACGCCGGCCGGCTCCGTTCACCTGGCGCCCGCTCCGCCCGCGCGGTCCGTCGGTTGCGCACCGAACCCAGACAGGCGCCGGCCAACGGCGCAGGCGTTCGCGCCGGGTCCCAGCCATGCGAGCGGCGACGCGCCCCGGCGCGCCGTCAGGATGGCCGAGCGGTCTAAGGCGCTGCGTTCAGGTCGCAGTCTCCCCTGGAGGCGTGGGTTCGAATCCCACTCCTGACAAGCCGACCTTTTGGCCCGCCCGCCGGAGGGCAACGCCCATGGCAACCCTGGAGCACCTTTGGCCGGTTCCTGCCTTGAGCCCTTGCCCGCTCTCCAAACTCCAGCCCCCTTGAAGCAAGCCTCCAAAACGCCGCCGCTTCTCAGGCACGTCCGTTCTTCCTGCCCACCCGCCGCCTGTCGCAGAAACAGCCCAGGACCATGCGCCAGCGCCCGCGACCCTCTACCAATTGCCCTTCGGACGGACGCCCTCCCCGCCACCTCGCACGCCCTCTTCCCTGGCCCCACACACAGCGAGCGACCGCGACCACCTTCCACGCTCTTCCCTGCCTATCTCCTCCGCCCGCCCAAACAGACACAGCCCAGATTCTTGCCCTATTCCTCCTTTTCCCTCCTTCCTCCCACCGGCCTCCGCCCACCGCCCACCGCCCACCGCCCACCGCCTCGAATCGCCGCTGCGCTGCCCAGAGGCGTCCTGGCCTGCACAGCCCGCCCGGTTTCACCCTCCAACTTCTGACCGCTGAACGGCAGCGAGCGACTCGCTCGTGGAGCCGCACACACTTCTCCCACCAGAGGCACGCCATCCAACATCCTGTCCTTTCCTCCGACCCCTCGGACCCCGGCCGCGCATTCCATTCTCCAGACGCCCTAGCCACGTCGCCGATCCCACCTCGCTACTTGTGCTCCCTTCCCGCTAACACCTGCCTGCCGGCCCACCTGCAGCCCGGACGCCTGCCGGCCACAGGCAGCGGGAACCCTGCACACAGCCTGGCAGGCGAGTCCAAACCCGGAAAGACAGCCAACGAGGAATCACGAGCGGAAGCCCTAGATCCCCGTCACGCGCCCACAAACGCCAGGCCCCGCCGGGACCAGCTCCGCGCCACACCGCATCCCCACGGGGGAAGCCGCGGCCTGGGCCGTCCCAGCCACACCCAGCGCGCCTTCTCCAGGGTCAGCCAGCTGCGGCTCTGCCGAAGCGCTCCTCCGCTCCTTTCTCGCGCTCCAGCCTCCCTACCAGCCCAAGTGCGAGCCGGTGGGGTGGGTCACAGCGCAGGAGCGAGGCGCCCACGGACTTGGTCTGCGTTTCTGAGCCCGCACGCCACGGCTGCGAGACCCGTTCCCCATCGCCGCCCCCGCTCGCTGACACACCCACCTCCCCACCCACCCGCAGGTGACACAAGTGAGAAGGCCGGCCCGGCGGTGAAGAAAAGAAAGAAAAAAAAAGGACCCTCGAAAGAAAGAAAGAAAGAAACAAACAAACAAAAACAAAAACAAGAACTTTGGGTCTGTGCCGGGGATCCGCGCTCAGCAAGGCCCGCCACAGCTCACCTGCCCACACGGGCATTCGGGCGCGGGCCACGGCTGGTTCTTCCCCTGGAGACCCCGGCGGGCAGTCTCTCGGCCCTGGGCGGCAGAGAAAGCGCAAGATGGGCCGAGTCGGCCTCTCTCCCTCCGCTCTCCCTCCGCGCCCCGCCTCAGGTCCCTCGACGTGACGGGAGCCTCCCCTTCTGCCCGCCCCATCGGGCCAGCCTCTCGTGGCCGCTCCAATAGGACGGAGGCCCACGGCAGGCGGTGACCAGTGAACGGCCGCTGGTGGCGAGCTCCGCTGCACCAGCTTCCGTTGGCGTTTGCCATCGGTGCATGGGTGGTTCAGTGGTAGAATTCTCGCCTGCCACGCGGGAGGCCCGGGTTCGATTCCCGGCCCATGCAGCACACCCTCCCATTTTGGTGCTGCAGCAGCACCAAGGCGTAGCTGCGCTCGCCTCTGCCGCCTCCTTACACTCGGGGCGCGCGAGCGAGTCCGGCACCGGCTGCGCTCCCACGCGCGACGCCCCTCTGCCCTTTCTTCCGTGCCTCTCTCCACTGACTTACGGTTGAGCCTGTCCCCCCGCCCCCCCACCTTGGTAACAACAACCCCTCCAAACACGAGAGCGCGCCAGACACCAGCCCTGGGCAGCCTCCTGCTCCTGTTTCTCTTCATTGCCCTGCCACCGCCTCTGCCCGACGCATTTCACTTCAAGGAACACCGCCAGGCACCACGGGCTTGCAGCCACTCGCCCCACCTCTCCTCTTCACATTTCACCACCTCGACCTCTTTTCCTCTCTCTCTCTCCCCCTCGCTGGCTCCCCACATCCAGAAAATGATGCCATGGTTGCCCTTCCAGTAGGAAGGAAGTCGCGACTCCGGGGAGTAACTCATCACTTTCCCCTAGTTGGTCACACAGTCCTTAACGCGACCACACGAGTGTACGCGTGGCATGTGCACCGTCTATATTCATCGTGTTCCGGCTACTCCACACTCTCTCCCCTCATTCTGCCGGCACCACCACCGCCATGTCGCATCTCCCAACCTAACCCCAATCCACCACTTTAGTCGACGATGCTGCCTTGTTTCTCTCCCTCGGACCTCTTTTCATCTCAGCCCCAGACACATGCCTGAGACGTGAATGTGCGTCCTGAAGACGGCTTATTTATGTCTCGGGTCCAGTTGCATTCCCTACCCTTTTGGGACGTGGGACGTGGCCTCCAGTCGCTCTGTCACGACGTCTCTCCCACCCTGGGCTGCTTGCCACCTCACCCCAGCCCCACTCCATACTCTGACCGCCCAGCCCAAGCAGCAGCCCAGTCTCGCCGGCGGGGGTGCCCTTTGACCACACAGACTTCCTTCCTGCCCAGGCCAACCCGCTGAAAAGGTACTGTTCCCACCAGCCTTCAGGCTCAGCCCTCCCTCCACCACCTTTGTCTCACCCCACCCGCCCTTTCACTCACACACACACACACACACACACACACACAGACACACACTCTCTCTCTCTCTCTGTCTGTCTCTCTCTCTCACTCTCTCAATCTCTCACCCTCTCTGTCTTTCTCTGTCTCTGTCTCTGTCTCTCTCTCTCTCTCTCTCTCTCTCTGTCTCTATCTCTCTGTCTCTCTCTCTCGCACAGTCAACTCTCCCTCTCGCCGTCAATGTCCCTCACTCAGACGACTCATATCCCCCAGCCCTGGCCTCCTTCAGGCTCTTCAGACACACGCCAGCTCCGCCACCAGCTGGGATCCCTCCGACCGCATAGGCGGCCCGCGAGGTGCCCTGACGCCCCAGGCATCTGCACAACCTCCGTTTCACTGGACAGCCTCACTCCCAGACCTGGCCAGCCAGCCCTGTGCACCCCCTGGACACCCTGGACTCCTTCTTCCAGCTCCCAGCACGCGACATGCTTCTCTCCTTTCCTCGGTGTCAGCCCCTTGCCCCGGGCGGGGGTGGACGCCAGCCACGGGAACGGACACCTTCGTCCATCACTGTCACCCACTGACATCCACCCACATCACGCTGGCAAGCAAGCCAGCCTCCCGTGGGGATGGCAAACATCTCTATCCCCGACAGGGTCTGGTCTCTGCAGGTGATCCGACTGTGCCAAGATCCCACGAATGACACGGGAGAGGTTTGTGCAGTTGGTTGGACGTCTACTTTGCCCCTACAGAGGAGTTTTGGCAAGAAGTCGACTGACTTCTGCCATTGACTTGGGGGATCAGCCAAACAATAATGATCAATACGGGTTGAATAGAGGGTTGGAGCACTGGGCTCATCTGTGCTAAGGAGGGGATGGGAAAAGCGTTCCACAGCGAATCTTGGCGCTGGGGATGGGTACCATCTCCACATGTTCCTTGACATTTGGGGAGAAGATAGAGAGCGTAGGTCAGGCAATGGGAAGCAAACTTCGGCTGGAAGTCTATCAGGAACCCCAACCCCGCACATGCGCTTTGGTCAGCCTGGCCGTTGGGTTTTCCCCACGAACTCCTGCATCTCCACGCTTCAATGCCCGTGGCCAGGTTGGTCTAACTAATGGGACCTCTCAAGATTCATTTTCACATCCAGAATAGGCGAGAATCTCAAACCCGTCAACAGTGAGCGGGAGCACGTGTACACACACGCACGTGTATGTTGCGGGAAGTCAGGGACCCCGAACGGAGGGACCGGCTGGAGCCGCGGCAGAGGCACGTAAACTGTGAAGACTTCATTTTAATATGGACTTTCTTCGGTTCCCAAATAATGCTTTTATAATTTCTTACGCCTGTCTTTACTTTAATCTCTTAATCCTGTTATCTCCGTAAGCTGAGGATGTACCTCACCTCAGGACCCCTGTGACAATTGTGTTAACTCTACAAATTGATGGTAAAACACGTGTGTTTGAACAATATGAGATCAGCGCACCTTGAGAAAGAATAGAAGAACAGCGACTTTTAGGGAACAGGGGAAGACAACCATAAGGTCTGACTGCCTGCGAGGTCGGGCAAAAAGAGCCATATTTTTCTTCTTGCAGAGAGCCTATGAAGGACGTGCAAGTAGGCAAGATGTCGTTAAGACAACCTAAGTGTCCGTCAGCCGGGAAATGGATTAACAAGAATGTGGCATATGGACACCATGGAATGCCATTTGGCCGTAGAAAAGAACGAAATCCTCTCATCTGCAGCAACAGAGGCGGAGCTATAGGTCACGATGGAACACCAAATGAGCCGGGCACAGAAAGACAGAGAGGGCAGGTTCTTACCCCAATCCTGGGAGCTCAAAAAGTTCACCTTGTGGAGGTAGAGAGTAGAACGATAGACACCAGAGGCTGGAGAGGGTGTGTGGGTGACTGCGGTGAAGAGAGGTTGGTGAAATGGGTACGAGCATGCGTTTAGATGGAGGGAATACGTTCTAAGAATGTTCTAGGGCAGAGTAGGGCGACTAGGGGTAACAACGACGTATTAGTGCGTGTTTCCGAAGAGCTCCTGGAAGACAGCACCTGAGATGCTCTCAACAGGTAGAGATCAGAGGCTGGAGAGGGTGTGTGGGTGACTGCGGTGAAGCGAGGTTGGTGAATTGGGTATCAGCATGCGTTTAGATGGAGGGAATACGTTCTAAGAATGTTCTAGGGCAGAGTAGGGCGACTAGGGGTAACAACGACGTATTAGTGCGTGTTTCCGAAGAGCTCCTGGAAGACAGCACCTGAGATGCTCCCAACAGGTAGAGACGACAGACACCCACGGGATGGATGCCCTACATCCCCTCAGTGGCTCATCGATCACTACGCAGTCTACACGTGTTACCACACGTCACAGGAATCCCATCGATATCATGTCCGCATGAAGAAGAACATAGTCATGCTGCCAGAGTGACTGTCGCAGCTCGGCCTCCCTGGCGCTATGGCCCGTGGTCTCGGCTCCTCAAGTTCCGCTGCCATTTCTACCGAAGCCGGTGACACCCGTGGAGCCCAATCACGGATCCCGCGCTCAGGGTCTGGCACGCCTCGGAAAAGCCAGTGCGCTTGCTGGCATGAGTGGCTCTGGCGGGTGGCCCAACCATTAGGCCCAGATCCCCCGCAGCCGAGAGAGAAGTGGCCCGTCAGCCACCGGGCTTGGCTTGGCGGAAGCCGCTCTGCTCGAGAGTCCTGGCCCATTCGGTGGCCAGCCGAGAGTGCGAGGGTGGCGGTGGTGGTGGCGGGTCACCTGGCGGCCATGGGAGGAGAAAGCCTGACCTGGCCAGTGGGCTTTGCCGCTGAGAAAGAGTGGGAGCGAGGCGAGCACGTGACAAGGAAGAGCTGTGAAGCTGATGTTGCGAAGGTGGCGCCAGCGAGGCCAAAAGGACGGATGGGTGGAGGCAGGCGGGGAGCGTTGGGGCGCACGTGGAGGCCGCGGGAGGTTGTGGCTGGGGCGCGGGAGAAGCGAGCGAGCGAGCCTGTTGGCCAAAAGGGGAGGTGTGAAGGGGCCTGGCAGCTGGCAGGCAGAGCCAAAGAAGGAAGGCTTCCCTGACCGGGAATCGAACCCGGGCCGCGGCGGTGAGAGCGCCGAATCCTAACCACTAGACCACCAGGGAGAGACGGCTTCGGGGCCCGGCTTGCGCCTCCTGGCCCCGGGCGCCTCCGGCCCCCAGCACTACCTTGGCGCTACCTTGGCGCTACCTTGGCGCCTGTCCCCTGCTTCGGGTTAAAACAAACACCCGCAACCAGCCCCCGCGACGCCGGCGGCAACCGGCCTGCCCTCACGAGCAGCTCTGCCCTGTTCGCAGCACACCCTCCAAACACCGCGCGCCTCCTTCCCGGGCGCACAGGCACGCAGCCACAGGCCAAGCTGCCACACGAGCTCCGCGCCCGGGACCTCCGCAAAAGGTCGGCCCGCTGCGTTGGCCGGGAATCGAACCCGGGTCAACTGCTTGGAAGGCAGCTATGCTCACCACTATACCACCAACGCCGCACGGCGCGGGCAGCCCCGCCACGCCGGCCCGGGGCTCCCACCAGCGCGCCGCCGACGCCCGGGGCAGCGCGGCCCCGACGCCCGGTCCGTCCGCCCGCCCGCAGCTCCGCGCTGCCACGGCCCCGCCGAAGGCCGCCCGGCGCCCCACCGGTGCAAGGCGAGCGCGGCTGCCCCGTTCCGCCCGCCTGCCTCTGGGGGCGCTCTCGCTCCCTCGCCGCCCGGGGCCGCCAGAGCCCTTCCCCACCAGGTGCCCGGCGGGGACACGGCCGGCGCCGACAGGGTCCTCGCTCCTCCGCCTCCCACCGGGCGCCGGGCCCTGTGCGTCGCAGAAAGCCTCTTCCGACACCCACTTTGGGCCGGCAGCTCGTCGGGCGCCGTGGGGGGCCAGAGGAGGCCGCCCGCCTGCGGCGACCAAGCCGCGGGCGAGAAGAAAAGGCAGGAGGCCAAGGGGGCCCAGGAGGCCAAGGGGGCCCAGGGGGCCCAGGGGGCCCAGGGGGCCAAGGGGCCGGGCAGGCCAGGCCCGAGATGGCGCACTGCCACTAGCTGGAGGGCGGAGGAAGGAGAAGGAGGGCCCACAGGCTGGGTCCGAGGCGGCGGCCCAAAAAGGACGGCTGCCTCCCCGTCGGGGAATCGAACCCCGGTCTCCCGCGTGACAGGCGGGGATACTCACCACTATACTAACGAGGACGACGGCGACCGTCGCCGGGACGCCAGACCCCACTGCGACCGCGGACGCCTAGCCCTGCCTTGATCCCCTCCCCCGACCGCAGGGGCCCGGTGTGTGCTCGCCCTCCACCCGCCAACCGCCACCCGCCACCCGCCACCCGTCACCCGCCACCCGCCACCCGCCCCCCGCCACCATTGGCGCGACCTACCCCGACACCCAACAAAGCACCCTGCGATCCCGCTGGGACCCGGAGCCGGACCCGGACCCCGACAGGTACCGGAGCGGCGTGGAACCTCCCCGTGCGCCCTGCCTGCTGTCTCCAACGCGGGGATCGCGCCGGGGCAGGAAGAGGCGCGGGCGAAACAGTCAGGCCGCTGCTCCTAGGACGCGGTGGGCGCAGCGCCCTGCGGGGTTCGGCGAGCCCAGGCGCGGGGGCTGGGGCGTGCGGCGGCGGCGGCCGGCCCGACGCGGACCGTTTGGGTCCGGGGTGGGGACGCGGGGGCGTCCACGTCAACGCCGGCCGGCTCCGTTCACCTGGCGCCCGCTCCGCCCGCGCGGTCCGTCGGTTGCGCACCGAACCCAGACAGGCGCCGGCCAACGGCGCAGGCGTTCGCGCCGGGTCCCAGCCATGCGAGCGGCGACGCGCTCCGGCGCGCCGTCAGGATGGCCGAGCGGTCTAAGGCGCTGCGTTCAGGTCGCAGTCTCCCCTGGAGGCGTGGGTTCGAATCCCACTCCTGACAAGCCGACCTTTTGGCCCGCCCGCCGGAGGGCAACGCCCATGGCAACCCTGGAGCACCTTTGGCCGGTTCCTGCCTTGAGCCCTTGCCCGCTCTCCAAACTCCAGCCCCCTTGAAGCAAGCCTCCAAAACGCCGCCGCTTCTCAGGCACGTCCGTTCTTCCTGCCCACCCGCCGCCTGTCGCAGAAACAGCCCAGGACCATGCGCCAGCGCCCGCGACCCTCTACCAATTGCCCTTCGGACGGACGCCCTCCCCGCCACCTCGCACGCCCTCTTCCCTGGCCCCACACACAGCGAGCGACCGCGACCACCTTCCACGCTCTTCCCTGCCTATCTCCTCCGCCCGCCCAAACAGACACAGCCCAGATTCTTGCCCTATTCCTCCTTTTCCCTCCTTCCTCCCACCGGCCTCCGCCCACCGCCCACCGCCCACCGCCCACCGCCCACCGCCTCGAATCGCCGCTGCGCTGCCCAGAGGCGTCCTGGCCTGCACAGCCCGCCCGGTTTCACCCTCCAACTTCTGACCGCTGAACGGCAGCGAGCGACTCGCTCGTGGAGCCGCACACACTTCTCCCACCAGAGGCACGCCATCCAACATCCTGTCCTTTCCTCCGACCCCTCGGACCCCGGCCGCGCATTCCATTCTCCAGACGCCCTAGCCACGTCGCCGATCCCACCTTGCTACTTGTGCTCCCTTCCCGCTAACACCTGCCTGCCGGCCCACCTGCAGCCCGGACGCCTGCCGGCCACAGGCAGCGGGAACCCTGCACACAGCCTGGCAGGCGAGTCCAAACCCGGAAAGACAGCCAACGAGGAATCACGAGCGGAAGCCCTAGATCCCCGTCACGCGCCCACAAACGCCAGGCCCCGCCGGGACCAGCTCCGCGCCACACCGCATCCCCACGGGGGAAGCCGCGGCCTGGGCCGTCCCAGCCACACCCAGCGCGCCTTCTCCAGGGTCAGCCAGCTGCGGCTCTGCCGAAGCGCTCCTCCGCTCCTTTCTCGCGCTCCAGCCTCCCTACCAGCCCAAGTGCGAGCCGGTGGGGTGGGTCACAGCGCAGGAGCGAGGCGCCCACGGACTTGGTCTGCGTTTCTGAGCCCGCACGCCACGGCTGCGAGACCCGTTCCCCATCGCCGCCCCCGCTCGCTGACACACCCACCTCCCCACCCACCCGCAGGTGACACAAGTGAGAAGGCCGGCCCGGCGGTGAAGAAAAGAAAGAAAAAAAAAGGACCCTCGAAAGAAAGAAAGAAAGAAAGAAACAAACAAAAACAAAAACAAGAACTTTGGGTCTGTGCCGGGGATCCGCGCTCAGCAAGGCCCGCCACAGCTCACCTGCCCACACGGGCATTCGGGCGCGGGCCACGGCTGGTCCTTCCCCTGGAGACCCCGGCGGGCAGTCTCTCGGCCCTGGGCGGCAGAGAAAGCACAAGATGGGCCGAGTCGGCCTCTCTCCCTCCGCTCTCCCTCCGCGCCCCGCCTCAGGTCCCTCGACGTGACGGGAGCCTCCCCTTCTGCCCGCCCCATCGGGCCAGCCTCTCGTGGCCGCTCCAATAGGACGGAGGCCCACGGCAGGCGGTGACCAGTGAACGGCCGCTGGTGGCGAGCTCCGCTGCACCAGCTTCCGTTGGCGTTTGCCATCGGTGCATGGGTGGTTCAGTGGTAGAATTCTCGCCTGCCACGCGGGAGGCCCGGGTTCGATTCCCGGCCCATGCAGCACACCCTCCCATTTTGGTGCTGCAGCAGCACCAAGGCGTAGCTGCGCTCGCCTCTGCCGCCTCCTTACACTCGGGGCGCGCGAGCGAGTCCGGCACCGGCTGCGCTCCCACGCGCGACGCCCCTCTGCCCTTTCTTCTGTGCCTCTCTCCACTGACTTACGGTTGAGCCTGTCCCCCCGCCCCCCCACCTTGGTAACAACAACCCCTCCAAACACGAGAGCGCGCCAGACACCAGCCCTGGGCAGCCTCCTGCTCCTGTTTCTCTTCATTGCCCTGCCACCGCCTCTGCCCGACGCATTTCACTTCAAGGAACACCGCCAGGCACCACGGGCTTGCAGCCACTCGCCCCACCTCTCCTCTTCACATTTCACCACCTCGACCTCTTTTCCTCTCTCTCTCTCCCCCTCGCTGGCTCCCCACATCCAGAAAATGATGCCATGGTTGCCCTTCCAGTAGGAAGGAAGTCGCGACTCCGGGGAGTAACTCATCACTTTCCCCTAGTTGGTCACACAGTCCTTAACGCGACCACACGAGTGTACGCGTGGCATGTGCACCGTCTATATTCATCGTGTTCCGGCTACTCCACACTCTCTCCCCTCATTCTGCCGGCACCACCACCGCCATGTCGCATCTCCCAACCTAACCCCAATCCACCACTTTAGTCGACGATGCTGCCTTGTTTCTCTCCCTCGGACCTCTTTTCATCTCAGCCCCAGACACATGCCTGAGACGTGAATGTGCGTCCTGAAGACGGCTTATTTATGTCTCGGGTCCAGTTGCATTCCCTACCCTTTTGGGACGTGGGACGTGGCCTCCAGTCGCTCTGTCACGACGTCTCTCCCACCCTGGGCTGCTTGCCACCTCACCCCAGCCCCACTCCATACTCTGACCGCCCAGCCCAAGCAGCAGCCCAGTCTCGCCGGCGGGGGTGCCCTTTGACCACACAGACTTCCTTCCTGCCCAGGCCAACCCGCTGAAAAGGTACTGTTCCCACCAGCCTTCAGGCTCAGCCCTCCCTCCACCACCTTTGTCTCACCCCACCCGCCCTTTCACTCACACACACACACACACACACACACACACAGACACACACTCTCTCTCTCTCTCTGTCTGTCTCTCTCTCTCACTCTCTCAATCTCTCACCCTCTCTGTCTTTCTCTGTCTCTGTCTCTGTCTCTCTCTCTCTCTCTCTCTGTCTCTATCTCTCTGTCTCTCTCTCTCGCACAGTCAACTCTCCCTCTCGCCGTCAATGTCCCTCACTCAGACGACTCATATCCCCCAGCCCTGGCCTCCTTCAGGCTCTTCAGACACACGCCAGCTCCGCCACCAGCTGGGATCCCTCCGACCGCATAGGCGGCCCGCGAGGTGCCCTGACGCCCCAGGCATCTGCACAACCTCCGTTTCACTGGACAGCCTCACTCCCAGACCTGGCCAGCCAGCCCTGTGCACCCCCTGGACACCCTGGACTCCTTCTTCCAGCTCCCAGCACGCGACATGCTTCTCTCCTTTCCTCGGTGTCAGCCCCTTGCCCCGGGCGGGGGTGGACGCCAGCCACGGGAACGGACACCTTCGTCCATCACTGTCACCCACTGACATCCACCCACATCACGCTGGCAAGCAAGCCAGCCTCCCGTGGGGATGGCAAACATCTCTATCCCCGACAGGGTCTGGTCTCTGCAGGTGATCTGACTGTGCCAAGATCCCACGAATGACACGGGAGAGGTTTGTGCAGTTGGTTGGACGTCTACTTTGCCCCTACAGAGGAGTTTTGGCAAGAAGTCGACTGACTTCTGCCATTGACTTGGGGGATCAGCCAAACAATAATGATCAATACGGGTTGAATAGAGGGTTGGAGCACTGGGCTCATCTGTGCTAAGGAGGGGATGGGAAAAGCGTTCCACAGCGAATCTTGGCGCTGGGGATGGGTACCATCTCCACATGTTCCTTGACATTTGGGGAGAAGATAGAGAGCGTAGGTCAGGCAATGGGAAGCAAACTTCGGCTGGAAGTCTATCAGGAACCCCAACCCCGCACATGCGCTTTGGTCAGCCTGGCCGTTGGGTTTTCCCCACGAACTCCTGCATCTCCACGCTTCAATGCCCGTGGCCAGGTTGGTCTAACTAATGGGACCTCTCAAGATTCATTTTCACATCCAGAATAGGCGAGAATCTCAAACCCGTCAACAGTGAGCGGGAGCACGTGTACACACACGCACGTGTATGTTGCGGGAAGTCAGGGACCCCGAACGGAGGGACCGGCTGGAGCCGCGGCAGAGGCACGTAAACTGTGAAGACTTCATTTTAATATGGACTTTCTTCGGTTCCCAAATAATGCTTTTATAATTTCTTACGCCTGTCTTTACTTTAATCTCTTAATCCTGTTATCTCCGTAAGCTGAGGATGTACCTCACCTCAGGACCCCTGTGACAATTGTGTTAACTCTACAAATTGATGGTAAAACACGTGTGTTTGAACAATATGAGATCAGCGCACCTTGAGAAAGAATAGAAGAACAGCGACTTTTAGGGAACAGGGGAAGACAACCATAAGGTCTGACTGCCTGCGAGGTCGGGCAAAAAGAGCCATATTTTTCTTCTTGCAGAGAGCCTATGAAGGACGTGCAAGTAGGCAAGATGTCGTTAAGACAACCTAAGTGTCCGTCAGCCGGGAAATGGATTAACAAGAATGTGGCATATGGACACCATGGAATGCCATTTGGCCGTAGAAAAGAACGAAATCCTCTCGTCTGCAGCAACAGAGGCGGAGCTATAGGTCACGATGGAACACCAAATGAGCCGGGCACAGAAAGACAGAGAGGGCAGGTTCTTACCCCAATCCTGGGAGCTCAAAAAGTTCACCTTGTGGAGGTAGAGAGTAGAACGATAGACACCAGAGGCTGGAGAGGGTGTGTGGGTGACTGCGGTGAAGAGAGGTTGGTGAAATGGGTACGAGCATGCGTTTAGATGGAGGGAATACGTTCTAAGAATGTTCTAGGGCAGAGTAGGGCGACTAGGGGTAACAACGACGTATTAGTGCGTGTTTCCGAAGAGCTCCTGGAAGACAGCACCTGAGATGCTCTCAACAGGTAGAGATCAGAGGCTGGAGAGGGTGTGTGGGTGACTGCGGTGAAGCGAGGTTGGTGAATTGGGTATCAGCATGCGTTTAGATGGAGGGAATACGTTCTAAGAATGTTCTAGGGCAGAGTAGGGCGACTAGGGGTAACAACGACGTATTAGTGCGTGTTTCCGAAGAGCTCCTGGAAGACAGCACCTGAGATGCTCCCAACAGGTAGAGACGACAGACACCCACGGGATGGATGCCCTACATCCCCTCAGTGGCTCATCGATCACTACGCAGTCTACACGTGTTACCACACGTCACAGGAATCCCATCGATATCATGTCCGCATGAAGAAGAACATAGTCATGCTGCCAGAGTGACTGTCGCAGCTCGGCCTCCCTGGCGCTATGGCCCGTGGTCTCGGCTCCTCAAGTTCCGCTGCCATTTCTACCGAAGCCGGTGACACCCGTGGAGCCCAATCACGGATCCCGCGCTCAGGGTCTGGCACGCCTCGGAAAAGCCAGTGCGCTTGCTGGCATGAGTGGCTCTGGCGGGTGGCCCAACCATTAGGCCCAGATCCCCCGCAGCCGAGAGAGAAGTGGCCCGTCAGCCACCGGGCTTGGCTTGGCGGAAGCCGCTCTGCTCGAGAGTCCTGGCCCATTCGGTGGCCAGCCGAGAGTGCGAGGGTGGCGGTGGTGGTGGCGGGTCACCTGGCGGCCATGGGAGGAGAAAGCCTGACCTGGCCAGTGGGCTTTGCCGCTGAGAAAGAGTGGGAGCGAGGCGAGCACGTGACAAGGAAGAGCTGTGAAGCTGATGTTGCGAAGGTGGCGCCAGCGAGGCCAAAAGGACGGATGGGTGGAGGCAGGCGGGGAGCGTTGGGGCGCACGTGGAGGCCGCGGGAGGTTGTGGCTGGGGCGCGGGAGAAGCGAGCGAGCGAGCCTGTTGGCCAAAAGGGGAGGTGTGAAGGGGCCTGGCAGCTGGCAGGCAGAGCCAAAGAAGGAAGGCTTCCCTGACCGGGAATCGAACCCGGGCCGCGGCGGTGAGAGCGCCGAATCCTAACCACTAGACCACCAGGGAGAGACGGCTTCGGGGCCCGGCTTGCGCCTCCTGGCCCCGGGCGCCTCCGGCCCCCAGCACTACCTTGGCGCTACCTTGGCGCTACCTTGGCGCCTGTCCCCTGCTTCGGGTTAAAACAAACACCCGCAACCAGCCCCCGCGACGCCGGCGGCAACCGGCCTGCCCTCACGAGCAGCTCTGCCCTGTTCGCAGCACACCCTCCAAACACCGCGCGCCTCCTTCCCGGGCGCACAGGCACGCAGCCACAGGCCAAGCTGCCACACGAGCTCCGCGCCCGGGACCTCCGCAAAAGGTCGGCCCGCTGCGTTGGCCGGGAATCGAACCCGGGTCAACTGCTTGGAAGGCAGCTATGCTCACCACTATACCACCAACGCCGCACGGCGCGGGCAGCCCCGCCACGCCGGCCCGGGGCTCCCACCAGCGCGCCGCCGACGCCCGGGGCAGCGCGGCCCCGACGCCCGGTCCGTCCGCCCGCCCGCAGCTCCGCGCTGCCACGGCCCCGCCGAAGGCCGCCCGGCGCCCCACCGGTGCAAGGCGAGCGCGGCTGCCCCGTTCCGCCCGCCTGCCTCTGGGGGCGCTCTCGCTCCCTCGCCGCCCGGGGCCGCCAGAGCCCTTCCCCACCAGGTGCCCGGCGGGGACACGGCCGGCGCCGACAGGGTCCTCGCTCCTCCGCCTCCCACCGGGCGCCGGGCCCTGTGCGTCGCAGAAAGCCTCTTCCGACACCCACTTTGGGCCGGCAGCTCGTCGGGCGCCGTGGGGGGCCAGAGGAGGCCGCCCGCCTGCGGCGACCAAGCCGCGGGCGAGAAGAAAAGGCAGGAGGCCAAGGGGGCCCAGGAGGCCAAGGGGGCCCAGGGGGCCCAGGGGGCCCAGGGGGCCAAGGGGCCGGGCAGGCCAGGCCCGAGATGGCGCACTGCCACTAGCTGGAGGGCGGAGGAAGGAGAAGGAGGGCCCACAGGCTGGGTCCGAGGCGGCGGCCCAAAAAGGACGGCTGCCTCCCCGTCGGGGAATCGAACCCCGGTCTCCCGCGTGACAGGCGGGGATACTCACCACTATACTAACGAGGACGACGGCGACCGTCGCCGGGACGCCAGACCCCACTGCGACCGCGGACGCCTAGCCCTGCCTTGATCCCCTCCCCCGACCGCAGGGGCCCGGTGTGTGCTCGCCCTCCACCCGCCAACCGCCACCCGCCACCCGCCACCCGTCACCCGCCACCCGCCACCCGCCCCCCGCCACCATTGGCGCGACCTACCCCGACACCCAACAAAGCACCCTGCGATCCCGCTGGGACCCGGAGCCGGACCCGGACCCCGACAGGTACCGGAGCGGCGTGGAACCTCCCCGTGCGCCCTGCCTGCTGTCTCCAACGCGGGGATCGCGCCGGGGCAGGAAGAGGCGCGGGCGAAACAGTCAGGCCGCTGCTCCTAGGACGCGGTGGGCGCAGCGCCCTGCGGGGTTCGGCGAGCCCAGGCGCGGGGGCTGGGGCGTGCGGCGGCGGCGGCCGGCCCGACGCGGACCGTTTGGGTCCGGGGTGGGGACGCGGGGGCGTCCACGTCAACGCCGGCCGGCTCCGTTCACCTGGCGCCCGCTCCGCCCGCGCGGTCCGTCGGTTGCGCACCGAACCCAGACAGGCGCCGGCCAACGGCGCAGGCGTTCGCGCCGGGTCCCAGCCATGCGAGCGGCGACGCGCTCCGGCGCGCCGTCAGGATGGCCGAGCGGTCTAAGGCGCTGCGTTCAGGTCGCAGTCTCCCCTGGAGGCGTGGGTTCGAATCCCACTCCTGACAAGCCGACCTTTTGGCCCGCCCGCCGGAGGGCAACGCCCATGGCAACCCTGGAGCACCTTTGGCCGGTTCCTGCCTTGAGCCCTTGCCCGCTCTCCAAACTCCAGCCCCCTTGAAGCAAGCCTCCAAAACGCCGCCGCTTCTCAGGCACGTCCGTTCTTCCTGCCCACCCGCCGCCTGTCGCAGAAACAGCCCAGGACCATGCGCCAGCGCCCGCGACCCTCTACCAATTGCCCTTCGGACGGACGCCCTCCCCGCCACCTCGCACGCCCTCTTCCCTGGCCCCACACACAGCGAGCGACCGCGACCACCTTCCACGCTCTTCCCTGCCTATCTCCTCCGCCCGCCCAAACAGACACAGCCCAGATTCTTGCCCTATTCCTCCTTTTCCCTCCTTCCTCCCACCGGCCTCCGCCCACCGCCCACCGCCCACCGCCCACCGCCCACCGCCTCGAATCGCCGCTGCGCTGCCCAGAGGCGTCCTGGCCTGCACAGCCCGCCCGGTTTCACCCTCCAACTTCTGACCGCTGAACGGCAGCGAGCGACTCGCTCGTGGAGCCGCACACACTTCTCCCACCAGAGGCACGCCATCCAACATCCTGTCCTTTCCTCCGACCCCTCGGACCCCGGCCGCGCATTCCATTCTCCAGACGCCCTAGCCACGTCGCCGATCCCACCTCGCTACTTGTGCTCCCTTCCCGCTAACACCTGCCTGCCGGCCCACCTGCAGCCCGGACGCCTGCCGGCCACAGGCAGCGGGAACCCTGCACACAGCCTGGCAGGCGAGTCCAAACCCGGAAAGACAGCCAACGAGGAATCACGAGCGGAAGCCCTAGATCCCCGTCACGCGCCCACAAACGCCAGGCCCCGCCGGGACCAGCTCCGCGCCACACCGCATCCCCACGGGGGAAGCCGCGGCCTGGGCCGTCCCAGCCACACCCAGCGCGCCTTCTCCAGGGTCAGCCAGCTGCGGCTCTGCCGAAGCGCTCCTCCGCTCCTTTCTCGCGCTCCAGCCTCCCTACCAGCCCAAGTGCGAGCCGGTGGGGTGGGTCACAGCGCAGGAGCGAGGCGCCCACGGACTTGGTCTGCGTTTCTGAGCCCGCACGCCACGGCTGCGAGACCCGTTCCCCATCGCCGCCCCCGCTCGCTGACACACCCACCTCCCCACCCACCCGCAGGTGACACAAGTGAGAAGGCCGGCCCGGCGGTGAAGAAAAGAAAGAAAAAAAAAGGACCCTCGAAAGAAAGAAAGAAAGAAAGAAACAAACAAAAACAAAAACAAGAACTTTGGGTCTGTGCCGGGGATCCGCGCTCAGCAAGGCCCGCCACAGCTCACCTGCCCACACGGGCATTCGGGCGCGGGCCACGGCTGGTCCTTCCCCTGGAGACCCCGGCGGGCAGTCTCTCGGCCCTGGGCGGCAGAGAAAGCACAAGATGGGCCGAGTCGGCCTCTCTCCCTCCGCTCTCCCTCCGCGCCCCGCCTCAGGTCCCTCGACGTGACGGGAGCCTCCCCTTCTGCCCGCCCCATCGGGCCAGCCTCTCGTGGCCGCTCCAATAGGACGGAGGCCCACGGCAGGCGGTGACCAGTGAACGGCCGCTGGTGGCGAGCTCCGCTGCACCAGCTTCCGTTGGCGTTTGCCATCGGTGCATGGGTGGTTCAGTGGTAGAATTCTCGCCTGCCACGCGGGAGGCCCGGGTTCGATTCCCGGCCCATGCAGCACACCCTCCCATTTTGGTGCTGCAGCAGCACCAAGGCGTAGCTGCGCTCGCCTCTGCCGCCTCCTTACACTCGGGGCGCGCGAGCGAGTCCGGCACCGGCTGCGCTCCCACGCGCGACGCCCCTCTGCCCTTTCTTCCGTGCCTCTCTCCACTGACTTACGGTTGAGCCTGTCCCCCCGCCCCCCCACCTTGGTAACAACAACCCCTCCAAACACGAGAGCGCGCCAGACACCAGCCCTGGGCAGCCTCCTGCTCCTGTTTCTCTTCATTGCCCTGCCACCGCCTCTGCCCGACGCATTTCACTTCAAGGAACACCGCCAGGCACCACGGGCTTGCAGCCACTCGCCCCACCTCTCCTCTTCACATTTCACCACCTCGACCTCTTTTCCTCTCTCTCTCTCCCCCTCGCTGGCTCCCCACATCCAGAAAATGATGCCATGGTTGCCCTTCCAGTAGGAAGGAAGTCGCGACTCCGGGGAGTAACTCATCACTTTCCCCTAGTTGGTCACACAGTCCTTAACGCGACCACACGAGTGTACGCGTGGCATGTGCACCGTCTATATTCATCGTGTTCCGGCTACTCCACACTCTCTCCCCTCATTCTGCCGGCACCACCACCGCCATGTCGCATCTCCCAACCTAACCCCAATCCACCACTTTAGTCGACGATGCTGCCTTGTTTCTCTCCCTCGGACCTCTTTTCATCTCAGCCCCAGACACATGCCTGAGACGTGAATGTGCGTCCTGAAGACGGCTTATTTATGTCTCGGGTCCAGTTGCATTCCCTACCCTTTTGGGACGTGGGACGTGGCCTCCAGTCGCTCTGTCACGACGTCTCTCCCACCCTGGGCTGCTTGCCACCTCACCCCAGCCCCACTCCATACTCTGACCGCCCAGCCCAAGCAGCAGCCCAGTCTCGCCGGCGGGGGTGCCCTTTGACCACACAGACTTCCTTCCTGCCCAGGCCAACCCGCTGAAAAGGTACTGTTCCCACCAGCCTTCAGGCTCAGCCCTCCCTCCACCACCTTTGTCTCACCCCACCCGCCCTTTCACTCACACACACACACACACACACACACACACAGACACACACTCTCTCTCTCTCTCTGTCTGTCTCTCTCTCTCACTCTCTCAATCTCTCACCCTCTCTGTCTTTCTCTGTCTCTGTCTCTGTCTCTCTCTCTCTCTCTCTCTCTCTCTGTCTCTATCTCTCTGTCTCTCTCTCTCGCACAGTCAACTCTCCCTCTCGCCGTCAATGTCCCTCACTCAGACGACTCATATCCCCCAGCCCTGGCCTCCTTCAGGCTCTTCAGACACACGCCAGCTCCGCCACCAGCTGGGATCCCTCCGACCGCATAGGCGGCCCGCGAGGTGCCCTGACGCCCCAGGCATCTGCACAACCTCCGTTTCACTGGACAGCCTCACTCCCAGACCTGGCCAGCCAGCCCTGTGCACCCCCTGGACACCCTGGACTCCTTCTTCCAGCTCCCAGCACGCGACATGCTTCTCTCCTTTCCTCGGTGTCAGCCCCTTGCCCCGGGCGGGGGTGGACGCCAGCCACGGGAACGGACACCTTCGTCCATCACTGTCACCCACTGACATCCACCCACATCACGCTGGCAAGCAAGCCAGCCTCCCGTGGGGATGGCAAACATCTCTATCCCCGACAGGGTCTGGTCTCTGCAGGTGATCCGACTGTGCCAAGATCCCACGAATGACACGGGAGAGGTTTGTGCAGTTGGTTGGACGTCTACTTTGCCCCTACAGAGGAGTTTTGGCAAGAAGTCGACTGACTTCTGCCATTGACTTGGGGGATCAGCCAAACAATAATGATCAATACGGGTTGAATAGAGGGTTGGAGCACTGGGCTCATCTGTGCTAAGGAGGGGATGGGAAAAGCGTTCCACAGCGAATCTTGGCGCTGGGGATGGGTACCATCTCCACATGTTCCTTGACATTTGGGGAGAAGATAGAGAGCGTAGGTCAGGCAATGGGAAGCAAACTTCGGCTGGAAGTCTATCAGGAACCCCAACCCCGCACATGCGCTTTGGTCAGCCTGGCCGTTGGGTTTTCCCCACGAACTCCTGCATCTCCACGCTTCAATGCCCGTGGCCAGGTTGGTCTAACTAATGGGACCTCTCAAGATTCATTTTCACATCCAGAATAGGCGAGAATCTCAAACCCGTCAACAGTGAGCGGGAGCACGTGTACACACACGCACGTGTATGTTGCGGGAAGTCAGGGACCCCGAACGGAGGGACCGGCTGGAGCCGCGGCAGAGGCACGTAAACTGTGAAGACTTCATTTTAATATGGACTTTCTTCGGTTCCCAAATAATGCTTTTATAATTTCTTACGCCTGTCTTTACTTTAATCTCTTAATCCTGTTATCTCCGTAAGCTGAGGATGTACCTCACCTCAGGACCCCTGTGACAATTGTGTTAACTCTACAAATTGATGGTAAAACACGTGTGTTTGAACAATATGAGATCAGCGCACCTTGAGAAAGAATAGAAGAACAGCGACTTTTAGGGAACAGGGGAAGACAACCATAAGGTCTGACTGCCTGCGAGGTCGGGCAAAAAGAGCCATATTTTTCTTCTTGCAGAGAGCCTATGAAGGACGTGCAAGTAGGCAAGATGTCGTTAAGACAACCTAAGTGTCCGTCAGCCGGGAAATGGATTAACAAGAATGTGGCATATGGACACCATGGAATGCCATTTGGCCGTAGAAAAGAACGAAATCCTCTCGTCTGCAGCAACAGAGGCGGAGCTATAGGTCACGATGGAACACCAAATGAGCCGGGCACAGAAAGACAGAGAGGGCAGGTTCTTACCCCAATCCTGGGAGCTCAAAAAGTTCACCTTGTGGAGGTAGAGAGTAGAACGATAGACACCAGAGGCTGGAGAGGGTGTGTGGGTGACTGCGGTGAAGAGAGGTTGGTGAAATGGGTACGAGCATGCGTTTAGATGGAGGGAATACGTTCTAAGAATGTTCTAGGGCAGAGTAGGGCGACTAGGGGTAACAACGACGTATTAGTGCGTGTTTCCGAAGAGCTCCTGGAAGACAGCACCTGAGATGCTCTCAACAGGTAGAGATCAGAGGCTGGAGAGGGTGTGTGGGTGACTGCGGTGAAGCGAGGTTGGTGAATTGGGTATCAGCATGCGTTTAGATGGAGGGAATACGTTCTAAGAATGTTCTAGGGCAGAGTAGGGCGACTAGGGGTAACAACGACGTATTAGTGCGTGTTTCCGAAGAGCTCCTGGAAGACAGCACCTGAGATGCTCCCAACAGGTAGAGACGACAGACACCCACGGGATGGATGCCCTACATCCCCTCAGTGGCTCATCGATCACTACGCAGTCTACACGTGTTACCACACGTCACAGGAATCCCATCGATATCATGTCCGCATGAAGAAGAACATAGTCATGCTGCCAGAGTGACTGTCGCAGCTCGGCCTCCCTGGCGCTATGGCCCGTGGTCTCGGCTCCTCAAGTTCCGCTGCCATTTCTACCGAAGCCGGTGACACCCGTGGAGCCCAATCACGGATCCCGCGCTCAGGGTCTGGCACGCCTCGGAAAAGCCAGTGCGCTTGCTGGCATGAGTGGCTCTGGCGGGTGGCCCAACCATTAGGCCCAGATCCCCCGCAGCCGAGAGAGAAGTGGCCCGTCAGCCACCGGGCTTGGCTTGGCGGAAGCCGCTCTGCTCGAGAGTCCTGGCCCATTCGGTGGCCAGCCGAGAGTGCGAGGGTGGCGGTGGTGGTGGCGGGTCACCTGGCGGCCATGGGAGGAGAAAGCCTGACCTGGCCAGTGGGCTTTGCCGCTGAGAAAGAGTGGGAGCGAGGCGAGCACGTGACAAGGAAGAGCTGTGAAGCTGATGTTGCGAAGGTGGCGCCAGCGAGGCCAAAAGGACGGATGGGTGGAGGCAGGCGGGGAGCGTTGGGGCGCACGTGGAGGCCGCGGGAGGTTGTGGCTGGGGCGCGGGAGAAGCGAGCGAGCGAGCCTGTTGGCCAAAAGGGGAGGTGTGAAGGGGCCTGGCAGCTGGCAGGCAGAGCCAAAGAAGGAAGGCTTCCCTGACCGGGAATCGAACCCGGGCCGCGGCGGTGAGAGCGCCGAATCCTAACCACTAGACCACCAGGGAGAGACGGCTTCGGGGCCCGGCTTGCGCCTCCTGGCCCCGGGCGCCTCCGGCCCCCAGCACTACCTTGGCGCTACCTTGGCGCTACCTTGGCGCCTGTCCCCTGCTTCGGGTTAAAACAAACACCCGCAACCAGCCCCCGCGACGCCGGCGGCAACCGGCCTGCCCTCACGAGCAGCTCTGCCCTGTTCGCAGCACACCCTCCAAACACCGCGCGCCTCCTTCCCGGGCGCACAGGCACGCAGCCACAGGCCAAGCTGCCACACGAGCTCCGCGCCCGGGACCTCCGCAAAAGGTCGGCCCGCTGCGTTGGCCGGGAATCGAACCCGGGTCAACTGCTTGGAAGGCAGCTATGCTCACCACTATACCACCAACGCCGCACGGCGCGGGCAGCCCCGCCACGCCGGCCCGGGGCTCCCACCAGCGCGCCGCCGACGCCCGGGGCAGCGCGGCCCCGACGCCCGGTCCGTCCGCCCGCCCGCAGCTCCGCGCTGCCACGGCCCCGCCGAAGGCCGCCCGGCGCCCCACCGGTGCAAGGCGAGCGCGGCTGCCCCGTTCCGCCCGCCTGCCTCTGGGGGCGCTCTCGCTCCCTCGCCGCCCGGGGCCGCCAGAGCCCTTCCCCACCAGGTGCCCGGCGGGGACACGGCCGGCGCCGACAGGGTCCTCGCTCCTCCGCCTCCCACCGGGCGCCGGGCCCTGTGCGTCGCAGAAAGCCTCTTCCGACACCCACTTTGGGCCGGCAGCTCGTCGGGCGCCGTGGGGGGCCAGAGGAGGCCGCCCGCCTGCGGCGACCAAGCCGCGGGCGAGAAGAAAAGGCAGGAGGCCAAGGGGGCCCAGGAGGCCAAGGGGGCCCAGGGGGCCCAGGGGGCCCAGGGGGCCAAGGGGCCGGGCAGGCCAGGCCCGAGATGGCGCACTGCCACTAGCTGGAGGGCGGAGGAAGGAGAAGGAGGGCCCACAGGCTGGGTCCGAGGCGGCGGCCCAAAAAGGACGGCTGCCTCCCCGTCGGGGAATCGAACCCCGGTCTCCCGCGTGACAGGCGGGGATACTCACCACTATACTAACGAGGACGACGGCGACCGTCGCCGGGACGCCAGACCCCACTGCGACCGCGGACGCCTAGCCCTGCCTTGATCCCCTCCCCCGACCGCAGGGGCCCGGTGTGTGCTCGCCCTCCACCCGCCAACCGCCACCCGCCACCCGCCACCCGTCACCCGCCACCCGCCACCCGCCCCCCGCCACCATTGGCGCGACCTACCCCGACACCCAACAAAGCACCCTGCGATCCCGCTGGGACCCGGAGCCGGACCCGGACCCCGACAGGTACCGGAGCGGCGTGGAACCTCCCCGTGCGCCCTGCCTGCTGTCTCCAACGCGGGGATCGCGCCGGGGCAGGAAGAGGCGCGGGCGAAACAGTCAGGCCGCTGCTCCTAGGACGCGGTGGGCGCAGCGCCCTGCGGGGTTCGGCGAGCCCAGGCGCGGGGGCTGGGGCGTGCGGCGGCGGCGGCCGGCCCGACGCGGACCGTTTGGGTCCGGGGTGGGGACGCGGGGGCGTCCACGTCAACGCCGGCCGGCTCCGTTCACCTGGCGCCCGCTCCGCCCGCGCGGTCCGTCGGTTGCGCACCGAACCCAGACAGGCGCCGGCCAACGGCGCAGGCGTTCGCGCCGGGTCCCAGCCATGCGAGCGGCGACGCGCTCCGGCGCGCCGTCAGGATGGCCGAGCGGTCTAAGGCGCTGCGTTCAGGTCGCAGTCTCCCCTGGAGGCGTGGGTTCGAATCCCACTCCTGACAAGCCGACCTTTTGGCCCGCCCGCCGGAGGGCAACGCCCATGGCAACCCTGGAGCACCTTTGGCCGGTTCCTGCCTTGAGCCCTTGCCCGCTCTCCAAACTCCAGCCCCCTTGAAGCAAGCCTCCAAAACGCCGCCGCTTCTCAGGCACGTCCGTTCTTCCTGCCCACCCGCCGCCTGTCGCAGAAACAGCCCAGGACCATGCGCCAGCGCCCGCGACCCTCTACCAATTGCCCTTCGGACGGACGCCCTCCCCGCCACCTCGCACGCCCTCTTCCCTGGCCCCACACACAGCGAGCGACCGCGACCACCTTCCACGCTCTTCCCTGCCTATCTCCTCCGCCCGCCCAAACAGACACAGCCCAGATTCTTGCCCTATTCCTCCTTTTCCCTCCTTCCTCCCACCGGCCTCCGCCCACCGCCCACCGCCCACCGCCC
This sequence comes from Pongo abelii, assembly GCF_028885655.2. Classification (NCBI taxonomy): domain Eukaryota; kingdom Metazoa; phylum Chordata; class Mammalia; order Primates; family Hominidae; genus Pongo; species Pongo abelii. Next base: position 88,767,957 of record NC_071985.2, on the reverse strand, counting down.
ACCGCCCACCGCCTCGAATCGCCGCTGCGCTGCCCAGAGGCGTCCTGGCCTGCACAGCCCGCCCGGTTTCACCCTCCAACTTCTGACCGCTGAACGGCAGCGAGCGACTCGCTCGTGGAGCCGCACACACTTCTCCCACCAGAGGCACGCCATCCAACATCCTGTCCTTTCCTCCGACCCCTCGGACCCCGGCCGCGCATTCCATTCTCCAGACGCCCTAGCCACGTCGCCGATCCCACCTCGCTACTTGTGCTCCCTTCCCGCTAACACCTGCCTGCCGGCCCACCTGCAGCCCGGACGCCTGCCGGCCACAGGCAGCGGGAACCCTGCACACAGCCTGGCAGGCGAGTCCAAACCCGGAAAGACAGCCAACGAGGAATCACGAGCGGAAGCCCTAGATCCCCGTCACGCGCCCACAAACGCCAGGCCCCGCCGGGACCAGCTCCGCGCCACACCGCATCCCCACGGGGGAAGCCGCGGCCTGGGCCGTCCCAGCCACACCCAGCGCGCCTTCTCCAGGGTCAGCCAGCTGCGGCTCTGCCGAAGCGCTCCTCCGCTCCTTTCTCGCGCTCCAGCCTCCCTACCAGCCCAAGTGCGAGCCGGTGGGGTGGGTCACAGCGCAGGAGCGAGGCGCCCACGGACTTGGTCTGCGTTTCTGAGCCCGCACGCCACGGCTGCGAGACCCGTTCCCCATCGCCGCCCCCGCTCGCTGACACACCCACCTCCCCACCCACCCGCAGGTGACACAAGTGAGAAGGCCGGCCCGGCGGTGAAGAAAAGAAAGAAAAAAAAAGGACCCTCGAAAGAAAGAAAGAAAGAAAGAAACAAACAAAAACAAAAACAAGAACTTTGGGTCTGTGCCGGGGATCCGCGCTCAGCAAGGCCCGCCACAGCTCACCTGCCCACACGGGCATTCGGGCGCGGGCCACGGCTGGTCCTTCCCCTGGAGACCCCGGCGGGCAGTCTCTCGGCCCTGGGCGGCAGAGAAAGCACAAGATGGGCCGAGTCGGCCTCTCTCCCTCCGCTCTCCCTCCGCGCCCCGCCTCAGGTCCCTCGACGTGACGGGAGCCTCCCCTTCTGCCCGCCCCATCGGGCCAGCCTCTCGTGGCCGCTCCAATAGGACGGAGGCCCACGGCAGGCGGTGACCAGTGAACGGCCGCTGGTGGCGAGCTCCGCTGCACCAGCTTCCGTTGGCGTTTGCCATCGGTGCATGGGTGGTTCAGTGGTAGAATTCTCGCCTGCCACGCGGGAGGCCCGGGTTCGATTCCCGGCCCATGCAGCACACCCTCCCATTTTGGTGCTGCAGCAGCACCAAGGCGTAGCTGCGCTCGCCTCTGCCGCCTCCTTACACTCGGGGCGCGCGAGCGAGTCCGGCACCGGCTGCGCTCCCACGCGCGACGCCCCTCTGCCCTTTCTTCCGTGCCTCTCTCCACTGACTTACGGTTGAGCCTGTCCCCCCGCCCCCCCACCTTGGTAACAACAACCCCTCCAAACACGAGAGCGCGCCAGACACCAGCCCTGGGCAGCCTCCTGCTCCTGTTTCTCTTCATTGCCCTGCCACCGCCTCTGCCCGACGCATTTCACTTCAAGGAACACCGCCAGGCACCACGGGCTTGCAGCCACTCGCCCCACCTCTCCTCTTCACATTTCACCACCTCGACCTCTTTTCCTCTCTCTCTCTCCCCCTCGCTGGCTCCCCACATCCAGAAAATGATGCCATGGTTGCCCTTCCAGTAGGAAGGAAGTCGCGACTCCGGGGAGTAACTCATCACTTTCCCCTAGTTGGTCACACAGTCCTTAACGCGACCACACGAGTGTACGCGTGGCATGTGCACCGTCTATATTCATCGTGTTCCGGCTACTCCACACTCTCTCCCCTCATTCTGCCGGCACCACCACCGCCATGTCGCATCTCCCAACCTAACCCCAATCCACCACTTTAGTCGACGATGCTGCCTTGTTTCTCTCCCTCGGACCTCTTTTCATCTCAGCCCCAGACACATGCCTGAGACGTGAATGTGCGTCCTGAAGACGGCTTATTTATGTCTCGGGTCCAGTTGCATTCCCTACCCTTTTGGGACGTGGGACGTGGCCTCCAGTCGCTCTGTCACGACGTCTCTCCCACCCTGGGCTGCTTGCCACCTCACCCCAGCCCCACTCCATACTCTGACCGCCCAGCCCAAGCAGCAGCCCAGTCTCGCCGGCGGGGGTGCCCTTTGACCACACAGACTTCCTTCCTGCCCAGGCCAACCCGCTGAAAAGGTACTGTTCCCACCAGCCTTCAGGCTCAGCCCTCCCTCCACCACCTTTGTCTCACCCCACCCGCCCTTTCACTCACACACACACACACACACACACACACACACACAGACACACACTCTCTCTCTCTCTCTCTGTCTGTCTCTCTCTCTCAATCTCTCACCCTCTCTGTCTTTCTCTGTCTCTGTCTCTGTCTCTCTCTCTCTCTCTCTCTCTCTGTCTCTATCTCTCTGTCTCTCTCTCTCGCACAGTCAACTCTCCCTCTCGCCGTCAATGTCCCTCACTCAGACGACTCATATCCCCCAGCCCTGGCCTCCTTCAGGCTCTTCAGACACACGCCAGCTCCGCCACCAGCTGGGATCCCTCCGACCGCATAGGCGGCCCGCGAGGTGCCCTGACGCCCCAGGCATCTGCACAACCTCCGTTTCACTGGACAGCCTCACTCCCAGACCTGGCCAGCCAGCCCTGTGCACCCCCTGGACACCCTGGACTCCTTCTTCCAGCTCCCAGCACGCGACATGCTTCTCTCCTTTCCTCGGTGTCAGCCCCTTGCCCCGGGCGGGGGTGGACGCCAGCCACGGGAACGGACACCTTCGTCCATCACTGTCACCCACTGACATCCACCCACATCACGCTGGCAAGCAAGCCAGCCTCCCGTGGGGATGGCAAACATCTCTATCCCCGACAGGGTCTGGTCTCTGCAGGTGATCCGACTGTGCCAAGATCCCACGAATGACACGGGAGAGGTTTGTGCAGTTGGTTGGACGTCTACTTTGCCCCTACAGAGGAGTTTTGGCAAGAAGTCGACTGACTTCTGCCATTGACTTGGGGGATCAGCCAAACAATAATGATCAATACGGGTTGAATAGAGGGTTGGAGCACTGGGCTCATCTGTGCTAAGGAGGGGATGGGAAAAGCGTTCCACAGCGAATCTTGGCGCTGGGGATGGGTACCATCTCCACATGTTCCTTGACATTTGGGGAGAAGATAGAGAGCGTAGGTCAGGCAATGGGAAGCAAACTTCGGCTGGAAGTCTATCAGGAACCCCAACCCCGCACATGCGCTTTGGTCAGCCTGGCCGTTGGGTTTTCCCCACGAACTCCTGCATCTCCACGCTTCAATGCCCGTGGCCAGGTTGGTCTAACTAATGGGACCTCTCAAGATTCATTTTCACATCCAGAATAGGCGAGAATCTCAAACCCGTCAACAGTGAGCGGGAGCACGTGTACACACACGCACGTGTATGTTGCGGGAAGTCAGGGACCCCGAACGGAGGGACCGGCTGGAGCCGCGGCAGAGGCACGTAAACTGTGAAGACTTCATTTTAATATGGACTTTCTTCGGTTCCCAAATAATGCTTTTATAATTTCTTACGCCTGTCTTTACTTTAATCTCTTAATCCTGTTATCTCCGTAAGCTGAGGATGTACCTCACCTCAGGACCCCTGTGACAATTGTGTTAACTCTACAAATTGATGGTAAAACACGTGTGTTTGAACAATATGAGATCAGCGCACCTTGAGAAAGAATAGAAGAACAGCGACTTTTAGGGAACAGGGGAAGACAACCATAAGGTCTGACTGCCTGCGAGGTCGGGCAAAAAGAGCCATATTTTTCTTCTTGCAGAGAGCCTATGAAGGACGTGCAAGTAGGCAAGATGTCGTTAAGACAACCTAAGTGTCCGTCAGCCGGGAAATGGATTAACAAGAATGTGGCATATGGACACCATGGAATGCCATTTGGCCGTAGAAAAGAACGAAATCCTCTCGTCTGCAGCAACAGAGGCGGAGCTATAGGTCACGATGGAACACCAAATGAGCCGGGCACAGAAAGACAGAGAGGGCAGGTTCTTACCCCAATCCTGGGAGCTCAAAAAGTTCACCTTGTGGAGGTAGAGAGTAGAACGATAGACACCAGAGGCTGGAGAGGGTGTGTGGGTGACTGCGGTGAAGAGAGGTTGGTGAAATGGGTACGAGCATGCGTTTAGATGGAGGGAATACGTTCTAAGAATGTTCTAGGGCAGAGTAGGGCGACTAGGGGTAACAACGACGTATTAGTGCGTGTTTCCGAAGAGCTCCTGGAAGACAGCACCTGAGATGCTCTCAACAGGTAGAGATCAGAGGCTGGAGAGGGTGTGTGGGTGACTGCGGTGAAGCGAGGTTGGTGAATTGGGTATCAGCATGCGTTTAGATGGAGGGAATACGTTCTAAGAATGTTCTAGGGCAGAGTAGGGCGACTAGGGGTAACAACGACGTATTAGTGCGTGTTTCCGAAGAGCTCCTGGAAGACAGCACCTGAGATGCTCCCAACAGGTAGAGACGACAGACACCCACGGGATGGATGCCCTACATCCCCTCAGTGGCTCATCGATCACTACGCAGTCTACACGTGTTACCACACGTCACAGGAATCCCATCGATATCATGTCCGCATGAAGAAGAACATAGTCATGCTGCCAGAGTGACTGTCGCAGCTCGGCCTCCCTGGCGCTATGGCCCGTGGTCTCGGCTCCTCAAGTTCCGCTGCCATTTCTACCGAAGCCGGTGACACCCGTGGAGCCCAATCACGGATCCCGCGCTCAGGGTCTGGCACGCCTCGGAAAAGCCAGTGCGCTTGCTGGCATGAGTGGCTCTGGCGGGTGGCCCAACCATTAGGCCCAGATCCCCCGCAGCCGAGAGAGAAGTGGCCCGTCAGCCACCGGGCTTGGCTTGGCGGAAGCCGCTCTGCTCGAGAGTCCTGGCCCATTCGGTGGCCAGCCGAGAGTGCGAGGGTGGCGGTGGTGGTGGCGGGTCACCTGGCGGCCATGGGAGGAGAAAGCCTGACCTGGCCAGTGGGCTTTGCCGCTGAGAAAGAGTGGGAGCGAGGCGAGCACGTGACAAGGAAGAGCTGTGAAGCTGATGTTGCGAAGGTGGCGCCAGCGAGGCCAAAAGGACGGATGGGTGGAGGCAGGCGGGGAGCGTTGGGGCGCACGTGGAGGCCGCGGGAGGTTGTGGCTGGGGCGCGGGAGAAGCGAGCGAGCGAGCCTGTTGGCCAAAAGGGGAGGTGTGAAGGGGCCTGGCAGCTGGCAGGCAGAGCCAAAGAAGGAAGGCTTCCCTGACCGGGAATCGAACCCGGGCCGCGGCGGTGAGAGCGCCGAATCCTAACCACTAGACCACCAGGGAGAGACGGCTTCGGGGCCCGGCTTGCGCCTCCTGGCCCCGGGCGCCTCCGGCCCCCAGCACTACCTTGGCGCTACCTTGGCGCTACCTTGGCGCCTGTCCCCTGCTTCGGGTTAAAACAAACACCCGCAACCAGCCCCCGCGACGCCGGCGGCAACCGGCCTGCCCTCACGAGCAGCTCTGCCCTGTTCGCAGCACACCCTCCAAACACCGCGCGCCTCCTTCCCGGGCGCACAGGCACGCAGCCACAGGCCAAGCTGCCACACGAGCTCCGCGCCCGGGACCTCCGCAAAAGGTCGGCCCGCTGCGTTGGCCGGGAATCGAACCCGGGTCAACTGCTTGGAAGGCAGCTATGCTCACCACTATACCACCAACGCCGCACGGCGCGGGCAGCCCCGCCACGCCGGCCCGGGGCTCCCACCAGCGCGCCGCCGACGCCCGGGGCAGCGCGGCCCCGACGCCCGGTCCGTCCGCCCGCCCGCAGCTCCGCGCTGCCACGGCCCCGCCGAAGGCCGCCCGGCGCCCCACCGGTGCAAGGCGAGCGCGGCTGCCCCGTTCCGCCCGCCTGCCTCTGGGGGCGCTCTCGCTCCCTCGCCGCCCGGGGCCGCCAGAGCCCTTCCCCACCAGGTGCCCGGCGGGGACACGGCCGGCGCCGACAGGGTCCTCGCTCCTCCGCCTCCCACCGGGCGCCGGGCCCTGTGCGTCGCAGAAAGCCTCTTCCGACACCCACTTTGGGCCGGCAGCTCGTCGGGCGCCGTGGGGGGCCAGAGGAGGCCGCCCGCCTGCGGCGACCAAGCCGCGGGCGAGAAGAAAAGGCAGGAGGCCAAGGGGGCCCAGGAGGCCAAGGGGGCCCAGGGGGCCCAGGGGGCCCAGGGGGCCAAGGGGCCGGGCAGGCCAGGCCCGAGATGGCGCACTGCCACTAGCTGGAGGGCGGAGGAAGGAGAAGGAGGGCCCACAGGCTGGGTCCGAGGCGGCGGCCCAAAAAGGACGGCTGCCTCCCCGTCGGGGAATCGAACCCCGGTCTCCCGCGTGACAGGCGGGGATACTCACCACTATACTAACGAGGACGACGGCGACCGTCGCCGGGACGCCAGACCCCACTGCGACCGCGGACGCCTAGCCCTGCCTTGATCCCCTCCCCCGACCGCAGGGGCCCGGTGTGTGCTCGCCCTCCACCCGCCAACCGCCACCCGCCACCCGCCACCCGTCACCCGCCACCCGCCACCCGCCCCCCGCCACCATTGGCGCGACCTACCCCGACACCCAACAAAGCACCCTGCGATCCCGCTGGGACCCGGAGCCGGACCCGGACCCCGACAGGTACCGGAGCGGCGTGGAACCTCCCCGTGCGCCCTGCCTGCTGTCTCCAACGCGGGGATCGCGCCGGGGCAGGAAGAGGCGCGGGCGAAACAGTCAGGCCGCTGCTCCTAGGACGCGGTGGGCGCAGCGCCCTGCGGGGTTCGGCGAGCCCAGGCGCGGGGGCTGGGGCGTGCGGCGGCGGCGGCCGGCCCGACGCGGACCGTTTGGGTCCGGGGTGGGGACGCGGGGGCGTCCACGTCAACGCCGGCCGGCTCCGTTCACCTGGCGCCCGCTCCGCCCGCGCGGTCCGTCGGTTGCGCACCGAACCCAGACAGGCGCCGGCCAACGGCGCAGGCGTTCGCGCCGGGTCCCAGCCATGCGAGCGGCGACGCGCTCCGGCGCGCCGTCAGGATGGCCGAGCGGTCTAAGGCGCTGCGTTCAGGTCGCAGTCTCCCCTGGAGGCGTGGGTTCGAATCCCACTCCTGACAAGCCGACCTTTTGGCCCGCCCGCCGGAGGGCAACGCCCATGGCAACCCTGGAGCACCTTTGGCCGGTTCCTGCCTTGAGCCCTTGCCCGCTCTCCAAACTCCAGCCCCCTTGAAGCAAGCCTCCAAAACGCCGCCGCTTCTCAGGCACGTCCGTTCTTCCTGCCCACCCGCCGCCTGTCGCAGAAACAGCCCAGGACCATGCGCCAGCGCCCGCGACCCTCTACCAATTGCCCTTCGGACGGACGCCCTCCCCGCCACCTCGCACGCCCTCTTCCCTGGCCCCACACACAGCGAGCGACCGCGACCACCTTCCACGCTCTTCCCTGCCTATCTCCTCCGCCCGCCCAAACAGACACAGCCCAGATTCTTGCCCTATTCCTCCTTTTCCCTCCTTCCTCCCACCGGCCTCCGCCCACCGCCCACCGCCCACCGCCCACCGCCCACCGCCTCGAATCGCCGCTGCGCTGCCCAGAGGCGTCCTGGCCTGCACAGCCCGCCCGGTTTCACCCTCCAACTTCTGACCGCTGAACGGCAGCGAGCGACTCGCTCGTGGAGCCGCACACACTTCTCCCACCAGAGGCACGCCATCCAACATCCTGTCCTTTCCTCCGACCCCTCGGACCCCGGCCGCGCATTCCATTCTCCAGACGCCCTAGCCACGTCGCCGATCCCACCTCGCTACTTGTGCTCCCTTCCCGCTAACACCTGCCTGCCGGCCCACCTGCAGCCCGGACGCCTGCCGGCCACAGGCAGCGGGAACCCTGCACACAGCCTGGCAGGCGAGTCCAAACCCGGAAAGACAGCCAACGAGGAATCACGAGCGGAAGCCCTAGATCCCCGTCACGCGCCCACAAACGCCAGGCCCCGCCGGGACCAGCTCCGCGCCACACCGCATCCCCACGGGGGAAGCCGCGGCCTGGGCCGTCCCAGCCACACCCAGCGCGCCTTCTCCAGGGTCAGCCAGCTGCGGCTCTGCCGAAGCGCTCCTCCGCTCCTTTCTCGCGCTCCAGCCTCCCTACCAGCCCAAGTGCGAGCCGGTGGGGTGGGTCACAGCGCAGGAGCGAGGCGCCCACGGACTTGGTCTGCGTTTCTGAGCCCGCACGCCACGGCTGCGAGACCCGTTCCCCATCGCCGCCCCCGCTCGCTGACACACCCACCTCCCCACCCACCCGCAGGTGACACAAGTGAGAAGGCCGGCCCGGCGGTGAAGAAAAGAAAGAAAAAAAAAGGACCCTCGAAAGAAAGAAAGAAAGAAAGAAACAAACAAAAACAAAAACAAGAACTTTGGGTCTGTGCCGGGGATCCGCGCTCAGCAAGGCCCGCCACAGCTCACCTGCCCACACGGGCATTCGGGCGCGGGCCACGGCTGGTCCTTCCCCTGGAGACCCCGGCGGGCAGTCTCTCGGCCCTGGGCGGCAGAGAAAGCACAAGATGGGCCGAGTCGGCCTCTCTCCCTCCGCTCTCCCTCCGCGCCCCGCCTCAGGTCCCTCGACGTGACGGGAGCCTCCCCTTCTGCCCGCCCCATCGGGCCAGCCTCTCGTGGCCGCTCCAATAGGACGGAGGCCCACGGCAGGCGGTGACCAGTGAACGGCCGCTGGTGGCGAGCTCCGCTGCACCAGCTTCCGTTGGCGTTTGCCATCGGTGCATGGGTGGTTCAGTGGTAGAATTCTCGCCTGCCACGCGGGAGGCCCGGGTTCGATTCCCGGCCCATGCAGCACACCCTCCCATTTTGGTGCTGCAGCAGCACCAAGGCGTAGCTGCGCTCGCCTCTGCCGCCTCCTTACACTCGGGGCGCGCGAGCGAGTCCGGCACCGGCTGCGCTCCCACGCGCGACGCCCCTCTGCCCTTTCTTCCGTGCCTCTCTCCACTGACTTACGGTTGAGCCTGTCCCCCCGCCCCCCCACCTTGGTAACAACAACCCCTCCAAACACGAGAGCGCGCCAGACACCAGCCCTGGGCAGCCTCCTGCTCCTGTTTCTCTTCATTGCCCTGCCACCGCCTCTGCCCGACGCATTTCACTTCAAGGAACACCGCCAGGCACCACGGGCTTGCAGCCACTCGCCCCACCTCTCCTCTTCACATTTCACCACCTCGACCTCTTTTCCTCTCTCTCTCTCCCCCTCGCTGGCTCCCCACATCCAGAAAATGATGCCATGGTTGCCCTTCCAGTAGGAAGGAAGTCGCGACTCCGGGGAGTAACTCATCACTTTCCCCTAGTTGGTCACACAGTCCTTAACGCGACCACACGAGTGTACGCGTGGCATGTGCACCGTCTATATTCATCGTGTTCCGGCTACTCCACACTCTCTCCCCTCATTCTGCCGGCACCACCACCGCCATGTCGCATCTCCCAACCTAACCCCAATCCACCACTTTAGTCGACGATGCTGCCTTGTTTCTCTCCCTCGGACCTCTTTTCATCTCAGCCCCAGACACATGCCTGAGACGTGAATGTGCGTCCTGAAGACGGCTTATTTATGTCTCGGGTCCAGTTGCATTCCCTACCCTTTTGGGACGTGGGACGTGGCCTCCAGTCGCTCTGTCACGACGTCTCTCCCACCCTGGGCTGCTTGCCACCTCACCCCAGCCCCACTCCATACTCTGACCGCCCAGCCCAAGCAGCAGCCCAGTCTCGCCGGCGGGGGTGCCCTTTGACCACACAGACTTCCTTCCTGCCCAGGCCAACCCGCTGAAAAGGTACTGTTCCCACCAGCCTTCAGGCTCAGCCCTCCCTCCACCACCTTTGTCTCACCCCACCCGCCCTTTCACTCACACACACACACACACACACACACACACACACAGACACACACTCTCTCTCTCTCTCTGTCTGTCTCTCTCTCTCAATCTCTCACCCTCTCTGTCTTTCTCTGTCTCTGTCTCTGTCTCTCTCTCTCTCTCTCTCTCTCTGTCTCTATCTCTCTGTCTCTCTCTCTCGCACAGTCAACTCTCCCTCTCGCCGTCAATGTCCCTCACTCAGACGACTCATATCCCCCAGCCCTGGCCTCCTTCAGGCTCTTCAGACACACGCCAGCTCCGCCACCAGCTGGGATCCCTCCGACCGCATAGGCGGCCCGCGAGGTGCCCTGACGCCCCAGGCATCTGCACAACCTCCGTTTCACTGGACAGCCTCACTCCCAGACCTGGCCAGCCAGCCCTGTGCACCCCCTGGACACCCTGGACTCCTTCTTCCAGCTCCCAGCACGCGACATGCTTCTCTCCTTTCCTCGGTGTCAGCCCCTTGCCCCGGGCGGGGGTGGACGCCAGCCACGGGAACGGACACCTTCGTCCATCACTGTCACCCACTGACATCCACCCACATCACGCTGGCAAGCAAGCCAGCCTCCCGTGGGGATGGCAAACATCTCTATCCCCGACAGGGTCTGGTCTCTGCAGGTGATCCGACTGTGCCAAGATCCCACGAATGACACGGGAGAGGTTTGTGCAGTTGGTTGGACGTCTACTTTGCCCCTACAGAGGAGTTTTGGCAAGAAGTCGACTGACTTCTGCCATTGACTTGGGGGATCAGCCAAACAATAATGATCAATACGGGTTGAATAGAGGGTTGGAGCACTGGGCTCATCTGTGCTAAGGAGGGGATGGGAAAAGCGTTCCACAGCGAATCTTGGCGCTGGGGATGGGTACCATCTCCACATGTTCCTTGACATTTGGGGAGAAGATAGAGAGCGTAGGTCAGGCAATGGGAAGCAAACTTCGGCTGGAAGTCTATCAGGAACCCCAACCCCGCACATGCGCTTTGGTCAGCCTGGCCGTTGGGTTTTCCCCACGAACTCCTGCATCTCCACGCTTCAATGCCCGTGGCCAGGTTGGTCTAACTAATGGGACCTCTCAAGATTCATTTTCACATCCAGAATAGGCGAGAATCTCAAACCCGTCAACAGTGAGCGGGAGCACGTGTACACACACGCACGTGTATGTTGCGGGAAGTCAGGGACCCCGAACGGAGGGACCGGCTGGAGCCGCGGCAGAGGCACGTAAACTGTGAAGACTTCATTTTAATATGGACTTTCTTCGGTTCCCAAATAATGCTTTTATAATTTCTTACGCCTGTCTTTACTTTAATCTCTTAATCCTGTTATCTCCGTAAGCTGAGGATGTACCTCACCTCAGGACCCCTGTGACAATTGTGTTAACTCTACAAATTGATGGTAAAACACGTGTGTTTGAACAATATGAGATCAGCGCACCTTGAGAAAGAATAGAAGAACAGCGACTTTTAGGGAACAGGGGAAGACAACCATAAGGTCTGACTGCCTGCGAGGTCGGGCAAAAAGAGCCATATTTTTCTTCTTGCAGAGAGCCTATGAAGGACGTGCAAGTAGGCAAGATGTCGTTAAGACAACCTAAGTGTCCGTCAGCCGGGAAATGGATTAACAAGAATGTGGCATATGGACACCATGGAATGCCATTTGGCCGTAGAAAAGAACGAAATCCTCTCGTCTGCAGCAACAGAGGCGGAGCTATAGGTCACGATGGAACACCAAATGAGCCGGGCACAGAAAGACAGAGAGGGCAGGTTCTTACCCCAATCCTGGGAGCTCAAAAAGTTCACCTTGTGGAGGTAGAGAGTAGAACGATAGACACCAGAGGCTGGAGAGGGTGTGTGGGTGACTGCGGTGAAGAGAGGTTGGTGAAATGGGTACGAGCATGCGTTTAGATGGAGGGAATACGTTCTAAGAATGTTCTAGGGCAGAGTAGGGCGACTAGGGGTAACAACGACGTATTAGTGCGTGTTTCCGAAGAGCTCCTGGAAGACAGCACCTGAGATGCTCTCAACAGGTAGAGATCAGAGGCTGGAGAGGGTGTGTGGGTGACTGCGGTGAAGCGAGGTTGGTGAATTGGGTATCAGCATGCGTTTAGATGGAGGGAATACGTTCTAAGAATGTTCTAGGGCAGAGTAGGGCGACTAGGGGTAACAACGACGTATTAGTGCGTGTTTCCGAAGAGCTCCTGGAAGACAGCACCTGAGATGCTCCCAACAGGTAGAGACGACAGACACCCACGGGATGGATGCCCTACATCCCCTCAGTGGCTCATCGATCACTACGCAGTCTACACGTGTTACCACACGTCACAGGAATCCCATCGATATCATGTCCGCATGAAGAAGAACATAGTCATGCTGCCAGAGTGACTGTCGCAGCTCGGCCTCCCTGGCGCTATGGCCCGTGGTCTCGGCTCCTCAAGTTCCGCTGCCATTTCTACCGAAGCCGGTGACACCCGTGGAGCCCAATCACGGATCCCGCGCTCAGGGTCTGGCACGCCTCGGAAAAGCCAGTGCGCTTGCTGGCATGAGTGGCTCTGGCGGGTGGCCCAACCATTAGGCCCAGATCCCCCGCAGCCGAGAGAGAAGTGGCCCGTCAGCCACCGGGCTTGGCTTGGCGGAAGCCGCTCTGCTCGAGAGTCCTGGCCCATTCGGTGGCCAGCCGAGAGTGCGAGGGTGGCGGTGGTGGTGGCGGGTCACCTGGCGGCCATGGGAGGAGAAAGCCTGACCTGGCCAGTGGGCTTTGCCGCTGAGAAAGAGTGGGAGCGAGGCGAGCACGTGACAAGGAAGAGCTGTGAAGCTGATGTTGCGAAGGTGGCGCCAGCGAGGCCAAAAGGACGGATGGGTGGAGGCAGGCGGGGAGCGTTGGGGCGCACGTGGAGGCCGCGGGAGGTTGTGGCTGGGGCGCGGGAGAAGCGAGCGAGCGAGCCTGTTGGCCAAAAGGGGAGGTGTGAAGGGGCCTGGCAGCTGGCAGGCAGAGCCAAAGAAGGAAGGCTTCCCTGACCGGGAATCGAACCCGGGCCGCGGCGGTGAGAGCGCCGAATCCTAACCACTAGACCACCAGGGAGAGACGGCTTCGGGGCCCGGCTTGCGCCTCCTGGCCCCGGGCGCCTCCGGCCCCCAGCACTACCTTGGCGCTACCTTGGCGCTACCTTGGCGCCTGTCCCCTGCTTCGGGTTAAAACAAACACCCGCAACCAGCCCCCGCGACGCCGGCGGCAACCGGCCTGCCCTCACGAGCAGCTCTGCCCTGTTCGCAGCACACCCTCCAAACACCGCGCGCCTCCTTCCCGGGCGCACAGGCACGCAGCCACAGGCCAAGCTGCCACACGAGCTCCGCGCCCGGGACCTCCGCAAAAGGTCGGCCCGCTGCGTTGGCCGGGAATCGAACCCGGGTCAACTGCTTGGAAGGCAGCTATGCTCACCACTATACCACCAACGCCGCACGGCGCGGGCAGCCCCGCCACGCCGGCCCGGGGCTCCCACCAGCGCGCCGCCGACGCCCGGGGCAGCGCGGCCCCGACGCCCGGTCCGTCCGCCCGCCCGCAGCTCCGCGCTGCCACGGCCCCGCCGAAGGCCGCCCGGCGCCCCACCGGTGCAAGGCGAGCGCGGCTGCCCCGTTCCGCCCGCCTGCCTCTGGGGGCGCTCTCGCTCCCTCGCCGCCCGGGGCCGCCAGAGCCCTTCCCCACCAGGTGCCCGGCGGGGACACGGCCGGCGCCGACAGGGTCCTCGCTCCTCCGCCTCCCACCGGGCGCCGGGCCCTGTGCGTCGCAGAAAGCCTCTTCCGACACCCACTTTGGGCCGGCAGCTCGTCGGGCGCCGTGGGGGGCCAGAGGAGGCCGCCCGCCTGCGGCGACCAAGCCGCGGGCGAGAAGAAAAGGCAGGAGGCCAAGGGGGCCCAGGAGGCCAAGGGGGCCCAGGGGGCCCAGGGGGCCCAGGGGGCCAAGGGGCCGGGCAGGCCAGGCCCGAGATGGCGCACTGCCACTAGCTGGAGGGCGGAGGAAGGAGAAGGAGGGCCCACAGGCTGGGTCCGAGGCGGCGGCCCAAAAAGGACGGCTGCCTCCCCGTCGGGGAATCGAACCCCGGTCTCCCGCGTGACAGGCGGGGATACTCACCACTATACTAACGAGGACGACGGCGACCGTCGCCGGGACGCCAGACCCCACTGCGACCGCGGACGCCTAGCCCTGCCTTGATCCCCTCCCCCGACCGCAGGGGCCCGGTGTGTGCTCGCCCTCCACCCGCCAACCGCCACCCGCCACCCGCCACCCGTCACCCGCCACCCGCCACCCGCCCCCCGCCACCATTGGCGCGACCTACCCCGACACCCAACAAAGCACCCTGCGATCCCGCTGGGACCCGGAGCCGGACCCGGACCCCGACAGGTACCGGAGCGGCGTGGAACCTCCCCGTGCGCCCTGCCTGCTGTCTCCAACGCGGGGATCGCGCCGGGGCAGGAAGAGGCGCGGGCGAAACAGTCAGGCCGCTGCTCCTAGGACGCGGTGGGCGCAGCGCCCTGCGGGGTTCGGCGAGCCCAGGCGCGGGGGCTGGGGCGTGCGGCGGCGGCGGCCGGCCCGACGCGGACCGTTTGGGTCCGGGGTGGGGACGCGGGGGCGTCCACGTCAACGCCGGCCGGCTCCGTTCACCTGGCGCCCGCTCCGCCCGCGCGGTCCGTCGGTTGCGCACCGAACCCAGACAGGCGCCGGCCAACGGCGCAGGCGTTCGCGCCGGGTCCCAGCCATGCGAGCGGCGACGCGCTCCGGCGCGCCGTCAGGATGGCCGAGCGGTCTAAGGCGCTGCGTTCAGGTCGCAGTCTCCCCTGGAGGCGTGGGTTCGAATCCCACTCCTGACAAGCCGACCTTTTGGCCCGCCCGCCGGAGGGCAACGCCCATGGCAACCCTGGAGCACCTTTGGCCGGTTCCTGCCTTGAGCCCTTGCCCGCTCTCCAAACTCCAGCCCCCTTGAAGCAAGCCTCCAAAACGCCGCCGCTTCTCAGGCACGTCCGTTCTTCCTGCCCACCCGCCGCCTGTCGCAGAAACAGCCCAGGACCATGCGCCAGCGCCCGCGACCCTCTACCAATTGCCCTTCGGACGGACGCCCTCCCCGCCACCTCGCACGCCCTCTTCCCTGGCCCCACACACAGCGAGCGACCGCGACCACCTTCCACGCTCTTCCCTGCCTATCTCCTCCGCCCGCCCAAACAGACACAGCCCAGATTCTTGCCCTATTCCTCCTTTTCCCTCCTTCCTCCCACCGGCCTCCGCCCACCGCCCACCGCCCACCGCCCACCGCCCACCGCCTCGAATCGCCGCTGCGCTGCCCAGAGGCGTCCTGGCCTGCACAGCCCGCCCGGTTTCACCCTCCAACTTCTGACCGCTGAACGGCAGCGAGCGACTCGCTCGTGGAGCCGCACACACTTCTCCCACCAGAGGCACGCCATCCAACATCCTGTCCTTTCCTCCGACCCCTCGGACCCCGGCCGCGCATTCCATTCTCCAGACGCCCTAGCCACGTCGCCGATCCCACCTCGCTACTTGTGCTCCCTTCCCGCTAACACCTGCCTGCCGGCCCACCTGCAGCCCGGACGCCTGCCGGCCACAGGCAGCGGGAACCCTGCACACAGCCTGGCAGGCGAGTCCAAACCCGGAAAGACAGCCAACGAGGAATCACGAGCGGAAGCCCTAGATCCCCGTCACGCGCCCACAAACGCCAGGCCCCGCCGGGACCAGCTCCGCGCCACACCGCATCCCCACGGGGGAAGCCGCGGCCTGGGCCGTCCCAGCCACACCCAGCGCGCCTTCTCCAGGGTCAGCCAGCTGCGGCTCTGCCGAAGCGCTCCTCCGCTCCTTTCTCGCGCTCCAGCCTCCCTACCAGCCCAAGTGCGAGCCGGTGGGGTGGGTCACAGCGCAGGAGCGAGGCGCCCACGGACTTGGTCTGCGTTTCTGAGCCCGCACGCCACGGCTGCGAGACCCGTTCCCCATCGCCGCCCCCGCTCGCTGACACACCCACCTCCCCACCCACCCGCAGGTGACACAAGTGAGAAGGCCGGCCCGGCGGTGAAGAAAAGAAAGAAAAAAAAAGGACCCTCGAAAGAAAGAAAGAAAGAAAGAAACAAACAAAAACAAAAACAAGAACTTTGGGTCTGTGCCGGGGATCCGCGCTCAGCAAGGCCCGCCACAGCTCACCTGCCCACACGGGCATTCGGGCGCGGGCCACGGCTGGTCCTTCCCCTGGAGACCCCGGCGGGCAGTCTCTCGGCCCTGGGCGGCAGAGAAAGCACAAGATGGGCCGAGTCGGCCTCTCTCCCTCCGCTCTCCCTCCGCGCCCCGCCTCAGGTCCCTCGACGTGACGGGAGCCTCCCCTTCTGCCCGCCCCATCGGGCCAGCCTCTCGTGGCCGCTCCAATAGGACGGAGGCCCACGGCAGGCGGTGACCAGTGAACGGCCGCTGGTGGCGAGCTCCGCTGCACCAGCTTCCGTTGGCGTTTGCCATCGGTGCATGGGTGGTTCAGTGGTAGAATTCTCGCCTGCCACGCGGGAGGCCCGGGTTCGATTCCCGGCCCATGCAGCACACCCTCCCATTTTGGTGCTGCAGCAGCACCAAGGCGTAGCTGCGCTCGCCTCTGCCGCCTCCTTACACTCGGGGCGCGCGAGCGAGTCCGGCACCGGCTGCGCTCCCACGCGCGACGCCCCTCTGCCCTTTCTTCCGTGCCTCTCTCCACTGACTTACGGTTGAGCCTGTCCCCCCGCCCCCCCACCTTGGTAACAACAACCCCTCCAAACACGAGAGCGCGCCAGACACCAGCCCTGGGCAGCCTCCTGCTCCTGTTTCTCTTCATTGCCCTGCCACCGCCTCTGCCCGACGCATTTCACTTCAAGGAACACCGCCAGGCACCACGGGCTTGCAGCCACTCGCCCCACCTCTCCTCTTCACATTTCACCACCTCGACCTCTTTTCCTCTCTCTCTCTCCCCCTCGCTGGCTCCCCACATCCAGAAAATGATGCCATGGTTGCCCTTCCAGTAGGAAGGAAGTCGCGACTCCGGGGAGTAACTCATCACTTTCCCCTAGTTGGTCACACAGTCCTTAACGCGACCACACGAGTGTACGCGTGGCATGTGCACCGTCTATATTCATCGTGTTCCGGCTACTCCACACTCTCTCCCCTCATTCTGCCGGCACCACCACCGCCATGTCGCATCTCCCAACCTAACCCCAATCCACCACTTTAGTCGACGATGCTGCCTTGTTTCTCTCCCTCGGACCTCTTTTCATCTCAGCCCCAGACACATGCCTGAGACGTGAATGTGCGTCCTGAAGACGGCTTATTTATGTCTCGGGTCCAGTTGCATTCCCTACCCTTTTGGGACGTGGGACGTGGCCTCCAGTCGCTCTGTCACGACGTCTCTCCCACCCTGGGCTGCTTGCCACCTCACCCCAGCCCCACTCCATACTCTGACCGCCCAGCCCAAGCAGCAGCCCAGTCTCGCCGGCGGGGGTGCCCTTTGACCACACAGACTTCCTTCCTGCCCAGGCCAACCCGCTGAAAAGGTACTGTTCCCACCAGCCTTCAGGCTCAGCCCTCCCTCCACCACCTTTGTCTCACCCCACCCGCCCTTTCACTCACACACACACACACACACACACACACAGACACACACTCTCTCTCTCTCTCTGTCTGTCTCTCTCTCTCACTCTCTCAATCTCTCACCCTCTCTGTCTTTCTCTGTCTCTGTCTCTGTCTCTCTCTCTCTCTCTCTCTGTCTCTATCTCTCTGTCTCTCTCTCTCGCACAGTCAACTCTCCCTCTCGCCGTCAATGTCCCTCACTCAGACGACTCATATCCCCCAGCCCTGGCCTCCTTCAGGCTCTTCAGACACACGCCAGCTCCGCCACCAGCTGGGATCCCTCCGACCGCATAGGCGGCCCGCGAGGTGCCCTGACGCCCCAGGCATCTGCACAACCTCCGTTTCACTGGACAGCCTCACTCCCAGACCTGGCCAGCCAGCCCTGTGCACCCCCTGGACACCCTGGACTCCTTCTTCCAGCTCCCAGCACGCGACATGCTTCTCTCCTTTCCTCGGTGTCAGCCCCTTGCCCCGGGCGGGGGTGGACGCCAGCCACGGGAACGGACACCTTCGTCCATCACTGTCACCCACTGACATCCACCCACATCACGCTGGCAAGCAAGCCAGCCTCCCGTGGGGATGGCAAACATCTCTATCCCCGACAGGGTCTGGTCTCTGCAGGTGATCTGACTGTGCCAAGATCCCACGAATGACACGGGAGAGGTTTGTGCAGTTGGTTGGACGTCTACTTTGCCCCTACAGAGGAGTTTTGGCAAGAAGTCGACTGACTTCTGCCATTGACTTGGGGGATCAGCCAAACAATAATGATCAATACGGGTTGAATAGAGGGTTGGAGCACTGGGCTCATCTGTGCTAAGGAGGGGATGGGAAAAGCGTTCCACAGCGAATCTTGGCGCTGGGGATGGGTACCATCTCCACATGTTCCTTGACATTTGGGGAGAAGATAGAGAGCGTAGGTCAGGCAATGGGAAGCAAACTTCGGCTGGAAGTCTATCAGGAACCCCAACCCCGCACATGCGCTTTGGTCAGCCTGGCCGTTGGGTTTTCCCCACGAACTCCTGCATCTCCACGCTTCAATGCCCGTGGCCAGGTTGGTCTAACTAATGGGACCTCTCAAGATTCATTTTCACATCCAGAATAGGCGAGAATCTCAAACCCGTCAACAGTGAGCGGGAGCACGTGTACACACACGCACGTGTATGTTGCGGGAAGTCAGGGACCCCGAACGGAGGGACCGGCTGGAGCCGCGGCAGAGGCACGTAAACTGTGAAGACTTCATTTTAATATGGACTTTCTTCGGTTCCCAAATAATGCTTTTATAATTTCTTACGCCTGTCTTTACTTTAATCTCTTAATCCTGTTATCTCCGTAAGCTGAGGATGTACCTCACCTCAGGACCCCTGTGACAATTGTGTTAACTCTACAAATTGATGGTAAAACACGTGTGTTTGAACAATATGAGATCAGCGCACCTTGAGAAAGAATAGAAGAACAGCGACTTTTAGGGAACAGGGGAAGACAACCATAAGGTCTGACTGCCTGCGAGGTCGGGCAAAAAGAGCCATATTTTTCTTCTTGCAGAGAGCCTATGAAGGACGTGCAAGTAGGCAAGATGTCGTTAAGACAACCTAAGTGTCCGTCAGCCGGGAAATGGATTAACAAGAATGTGGCATATGGACACCATGGAATGCCATTTGGCCGTAGAAAAGAACGAAATCCTCTCGTCTGCAGCAACAGAGGCGGAGCTATAGGTCACGATGGAACACCAAATGAGCCGGGCACAGAAAGACAGAGAGGGCAGGTTCTTACCCCAATCCTGGGAGCTCAAAAAGTTCACCTTGTGGAGGTAGAGAGTAGAACGATAGACACCAGAGGCTGGAGAGGGTGTGTGGGTGACTGCGGTGAAGAGAGGTTGGTGAAATGGGTACGAGCATGCGTTTAGATGGAGGGAATACGTTCTAAGAATGTTCTAGGGCAGAGTAGGGCGACTAGGGGTAACAACGACGTATTAGTGCGTGTTTCCGAAGAGCTCCTGGAAGACAGCACCTGAGATGCTCTCAACAGGTAGAGATCAGAGGCTGGAGAGGGTGTGTGGGTGACTGCGGTGAAGCGAGGTTGGTGAATTGGGTATCAGCATGCGTTTAGATGGAGGGAATACGTTCTAAGAATGTTCTAGGGCAGAGTAGGGCGACTAGGGGTAACAACGACGTATTAGTGCGTGTTTCCGAAGAGCTCCTGGAAGACAGCACCTGAGATGCTCCCAACAGGTAGAGACGACAGACACCCACGGGATGGATGCCCTACATCCCCTCAGTGGCTCATCGATCACTACGCAGTCTACACGTGTTACCACACGTCACAGGAATCCCATCGATATCATGTCCGCATGAAGAAGAACATAGTCATGCTGCCAGAGTGACTGTCGCAGCTCGGCCTCCCTGGCGCTATGGCCCGTGGTCTCGGCTCCTCAAGTTCCGCTGCCATTTCTACCGAAGCCGGTGACACCCGTGGAGCCCAATCACGGATCCCGCGCTCAGGGTCTGGCACGCCTCGGAAAAGCCAGTGCGCTTGCTGGCATGAGTGGCTCTGGCGGGTGGCCCAACCATTAGGCCCAGATCCCCCGCAGCCGAGAGAGAAGTGGCCCGTCAGCCACCGGGCTTGGCTTGGCGGAAGCCGCTCTGCTCGAGAGTCCTGGCCCATTCGGTGGCCAGCCGAGAGTGCGAGGGTGGCGGTGGTGGTGGCGGGTCACCTGGCGGCCATGGGAGGAGAAAGCCTGACCTGGCCAGTGGGCTTTGCCGCTGAGAAAGAGTGGGAGCGAGGCGAGCACGTGACAAGGAAGAGCTGTGAAGCTGATGTTGCGAAGGTGGCGCCAGCGAGGCCAAAAGGACGGATGGGTGGAGGCAGGCGGGGAGCGTTGGGGCGCACGTGGAGGCCGCGGGAGGTTGTGGCTGGGGCGCGGGAGAAGCGAGCGAGCGAGCCTGTTGGCCAAAAGGGGAGGTGTGAAGGGGCCTGGCAGCTGGCAGGCAGAGCCAAAGAAGGAAGGCTTCCCTGACCGGGAATCGAACCCGGGCCGCGGCGGTGAGAGCGCCGAATCCTAACCACTAGACCACCAGGGAGAGACGGCTTCGGGGCCCGGCTTGCGCCTCCTGGCCCCGGGCGCCTCCGGCCCCCAGCACTACCTTGGCGCTACCTTGGCGCTACCTTGGCGCCTGTCCCCTGCTTCGGGTTAAAACAAACACCCGCAACCAGCCCCCGCGACGCCGGCGGCAACCGGCCTGCCCTCACGAGCAGCTCTGCCCTGTTCGCAGCACACCCTCCAAACACCGCGCGCCTCCTTCCCGGGCGCACAGGCACGCAGCCACAGGCCAAGCTGCCACACGAGCTCCGCGCCCGGGACCTCCGCAAAAGGTCGGCCCGCTGCGTTGGCCGGGAATCGAACCCGGGTCAACTGCTTGGAAGGCAGCTATGCTCACCACTATACCACCAACGCCGCACGGCGCGGGCAGCCCCGCCACGCCGGCCCGGGGCTCCCACCAGCGCGCCGCCGACGCCCGGGGCAGCGCGGCCCCGACGCCCGGTCCGTCCGCCCGCCCGCAGCTCCGCGCTGCCACGGCCCCGCCGAAGGCCGCCCGGCGCCCCACCGGTGCAAGGCGAGCGCGGCTGCCCCGTTCCGCCCGCCTGCCTCTGGGGGCGCTCTCGCTCCCTCGCCGCCCGGGGCCGCCAGAGCCCTTCCCCACCAGGTGCCCGGCGGGGACACGGCCGGCGCCGACAGGGTCCTCGCTCCTCCGCCTCCCACCGGGCGCCGGGCCCTGTGCGTCGCAGAAAGCCTCTTCCGACACCCACTTTGGGCCGGCAGCTCGTCGGGCGCCGTGGGGGGCCAGAGGAGGCCGCCCGCCTGCGGCGACCAAGCCGCGGGCGAGAAGAAAAGGCAGGAGGCCAAGGGGGCCCAGGAGGCCAAGGGGGCCCAGGGGGCCCAGGGGGCCCAGGGGGCCAAGGGGCCGGGCAGGCCAGGCCCGAGATGGCGCACTGCCACTAGCTGGAGGGCGGAGGAAGGAGAAGGAGGGCCCACAGGCTGGGTCCGAGGCGGCGGCCCAAAAAGGACGGCTGCCTCCCCGTCGGGGAATCGAACCCCGGTCTCCCGCGTGACAGGCGGGGATACTCACCACTATACTAACGAGGACGACGGCGACCGTCGCCGGGACGCCAGACCCCACTGCGACCGCGGACGCCTAGCCCTGCCTTGATCCCCTCCCCCGACCGCAGGGGCCCGGTGTGTGCTCGCCCTCCACCCGCCAACCGCCACCCGCCACCCGCCACCCGTCACCCGCCACCCGCCACCCGCCCCCCGCCACCATTGGCGCGACCTACCCCGACACCCAACAAAGCACCCTGCGATCCCGCTGGGACCCGGAGCCGGACCCGGACCCCGACAGGTACCGGAGCGGCGTGGAACCTCCCCGTGCGCCCTGCCTGCTGTCTCCAACGCGGGGATCGCGCCGGGGCAGGAAGAGGCGCGGGCGAAACAGTCAGGCCGCTGCTCCTAGGACGCGGTGGGCGCAGCGCCCTGCGGGGTTCGGCGAGCCCAGGCGCGGGGGCTGGGGCGTGCGGCGGCGGCGGCCGGCCCGACGCGGACCGTTTGGGTCCGGGGTGGGGACGCGGGGGCGTCCACGTCAACGCCGGCCGGCTCCGTTCACCTGGCGCCCGCTCCGCCCGCGCGGTCCGTCGGTTGCGCACCGAACCCAGACAGGCGCCGGCCAACGGCGCAGGCGTTCGCGCCGGGTCCCAGCCATGCGAGCGGCGACGCGCTCCGGCGCGCCGTCAGGATGGCCGAGCGGTCTAAGGCGCTGCGTTCAGGTCGCAGTCTCCCCTGGAGGCGTGGGTTCGAATCCCACTCCTGACAAGCCGACCTTTTGGCCCGCCCGCCGGAGGGCAACGCCCATGGCAACCCTGGAGCACCTTTGGCCGGTTCCTGCCTTGAGCCCTTGCCCGCTCTCCAAACTCCAGCCCCCTTGAAGCAAGCCTCCAAAACGCCGCCGCTTCTCAGGCACGTCCGTTCTTCCTGCCCACCCGCCGCCTGTCGCAGAAACAGCCCAGGACCATGCGCCAGCGCCCGCGACCCTCTACCAATTGCCCTTCGGACGGACGCCCTCCCCGCCACCTCGCACGCCCTCTTCCCTGGCCCCACACACAGCGAGCGACCGCGACCACCTTCCACGCTCTTCCCTGCCTATCTCCTCCGCCCGCCCAAACAGACACAGCCCAGATTCTTGCCCTATTCCTCCTTTTCCCTCCTTCCTCCCACCGGCCTCCGCCCACCGCCCACCGCCCACCGCCCACCGCCCACCGCCTCGAATCGCCGCTGCGCTGCCCAGAGGCGTCCTGGCCTGCACAGCCCGCCCGGTTTCACCCTCCAACTTCTGACCGCTGAACGGCAGCGAGCGACTCGCTCGTGGAGCCGCACACACTTCTCCCACCAGAGGCACGCCATCCAACATCCTGTCCTTTCCTCCGACCCCTCGGACCCCGGCCGCGCATTCCATTCTCCAGACGCCCTAGCCACGTCGCCGATCCCACCTCGCTACTTGTGCTCCCTTCCCGCTAACACCTGCCTGCCGGCCCACCTGCAGCCCGGACGCCTGCCGGCCACAGGCAGCGGGAACCCTGCACACAGCCTGGCAGGCGAGTCCAAACCCGGAAAGACAGCCAACGAGGAATCACGAGCGGAAGCCCTAGATCCCCGTCACGCGCCCACAAACGCCAGGCCCCGCCGGGACCAGCTCCGCGCCACACCGCATCCCCACGGGGGAAGCCGCGGCCTGGGCCGTCCCAGCCACACCCAGCGCGCCTTCTCCAGGGTCAGCCAGCTGCGGCTCTGCCGAAGCGCTCCTCCGCTCCTTTCTCGCGCTCCAGCCTCCCTACCAGCCCAAGTGCGAGCCGGTGGGGTGGGTCACAGCGCAGGAGCGAGGCGCCCACGGACTTGGTCTGCGTTTCTGAGCCCGCACGCCACGGCTGCGAGACCCGTTCCCCATCGCCGCCCCCGCTCGCTGACACACCCACCTCCCCACCCACCCGCAGGTGACACAAGTGAGAAGGCCGGCCCGGCGGTGAAGAAAAGAAAGAAAAAAAAAGGACCCTCGAAAGAAAGAAAGAAAGAAAGAAACAAACAAAAACAAAAACAAGAACTTTGGGTCTGTGCCGGGGATCCGCGCTCAGCAAGGCCCGCCACAGCTCACCTGCCCACACGGGCATTCGGGCGCGGGCCACGGCTGGTCCTTCCCCTGGAGACCCCGGCGGGCAGTCTCTCGGCCCTGGGCGGCAGAGAAAGCACAAGATGGGCCGAGTCGGCCTCTCTCCCTCCGCTCTCCCTCCGCGCCCCGCCTCAGGTCCCTCGACGTGACGGGAGCCTCCCCTTCTGCCCGCCCCATCGGGCCAGCCTCTCGTGGCCGCTCCAATAGGACGGAGGCCCACGGCAGGCGGTGACCAGTGAACGGCCGCTGGTGGCGAGCTCCGCTGCACCAGCTTCCGTTGGCGTTTGCCATCGGTGCATGGGTGGTTCAGTGGTAGAATTCTCGCCTGCCACGCGGGAGGCCCGGGTTCGATTCCCGGCCCATGCAGCACACCCTCCCATTTTGGTGCTGCAGCAGCACCAAGGCGTAGCTGCGCTCGCCTCTGCCGCCTCCTTACACTCGGGGCGCGCGAGCGAGTCCGGCACCGGCTGCGCTCCCACGCGCGACGCCCCTCTGCCCTTTCTTCCGTGCCTCTCTCCACTGACTTACGGTTGAGCCTGTCCCCCCGCCCCCCCACCTTGGTAACAACAACCCCTCCAAACACGAGAGCGCGCCAGACACCAGCCCTGGGCAGCCTCCTGCTCCTGTTTCTCTTCATTGCCCTGCCACCGCCTCTGCCCGACGCATTTCACTTCAAGGAACACCGCCAGGCACCACGGGCTTGCAGCCACTCGCCCCACCTCTCCTCTTCACATTTCACCACCTCGACCTCTTTTCCTCTCTCTCTCTCCCCCTCGCTGGCTCCCCACATCCAGAAAATGATGCCATGGTTGCCCTTCCAGTAGGAAGGAAGTCGCGACTCCGGGGAGTAACTCATCACTTTCCCCTAGTTGGTCACACAGTCCTTAACGCGACCACACGAGTGTACGCGTGGCATGTGCACCGTCTATATTCATCGTGTTCCGGCTACTCCACACTCTCTCCCCTCATTCTGCCGGCACCACCACCGCCATGTCCATCTCCCAACCTAACCCCAATCCACCACTTTAGTCGACGATGCTGCCTTGTTTCTCTCCCTCGGACCTCTTTTCATCTCAGCCCCAGACACATGCCTGAGACGTGAATGTGCGTCCTGAAGACGGCTTATTTATGTCTCGGGTCCAGTTGCATTCCCTACCCTTTTGGGACGTGGGACGTGGCCTCCAGTCGCTCTGTCACGACGTCTCTCCCACCCTGGGCTGCTTGCCACCTCACCCCAGCCCCACTCCATACTCTGACCGCCCAGCCCAAGCAGCAGCCCAGTCTCGCCGGCGGGGGTGCCCTTTGACCACACAGACTTCCTTCCTGCCCAGGCCAACCCGCTGAAAAGGTACTGTTCCCACCAGCCTTCAGGCTCAGCCCTCCCTCCACCACCTTTGTCTCACCCCACCCGCCCTTTCACTCACACACACACACACACACACACACACACACACACAGACACACACTCTCTCTCTCTCTCTGTCTGTCTCTCTCTCTCAATCTCTCACCCTCTCTGTCTTTCTCTGTCTCTGTCTCTGTCTCTCTCTCTCTCTCTCTCTCTCTGTCTCTATCTCTCTGTCTCTCTCTCTCGCACAGTCAACTCTCCCTCTCGCCGTCAATGTCCCTCACTCAGACGACTCATATCCCCCAGCCCTGGCCTCCTTCAGGCTCTTCAGACACACGCCAGCTCCGCCACCAGCTGGGATCCCTCCGACCGCATAGGCGGCCCGCGAGGTGCCCTGACGCCCCAGGCATCTGCACAACCTCCGTTTCACTGGACAGCCTCACTCCCAGACCTGGCCAGCCAGCCCTGTGCACCCCCTGGACACCCTGGACTCCTTCTTCCAGCTCCCAGCACGCGACATGCTTCTCTCCTTTCCTCGGTGTCAGCCCCTTGCCCCGGGCGGGGGTGGACGCCAGCCACGGGAACGGACACCTTCGTCCATCACTGTCACCCACTGACATCCACCCACATCACGCTGGCAAGCAAGCCAGCCTCCCGTGGGGATGGCAAACATCTCTATCCCCGACAGGGTCTGGTCTCTGCAGGTGATCCGACTGTGCCAAGATCCCACGAATGACACGGGAGAGGTTTGTGCAGTTGGTTGGACGTCTACTTTGCCCCTACAGAGGAGTTTTGGCAAGAAGTCGACTGACTTCTGCCATTGACTTGGGGGATCAGCCAAACAATAATGATCAATACGGGTTGAATAGAGGGTTGGAGCACTGGGCTCATCTGTGCTAAGGAGGGGATGGGAAAAGCGTTCCACAGCGAATCTTGGCGCTGGGGATGGGTACCATCTCCACATGTTCCTTGACATTTGGGGAGAAGATAGAGAGCGTAGGTCAGGCAATGGGAAGCAAACTTCGGCTGGAAGTCTATCAGGAACCCCAACCCCGCACATGCGCTTTGGTCAGCCTGGCCGTTGGGTTTTCCCCACGAACTCCTGCATCTCCACGCTTCAATGCCCGTGGCCAGGTTGGTCTAACTAATGGGACCTCTCAAGATTCATTTTCACATCCAGAATAGGCGAGAATCTCAAACCCGTCAACAGTGAGCGGGAGCACGTGTACACACACGCACGTGTATGTTGCGGGAAGTCAGGGACCCCGAACGGAGGGACCGGCTGGAGCCGCGGCAGAGGCACGTAAACTGTGAAGACTTCATTTTAATATGGACTTTCTTCGGTTCCCAAATAATGCTTTTATAATTTCTTACGCCTGTCTTTACTTTAATCTCTTAATCCTGTTATCTCCGTAAGCTGAGGATGTACCTCACCTCAGGACCCCTGTGACAATTGTGTTAACTCTACAAATTGATGGTAAAACACGTGTGTTTGAACAATATGAGATCAGCGCACCTTGAGAAAGAATAGAAGAACAGCGACTTTTAGGGAACAGGGGAAGACAACCATAAGGTCTGACTGCCTGCGAGGTCGGGCAAAAAGAGCCATATTTTTCTTCTTGCAGAGAGCCTATGAAGGACGTGCAAGTAGGCAAGATGTCGTTAAGACAACCTAAGTGTCCGTCAGCCGGGAAATGGATTAACAAGAATGTGGCATATGGACACCATGGAATGCCATTTGGCCGTAGAAAAGAACGAAATCCTCTCGTCTGCAGCAACAGAGGCGGAGCTATAGGTCACGATGGAACACCAAATGAGCCGGGCACAGAAAGACAGAGAGGGCAGGTTCTTACCCCAATCCTGGGAGCTCAAAAAGTTCACCTTGTGGAGGTAGAGAGTAGAACGATAGACACCAGAGGCTGGAGAGGGTGTGTGGGTGACTGCGGTGAAGAGAGGTTGGTGAAATGGGTACGAGCATGCGTTTAGATGGAGGGAATACGTTCTAAGAATGTTCTAGGGCAGAGTAGGGCGACTAGGGGTAACAACGACGTATTAGTGCGTGTTTCCGAAGAGCTCCTGGAAGACAGCACCTGAGATGCTCTCAACAGGTAGAGATCAGAGGCTGGAGAGGGTGTGTGGGTGACTGCGGTGAAGCGAGGTTGGTGAATTGGGTACCAGCATGCGTTTAGATGGAGGGAATACGTTCTAAGAATGTTCTAGGGCAGAGTAGGGCGACTAGGGGTAACAACGACGTATTAGTGCGTGTTTCCGAAGAGCTCCTGGAAGACAGCACCTGAGACGCTCCCAACAGGTAGAGACGACAGACACCCACGGGATGGATGCCCTACATCCCCTCAGTGGCTCATCGATCACTACGCAGTCTACACGTGTTACCACACGTCACAGGAATCCCATCGATATCATGTCCGCATGAAGAAGAACATAGTCATGCTGCCAGAGTGACTGTCGCAGCTCGGCCTCCCTGGCGCTATGGCCCGTGGTCTCGGCTCCTCAAGTTCCGCTGCCATTTCTACCGAAGCCGGTGACACCCGTGGAGCCCAATCACGGATCCCGCGCTCAGGGTCTGGCACGCCTCGGAAAAGCCAGTGCGCTTGCTGGCATGAGTGGCTCTGGCGGGTGGCCCAACCATTAGGCCCAGATCCCCCGCAGCCGAGAGAGAAGTGGCCCGTCAGCCACCGGGCTTGGCTTGGCGGAAGCCGCTCTGCTCGAGAGTCCTGGCCCATTCGGTGGCCAGCCGAGAGTGCGAGGGTGGCGGTGGTGGTGGCGGGTCACCTGGCGGCCATGGGAGGAGAAAGCCTGACCTGGCCAGTGGGCTTTGCCGCTGAGAAAGAGTGGGAGCGAGGCGAGCACGTGACAAGGAAGAGCTGTGAAGCTGATGTTGCGAAGGTGGCGCCAGCGAGGCCAAAAGGACGGATGGGTGGAGGCAGGCGGGGAGCGTTGGGGCGCACGTGGAGGCCGCGGGAGGTTGTGGCTGGGGCGCGGGAGAAGCGAGCGAGCGAGCCTGTTGGCCAAAAGGGGAGGTGTGAAGGGGCCTGGCAGCTGGCAGGCAGAGCCAAAGAAGGAAGGCTTCCCTGACCGGGAATCGAACCCGGGCCGCGGCGGTGAGAGCGCCGAATCCTAACCACTAGACCACCAGGGAGAGACGGCTTCGGGGCCCGGCTTGCGCCTCCTGGCCCCGGGCGCCTCCGGCCCCCAGCACTACCTTGGCGCTACCTTGGCGCTACCTTGGCGCCTGTCCCCTGCTTCGGGTTAAAACAAACACCCGCAACCAGCCCCCGCGACGCCGGCGGCAACCGGCCTGCCCTCACGAGCAGCTCTGCCCTGTTCGCAGCACACCCTCCAAACACCGCGCGCCTCCTTCCCGGGCGCACAGGCACGCAGCCACAGGCCAAGCTGCCACACGAGCTCCGCGCCCGGGACCTCCGCAAAAGGTCGGCCCGCTGCGTTGGCCGGGAATCGAACCCGGGTCAACTGCTTGGAAGGCAGCTATGCTCACCACTATACCACCAACGCCGCACGGCGCGGGCAGCCCCGCCACGCCGGCCCGGGGCTCCCACCAGCGCGCCGCCGACGCCCGGGGCAGCCCGGCCCCGACGCCCGGTCCGTCCGCCCGCCCGCAGCTCCGCGCTGCCACGGCCCCGCCGAAGGCCGCCCGGCGCCCCACCGGTGCAAGGCGAGCGCGGCTGCCCCGTTCCGCCCGCCTGCCTCTGGGGGCGCTCTCGCTCCCTCGCCGCCCGGGGCCGCCAGAGCCCTTCCCCACCAGGTGCCCGGCGGGGACACGGCCGGCGCCGACAGGGTCCTCGCTCCTCCGCCTCCCACCGGGCGCCGGGCCCTGTGCGTCGCAGAAAGCCTCTTCCGACACCCACTTTGGGCCGGCAGCTCGTCGGGCGCCGTGGGGGGCCAGAGGAGGCCGCCCGCCTGCGGCGACCAAGCCGCGGGCGAGAAGAAAAGGCAGGAGGCCAAGGGGGCCCAGGAGGCCAAGGGGGCCCAGGGGGCCCAGGGGGCCCAGGGGGCCAAGGGGCCGGGCAGGCCAGGCCCGAGATGGCGCACTGCCACTAGCTGGAGGGCGGAGGAAGGAGAAGGAGGGCCCACAGGCTGGGTCCGAGGCGGCGGCCCAAAAAGGACGGCTGCCTCCCCGTCGGGGAATCGAACCCCGGTCTCCCGCGTGACAGGCGGGGATACTCACCACTATACTAACGAGGACGACGGCGACCGTCGCCGGGACGCCAGACCCCACTGCGACCGCGGACGCCTAGCCCTGCCTTGATCCCCTCCCCCGACCGCAGGGGCCCGGTGCGTGCTCGCCCTCCACCCGCCAACCGCCACCCGCCACCCGCCACCCGTCACCCGCCACCCGCCACCCGCCCCCCGCCACCATTGGCGCGACCTACCCCGACACCCAACAAAGCACCCTGCGATCCCGCTGGGACCCGGAGCCGGACCCGGACCCCGACAGGTACCGGAGCGGCGTGGAACCTCCCCGTGCGCCCTGCCTGCTGTCTCCAACGCGGGGATCGCGCCGGGGCAGGAAGAGGCGCGGGCGAAACAGTCAGGCCGCTGCTCCTAGGACGCGGTGGGCGCAGCGCCCTGCGGGGTTCGGCGAGCCCAGGCGCGGGGGCTGGGGCGTGCGGCGGCGGCGGCCGGCCCGACGCGGACCGTTTGGGTCCGGGGTGGGGACGCGGGGGCGTCCACGTCAACGCCGGCCGGCTCCGTTCACCTGGCGCCCGCTCCGCCCGCGCGGTCCGTCGGTTGCGCACCGAACCCAGACAGGCGCCGGCCAACGGCGCAGGCGTTCGCGCCGGGTCCCAGCCATGCGAGCGGCGACGCGCCCCGGCGCGCCGTCAGGATGGCCGAGCGGTCTAAGGCGCTGCGTTCAGGTCGCAGTCTCCCCTGGAGGCGTGGGTTCGAATCCCACTCCTGACAAGCCGACCTTTTGGCCCGCCCGCCGGAGGGCAACGCCCATGGCAACCCTGGAGCACCTTTGGCCGGTTCCTGCCTTGAGCCCTTGCCCGCTCTCCAAACTCCAGCCCCCTTGAAGCAAGCCTCCAAAACGCCGCCGCTTCTCAGGCACGTCCGTTCTTCCTGCCCACCCGCCGCCTGTCGCAGAAACAGCCCAGGACCATGCGCCAGCGCCCGCGACCCTCTACCAATTGCCCTTCGGACGGACGCCCTCCCCGCCACCTCGCACGCCCTCTTCCCTGGCCCCACACACAGCGAGCGACCGCGACCACCTTCCACGCTCTTCCCTGCCTATCTCCTCCGCCCGCCCAAACAGACACAGCCCAGATTCTTGCCCTATTCCTCCTTTTCCCTCCTTCCTCCCACCGGCCTCCGCCCACCGCCCACCGCCCACCGCCCACCGCCTCGAATCGCCGCTGCGCTGCCCAGAGGCGTCCTGGCCTGCACAGCCCGCCCGGTTTCACCCTCCAACTTCTGACCGCTGAACGGCAGCGAGCGACTCGCTCGTGGAGCCGCACACACTTCTCCCACCAGAGGCACGCCATCCAACATCCTGTCCTTTCCTCCGACCCCTCGGACCCCGGCCGCGCATTCCATTCTCCAGACGCCCTAGCCACGTCGCCGATCCCACCTCGCTACTTGTGCTCCCTTCCCGCTAACACCTGCCTGCCGGCCCACCTGCAGCCCGGACGCCTGCCGGCCACAGGCAGCGGGAACCCTGCACACAGCCTGGCAGGCGAGTCCAAACCCGGAAAGACAGCCAACGAGGAATCACGAGCGGAAGCCCTAGATCCCCGTCACGCGCCCACAAACGCCAGGCCCCGCCGGGACCAGCTCCGCGCCACACCGCATCCCCACGGGGGAAGCCGCGGCCTGGGCCGTCCCAGCCACACCCAGCGCGCCTTCTCCAGGGTCAGCCAGCTGCGGCTCTGCCGAAGCGCTCCTCCGCTCCTTTCTCGCGCTCCAGCCTCCCTACCAGCCCAAGTGCGAGCCGGTGGGGTGGGTCACAGCGCAGGAGCGAGGCGCCCACGGACTTGGTCTGCGTTTCTGAGCCCGCACGCCACGGCTGCGAGACCCGTTCCCCATCGCCGCCCCCGCTCGCTGACACACCCACCTCCCCACCCACCCGCAGGTGACACAAGTGAGAAGGCCGGCCCGGCGGTGAAGAAAAGAAAGAAAAAAAAAGGACCCTCGAAAGAAAGAAAGAAAGAAACAAACAAACAAAAACAAAAACAAGAACTTTGGGTCTGTGCCGGGTATCCGCGCTCAGCAAGGCCCGCCACAGCTCACCTGCCCACACGGGCATTCGGGCGCGGGCCACGGCTGGTCCTTCCCCTGGAGACCCCGGCGGGCAGTCTCTCGGCCCTGGGCGGCAGAGAAAGCGCAAGATGGGCCGAGTCGGCCTCTCTCCCTCCGCTCTCCCTCCGCGCCCCGCCTCAGGTCCCTCGACGTGACGGGAGCCTCCCCTTCTGCCCGCCCCATCGGGCCAGCCTCTCGTGGCCGCTCCAATAGGACGGAGGCCCACGGCAGGCGGTGACCAGTGAACGGCCGCTGGTGGCGAGCTCCGCTGCACCAGCTTCCGTTGGCGTTTGCCATCGGTGCATGGGTGGTTCAGTGGTAGAATTCTCGCCTGCCACGCGGGAGGCCCGGGTTCGATTCCCGGCCCATGCAGCACACCCTCCCATTTTGGTGCTGCAGCAGCACCAAGGCGTAGCTGCGCTCGCCTCTGCCGCCTCCTTACACTCGGGGCGCGCGAGCGAGTCCGGCACCGGCTGCGCTCCCACGCGCGACGCCCCTCTGCCCTTTCTTCCGTGCCTCTCTCCACTGACTTACGGTTGAGCCTGTCCCCCCGCCCCCCCACCTTGGTAACAACAACCCCTCCAAACACGAGAGCGCGCCAGACACCAGCCCTGGGCAGCCTCCTGCTCCTGTTTCTCTTCATTGCCCTGCCACCGCCTCTGCCCGACGCATTTCACTTCAAGGAACACCGCCAGGCACCACGGGCTTGCAGCCACTCGCCCCACCTCTCCTCTTCACATTTCACCACCTCGACCTCTTTTCCTCTCTCTCTCTCCCCCTCGCTGGCTCCCCACATCCAGAAAATGATGCCATGGTTGCCCTTCCAGTAGGAAGGAAGTCGCGACTCCGGGGAGTAACTCATCACTTTCCCCTAGTTGGTCACACAGTCCTTAACGCGACCACACGAGTGTACGCGTGGCATGTGCACCGTCTATATTCATCGTGTTCCGGCTACTCCACACTCTCTCCCCTCATTCTGCCGGCACCACCACCGCCATGTCCATCTCCCAACCTAACCCCAATCCACCACTTTAGTCGACGATGCTGCCTTGTTTCTCTCCCTCGGACCTCTTTTCATCTCAGCCCCAGACACATGCCTGAGACGTGAATGTGCGTCCTGAAGACGGCTTATTTATGTCTCGGGTCCAGTTGCATTCCCTACCCTTTTGGGACGTGGGACGTGGCCTCCAGTCGCTCTGTCACGACGTCTCTCCCACCCTGGGCTGCTTGCCACCTCACCCCAGCCCCACTCCATACTCTGACCGCCCAGCCCAAGCAGCAGCCCAGTCTCGCCGGCGGGGGTGCCCTTTGACCACACAGACTTCCTTCCTGCCCAGGCCAACCCGCTGAAAAGGTACTGTTCCCACCAGCCTTCAGGCTCAGCCCTCCCTCCACCACCTTTGTCTCACCCCACCCGCCCTTTCACTCACACACACACACACACACACACACACACACACACACAGACACACACTCTCTCTCTCTCTCTGTCTGTCTCTCTCTCTCAATCTCTCACCCTCTCTGTCTTTCTCTGTCTCTGTCTCTGTCTCTCTCTCTCTCTCTCTCTCTCTGTCTCTATCTCTCTGTCTCTCTCTCTCGCACAGTCAACTCTCCCTCTCGCCGTCAATGTCCCTCACTCAGACGACTCATATCCCCCAGCCCTGGCCTCCTTCAGGCTCTTCAGACACACGCCAGCTCCGCCACCAGCTGGGATCCCTCCGACCGCATAGGCGGCCCGCGAGGTGCCCTGACGCCCCAGGCATCTGCACAACCTCCGTTTCACTGGACAGCCTCACTCCCAGACCTGGCCAGCCAGCCCTGTGCACCCCCTGGACACCCTGGACTCCTTCTTCCAGCTCCCAGCACGCGACATGCTTCTCTCCTTTCCTCGGTGTCAGCCCCTTGCCCCGGGCGGGGGTGGACGCCAGCCACGGGAACGGACACCTTCGTCCATCACTGTCACCCACTGACATCCACCCACATCACGCTGGCAAGCAAGCCAGCCTCCCGTGGGGATGGCAAACATCTCTATCCCCGACAGGGTCTGGTCTCTGCAGGTGATCCGACTGTGCCAAGATCCCACGAATGACACGGGAGAGGTTTGTGCAGTTGGTTGGACGTCTACTTTGCCCCTACAGAGGAGTTTTGGCAAGAAGTCGACTGACTTCTGCCATTGACTTGGGGGATCAGCCAAACAATAATGATCAATACGGGTTGAATAGAGGGTTGGAGCACTGGGCTCATCTGTGCTAAGGAGGGGATGGGAAAAGCGTTCCACAGCGAATCTTGGCGCTGGGGATGGGTACCATCTCCACATGTTCCTTGACATTTGGGGAGAAGATAGAGAGCGTAGGTCAGGCAATGGGAAGCAAACTTCGGCTGGAAGTCTATCAGGAACCCCAACCCCGCACATGCGCTTTGGTCAGCCTGGCCGTTGGGTTTTCCCCACGAACTCCTGCATCTCCACGCTTCAATGCCCGTGGCCAGGTTGGTCTAACTAATGGGACCTCTCAAGATTCATTTTCACATCCAGAATAGGCGAGAATCTCAAACCCGTCAACAGTGAGCGGGAGCACGTGTACACACACGCACGTGTATGTTGCGGGAAGTCAGGGACCCCGAACGGAGGGACCGGCTGGAGCCGCGGCAGAGGCACGTAAACTGTGAAGACTTCATTTTAATATGGACTTTCTTCGGTTCCCAAATAATGCTTTTATAATTTCTTACGCCTGTCTTTACTTTAATCTCTTAATCCTGTTATCTCCGTAAGCTGAGGATGTACCTCACCTCAGGACCCCTGTGACAATTGTGTTAACTCTACAAATTGATGGTAAAACACGTGTGTTTGAACAATATGAGATCAGCGCACCTTGAGAAAGAATAGAAGAACAGCGACTTTTAGGGAACAGGGGAAGACAACCATAAGGTCTGACTGCCTGCGAGGTCGGGCAAAAAGAGCCATATTTTTCTTCTTGCAGAGAGCCTATGAAGGACGTGCAAGTAGGCAAGATGTCGTTAAGACAACCTAAGTGTCCGTCAGCCGGGAAATGGATTAACAAGAATGTGGCATATGGACACCATGGAATGCCATTTGGCCGTAGAAAAGAACGAAATCCTCTCGTCTGCAGCAACAGAGGCGGAGCTATAGGTCACGATGGAACACCAAATGAGCCGGGCACAGAAAGACAGAGAGGGCAGGTTCTTACCCCAATCCTGGGAGCTCAAAAAGTTCACCTTGTGGAGGTAGAGAGTAGAACGATAGACACCAGAGGCTGGAGAGGGTGTGTGGGTGACTGCGGTGAAGAGAGGTTGGTGAAATGGGTACGAGCATGCGTTTAGATGGAGGGAATACGTTCTAAGAATGTTCTAGGGCAGAGTAGGGCGACTAGGGGTAACAACGACGTATTAGTGCGTGTTTCCGAAGAGCTCCTGGAAGACAGCACCTGAGATGCTCTCAACAGGTAGAGATCAGAGGCTGGAGAGGGTGTGTGGGTGACTGCGGTGAAGCGAGGTTGGTGAATTGGGTATCAGCATGCGTTTAGATGGAGGGAATACGTTCTAAGAATGTTCTAGGGCAGAGTAGGGCGACTAGGGGTAACAACGACGTATTAGTGCGTGTTTCCGAAGAGCTCCTGGAAGACAGCACCTGAGATGCTCCCAACAGGTAGAGACGACAGACACCCACGGGATGGATGCCCTACATCCCCTCAGTGGCTCATCGATCACTACGCAATCTACACGTGTTACCACACGTCACAGGAATCCCATCGATATCATGTCCGCATGAAGAAGAACATAGTCATGCTGCCAGAGTGACTGTCGCAGCTCGGCCTCCCTGGCGCTATGGCCCGTGGTCTCGGCTCCTCAAGTTCCGCTGCCATTTCTACCGAAGCCGGTGACACCCGTGGAGCCCAATCACGGATCCCGCGCTCAGGGTCTGGCACGCCTCGGAAAAGCCAGTGCGCTTGCTGGCATGAGTGGCTCTGGCGGGTGGCCCAACCATTAGGCCCAGATCCCCCGCAGCCGAGAGAGAAGTGGCCCGTCAGCCACCGGGCTTGGCTTGGCGGAAGCCGCTCTGCTCGAGAGTCCTGGCCCATTCGGTGGCCAGCCGAGAGTGCGAGGGTGGCGGTGGTGGTGGCGGGTCACCTGGCGGCCATGGGAGGAGAAAGCCTGACCTGGCCAGTGGGCTTTGCCGCTGAGAAAGAGTGGGAGCGAGGCGAGCACGTGACAAGGAAGAGCTGTGAAGCTGATGTTGCGAAGGTGGCGCCAGCGAGGCCAAAAGGACGGATGGGTGGAGGCAGGCGGGGAGCGTTGGGGCGCACGTGGAGGCCGCGGGAGGTTGTGGCTGGGGCGCGGGAGAAGCGAGCGAGCGAGCCTGTTGGCCAAAAGGGGAGGTGTGAAGGGGCCTGGCAGCTGGCAGGCAGAGCCAAAGAAGGAAGGCTTCCCTGACCGGGAATCGAACCCGGGCCGCGGCGGTGAGAGCGCCGAATCCTAACCACTAGACCACCAGGGAGAGACGGCTTCGGGGCCCGGCTTGCGCCTCCTGGCCCCGGGCGCCTCCGGCCCCCAGCACTACCTTGGCGCTACCTTGGCGCTACCTTGGCGCCTGTCCCCTGCTTCGGGTTAAAACAAACACCCGCAACCAGCCCCCGCGACGCCGGCGGCAACCGGCCTGCCCTCACGAGCAGCTCTGCCCTGTTCGCAGCACACCCTCCAAACACCGCGCGCCTCCTTCCCGGGCGCACAGGCACGCAGCCACAGGCCAAGCTGCCACACGAGCTCCGCGCCCGGGACCTCCGCAAAAGGTCGGCCCGCTGCGTTGGCCGGGAATCGAACCCGGGTCAACTGCTTGGAAGGCAGCTATGCTCACCACTATACCACCAACGCCGCACGGCGCGGGCAGCCCCGCCACGCCGGCCCGGGGCTCCCACCAGCGCGCCGCCGACGCCCGGGGCAGCCCGGCCCCGACGCCCGGTCCGTCCGCCCGCCCGCAGCTCCGCGCTGCCACGGCCCCGCCGAAGGCCGCCCGGCGCCCCACCGGTGCAAGGCGAGCGCGGCTGCCCCGTTCCGCCCGCCTGCCTCTGGGGGCGCTCTCGCTCCCTCGCCGCCCGGGGCCGCCAGAGCCCTTCCCCACCAGGTGCCCGGCGGGGACACGGCCGGCGCCGACAGGGTCCTCGCTCCTCCGCCTCCCACCGGGCGCCGGGCCCTGTGCGTCGCAGAAAGCCTCTTCCGACACCCACTTTGGGCCGGCAGCTCGTCGGGCGCCGTGGGGGGCCAGAGGAGGCCGCCCGCCTGCGGCGACCAAGCCGCGGGCGAGAAGAAAAGGCAGGAGGCCAAGGGGGCCCAGGAGGCCAAGGGGGCCCAGGGGGCCAAGGGGCCAGGCAGGCCAGGCCCGAGATGGCGCACTGCCACTAGCTGGAGGGCGGAGGAAGGAGAAGGAGGGCCCACAGGCTGGGTCCGAGGCGGCGGCCCAAAAAGGACGGCTGCCTCCCCGTCGGGGAATCGAACCCCGGTCTCCCGCGTGACAGGCGGGGATACTCACCACTATACTAACGAGGACGACGGCGACCGTCGCCGGGACGCCAGACCCCACTGCGACCGCGGACGCCTAGCCCTGCCTTGATCCCCTCCCCCGACCGCAGGGGCCCGGTGTGTGCTCGCCCTCCACCCGCCAACCGCCACCCGCCACCCGCCACCCGTCACCCGCCATCCGCCACCCGCCCCCCGCCACCATTGGCGCGACCTACCCCGACACCCA
The DNA here is from genome assembly GCF_028885655.2 of Pongo abelii. NCBI lineage: Eukaryota > Metazoa > Chordata > Mammalia > Primates > Hominidae > Pongo > Pongo abelii. The sequence continues at coordinate 88,730,754 of NC_071985.2, read as the reverse complement.
ACAAAGCACCCTGCGATCCCGCTGGGACCCGGAGCCGGACCCGGACCCCGACAGGTACCGGAGCGGCGTGGAACCTCCCCGTGCGCCCTGCCTGCTGTCTCCAACGCGGGGATCGCGCCGGGGCAGGAAGAGGCGCGGGCGAAACAGTCAGGCCGCTGCTCCTAGGACGCGGTGGGCGCAGCGCCCTGCGGGGTTCGGCGAGCCCAGGCGCGGGGGCTGGGGCGTGCGGCGGCGGCGGCCGGCCCGACGCGGACCGTTTGGGTCCGGGGTGGGGACGCGGGGGCGTCCACGTCAACGCCGGCCGGCTCCGTTCACCTGGCGCCCGCTCCGCCCGCGCGGTCCGTCGGTTGCGCACCGAACCCAGACAGGCGCCGGCCAACGGCGCAGGCGTTCGCGCCGGGTCCCAGCCATGCGAGCGGCGACGCGCCCCGGCGCGCCGTCAGGATGGCCGAGCGGTCTAAGGCGCTGCGTTCAGGTCGCAGTCTCCCCTGGAGGCGTGGGTTCGAATCCCACTCCTGACAAGCCGACCTTTTGGCCCGCCCGCCGGAGGGCAACGCCCATGGCAACCCTGGAGCACCTTTGGCCGGTTCCTGCCTTGAGCCCTTGCCCGCTCTCCAAACTCCAGCCCCCTTGAAGCAAGCCTCCAAAACGCCGCCGCTTCTCAGGCACGTCCGTTCTTCCTGCCCACCCGCCGCCTGTCGCAGAAACAGCCCAGGACCATGCGCCAGCGCCCGCGACCCTCTACCAATTGCCCTTCGGACGGACGCCCTCCCCGCCACCTCGCACGCCCTCTTCCCTGGCCCCACACACAGCGAGCGACCGCGACCACCTTCCACGCTCTTCCCTGCCTATCTCCTCCGCCCGCCCAAACAGACACAGCCCAGATTCTTGCCCTATTCCTCCTTTTCCCTCCTTCCTCCCACCGGCCTCCGCCCACCGCCCACCGCCCACCGCCCACCGCCTCGAATCGCCGCTGCGCTGCCCAGAGGCGTCCTGGCCTGCACAGCCCGCCCGGTTTCACCCTCCAACTTCTGACCGCTGAACGGCAGCGAGCGACTCGCTCGTGGAGCCGCACACACTTCTCCCACCAGAGGCACGCCATCCAACATCCTGTCCTTTCCTCCGACCCCTCGGACCCCGGCCGCGCATTCCATTCTCCAGACGCCCTAGCCACGTCGCCGATCCCACCTCGCTACTTGTGCTCCCTTCCCGCTAACACCTGCCTGCCGGCCCACCTGCAGCCCGGACGCCTGCCGGCCACAGGCAGCGGGAACCCTGCACACAGCCTGGCAGGCGAGTCCAAACCCGGAAAGACAGCCAACGAGGAATCACGAGCGGAAGCCCTAGATCCCCGTCACGCGCCCACAAACGCCAGGCCCCGCCGGGACCAGCTCCGCGCCACACCGCATCCCCACGGGGGAAGCCGCGGCCTGGGCCGTCCCAGCCACACCCAGCGCGCCTTCTCCAGGGTCAGCCAGCTGCGGCTCTGCCGAAGCGCTCCTCCGCTCCTTTCTCGCGCTCCAGCCTCCCTACCAGCCCAAGTGCGAGCCGGTGGGGTGGGTCACAGCGCAGGAGCGAGGCGCCCACGGACTTGGTCTGCGTTTCTGAGCCCGCACGCCACGGCTGCGAGACCCGTTCCCCATCGCCGCCCCCGCTCGCTGACACACCCACCTCCCCACCCACCCGCAGGTGACACAAGTGAGAAGGCCGGCCCGGCGGTGAAGAAAAGAAAGAAAAAAAAAGGACCCTCGAAAGAAAGAAAGAAAGAAACAAACAAACAAAAACAAAAACAAGAACTTTGGGTCTGTGCCGGGTATCCGCGCTCAGCAAGGCCCGCCACAGCTCACCTGCCCACACGGGCATTCGGGCGCGGGCCACGGCTGGTCCTTCCCCTGGAGACCCCGGCGGGCAGTCTCTCGGCCCTGGGCGGCAGAGAAAGCGCAAGATGGGCCGAGTCGGCCTCTCTCCCTCCGCTCTCCCTCCGCGCCCCGCCTCAGGTCCCTCGACGTGACGGGAGCCTCCCCTTCTGCCCGCCCCATCGGGCCAGCCTCTCGTGGCCGCTCCAATAGGACGGAGGCCCACGGCAGGCGGTGACCAGTGAACGGCCGCTGGTGGCGAGCTCCGCTGCACCAGCTTCCGTTGGCGTTTGCCATCGGTGCATGGGTGGTTCAGTGGTAGAATTCTCGCCTGCCACGCGGGAGGCCCGGGTTCGATTCCCGGCCCATGCAGCACACCCTCCCATTTTGGTGCTGCAGCAGCACCAAGGCGTAGCTGCGCTCGCCTCTGCCGCCTCCTTACACTCGGGGCGCGCGAGCGAGTCCGGCACCGGCTGCGCTCCCACGCGCGACGCCCCTCTGCCCTTTCTTCCGTGCCTCTCTCCACTGACTTACGGTTGAGCCTGTCCCCCCGCCCCCCCACCTTGGTAACAACAACCCCTCCAAACACGAGAGCGCGCCAGACACCAGCCCTGGGCAGCCTCCTGCTCCTGTTTCTCTTCCTTGCCCTGCCACCGCCTCTGCCCGACGCATTTCACTTCAAGGAACACCGCCAGGCACCACGGGCTTGCAGCCACTCGCCCCACCTCTCCTCTTCACATTTCACCACCTCGACCTCTTTTCCTCTCTCTCTCTCCCCCTCGCTGGCTCCCCACATCCAGAAAATGATGCCATGGTTGCCCTTCCAGTAGGAAGGACGTCGCGACTCCGGGGAGTAACTCATCACTTTCCCCTAGTTGGTCACACAGTCCTTAACGCGACCACACGAGTGTACGCGTGGCATGTGCACCGTCTATATTCATCGTGTTCCGGCTACTCCACACTCTCTCCCCTCATTCTGCCGGCACCACCACCGCCATGTCGCATCTCCCAACCTAACCCCAATCCACCACTTTAGTCGAGGTTGCTGCCTTGTTTCTCTCCCTCGGACCTCTTTTCATCTCAGCCCCAGACACATGCCTGAGACGTGAATGTGCGTCCTGAAGACGGCTTATTTATGTCTCGGGTCCAGTTGCATTCCCTACCCTTTTGGGACGTGGGACGTGGCCTCCAGTCGCTCTGTCACGACGTCTCTCCCACCCTGGGCTGCTTGCCACCTCACCCCAGCCCCACTCCATACTCTGACCGCCCAGCCCAAGCAGCAGCCCAGTCTCGCCGGCGGGGGTGCCCTTTGACCACACAGACTTCCTTCCTGCCCAGGCCAACCCGCTGAAAAGGTACTGTTCCCACCAGCCTTCAGGCTCAGCCCTCCCTCCACCACCTTTGTCTCACCCCACCCGCCCTTTCACTCACACACACACACACACACACACACACAGACACACACTCTCTCTCTCTCTCTGTCTGTCTCTCTCTCTCACTCTCTCAATCTCTCACCCTCTCTGTCTTTCTCTGTCTCTGTCTCTGTCTCTCTCTCTCTCTCTCTCTCTCTGTCTCTATCTCTCTGTCTCTCTCTCTCGCACAGTCAACTCTCCCTCTCGCCGTCAATGTCCCTCACTCAGACGACTCATATCCCCCAGCCCTGGCCTCCTTCAGGCTCTTCAGACACACGCCAGCTCCGCCACCAGCTGGGATCCCTCCGACCGCATAGGCGGCCCGCGAGGTGCCCTGACGCCCCAGGCATCTGCACAACCTCCGTTTCACTGGACAGCCTCACTCCCAGACCTGGCCAGCCAGCCCTGTGCACCCCCTGGACACCCTGGACTCCTTCTTCCAGCTCCCAGCACGCGACATGCTTCTCTCCTTTCCTCGGTGTCAGCCCCTTGCCCCGGGCGGGGGTGGACGCCAGCCACGGGAACGGACACCTTCGTCCATCACTGTCACCCACTGACATCCACCCACATCACGCTGGCAAGCAAGCCAGCCTCCCGTGGGGATGGCAAACATCTCTATCCCCGACAGGGTCTGGTCTCTGCAGGTGATCCGACTGTGCCAAGATCCCACGAATGACACGGGAGAGGTTTGTGCAGTTGGTTGGACGTCTACTTTGCCCCTACAGAGGAGTTTTGGCAAGAAGTCGACTGACTTCTGCCATTGACTTGGGGGATCAGCCAAACAATAATGATCAATACGGGTTGAATAGAGGGTTGGAGCACTCGGCTCATCTGTGCTAAGGAGGGGATGGGAAAAGCGTTCCACAGCGAATCTTGGCGCTGGGGATGGGTACCATCTCCACATGTTCCTTGACATTTGGGGAGAAGATAGAGAGCGTAGGTCAGGCAATGGGAAGCAAACTTCGGCTGGAAGTCTATCAGGAACCCCAACCCCGCACATGCGCTTTGGTCAGCCTGGCCGTTGGGTTTTCCCCACGAACTCCTGCATCTCCACGCTTCAATGCCCGTGGCCAGGTTGGTCTAACTAATGGGACCTCTCAAGATTCATTTTCACATCCAGAATAGGCGAGAATCTCAAACCCGTCAACAGTGAGCGGGAGCACGTGTACACACACGCACGTGTATGTTGCGGGAAGTCAGGGACCCCGAACGGAGGGACCGGCTGGAGCCGCGGCAGAGGCACGTAAACTGTGAAGACTTCATTTTAATATGGACTTTCTTCGGTTCCCAAATAATGCTTTTATAATTTCTTACGCCTGTCTTTACTTTAATCTCTTAATCCTGTTATCTCCGTAAGCTGAGGATGTACCTCACCTCAGGACCCCTGTGACAATTGTGTTAACTCTACAAATTGATGGTAAAACACGTGTGTTTGAACAATATGAGATCAGCGCACCTTGAGAAAGAATAGAAGAACAGCGACTTTTAGGGAACAGGGGAAGACAACCATAAGGTCTGACTGCCTGCGAGGTCGGGCAAAAAGAGCCATATTTTTCTTCTTGCAGAGAGCCTATGAAGGACGTGCAAGTAGGCAAGATGTCGTTAAGACAACCTAAGTGTCCGTCAGCCGGGAAATGGATTAACAAGAATGTGGCATATGGACACCATGGAATGCCATTTGGCCGTAGAAAAGAACGAAATCCTCTCGTCTGCAGCAACAGAGGCGGAGCTATAGGTCACGATGGAACACCAAATGAGCCGGGCACAGAAAGACAGAGAGGGCAGGTTCTTACCCCAATCCTGGGAGCTCAAAAAGTTCACCTTGTGGAGGTAGAGAGTAGAACGATAGACACCAGAGGCTGGAGAGGGTGTGTGGGTGACTGCGGTGAAGAGAGGTTGGTGAAATGGGTACGAGCATGCGTTTAGATGGAGGGAATACGTTCTAAGAATGTTCTAGGGCAGAGTAGGGCGACTAGGGGTAACAACGACGTATTAGTGCGTGTTTCCGAAGAGCTCCTGGAAGACAGCACCTGAGATGCTCTCAACAGGTAGAGATCAGAGGCTGGAGAGGGTGTGTGGGTGACTGCGGTGAAGCGAGGTTGGTGAATTGGGTATCAGCATGCGTTTAGATGGAGGGAATACGTTCTAAGAATGTTCTAGGGCAGAGTAGGGCGACTAGGGGTAACAACGACGTATTAGTGCGTGTTTCCGAAGAGCTCCTGGAAGACAGCACCTGAGATGCTCCCAACAGGTAGAGACGACAGACACCCACGGGATGGATGCCCTACATCCCCTCAGTGGCTCATCGATCACTACGCAATCTACACGTGTTACCACACGTCACAGGAATCCCATCGATATCATGTCCGCATGAAGAAGAACATAGTCATGCTGCCAGAGTGACTGTCGCAGCTCGGCCTCCCTGGCGCTATGGCCCGTGGTCTCGGCTCCTCAAGTTCCGCTGCCATTTCTACCGAAGCCGGTGACACCCGTGGAGCCCAATCACGGATCCCGCGCTCAGGGTCTGGCACGCCTCGGAAAAGCCAGTGCGCTTGCTGGCATGAGTGGCTCTGGCGGGTGGCCCAACCATTAGGCGCAGATCCCCCGCAGCCGAGAGAGAAGTGGCCCGTCAGCCACCGGGCTTGGCTTGGCGGAAGCCGCTCTGCTCGAGAGTCCTGGCCCATTCGGTGGCCAGCCGAGAGTGCGAGGGTGGCGGTGGTGGTGGCGGGTCACCTGGCGGCCATGGGAGGAGAAAGCCTGACCTGGCCAGTGGGCTTTGCCGCTGAGAAAGAGTGGGAGCGAGGCGAGCACGTGACAAGGAAGAGCTGTGAAGCTGATGTTGCGAAGGTGGCGCCAGCGAGGCCAAAAGGACGGATGGGTGGAGGCAGGCGGGGAGCGTTGGGGCGCACGTGGAGGCCGCGGGAGGTTGTGGCTGGGGCGCGGGAGAAGCGAGCGAGCGAGCCTGTTGGCCAAAAGGGGAGGTGTGAAGGGGCCTGGCAGCTGGCAGGCAGAGCCAAAGAAGGAAGGCTTCCCTGACCGGGAATCGAACCCGGGCCGCGGCGGTGAGAGCGCCGAATCCTAACCACTAGACCACCAGGGAGAGACGGCTTCGGGGCCCGGCTTGCGCCTCCTGGCCCCGGGCGCCTCCGGCCCCCAGCACTACCTTGGCGCTACCTTGGCGCTACCTTGGCGCCTGTCCCCTGCTTCGGGTTAAAACAAACACCCGCAACCAGCCCCCGCGACGCCGGCGGCAACCGGCCTGCCCTCACGAGCAGCTCTGCCCTGTTCGCAGCACACCCTCCAAACACCGCGCGCCTCCTTCCCGGGCGCACAGGCACGCAGCCACAGGCCAAGCTGCCACACGAGCTCCGCGCCCGGGACCTCCGCAAAAGGTCGGCCCGCTGCGTTGGCCGGGAATCGAACCCGGGTCAACTGCTTGGAAGGCAGCTATGCTCACCACTATACCACCAACGCCGCACGGCGCGGGCAGCCCCGCCACGCCGGCCCGGGGCTCCCACCAGCGCGCCGCCGACGCCCGGGGCAGCCCGGCCCCGACGCCCGGTCCGTCCGCCCGCCCGCAGCTCCGCGCTGCCACGGCCCCGCCGAAGGCCGCCCGGCGCCCCACCGGTGCAAGGCGAGCGCGGCTGCCCCGTTCCGCCCGCCTGCCTCTGGGGGCGCTCTCGCTCCCTCGCCGCCCGGGGCCGCCAGAGCCCTTCCCCACCAGGTGCCCGGCGGGGACACGGCCGGCGCCGACAGGGTCCTCGCTCCTCCGCCTCCCACCGGGCGCCGGGCCCTGTGCGTCGCAGAAAGCCTCTTCCGACACCCACTTTGGGCCGGCAGCTCGTCGGGCGCCGTGGGGGGCCAGAGGAGGCCGCCCGCCTGCGGCGACCAAGCCGCGGGCGAGAAGAAAAGGCAGGAGGCCAAGGGGGCCCAGGAGGCCAAGGGGGCCCAGGGGGCCCAGGGGGCCCAGGGGGCCAAGGGGCCAGGCAGGCCAGGCCCGAGATGGCGCACTGCCACTAGCTGGAGGGCGGAGGAAGGAGAAGGAGGGCCCACAGGCTGGGTCCGAGGCGGCGGCCCAAAAAGGACGGCTGCCTCCCCGTCGGGGAATCGAACCCCGGTCTCCCGCGTGACAGGCGGGGATACTCACCACTATACTAACGAGGACGACGGCGACCGTCGCCGGGACGCCAGACCCCACTGCGACCGCGGACGCCTAGCCCTGCCTTGATCCCCTCCCCCGACCGCAGGGGCCCGGTGTGTGCTCGCCCTCCACCCGCCAACCGCCACCCGCCACCCGCCACCCGTCACCCGCCACCCGCCACCCGCCCCCCGCCACCATTGGCGCGACCTACCCCGACACCCAACAAAGCACCCTGCGATCCCGCTGGGACCCGGAGCCGGACCCGGACCCCGACAGGTACCGGAGCGGCGTGGAACCTCCCCGTGCGCCCTGCCTGCTGTCTCCAACGCGGGGATCGCGCCGGGGCAGGAAGAGGCGCGGGCGAAACAGTCAGGCCGCTGCTCCTAGGACGCGGTGGGCGCAGCGCCCTGCGGGGTTCGGCGAGCCCAGGCGCGGGGGCTGGGGCGTGCGGCGGCGGCGGCCGGCCCGACGCGGACCGTTTGGGTCCGGGGTGGGGACGCGGGGGCGTCCACGTCAACGCCGGCCGGCTCCGTTCACCTGGCGCCCGCTCCGCCCGCGCGGTCCGTCGGTTGCGCACCGAACCCAGACAGGCGCCGGCCAACGGCGCAGGCGTTCGCGCCGGGTCCCAGCCATGCGAGCGGCGACGCGCCCCGGCGCGCCGTCAGGATGGCCGAGCGGTCTAAGGCGCTGCGTTCAGGTCGCAGTCTCCCCTGGAGGCGTGGGTTCGAATCCCACTCCTGACAAGCCGACCTTTTGGCCCGCCCGCCGGAGGGCAACGCCCATGGCAACCCTGGAGCACCTTTGGCCGGTTCCTGCCTTGAGCCCTTGCCCGCTCTCCAAACTCCAGCCCCCTTGAAGCAAGCCTCCAAAACGCCGCCGCTTCTCAGGCACGTCCGTTCTTCCTGCCCACCCGCCGCCTGTCGCAGAAACAGCCCAGGACCATGCGCCAGCGCCCGCGACCCTCTACCAATTGCCCTTCGGACGGACGCCCTCCCCGCCACCTCGCACGCCCTCTTCCCTGGCCCCACACACAGCGAGCGACCGCGACCACCTTCCACGCTCTTCCCTGCCTATCTCCTCCGCCCGCCCAAACAGACACAGCCCAGATTCTTGCCCTATTCCTCCTTTTCCCTCCTTCCTCCCACCGGCCTCCGCCCACCGCCCACCGCCCACCGCCCACCGCCTCGAATCGCCGCTGCGCTGCCCAGAGGCGTCCTGGCCTGCACAGCCCGCCCGGTTTCACCCTCCAACTTCTGACCGCTGAACGGCAGCGAGCGACTCGCTCGTGGAGCCGCACACACTTCTCCCACCAGAGGCACGCCATCCAACATCCTGTCCTTTCCTCCGACCCCTCGGACCCCGGCCGCGCATTCCATTCTCCAGACGCCCTAGCCACGTCGCCGATCCCACCTCGCTACTTGTGCTCCCTTCCCGCTAACACCTGCCTGCCGGCCCACCTGCAGCCCGGACGCCTGCCGGCCACAGGCAGCGGGAACCCTGCACACAGCCTGGCAGGCGAGTCCAAACCCGGAAAGACAGCCAACGAGGAATCACGAGCGGAAGCCCTAGATCCCCGTCACGCGCCCACAAACGCCAGGCCCCGCCGGGACCAGCTCCGCGCCACACCGCATCCCCACGGGGGAAGCCGCGGCCTGGGCCGTCCCAGCCACACCCAGCGCGCCTTCTCCAGGGTCAGCCAGCTGCGGCTCTGCCGAAGCGCTCCTCCGCTCCTTTCTCGCGCTCCAGCCTCCCTACCAGCCCAAGTGCGAGCCGGTGGGGTGGGTCACAGCGCAGGAGCGAGGCGCCCACGGACTTGGTCTGCGTTTCTGAGCCCGCACGCCACGGCTGCGAGACCCGTTCCCCATCGCCGCCCCCGCTCGCTGACACACCCACCTCCCCACCCACCCGCAGGTGACACAAGTGAGAAGGCCGGCCCGGCGGTGAAGAAAAGAAAGAAAAAAAAAGGACCCTCGAAAGAAAGAAAGAAAGAAAGAAACAAACAAAAACAAAAACAAGAACTTTGGGTCTGTGCCGGGGATCCGCGCTCAGCAAGGCCCGCCACAGCTCACCTGCCCACACGGGCATTCGGGCGCGGGCCACGGCTGGTCCTTCCCCTGGAGACCCCGGCGGGCAGTCTCTCGGCCCTGGGCGGCAGAGAAAGCACAAGATGGGCCGAGTCGGCCTCTCTCCCTCCGCTCTCCCTCCGCGCCCCGCCTCAGGTCCCTCGACGTGACGGGAGCCTCCCCTTCTGCCCGCCCCATCGGGCCAGCCTCTCGTGGCCGCTCCAATAGGACGGAGGCCCACGGCAGGCGGTGACCAGTGAACGGCCGCTGGTGGCGAGCTCCGCTGCACCAGCTTCCGTTGGCGTTTGCCATCGGTGCATGGGTGGTTCAGTGGTAGAATTCTCGCCTGCCACGCGGGAGGCCCGGGTTCGATTCCCGGCCCATGCAGCACACCCTCCCATTTTGGTGCTGCAGCAGCACCAAGGCGTAGCTGCGCTCGCCTCTGCCGCCTCCTTACACTCGGGGCGCGCGAGCGAGTCCGGCACCGGCTGCGCTCCCACGCGCGACGCCCCTCTGCCCTTTCTTCCGTGCCTCTCTCCACTGACTTACGGTTGAGCCTGTCCCCCCGCCCCCCCACCTTGGTAACAACAACCCCTCCAAACACGAGAGCGCGCCAGACACCAGCCCTGGGCAGCCTCCTGCTCCTGTTTCTCTTCCTTGCCCTGCCACCGCCTCTGCCCGACGCATTTCACTTCAAGGAACACCGCCAGGCACCACGGGCTTGCAGCCACTCGCCCCACCTCTCCTCTTCACATTTCACCACCTCGACCTCTTTTCCTCTCTCTCTCTCCCCCTCGCTGGCTCCCCACATCCAGAAAATGATGCCATGGTTGCCCTTCCAGTAGGAAGGAAGTCGCGACTCCGGGGAGTAACTCATCACTTTCCCCTAGTTGGTCACACAGTCCTTAACGCGACCACACGAGTGTACGCGTGGCATGTGCACCGTCTATATTCATCGTGTTCCGGCTACTCCACACTCTCTCCCCTCATTCTGCCGGCACCACCACCGCCATGTCGCATCTCCCAACCTAACCCCAATCCACCACTTTAGTCGACGATGCTGCCTTGTTTCTCTCCCTCGGACCTCTTTTCATCTCAGCCCCAGACACATGCCTGAGACGTGAATGTGCGTCCTGAAGACGGCTTATTTATGTCTCGGGTCCAGTTGCATTCCCTACCCTTTTGGGACGTGGGACGTGGCCTCCAGTCGCTCTGTCACGACGTCTCTCCCACCCTGGGCTGCTTGCCACCTCACCCCAGCCCCACTCCATACTCTGACCGCCCAGCCCAAGCAGCAGCCCAGTCTCGCCGGCGGGGGTGCCCTTTGACCACACAGACTTCCTTCCTGCCCAGGCCAACCCGCTGAAAAGGTACTGTTCCCACCAGCCTTCAGGCTCAGCCCTCCCTCCACCACCTTTGTCTCACCCCACCCGCCCTTTCACTCACACACACACACACACACACACACACACACACACAGACACACACTCTCTCTCTCTCTCTGTCTGTCTCTCTCTCTCAATCTCTCACCCTCTCTGTCTTTCTCTGTCTCTGTCTCTCTCTCTCTCTCTCTCTCTCTCTCTCTCTGTCTCTATCTCTCTGTCTCTCTCTCTCGCACAGTCAACTCTCCCTCTCGCCGTCAATGTCCCTCACTCAGACGACTCATATCCCCCAGCCCTGGCCTCCTTCAGGCTCTTCAGACACACGCCAGCTCCGCCACCAGCTGGGATCCCTCCGACCGCATAGGCGGCCCGCGAGGTGCCCTGACGCCCCAGGCATCTGCACAACCTCCGTTTCACTGGACAGCCTCACTCCCAGACCTGGCCAGCCAGCCCTGTGCACCCCCTGGACACCCTGGACTCCTTCTTCCAGCTCCCAGCACGCGACATGCTTCTCTCCTTTCCTCGGTGTCAGCCCCTTGCCCCGGGCGGGGGTGGACGCCAGCCACGGGAACGGACACCTTCGTCCATCACTGTCACCCACTGACATCCACCCACATCACGCTGGCAAGCAAGCCAGCCTCCCGTGGGGATGGCAAACATCTCTATCCCCGACAGGGTCTGGTCTCTGCAGGTGATCCGACTGTGCCAAGATCCCACGAATGACACGGGAGAGGTTTGTGCAGTTGGTTGGACGTCTACTTTGCCCCTACAGAGGAGTTTTGGCAAGAAGTCGACTGACTTCTGCCATTGACTTGGGGGATCAGCCAAACAATAATGATCAATACGGGTTGAATAGAGGGTTGGAGCACTGGGCTCATCTGTGCTAAGGAGGGGATGGGAAAAGCGTTCCACAGCGAATCTTGGCGCTGGGGATGGGTACCATCTCCACATGTTCCTTGACATTTGGGGAGAAGATAGAGAGCGTAGGTCAGGCAATGGGAAGCAAACTTCGGCTGGAAGTCTATCAGGAACCCCAACCCCGCACATGCGCTTTGGTCAGCCTGGCCGTTGGGTTTTCCCCACGAACTCCTGCATCTCCACGCTTCAATGCCCGTGGCCAGGTTGGTCTAACTAATGGGACCTCTCAAGATTCATTTTCACATCCAGAATAGGCGAGAATCTCAAACCCGTCAACAGTGAGCGGGAGCACGTGTACACACACGCACGTGTATGTTGCGGGAAGTCAGGGACCCCGAACGGAGGGACCGGCTGGAGCCGCGGCAGAGGCACGTAAACTGTGAAGACTTCATTTTAATATGGACTTTCTTCGGTTCCCAAATAATGCTTTTATAATTTCTTACGCCTGTCTTTACTTTAATCTCTTAATCCTGTTATCTCCGTAAGCTGAGGATGTACCTCACCTCAGGACCCCTGTGACAATTGTGTTAACTCTACAAATTGATGGTAAAACACGTGTGTTTGAACAATATGAGATCAGCGCACCTTGAGAAAGAATAGAAGAACAGCGACTTTTAGGGAACAGGGGAAGACAACCATAAGGTCTGACTGCCTGCGAGGTCGGGCAAAAAGAGCCATATTTTTCTTCTTGCAGAGAGCCTATGAAGGACGTGCAAGTAGGCAAGATGTCGTTAAGACAACCTAAGTGTCCGTCAGCCGGGAAATGGATTAACAAGAATGTGGCATATGGACACCATGGAATGCCATTTGGCCGTAGAAAAGAACGAAATCCTCTCGTCTGCAGCAACAGAGGCGGAGCTATAGGTCACGATGGAACACCAAATGAGCCGGGCACAGAAAGACAGAGAGGGCAGGTTCTTACCCCAATCCTGGGAGCTCAAAAAGTTCACCTTGTGGAGGTAGAGAGTAGAACGATAGACACCAGAGGCTGGAGAGGGTGTGTGGGTGACTGCGGTGAAGAGAGGTTGGTGAAATGGGTACGAGCATGCGTTTAGATGGAGGGAATACGTTCTAAGAATGTTCTAGGGCAGAGTAGGGCGACTAGGGGTAACAACGACGTATTAGTGCGTGTTTCCGAAGAGCTCCTGGAAGACAGCACCTGAGATGCTCTCAACAGGTAGAGATCAGAGGCTGGAGAGGGTGTGTGGGTGACTGCGGTGAAGCGAGGTTGGTGAATTGGGTACCAGCATGCGTTTAGATGGAGGGAATACGTTCTAAGAATGTTCTAGGGCAGAGTAGGGCGACTAGGGGTAACAACGACGTATTAGTGCGTGTTTCCGAAGAGCTCCTGGAAGACAGCACCTGAGACGCTCCCAACAGGTAGAGACGACAGACACCCACGGGATGGATGCCCTACATCCCCTCAGTGGCTCATCGATCACTACGCAGTCTACACGTGTTACCACACGTCACAGGAATCCCATCGATATCATGTCCGCATGAAGAAGAACATAGTCATGCTGCCAGAGTGACTGTCGCAGCTCGGCCTCCCTGGCGCTATGGCCCGTGGTCTCGGCTCCTCAAGTTCCGCTGCCATTTCTACCGAAGCCGGTGACACCCGTGGAGCCCAATCACGGATCCCGCGCTCAGGGTCTGGCACGCCTCGGAAAAGCCAGTGCGCTTGCTGGCATGAGTGGCTCTGGCGGGTGGCCCAACCATTAGGCCCAGATCCCCCGCAGCCGAGAGAGAAGTGGCCCGTCAGCCACCGGGCTTGGCTTGGCGGAAGCCGCTCTGCTCGAGAGTCCTGGCCCATTCGGTGGCCAGCCGAGAGTGCGAGGGTGGCGGTGGTGGTGGCGGGTCACCTGGCGGCCATGGGAGGAGAAAGCCTGACCTGGCCAGTGGGCTTTGCCGCTGAGAAAGAGTGGGAGCGAGGCGAGCACGTGACAAGGAAGAGCTGTGAAGCTGATGTTGCGAAGGTGGCGCCAGCGAGGCCAAAAGGACGGATGGGTGGAGGCAGGCGGGGAGCGTTGGGGCGCACGTGGAGGCCGCGGGAGGTTGTGGCTGGGGCGCGGGAGAAGCGAGCGAGCGAGCCTGTTGGCCAAAAGGGGAGGTGTGAAGGGGCCTGGCAGCTGGCAGGCAGAGCCAAAGAAGGAAGGCTTCCCTGACCGGGAATCGAACCGGGCCGCGGCGGTGAGAGCCCCGAATCCTAACCACTAGACCACCGCCCGGCTTGCGCCTCCTGGCCCCGGGCGCCTCCGGCCCCCAGCACTACCTTGGCGCTACCTTGGCGCTACCTTGGCGCCTGTCCCCTGCTTCGGGTTAAAACAAACACCCGCAACCAGCCCCCGCGACGCCGGCGGCAACCGGCCTGCCCTCACGAGCAGCTCTGCCCTGTTCGCAGCACACCCTCCAAACACCGCGCGCCTCCTTCCCGGGCGCACAGGCACGCAGCCACAGGCCAAGCTGCCACACGAGCTCCGCGCCCGGGACCTCCGCAAAAGGTCGGCCCGCTGCGTTGGCCGGGAATCGAACCCGGGTCAACTGCTTGGAAGGCAGCTATGCTCACCACTATACCACCAACGCCGCACGGCGCGGGCAGCCCCGCCACGCCGGCCCGGGGCTCCCACCAGCGCGCCGCCGACGCCCGGGGCAGCCCGGCCCCGACGCCCGGTCCGTCCGCCCGCCCGCAGCTCCGCGCTGCCACGGCCCCGCCGAAGGCCGCCCGGCGCCCCACCGGTGCAAGGCGAGCGCGGCTGCCCCGTTCCGCCCGCCTGCCTCTGGGGGCGCTCTCGCTCCCTCGCCGCCCGGGGCCGCCAGAGCCCTTCCCCACCAGGTGCCCGGCGGGGACACGGCCGGCGCCGACAGGGTCCTCGCTCCTCCGCCTCCCACCGGGCGCCGGGCCCTGTGCGTCGCAGAAAGCCTCTTCCGACACCCACTTTGGGCCGGCAGCTCGTCGGGCGCCGTGGGGGGCCAGAGGAGGCCGCCCGCCTGCGGCGACCAAGCCGCGGGCGAGAAGAAAAGGCAGGAGGCCAAGGGGGCCCAGGAGGCCCAGGGGGCCAAGGGGCCGGGCAGGCCAGGCCCGAGATGGCGCACTGCCACTAGCTGGAGGGCGGAGGAAGGAGAAGGAGGGCCCACAGGCTGGGTCCGAGGCGGCGGCCCAAAAAGGACGGCTGCCTCCCCGTCGGGGAATCGAACCCCGGTCTCCCGCGTGACAGGCGGGGATACTCACCACTATACTAACGAGGACGACGGCGACGGTCGCCGGGACGCCAGACCCCACTGCGACCGCGGACGCCTAGCCCTGCCTTGATCCCCTCCCCCGACCGCAGGGGCCCGGTGCGTGCTCGCCCTCCACCCGCCACCCGCCACCCGCCACCCGCCACCCGCCACCCGTCACCCGCCACCCGCCACCCGCCCCCCGCCACCATTGGCGCGACCTACCCCGACACCCAACAAAGCACCCTGCGATCCCGCTGGGACCCGGAGCCGGACCCGGACCCCGACAGGTACCGGAGCGGCGTGGAACCTCCCCGTGCGCCCTGCCTGCTGTCTCCAACGCGGGGATCGCGCCGGGGCAGGAAGAGGCGCGGGCGAAACAGTCAGGCCGCTGCTCCTAGGACGCGGTGGGCGCAGCGCCCTGCGGGGTTCGGCGAGCCCAGGCGCGGGGGCTGGGGCGTGCGGCGGCGGCGGCCGGCCCGACGCGGACCGTTTGGGTCCGGGGTGGGGACGCGGGGGCGTCCACGTCAACGCCGGCCGGCTCCGTTCACCTGGCGCCCGCTCCGCCCGCGCGGTCCGTCGGTTGCGCACCGAACCCAGACAGGCGCCGGCCAACGGCGCAGGCGTTCGCGCCGGGTCCCAGCCATGCGAGCGGCGACGCGCCCCGGCGCGCCGTCAGGATGGCCGAGCGGTCTAAGGCGCTGCGTTCAGGTCGCAGTCTCCCCTGGAGGCGTGGGTTCGAATCCCACTCCTGACAAGCCGACCTTTTGGCCCGCCCGCCGGAGGGCAACGCCCATGGCAACCCTGGAGCACCTTTGGCCGGTTCCTGCCTTGAGCCCTTGCCCGCTCTCCAAACTCCAGCCCCCTTGAAGCAAGCCTCCAAAACGCCGCCGCTTCTCAGGCACGTCCGTTCTTCCTGCCCACCCGCCGCCTGTCGCAGAAACAGCCCAGGACCATGCGCCAGCGCCCGCGACCCTCTACCAATTGCCCTTCGGACGGACGCCCTCCCCGCCACCTCGCACGCCCTCTTCCCTGGCCCCACACACAGCGAGCGACCGCGACCACCTTCCACGCTCTTCCCTGCCTATCTCCTCCGCCCGCCCAAACAGACACAGCCCAGATTCTTGCCCTATTCCTCCTTTTCCCTCCTTCCTCCCACCGGCCTCCGCCCACCGCCCACCGCCCACCGCCCACCGCCTCGAATCGCCGCTGCGCTGCCCAGAGGCGTCCTGGCCTGCACAGCCCGCCCGGTTTCACCCTCCAACTTCTGACCGCTGAACGGCAGCGAGCGACTCGCTCGTGGAGCCGCACACACTTCTCCCACCAGAGGCACGCCATCCAACATCCTGTCCTTTCCTCCGACCCCTCGGACCCCGGCCGCGCATTCCATTCTCCAGACGCCCTAGCCACGTCGCCGATCCCACCTCGCTACTTGTGCTCCCTTCCCGCTAACACCTGCCTGCCGGCCCACCTGCAGCCCGGACGCCTGCCGGCCACAGGCAGCGGGAACCCTGCACACAGCCTGGCAGGCGAGTCCAAACCCGGAAAGACAGCCAACGAGGAATCACGAGCGGAAGCCCTAGATCCCCGTCACGCGCCCACAAACGCCAGGCCCCGCCGGGACCAGCTCCGCGCCACACCGCATCCCCACGGGGGAAGCCGCGGCCTGGGCCGTCCCAGCCACACCCAGCGCGCCTTCTCCAGGGTCAGCCAGCTGCGGCTCTGCCGAAGCGCTCCTCCGCTCCTTTCTCGCGCTCCAGCCTCCCTACCAGCCCAAGTGCGAGCCGGTGGGGTGGGTCACAGCGCAGGAGCGAGGCGCCCACGGACTTGGTCTGCGTTTCTGAGCCCGCACGCCACGGCTGCGAGACCCGTTCCCCATCGCCGCCCCCGCTCGCTGACACACGTATCCCCCACCCACCCGGAGCTGACACAAGTGTGAAGGCTAGCCCTGTTGAAGGAAAAAATCTAATACCAAAAAAAAAAAAAAAAAAAATACAAACAAAACTTTGGGTCTGTGCCGGGGATTCGCGCTCAGCAAGGCCTGCCACAGTTACCTGCCAACATGGGCATTTGGGCCCTGGCCTCGGCCTGTTCTTCGGAGATGTGACAACTTTCTAGCATCAGTCGTTCACTCTCGGCGCTTTGTCGCCCTCAGCGTCCAGGCTGGCTGCGGTTGAGGAACTCCTCAGCCCTCTGCTGCTCTGTGGGAGCCCCTCTCTGTGTTGGTCGAGGCGGGAGAGGGCTCTATGTGCTTGGCTGGAGGTGTGTAAGGAGACAGGCACCCGGGAACTGGGGCCGCTGGCGGCGCTCGCAGGCCAGCGCGATTTCCCGTGCGCCTGGGCTCGCTGGGCCCACACTCTGAGCAGCCAGCCGGCGCCACCGGACCCAGGCAGAGGGGCTTGGCACCCGGTCCAGCAGTTGCAGAGGGTGCGCAGTGTCAGCCAGCACTGTTCGCCCGCTGGCGCCGCGGTAGAATTGTTCTTGGGACTCAGCGCCTTTCCGTGGAGCAGGGCTCGGGACCTGCACTGCGTCATGCCTGAGCCTCCCCCACCTCCCCCTCCAACCCTCGCCCACTTCCTCCCCCATCCCCCCACCTCCCCCCTCCTCCACGTCCCTCCCGTCCCTCACCTTCCTCCCCACCTCCCCCGCAGCTCCCCCACCTTCCCCCTTCCGTCCCCGTGGGCTGTTAGGCGGCCTGAGCCTCCCCAATGGGCACCGCCCGCTGCTCTGTGGCACGTTATCCCATCCACTGCCCAAGTTCTGAGGGGTGCAGGCACACAGCATGGGGCTTTCTGGCAGCTCTGCCCGCGGCCCCTGAGCGGGATCCACTAGGCAAAGCCACCTGGGCTCCTGAGTCTAGTAGGGACTTGGAGAACTTTTATGTCTGGCTGGAGGATTTTATATGCCTCTGTGTCTAGCTTGGGATTCGTGGATGCACCAATCAGCAGTTTTTATCTAGCTAATCTGGTGGGCACTTGGAGAAGTTTTATGTCTAGCTGGAGGATTGTAAATGCACCAATCAGCACTTTGTGTCTAGCTCAAGGTTTGTAAATGCACCCATCAGCACTCTGTGTCTAGCTAAAGGATTGTAAATGCACCAATCAGCACTGTGTCTAGATCAAGGTTTGTAAACGCACCAATCAGCACCCTGTCAAAACGGACTAATCAGCTCTCTGTAAAATGGACCAATCAGCAGGATGTGGATACGGTCAGATAAGGGAATAAAAGTAGGCTGCCCAAGCCAGCAGTGGGCAGCCAGCAGCGGCAATCCACTTGGGTCCCTTTCCGCACTTGGAAGCTCTGTTTTTTTGCTCTTCACAATAAGTCTTGCTGCTGCTCACTCTTTGGGTCTGCTCTGCCTTTAAGAGCTGTAACACTGATCGCAAAGGTCTGCAGCTTCACTCCTAAAACCAGTGAGACCACGAACCCACCAGCAGGAAGAAACTCCGGACACATCTGAACATCTGAAGGAATAAACTCTGGACACTCCATCTGTAAGAACTGTAACACTCACTGCGAGGGTCGGCGGCTTCATTCTTGAAGTCAGCCAGACCAAGAACCCACCAATTCCAGACATATTTTGGCAACCCAGATGGGACTATCACCTATCGCCAAGTGGTGAGTACCATCGGACCCCTTTCACTTGATATTCTGTCCTATTTTTCCTTAGAATTTGGGGGCTAAACACCGGGCACCTGTCAGCCAGTTAAAAGCTACTAGTGTGGCCGCCGGACTAAAGACACGGTAGTCAGGCTTTCTGGGAAAGGGCTCTCTAACAACCCCCAACTCTTTGGAGTTGGGAGCGTTGGTTTGCCTGGAACCAGCTTCCGCTTTTCCTGTATTTCTGGGCTGAGCTGAGGGTCGACAGGGAGGAAAGCCATTCAGCTCCAGTGTCCCAACAACAAGTTGGTTGACCCTGTGGCCATGAGCGGAACTCTCAAAGGCATGTTGCCCAAGCGAGACTTGCCCATCTATCCTCTCTATCTTGACCCTTGTCCCCTGGGTCGTAATGCCTGCCAGACAAACTTCCTCTCACCTCTCTTCTCTGAGGGTAGTCCCACTTCTAGAAATCATTCCCTGTCTCTGGTGCTTTTCTAGTTTCTCCTATAAGAATGATTTCTAGTATAAACTCCAGGACTCTGTTACCTTCTTTAGGCACCTGGGCTCACCAATCAGAAAGACAGAATTTTTGCTCAAAGCCCCATTGTAGGGGGTACTACCTGGAATTTTAGAATCCCTCCTCAGACCAGCAGGCCTAACAAAAGCTATCCCTGAAGCTAGGATATGGGGAGCCTCAGAAATTGTGTCCTTCCTATTCATATAAGTGAGGACAAAAGTGTCACTCTTCCAACCCTTGAGATCCCTTCCCTCCCTCAGGGTATGGCCATCCACTTCATTTTTGGGGCATAGTATCTTTATAGGACACAGGTAAGGTCCCAATACTAACAGGAGGACAGGCAAGCCTGCAGGTTTTCGAGAATGCATCAGTAAGGGCCACTAAATCCGACCTTCGTCAGTCCTCCTTGTGGTCTGGGAAGAAAACTAGTGTTTCTGTTGCTGTGTCGGTGAGTGCAACTATTCCGATCAGCAGGGTCCAGGGACTGTTGTGGGTTCTTGGGAAGGGGAAGAAACAAAACAAACCAACACTGTGGGCGGTTTTGTCTTTCAGATGGGAAATACTCAGGCATCAACAGGCTCACCCTTGAAACGCATCCTAAGCTATTGGGACCAGTTTGACCCACAAACCCTGAAAAAGAGGCAGCTCATTTTTTTCTGCACTACGGCCTGGCCCCAATATTCTCTCTCCGATAAGGAAAAATGGCCACCTGAGGGAAGTACAAATTACAATACTATCCTGCAGCTTGACCTTTTCTGTAAGAGGGAAGGCAAATGGAGTGAAATACCTTATGTCCAAGCTTTCTTTTCATTGAAGAAGGATATGCAACTATGCAAAGCTTGCAATTTACATCCCACAGGAGGACCTCTCAGCTTACTCCCATATCCTAGCCTCCCTATAACTCCCCTTCCTGTTAATGGTAATCCTCCTCTGATCTCCTCTGCCCAGAAGGAAATAAACAAAGAAATCTCCAAAGGACCACAACCTGCCCTGGGCTATCGATTATGTCCCCTTCAAGCTGTGGGGGGAGGGGAATTTGGCCCAACCCGGGTACATGCCCCCTTCTCCCTCTCTGATTTAAAGCGGATCAAGGCAGACCTGGGGGAGTTTTCAGATGATCCTGATAGGTACATAGATGTCCTACAGGGTCTAGGGCAAAGTTTCGACTTCGCTTGGAGAGATGTCATGCTCCTGTTGATCAAACACTGGCCTTTAATGAAAAGAATGCAGCTTTAGCTGCAGCCTGAGAGTTTGGAGATACCTGGCATCTTAGTCAAGTAAATGATAGAATGGCAGCCAAAGAAAGGGACAAATTCCCTACCGGTCAGCAAGCCATCCCCAGTATGGATCCCCACTGGGACCTCAATTCAGATCATGAGGACTGGAGTCATAAACATCTGTTGACCTGTGTTCTAGAAGGACTAAGAAGAATTAGGAAAAAGCCCATGAATTATTCAATGATGTCCACCATAACTCAGGGAAAGGAAGAAAATCCTTCTGCCTTCCCTGAGCAGCTATGGGAGGCCTTAAGAAAATATACTCCCCTGTCACCTGAATCACTCAAGGGTCAATTGATTCTAAAAGATAAGTTTATTACTCAATCAGCTGCAGATATCAGGAGAAATCTCCAAATGCCAGCCATGGGCCCTGAATAAAATCTGGAGGCATTGTTAAACCTGGCAACCTCGGTGTTCTATAATAGGGACCAAGAGGAACAGGCCCAAAAGGAAAAGTGAGATCAGAGAAAAGCTGCAGCCTTAGACATGGGCCTCAGACAAACAAACCTTGGTGGTTCGGAGAGGACAGAAAATGGAGCAGGCCAATCACATGGTAGGGCTTTTTATCGGTGTGGTTTACAAGGACACTTTAACAAAGATTGTCCAATGAGAAACAAGCCACCCCCTCATCCATGTCCGCTATGCCGAGGCAATCACTGGAAGGTGCACTGCCCCAGAGGACAAAGGTTCTCTGGGTGAGAAGCCTCCAACCAGATGATCCAACAACAGGACTGAGGGTGCCCAGGGCAAGTGCCAGCTCATGTCATCACCCTCACTGAGCCCCTGTTACGTTTAATCATTGAGGGCCAGGAAATTGACTTCCTCCTGGACACTGGAGCCGCCTTCTCAATATTAATCTCCTGTCCTGGACAACTGTCCTGAAGGTCCGTTACCATCCGAGGAATCCTGGGACAGCCTGTAAGCAGGTATTTCTCCCACTTCCTCAGTTGTAATTGGGAGACTTTGCTCTTTTCGCATGCCTTTCTTGTTATGCCTGAAAGTCGAACACCCTTATTAGGGAGGGATATATTAGCCAAAGCTGGAGCTATTATCTACATGAATATGGGGAACAAGTTACCCATTTGTTGTCCCCTACTTGAGGAGGGAATCAGCCCTGAAGTCTGGGCATTGGAAGGACAATTTGGAATGGCAAAAAATGCCCGCCAAGTCCAAGTCAGGCTAAAAGACCCCACCACTTTTCCTTATCAAAGGCAATATCCCTTAAGGCCTGAAGCTCATAAAGGATTACAGGATATTGTTAAACATTTAAAAGCTCAAGGCTTAGTAAGGAAATGCAGCAGTCCCTGCAACACCTCAATTCTAGGAGTACAAAAACCGAACGGTCAGTGGAGACTAGTGCAAGATCTTAGACTCATCAGTAAGGCAGTAATTCCTCTATATCCTGTTGTACCCAACCCCTATACCCTGCTCTCTCAAATACCAGAGGAAGCAGAATGGTTCACTGTTCTGGACCTCAAGGATGCCTTCTTCTGCATTCCCCTGCAATATGACTCCCAGTTTCTCTTTGCCTTTGAGGATCCCACTGACCACACATCCCAACTTACATGGATGGTCTTGCCCCAAGGGTTTAAGGATAGCCCTCACCTGTTTGGTCAGGCACTGGCCCAAGATCTAAGCCACTTCTCAAGTCCAGGCACTCTGGTCCTTCAGTATGTGGATGATTTACTTTTGGCTACCAGTTCGGAAGCCTCATGCCAGCAGGCTACTCTAGATCTCTTGAACTTTCTATCTAATCAAGGGTACAAGGTGTCTAGGCCGAAGGCCCAGCTTTGCCTACAGCAGCTCAAATATCTAGGCCTAATCTTAGCCAGAGGGACCAGGGCCCTCAGCAAGGAATGAATACAGCCTATACTGGCTTATCCTCACCCTAAGACATTAAAACAGTTTCAGGGGTTCTTTGGAATCACTGGCTTTTGCCGACTATAGATCCCTGGATATAGTGAGATAGCCAGGCCCCTCTATACTCTAATCAAGAAAACCCATAGGGCAAATACTCATCTAGCAGAATGGGAACCAGAGGCAGAAACAGACTTCAAAACCTTAAAGTAGGCCCTAGTACAAGCTCCAGCTTTAAGCCTTCCGACAGGACAAAACTTCTCTTTATACGTCACAGAGAGAGCAAGGCTAGCTCTTGGAGTCCTTACTCAGACTCGTGGGACAGCCCCACAACCAGTGGCATACCTAAATAAGGAAATTGATGTAGTAGCAAAAGGCTGGCCTCACTGTTTAAGGGTAGTTGCAGCAGTGGCCATCTTAGTGTCAGAGGCTATCAGGATAATACAAGGAAAGGATCTCACTGTCTGGACTACTCATGATGTAAACGGTATACTAGGTGCCAAAGGAAGTTTATGGCTATCAGACAACGGCCTACTTAGATGCCAGGTGCTACTCCTTGAGGGACCAGTGCTTCAAATACACACATGCATGGCCCTCAACCCTGCCACTTATCTCCCAGAGGATGGGAACCAATTGAGCATGACTGCCAACAAATTATAGTCCAGAATTATGCCACCCAAGATGATCTCTTAGAGGTCCCCTTAGATAATCCTGACCTTAACTTATATACTGATGGAAGTTCATTTGTGGAAAATGGGATATGAAGGCAGGTTATGCCATAGTTGGTGATGTAACCATACTTGAAAGGAAGCCTCTTCCCCCAGGGACCAGTGCCCAGTTAGCAGAACTAGTGGCACTTATCCGAGCCTTAGAACTGGGAAAGGGAAAAATAATAAATGTGTATACAGATAGCAAGTATGCTTATCTAATCCTATATGTCCATGCTGCAATATGGAAAGAAAGGGAGTTCCTAACCTCTGGGGGAACCCCCATTAAATAGCACAAGGAAATTATGGAGTTATTGCACGTAGTGCAAAAACCCAAGGAGGTGGCAGTCTTACACTGCTGAAGCCATCAAAATGGGGAAGAAGAGGAGAGAACAGCAGCATAAGCAGCTGGCAGAGGCAGGGAAAGACCAGCAGGAAGGAAAAAGAGAAAGAGACAGAAAGTCAGAGAGACAGAGAGAGAGAGAGAGGAAGGGACAGAGACACAGAGGGAGTCAGAGAGAGAGAGAGAGACAGAGACAAAGAAGTCAGAGAGAAAGAAAGAGAGATGGAAGCAGTAAAGAAAAAAACAGTGTACCCTATTCCTGAAAAAGCCAGGGTAAATTTCTGTCTACCCAGCCAAGGCATATTCTTCTTATGTGGAACTTCAACTGATATCTGCCTCTCAGACAGTTTACAAGAAATAACAAAATCTATCCTTACTCTACAATCCCAAATACTCTTTGGCAGCAGTGACTCTCCAAAACTGCCGAGGCCTAGACCTCCTCACTGCTGAGAAAGGAGGACTCTGCATCTTCTTAGGGGAAGAGTGTTATTTTTGCACTAACCAGTCAGGGATAGTACGAGATGCTGCCTGGCATTTACCGCCAAAGTCTTCTGAAATCAGACAACGCATTTCAAACTCTTATATCAACCTCTGGAGTTGGGCAATATGGCTTCTCCTCTTTCTAGGTCCCCTGGCAGCCATCTTGCTGTTACTCGCCTTTGGGCCCTGTACCTTTAACCTTCTTGTCAAATTTGTTTCCTCTAGAATCGAGGCCATCAAGCTACAGATGGTCTTACAAATGGAACCCCAAATGAGTTCAACTAACAACTTCTACCGAGCACCCCTAGACTGCTGCCACTTTCACTGGCCTAGAGAGCTCCCCTCTGGAGGACACTATAACTGCAGGGCCCCTTCATCACCTCTATCCAGCAGGAAGTAGCTAAAGCAGTCATCAGCCAAATTCCCAAAAGCAGTTAGGGTGTCCTGTTTAGAGGGGGGATTGAGAGATGACAACATGCTAGCAGCCCTTGCTTGCTCTTGGCCTCTTCTTGGCCTCAGTGTCCACTCTGGCTGTGCTTGAGGAATCCTTCAGCCCACTGCTGCACTGTGGGAGCCCCTCTCTGGGCTGGCTGAGGCCAGAGTGGGCTCCCTCTCTTTGCGGGGAAGTTTGGAGGGAGAGGCACAGGCAGGAACTGGGGCTGCGTGTGGTGCTCGTGGGCCAGTTCGGGTTCCGGGTGGGTGCAGGCTCAGCCCCAGGCAGTGAGGGGCTTAGCAGCTGGGCCAGCAGTGGCAGAGGGTGCATCGGGTCCCCCAGCACTGCTGGCCTACCTGCAGCACGCTCGAATCCTCGTCCAGCCTCAGCCACCTCCTCACACCATGCCTGAGCCCCCCCGCCATGGTGGGCTCCCACTTGGCCTGAGCCTCCCGGATGGGTGCTGCCCCCTGCTCCGTGGCACCCAGTCCCATCGACTGCCCAAGGGCTGAAGGGTATGGGCACATGTGCGGGACTAGCTGGCAGCTCCGCCCATGGCCCTGGTGCAGGATCCACTAGGTGAAGCCAGCTGGGCTCCTGAGTCTAGTGGGGACTTGGAGAACTTTTATGTCTAGCTGGAGGATTGTATATGCACCAATCAGCACTCTGTGTCTAGCTTGGGGTTGGTGGATGCACCAATCAGCAGTCTGTATCTAGCTAATCTGGTGGGGACTTGGAGAAGTTTTATGTTTAGCTGGAGGATTGTAAATGCACCAGTCAGCACTTTGTGTCTAGCTCATGGTTTGTAAATGCACCAATCAGCACTCTGTGTCTAGCTAAAGGATTGTAAATGCAGGAATCAGCACCCTGTCAAAACAGACCAATCAGCTCTCTGTAAAATGAACCAATCAGCTCTCTGTAAAATGGACCAATCAGCTCTCTGTAAAATGGACTGATCAGCAGGATGCGGGTGGGGTCAGATAAGGGAATAAAAGCAGGCTGCCCAAGCCAGCAGCAGGCAGCCAGCAGGGGCAACCCGCTCAGGTCCCCTTGCATACTGTGGAAGTTTTGTTCTTTGACTCTTCACAATAAATCTTGCTGCTGCTCACTCTTTGGGTCTATGCCGCCACCTTTAAGAGCTGTAACACTCACCACAAAGGTCTGCAGCTTCACTCCTGAAGCCAGCAAGACCACGAACCCACCAGAAGGAACGAACAACTCCAGACGTGCCGCCTTTAAGAGCTGTAACACTCACCGGAAAGGTCTGCAGCTTCACTCCTGAAGTCAGTGAGACCACGAACCCACCAGAAGGAAGAAACTCCAGACACATCTGAACATCTGAAGGAACAAACTCTGGACACATCATCTTTAAGAACTGTAACACTCACTGTGAGGGTCCGCGGCTTCATTCTTGAAGTCAGCCAGACCAAGAACCCACCAATTCTGGACACACTTCCCCTGGCGACCCAGGTTGTCACTCTCTCGGCCCTGGGTAGCTGAGAAAGCACAAGATGGGACGAGTCAGCCTCTCTGCCTCTGCTCTCCCTCTGTGCTGTGCTCCAGGTCCCTCGACATGACGGGAGCCTCCCCTTCTGCTCGCCCCATTGGGCCAGTCTCTCATGGATGCTCCAATGGGACAGAGGCCCATGGCAGGTGATGACCAGTGAATGGCAGCTGGTGGAGAGCTCTGCTGTGCCAGTTTCCATTGGCATTTGCCATCGGTGCTTGGGTGGTTCAGTGGTAGAATTCTTGCCTGCCACGCAGGAGGCCCAGGTTTGATTCCTGGCCCATGCAGCACACCCTCCCGTTTTGGTGCTGCAGCAGCACCAAGGCATAGCTGCGCTCGCCTCTGCCGCCTCCTTACACTCAGGGCGCGCAAGCGTGTCCTGCACTGGCTGCGCTCCCATTCACAACGCCCCTCTGCCCTTTCTTCCATGCCTCTCTTGACTGACTTATGGATGAGGCTATCCCCCGCCCCCCCCACCTTGATAACAACAATCCCTCCAAACACAAGAGCACACCAGACACCAGCCCTTGGCAGCCTCCTGCTCCTGTTTCTCTTCATTGCCCTGCCACTGCCTCTGCCTGACGCATTTCACTTCAAGGAATACCGCCAAGCACCACGGGCTTGTAGCCACTCGTCCCACCTCTTCCCTTCACATTTCACCACCCGGACCTCTTTCTCTCTCTCTCTCTCTCCCCCTCGCTGGCTCCTCACATCCAGAAAATGATGCCATGATTGCCCTTCCAGTAGGAAGGAAGTCGCGACTCCGGGGAGTAACTCATCACTTTCCCCTAGTTGGTCACACAGTCGTTAACGCGACCACACGAGTGTACGCGTGGCATGTGCACCGTCTATATTCACCGTGTTCCGGCTACTCCGCACTCTCTCCCCTCATTCTGCCGGCACCACCACCACCATGTCGCATCTCCCAACCTAACCCCAATCCACCACTTTAGTCGAGGATGCTGCCTTGTTTCTCTCCCTTGGACTTCTTTTCATCTCAGCCCCAGACACATGCCTGAGACGTGAATGTGCGTCCTGAAGACGGCTTACTTATGTCTCGGGTCCAGTTGCATTCCCTACCCCTTTGGGACGTGGGACGTGGCCTCCAGTCACTCTGTCATGATGTCTCTCCCACCCTGGGCTGCTTGCCACCTCACCCCAGCCTCACTCCATACTCTGACCGCCCAGCCCAAGCAGCATCCCAGTCTCGCTGGCAGGGGTCCCCTTTGTCCACACAGACTTCATTCCTTCCCAGACCAACCCACTAAAAAAGTACTGTTCCATCCAGCCTGCAGGCTCAGCCCTCCCTCCCCTGCCTTTGTCTCACCCCATCTGCCCTTTCACTCACACACAGACACACAGACACATACACACACACAAACACACATTCTCTCTCTCTCTGTCTCTCTCTTTTTCTCTCTCACTCTCAGTGTCTCTCTCTCAGGCAACTCTCCCTCTCACAGTCAATGACCCTGTCTCACATGACTCACATCCCCCAGTCCTGGCCTGCTTCAGGTTGTGTCACCAACTGGCATCCCTCATACTGCACAGGTAGCCCGCACAGGCAGCCTGCGCAGGCAGTTTGGAACATGCCCCAATGCCCTAGGCATGTGACCAACCTCCTTCTGGCTGGACAGCCTTGCTCCCAGATCTTGCTAGTCAGCCTGTGCACCCTCTGGATACCCTGGACTCTTTCTCCCACCTCCTGGCATGTGGCATGCTTCTGTCCTTTCTTTGGTTTCAGCCCCTTGCCCCGGTGTGGGGTGGACTCCAGCCACGGGAATGGACACCTTCGTCCATCACTGTCACCCATTGACATCCACCTACATCACACTGGCAAGCAAGCCAGCCTCCCGTGGGGATGGCAAACATCTCTATCCCTGATCGGGTCTGGTCTCTGCGGGTGATCTGACTGGGCCAAGATCCCATGAATGACACGGGACAAGTTTGGGCAGTTGGTTGGGCGTCTACTTTGACCCTAAAGAGTGTTTTGGCAGTAAGTCAACTGAGCTCTGCTTTTTAGTGAGGGAATCAGCCCCACAACAAGATCAACGCAAGGATAAATAGAGGGTTGGAGAGCTAGGCTGATCTGTTCCAAGGAGGGGATGGGAAGAAATTCCACAGCAAATATAGATGTTGCAGATAGGTGCTATCTCCTTATGTTCCTTGCCATTTGGAGAGAAGATAGAGTAGGTGAAGAAATGGGAAATAAATGTCACCTAGATATCTATCTTGAACCCTGACTTTCCACACGTGCTTTGGTTTGCTTGGCTGTTGGGTTTTCCCCAGGAGCTCCTGTATCTCCGTGCTTCAACGTCTGTTGCCAGGTTGGTCTAACTCTTGGGACTTCTCAAGATTGATTTTCACATCCAGAATAGGTGAGAAACTTAAACTTGTCAACTGTAAGTGGGAGCTTGCATACATGCAGGAACTCCGCCTTGCACAAATATAGACACAGACACACGTGCAAACAGGCAACTGCTGGCACCTGTGCACACCACCTAATCTTATTAGAATGTGTACAATAAACACATAGGAATAGCCAACTAATGGGTATATGAAGAAAATGCTCAGTAGGTCCAATCGTCAGGGAATGTAAATCAAAACCACGGTGAGGTGTCATTTTATCCCAGCTAGGATGGCTATCATTAACCAGAAGGGAGACTAACCGATTTTGGAGAGGAGGTCAATAAAAGGGAATGCTTAGAAACCTATCTCAGGAAGAAAAATAAGTACAGCCATTAGTGTTAAGAAAGTGTGTTTATTTCCAAGTGGCAGCATGTGCATTAAGAGCTAAGAAAGCATACGTGGAGTCACTTTAAATGTTAGCTACCTTTCCCTTGTTTAATTCTAGTGCTCTTGTAACAAATATCAGTTTAGCTAGTTGTGTGCTTGTGCCTGGAGAGAGAAAGACACACGTTCAATAATATCATTTAGAGTGCCTACTGAATATCCTGCCTGATGGAGTTCTTGCTCCACAAAGGAACTTCCATCCTTGAAAAGAGTACAATCTGTATCTTCTAGAGGGGTTTCCCTGAGATCCTCCCTGGCTGCAGAGGTCTGTACCACAACTTGTTCACAGTTATCTTTAGGTTTCCCAGTTTCCTAGGGATGGACAGCGGCTGGGTTTAGGTGACAGCAAGTTTTTAACTGGATTATAGGCCCTTCTTACAGCAGAGCCTGATATTTAAAGAGCCGTGGGTCCATTAGCCAAAGGTTTCCCCTAGAGGACAGCAATCCTACTATGTTATGTGGAGTTATAAAGAGTTCTGCCATTTCCCAGGGATAATTTGGTAGCCTCTGGTACCAGTAGGACCACTGCTGCTACTGCTCGGAGGCATGATGGCTATCCTTTAGCTACCAAATCAAGTTTCTTACTCAGGTAGCCCACTGGTTGTTGAGATGATCTTTAGGCTTGAGTTAAAATTCCCAGGGCAATTCTCTTCCTTTCTAATATATAAAGATTGAAGGCCCTCCCTATGGGAAGGCTGAGGGCTAGTGCCTTAAGTAAGGCTTGTTTTTGCTGGTTAAAGGCCTTTTGAACTTCAGGTTCCAAGGTCAGGAAATGAGTTTTAGCCACCTGAGTTTCTTTTATGAGATGTTATCAGGGGTGAGCTATCTCACCATACCCAGGTATCCGTAGTCTGCAAAATCCTGTCATGTACCAAAATCCTCTTAGTTGCTTGAGGGTCTTAGGAAGGGGGAAGGAAGAAATGGGTTCAATCCTTTCTACCCCTAATGCTCTGGTCCCTTCAGAAAAAAGTAAACCCAGGTACTTCACTGAGGTTTGGCAAAGCTGCACTTTGGATTTTGAAACCTCATATCCTTTGTCAGCTAGGAAATTAAGAAGAGCTTCTGTGTCTTCCTGAGAAGCTTCCTCAGTTGGGGCACAGAGTGGGATGTCATCTACATATTGCAAGATCCTGACCTGAGGATGAGAAAACTCGGAGAGTTCCTTTGATAGTGCCTTTCCAAACAAGTGAGGACTATATTGAAATTCCTGAGGCAGCACCATCCATGTTAACTAGGTTGTTTGGCCAGAACTTAGAAGACAAACAGGTATTGAGAGTTAGGATATAATGGTATACAGAAAAAGGCATCCTTTAGATCTAGGACTGTGAACCATTTATTTCCCTCAGGTATTTGAGTTAGCAAGGCATAGGAATTAGAGACCACTGGATGAATTGGGACTATGGCCTCATTAATGAGGCAGAGGTCCTGAACTAGTCTCCATTCCCCATTGGGTTTTTGTACTCCTAATATTGGGGTGTTGCAGGTGCTTTTACAGGGTTTGAGGAGGTCCTGCATTTTCAGGTTATTAATAATGGCTTATAGCCCTTTCCTAGCTTCTGACTTTAGAAGATATTGTCTCTTGTTAGGAAAATAAGTGGGATCCTTAAGGTTGATCTGGACCAGCCTAGTGGTTAAAGCTCGACCTTATTCTTCCTTCAGTTGCCCATATTTCTGTATTAATATTAGCTTCCACCAGGGGAAGACAAAGAGTTTCTTCTGGGGCTGTAAGGATGCTGGTGGCCATGTGAACTAAATTGTCTCAACCTAGTAAAGGAGTGGGACTTTCAGGCACAATTAGGAAGACATGTGTAAATAATAGGTCCCCTTAACTGCAAGTAATGGGCTGGGAAAAATATTAGGTTAGAATCTTTCCTGAGATGCCCATCATTGTCATGCTATGGGAAGATGGGAGGCCTGGATTGGAAAGAAGAGGAGAGAGAGACTGGATCCAGTGTCCAGAGGGAGGTCCACCCTCCTTCCTTCAGTTTCCAGAATCACCTGGGGGTTCTGAGCAGAAATGGAAGTTTGAGCCTCTGGAGCCAGGGGTTTCGGCTCTGAGACCCATCAGTCCTGTTGGACCATCTGTGAGATCGGTTCTGAACCCAGTGACCTCCATCTCTGGGGACAGTCTAATCTCCAGTGGTCCCTGATACCAGCTGGACAGGGTTGAGGTGGCTTCTTCTTGCTGCCTGGACAATCTTTCTTAAAGTGCCCTGACTTGTCACACTGGTAGCCACTGGTGGATGCACCTTGGGGATCCTGGACTTTGCAAGCTTGCAAGGCAGCTACTAGAAACTCTGTCTTTCTCTAGTATTTTCTCTCTTTCTCCTGGGCCTTTTCCTGGTTCCTATTATAAAAGACCGAGGTGGCCACTCTCAGGAGGTTTTCCAAGGTCTTATCTGGTCCCATAGCCTGCTTCTGCAGTTTTCTTCCAATATCGGGAGCTGCCTGTGTAATAAACTTGTTCTTTAGGATGAGGTATCCCTCGACTGAATAAGGGGATAAGGAGGTGTGTTTTATTAGTGCATCTTTCAGCTTTTCCATAGAGGCTGAGGGATTCTCATCTGGCTTTTTGTCTATTCATGAACAGTTTAGAGTAATTAAGAGGTTTGTCCCTAGTTCTTTGTAGGCCCTCCAATATGCACATTAAAAAGTGTTTCCTTTTCCATTCATCTTTGGAGTCACTGGAGTTCCATTCAGGGTTGTCAAGAGGTACCACCTCTCTTCCTATTGGAAATGATGATTCCCCTATTTCTTTGCCTTCTATATTTTCTCTTTTCCTTTTTGGCCTACTATAGGAGACATATTCCTCATCTCCATACTTCTCTGCTGTCTATAGAGCTGACTGTTTTTCAGCTGTGGTTAGGGTTTGGCTTAAGAGCAGCATAACATCCCTTCATGTGAGGTCAAACACCTGAGTTAAATTTTGGAAAGCTTACCTACCAGGGTCATCAGAAAATCAGCCTAAGTCTCCCTTCATTTGCCTAAGGTCCTGCAATGAGAAGAGAACTTGAACCCTAAGATGGCATCACCTTCACTGGGCATTTCCTGTAGGGGTAAGAGCAAAGTTGGGAGAGTGGGGAGTTGTGAAGATGGTAGAACTGGAGGAGCTGATGACAATGTTGGAGGGGGCTCTGAATAAGGGGGACAAAAAGGGCCAGGACACTCAATCACTGCCTCAGATGGTTCCCCCAGGAGTTGCTTCTCTAATTTTGGGGAATCATTCCCTTTGGGCCTGCCTGATATGACTACTAAAATAACTGGGTCGATTGTGCAGTGCTTGAAAAAGTCTAATAAGAAGGCCCTGCCCTTGTGCAAAAGCAGAGTTGAAACTCAGGGTCAAAGGAGTCTCAGTGCTTTAGAATACACTCAGAAGGAGTCCTTTGTTCCCTCCTTCCTTTGGAGTGGCCCAAGGTAGAGAGGAAGACAGTGGGGGCATGCTCCCAACTGTTTTCCCTCCTTGGTTCCCTGGGCCCTGGCATCCACTAATGGTGCCACACATGGATGCAGGCGTGACCTGCAGCCATGGATCCAGAGGAGCCAAATGATGGAGTTAGTCATGCTCACCCATGCGACTCTAGTCTGCTTGTGATTTCCCTTTGACTTCTTAGACTTGTGTGATCTGTATGGCTCCCCGATAGATGGACCGCAGGAAAGACTATGTAACAGTTGTATTTGGCAAGACCCATTAATGGAGGGAATGTACTCAGTTGAGTTCTATAATCTGCTATTGTGGCCTAAGAATAAAGTATTTATTCTTAGGCAGTGGTTGTGGTTAACTTCTGGACATAAAATCTCCTTGTTATTTAAGTACCATTTTAGTTGGAGGAAAATAGGTGTCTTAAAAGATTTTAGGGACCGAATGGAGGTTTTTCTACTGATGTAACAGTATTGGGGCTAAAATTTGGTTTTGGAGGACATTTTTCTCTCATTGTTGAGTTTTCCTATTCATAGATGGGACATACAGCCTGGTCTCTAGTAGAGGGGAGCAAAAAGGGAGGAGAATTAGAGTGTTTCAGCAAAGGGCTTTGCCAAGATGGCTCATGGAGAGGATTTCTATTCCACTAGGTGGCGCTGTTTACATACCATGTGCTCTCCAAACCAAGGGTAGAGAGAGAGATGTTCACTGGGGGCAAGGGTGGGGTGGTGGTGTGAAACCTTTTGTTCCTAGAAAAATCACAAAAATGGCATTCCCTTTAGCTATATTCCTGGTTACTATGGCATTTGTTGATCTTGACTAACAGGATTATTTTCCTGAGCTGTATGAATTCCCACAGCATTGCATACAGAGACTGGATAAGAGACACGGTGATTACGGACAGGAAAGCAGGAAAATTGCCATAGGAAAAGCTGGAGATCCTGTTGCTGACACACAACAGTGTGGCAGTTGGAGGCGTGGGTTACTCCAGAAGCCTTCAGGTAATACCGGGGTGTGGCCCTTGCCTGGAACCATCAGTTGCCTCTGGACCTTTTCCAGCCCCACATGACAGCTAGGATCTCCATGAAAGGAAACTGGTTTAAACAGAGCCAACTTTCCCAGTACTCTGAGGCCACTGGGGTGTTTGCTAAGTTCCCCCCACCAAGTCTGTCATCTGAGTCTTGAGATCCGTGGCCACCTTAAAGGTTTTAAACTGGCCATCAGACACTCGGTTTTTAGTTTGATTTTAAAATTGAGGGCAGAAGGCCCTGAAATGAAAGTAAATATTTGGAGTCTGCTCCTTTCCTCACCCTTCTGATGAATCTACTTTGGATCCTAGATGGGCCCCCACAATGAAATGGCCTCATTGTCTGAGGTGATACCCAAGGTCCGTTGTCTCACAGTCAAGGAAATCAAGGACGTGAACACACAGAGAATGAGGTTAAGAGCAGAAGTTTAATGGGTGAAAGAAAAAGAATACCTGTCTGCTGGAGAGAGGGGTCCAGAGAAATGGGTTTCCAGGTCTGCAGTGAAATGCAAGGGGGTTTTATAGATGCCTGGTGAGGAGGCAGTGTTTGATTTACATGGGGCATTAAAGATTGGTTGGACTAGGTCTACCATTTGCATAGCATGCAAAAAACTGGTTAGGACTAGGTGTGTCATTGCCTAGGATGCAAATTTCTGGCCTCTCCCACCCTAATCTTTTATTATGCAAGTGGATCTTCTTCCTGAGCTGGGCCCTGTTGCCTGTTCCTTTACTGTACTTGTGGTAACAAAAAAAAAAAAAAAGGAAGATGGAGCCTGAATGTTGGATATGCCTGGCCCCTGGGTAACCCTTTTCTATTGGCACAGCTGCTGGCACTCCCCTGTGCAAGCTTCCAGCTTGCTTATGTATGTTTGCAGCTCAATGTTTTAGGCTGCTCTTTGTTAGGAAAAAATAATTTCTTGGGCTGCTTTTTCTTAAAAGGAAAGCTCTGCTGAGGACTCTTTTACCCTCACTATCTGCCTAAATAATTTCTTTCTACCTCCTGTATCATCGTGGCCACCAGTGGACCCACCACAACCACCACCATCATGACCACTACCATCAGCACCACACACTGTCACTTGCATCTGGCCACTGAATGGGCCAGGTCTCTCCAGCAGCACTGCTTCCACAAAGCCAAGCCTGGTGGCTGACAGGTGGCTTCTCTCTCAGCTGGGAGAGATCTGTGCCTAGTGGTTGGGCCACTTGCAAGAGCCACTCATGCCAGCAAGCTCTTTTCCAAGGCGTACCAGACCCTGAGCCCAGGGTTCATGATTGGGCTCCACACGTGTCAGCAGCTTTGGCAGGGATGGCAGCAGAACTTGAGAAACTGAGACCATAGGCTATGGTGCTGGGGAGAAGGAGCTGTGAAAATGACTCTTTTAGCATCATAATCCTTCTCTTCATCTGGACATGATATTAATGAGACTCCTGTGATATGTTGTAACATGTGTAGATTGTGCAGTGATCCAGTGAGGAGATGTAGGACATCCATCCTGTGGGTATCTGTCATCTCTACCTGTTGGGAACGTCTCAAGTGCTGTCTTCTAGCTCTTTGGAAACACACTCTAATACATCATTGTTGCCTAGAGTTGCCCTACTCTGCTATGGAACATTAGAATGTATTCCTTCCATCTAACCGCATGCTCATACCCATTTCACCAACCTTGTTGGAGGCCATACAACTGTTTCTTATGATTAAGTATAATTGAAGCCTGTCAGTAACAATATAAACCTGTGATCAATTAAGCAGCTGACCAATCATTACCTCCTCCTCCTTACTCTTGTTAACCAACAAATACAAAGGGCTGTAGAAGCTCAGGGGCTGCTTTTGCGCACTATAGGTGGGGAGCTCTCTTCTTCCCTGGTTCCCCTTTCTTTAAAATAGTTTCTTTTGTTTTTTTTTTGTTATCATTTCTGCATTTGTCCCAGTCATAATGACAGTCTCAAGTGGTAACAGTTGTAATTGCTGTAATGATGGTCTCAAGCAGTAACACTAGTAACTGCTGTAATGATGGTCTCAAGTGGTAGCAGTAGTAACTGCTATAGTGATGGACTCAGGTAGTAACTGTGGCAGTCTGCCACAAGTGGTGCTTGAACAGGGACTATCAGGGGCAAAAAGAAACCTGAAGGGACCTGAAAAGGCCTGCAGGGACAAATAGAGATAAGTAGAAATAAGTAAGTAGAGATAAGTAAGTTAAGTAAGTAAAGTAGAGATAGGTAGGGACAGACAGGGACAGATAGGGATAGATAAAGACCAGCAAAGACTTGCAATATAAGGTCAGTGCCCCAAAGAGGTACAAAAGTAGAGACTAGCAAAGACTAGCAGAGATTTGCAGGGACAGATGGGAACAGATAGGGTCCTATAGGGACTTGAACGAGGAAGGTCTGCTGGAACAGAAAAAATTAAAGAACAGAAAAAACTAAAACCAACCAGATAAATGAGAAATTCCGTTACAAGTCTGCTGGCAGCAACATAAGGTCATTGCTCTAAAAAGGTACTGGTCAGTGCCCTAGAGGTACAAAGAATGGGAATTTTTTAAATCAGGGTAACATGAGGAAGAATTTGGTTATTTTCTCTTTTTTGTTTGGAGTTTGGTACATACCATCTTCTTGTCATTATTTCAGGGTTTAAGATAATTGTTTTGCCCCACCTATAGCACCTATAGAAAGTAGTGAACAGGAGAGAATGAAAATTGGCTTGTACCATCTTTTATGGCTACAGAAAGGCTAACTTTAGCTTTGGCTTTCATGGATTGTAAACGTGTGCTGGCACCTGTGAGGTGTGCAGAGGACTTGGGAGATTTTCTCCAAGCTTGTCAAGAGGTGGGAACTGAGCTTCATTGCTCTGCAGTACTGACTCAGAAAACGGCTACTTTGGTAACTGACAGATCTAAAAGAAGCCAAGGGTCAAGCCCTAAAGTGGGAAAGTGTTATAAGTATAGAAAAATTGGACACTTCAAAAAAGAAGGCTGCCAGACCTCTGGGAAAAAGGGATCTTGTAACACTTCCCATCTTAACAGAAAAAACGCCAGGACTTTGCCCTCCTTGTAATAGTGGAAATCATTGGGCTAATCAATGCCACTCAAAATTTCATCAAAGTGACATCCCCCTGTTGGGAAACGAGAAGGGGGCCTGGACCCAGGTACCTCAAACTATGAAGGCATTCCCTGTACAGGCCACAACTCCATCTCAGGGTGGGTTTCTGGAGGCACATTGATTCCCTCTCCCTGGGAACACCTGGAAACACAGGATTAGCTCTCCTAGTTAGAGAACAAATTATGTTAACTAGAGGAAACAAACTCCCTAAGATTCCCATTGGTATTTGGGGATCTTTGCCAACAAGATAATGGGATTGATTTTGGTAAAAGCTATCTTAACTTACAGGCCCAGGAGTTGTTGATTTTGATTGTGAAGGAGAAATTCAGGTAGTGGTAATGTCACAAGATCTTTGGGTTTTTGAAACGGGAGAGTGTATTGCTCAGTTGTTGCTTATTCCCTGTAAATTGTATCTTCTCTACCCAAGAAGAAAGGAGGAGGTCAGAGATTTGGAAGCACACCTAAGAGATTTATCTGTCACAACCCATAGCATCTCACAGACCCACTTGTGCAGTGTAGATTGAAGAAAAGTTTTGTGGGCTTATGGATACGGGAGCAAGAGACTGGTCTCTCGTGGTAATATATCTTGAGGATTATTTACGAGAAGGATAAGTCTTCATTTGCTTTTTCTGTGTCTTGTGTTAATCAGAAAGATCCTGTCTCTTCTGTGGAAAGTTTTAGCCCACAGTAATTAACCAAAGAGGCAGAAGCTGAGTTACAGCTTGTAGAACAAATGCTCAGCAATGGCATGCTTCCTGGCTACAGCCACAACAGCCTTTGCCTTTGTTTCAGTAGATTTACTAACGTGGGGATGAGGGTATGCTTGTGTCTTTACAGAAGATGAACAAACCATGTGGGTGCCCTCAAGGTGTGTATGACCATGGAATGGGAGACTGGAAGGACACATGGATCCCAACCATGGACGTGGTTTCCCCAGTATGAGCCATGGACCAGTTGAATTTGAATGCGAAGATGGAACGAGGACCAACCGGAGTCATGCTGACATCAACCCCCATAACATGGGAACAGATCAGGAAAACCACACAGGAAGCTGAAAAACTGCTGGAGCGCCAGGGTTTCGCCTTTTGCTGGAACTCAGAGGTACGATCGATGCTTAACAGACCAATATTTTGTGACTGAGCTCCTCTCTACCCTGAATACAAGAGACCCTAATAGGCAGGAATATAATTACCTCTATTCAGCATGAAGAAGTTTCAGAACACAGACCTTCATCCTTCTGCAACCCTTAGGATTAAGGGTCCTCTAGTAAAAGGGAAGGGGGAGATATGTAAGAAGCATTCAAACCAGAGCAACTCTATTTTGAATAAGGGCTAAGAAAAATGAAGCTGGATCACCAACCGGCAATTAAGGGTTACACAGCCTGCAATTGCCTTGCTCAATTAATTTAAAAACAAAAAGGAGATATTGGAGGCTGCACAAATGTTTCTTATGATTAGGCATAATTGAAGCCTGTCAGTAACAATATGAACCTGTGATCAGTTAAGCAGCCAACAAATCATTACCTCCTCCTCCTTACTCTTGTTACCCAATCAATACAGAGGGCTGTAGAAATTCAGGGGCTGCCTTTGCTCACTAGAAGCAGGGAGCTCTCTTCTTCTTCCCTGGTTCCCCTTTCTTTAAGATCATTTCTTTTGTTTTTTATTATTTCTGTGTTTGTCCCTTTGTTAAGTTGTAATGATGGTCAAGTGGTAACCGTAGTAACTGCTGTAGCTTTGGTCTCAAGCAGTAACAGTAGTAACTGCTGTAGCGATGGTCTCAAGCAGCAACAGTAGTAACTGCTGTAGTGATGGTCTCAAGTAGTAACTGTGGCAGTCACAGGTTCATATTGTTACTGACAGGCTTCAATTATGCCTAATCATAAGAAACATTTGTGCAGCCTCCAATATCTCCTTTTTGTTTTAAATTAATTGAACAAGGCAATTGCCACAAACCTCTCTTCACCACAGTCACCCATACACCCTCTCCAGCCTCTGGTATCTATTATTCTACTCTCTACCTCAACAAGGTGAACTTTTTGAGCTCCCATATAGGAGTGAGAACATGCCCTTTCTTTCTGTGCCTGGCTCATTTGATGTTACATCATGACCTCCAGTTCTATCCATGTTGCTGCAAATGAAAGGATTTTGTTATTTTGTATGGCCAAATAGTATTCCATGGTGTATATATGCCACTTTTTTTTTTTTTCATTTCCTGGCTGATGGACACTTAGGTTGATTTGATGTTTCTGCAACTGTGGATAGTGCTGCATTAAACACAGGGGTGCAGGTATCCCTCTGATATCTGGATTTCCTTTGCTTTGGATAAATACCCAGCTGTGGGATTGCTGGATTCAATGGTAGCTCTACCTTTAGTTATCAGAGTGGGCAGGGGTTTGTTTGTTTTGTTTTGAGAAATCTCCATGCTATTTTCCATGATGGCTGTACTTATTTACCTTCCCACCAATGGTGTCTAAGTCTTCCCTTTTGTCTATCTGCTTGCCAGGATTGGTTATTTTTCCTTCTGTTTAATGATAGTCATCCTAATTGGGGTAATATGACAGCTCATCGTGGTTTCAGTTTGCATTTCCCTGATAATTGGTGATGTTGAGCATTTTCTTCATACACGTATTGGTTGGCCATTCCTATGTGTTCTTTGCCCACTTGTTAATGGGTTTAGATGGTGTTTGTATGTGGTGGTGGTCAGCTGTGTGTGTGTGTGTGTGTGTGTGGGTTCCTGGGCTTGCTCACTGTTGATATGTTTGAGTTTCTTGTGTATTCTGGATGTGAAAATGAATCTTGAGAGTTCTGGCTAGTTAGACCTACCTGGCAATGGAGGTTGAAGTGTGGAGAGAGAGGATCCATTGGGGAAAACCGAACAGTCAAACTGACCAGGAGTGTGTGTGGTGGGGGGGTGGGCATCAGGATAGACTTCTAGCTGACATTTGTTTTTCACACAAAGAACAACAAGAACAACACACACACAAACAAGGGATGTATGTACGCAGACAGAGACACTTATAGAGAATTGGCCAGGACTTTGCCACAGCAATCCTTCTGCCAATGTAATCTTTGTGACTGAAAGGTTACTTTTCTCTCTGCTGAGGGCATCTTTGTCTACTGGTTTGGCCACCTGTCAGAGTCTGTGATTTCTGAGGATAACACTTATGCCATCAAGTGCTCTGGCTGTTTCACTGGTTCCAGATCCTGAGCTGTGTGTATAAAAAGTTGAGGTTGTGTACTCTCATTTATGTTTCAAAAATGTCATTTAATTTACATATATTTATAGTGAAATGAGAAATCTTACTCATTTTTGGGATGTTGATGTATTAGTCTTTAATCAGGTATTTCTGCAAATGAGAAATCTTACATACTCATTTTAGGGTCATTGAAGATGTATTAGTCTTTAATCAGATATTTCTGCAAGCATTCAGTGTGTCTTATCATTTGCAGCTTGGTGGACAGCCTGTGGATAAAGTGAAGGTAAATGCTGTCTATAATGAGGAGAGGACACACAGAAACACACTGAAAAGAAGTCCATCTGAAGGTGTAGACAGAGACTCAAGTCATGTTGCCAAAGACCAAGGAATGTCAAGGATATCTGGGAGTCAGCAGAAGGTAGGAGGAGGCAAAGAAGGATTCTTCCCTAGTGGAAGCATGGGAAACCTTTAGTGGGAGCATGGTCCTGCTGACATCTTGATTTCACACTTTTAATTTCCAGATCTGTGATAGAACAAATTTCTGTCATTTTGTGCCACCCAGTTTGTGATAATTTGTTGCAGCCATCCTGGGAAACGAATAATACTTGCAAACTCATCTAGATTTTGTCTTTAACATCCTATTATATATCCTTCATCACATGTCCATCCATCTATGCAAACTTCTAATTTGTGATATTTTTTAGCCTTTGGTATTATTTTAAATATTTGGTAGTGCAGCATTGCTGAAGGTCTGAGAAAATGGTCACTATTATCGTTTTTTTTTTTTTAATGTGAAATTATAGTACTGTTACTGCTGTTACTGTGCAGGAATCCTAGGTTCTTCTTAACTTGGAAGAAGGAATTCAGCCAAGAGACGCATAGCAAGGGTTAAGTAGCAGAGTTTATTGAAGAAAGACAAAGTACCTTCCTAGAGAGGAGTAGAAAACAGCTCCAAGCTGGCCTGGCTGAAAAAATGGTAGTAGTAGTATCTATTTAAGAAGACATTACACTCTGAAAGATGAGTCAGAGTGGGTTGCTCAAAAGAATAAGCCAGCAGCTGGTAGTGCTGGGTGACTCTCTCTATGAGAATCTTACATGATTATGCATGAAAGGGCTTGAGGGGGTGTCACTTGCAAGCATGTTTTGGGAGGTCCCTTTGGGCATGCATGCTCTGTGGTTGTACATGCTGGTATACATGTTGCAGGTCTAATTAGCATTTAAAATCTCCACCTAGGGGTGTGTTTTTACTGTTAAAATGAGCCAAAGTATAGTCTAGGGCAAGTTTTTGGAGGATTGCGTTTGCCAGTGGGGAAAATCCCTAGCATGGTTATCTCTAGCTAGGGCCTGATAAGTCCGCTTCAGGGCTGGAGGAGCCTAACCACAAGGCCAGATGTAGCCAATTTAGCCATTGTCTTTTTGGTGACTGTCAGTGGGCAGCACTGACTATAGTGGGCAGCATCTCCAGGGCTTCTTTTTCCAGGGTCTCTCTTGCCTGCTCATTTCTGGCTGTCTACCTAATCTAACACTACAAAATTTTGAAATAAAAATTTGGAAGAATGCATCTAAATCTTAAATGTTTATTCTTAACCCTAACAATTCCACTCTAGATATTTATCTTACTCAAATATTTGCACCCATTGGCAAAGTTGTATCTTCATTGCTTCATTATCTCTAATATAGTAAATTAGGAAATATGCCACATATTTATAGTTAAGAGCCTGTTTATGAGCTACATAACACTATGTGGCAGTTTAAAAGTATAAGGGAGGAGTAGGTAAGTACATACGTCAGTTATACTTTTGTGGTAGTCAACCTCTAAAACAGCCTCTAATTATCCCACCTTCTTATATTCACACCCCCTGCAGATCGCTCCCACATCATATCACAATTTGTCTTTGTAAAAATAGAATATGGCAAAAATGAAGGTACATCCCTTCTAATATTAGGTTGTAAAAGCCTATGGCTTCATCTTAGGCTCCCTGTCCCTCTTTCTCTGTCTCTCTCATAATCCACTTTTCACAGAAGCCAAACATCATTTTGTGAGTACACACAGGTACTTCGAAGAAGCCAGTAGACATTTTGTAGGACATACAGGCAGCCTATGGAGAGGCCCACATGTGGAAGAGCTAAGGCTACCTAAGTGAGCAACCACCAGAATGAGCTTGGAATGGCATGCTCCAGCCTCAGCTGAAACTTCAAATAATGGCAACCCCAGCCAACAGCTTGACTGTAACCTCATGAGGACCCTGTGCCAGAATCATGAGGCTAAGCTGCTCCTGGATTCCTAACCCACAGAAACTGTGATATAATAAATATTTGTTAGCTTAAATTGGTAAGTTTTGCAGTAACTTATTATGCAGTCATAGATAACTAATATAAGTAGTTCATTAGAAAAGTAAATGGTATCAAAGTATAATCATATAGGTGATAATAAATCATGTGTATGTATTTTTCACATAACCCCCTGAAATTCATGACATGATAATATGATGAGTAAGGATTTATGTCATTTGTCTTTCTGTATTAAATATTTTTACAATTAGCTTCATTTCACAGCTTTATTGACATGTAATCAACGTACAATAAAATGTACATATGTTGCTGTTTTGTCTCCTAGTACCTGCAAGTGTGAGCTTATTTACAAATAAGACTTCTGCTTTCTACATAGTTAGTTAAGATTAGGTCATACTGGAGTAGAGTGGGCCCCTATCTAATATGACTTGTGTCCTAATTTAAAAAGTGAAATTTGGATAGAAAGACAGACATATAGACAAGGAGAACACCATGAGAAGTTGGAGCTCTGCTGCCATATGCTAAGGAACTACCAGAACCTAGGAAAGTGGCCTGGAACAGATCTTTCCCTAGTGCCTTCACCCTACTGACACCCTGATCTTGGACTTTTGGCCTCCAGAACTGTAAGACAATAAATTTCTGTTTTTTAAGCCACCAAGTTTTTGGTACTTTGTTATGGCTGCTCTAGAAAACTAATACGTTGGGTTAAATAAAATATATTGTTAAAATTAATTTTAAAAATGTAAAATTGAATTTCTTATATTTCTATTGGTATATTTTAGAGGTATATTCTAGAGGTATATTTAGCAACAAATTTATCCTGTCAGGTTTAACAGGAAGTGGTTTCTTCTCCAAGTGATTTATGTGGGGATGCCTATCTACTTCACGTCCCCAGTTAATATGGAAAGTCAATCTATAATCAGCAAACAGCAAACAGCAACTGGTATTGCTTTGGTATTTACCTAGACACTCTTCCACTGATCTGTAATCCAAATCTCAAACTCTCAGGTCTCTCTTTTTTTTTTTTTTTTTTTTTTTTTTGAGACGGAGTCTCGCTCTGTCGCCCAGGCTGGAGTGCAGTGGCGCGATCTCGGCTCACCACAAGCTCCACCTCCCGGGTTCACGACTCTCAGGTATCCTTGATAATGTATTTGGAAAAATTATCTGTCTTTAACATCTGATACTCTCTCCTGAACACAATTCTTTGTTTGAACTTAAAATCCATGCACCTTCAGCTATAGAGATTTTAAAAATATTTTTAGAAAGCTATGATTTTTAAAATTTAAATTTTGTTCATGGATATTTTTGCTATCAACATACCAATAACCATCCATCATCCATGACCCCATAGAACCATATCAATTGGGCTGACCTGCTTGATTTTGATACTAGGGGTGGAGAACTAGACATAAGCTATATTGTTCAAAAAGCAGTCAATCAATGGGAACGTAAACATTGTTCTATGGGTCATGGTGAGCATTTTAGTACCAGTTGCTTTGACAATTTTCTAGGCAAATATCATCTTGACTGTATGCAATGGTATTAAACTTCAGGGACAAATTGTTGACTTATTTATAAGTTGATGAAGATTCTGTGTGCTCTTTGAAATTCTGGCCTGCAAGAACTTTCTCATCCTATCTTCTAATGAAACAATATAGAAAACTAAACTTTGGGGGAATATTTACTCCCAAAAATCACTTTAGAGAAGCTGATATTAGATAGATAAGCTGATATTACATAGAAAAATCAGTAATTATAATAAAGTTGGATGAAACAATATAGAAAACTAAACTTTGGGGGAATATTTACTCCCAAAAATCACTTTAGAGAAGCTGATATTAGATAGATAAGCTGATATTACATAGAAAAATCAGTAATTATAATAAAGTTGGATGCTCAACAAATGTGAGTATTCTTGTCTTCCTGTGCACATTTACCCAATTCAGCAAAAATAAGTGTAATGAATCTATTAGAATTTCTGCCCTAGAGAAACTTTCATTCTGAAGATCTTACTCTTGAATTATGGAAAAACTAACAACAGAGACAATTAGATACATGGACATGATAAAATATGTCTTGAGTAGGCAGTGCAGATAACCGAATGGAGACAATGAGGTAGAGTGGCATGGGA
The DNA here is from genome assembly GCF_028885655.2 of Pongo abelii. Classification (NCBI taxonomy): domain Eukaryota; kingdom Metazoa; phylum Chordata; class Mammalia; order Primates; family Hominidae; genus Pongo; species Pongo abelii. Next base: position 88,687,092 of record NC_071985.2, on the reverse strand, counting down.
GAAGTCTGCCTTGGGTCAACTCACAATTCTTGTCTGAGCTGTGGTTTCCTTATTTGTAAAATGAAGGGGTTGGATTTCAATGTTCAATTCCTGTGATTTATAAATAAACCTTCTGCCCTTAAATTCTGATGTCAGCAGCTGGAATTAGCTGTCATCAGATGTCATCCTCCACATTTTTCTCTTTCCTTTTTTTTTGGCAATGCATAAATCTGTTGTAAAATTTATCATAAATTCAAAATTTTGAGACAAGATGCAGCACTTCAGTACTCTTGCATCCAGGGAGAATAAACATTCCTATGCTTATTTAGGTAATGTTAACTTGAACCCCTAGGAGCCAAACTATATCAGAAACAGTTATGGTGAGGGATAACTACAGCTGTTAAGAGGGATTTTGGTAACACTAAACTAACAATTGAGGTTATGCTAATGAAATAATAAAAAAATCGATTACAAAGAAAGTTGGGATGAAGAGATTTTAAGAGGGTGTTGAGTACCCCCTTGTACATGTGAAAGTTACCAGGTTACAGAAAAATAAAGGAATTTTGTTTGCAAACCTCTGCCTACAAAAAACCTGGGGGCAGGGGCAAAGGTTGGAACTCTCAGAAGCCTGAGGGTTCTAGGATTTCTAACTCTCAAGAGAAATGATGAAACTCTGACCATATGGGGAAGGAGTGCAATGCTTCTAAGAAGGGTTCGGAGGGATCTCATACATGAGTTTCCAGATGTCTTCAGCCCCATCAAGGGTATAAGAGCAGCTCTGTCCAATACATATATCACATAAATCACATATATAGTTTAATATTTTCTAGTGGCCACATTAAAAAGAATAAAAAGAACCAAGATAGTAATTTTATATAACCAACATATTCAAAATATCATTTAACATGTAATTAGTATAAAATATTAATGAGATATCTAATATTCACTTTTTCATACTGTTTCAAAAGCCACTGTGTATTTTATGCTTATAGCACATTTCAGTTTGGACTAACCACGTTTTAATAGCCATATGTGGCTGATGACTCCCATCACATTGGACAGCAAAGGTCTGGAGGAAGACAATGTATAAAATTACTAATTCCCCAAAGAGGTCAAGATTGGTCCCTGTTCCCTGGGACCAAGACCTTAGATTACCCAGGACTTCTACCCTAACCCACTTTATCCGGGTCAAGAAAGGCCATATATTTGGAGTAATGCGTGGCTTCTCTAGGCAACCTCAATTCCATCAGCTGGGGTCAGCACACTCAGAATGAACTCAGGACTTACAACCAGTCTTTTGTTAACAGGCATCAAGAGAGAGCCACAGATTACCACTGTCCTCTACATGCCAACACTCACAGCTTCACTGGCATTACTCATCTTGAATATATCATGATATCCTTTATCCATGTTTATGCCAGTCAACACAAGAAGCATTATTCTCCCAGGTCATCTCCTGCATTCAGATCTGCATAAAACTCTACCACTGACTGCAGTAGCATAAAAGACCCCAAACAAAAATGCCCAACTGAGCCCAGTCAACCCACAGAAGAAGCATAAGAGATAATAAGAAATTGGTTGTTTTAAGTCATTAAGTTTTGGGGTAGTTTTTTATGGTGCAATAAACAACTGAGACATTTAGGTTAAAAATCTTGGACTTATTTCCTTCCCATATCTAGTCTATCAGGAAATTCTGGTGGTTTTATCTTCATTTTATTTTTTTATTTTCATTTTCTTTTTGAGACAGAGTCTTGCTCTGTTACTCAGGATGGAGTGCAGGGGTGCGATCACAGCTCACTGCAGGCTTGATACCCCAGGCTCAAGCAATCCTCTGACCTCAGCCTCCTGAGTAGCTGGGGCTACAGGTGTAGGCCCACCATGGGTGGCTAATTCTTTTGATTTTTTTATAGAGATGAAGTCTTGCTATATTGCCCAGGCTGGTCTCAAACTCCTGGGCTCAAGTGATGCTCCCGCCTTGGCTTTCCAAAGTGCTGGGATTACAGGTGTGAGCCACTGTGTCTGGTTGTTCTGTCTTAAACATGTATAGAATGTAGACTTCCTACTACCTCTATACTACTATCCTAGTACTAGCCTCCATCTTTTCATGCCTGGCTTGCTGCAACAGCGTCCTACTTGTCTCACTGCTTCTGCCCTTGCCCTGCTACAGTCTTTTCTCAAGACAGCAATCAGAATGGTCTTTCAAAAACATTTCAGATCATATCACTCCTATGCTCAAAATCTCCCAAAAGTTCCCCATTTCATTTGTGTCAAAGTGAACAATCTCATGAGGTCTTGTGTGATCTGGTCTCTCATTTCCTCTCTGACCTCATTTCCTGCCGCTCGCTCCCTCCCTCAGTTCCACTCCAAACAACTCCTGGAACATTCCAGGCATAAAGCAGTTTCAGTTCCTCTCCTGATTGTTCTGTCTGCCAGAAATGTTATTTCACTAGATAGCCGTGAGCTCAGTTCCTTCATCTTTCAAATCTTTGCTCAACTGTCACCTTCTCACTCTACTTAAAATTGCAATCCACTTCCGCTTCTAATCTCCTTTCCCTGCTCTTTTTTCTCCCATACTTTGCATCATTTCATATAATATTATATACTTATTTAATGTTTATTATTTACTTGATGTCTCTCTCCAATAGAATGGAAGCTCTCTGAGTGCAGGGATTTTTGTCTGTTTTATTTACAAATGTATCTGAGGCGTCTAGAACAGTCTAGTACCTGGTAAGCACCCAATAGATACTTGCTGAATGAATGAAAATCTGTTGTCTGGGTGCTCTGAGGCTGTTTCCCAGGCAATTCTCACAGTTATACCTGAGGACATCCCTCCGAGGCTCTGTTTGCACTTTGTCATTCTAATGGGTCAGAGGCATATCTAATCACAGGAAAAATAACATTGCCCAATATAATAATGAAAGAAGATATTCTTTTCCAATGGCAGTTGTGCTCAGACACATTTTAACTCTCCTGCCTCAGGGAGCGTTTCCTATATATGAACTTCTTCCAGAGAGAGGGGAAGACTTTGTATCTTTGTTTTTGTGGGCCATACTGTTTCTATTCCTGATCTTGTTTACAGGTTATCATAATCCTTAAACTCTTGTAGGTCTTTTGCACTAAGTTTGAAATCCTCTTCAACACCACAGGAATGCTGCTCCTGAGATCTGGATGCTGAATAGAATTTCTATAAGTTCTGGAAAACGTGTTGAGGTAGGTGGTTAGGAAATCTTACAGCAGGATTGCTAAAAATCCAAGCCTGGTAGAATTTCCTCCTACAAAGGAACTGCTACAGTTCTGACCATTAACCTGAAATAACAGAACAAGTCACCAGGAGATGTGTGTACACAAGGGCCCTGAATCTTCTTGGAGTGAACTCCTCTTCCCCTGCCTATCATACATTTAAATATTAAATCCAAGTACATATTTCTTCTCTCAAGAACTGCTCCTTTACAAAGCCTGTCTATAAAGCCTGCAAAAACAACTAATCTTCTTAGGTTCTTTGTAAATTCTATTGCCTGCCTTTCTCAATATCAAAAACATAAAAAAAACAAAAATAAAACCTTGGGCACTCCTAGAAAATGGGATGACTCATGGTACTCTGCTAGGTCACATTTACACACACACACAGAGATACATACACACACAAACCCATACAGATACATACACATACACACACGCACACATATACACATATACACACACACACATTTTTCTCTAGAAAAATATACCCTTCCCTAATTTTCCCTAGAAGGGGAAAAGTATCCATCTGTTGGCTTTTGATATGTCATTTAAATTTTTAGTAGGTTCCCTTTTATATTTCTTCCTCAAAAATGCCTTTTTCTTCTATTCTTGTAGTCTGAATTCCAATTTCTGTTTGGTCTCTACTTGCAGTGTGGTAAGACTATAGCGCACTCTCAGCACATTGGGAGTAGTAACAAGCCAAAAACCAGGGGTCATGTCCAGGTTCAGATGCTCATGTGGGAGAGGTAAAATATTAATATATAGAGGCAAAAGTGGAGTAAGGGGGAAGGCAAAGGCTGGAGCTGAAGTTTTGAAAGAAACATACCTTATTGAATGCTACTGACTGCTCAGAAGTCCTAGCATGTTTAATTTGCCAGAACTTCTTAATATCAAATTGCTCTTGTGTCTGAAATCCTGGTTCTCTTGAATTCTTTTTTTTTTTTTTTTTTGAGATGGAGTCTCGCTCTGTCGCCCAGGCTGGAGTGCAGTGACACGATCTCGGCTCACTGCAAGCTCCGCCTCCCGGGTTCATGCCATTCTCCTGCCTCAGCCTCCCGAGTAGCTGGGACTATAGGCGCCCGCCACCACGCCCAGCTAATTTTTTTGTATTTTTAGTAGAGACAGGGTTTCACCGTGTTAGCCAGGATGGTCTCGATCTCCTGACCTCGTGATACGCCCGCCTCGGCCTCCCAAAGTGCTGGGATTACAGGCTTGAGCCACCGCACCTGGCCGGTTCTCTTGAATTCTTTGTTGTGTAGTAATGAATAGTTTTCTATCTTCTTTAGTATTAAGAAATGGCTTTTCTGATCTTCTGATAAACTAAAACAGTATTATTTCTAATTTTAGATTTCTCCTCACTTCTCAAGGCCTCAAACACAATATCCTCTAATAACATTGTCTTTGGGGTGACCCAAAATTATCATTTATTTCTTACTTATGAGCAGAGAGTTTGCAGCTTTTACTTGCCTTTTCTCTTTTAATACCTACAGCCACCCCCTGGGAGCAGAGGAGGGAGTGTGTATGAAGTATCACATTTCCACAGTTTGCCATTTATTTCCACTTAAGCTGATTACAGGTTGTGTTTACTTTTCGTTATTCCACAGTATCTCTTTAGCTCTGTTTCAATGGTAAATCCCTCCAATGTGCCAGTCTTTCTCCCTCAGCTGGATTCAATCTGAAAAGTAACTTAACAAAATCCTAATTGTAGACTCCCTCTCCCTTGGGGTCAAACTAGAACCCCACTGAGGAAGGAACTCCTACAAACAAAAAAGCAGGAGCAGCCCTTCTTGAGCTGGCTTGACATTATTGATTCTGTGTGGGTGCCGACATCCCAGTCATCTCAAAGAGATTTTGTTAATGAAACAATGAAAAAGAAAAAACCTCTTCTTTTGTCAAAGAAGAGGTGAACTGTCTTTTGAGAACATAAACCAGAGGTAGATGTCCTGGGAATGTGAGTGCTACGGCATTGGGTAGGTGAAAGGAGATGCCTACTTCCACACTCAAACAGAACACTGCACCTCATGATTTGCTGTGCAGTGGGAGTGGGTGGTTGACCTAGAGGCTTTGATTCAGACCCTCATCACAATTTCCCTCTAGAATCTTCTTATTTAATAACTGCTGACCCTGCTATAATAGGTCTCTGAGGGATACACCAATTCTCTTTCAATGTTCTGGCCAAAGAGTGGACAAAAATCCCTTCCCTTGATTTCCCAAGACTTGGGACTCTCAAGAGATTTTACTAAATGACAATGAAAAATAAATTTAAAAAATTATAAAAAATAAAATCCATTACAGAGGGTACAATAGTTACTTAGGAATGAGGAATACAAAGTATTATGAAAAGTGTGAAGAATTGACAAATATTTGTGGCTGGTTTCTAGGAAATTTCTCCTTGCTGAGAATAGCTTTATCTGGCTACCCAGAAGGTTTAAGTCCCTTCCACAGAGTTAGTTCCTAGGAGTCACTCAGGATGTGGTCTTGGTGATTGGGTAGAATATATTGCTATAAAGTCTGAGAAAAGTTTTAGGAAAAGTGCTGGGCTCAGTGACTCATGCCTGTAATCCCAGCTCTTAAGGAGGCAGAGGTGACAGGATAGCTTGAGTCCAGGGGTTCAAGACCTGCTTGGGCAATATAGTGAGACCTCATTCTCAAAAAAAAAAAAAAATTTTTAGGAAAAGTTTAAACATATTTGTGTTTTTTAAAGGCTACCTTAGATACAAAATCATTGTCCTGAAATTTTACAGTTGGACTGGGGTGGGGTATAGTATATCTCATGGGTAAGCAGAGTATAGATGGCCTGAGAACATCTATATGTTTTTTGTTGCTCCTTCCTTTGCCACCTGCATATGTGAGGATAACATTCTTTTGCCTCTATAGAAATGAAGTGTGCATTTAATTTTCAGTGTATGGGTATTGCCCTAGGAATCTCTCTAGTCCTAGCCATGATCACAATGTCTGAATCTACCATAACCAGCCCCCTCTCAGACCCATATACCCTGTCACATTCTCTGTAAGATACTCTCCACAGAATATGTCTCTAGCTCTGCTGGCACCTCCCTGGGGGTCTTTACTAGCTTACTGCCAACTTGCCACTCCATGGAGCATACGTTCCTATACTTCCCACCCTGGACTGCATCCTGTATGCCTTGACTCTCAGGAGGTCCAGACTATGGGCGTGATAACTAGCAACCATTCTGGCGAGCAAGATTCCCACTGCACCAACAGTGGCTCTCCACCTGCTTTGGGAAACATACTTCCTTAGGCACTGGGAATGAGCACCCTTTTCAGGTAAAATACCACCCACTAAATACAGGGGTGTCACTATCTTCTCACAGGCCCATCCATAAAAGAGTAGCATAAAGATAGTAATTAAATTATTTAACATTTTCTGATATTTTTGTTATTATTTTAAGTACTTTATACAATTAATTTACCTGACATTATTTAACCTTCAAAACAACTCTATAAGGCAGTTACTATTTTATTTTATTAAATTTATAAAAATAAATTTTATTTATTTAATAAAATCCCCCATTTTATTTACTTTTTAATTAATTTTATAGAGATGAGATTTCACTCTGTTGCCCAGGATGGTCTTGAACTGTCTCTATTATCTTCTAATCTTGACTTTTTTTCTTATACGCTATAATACTGCAATGAATATTCTTGCTGATATTTTTTTCACACCTAAGTGTTTCTATTGGACGTATTTTTTGAAATGGAATTTTTAGGTGATAAGGCTTACAAATTTCAAATTTTTAATAGATAGTGCCTAAATCCCCTTCAAAAATGTTTGCCAATTTATAACCCCATTATTGGTGTTCCATTTTTGAAAGATATAAATATGTGTGCAAATCAACTGCTCCGCATGGGCAGTTCCTTACAATTTCTGTAATGGAAAACATAGAGGGAAAACTACTTGCAATTTCAGTGGGAGAAAAGGTTCCCGTTTCAAGAAAAGAAAATTTCAGTAGGAGAAAATATTGTGAAAAACAAGGTAATTTTCTACTTTAAGTTTCTGTCCTATAGATATAAAAAATAGCTGGACATTATCTTATTCCCAGGCTCTTCTCCCCTCTTCCCCGTCAGTCTGCATTGCTGGTCATTTTTGGCTTCTGTTGGAAGCAAACTGCTCTAATGCCTTTGGATAAGATTTTGACCAGGAATTATCTTTTTTTTTTTTTTTTTTTTTTTTGAGACGGAGTCTCGCTCTTTCGCCCAGGATTGAGTACAGTGGCGATATCTGGGCTCACTACAAGCTCCGCCTCCCGGGTTCACGCCATTCTCCTGCCTCAGCCTCCTGAGTAGCTGGGACTACCTGCCACCGCGCCCGGCTAAATTTTTTTTGTATTATTAGTAGAGACGGGGGTTTCACCGTGTTAGCCAGGATGGTCTCGATCTCCTGACCTCGTGATCCACCCGCCTTGGGCTCCCAAAGTGCTAAGATTACAGGCGTGAGCCACCGCGCCTGGCCGCCCAGGAATTATCTTAAACAGAAAAAGAATACTCTAAGGAGGGGTATACCGACCAGCACAACAGTAACCCCTCCGCAGGGTTTTCACAAGGACACAAGCTGGTGTGTAATAGACTTATCTGTAAAGCAGACCCAACTCCCAATCAGGAATTGTTCCTGATTGGTTAGCAGAAACAGAATTGAGGACTAATGACAGCTGCACAAGAAGATGAAACCATTTCCTTCCTCTTTTGTAAGCTTGTCTCTTAAACCCCACTGGACGTTGGCACAGTGCTGGGATGACTATGGAGACCCAAATGTCTCAGAATGTATGTCCCAGAAACCTGTGGCTGCTTCAATCATTGACAGTTTTGCTGCTGCTGGGTGAGTGAGGGCCATTATGAAATAGGGCAATTTCAGACATTCCTACTGCCTGGACTCCAGCCACCAGTGTGGTAAGGAGTAGGCCTGGGCCCTGGAAGCAGGGGATAGATTGAAAGAGGAGAGAGGACCCTGAATTCTTAAGTGTTCTAATGGTTCCTAAGGTCAGAACTCAGAGGTAGTTTCGTAGGCCCTGGAAAGTCCATTCTGCACCAAACATTCATGTGTACTTTGTAGTCATGAGGAGGAACAGGAAATAAGATAAAGGGGACATATGAAGTGAATACTCTTATAAAAGATCAACTGGAAACAGGATCTTGAGATGGGTCCTGGAGAAGGAAGAGCCCAAGCTCACCTCCCCTGCCCCTTTCACATACACAGCTAAATTTGAAGCCGTCTTCTCCTGCTCGACGTTGATCCACTCTCTTCTCTTTTACAGCTTCTGCAGACAGTCAAGCTGGTGAGTATGCCTTTGCTTCCTTGTATTGACAGTGTTGTATCCTCATAATATGATGTTTGCTGGGGGGGATATGTCTATTCCACTGAAAATCAAGCTTGGGTTCAGCATGGGCAGTACCCCCATTTTAGTGGGGTCTGGGATTTGCTTCTTAGATCCACTGAAGACCCAAGGGAATGAGGCTGCTGCAAGTACAGATCTTGAACTACATCTACAATAGGACTTTTTGGTGCCTGACCTCCCTTGGGAGCTCCTTTGGCATCCACAGTCCCTTCAGGGTTATTTATTCCACACCCCTTTCCACTCTCTGCCCCTCAGCAGCTCCCCCAAAGGCTGTGCTGAAACTCGAGCCCCCGTGGATCAACGTGCTCCAGGACGACTCTGTGACTCTGACATGCCGGGGGGCTCACAGCCCTGAGAGCGACTCCACTCAGTGGTTCCACAATGGGAATCTCATCCTCACCCACACGCAGCCCAGCTACAGGTTCAAGGCCAACAACAATGACAGTGGGGAGTACAGGTGCCAGACTGGCCAGACCAGCCTCAGCGACCCTGTGCATCTTACTGTGCTTTCCGGTCAGTGGAGGAAGGCCCTGGGGTGGACCTGGGAGGGCCAGGACGGATGAAATCTGTTTACAGGCAGAGGTTTGCAGGAAAGAGTGGGGGTGGACTGCTTACTGGGAAGCACTGTTGTGAGTTGCTCATTCACTCCCCATTTCACCCACCCCCTTTGCTTAGCATGCGTGGTGGGGGAAGGGGGAATTTCTAATAATTTTCTCAGCATGTGTTAGGTTGTTTTTGCCTCAGTCTTGATTGAGCAAGGGGGTTACGAGGCCACAAACAGCTGAGTGTGAGAGAAGCAGAAGGAAATCCCTACTTTAAAAAACTACCGTCCTCCTGTGGCAATGTGGTAAAGCAGAGAGGTTGGAGGAAATAGACCTCTAAAGGCTCTAAGGCAGGAGGCTGCCAGACGGGTGTGAGGAGGTGGGAGTGCAGAATTCAGTCTGGAAGATGAGGTCAGAGGTGAGGGGAGGGTGAAGGGTAGATCAGGCAGAGGCTGATAGGCTGTTGCAACTATTTTG